>NW_023604295.1:137736932-139088176 GCF_014898055.3 Talpa occidentalis | reverse complement strand
TTACCTGTTTAGAAGAAAGTATCTGTTCTTAGTCATTACTCACTCAAAACTCACTGTATTGGAGACTGAGAGTAAAATTCTTAGGGCTGTTCTCAGTATTATTCCTCAATCTTTTACCATTTGTGACCTACTGATATTACCACGTCTCTGAGAAATTCTTTCCAACCAGATATCTCTCTTTTTAAAAAATATAATTTTTATTATATTTTGTATAATCAAAATACACTAAACTGTACATATTGAAGACATATAGAGTGTGGTGTGTTTATATATTCACATATACATTACTGAAAACAACACCATCATCACTCCCCAAACTCTCCTCATGTCTTCAAGTTTATCTCTTACTCCATTCCTCCCACTATCCCCATTCTCAATCATATTTATTACTATAATTATTATGCACTTTTGTATTTTATAAAAATGGAAGCATACAGTATAAATCCTTAATCTTTACCTGGCCAATTTTACTAAACACAATGATTTTGAGATCTACCATGTATATCTATAGTTCATTCTTTTTTTGAAGAATATTATGTCATTCTGTGGCTACACTACAATATATTTCATTCTTTATTTACTGCTAGATAAGTGAGTTGGTTCCAGTTATTGGCAATTATAAATGAAGTCCTTATAAACAGCCACATTCATGTTTCTGGGTGAACATATGTTTTTGTGTATCTTGTGTAAATCTGAAGAAAGACATGAGTTATATGCTAGGTATAAATTAAAATTTTTGAGAAATTGCCCAGTTATTTTTTAAAATTGGTGTATCACCTTACATCTACATCAGGAATGCATGAGGGTCCGAGTTCTACTATGTCCTGCCAGCATTTGTTATGGCCAGTTATGAAATTTTATCCTATCAAATAAGTATAGTGGCCTTTCATCATGTATTAGTTTGCACATTTTGATAACTAAGGGGGTTGAACATCTTTTCTAGGTACTTATTGGCCACTTATATATCTTCTTTTATTAGATAGCTGTTCAAATATTTTACCTATTTTCTTACTGAGTGACTTGTCTTATTATTAATGAGTATTAACAGGTCATTCATATATGCTGCATTAAAGTCTTTGATATATGTGCTGTGAATACTTTCTCCCAGCTCTTGACATGTCTTTTCACTTTTTTAATGATGTATTTTGAAGAACAAAAGGGGTTTTAATTTTGATGAATTACACTTTGTCAACTTTTTCTTTTAAGATTAGAACTTTTTATGTACTATCTAAGGTTCTTCCTATGACAATTTTGCAGAGATTTTTCTCCTTCATTTCCTTTAGAGACTATATAGCTTTGGGTCCTATATTTGGTTCAATAATTCATTATGACTTATCATCCTTGATTAGGGCATATGGGAATGGCTGCTCTTAATTTTTCTTCATAGAGGCATCTAGATAAGCAATAACTTTTTGTTGCAAAAACTATCTCCATTAAATTTTACATCTTTGATAAAAATGTATTGACAAAACGTATTTTGTTATATCCCTACACTTTCTATTCCATTCTAGGTATATGTCTTTTTTTATTTGCAAATGTCAAACTCTACTGATTATTGTAACCTAAAATAATGCAAAAGTTATTTCATGTCCTTTGTATTTGTTATGGCATTTTATAAAACTAATGCAAATGACATGAGAAATGATTAGGAAAACAATAGTCTTCAATAAATGATGCAATGATAGCTGGGTATCCTTTGCAAAAGTTTTAATTTGACCCCACATTTGCAAGTTAATATCAAATAAGTAATAGAAAAACTCTTTTAAGTTTTGTCTTTAAAACTTTAATACTAAGACTCTTAGCTAAAGAGCTAAACCTTTAAAACTCTTAGAAGGTAAATGTAAATCTTAATGACCTTAGTATAAGAAATGGTTTCTTAGAAATGACATCAAAAGCACAAACAATAAAAGCAAGAAAAGATAAATTGGACCACAGAAAAATAAAAACTTTAAAATTGAAAATGATTGCAATGAGAAAGTGAAAATACAAGGCACAGAATGGGAAAAACTATTTGTAAATCTGATAGGGACTTGTATCCAGAATATATGAACGTGTACAATAGTAACAAAAAGATAATGCAATTAAAAAATAGGTAAATGATTTCACTAGACACTTCTTTAAAAAGATATGCACATGGCCAATAAGGGCATGGAGAGACCCTTAATACTTTCAGTCATTAGAGAAATGAAATCAAGACTCACTTAGATAACACTTTACACCCACTAGGGGGACTATAATAAAAAAAGACAGATAATAACAAGTGTTCATGAGAATGGGAAGAATTACAAATCTCATACATTGCTGGGGAGAAGGCTCAGCCTATTGAAAACAGTTGAGCAGTTCTTTACAGTGTTAAACATAAGATTTCCGATTGGCTCAGTAATTCCCCTCTGAAGTATCTATTCAAGAGAAATGAAAACATATGTTTATACAAAAACATGTACACAAATATTCATAGCACTGTTAATCACAATAGCCAAAAAGTAAAAACGACCTAAATGTAAATCAGCCAATCAATATGTAGTATATCCATACAAAAAAAGTTTATCATTGAATAAATAGGATTGTAATACTAATATATGGATATGCTTTGAAATATCATGTCATGTAAAATAAATGAGGCACAAATAACCACATATTGTTTGAGCCCATCTACATTAAATGTACTTGATTAGGCAAATACATGCGTACAGAAAGTAAATCAGTAGTTGTCTTAGAATTCAGGGAATTGTGAAGTAATTTTTAGTAAAGGGTTTCTTTTTTAGGGTCATTAACCAGTTATAAACTTAGATTTATATGGCTGCAAAACTGTAACTAAACTCAGATCCATTTAGTTGTATATTTTAAATAGATGAATTAGATGATATGCAAATTATCTCTCTATAAAGATGCAAAAATGTCACTTAGATAAAATCAATGTTTTCAGGAATCTGAGAGAATAGAAATTATGGAATTCCTATATTTTCTATTTCTTTATGATATTTATTTATTTATTTATTTTAAAAGATTTATTTATTTATTTATACAAGCACTGGGTACAGTCAGAAGTGCGGGAGGGTGAGAGAATTCGCCAGAGCCAGAGCGGGCAGCAGAACCGAAGTACACTGCTGAGGGGAGCAGCGGGCGGCACGGGAGGTCTGCGCGCCATATGGGACCCTCGCCCTGTGGCCAGGGATCGAACCGGCACTGCAGAGGCTGTGGGCAGCTTCACAGCCCAGCGCTCAACCGCTGCGCCACCAGGGGAGGCCCTCTTCACGTTATTTAAACTGTTATTAAATACATACATGATAATGGCATGTGTCCTTTCATCTCTGGTAATAATCTTGTCTTAAATTCTGTTTTATATTAAATCACTATTTTGTTTCTTTTTGTGCTATTGTATTCTTCCGTGCATTTATTTAACCCATCATTGATTATATATCTAAAATTTGACTCTTTTAAGCAAAATATTTTGAGGTTTTTCTGTTTTATCCATGCTGTCAATAGCTGCTTTTACTATAACACTTAAACCATTAACATTTTATGTAACTTTGATAGAGCTAGTTAGGTCTACCACCTTATTCTTTTCTGTCTTATTCTGCTTTTGCTCTTCGGTATTTCCTCCACTGCCCTCTTTTGAATTACTTGAACTTTTTAATCTTTTAAAATATAGCTACCATCTTTATGATTATATCTCTTCACATTTTTAAATTTTTTTTTTAGGAATTACAAGGTGCTTCCCTCCCCTTTCACAGTTTACTTAAAGTCAATATTACAGTATATATGACTTAAGATAAAACATACAAACCTTGCAATTAAATAGGTGGTTACACATACTCTCTCCTACTGACCTGTATGTCATAAGTTATCATATGTATTTCATTGATATGCATTTAAATACCTAGTAGCCAATGCTGTAATTTTTAATTGATAACAGACATGGCTATATAAAAGCTAAAGAAGAAACTTAATCGTTTAAATTAAAGCAATTATCATTTCAGTTGCTTTTGTTTTATTCTTGAAGACTCAGTTTGTCTCTGGTATTTTCTTTCTGCCTACAGAATTTTAGTATTTCTGGTAAAGCAGAACTTCTGGCACAAATTCTTATTTTTCTTTGTCTGAGTATATTTTTATTCCACCTTTCAACAAGTATAGAGTTTTTGGTTGACAGATTTTTTTTTCCTTCATAGTATAAAGATTTCCACTGCTTCTTGACCTCCAGGGCATTGATGAGAAGTCTGTGGTGCATATTCATAGTGTCTCTTTTCTTCTTATGCTTTCAAGATGCTTTTCTTTATCTGTGTTTGAGTGCTTTGATTATGGTAAGTCTAGATACAGTTTTCTTTGAGTCTATTGTTCGATGTTTGCTGAATTTCCCAAGTCTGTCATTTTATTTCCTTTGACATATTTTGAGTAGTTTCAGTTCCTATTTCTTCCAATAATCTACCTGCCCCAATGTTTTCCTGCATTCTGGGACTCCAGTGACACACAACTAATGTTTTGATGTGTGTCCTATGGATATCTAAATCTCTGTTCATATGTTTCAAACTTTTTCTGTCCGTTTCATTGGAGAATTTGTATTTATCTTCAACTTTATTGACTACCTTTTGTCTTCTCCTATTTTCCATGATCCCATTCAATGAATTTTGAAATTTTCTCAGATCACATTTTTTTCCAGTTTTTGCATTTTTTATTTGGTTCTTTTTAATGTTTGTTTCTGAGAATTGCTATCTCCTATTCTTCTGAAGTTGAGTATACTTATTTGTCCCCAGATAAAGCACAACTCCTAACTCCTGCTTTACAGTTTTTGTGGGACAATTCCAACTCCTAAGTCATCTGGATTTAGGTGTCATTTCATTCTGTTTGCCTAAGAAGTAGTCACATTCTTCTGACTTGTGTGTGTATGAAATGATTTTAGATTGAATCCTGGAGACAAGAATGCTGTGTTGAATGGACTCTGGTGGAAAATATTACTGATGGTTTCAATACTTTATGATTATTATTTATAAACAATCAATTCACTTTGATTCAGACTGTAAATTCTCTCTTTGATTTTTGATGGTTGTGGAAGTTCAATTCTCAAAGCCTTTGCTGTTGTCATTTGCCTTTGTATTGCACTTGCACAAGTAATTTGTGAGTTTGAGACTTTGGTAGTTTATGCACAAGATTATTGAATTCCGTTCTCTCATTCTGTATCCCTGAGGAGTCTCCTTTTTTTCTCTGTCTGCATGCATTCCTTTTCCTGATGCCAGAGAAAGAGAAGCAAAGTTGAAAGAGGAGAGAATGGAAAACTCCTTCCATGTACTTGGTGCTCTAAACATTAACATTCCCTATTCACTTGTTTTGCTTAATCTTCAGAGTGCATTAAGTTGTTGATTTTTTTGTATTTTGTTTAGAGTTTTGCATGTATGAAGCAGAAGGGACAAGCTGTAGTGATTTGATCCTTCATACTATAATCAGAAATTCCGTATCTATAATATCTCTGTATGTCGTTGCTGTTTTGGTATTTACACCAATTTCATGATCTTAAAAATGTATTACAATATATCAAATATTACAAAAATTTGTATTACAATGTATTACATATCTGGCTTTAACTTTATTACCAAGAGACTTCAAAGTATAACCCATCATCCCATTAGAAAGAATTCTTCCTTTCCCTTGATCTGAAATATTTTTGTATAGTGTCCTGTAAATTATATTTTTATTCACTAACTTTTGATCTAGGAGTGCTTAGGTGCAGAATTTAAAGCAGGCAGTATAGGTTGCTCTTTAAATTGCTCACTGGATATTTAAGTCTTGCTGAAATCCCTTTTGTAGAAATAAAGAGAAAGGATGGATTTGGGATAATGTGGATACTTTTTAAGTAAATTTCTGGTAGAGGTTTAGTGATTCTGAGGTGGAATCTTTTTGTCATTCTGAGTATTAAGTGTACATGATAAAGTTTGTCTCCAGAATTTGTTGTGCATTAAATCTGTGCTAGCACATGTGTGCTAGCTGGTGTAGATTATGTTCCTCAATATGCATTTTACGATCAATATTCCTCTCCTCCTTCTCTGCACTTTCATTTTCAACTCTTTTGTTTTCTGGCCTTAATCAAGCTGTCTCAAAAGCAAGTGACAAAAAATATCTTTCCAGATTTCTGGATAATGTACGTGGCAAAAAGTGTGTTGGTCCCATGTAGAAAACTTCTAGCCAGACACTGTTTTCAAGCAGAAAATTGTTTGTTTGTTTTTTTTTTTCATGAGGAGCATGAGTTTTAAGTATAGAAAACTAAATTTATTAGGAGAGAAAATCTACAGATGCTAATATTCAATAACTTTTACAACTCATGATAAGATATATAATTTTCCTATTTGGCATGGAAATTGAAGGCAATAATTTATCAGGGAATTACTGAAGTCATATGTAATGTTACATACATTAAGAAGGAATTTGTTGATACTTTCTCTAGGCTCAGCTTAATGATTAATGGTCAATAAACCAGGATAATAACAAGATAGTTTTAAAAAATATTTCATGTTTCATGCCAGTTATTTCTTCACAAGATAAACTTTTTTTGCTAATATGCAGCTTTACTTTTGCCATATTTTGAAAGAAAGGCAAATGAACCCAGTGCAAAAAGGTATGGCAATTAAAATAAGGACATTTATTCTAAAGGAGATTAAGGGGAAAAAAGCTACAATCTTTTTAATGGCAGTTATTGCAGATCAGTGACCTATTGTCTGTGGACAAGGGGTCTCAGGAGCTACCTGGTGAGTAACAGAGCAGGAAAGCAGAGGTGATGATAATGTTACTATTTATGCCATTATAATTAGATATTAGCCAGTCAGTTCTTCGTCCTTTAAGCTCATTAATAACAGGAAAGGTACAGAGTGGACTCTGCATTAAAAAATTATTGCAAAGAAAATTTTTAAGTGTTTCTTGCATTTCCCATTATATGGAAGTACAAATTTAGGGATTAAAATGATGGTAGTATATTTTAATTTAGAAAAAAAGGTGTAGAAAAATAGAAGGAAAACACGCAGAAAAGTAAAATCATAATTTGTCTCTTTATCTTTAGTGAAACTACTAGTGACACATCTCAATCCCTATTCTTTTACGAGCCAAGGAATTTAATTCTCTTCCTTCTAATGAAGGCCCATTTTTTCTTCTTTCGGTGCTAAAATGCTTCTGTGTTCCTTATAAACCTTCTGGGGTCATGCAGCAGATTCATTATGAAATAATCATAATTAATTATGATCCACTTGCTTTATTTGCTCTTCCAAATAACACTGACAAGTGATACCTGCAAGTTTTCCCAATTTTATCCAAATAAATAACATCTTAGTAGTGATTTTTAAAAATTGAATATAAAAATAATCATTTAACTTATCTTTTAAATGCATTTACTAAGCATTTAACACTGGAGAGTACAATGCTAAATAATTTATATAATATATATGATTATATATACATATAATATATATATAGCTGTACATAGCTCAATAGAGTTATGAATAAGACTTGAATAAGTCTTTCCAAGTTGTTTTACTCTGATACTTTGCTCTTCAAACATTTAAACAGTTTAATCAGCTGAACATTATTTCATTTTTTTTAAAGATTTATTTTTATTTATTTATCCATACAAGAAATGTGGTATAGGCCAAAGGTGTGGGGGCAGCGGGTGAGAGGATTCACCAGAGAGAGTGGGGAGCAGAACAGGTAGATCGACTGAAATACACTGCTGAGGGGAGCAGCGGGCAAGACAGAAGAGGTCTGTTGCGCCATGTGCATTAGCTCCCTGGCCAGGATTGAACTCACATTGCAGTGGCTGGCGAAACTTTATGGCACTGAGACTTTAACCTATGTGCCACCAGAGAGGTCCAACATTGTTTCATTTTTGAGGACCCGTCACAGTTCTTATTATGGCTAATCATTGTGATGAATGACATTGAGCATCTTTTCATATTCTTATTTTATAGTCAAAATCTTTTGTGGAGCATCTGTCAGATCATTTGACCAGTTTTTAAATTGGGTTGTTTGTTTTCTTATTGCTGAATTTTGAGACTTATTTATGTATTTTGTATGCAAAACTTTGGGTAGATAGGTGATTTACAATTATCTTCTTAGACTGTGGCTTGTCTTTTCATTCTTTTAACAATAACTATTGAATGGCCTAGTTTTGACTTAGCTGAAGTCTGATTTAAAAATAGATTTTTATGTTGTGACTGATTTTCCATCTACCTTTTATATCAGTTACTGAGGGAAACATGTTAAAGTCTTCAAAGGTAATTGTGGATATCTCTGTTCTTCCTTTAAGTGCAAGCAAATTTTGTTTCATTTACTTTGAGGTTTTCCTTTTTATTTGAAGACACTTTTAGAACAGTTGTATGCTAGTGATTGAATGACCCTTTAATAATTTTTAATCCTGGTTATTTTCCTTGCTCTGAAATTATTTGGTAATAAGATAGCAATTTCTACTTTCTTTTGGTTAGTGTTTATGTGATGATTTTTTTTTTTTTTTGCTTTTAATCTACTGATACAGTAAATCAGAATTGGATAGCAGTTATTATTCATAAGCTATTATAATAGAGTGAAGAAACCTCAGTCTGAACTGGACTCAACTCCAAATATAGCATGGACAAGTGAAGATTTATGACTCAATAGCAGTCTTGGGGTTAGTGGATGAAAAAGTGCTAAGAAGAAGCAGCAGACATAAGAGGGGTTTCTGGCTAAACAGACTTAACAAAATTCTTACTGAAGGCAGACCTTGGCTATCAGAGATCACCTAGGAGATAGTTAGAGATAAGAAATATGATCAAAGATTGAGAGTGATCAAATATCAAAGGTGGAGTATTGGCAATAAATCCTCTTCAAAAGATTCATGTTACAACCCAATTTTATGACCCAACAGGGATGGACACTGAAGTCAAGTTCTAAACATCTTACAGGAAATTTACTAGAGTTTGGTCAGAGAGTCTTTGTCTTTACCTATAAGATTATATTGGCAATAATGTCTATAGACACAACATAGTTTGGTCTTTTTTAAAAATTTTAATTCAGGGGCCTCTCTGGTGGCACAGGGGTTTAAGACACAGAGCCATCAAGCTATTGCCAGTCACTGCAACATGAGTTCGATCCCTGGCCAGGGAGATAAGCCACATGGTGCAGCAGACCTCGCCTGTCTCTCCCGCTGCTCCCCTTAGTAGTATATTCAGTAAATCCGCCTGTTCTGTTCCCCACTCTGTCTATGGTGAATCCTCTCACCCACCCCTGCCCCCCTGAACCTCTGGCCTATACCCCAACTCTTGTATGCATAAATAAAATAAATCTTTAAAAATAAATAAATACATAAATAAAATTTTAATTCAATCCAACAATCTCTGTATTTAATTGCCATGTTTAGACCATTTATAGTTAATATAATTGTCATGTTTATTTTTATGCCTATTATTTTATCATTTGTGTTCCATATTTTGTTCCTCTGTTTCCCTTTTACTCCCTCCTTTTAGGCTATTTGAATAATTTGTAGTAACACTTTTAATTTATCTACTGGGATTTTTGCTATATTTCTTTTTTTAATATCTTTTTTTTAAGATTTTATTTATTTGTACAAGAACTGGGGTACAGCCAGATGTGCGGGAGGGTGAGAGGATTCACCAGAGACAGAGCAGGGAACAAAACAGGCAGACTTATGAAATACACTGCTGAGGGGAACAGTGGGAGAGACAGGAGAGGTCTGCTGCGCTATGTGGGACCCTCGCCGGCCAGCCGGGATCTAACTGGCACTGTAGAGGCTGCAAACAGCTTCACAGTGCTGGGCTCAACCACCTGCGCCACCAGGGGAGGCCCAATTTTTGCTCTATTTCTTCATGTAAATTTTTAATGGTTGCTCTAGGAATTATAGTATATAATATAATTTATCACAGTACTTATAATTAATATTTTAACACTTTATGTACAATGTAGAAATCTTAACACTTTATAATGTTCTTTACCTCCTGCTTTTATATTATAGTTGTCATATGTATTGCATATGCATTGAAAATCTTAGCAGACAATATAATCCTTACTTTGAGCCATTATACATATTTTACAGAATATAATGGGAAGAGTAAAGTGAATCACATTTCTCAAGACAGTTCCCATTTCATTTTCTCTTCCTCCTTACTTGATTTCCAAGCTCCTCCATAGTATAGTTGTTCTTCTATCTGAAGAAATTTCTTAACACTTTAAAATAAAGGGTACATGTTTCTAGGAATTTATACATCTTTTTGGTTATCAAAATATTGTCATAAATTATTTATATTAGTCTCTCATGATTCATTTTATTTCTATGCTTTCAATTATAATGTCTCCTCTTTCATTTCTGATCATCTTTATTTGATTGTTCTGTTTTTATTCTTACTCTAGTTAAAAGTTTATCTGTTTCATTTATCTTTTTGAAAAGAAGCTCTGCATTTTATAAATATTTTCTATTGTCATTCTAGATTCTTTTTCATTTCTGCTATGCTTTTCAATAATCTTTTCTTTCACTAGTTTTGTGAGGTGTAAAGTTAGGTTTTTTTTATTTAAGATCTTTACATATTCTTAATATCTGCATTTATCTCTCTAACTTCCCTGTTAGAACTACTTTTGTAACACCACATAGATTTTGCTGTATAATGTTGTCATTTTTATTTCTTTGAGATTTTGTATTTCACTTTTTGTTTCATTAACCCATTGCTTTTTCTTTTTAAAGATTCATGTAAGTTGGTTAAACTTATTTTGTTCATGTATTGCTTTCCTGGTTTTTTTAAGATGTATTTCTATGTTCTGGCTCATTGAGTTTCTTTAAGACAGTTCTTTTAAATACTTTATTTGAAAAATCACAGATCTTCATGTTTTTGGTTTGGCTATCAAAACATTATTGTGATCCCTTGGTGATGATGTGTTACCGTATTTTTCATGTTTGTTGAAATTTTGTGCTGTTGTCTTTGCATTTGAAAGAAGAATCATTTTTGGGGCCTCCCTGGTGGCATAGCAGGTTGGGTGCAGTGCTATGAAGCTGTCTGCAGCCTCTGCAGCACAGGTTCGATTCCCGGCCAGCCAGGGAGATTCCCACATGGCGTGGCAGACCTCTCCTGTCGTGCCCGCTGCTCACCTCAGCAGTGTCTTCTGTCCATCTGCCTGTTCTGCTCCCCACTCAGTCTCAGGTGAATCCTCTCACCCTCCTGCGCCTCTGGCCTGTACCCCAGCTCTTGTATAAAAAATAAATAAATCTTTAAAAAAAAAAACTAAAAAAAGAAAGAAGAATCATTTTCCCCAGTTTTTGCAAACCACTCCAATCCATCTAAAGTCATATATATATATATATATAAATTCACATACATATCTATATCTATATCTATCTACACACACACACACACACACTTTACGCAATTGTAATGCTTCTCTAGAAACCTGGACTGTGGCAAAGCTTTTTCATCTGTGTATGATTGTCTAAGTCAGTGTTCTCCATGGGTTCCTGGGTCATTGCTGACATGTTCTGGAATTGATTCACAGAACACTGCAGGATCATGTCTGGGAGTGGGTTCTGTCTTCCTATTATCTGATATATAATCAAATGAGACACCTCCTAGATAATATGGCATATGGGGCTGGTTACTATAACTCCCCTAAAGACTCTCTTGGCCACAGATGCTGAATTATTATTATCAGAGGCAGAAGACAAGATGACAGATGTATTATGTTGTCATGATGCTGACATCAGTCTGGTTTCCTTGCTTTGACAGGAAGGATCTAAAGATCCCATGCATCTTCAAATACCCAAAAATCAATTAGTCTTCTCACACAACTTATAATCTCTTGGTTCCCAAACAAATTTCATTAAATTATTTAAAAATAATTTAACAATTTTCTTTTATTATTAGTTTATTTATTTTTAATTTTTGTAAAGAAGAACTAGGATGTAGGCCGGAGGTGCACAAGGTGAGAGGAGTCACCAGAGACAGAGTAGGGAGCAGTACAGGCAGATTTATTGAAATACACTGCTGAGGGGAACAGCAGGTGAGCAGGAGAGGCCTGCTGTGCCATATGTGGGTTAGTTCCCTGACTGGGTATTGAACTCAGGTAGTAAGGGTGCTAGCACTGAGAGTTAACCCCTAGGGAACCAGCGAGGCCCCCTTTTATTATGACTTAAATTAAAATACCATCATTAAGAATAACAAATCTGGAAGAGTCATGTATATTACAAATGATGATGGTATTTTATCTTTCAGTGTCTCTCAGTGTCCTATTTGCTTATACTCCCTATAATAATCTTGATAGAATCAATTTCTCTGTCATCTATCTTCCATCTAACTTTGCTCAATTACTTGAAAACACTATTTGATTTGTTAGAGTTAAGTTCAAATTTATTTCTTCTGTAATAGATTGGGTATTCCTTAGGTTACACACCCAGTTTGTTAATTTTTGTATTTATAATACTCTCATGTAGTTATTGCTAAATAGTGTTGGTTGTTTGTTTTAAATGATTTTGATTTTTTAGTTATGGACAAGAGTGAGGAAATGATAAATGCATACAGATGATTTTGGAAGACAAGTCATTATGAATAAAGATGTAAACTATTGAGTGTGGATATCACAGTATTGCTTTGAAATATATAATAAAATTGTGAGTCAAAATTTTGCAACCAAATGTAAATGGTAATGAGTGCACACATGAAATCTGTTTGATGTTCTTACATCAGTAAAATTGAATGAACAATCTAGGACATTGTTTCCCTGGGAAAAAGGATATCAAGAGTTTAGTAATTATGGAAGTAGGTAGAAAAGATATATTGAATTAGCTATTCCTTATAGAATTATATTTTGTTAGAATATTTCAGGTTGAAGGAGCAAAAGTAAACTGGTGAGTTTAGATGGTAGGAGTTTATTCTAAAGATGTGATGCTATTTTAAAAAATAGGAACAAGGATTTTGTGTGTGTGTATGTAGTGTCACCTTAGCAACCAATCTTTTTTTCAACAACAGGTCTATGCTTTTCCTTTTAATGCGGCTCTACTTTTGTGATAACGCAGCTGTTCTTGCTCTCTATTTTTACTCAACTCGCCATTACTGAGTAACACCTTCCTCCTCTTGTTCATTGTTTCTGCTTAATTTCATGGCCTATGGATACTCATAGTTTTTACTATTGGTTCTACACTCAGAAGGCACTTCTTATGGGCACCACGCTATGGGTCATTTGGCCTGAGTCTGGACCCAACTATAGACTCATTCTTTGATGCACTCAACACAAGTCAGCCTGGTTTTATTAAATAAGCCCAAGTAATTTTTTTATTGAATTTTATAAAAATTCTGTTTTTCATGAATGAATTTTTTCAGAAGTTCCTTTAATATATGGGAGGATATAATTTTTATATACCGAATTTTGTACTTTAATTTGTCTAGTAGTATAAAACGATTTTATAGAGAAAAAATATCCCCTATTTTAACATATGTTAGCATGAGAAATACTGAGACACAGGAAGGAGAAAAACTGAATTACAATTGAATCAACTTACAAGCTAACTTCTCAGGGAGTGAAAAAGAAGGACTAATTATGTGTAATGAAGGAAAAAGGGATGCTTATGAAAGTGGTGATATTTGAATTTCTAATAAGTGAATAAAAGGGACATTAGAAGGACATTAGCAGCACAGGCAACATCTGTTCCCTTAGATTCAATGCCATTCTCTTTGTTATTGTTTTTACTGATACAAATCATTGTTCTTTATGGAACCAATTATCCTTTCACATGATGTAAAAAAGTGAACTGTTATGATGCTCTATAATATGGGGAAATGACAGATAAATGTTATAATCTTATATTTCACCTTTAAAGTTTATTCATCCTTAGTTTTCTGAAGGGGCTATAGTATATTTTTATGACAAAAATATACAATATCTCTAGAGGGAAGTGTCAGTTAAGAGTAACATTTTAGCATCCTAACAACTAGCTGATAATTTAATCTGCTTGGACATTTCTGAGTTTTATACCAGTGAATTTGAAGAAAATAATCGTATTTCACAGATGTTTCTATTCTAGGACATGTGAATTTATGACTTTTTAGAGGAAGATTCCATATGTTTAAAACTCTTCTGAAGTTCTAGCTGAGCCAAATTTATAAATGTATTACTTTTTGGAGTCTACTATTTTCAAATTTTCTTTTACTAAATTGAAGATGTGTTGTTCATTTATCTTGCTAAAACTTGTAACTTAAAAAAATATTATCTGAGACTTCTTTATGTAGTGATTTTAAATAATGATTAGATCTTAAATTTTTGAGGTCAACCTTAAAGAACTGTGTGTTAAAGCCTAAATCGGAAGGATTTTTCAAAAAAGCATAGAACTTTTAAAAATAGGCCTCTGATGGCATAATGAAAATTCAAGAAGGGATTTAAAAACAAAAACAAAAAACATAGAACCTTTTAAAAATAGTCCCAGGAGGTACAATGAATACCTTCACTATTCAGCCATGAGCTTCCAGTTTTATCTCTTTCTGAGGCAAGTTTTTCAAACAACCCAGCTGTTCTCCAACTAGTATAAAAATGTGGGCTGGGTTCTAAAGATGAGAGGCGGTCTATTAGAAACATTTATTGAAGCCTTCACCATATGTGATCTCACTCTGTAAGGAAACACATCTTTTATATCTTCTGAGGTCTCAGGCCTCCATCTGGGTACTGCATGTTTCATGTTGTTAGAATTTCATTGTCTGAAAGAACATTTTATCATTTCAACATACTGGGGACATCTCTGTATTACTTTTTCTCTCCCCAAATATTTTTATTTTTTAATATTTTTCTGTATTACCTAAGATAATACTAGCTGAAATAATATTTGAATTGCGGATGCTCATTAATTTAGATCAATAAAAATATATTTCATATTTATTTCCTATTTGTTTAATATTTACTTAAATTTCAATATTTAAATTAATATTCGAGTGATATTTAAATATTTAAATTTAAAATTTGTTTTATTTTTTTAATATGTAATATCCAAATAGGTATTCATGATGGCAGGCAACTTGCTGCAAACAGTGATTCTAGAACAAGTTCCAGTGTTCATCGGGTGACTAGCTGTGTTATTCTCTTGTATCAAACCAGTGAGGGAGAATGGACATGGAGAATCACTGATGAGGAATTTTTAAGTTATTAGTTCTGGAAGAAATCAACATCAATTTCTGCACATTTTAATTGTCAGGAGTCAGTGATAGGGGCTCAGTAACACACTGTGTCCTCAGACAAAAGGAAATAGAATTTTTTGAGCAGTATCTCTGTCTCTTCCACAGATTCCTTCTGGGTCCTTTAATGTGCTGATAGTCTTAAAATTTTTACTCACGAACCATCTAAAATAATTAAATTTCTTTTTTTTTTAAAGATTTATTTATTTATACACACACTGGGTACAGTCAGAAGCATGGGAGGGTGAGAGAATTCACGAGAGCCAGAGCGGGGAGCAGAACAAGCAGACTGACGAAGTACACTGCTGAGGGCAGCAGTGGGTGGCAGGAGAGGTCTTTGCGCCATGTGGGACCCTCGCCAGCGGCCGGGGATGGAACCAGCGCTGCAGAGGCTGCGGGCAGCTTCGCAACCCAGCGCTCAACCGCTGCGCCACCTGGGAGGCCCTAAATTTCCATCTGAAGTGGTTTTGTTTTTTCACTTTCTTAGTTTTGTTGAGCATGGCACACCTTTTATGTGAATTAAACTTTTAACTCATATCATGCTGTTTACATTCCAGTTTATTTTATTTTCTTTTGTCTAGGGAGTTTGTAGGAAAAATTAATGTGTTCATATGATATGAAGCACACCTTCTCACATATTGTATAGATAATTTTGCAGTGTGTAATACATCCCTTCGTTCTGGACAGAGGTATATCCACTTTAACAGTGATGAATTACTAATGCATTTCCATGAGGCATTGCATTCCAATCAATCTTCATTTGTTTTTATTAAAATGGTGTTTGGTTTCCCACATTTCTGCATGTTTCCTTCATGATTGTGTGTTTCCAAGATTCACTTATCTCTACTTTCATTGTTGAAAGATTTGTACCCATTCAGGTAAGATATATTTTCCAGGCTTGTTTTTCTTTTCTTGAATGTAATAATATTTCAAATTAGTCCAAATTGCATTCAATTGTTTTCAATATTTAGGGCCACAGAGAATTCCAAAATAATCCTAGAAATAATATATCATTCTCAAATCTGGAATGATTTCCATTTATCTTCTCTAACTGAGCAGTTGTTGAAAAAACTTAAAAGGAGTGGATAGTATTTTGAGAAGATTGCATTAGAACTTCCCCAGCTTTCCAAAGTTGTAGACATTGTGAATAATGTATACATTCTTATTCAGTACACCTGGAATTGTCAGCATGAAAAATAACATTTTCAGTGGAATTCTGACAATTTAGAGAAAGATGACATATGAGAAAGGTTAGGAGGACTTAGAGTTTTAATTTCTAGGGAATTTAATTTTGTCTTTGCTAGGGAGTTAAATATAGAATTAATTGTGGAGTTGTTTTTCTTGAAATAAGATTTTGACGTATTAAAGTGATAACTGATAATCTATCTTGTTTTCTTCCCTGCACCATTAGCTTGACTATGTCTTAGATGCTGGCATGTTGTCTAAGTATCCACTCATTTCCATCTTGCATTGGTTAAAGGACACAGAACCTTTTTTATTAGAAGGCAAATATATTAAGTATTTTATATTTGAGTACCTATAAGCTTTAAGTCTTAAAATTTCCCCGTATATTAATTAACAGCATTTAGTTATTGTTGTAGTTTCACAGAGGACCTTTTTTCCCTCTTTTTTTTTAATCACAGTAATGTTGGTTTACACTCTTGTTTGCATTTTGGGGAGTATAGGTTCCCTCCCTTCAAGTTTTATTACCATAGTACAACACCACCACCAAACCACCCTTAGTTCACCCCCCTAGTACCTTGTATTCCCTCCCCATTTTGTTCTCACCCCTGCCCAGCCCTCTCTTACTCTTGATTCCCCAGCTTTATAGTCAGCCTTCAAGAGAAATTAAAGAAAAGTCAGATTGGTTCTTAACTCTCAGTCTTTCATAATGAGACCTGCATGAGTGCCAAGATGTCCATGCCCCAGAGCAAAAAATACAATAGAACTTCAATAAAGTGCTGGAACCTGTTTGTTGGAGTAAAGTATGACCTAGAAGACATGTGGCTAAGCACAAGAGACCCTCAACAGATGTAATCTGATCCCATAAGGGAAGCTGTGGCTTCCAAGTCCTCCATGACAGCTTGGTCACTGGGAGTTTTTCCAAGGAGCATAAAACCATGGTAACTGGTTCCCAAATCTCAGACTGCTGCCCCATCTTTTTGAGGATGTTTTATCTTCTGATCACGGCCTTCCAAGGGCACATGAGTTCAAATACCCTTGGATCTTTTCACCCTTTTCACTTTCAGTCTCCGAGGATTCATTGCCTATCTGGATCAGTTTTTTTCTACCTTCTTTACAAGCCAAAGACCTCATGTCCTTGGTTTCGGACAATTTCAGCTCTCTTCTTACATAGATTCTTTCTGGTGAAAGACTAGAAAATCCTTCAAGTTTTGTATATAAATGAGACCAAATTCTAAAATAACAATTTGATATTTTTGAAGATTTCTTGGGATTAGTTGTTTCCTTGGAATATTGAGTTTTAATATTTTTGCACCCCTTGGAGATACTTCCCTTTTTAATATCTGGAATTCATGCTGTAAGAATTATATTTGTGATTGCTTATTTGGCAAGAATTTGTTTCTACCACATCAAACAGGATCCAAATAAAACCATTGGCAAATAATTTTCTCTTTAAGTCATGTTAAGGTTTGGAAAACTGGTCAAAATTTATATTAGATGAAATTTTTAGGCCATAGGAAGGATGAACATTGGAATGTGTTATTTTTAGAAGTAACATAAAAATGCAAGCATCACTGAATTCATTTATACTTTTTTATGTTTTCCTGGGTTTATATAGTTGGGAGAACATCTTCCAAATTTCCTTTCATTATCATTAGGGTGTCTACACCATCTGATTTGTCAGGCATTATCCTGACTTACAATGCTCCCAGTGTAGCAATTAATAGTATTTCCTTTCACACTTAAAAGATGTCCTCATTAGCACAGTAAATTATTTAGTCAAGGAAATCATTGTCCTTATTTGTTGAATCCAAAACATCCTATTAGAATTTTAAGGGGTATGTGATGTGTGTGTGTGTGCGTGTGTGTGTGTGAAAAACCCAAGTTGTTTATAAAACAATGTTTGAATATAATGTCTTTGAGAATTTTTCTGTGTTCCATTTGAGCTGTGTTCTTCCACTTGCCAGGAATTTGTCTGGCTCCCTAAAAGTCTTTATCAAACCAGGAGTCCAGATGCTCATTTCCTTGGCTGCCCAGCGACAGGGGAGTCAAAGCTTGTTTCTGCATGACTACAATCTGTCAAAACTTAACTAGGACAGGAAGCTTTCCCAAAAGATTGCATGAACAGAATGTTACAGATTCTTAAACTCTCCAAAGATTGTTCATGAACTCGGAGAGAATTCTGTTCTATTTAAATCTAATTTTCTCTATAATATCCTTGTTTTACTTATGTGTAGGTCAGATCTGACAATATGCTGAGAAACAATTAATAATCAATTTCAGTCTGGCCTAATGTATTTATCTCAAAGATAAAAACATACTGATTTGAACCTAATCATGAAATTGGTTTCTTGTTTTGAGTTATAACTAAAATTGCCTTAGATATTAATCATGGTTTGCTACCTGAATTTTTTTCATGATAAAATTTATGTATTTTGAATAGAAAGACACTAAATAGGAAATTTGGTAAACATGATCAGATGGGGTTTAGAGTAAAAATAATGGACTAACATTTGCTTTGAAATATCTTAAGCCCATCATTTCCTTTAATTAGTTAGAAAATAATTGTAAATAATAAATATATTCAAATTCTGAAGCAAGGTAAGACAAAGTAAGACAAGCAATGTAAGATAAGCATGGGATCCCTATGCTAAAGTACTTTGTATTCTAGCCAGTATAAAATTACATAGGAAATTTGGGATTAATTGTTTTTTAAAATGAATATATAACTCTCTTACTTGGAGGAAAATTCAAATCCATGCTAATTTAATCTCAGTTTTCTAGATGAGGGAAACACATTTGAATTGATCACTGTGTTCCATTAGAAACAGTGCATTGAATTAGAACAATGTAAGATAAAAGTACTTCATCTAAAAAAGAAAACTGAAAAAATACCCTTTGCATTGAAAAGTGTATCATTTTCATTCATGGTGACAGAGCAGCAAGCTAGAGCTTCAAGTAGTTAGGAAATGTTTAGTGTTTAGTGTCATCTATTTATCTTCCAGTATAAAATCTATAGAACACTCACACAGGGGGATGTTTCCAGAAATTCTTTCTCTCTGAAGTACAGATTTCTATTTTTGGAACTGTCTGATATTAGCATATAAGTTGGAAATCCCCAGCTTAGACCCAGAGCTCAACCTAGATTCAGGCATAGGTTTTAGCGCAGGCATATATTCTCAGGGGGAATTTAATGAACCCAGATAAAAGAAAACATTTTTACCCTACAAGTCTCTTGAACACCTTCAGTGACTTGGAGAACTATCAACTTGGGAGCAATTCCAACATTTAATTTTTAGGGCAATGTTTATATTTTGGGACGTCAGTTTTGACAGAAAGTGTATATTCTAGAAAGACGTATATGTGTTAGAGAGACAGTCCTGAGGGCAGTGCTTGGACTGAGAAAGAAAGGGAGAGTCTAGCCCCTAGTGCTTTTATCACCCTGCGACATAATGTCATCCTGAGTGTGGCACATCACATCACTTCCAAGTAAGCTCTTCTACCATTCTGCTGACTACAGAAGTTCATTGCCATTATTCAAAGGCTTTTTCTTGTGCCAATTTTTTTTTTAAGATTTATTTATTTATACATACAAGAACTGGGGTACAGGCTAGAGATGTGGGGACGGTGAGAGAGTTCACCAGAGACAGAGTGGGGCACAGAACAGTCAGATGGACTGAAATGCACTGCTGAGGGGAACAGCAGGCGAGTCAGGAGAGGTCTGCTGCACCATGTGAGTCAGCTCCCTGGTCGGGGATCGAACTCATGCTGCAGTGGCTGTGGATAACTTCATAGGTTGCGTCTTAACCCCTTGCTCCACTAGGGCGGCCCTCTTGTGCCAATCTTTATAATAGTGCATGGTGAACTGGGAAGCATCTGCAGAGATGGAGAATAGAGAATGGATTTTTGTCTTTGTTTAGGAATACTAACCAGGCAATACTACTTGTGTTCCATCATTTTAATATTTTAGAAAAATTACTCTTAATTTTCAAATCTCTGTCTCTCTCTACCACACCCCTACACATACTTGCACCCCAAGGGAGAGTTTATAAGCTGCATGACACAGCTACAGTAGTAAGCATGGTAGATTATTACCCCCTCTCTATTACTTTGTTCCTAGGTTAAACTCAGAAACCTGCATTCCTTCACTAAGATGATGACAGTAATTAACCATGCTCATTATGTGTCAAGAAATTTTTGAGTCACTTAGTATTGATTCATTTTCCTCGCACAATCCCCATTGGGTAAGAGCTGATAATTCTGTTTTTATAGGTGAAGAAACTGAGATAAAGGAAGACTAAGTATATGTCCAAGATCACACAGATGGTATGAGACAGTCAGGAAAGTCAGGACAGAATCATCTCAAGAACCATTTGACTATGATTTGAATGGACTTCAGGTTATACATAAATTATATAAACATATAGGATAACTTTTAATCTCCCTGATCCCGAACTAGAATGAGTAACTATAAGAAAGTGAAAATCAAAATCAACAAAAAACTATGAACCAGAGACACTTTTTGGGGGTGGGGGGTGGGAGGGGAGGGATTGGGGTCAGAATGGGGGGGCTGCAATTGTATGGGGAATATAAAAATAAAATT
The DNA here is from genome assembly GCF_014898055.3 of Talpa occidentalis. Taxonomy (NCBI): domain Eukaryota; kingdom Metazoa; phylum Chordata; class Mammalia; order Eulipotyphla; family Talpidae; genus Talpa; species Talpa occidentalis. The sequence continues at coordinate 139,067,227 of NW_023604295.1, read as the reverse complement.
TATTATTAAAAAAAAAAGGTTTGTGTCCTATAACAGCAAATCACTAGAAATATCCATGCTGTCACTTATTAATACAATTGATAGAACATATATTTAACATTATTAAAACTAAAATGTTTTATGTAGTCACCAAAAACTCTTTTTATATGTTGAGACTTTAACACTGTGTCTCAATCTGACATTTAAAGTTCAATTAATTATCTGTACTCAAAATATTTGCTCCAATTTGTTGATGCCATTAAAATATTTTAAACACCAGTATTCATAAGTTATTTAAAGAATTTTATATAACTTCTTAAAAATCCCAAGAATGAACTGATGTGGTCATTTGTTGTTCATGTACTTTTGTAAACAACTGATTCACATCCTTTGGCTGGAGTATATCTGAAAGTATGTTATTTGGAATAGAGACTTAGGATTTTGGATCCCTTTTGTATTTGAAAATGACTTTATATTACATTTACAATTTGATAGAGGTTTTGGCGGCATCTGGGATTCTCAATTAAAAATCAGGTCCTGTTAGGACTCGAGGTAATTGCTCCCTGTTGGTGATGACAAGTTTGATGGCAATAGACTGGCTGTCTCTCCTTGGAGCTCTTGGCTTTTCTCCTTATTGAAAGTGCTCTACAGTGTCTGGCTTATCAATAGCCTCCTGATCATTTGTGGGGCCTTCTAATCCGAAGGACTTTTTTAGCCCCAATAACATTCTTACCTTTCAAAATGACTTCTTCATTTCTTCCTGTTATCCAGTGTCAGCACGGCTGAAATCTGTCTTGGACATTTCTTCTCTAAATTGTTCCATCCTTTTGTCTTTTATCCTAGGACTCTCTCTGATCCAATTTTATTTTCAGTTTCTCCAATCATTGTTTTTTTTAATTTACAAAAAGCCTGTTAATGTCTTCTAGAAGTTAATGTTATATTGGTTTCTGTTTACTATTACCACCCATCAAATCTAGCATGAGCAGGGGCTTGATCTCACCTGTCTTAGATTAATGCACAGGCAACTCTGTGGCCAGTCAGGGACTGAGCTCTGCCTCACGACACACTCTTGCCTCAGTCGCTGAGACCACAACAGCTACGTCATGGCCTGGGTGGGCTTCAACAACAGGGATTTATTTCTCACAGTTCTGGAGACTGGGAAGTTTGAGATGGAGGTGCTGACAGTTTCGATTGTCTACAAACCATGAAGAGGGCTTATTTCTGGCTTCCAGACAGCAGTGTGTTCATTCTTTCATGGGGTCGTGGGGGTAAAAAGTTCTCTGATGACTCCTCTTAGAAAGGCACCAATCTCGGGCCTCCCCGGTGGTGCAAGGGTTAAGACGCAACTTATTAAGCTATCCGCAGCCACAGAGATACCCACGCGGTGCAGTAGACCTCTCTTGTCTCATCTGCTGCTCCCATCAGCAGTGCATTTCAGTAGATCTGCCTGTTGTGCTCCCCACTCTGTCTCTGGTGAATCCGCTCACCCTCAAGCACCTCTGGCATGCACCCCAGCTCTTGTTTGCATAAATAAATAAATCTTTTTTTAAAAAAAAAAGCACTAATCTCATCATGAGGAACCACCTTCATGGCCTCATTTGAACCTGCTAACTTCTCCAAGGTTCCATCTCCAAATACTATCACATTGGGGATTATGACTGCAACATTGTAATTTGGGGGACATTCAATTCCGTCCCTATCATGCCTCTTGGTTAAAATTGGCTATGTGAGTTGGAAACATGATGATTCATTCAAACCAAAATGAAAAAGAGAGGGAAAGAAAATATATTCCTCTTCTTATTTAAGAGAGTTTTAATAATAGTTTGGGAAGTTCTAATAATAGTTTGGGTTTTATCTTATTGGCCAGAATTTAGTAACATAAGCTTCCAGTAGTTTCAAGGAACACAGGAAAGTATAATATTTTAGCTGAGAAGCAAGGTGTCCAGTCAAGAATCAGATTTCTTTTACTAAAGAAGAGGACAGTAAGCACTGAAAGTCAATTAGTGATCTACCATGTTAATTGTTAACTCACTAAAACTGTTTTCAAAGGATCTTTAGATTTGGTTTTTTTTCTGAACTGTGAAAATACTGATAAGATTATTTTAAATATTCCCTGATATTTCATGAGTCTTTTTATTCTTTATGGACCAAGTAAAGCTGTTTACTTGGACTTTTTCTTGTGGCTAGAGGTGCAAGTTTCTCCAGGCAATTTTATAATAATGAATCATCCGTTTTTTTTTTTTTTTTAATTTGCCTTTTTTATGTCTGATGATAGCTAAAAGTGATATTACAGAAATAGCCACCTTGCAAGAGAGCCACCTTGCAAGAGAGCCAACCTCTAAGCTGTGCTGCCTAGGGGTAATGCCGACAGAATTTCTCTTCCCACTCCAAAGTGTTCGGTGTGCATTTGTGTGGAGAACAGGGACTTCTCTAGCCACACAGACTTCCCCAGATACTCTCAAGGCTGCAGGTGTCTGCCTGAGGCAACATTCCCAGAATGTGGCTCCCAGAATGTGGCTGAGTGGGGCCGAAACCAGTCCTGGGGCTCCTGCCTGTTCCGCAACCCCACCAAGGTGGGCTGCACTAGCCCAGCGCCCTGATGGCCATGACGCCTCCCTGGTCCTTCGCTGTAAAGTGCTGGATCCCTCCATGCCCATGTCACCTGCAGAGGCGCTGCTGTGTGGCTGGAGGCTGCATTTTAGGTGTTCATGGGGAACAACAAGGAGTGATGTGTTATTCTGTCATGATGCTGAGGTCACTCGGTGGCCACTGTTTTCTAATGAGCAACAAACAGGCCACTTCTGCCACACCAGTGGGATCAAGGGCATCTGGATTCAAGGCTTTAAACTGCATCTAAGATATTCACATCTCAATTTTCATGGTCCCGTTCCTTCTGGGGATATGACTTTGGCTTGGGAGACTTGCTGGGGTTAAGTCTTTCTGTAGGATAGAGATACTTTACAGATGGACTGTGTCAGTTCTGTGCTTATCTCGGGGACACATGGAAGTATAGTGTTGACTCTTGGCCAAAGAAGGGAGGAGATCCACTCATGATTTATGACATGCTGGTTAAAGTTTGGGACTCTCAGAAGGGACGGGCTGGTTTGCTTATCGATGGCTTGTAACTGGCATAACTGGTTATGTAGCCGAATTTCACTAGGTGACTCTCAGTGGATCGAGGACCCTGCTGGAACCTTTAGGAAGTTCTTCCCAGCCAAATTTATACAAAATCTTGCTATTTCAGTCCAGAGACAAAGCTTGTCCTGGTGAATAAGAATTGCCCTGAGCATCTATGCTTAGAAGTCTCTTGGACTCTAAAGCTTACATGAATGCTCTTCTTCCTGCTGTACTGTGCCCTTTGCCTTTATTAAAAGCTTTCCGTGAATATGCTCCGTGGAATCTTGTGAGTCCGTTCACTTACCTGCCCTCGTGAATATTGCAGTACTTAATCTTCTCTGAATCTTCTCTACCCTTCTGATTTAGTCTTGAATCCAGACTTCCCTCCTGTGTGTTCTCCATCTGTGGGAGATAGAGCTTCCTTAAATGCTGGCAAGGACGCCCTTTAGCTTTCAGATTTCCCCTTATAAGTGATTAGTCATCCCAGCCTTGTCATTATCTCTCTTCGCAGAATTGATGGCACTTAATCACAGCCACCCAGTTCGAGAATCTATTCCCTCCTACTTCTCCAGCAGAAATATACCACTAGCCAATGTCTTCCCATTATCGCATCCAGTTCACTCATGATGAATGACTTAATAATTGCACTTTGCAGTAGTCATGGGGCAGTCATTCTCCAACCACCACTGCTAACAGCATTCTCTTTGCTAGATTTCTGTTGATTGATTCATATCAAAAAAATCTCATTTTAGAATCTGCTTCCTTGTGAGAAACACAGCAGTGAGCCAATCCGAGCAGATATTTGCAGCAGCTTAGGGATGAGTGCGTGGACTGAGAGATAGACCACAACAGTATCACGGCATCTGCTATTTTTTTCTTACCTATCTGTGCATTTTAATAGTCAATTTAATGTGTTTATAGGAGGAAGGTAAGACAAATTTATATTCGATTCGTTATGTGCAAAGGGAAGCCAATATCTTTTTTGTTCTTCATTTAATGATGATTTATGAAGAGAAACCACTATTCTATATTCAATTAATTTCTCAATTTATCCATGAAAAGGAATATTTCAGGCAAAGTATGCATCATGGCAGTCTCATCAAACACTCACATTCATTCAAATGGAAATCAAAATTACTCAACGTGAAAACACAAATTGCTGAATAACTCAAAATATTCCCTCAAGAAAATGACATCATTCTATCAAGGATAAGTGAATGACAATAGGACTTAAAAACCTCCCTGAGGTCAGAACTTATTTTTGTTTGTGAAGTCAATAGAAAATATTTGTCAACTTCACCTTTTCTAATATTAATTTTAAACTAATTAGCACCATTCAAAAACCTGGTGGAGGGCGTCAATCACTGGATGATGAGTGTGGTTAGAGAGCTTTCTATAATCAGTGTTCTTGGGGTCAGAGTGGAATATGGGTTGTAAATAACACATGGTCTAGCTTTGTGGACTTCTTCTGCACTGCCACCTTTGGATGGCAGGGCCGTCCCACTCAGGACTGATGGTCATTCTAATGTAGAAGCTGCATCCAGGTCTCCAAAGTACAAGTTTGTACACTGAGACCCAAACTCAACAGTCACAACTCAATGAACATGTCCTATGGAAATAATCAGAAATCAGAAATAATAGAATTATGATTCATGATTGTTGATGACGTACTAAATACAATCAAAATGCCAGCAATGGATGGATAAATAAATTAAGGTCCACAATTATGATAGAATAATGTGCAGGTGTTAAATACATCGTGGAAGAGAAAATGTTTAATCTACTACTAATGAACAGAAACTAGATCTGAAAATATTTATCCAATACACTTTACAATATTTTCATTGACATTTCATAGTTAGCCTTAATATGCATTTTTCCGTTTCCTTAGCACTTCTTACTGGCATCTCATGATAAATTTGTTTCTGTTGCCAAGGTAGCCATTGCCATTTTGCTCAGCTTTTACGAAAAATACTGTTTTTCAGCCTTTGATGGTATCGTGAATAACCCTGGTATACAAAAGGCCTGATAAAAGGCCCAGTTATTTGAAGTCATTGCTAAACAAATCCAGCCATGTTAATTCAGCTAACTTGAAACATGTGAAACAAAGCAGGCTTTGCCAATGGCAAGGAACAGGATAAAGAAGGAAATACATTTTGTTTTCAAGCTTCTATGAGTATTCTACAGGTCATAGAGAATGGAGAAAACAATGAAAATCCACATTTAGGAAAATCCATCTGAACCCTTTCAACATTTCATTCCTTCCAAAGCCAAGTAACTGTTAGTTTTCACATATCTTCCGAATGAGTAACTGTTATAGAGAATTTTTTTTTTTCTTGAATGGAAAATAATGGGGGTTTCTTTTTAGTGAAATGACTTGGTATTAACTGTTAACATTTTTAATATCTTCATGAGACTAATCATCTTCCTCTTGTGTTTTATATAATAACATACACAGGTATATATGATCATTTATATCTAATGCATAATAATTCTTTACATTAGATCCTTCTTCTCTAATGGAGTCCATAAAAAATAGGTCAAAAAATTTGAACGGTACTGTCTTTTCTATTTCTTTTTCAGACTGTGGAGACCTGTATTTCCCAATATATCCAATAAGTTAACACTGATTGCAGGTAGAGAAGTGTACACCTGTGTTTACTCAGGGTCAGGTTACTTTAATTATTTTTTCTGATTCATGGAGAGAATATTTATTCTTGGCCTATGTAAGGAAAATGGCAAGTGAGTCTTTTTGTGTTTTCATTGACTGGGTTTTTAATCCTGTGTGTTCCATTGTTCATTAGCCAAGTGCTGAAGACTCTTTTATTTGAACAGTGTTTAATTCAAGGAGGTTACTTCCTTGGGTCTCTTTACTATGAAATTTTCTATTCCAGTTACACAAGTCAGAAGTTTCTAGCTATTCAAGTCTTTTAATCATGTAGGATTTTTGTATATAAAATCTTAGCTACATGTTGAACTTATTTTTAAAAATCACATGATTTCTATCTTTAAAATTACATCATCAAATATAATATATAAAAACAAATATGATTGCATTGTTTATTCTGCTAAATGTCAGTGCCTGGCTCATAGTAGCATCAAATAAATATTTGTTAAATTAATAGATGAAGGAAGTAATATACTGATAAGATAATGTTTAAAAAATTGTTTTTTAGGAATGTTGCCTATCATTTTCTCTAAGATCTAGAGAGAAGCAACCTTTTTTCCTAAGTGAGGAGATATTTCCATTACCTTGATTGCAGTAACCATTTCACTGTGTATACGTGTATCAAATAATCATATTACATGTCTTCAATATATACAATTTTTATTGAAGCAGAAGTAAAGAATGGACAATATCACTGAAAAATATGTGAGTGGAAAACAGCATATTTTTTTCTCAATGTCAAAAAGCAAGATAGAAAGCCTTTACACTGTGGTCTGAGACTGATGGTAAATGACCACTTTAATGTATAAAAAGTCACCAATGATATGCAACATTATAACTAGGTAAAATCATGTGCAAGAGTAGCAATATGAAAGAAACAAACACATTTTATGTTTAACAATTTCCAAGATCACATTATTAAATGGATGTAATAATAGAAGCGCTATTGCAACAATAATACAAAATATTAATAAATAACACTTCCCTTCTGATGAGAGACAGAAATAAAGCCCACTTTCACATCCTCTGGGTTTTCATTTAGTTTTATTAAATTAGCACGATAGATGACAAAAACCTTCTTTTTAAAATTAAGTTATAGTTTTACTCTGCTAGCATTTGTGTAAGATTTTAGAAAAATATCATTGTCAACTCTTGTGATTTACCATAGAAGAAAGAAACCCTTATTTCTTTCAAGTTGTAAGAAATTGACTCATGTATTTTATCATGTATTTATTCATTCAAGGCATGTATTACCTTCCACATGTGTGTATAGTGTTAGATACTGGTGAGGCGACTGGTCTCAGCCCCTGGTTTCAGAGGGCTGTTATAGACAAACCCTATAAATCAAGTATGATATATCAAATGTGATATTAGAGGAATGTAGTATTAAGGAAGTGATAATAAGGGACGTTCTAAAACTTAAAGATGATTCTTCTGTTTTTATGACTGACTGACACTGGAAGATGAGTAAAGTTCATAATATGAAGACAAAAGGAGAGAGAAGACACTTTTCAGGGGGCAGGGAGAGGAGGTGGCTGATCTATTCTTTTGTGCCAAACACACAAAATGTTTGTCCAATCCTCAAGGAGTGTGTATTAAAATAAAAAAAAAAGCAACAGTGTTGAAAGGGGATGAGAGAAAACAAAGCTAGATTTTTTTGAATTTTGATTGCAGGAACCATTTTACTATGTACATGGTTATCAAATGGAAGGTCATGAAATAGCAGACAAGTTTGAAGAAACACTGGCTTTCTGACAGTAGGAGAATTTGAAACCACATGAAAGAATTTGGATTTTAATGTGTGGACAATGGACAGCTAATAGGATTCTCTGTGTGATGGCATATTTGTGAGTGCTGAGAATGGCTTCATGGAGAGGAAGTCTGGAGACAGAGACCAACTGGAGAGTGGAGAAGAAATCAATGTGAGAAATGAACAATGAATGGACAGAAATTAGCAAGTCAAAGAATGACCTGCATGTGGCAGTGACAGGACTTGGTCAATGATTGGTAGGAATCAGCAGGAGGAAGATATGAATGATAAATTTATTAATATTATCTTGGGAAACTAAATTGTGTTACTTCTATTGACATAAGTAACATTGGTAATAAATTAGCAATGGCAAGATCATCTTATGATAGTGAAATAATGAGATAGAAGGAAAAGATGGAAGTTTTAAGAGAGGAGAGATTGCAAGATATATTAGTGAAGGACCAGAAATAAAATGTACTCATGACATATCATCTGTCTCAGTTGATCTTGGGCATCTATGAACATTATAGTGAAATTTATTTGTGTTGTGTTACTGTGTGATGCACTTCAGGCATGCTCAAATGCTGAAGACAGGTATGGATAAGAGTCAGATGAGCTCACCCAGGGTTGAAATTTTCGTGAACAAATGAAACAAAAATACATTTGTCAAGGCGACTTAATCTATTAGTCAAAGAGGTTTTGAAGTTTGTAGCTATTGATTCTTATCTAGACAGAGTACGTACAATCAGTAATAGATTCATAGAGGAAGGGGGTGGCAATGAGCAGGTGTCCTGGAGGCCTTAAGAAGTAGTTTTATGGGGTCTCCCTGGGGGCACAAGGGGTTAAGTCTCAGCACTATAAAGCTATCACCAGGATTTGCTGCATGGGTTCGATCCCTGGCCAGGGAGCTGACCCACATGGCACAGCAGACCTCTCCTGACTCACCCGCTGCTCCCCTCAGCAGTGTATTTCAGTCAATCCTCCTGTTCTGCTCTCCACTCTGTCTCTGGTGAATCCTCTCACCCCCATACCTCTGGCTTGTACCCCAGTTCTTGTATGCATAAATAAATAAATCATTAAAAAAAAAAGAAAAGTAGCATGGGGGGGGGGTTCTCTTGTAGTTTAAGCAGTTTTGTCCATGTCCTGCTCAGAGATGGTTGGTGATGCAAAGTAATATTGTCTTATAAAGTAGTCATCTCTTTAATCCAAGATAGTGATTATTTTGACAATAAAATCTTCTTAAAATTTGATTGACGTCCTGTATTTTGATCCTAGACAGGCCCATGCTTCAAGAATACCGCTATTTTCTAGCCAGGTTTATGAGATTTTTTATATTTTTTGTTCTCTTTTCTTTGTATATGCTCTTGCTTTGATTCTATCTTTTTCTCTCCAGATTTAATTATGGTTTCTTTGGATACATTTGATTTTATTGGGAAAGTCACATGTGAATTCCCTACTTCCTGATCTATTTATCTTTTATCTAATTATATCCTTTAATTTGGGAATACTTACTGACTGCCATATCCATATGGGAATCTTTACTTTGTAATACCAAAGAAGTGTGTAGAGGTGTATCGTATGAAAGACTGTCTTTATCACTGAAGGAACAGAAGAAGCCCATAAGAAGTTAGTGGAAAGTAGAATAATGTTCTAGACATTTTTCATCATTCAGGAAATGCAAATATAAAAGTCCACTAAAAATTATTAACTAATTACCAAAGACTTAGCTATTTTCTAATAAAATAACTAGAGGTCTTCCAATTTTACTGTTCTTTAAAAGTTAGACTATAGAGAAGAATGTAGTTTGTCAATATCACAAAGCAATGAAGCCATTTTTATTTTAATGGAAGTGCTATGAAGTTAATTTTATTAACGTTCACTTCATGATGGATCTCATAGAGGATTTTTGGTACTTTTAATGGTGGGCCTGATGTAATAACACATTAATATAGGTGAGAACCTGTATTCCTAAAACACATGCAGTGTTGCAAGGTAGTGTTATCTTGCAAAAAAAGATTCAGGTTTTAAAATGTTTAAAGATTAAATTCACTTGAAAAAAATTAAATTCACTTGAAATGACCTGGGTATATGTTATAGCGGGGGGAAGTTTTATTTGCAGTGTAGAGTGATCTAAGCTGTCTCTTTTCTCTCGTTAGCACTGATATTTTGATTGGCTTCAATCTTAACTTAGACCCCTCTGCAGAAAAGCAAAATAATATTTCAAGGTTTTCTTCTTCTAGCTGATAAAAAATCAGACCACATTTGACTTCACTTGGGCATTTATAATGCAGAATTAATGAATAAACCATATCAACAAGTCTAGGATAAGGATTTTTCTCTGCCCTTTAATGTCATACTTTTATTTTGGATTATCTCTGGGCAATGGCATTGTGAAGAAATATCTAAATCCAAACACATACAAGCAATCCTAAGTGATGGGTTAAAGGTTTATAGTATGAGGTGCTAAAAATCCCTAACATGGTTAGCTAGATGTTATACCACCCTGAAAAATATCAGCTTTATGGGAAAAAAAGGGGAAAAAAAAGATAGAAGAAATCTTTTTGGTGAACTTGAGGCATTTCCAGTAATAAAGCTAGTTGTGTGCAGCTTGATTACTTCCTAACTCATCTTTGCATTCACTGGCTGTGGTAATTACAGGAACAGTCTCTGTGCTGGCAATCTTGTATATTCTTGTTAAGAAGTAAATTAGAACATGCGAAAAGAGAGAGAGGTATGGGGTGTAAGTGTGACATCGTAAAGACATTTACTTCTCATCTGTTTTAACTGTGGAAATAAGAAAAACCAATCCAATTTCTGGGTTAAAATATAGACCTCCTAATATCCTGTAATACTTATAGTAAATAGACATTTAAAAGGAAAAAAAATTTCTTTGTGTTATTAAAATGTTTATGGAATAGTTTCGGCTCTGTAGTCTCATAAACATCAGTTTCACATCTGGATGGGGAGCCTGAGATTCAGGAAGAAAAACGTTTCTGTCATTTGGCAGAAGTTTCTTTGGAAGACCTAAGAAAGAAATATTTAGAAGCTGTTATTTTGCAGCTCAGTCAAAGCTGACCTTTCCATTTCCTTGTTTCTGATGATGTGCATGAAGAAAATATTAGTGACCACTCATTAGTGGGAGAAGAGATTTTCCTTTCATTTTTCATTGTGTGGACACATATATGTAGCATATAAAACAGATTCCAATCATAGCATCAAAACCCCATTGCTTTCCCTCTTAAGTTTGTGTTTAGAGTATTTTAAAGGCGTGATCAAGAAATATAAAAAGCAAAGCAGATGATTAAATGGGAATTTGTTTTCATAGGTATAGCTTCTTAGTTATATATTTCAAGTGATTGTATTACTAGAAACATTTTTACAGAACATAAAGGTATTTCTATGGTGTCATATAATTAGTGTCATTTTTATTTTCTGGAATGATTTGTGCTCTATATAGCCCAAATATTGTTGATAAGTATTGGGTTTAATTGACAGCATGCCTGTTTATTAGATATTCAAATATCACTGTAGTTTTCCCTGCTGCGTACTATAATGTGGGTCAACAGATACACACTAATAAGTGCTCTGTTGCCCTAAAATTGAAAATTAAAAAGTTGGAGACTGTCATTAAATCATACACACAGGTAGTATATATTTTAGTGGCATCCAAGTCCATTCAAAATATTCAATTCTTTGGTCTGCATCTTGCAAAATTGATTTTTCTTTGCACTCCATAAGAAATGGAGCCATTAATGTTGAAGACTTTCCTGTAGTTTATTTTGAAGCAAAATAAGCTCATCAAATCTATTTTATTGACTAAGGTTGATGGAAACTGCTAGAAGAGGCCATGGCTGACCATGTTGATTTATTTTTAAAATGTAGCAAGTCGTTACTTTGTGTTCCAAATAGATATCCAGGAGGAAAATGAACTCATCCCACTCATTTACAAAATTCTTGGGCTTGAGGTGAAACTATCTGAGACAAATTAATAGATCCCTTCATGGATGTTGTTCTTTATTTCCCTAAAGAAAAACATTTAACATTCCAGAATTGTTACACAGAAATTTAAAAAATGATGCCAATGAGTTCAAGGCTATTGGCTCATCCCCTCTACATATTTTTGATTTTTTTCTATTTCTTGATCATAGACTATACACCAAACCAAGTAGCCATCTCAGAAAGTTGTCTATTGCTTCAAAATTTAGCAATAAAAAATTGTGATAGATAAGCATATGCTGATCATGAGTGAGTCTTACAGCTATTTTTCCAAAGCATTTAAAACTGACTATTATTTTTAGTGTTATGTGCTAGTAATGGGAAAAGAAAAAAAAAGAAAAGATAAAACCATAATGACTGATCTCTGCAAACTTACAGTGGATTTATTTGTTTCTGTGTAACAAAATGTAAAGATATGCTTCACCAATTATCAAATGAGTGATGAAGGAGAAACTAATATTATTATTCTGATGAAACTGCAGAGATAGTTAAGATTTTTGAGTAGATAGTGTGAGGTGTGAAATAACTTTTAGGAAATTTAGGAGAGTCTGCAAGGTGGATTATAAAGTAATTGCTTGCAATATACAACAAACATGTCACTGCAACCAAAACCCTTCCAGTAGTTTCCATTGAATTAGAACCAACCTCAGTTCCTCCCTGCAGCCTACAGGCTATCACAGCTGGCCCTTGTCTATCTTCAAATCATGTCTTGCTTCCCCCTCATACCCTGTTCTAGCCCCACTGCCAGCTTTCCTTTTCTAAAGAGGCTAAACTTATTTACATATTTTTTTATTAAAGCAATATTGCATTAAAAGACTGTATGTTTCAGCTGTGCATCATTGTAAATAAACATCTTTATGTACTATATTAAATTTAACACCAAAAGTCCAACTTTTCCTTCACCACACTTATGACCTCTTCCCAGACTTTACCACATTCAACCTCACTCCCCCACTGGTAATCACTACTGTGATCTTAGTGTAAAGGTTTACTTTTGTTTTGTTTATTTTATTCCTTTATTTTTATTTACTTATGTAATACATATGAGTGAAACTACAAAGTATCTTTTTATCTGACATCTTTCTCTTAGTATAATACCTTCTATGCCCATCTATGCTGTTCCAAGCGATGAGATTCCATCTTTTTAACACCTGAGTAGTACTCCATTCTGTATAAATATCACATCTTCTTTATCCAGTCATCTTATGGGTACTTAGATTGTTTCCAACTCTTGGCTGCTCTGAAGAATGTTGCAATGATTATAGAGGTGTATATAGATCTTCAAATTAGTGTTTTTGGATCTCTGGGTGATTATCCAGAAGTGTTATAACTGGAACATACGGAATTTCAATTTTTAATTTTTGTGAGCACTCTCCATAACAACGTCAAGCTTTCTTACCTCTCATTCTTTGTTCTTGCTTTTCTCATAGCCAGCAAAATCTCTGTCTGCACTTGGCTGATTTTCTCCCATCATTCAGGGTTTGTTCCAAATTGCTTCCTGTTTATAGACACTTTTCATGATGACATTATCTCATTTTTCTGCCCACTTCCAGTCTTTCCCACTCTGTCACAATATCCTGTGTGCCCTTCAGATGACTTCAAACTTTATTTTTACTGTTTGTTGTTTTTTTCCATCTCCTATGAATGGATGAATGATCCATTCATGGTATCATAAAAAATGGGGTTTGTGTCTGTTTGTGTTCATTGTTTTATACCTAGGCCTCGAACAGACAGTACATGGAACACATGTTCAAAAAATACAGTTGAAGAGAATGAGTGAACTAGAATGGGGTGAGACTGAATTCACAAATAGTGCCTATCATACAGTTCAGTTACTGGAAGTACCCACAGTTCACACTGATAGTGTCCACAGCACTATCATAAAATTATTTGATGATCCAGATATTTCTGACTCAGCCTCCTAGGCAGCAAACAAATGCAAATATTGGTCTTCTTGTTTACAGACTTCTTTGAGAGAAATTGGGATGGGATGGCCTAAGAATGCAGTATTTTTCTCATAGTGTCTTCTCATAGAAGGATTTTCCATGGAAACATGCTTTTCTATGAACAGTTATTTTGGGTCAAACTGTAAAATTAATACTCTAGTTGTAGTTTTATATACCCTCTCACTGATTTCCTAAATTAGTTGTAGTCTTTGACGACCTTCTAATAAGATCACATTTTTATGGTTTAAGTATTAGTGATACTAAGCTGGGATTATTTCAGTAAACATTTTGCAAAGAATTTGAAACGGCACTTATAGTTCTCCCAAACCACAAGCATTTCCACATAATATAAATCAGAAAACAAAATAAAACTAAAATAAACTTGCTTATGTTGATTGAAATCACATAAGCTCAACACACACACTTTCAAAGTCTTCTTCATTTCAACTGAATAGGGCCATTGAGACCAATAAAAACCAGCTATGAGCTAATGTTGGTTTGACTTCTAAAATCATTAATAAAATTAGTCATAAGCTAATTTTAAAGTTTTATTTTAAGTCATATACTTATTTTAAACATATTTTGAAGTAGTTGATGTTTGAGAATACCCTGTCTTCACAAATACTCCTTTATAACTAAATGTTTGCAAAATCAGAGTATTTTTGACATAATGAAGGAAAGTGAATTTTAGAAAGATTTTAATAAGGAATTGGAATACTTTCATTATATTATATTATATTGTAATGCCAGTACATTTCAGAAGAGAGGTATGTGCCTAATCTACTCTATGTGCAAATGCAATTTAGTGGCTATGTTTTGTTGCTGAGAGACTGAGGGTCAGATTGCCAGTGATAGCTGATTTTACTGAGCTTTCCAAGCAAGAATGGAACAATCTAGATTAGTAGTTTGCAAAGTATATGATAAAATTCTTTAAAAACCAGAGTGGGAGGGTAGACATGGAAAGCAAAGGGAGGGAAGAGGAATAGTGAACTGTGGTGGAAGATTCTGGGTGCTTTGATGGTGGGTATGATGTGCTAACATACATGTGAAGAGGTATGACCTGCACTCCTAAAACATGTACAGTGTTGTCAACCAATGTTACCTCAATAGAAACAAATTAAAAAATACCTTTCAGGTAGTGTGGAAACTGGCCCCAAATCTGCAATTAGATAGCTTGACTTCCTGTGAGACTCCCTTACCACAAAGGAGAAAAAAGAGAAAGAAAGTTGTTTATTTTGAGTTACTAACCTCAGGAAACTCACTAATAATAGCTTGTGGACAACTGAATGAACATCGAATGTTGTTGCTGCCACAAATGCCAACTTGAATAAAATATGACACAGTTGGATTCTGCCACTTCTCCACTTTCAACCACAGAGAGAAAGGCCACCCACAAGCACAAACCAGACAGGGAGAAAGGGGGGCAAAAGCCCAAAAACATTCAACTAAAGAAGGGTCCTTTGAGGTACTCTATCTTTGTCCCTGTATCTCCTAACACTCGCTAAGAATGTTCAGCTCAACTGCAATGTCTTTCTTCTGCTGTAGGAATAAAGTCAAGAACTGGAAGCCAAGTCAACTAGACAATGGCTTTGTCTTTAATATGATTCAATGGGGAAAAAAAGGAAAAATGCTAATTTGATTTGTGTTAGTAATTGGTAACATGCGTAAGTCAGAATGAACATATACAAAGCTGTATTCTTGATCAAGGTGCTGCATGGATGGAAATCCACAGGGCCAGGATCACTCCACCAGTGAGCAGCTATTGCAGGCAGCCCCTTGGCCCTTGTGTCAGAGGATGGCATCAGTCAGAGCACCCGCTGTGTCTACTGGTGCAAGCAGGAAGAAGCAGGAGAGGGGGTGCTAAGTGGCCAGAGTTGCTGGCCCACACTGGGGGTTCTGTAGCTGGTTGAGTTTGGTCTTGACTTCTTAACTTGTCAGGTCTGCAGGAAAGAGTTCACGGTCTCTCAGAAGTATGTTTTGACTATTTGTTTTTAAGTACTTTTGTGAGAGAGAAATTCATTTACATAAAATAGCTACCATGAACCATTCAATGGTACTTTCCATGTTCTCCTCATAAAGGACACAACTTCTCATCATGGGTCATGATCTCAGTTACTTCCCCTGAGGTGCTGGTTCACATGCCTTCCAAACATTTGTTGGCATGAAAATGTACAAAGATATCTGCATGAGTAACTCTATAAGGTACATGGGGGAGAGAATTCAGATAGGACAGTACTGGCCTGGGTGTCCTCCAATACTCTGATGGCAAAGTATGTGTCACTCAGAATTTCATTGAAAAATATCTCTTGGGCCTCCCTGATGGCACAAGGGGTTAAGTCTCAGCACTATGAAGCTATCTGCTGCCACTGCAGCATGAGTTCAATCCCCATCCAGGGAGCTGGCCCACATGGCACAGCAGACCTCTCCTGTCTCACCCACTGCTCCCCTCAGCAGTGTATGTCAGTCATTCCATCTGCTCTGCTCCCCACTCTGTCTCTGGTGAATCCTCTCACCTCCCACACCTCTGGCCTATACCCCAGTTCTGATATGCATAAATAAATAAATCTTAAAAAAAAGAAATATATCTCTTGCTCGATCGCCTGCTGAATATTTCAGTAACTCCAAGGAAGGCAGCAAGGTGGAAAGTATGAATATTCTAACTTGACATTATAACATTACACTATAATGTCTCAACATTTCTACTATGTATCTTAAAACTCTATAAAATAAGATATACTAAAAATAGCAGGCACTACCATATGCTTCTCCAGCTTCTCAGTCCCACTCCACATTGCCACTGCATGTCATGACATTACACCTGCCCAGTAGACCATCAGCTCAGTGCCCACCATGCTGAGTCACAGTTGCAGCAGGAGAGTGAGAATATGTGCCCACGAGCCTGACAGAACTCTGTTCCAGGCCTTCTGCACCTGCAAGAAGGGCTCAGGGCTGCGTGGGGAAGTAGGAGCTAAACCAGGCTGGCTTGTCTGGCCACGCTTGCCCCCGCCCCCCGGGGGTGTGTTCTCCAGAGGATGAGATGCTCTATGCATATCTCCAGTATATTTGGGCCAATGGTGGACCTGCATTGAGGTTGTGATGTCCAGGTCAATATTAAGAGCTGGAGTTCTTGAAAGTTTTGTCCAGAAGAAAAAGATCTTTATTCAAGTTCGCCATCAGGAAGATCTGAATTTGTCAGTTAATTATAGTGATTATTTTTTATTTTTTTAAAAGATTTATTTATGCATACAAGAACTGGGGTACAGGCCAGAGGTGTGGGAGTGAGAGGATTTACCAGAGACAGAGTGGGGAACAGAACAGGCAGACTGACTGAAATACACTGCTGAGGGGAGCAGCGGGCAAGACAGGAGAGGTCTGCTGGGCCATGTAGGTCAGCTCCCTGGCCAGCCAGGGATCGAACTCGTGCTGCAGTGGCTGGAGATAGCTTGATAGCACTGTCTTTAACCCCTTGCGCCACCGGGGAGGTCCTGGTTATAGTGATTAAGTTGCCTTCTTAGGTTGTGAAAATAGCTTCTTTCAAATTATGCAGACATGACTATTTTGAATGAAATAGCATCAGACAGTTTTGACTTTTGATTCTGTGGGCTCTAATATTTATAGTGCATAATATTTATAAGTTTAGTTTGTGATTTCTTAATTTCTAATGTGGATTTAAGTCAATGAGGAAAAAAGAGAATGTATCTTTTTATTCTTTTAATGTATGAAAATGTGGTTTTGTATTTGAAATAATTAGTGAATATTTTCAATTTGTCATTGGAATTCAGTCTTGAATGTATAATTTATTTCTAAATACTTATGAAGTAGAGAAAAGTAAAACAAATGCTAGCTTAATATTGCAGATTTTTTTGAAGGTAGTTTTTTTTTTTTTTTTTTTTTTTTACTTAGAGAAAATGTAAATAGCTACAAGAAGACTACGACCTTTCAATTATTTCATAATTTTAAAATTTCATACTTCTGTTCCTTGTATTTATTTCAGAATTCATGAGGTTGCAATGAGTACTTTCTCATAGCAACTTGCAAGCCGTGACTGATCATTAAAATAAATCTTGAACAGACCTTTAAATAAGGTTTTGAGTTTGGACTTACAAAGGAAAGGTGATTATATATTACATATATTATATACTTGTATATTATAGGTGTGTATGGTAATGCCCCCCTGTATATATATGCTTATACATATAATACAAATTACACTATTATATACCTCTATAATCATAATTCTTTTATATAGTTTTATTTGAAATTAATTTTGAGTCAAAGAACCTTGGCTATTTCAAAAGTTGCTGATTATCAAAACAATTACAAAAATATTTTCCAATATATTAAATAATTTTCAGTCTTTTCAAGTTTCAAATAAACTATCATGTAGGAGAAAATTCCTAAAAATCATCAATAAATATTTTTAAATGAGTGAAAGATATTTTCATATTAAAAAAAAAGCATGTCATAAAATTTAACAACCCCATAAATCCTTGGCAGGGTTCACTGTAGAATGGCACTGAAGAGAAATTAAACTGACACCACAAATATGTTTGCAGGGTATTGTTTTGTTCCAGTGTTATGTAAATGCTGAAAATCTAAACCAGAAAGTTTATGTAACGCATGCCAAGTCAGTCCTTCTATGTGCTTCATTCCTTGTTACTTGGGAAATGATGTGTTTTCTGCTTAATGATGCTGAAAATCACTCCAAAGACACAAAGCCAAATATGGAGGGGACCCATTGCATGGTGTAATCTGCAGGCCATCAGATATTCCACCCTGTGGCATGGACTTTACTTAAATGGCTAGAAGCAGAGTGTGACTTGTGGAGTATACTCTTAAAAAATTAATGCAAGTCTAGAGCGCTCATCAACGATTCGCATAATAAGCAACTTTTAAACAAACTCCAGTTGGTGTAATTGGTGAAATAGGCACACTAGATAGAAAGTTTCATGGTAAGTCTTTGCCATAAAATAACATGGTGATTTAGGACAATAAATCCCTGATATTTCAGTCTGTTTGCTAGAGTGCTGGTGATCTTGTTTTTTGATCTAAAAAATACTATAACCAAGATGAAAATGCATACATTGTGCAAAAATGAAAAATGATGCAAAAATATATAAAATAAAAAATATTAAAAAAATAACAAATAAAAAATACTTGAAGAAATCATTTGCCAATGAATACAGTTTTAAGTTATAGATGGCCTTTCAAATTTAATATATAGCCTTCACTTCGAGACTGTTGTCGTCATCTTTAAATTACTTTTCAGGACATCATTTTTAATTTAGAATAACAAAGCTGATTCAAGGTATTAACTATCTATAAATCAATAAGTATAAACCCTAATTCAGAAATCATTCAGGTGATCATGATGAACATTAAGGCAGATTTTTAAAGTTTTGCTTTCCCTTTTCTTCCCCTGAAGATGTAGACTATTAGATTACCTAATAATAGTTCTTCCAATACTCTGAGCAACTTCTTCATGATTTGGCCATCACCGTGTAGATATTTACCTTGAAGATTATGCAAGTACATTTGTGGATTATGTTTCAGGGTGACTTGGCAGCTGTGTACTTTTTGGTCATAGACTGTCTTTTCAGAAGACAGAAGCAATGCATTTTTTTGTGGACTGAAGAATATCTGGTTTAGTTTTTGAGATTTTTTTTAAAGATTTATTTATTTATTCATACAAGAACCAGGGTACAGGCCAGATGCATGGGAGGGTGAGAGGATTCACCGGAGACAGAGCGGGGAACAAAACAAGCAGACTGATGATATACACTGCTGAGGGGAGCAGAGGGTGCAACAGGAGAGGTGGGAATCTCCCCAGCCGGCTGGGATCAAACCAGCTTCGCAGCACGGTGCTCAACTGCCTGTGCCACCAGGGGAGGCCCTAGTTTTTGAGATTTTTACTACTGCTAAGTATAGTATGTTTGGCTACCTATTGTTCAAAATTCAATACATTCATCTTTGGTGGGGAGGTGGAGGGATGGAGAGAGAAAAGACTAGACCTAGCCTAGATGTGTCAAAGTTTAGAAGTTTTGAAACAAAGGAGAAAATACTTCTATTGAAAAAATTATAAATTGATGGATAATATATGCAAATGTTTGTCTTCATATGTAAGTCACTATTAATTATCTGTAAAGCATTATATTTATACCTTTCTTGCTTCTGTTATTCACATTTTTATATATTGTGTTCTAAGTAATTTACATATTTACCAAGCATTTGGAATAACCCCTAACTCTTTTCTGAGGGAAATATTGACCTTGTCTGCAGGTACTCATTTTGATAAATTCTGTAGGGAATTAAAAAGTAATCTGTTCAGATACAAGTCAATTTGTCTTCTTAATTAAAAAAAAATGAACTCATGTCCCTTTAAATCTTACCACCGTTCAAGTTCAGTATCAAGGACAATAAATCTGTCCTTAATTACAACCATAAAAAAAAAAATCTACTGCAGACATTTGCTCGAAAATATAATCCTAAATTTGCTGCTGCCAAAATCGTATCAAAAGTTTGATAATACTCATAAAATATGGCTTGAAGGATATATAGAATATTTGACAGAGTCTTTAAAAAACATTAAATTTTATCTTTGGATAAAATGGTTCACCAGGGAACTGAATTACCAAGTAGGTAATGCTGTATTGTGTCCTCATGCAATTATTTTTCCTAGAGAATTACACAATAGCATTATGCCATACTAAACTGTTCTGTTCTATCATGGAACTGTTTCTGAGGACAGTGAGCCTCAGAACACATTGTCTTTGTGAGGACCCACGAGAGAACTTTGCTTTAAGAATAGTATTACAAGTATCTACTTTCTTCTAAGGAAAAATAATTTTACAGGAAAGGGCTCAAACTTCTCTATGATGTTCTTTAGAGCCATAGTTGAAGCCTGTATCCATATGTATATAAACAAATTTTGCTCTTACATCATCAAGTTTTTCTCTTCTAATTTTACTTGTGACTTGACTACCTCTGTTTGTTTCCCCCAACAATATGCATTTTTGTAAATCATTTTGAATTGAACTTTTTCAGGTGACAGGGTATGAATATTGTATGTTATTGGGTGATATAATCAAGTTAGAATGTTATAAAAATTATTATTTTGACAATGAGAAGAATAGAATCAGGATAATGGTCACTGTAGAAGAGAAGACACGTTAAAAAGTGATAAGAAGGGCCTCCCCGGTGGCACAGCGTGTTGAGCCCAGCGCTGTGAGGCTGTCTGCAGCCTTCGTGGTGCCTGTTTGATTCCTGGCTGGCCAGGGAGATACCCACATGGCGTGGCAGACCTCTCCTGTCTCGCCCGCTGCTCCCCTCAGCAGTGTTTTCAGTCCTTCTGCCTGTTCTGCTCCCCACTCTGTCTCTGGTGGATTTGCTCACCTTCCCTCACGTCTGGCCTGTACCCCAATGCTTGTAAAAATAAATAAATCTTAAAAAAAAGTGATATCAAAATCTAGTGAATTAAAAAAAGGAATTCAGAAAGTAAAAGGTTGAACACATAGAGTAGAAAACAAGTTTGAAATGTTCATGTGTCAGAAGTCAAGAATGAGAAAGGAAACGGCAAATAATGTCCTTAGTTTGTTATGAATATAGTTTTGATTTTTCAGACCCCTAAAAACACTTCAAGGTCCGCAAGGAATTCCCAGATCAAACTGTGTGAACCCTGAAGTAATTTTTACTGAAAACTTGCCATGGTTATTCTTACTCTGAATTACCTCATTAAAATGGAAAAATGGAAAAAGTTTCTGAGAAAAGGAGAGAGATCGTTACAAGAGCTCAGTTTGATTGAGATGACCCATATTCTGGTTTGACCACTGCCCGTGTCTCTTTCTTCCCATTCAGATGAAAACTTGGTTTCATAAAGTTTGATTTATTTGTTATTTTTGCCTTTTCATTTCCCACTCACCTTGGCACACATTGTGGTATAAATGCTAGCTTCTGCCACCATAAAAATTGATGCTAAATTATATGCTATGTGTAACACTTCAAGTTTCACGGGCAAAGTTGTACAGATAACTTTTCTGGGCTGTTCATTTAAAACAATATTCTCATGACTTTAGAAAATACTTAAAAATCTACCATAGTGCAAAAAGTGGGATATTAATTTCCATAACTTAAAATATGGGGCCATGATGTTGGAAAATTAGTTTTAATTAGTCTGAACTATGACCAAAAATGCAATACAAAACAATGACGCTAACTCTCAAGTGCCTGCAACACACAGAAGGAAGGAATAATGTGAAAATTAGAAATGAAGCAGTACCTGAGGAGTTCCATGATTATAATTCATTATGTTTCATTCAGCCACAATTTCATATTCCATCTCGTTTTTGATAATTTCCTTACCCTTGCAAGCTTTGTCCTGTAACATGTCTACGAGGTCGATAATGAGTTTAGATATAAAATATGAATTTTCATAAAAATAGAAATTTCTGAGAAAACCTAACAAGGACATTTGGGACATTGAATCTACAACCTCAAAGACCATGTTATTATTGTACATGCATGAGAAATGCATACATATGAGGATGGTCTCCTGCAGGTCATAAAGTTTGTCCAAAAGAATATTGGGACAAACTCCAGATCTTTGACTCCTACTCCAATAAATTGTCTATCCACTAATGTCTATTTCTGGTTTTTTTTTTTTTTTTTGGCAACATTTCTTTTCCTATTGTAGTCATTTTGGAGTGTGTGTGTGTGCGCGCGCTTGTGTGCACACACACAGAGAATGTATTTATAATATATTTAATTTATTTCTGTAACTCTGGGAAACTTATAAGAAGGAAGTCTTACTTATTAGAAAATGATATTTCAACCTTTCTCAGATTTACAGGGCATGGAACAGGGCAGGAAAGCGGTGGTTTTCCTATTGTATAAATATTGTGCTAGTATCTCACACTTTCTGAATACAGTTTAAATTAAAAGCAAGTTTGGCAGGCTTTCAAAGATGGAGAATGTCATTTATTTGGTAACTTGCCATGCATTTATTTCCCTACACAATAAATAAAAATCTAAGATAAGATTGTCATTTTAATGCATTAATGACAGCACAAAAATACAGGAATCGAGAAGGAAATGTCTTTATTTAGGAGGTCTAATAGCAAGGCTGTTTTGAAACTTCTATCAAATGATTTCTTTTTTTACAAATGAGAAAACTGAGGCATAAATAAATTAAAAGAGCATAAGTTAAAAGAGCAATAGTTATTTAAATGGATACAAATGTGACTTTTCATGTCTATTGATATATGACTATGTGATAATGCATTTAGATTTCTTGCAAATATTCTTTGAGATAATTCAGTGCACCCACTGTTTATTGCCAACTTGACAAGTTCCAAGCACCAGTCACCATTCAAAAGAAATTCACATTCTAATTCCATAACCAATTATATGCTAGATGCATTGTTATGTATAATTAGCAATTTTTTTTTAATTTACCGCTAGAGCCTCCCCTTGAATACCTCAATTCTAAGAATTCTTGCCTTAGCTCTAAGCATCCTCTTGAATGTCTCAATTCTGAGAATCCAAATTTCACTATGTGTAGATTATGTTTCACTTAGTACTGACAGTGCTTATTCAGTGGAAATTAAGTATTTGGCAAGATAGAGAATTGTTAGGTCAGGAAGTGGTAATTAAGCACCACTGGAAGTTTTTATACAAAATTTATGGACAGTTTAGAGCAGCAGTGATGGCTTTAATAAATATTTAAAGTCTTGGCCCCTGAGAGTTGTCTTACCATGAACATAATTCTATATGGGTGATTGAAATTGTTGACTTAGAGCCCAGCAAAATGGCTTACTACTTCGTAGTATTGGTTGACCTAATGTACAGCAATGAAATGGATTTGTCCAAACAATGAAATAGATTTTTGCCTAATTCCCATCTACTCTCCTTGATAATTTTCCAAAACAAAATCCAGATAATACAAGATAAAGAATAATCCAGTTTCTTTATTCAGACCTACTGTTTTTGGCTTATGATTTTTTTTGGAAAATTTAGATCATTTGTATACCTTTGTTTTATATGTTTCTCTAGCTATGGAATTTGAATCTGAGTAATTGTGATTGATACAAAAATGCTATGTAAAATACAAGGAATCTGCTATATTTGTGAAATGTATATAGAATTGAAACTAGTAAATAATGTGTTTACTGGAGGTAGAAATTGGACTCATTCCTTTTTTACCAAATGTTTGAAAATAATAGCAATGAATTTTTATTTTCTATTACTTTTCATTCTTACCTCAAGAAATAACATAAAATAGTGATATTAATAATAATGTGATTTATATTCATGATCCAAAGTTTGAAAATGCATTTCTGGATACTCTGGTATGTATTTATATTATTACCAGAATGAAGAGTACATTTCATTCTATTACATAATTCAACTAATGCACAACCCCTGAAGTTTTGTTGACTATTCTGAATTTTTAATGATAGCATAAAGCTGTGTTTTCATTCCAGCTGAGTGAGTTTCCATAGACATTTTAGTCTATTCATAAACAATAGTATTCCTCTCTCTCTACCCTAACTTGTAGCTATAAAATCATGCTTATTGTGTTCATTGTGTCCATGCCCAAATGTATAAGTGAGCCTCAATTGAACTCTTGCCATACAGCACATATGACAAATCAGGCATTATTGTACATTTCAGTAGTATAACGCATTCTTGTAGGTTTAAGAAAAACCAATGTCAGGACTACAAAGAAGAGACAAGTAGGGTGACAGGCTGCTAACTGACTCCATTAACACTTTTTTTCCTTTCCAGCTTCTTTTTTTGCATCTTCTTTATCTTTTACACCTTTTTTTTTTTTTGCATCTTCTTCAACACAAAGACACTGTGACTCCATTAATGCTCTGAAAACATGTTAGTAAAACAGAATTTACATCTAGCGAATTTTCCCAGTATGTTGGTCAAATACCTATATGAACACAATAGAATGATCAAGTGTAAATACTTAATACACCAAAGCGTGTTCTTTATTGTTTTTCATTTGGGTTTCATGCCGCAACTACATGAATTCAGGGTAAGCAAAGTTCAAGTTTCTGTTCTTAAGAGAAAATATCGAGTTGGGGATCCTGAAGTAGTATTTTGTGAACTAATTTAGATGAACACTTTTACTCTCCATATGCAAGGTGTTTAATGAATACACTGGGGTGGATAAATTGCTTTCTCCGTTGACTGACTTATGTAATAACCAGTGCATTTGCTGTCTGTACACCAACGCAGCTGTCGGGTGGGTGACTGCTAGGACTGTCATCTTATCCTAGTAACTAATAGATACCTACTAGTCAGAGGCATCTCTTTCCAACTTGAAAGCTCCACTCCAGCATTTTCTGAAACTTTAGGATACCTATTAATCTCTCCACTAAGTCACACTTGTTAAACTTAAATTAGTTAAAACACCAGCATTCCTTAAAAGGGAATTCCCACCAAATACCCTTGAATCTAGAAATACTACATGGACAAGGCTAATCTGTGGCCTTAGACCAGTTGAGGGGAGGGATTAGGAGGGGGTCAGAAAAGAGGAGGGAAGAGCATAAGGGACTGTGGTGATGGGTCATGGAGGCTGTGGTGGTGGGATAACTATGGGGACTACACCTGAGGGGGAAAATCAAATACTTTATAAAAATGAACCATGTTGTTGATGATGATGGGCCTCTCTGGTGGCGCAAGGGATTAAGTCTCAGCACTATGAAGCTGTCGGCAGCCACTGCAGCATGAGTTTGATCTCCGGCCAGGGAGCTGACCCACATGGTGCAGCAGACCTCTCCTGTTTCCCCACTGCTCCCCTCAGCAGTGTATTTTGGTCAATCTGCCTGTTCTGCTCCCCACTGTGTCTCTGGTGAATCATCTCACCCTCCTCACCTCTGGCCTGTACCGCAGTTTTCCTATGTAAAAAAATAAAATCTTTGTTTTTTTTTAAAAAAATGAACCATGATGTAAGAAAACAAATAAGTAAATTTACTAAAAAGTCAGATTGAACTTGTGAAGATAAACGATGTAAAACATTTTTGTGAAAGCCCCTGGAATTTTTCCTCTCAAGTTGTCACATCAGGTGACTTGGCTACTGACCACCATCAGAATCAGCAGGAACTTAAAGAAAATTAATCACATTTACAGAAACAGGTGTTGGGGAGTCAGGACAATGTAGCAACTAGTTGTGGTCCCACAGGTTAAAAGAAAGGCTGGTATTTCCAGACTTAACACTAGAAATTAATCATTCCAGAATAATCTGTTTTTTCCCCCACCTAAATATGCAAGAGCTTATGTAGACAATTGAGCATATTTTAATGTTTAAAACAACTTTTAACAAAAATGTAGCATGCATGTGGAAAAGTGCATAAATTGTAATTATATAGCATAAGAAATTTGCCAAGTGTGCTGCCCTGTAATTAGCCCTGAGATAAAGAAACAAAGCATTACCGCCACCTTACAAAGTGCCCTTTACTGTCACCAGCCCTTAGGAGTAACCATCATCCTTTGGGTAGGTCAGTCTTGGGCATCTATTATTTCCATATTCAAGGGTATTTGGTGGGAAGTCCCTTTTATTTGTTTATTTATTTATTATTTATTCACTCATTCATTATTCATTTATTCATTCATCATTTATTCATTCATTCATTCATTCATTTGTTTGTTTGTTTGTTTATACAAGCACTGGGTACAGTAGGAAGCGCAGAGGGTGAGAGAATTCACCAGAGCCAGAGCAGAGAGCAGAGCAGGCAGACTGACAAAGTACACTGCTAAGAGGAGCAGCAGGCGGCAGGAGAGGTCTGTGCGCTATGTGGGACCCTCGCCCGGGGGCTGGGGATTGAACCAGCTTTGCTGAGGCTGCGGGCAGCTTCGAAACCCAGTGCTCAACCGCTGCGCCACCGGGGAGGCCCGGGGAAGTCCCTTTTATGTAATGTTTGTGTGTTAACTAATTTAAGCTTAACTAGACTAGTGTGACCAGTGGAGGGATTAATAAGTATCCTAAAGCTTCAGAAAATGCTGGCATGCAGAAAAACTTTTTAACCAAAACTTCTTATTCCATCAATGTGTAATATATATGAAAACACAGGGTTTTTTTTTTTGAAATCTAATTGGAAAAATGAAAATCCGTTCATCACCCTTCCAGTCAAGGTCCCAGTTATCAACCCCATACATATTGAATTGATAAAGAATTAGGACTATAAAGTCAGACATGATTTCAATTGCTGATTCTGTTACTTGGTTAAATGTTTGGTCTGGAACAAATAAACTTCCCAAATCTTTATATCCTTCTCTTGTAAATGTTATTATAATAAAAGTAAATTGACAGTGTTTTATTGAAATTAAGGGAAATAATGTTAAAAAAATAATTAGCTCAGATCCTGGCACATAATAAGTTTTCAATAAATTTTAAATATGATGCACACTCTGGAGTGTTTCATCTCTAGTAAGCTGTCTTTACAATATAATAGAAAACACGAAAAGCTTTTCCCTAAAGCCTTCAAAGTGATATTTATAATAAAAAATAGAGACATCAGACAGATTTATTCAGGATTAAAATGAAGATGGACTAGAAGAGCACTTAAAAACATTCTAAATTTGTAAAACATGAAAATGTTGTTCAACAAAATGGTTTGAATAGAATTTTGCTTG
This sequence comes from Talpa occidentalis, assembly GCF_014898055.3. NCBI lineage: Eukaryota > Metazoa > Chordata > Mammalia > Eulipotyphla > Talpidae > Talpa > Talpa occidentalis. The sequence goes on along the minus strand of NW_023604295.1, from coordinate 139,040,130 downwards.
TTGCAATCATATTGCAATATTGAGCAATCAGTGAAAGCTGGATTTTATCCTAATTAGCACTGATAGTTCTTCTGATTTTTTAATTTTTCACTTATTTTGAAATATAGATATATGTTGAATGATTTTAAAATGATTGGGACCTTTTGGCAAAAGCTGTGAACAGCTTGAATAAACTGTGGAGTATGAAGAATGTTAATTTCATCTTAATCATGGTAACTTAGTTATTGAGTTTTCAACTCTATGGTATTTCAGCCTCAAGTGTGCAAAGTAGATTCAGAAATAATACAGATAATTTGTTTTAAATGAAAATTAACTTTGCTAAATATTTTTATAAGGCCATCAGAATGTTTAGTTTTGCCTACAGGCAGAAGCAGTAATGTGCACCCACACAAAGGAACGAAAGTTTAAATACAATGAGTAGGTTTTTCACTATATGAGCATTCATGATATTATAGCATAAAATACTTTTATTATATTTTGTAGATACAAGTTTACTCTGGCATACTCAATCGGTGAGTCTATTCTACAAATAAAATAAGAGTAGGGGTAGAAAGAAAGGAAATAAGAAAGGGGTGGGGACAGAAGTTCAGGAAACAGGGACGTAAAAAGGGAAGATTTTAGTTTGATAAAGAGATGAAAAAGACTCTTCAACTTTTCATTGATAAATAACCATTGAATAGAAGCATTCCAATGTTGCCTTTGATCCTGAGATTTTGATGGGAATTTCAAACTCTGTGCTTATTTTAATAAAACAACAGAATATAGAATTTTCAGTTGGTTCACGTTTTTCTTTGTGTGTAGAGGATTTTTTGATTTCTTCTTTTATAATTCTTCACAATTTATTTCCTCTCCTTATAATCCTGAAATCCTATGGTCTAACATAACTGATCTATATGTTATCAAACTGGCCTTTGGAGAATTACATGCTAAGTAATTACTTTGTTGTCTATTTTAGTTAATCACAAAATCTAAATGTTTCCAATTAAAATAGGAACAAACTTTGATTTCTATTTTTGCCAGTGATTCATTCATTTTTCCAAGAATTGCTGAACAAGCATCATATATTACTGGGGGCCTGGCCTAAATGGATTGATTAGAGCTAATAAAATCACCATTCTGTCTTTGGTGGCTCTCTGAGCCTTGGCCTGTTTTTATACAGCATACATAAAACCACTGGTTAGTGATTTAATGAGGTACAGCCAAAATTACTGCCCGGATATAAAGCCCAGCCTTCACAGTTGACTAGAAAGCCATTTGGAGGTCAATCTGGCTATTTGGTTGTAATGAACAATGTAGATAAAATTTATCATGTAGTCACAGCATGTTATGAGAAAAATTAAAATTTAAAAATTTCAGAGTTTGATTCAAAGTTATGTGTTAGCTCCTCAGCAAAATATTTTACCTATTTCACAGCAGTCTTGGTCCATTGCTGCCACTTATGCCTGATAAAATGATAAGTACCTTTTCCACACTCTAAATTCTCAAAACTAAAATGCAATCTTAGAAAATTGATTCTTATGATTTCCTACCCCTTCATGATATATGGAAGAATTACTTTTCTTGGTCACCTTTGCTGGTGGAACAGAATATATAATTAGTTGTGAGCAATGATTCATGGCTGGAAGTGAAATGTATTGTCCATGTGGTTAGTATTTTTCTCCTGTGTTACCATGATCATAGAAACATACCAAGATGTAGTTTCTGTCATCTTTTATTATTAAGTGTCTATGATAAATTGAATTCTTCTGATGTCCCTTAGACATATATCCTGAGAAATAAAACTAAACTTTTGTTCTTGTAATGTACTGAGATTAAGGTATTGCTTGATAATGCAGCAAATCCTGATCTTTTCAAACTGATCCAGCAAACCGATTTGTGTAGGGTCCTTTCTGAATTGTCAATGTGAACACCATTAGGAAATAAGATGAAAGATTCTTATCCTTCAGGAATATTCTGCTGTAGTTTTGATGAGCTGAATGACATATGTCAATATATATCTAAATGCTTACTATGGGACTCCATATTTTAAGTAAAACAAAAAAATCTGGCTTCTCTGAAAATGGTGTTTCACATGCATTTTAAACTTATACATAACTTTAACTACTATAAAGATATAATTGAAGGATAGAGTAGGAACCATTCGTGATGGCGCTCTCACAGATTTGGAAATTGTCCTCGAGGGGCCATCCTCCACTAGAGATTTCAATGGCTCTGTCTGCTGTCAGTTATCTTTGTTACTGCTAAGCAGTCACCATCTATGGTGATTTCCCTTTTCATGTGGAAAGCTTATACCACTCCAAGAAGAGTTGGCAATAATATCTTTTCCCAGATGGAAGTGTTAAGCTCATTGTGAGTGGCTGTGAGAACAGTTGTGGGTGAAAATTTTGCTCTATAGAAAGCAACGTTGTTGAAATACAGTCACATTGCTTTCATGACCAATACCCATCTGGCTGGCTGAATGCCTGGTCACATGTTGGTCAGACTTTAAGATGAGTTCTAGTTCTGCTGTGAGAGTACTGCCCCCTGGACTTTGGACATTACTACAGAAAAGCTGCAAATGGTTGTATGAGATTTCATTTCCTCTTCTTACAAGCTCATCAACAAATAAATACAAATAAAAATTTATGGAAGCTGTATATCAAGGGGCAGAATATATTGAATCTTTTGTTGGCTTGTGTTTTTTCTGTTTATTCTATTTCCTCCAAAGATGAGAGAGGGTTTGGTTTGCATAAGTGCCATGATCACATACATGAATCACTGCATGTTGATGCTTATATGGGTGTGTATGGTTTTCATAGAGAATAGTTTCATTATAGGTTCCCCATCTGCACAGAGAAAATTAAATATAGTATAGGAGTATAAATTTTTTCCTGATTTTAATTTCTTTGATATTTTAAATTTTCTTCCATTTTTAATTATTTCCTTTTATTTTTCTTCCTTTTCAGCATGTTGGATTCTACATTACTTTTTTCATAATATTATGATTCCAATTTCCTTTTTCCCATTTATTAAGCTGGATTCAACAATTCTTTGTAGGTCCCTGACCTTTTTTTAGCTTCCCCTCAAGTCTGAATTCTCTCCAAACAGTGTATTCCTTTAATTATTTCCTTCTTTCTTAATGCAGCCTCCTGACTTGCCCTGTCACTGATCCCTGCTCATCTTCCACAAGTTTGAATTCTTCACATTCTTGGCTTTTTTGAGAGCAGTTTCTTTTAAGTTGAACACTTTCTATGAACTCTGAGGGAACTATGGTATATTATCTTGTAATTCTTTCCTTCTACTCTTCTGATGAGCTGCTTTCTATTTGACCCTCAGCAGAGAGAATAGATGTCAGAGAGAATATAACTCTAAACAAGTAAATTTCTCTAAAGGACACAGAAACACTTTAATGCCCTTTCCATAAACCCTTGTATCTCTGTAACAGAGAAGCTGCAATATGTAAATCTCTATCATTTGGGGGTGCTGACCAGTTATAGGGGCCTCAAACTGGAAATGCTCAGCTAACAAGGTTTTTATCATTCAAGATGAAGTACGACTATCAGGCAAACTTAAATCCATTACTAGTTCTTTTCCATTCTGTCTAGCTGTGTCCTCTCGCTTTCATCTTACAGCTGGGATGTAAAAATCAAGAGGAAAGGAAATACTGGGGGACAGTGAATGTAAATATAGAATAAAATATAGCCCCTCCATACTTTGTCCACATGGCAGCTATTAATCACCCCAGCTCGCTGGAAATTTATGTAAACATGTAAGTGTGCTCTTTTTGTTGGTAGTGGGGTTATTTTGTCATCTTAGTTTTTAATTTATCTTTTTATCTGTTTTATTTAAAGTTTTTAAATTGTTTTTTATTGAGGTAACATTGGTTTATAACACTATGTTTTAAGGGTATTGGCTCACACCTCTTACATGTATGTTACCACACCATGCCTAGCACAAATGAAATAATATTATCTATTCCTTGTTTCACTAAATATTTAAGTGGCTGTGCTTATGACAGGTAATATTATAATCATTAGGAGAGGGTGAACAAAATGTTAGAATATATGAGTCAGGAAATAAAATAACATTATATCCCTGTTTAATATATTAAGTATAATAAATCCCTAATCACCAAATATTGAAAATTTTATTTCAAATAATTAAAAAATACATTTAAAATAATCTATATAAGGATAAAAATACTAACTTTTAAAATTAATCTTTTAATTGAGGTACAATTTACATATTATCTTGCATTAGTTTAAGGTGCACAGTGTGTTGACTTGATACATTTACATATTGCAATAGATTTACCACCATATATAATAATCATTTCCTTTTTTGTGAGAAGAAATTTAAGATTGAGTCTCTTAGCCACTTTGAAGCTTACATACAGCATTGTCAGATCTCCAGAAGTTATTCATAGTCTAGCTGCAACTTTAGCATCTCCTCATTTCTCTGCTCCCCAATCCTCATTCACCACTAGAGCTGCGGAAATTCTGTTTCTACAAGTTCATCTATTTTTGGATTCCACATATAGGACATAACATACAGGGTTTGTCTTTTTGTGACTTATTTCATTTAGTATAATGCCCTCAGGTCCAAACATATTGTCACAAATGGCAGGATTTTCTTCTTTTCTTGTGACTGATTAATACTCATTACATGCATGGACCACAACTTTTTTAGCTATTCATCCATTGTTGGACAATTCAGTTGTTTCCACATCTTGGGAACTGTGAGAGATGACACAGTAAACATGGGAGTGCAGATGTGTCTTTGACAGCCTGTGTTTATATCCTTTGGATATATACCCAAAAAGTGTCACTGCTGGGTCATATGGTAGTTATATTTAAAAGCCATAATAGTTTTGAAGATAATGATGAGCACTAGGCTCAGAATAACACAATGAGGTTGGTTGCTATTTAAAATACCATTTGGAAGGAAATCAGACCACAGTAAAGTTAGGTGACTTGCCCACAGCTAGTGAGTGGCAGAGCTAGGACTGAGAAAGTCATCTTGGCATTGCAATCACATAGCCTCCATTTGTTAACTTTCACAATATGAGGGGATCTTTTAAATCTACTTTTGGCCATCCAGATACAAAAAGTTTCTTCGTCTTCGCAAATGTGACTTTTTAAATCATTATTATAGTGTGAAATTGTCCCAAGGTTACACTCTGCAAAGTGTTGACTGCTTTAGTACTAAGTTAAGGAGATTCCTGCAGAGACCTTTCTGCCCATTTGCAGGTGCTCCTTCTGCAAAAACATGCTACACTATCTCTCCCATCAACACTCTGTGTGTTGCAGCAAAGTCATATGCATTTTAAACATATTTGAGTGAGAAAAATCTCTTTAAGTTCTATACTCTTTAAGATCAGAATGAACTTAACTTTATGATAATTCATATAAAATTGCATTAAGTAGTATATTCCGAGATGTTCTAGTTCCTTTGCAGAAACAGGTGCTATAAATTTCTTCTTATCTTAGCCCATATTCAATGTTCCATATCTGTCCTAATGAATGAACAACTCTGTCTTTTTAAAAAGCAATCAGTAGCTATTTATTACCAAAATAAAGGCTTAATTAAAATTCCCAAGATTTCTGTTTTATAATCACTGGACTTGGCTATTGTATACATTAGCATTTTGCCATTTAGCATTATTTATTTTATTTCATTGATAATGAGCATACAAACTAGATGAAAGTTAGATAACATCATTATTTGGTCTGTGTTAAGCAAAATATTTTGGCCTTTGTCACCTAAAGGAGAGACTTTTGCAGTATTGATTTTGTTTATGAGCATCATTTGTTCCTTTTGAATTTAATTTTAAAATAAATACAAGTGATTTGTTCTTTATCAAATATTGATGTCCAGAATACCTAGTGTTACATTTTATTCATTTGGTCACTATCACATATACCCTAATGCAAGCAAATATCCCTAAGAGACAATTGTATTGAGAACAGTGGGTTATGTTTGGAATCATGGGCTATGCTGACAGGACTAATGTGGAGGGTATAAAATAAAAACCATTGATCTGCAAATCCCAATATGCAAATTGATTCTTCATAACAAAGTCATATCATTTTTATCAATTCTTTTGTAGAACAAGATACAACATAAGTATGGAGTCATTAAATTATATTATGGTACATAAAAGCCCTAACTTCCATATTTTTTGCAGTTAATAACAGCAGAGCCCTCCATTATAAATATATTTCTGATTGACAATAGTAAAAACTCATCTGAAATATACAAGATAACTCTCTTTATACAAGTTGCATTCAAATTTATTAAAAAAACTATATTTTCAGCCTCTATTATGAAGAACTCAAAGTAATTGCTACATGTAATCAAATTCATAATACATCAACCTCTTTAATACAATTATATGCATATTTGGAATATATAGGCTATACATGCATGTGTGACGTGCAATAATACTTGTATGTATGATGTGTGTGCAATAGATGTGAAATTGTTATTTTCATAATATTTGTCTTAATGTCACTATGATTTTATTAGTCTTTGGCAAGTTCTAAACATTGTAAAAGCTATTTTCATAATATTTATATTTATGAAGTAGTACATCTAATATATGAGCTCCATGGAGATCTAATGATTTAAATTCTATCACTATACACTTCAAATAAAGAAAAAATTCAAAGCAGTATTTCAAAAATTTATGACCTCCACCCCTTCAAATCAAAAATATTTATATAGTATTTTCTGTACATTTGAAAGTTAGAGAAAAAATCAGTGGTGTGCTTTCACATATGCCAAACAAAGTATGGCTATTCTCATATTTACGGGTTTAAAAATGTTGGACAGTAACTTGTAAAAAGAACAAAACTAGTTTGAGCGAAAGGGTCACTTTGAAAATGTGAGGTCATTAAGAGAGAGTGAGTGATGGATGACATTGTGACGTCGGTGACAGAGGTGGGAGGTTGACAATGTGAAGATGAGAAAGCAGATCAAGGGGAGAGGGAACAGTGTTTGTTTGGAATGTAAGGCTGGAAGCTGCCTAAACAACGGGTAGATAAATCAACATGAAAACCTTCTTCCCAAGAATATAAAAGTTAGAACAAGGGGCTTTTATGAGAGGAAATACCAGCGGTTCTTCCAGATAATAAACCTTTTAAATTTCATTCCATTTTGTTTAGCCTAATTGCAGAATTTAAGAATGTGAGGTATGATCCCATACTGAATGTCTTCTGAAAACACAAACTTGTGAATGTTTAAAAAAAAAAAAAACTATCAGAAAGCATTATATCGGTGTTCAATATCCATTAAACCAGGTTTTGACTAAAGACGCAATCAACAAGGTACTTTTCATGTCTTGCGTTAGAATTTTTGTATTACCCAAAGCTTGGTTTTGAGAGAATATATGCACACACTTGTATCTAAAGTTTCTAAGACAAAGCATGTTTTAAAAATCTCATAAAATAATTACTGTCTATAAAGGTAGGAAAATGACAAGTAATTTGATGTGTAGTACCTTTCAAGTAAAATTTCTATTTAACCTGTTTTCTACTTGTAAGAAATTCAAAGCAAAAAAAAAAAAAATCCAAATAAGCTTCCAATATAATCAAAAGGGAGCAAAGAATTTTGTCTAATCTATGCATAAGCTCATGAAATTACAGTTAGGTTGTGAAATATATCAACATCTGTCCTAATCCTGCAAAGATCACCTTACTCAGTCACTAAACCATTTACTTTAAATGTGTAATAGTCTCAAAGGAACATTTGGATGTCCATGAAATTTTGATTATGCTTTATCTGTGATAAAAATAAAATAGCTCATGTGTACTTTCTTAAATAACCGTTATGATAATAACATTTTCCAACTTTTATGTCAGGTCTGTTTTTTTGTTTTATTGTTATAACCAGAAAAGATCTGTAGAGATCAATGTCTCTTGCAGACCTGGGCAATGGATGTAACTTCCTTGAAAGAACTATTTTAAGGAAAACTTGTCCTGCTTAATCAAGTGTGTAGTAAAGAGCTGGTAGCTAGCTGGAAACAGCTCGTAAAGAAGCCCAAAGTAAAATATTCAGGTTGTTCCTTCCATGTTGCTTCCATAAACAGACCAGCAGGGCAGTCCTGAAGGAAATGTGTGGGCTTTGGGTTTAGAAAATTCTGCATTTATACCTTCTAGCTCCATCCATGGTGCCCCAAATGGCATGTGTTCATCTTTTTTGATCACTGGGTAATATTCCTATTGTGTGTATATCTACTAGAAAATAAAACTAAGGGTCAGAGAAAGACAAGCTTAAAAACTCACTCTTAAAAACTGACTATAGAACTGAAACAGCCACAGGGTGAGGAAAACAGGGGAGGGGAGATGGAATTGTGGAGGGAGCACGATGGACTGAGTGATTTGATGGTGGGTGCACTATGGTGGCCAAACCTAGGAGGAGGAGGGGAATCCTATACTTCCCAAATATCGACAGTATTGTAAAACAGTGTTAATGCAATAAAAAAAAATAATAACTTTTAAAAAGAAAAGGCCAAAATTAAAAGTAGGCAAAGTAGCCTGTCTGAGCCTCAATATTTTCAGCTATAAAATGGGGATCTAAATAACTTGTTTATATCCTGTTTTAAATGGATGAAATGAGATAATGGGTGTCCAGTGCTTGGCACACCAAATGTGCTGGAAAACTAGTAGTGAATGTGATTATCTTATTAAATGCTGGCTCGTGTAAGATACAGCAGTGGGTTGATTCTTGGTTGTACATCTCTGCCTGTTTGTAAAAATTCTGGAGGCTAAGCATCTTCATAAAATACTAACTATCCCCCATACTTGAGCCATAAAATTTGGATTTATTTTATGTAGTCAAGCATGAAAGTGAAAAGTGCTTTGATGGCCTTTTCCCTTTTAAATCCTCAGACGTGCAAAACCAAAAAGATTCACAGCCATATTATGTTAACGATCAGTTTCCAAATGTCCTAGAACCACAATAAATAACCACGTACAATATCCATAACCATGTTCTGACTCATTATCCATAACCAAAGGACTTCCATGATAGACACACACACACACACACACACACACACACACACACACACTCTCTGTTAAGTCACCCTTATCTGTGCAAAAAAGAAGAGGAAAGGCATTAACAGGCATATCTTAAACAGAGCAAGACCATTCAAGCTTACAAACCAAAGCATGTTGGATGGCTCAGTTCTTTTTTTTTTAAGATTTATTTTTTATTTATACAAGAGCTGGGTATAGGCCAGAGACGCGGGAGGGTGAGAGGATTCACCAGAGACAGAGTGGGGAGCAGAACAGGCAGATTGACTGAAATACACTGCTGAGGGGAGCAGTGAGCAAGACAGAAGAGGTCTGCCATGCCAAGTGAGTATCTCCCTGGCCGCCCGGGAATCGAACCCCTGCTGCAGATGCTGTGGACAGCTTCATAGCACTGCGCTCAACCTGCCGCACCACTGGGGAGGCCCGGATGGCTCAGTTCTTAGCACAGGCTGTGATAAGTTACAGAGAAACCAGTCTATTAGGCATATTAATTAAGTATAGAACCCTATATATATATATATCTGAATCTTGACACTGCAAGTGGTATTAGTTGAAGTATTAGTTGGCATAAATGTCTCTTCACTGTCCTTTCTTCTGACAGGCACGGTCATGTAATTGCATTTGGGGGCTATGACCTATAACCCTATGAATTTTAACCTTCTGATAGGCTTACAGTACAAGCATCCTTGCAGGGAAGCACACCTTGGGTTCTCGGGAAGGCTGGCAAGTGCATGACCCCATGTGGACCCCCATCAGGGGCGCTGGAAGGGCAAAGGATTGCTTCCCTGTGAGATGGTTTTAGGCTTTTAGTTGTGTGATCCTTTGAATTCATTATTAAAACATAAGTAACTGTGGGAGGGCTAATACCTTAATCCATTATCAGACCACAAATGCAGTTGGCATTTGAGCTCCAGGCGGATCACAAATACGAACTGCCAGAAAGAGTGGGGTTTGATGGAAAATAATGAGAGTAAAACAGAAATATCCTTATTTCTTGAGTTTGTTTCCGTTTAAATTTGTTCCAATTTTACCTCTGTGAGCAGAGGAGGATGTAGTTCTGCTTGTAGATGATTATCCTGTGTTCATCCTCCCCAAAAATCTTAAGTTGAATGAAAATAATATCAACATTATAATGTTATGAAAACTATGACTATTTTGAAATATATCTTGATTGTTGGAAAATACTACAGAACCATTAACACAGAGAGGTGTTTATAGATTCACCAATCTAAATTTGACTAGAATCCTATCCTGCTAAAAGGCTTGGGGTAAATCACAATCATTTGATAATAACAATCTGTCTCTTACAAATGGTTCTCTAGAAAGGAGAGTCACATGTGAAACTAAAATGCTATTTCCATTCACACAATATCTCACATTTTCTTTCTTCATTGTGGATCCTAGAAAACACAACATTTGCTTATCTCAAACAAGCTCCCTTAATAATTTTGTTGCCAGTTACTCTTAACAATTTTGATTTAACATTTTTATCCTGGTCACATTTACATTAATCATGTTGCATATTTCTAAATAAATCATTTCTGAAATATAATAAAACTCAAACCTTTGAAAGAAGTGATAATACAGTCTGATTTAAACAATTATTTGGGGGACTATACACAATCCAATGAGATGTGTGTGTGTGTGTGTGTGCATGTGTATTTCTTAATTTAAGAGTTATCATTAGAGAATATTACATCTGGGTTTCTTTAATCACATTTAAAAGCAAAGCCATCAAGTCAGGACTCCAATTCAATGTCCATGATCTCCTAATGATGTCAGATGTTTCTTCATCGGGACATATCTCTTTCCTGTCTGAAGATCTGTGCACTGAACAGACAAGCTGTCATCCACCACCAAAACTCCAGCTGTCAATTCCAGTATGTCAGGGTAGAAACAGATCGTTGTCACCCTCAGAAAAGGTGATAAATGTCAACAATATCAAACCCACTGGTCTTCAGAAATTCTGAAATCATGCTAAATGATGTAGGAAGGGCTCTTATGCTAGTAGAGAGAAGAATATTTTTGGTTTGGACTGTAATTTTGATTTCTAGAAGTATCCACCTTTACAACTCTTTGCCATGGCTCTTGGCTATTCCTTCTGATTGCTTATTCCTTGGCCAAATCTAAGTTGGGAATGAGACTGTGCCACCATGTCCTCACTGAAAGCTAAGCAGCTTTCTCATGATCTGCCCAGCCTCCCAGAAAGCTAAGGACCAAGGATCATTTAAATTCATGAGCAGACATCTATATGTATTTGTTTTTGTTAATGCTCATGATTTTTTTTAGCAATAAACTTTCTTCAAATCTTAACATTTTTAGAAAATGTGTGACTTAGTGTGCCAGTACCTGCATCCAGAATTCTTTCTAGACATGTTTCTTAGATTTACAATATTTCTTTGCTTCCTACCCCATGCATTCTCTTTCTCAACTTAATTACAGGCCCTAGGCCAATCAGGCTGAAGAGGGAGATCCACACCTTTAATCTCTTTTCCCTGAGCTATTTTATCCAATTGAAAGGATTTACTGTGCTGCTACCTTAATCCATTCAAAGGGTTTTAATAATGGGAATAAACAGCTTTAGCCTTGATTTGATCCTGGCCTCAAGGCTAAGTTTTAATCAGTCTTTGTTGCTCAAAGAAATTTTCCTCCCAACCCCACCAGTCCCTGAGTTCGTGGACTCTATTTTCTTTTGTCACAGCTTTTCATTGACTTTTATTAATGGTCATGAGATTATTAAGAGGTATACCCAAATCACCCCAGATTCCAGATACAGAACTTCCTGCCTGCATTATATAGCAGCAGCCAAAACCCTGTTACTAGCAGGGATCAACCTTTGTCCATTTATTCAGTAAAATGAAGAATTTAAAATGGCCACAAAGACATCTCTGCTTTTACATTAATGGAACTATGATTTAGCCCTATTGGAATCTCCTTTGAGATTAGTATTTTTAAGCCATTCATATTCAAGATTGTGAGGACAGGAAGCAAAGATTCTGTGTATTTCTTAGTCATGATAATAATGCGTGGAGCACCAGATGGATAATTCTTCAGAGGGATCAAAATGCTGTGTAGACAAGGAAAGCATATCTCCCCATCTGTGATAGTATCTGTTTCAGTAAGAACAAATTGCTGTACCTCCATGGTAGAAGGGAGCCAAAGTAATCATTTTGCCACCAAATTACTGCATAGTACCAACTTCTCTTAATGATTCTCAAGAATGGTGTCATACTGAAAGGTCTGCTTTGCATCTGCTCCTGGCAGGTGGAGCACTCAGGGGTAGCAGTAGCTGTACCTATATTAGACATGAAGAGGGGGATTTTATGTCATTGAACATACTTGTTGCCTTCACTGAGAAAAACTGGTATGACTAGAGAGAGATGTTATCCATTATCTAGAAAATGAGTTTCTCTTATTCATTGGCTATTGAGAGCATTTTCTGCAATGGATGCCCCTTATTGGGAGTTCATCTAACAAACACATAAATATCTGTACAATATGAGCCTATTCCAGAGACACAACACAATATTCCTTCAAAAGGTATCCTCATCACCAATCTTACTCTTTTTTAGCTGGTCAAACCATTATCCAATATTTATTGTTTAGTGTAAATCTATACCTGAAATTATTTTTCCTACAACACGATGTAGAAAACCAGATATATGCTCAAAGTAATTCCTACTGGGAAAATTTGATTTCATAGTCACCTATTCTGGACACTTTTTAAGACTATTACACATTACATCCACTTTTACTCAACAGCTCTCCCAGCAGAGTCATCCATAGGTAAAATTCAAAAACCAAAAACTACAATACTCTACTTGCATTACTTTCTTCTTCAGACAACCATACTAGGATGAGAAGTTTCCCATAAAATCACAGATGTGAATTGAGAAAAAAACCACAAAACATCAAGAGTAGATCTGCTCATGCAATTTTTGTGTATTTTCTGGACCTGCTTGAGAACTTCCCATCCATTGGTAATGGAATGTTGATGTTTATGCTCGGTCTTATGATTTGGTGGATTGGATAATATCCATTAGGCAGTCTAGTAAGTATTTCTTGATATAAGTCATCAGCAGAGAATCTAACATGGTATACAGAAATATACCAGGATCATCGTAGTGTAATTAACAACTTTTCCACCCAATTCCTAGAATTGAACCACTTCTGGACCGAGAGTTCATTGATTAAGAGAGATACTGGATCATTTTGAAAAAGGATTCCACAACATACCTCAAATATTTGCTCTAAATTGTCTTCTATGCCTTCATTAAAGGGACAGTAGACGTCTGCCAGGATAACTAGGACCGGGAAATGGTAAATACCCCAATCTACCAGGAGTTTCTCAAGACTGACTCTGGATTTTCCTTTACCCTTGGAGATTCAGTGCAACATTCTGGTCTATTGTTGGCTAGAGGTGAGGAAGAGACTGATGACTTTCGAACTCAGGTGTCAAGTGTAGTTTGGGGTAGATTCATGTCTCCATGGGTCACAAGTCATTATTTTTCAGTTTCTGAATGAAGAGTTGGGATAGATGTAACATTTCTGGCAGAATTCCTACCTTGTCTTGTTGTCATGAAAAGGAGGGGCTGTCTTTAACACAAGCAACAATGGAAAGTTTTATGATCCCAGGGCTAAAGGGAGAAGTGGAGAAATTGGTGTGCCAACCAAAAATGGGCAGCCACGAAGCCTGATTTCATGAAGTTAACAGGATTCAGCTCCCAGAAAATGGAAGAGGGTAAAGAATGATGGAAAATCAATAAGCTTGGGCAAAAGAAAAATAATAAACAAAACAACCACAGACATTTATCCTGCAATTGAAGGAAAAGGCTAGGCCAGCATTTTGTAGAAGTGTTTTATGGCAGAAAGAAGACACCCACATACGAACTGTTCATGTTAACAGTTGGTGTGGAACAAATCCTTTAGGGAGAAAATGTGATTTAGCTCTTCAAACAAAATATTACTTAGCTATTTAACATTAATTAAATTGAAACAATTGAATTTTTGTATTAGGCGTTATGTAGTTTGAAATTAGAGTAATGGCATTAGTGGGTTGAGACTTATAAAAATAGGGTTTATAGTCAGAGTATTTTTGTTTTGTTGTTGTTATTAGAAATTTCCTGGACAAAATGAAAACTGTGTTACAATTTAGATCAGATGTATGTGTAGTATATCTTGTTGTTGTTTTTTTTTAAATAGATTTATCTGTTCATTGGACCTAGTGGTGAGAGCCAATTTAATAATTCCTAAGTAGGCAACTGTTTTATTCTGAATTTTGTACTGATTTGAGAACTAAATTTTTTTTTTTTTTTTTTTTGCATTTGATCTAATTTTCCTAAGCCTAAAGCATCTTTTACAGTGCTGGGTTATTGGAGATCCATTTTCTTAGTTTTCTTTTACTTTAAAATATTTTTATTTTGTGTGTTATTGAGGGATTTATTTCTTGGATTTTGGATTCTGGTTTGACAGCTTTTCTCTTTCAACAATTTAGAGAACTTGTCCACAGTTTACCGACTTTCACTGTTTCTGATGAGAAATCATCAATTGTTCAACTTGCTGTTCCCCTGTTTAGATGATATGCTACTTTGCTCTGATTGCTTTCCATAGTCTCTCTTTATCTTTGGATGTCAAAAGTTTGACAATAATGTGCCTAGAAATTAAAAAATTATCATCACTATTATATATCCCGCTTGACATTTGTTGAGCTTCTTGAATTTGCAAATGTTTGCCTTTTATCATGAATTTTCAAGTAGTACTTCTTTTTTTTTTTTAATTAATAAATTTTATTTTTATATTCCCCATACAATTGCAATCCCCCCATTCTGACCCCAATCCCTCCCCTCCCGCCCCCCACCCCCCAAAATTTTTGAAAATGCCCTCCATCTCTTATTTTTCTTACTTATTAGCATTTTGACATTTTTAAGGCATTTTCTTTTTATTTTAGACAGCTTCCTATAATTCTCTTTTAGTCAAAAATTTTATTTCAAAATCTAGTAGTAAAAGTTGTTTTCGCTTGGGTATAATTTCTTTCTCTCCTTGGGTGGACTGACTAACAACTTCAAAATTAAACTTTCCTTGTTCTGCTCTCCCATAAAACAGTAAAGTAATACCCAAAAAAGATTTTTTTTTTGTAATTGATTTGTTTGTTTATTTTTTATTAACACTGAATATCCCTTTTTTTTCTTTAAAGTCCTTCCTTATTTTCTTTTCAGTAGTGCAAGAAAAAGCTTGGGACAATAAAATCCTTAAAATAAACCCACAGTTCTCTTTTATACTCACATCTCTTGACACATGTTCTTGGTAGAAGAAAGAGCTGTAGAAGCTAAAAGGACTGGGCAGTGTTTTCTCAACACACAAAAAACAGAATTGCTGATAAACAATTCTTTATCTATAAAACTCTCGCAAAGCTTAATTTATTTTCATATAAATCATGGATAATCTGTGCAGTTTTGTGATTTGCATAGCAGGGGAAAAGGATCATGGTGATAAGTGGCCAAATGTAATCTCTGGGATTTGATATCAAACTAAAAATAAATGTTTCCATCCAGGGACCCTCTTAAATTTATCCTGTCCTGGGAGTCCACATTTCAGTTGTGTCTTGGGAAGAGACTGATTAGAATTAGAGTAACAGTTAGACTTTGGACTAAGTGTGAGTCCCCAGATGCCCAAACAATAAACCTGACAGTGTCTACAGAACATTCTGTGGAAGTTAGGTAGTTTCCTATGAAAAATAGAGAAAACATTCCAGTTTTCCCTTGAGTTTTACTAAAGCTTCCTGGGGCACTGAGAGAACGCAGCGTGCTTTTACTTCTTAGTTAAAAACATATGGGGTAAGAATTTTGAGAAAAGCTTCTGGTGACAGAGTATGTAGCAAAGTGAGAATTGGATCTGAAGTCAGAAGATCCAGGTTTAAGCGAGGTCTTGCCCTTACCAGCTGTGACTAAGTCTCTGAGACTTATTTTCCTAAGCGTGTCCTGTGAAAAGAGAACACATCTGACAGTTTGCTTAATTTGTTGAGATTAAAAATAAGAATGCATTTCAGAAAAGCATTATAAACTAAATACCAATATGCAAGTGCTACTTGTTTGGGTTCATAAATTTAGAGAAGTAACGAAGTGTCACATTTTGCGTGGGCAACGCTTAGCATTTACAGATGAAGGGACAGAGATTCAAGAGATTAACTATGTTGTTCAGGGTTATGCAGAAGGAAAGAAAATTTAAAAACTAAAATTCCTGAAAATCAACTTTCTACAAAACTTTGGTCTGTGGAAGACCCGACTCAGAATGTGTGGGTATGTCAAGAGTGCAAATTCATGAGCTTTACCCAGGCTGACTCAGTCACTGGAGATGAGCTTGTTTTCTACAAACTCCCAAAACAATCATGTGCATGCAAGAAATTGAGAACTGCTCGATTACAGAGACTGTAAAAGGGAAGCTAGAATATATGGCTCCGAGAACTGAGTGTTTGCATGCTCTTGACCACGGACCATCTTGGTTTTCTGTCTTTATTTTTTTTTATTTTTTAAAGATTTATTTATTTATTTTATTTTTTATGCATAGAAGAACTGGGGTGTAGGCCAGAGGTTCAGAGTGTGAGAGAATTCACCAGAGACAGAGTGGGGAGCAGAACAGGCGGATCTACTGAAATACACTGCTGAGGAGAGCAGCGGGCGAGACAGGAAAGGTCTGCTGTGCCATGTGGATCAGCCACCTAGCTGGGGATGGAACTCAGGCCCCGGAGCTGATTGCACTGAGACTGAACCCCTAGGCCACCCATGGATGCCCGGTTTCCTGTCTTTAAAGGAAGGTTAAAGATTGCTGCTGTTTAGCAATCTGTGCTGTTATACAGGGGAGAATATGAAAATAAAGTAACAACACATTGTATAAGAAAAAAATTGATCATTGTCTTACACCATTTGGGGAGGCAGCTTCTCCATGTCCTCCAGTAGAGGGTGGCGTGCTTCCCTGGGTGTTCATTTTAATGCAGAGGAATGCAAGGGTGCGGGAGCACTATTTACAACAGCCAAGTTGGGGAAACAACCTACATGCCCAAGGATACTCAGTGGATTGAGAAGTTGTGGCCTATACACACAATGGAATACTACTCAGTTATTAAAAAATGATGAACTCTTGCCTTTTATGACAGCCTGGATGAACTTGGAAGGGGATTATGTTAAGTAAGCCAGAAGGAGAAAGACAGATACTGGATGATTTCACTCATATGTAGAATATAAAAAAAACAAAGGAACAGATAAAACTAAATCAAAACAAACCCTAGAAATAGGACTGCAGAATTGAGGCTACCAGGGTGGTTGGGTAGGGTTCGGATAAGGGGCAGGGAGGAAGCTCAGTGGCCCGTGGTGGGGAATAGAGGGGGGCAGTGGTGAGTAAGGTAAGGAAACATACATCCAAAGAGGCATCAACCTATAGCCTCCTAAATCCTATCTGGTGGTGTAAATCACCTCTACAGGAAGGCTTTCTGATCCTCCTTTTAGAGATGATATCTGTAGCTCGGGAAGTAAATGGAAAAACCACAGACAGATATCTACTGCAGATTTGGGGTTTGAACTCAATAGTCTCTTCTTGGAAAGTGTTATTTTTCCAGTACACACTTTGTTATCCCGCCTCAAACCAGATTGAAAAAGTTCCCCTTCAAACCTACTCCTTTTTCTCTACGTCTCATTTTAAAAAGTCACTCAATAAGGACATTTGGGGATTCCTTGGAACTGCCTTTTTCTTATCTCCTGCCTCCCATCAGTAGCTAAGATTTCTTTATTTATGCTATTGATATTTTAAAAATTTGCTCTGTCATCCCCAGACGTATAACATCTACCCTAGGAGGTGTAGGGCCTTGTTATTGCCAAGTTGGATGCCAAAATTAAATATTTCCCTTTGTCCAGTGAGAGATCTCATGACTTGCTCCTTACCCACACTTCCAGAATGATTTTTCCACACCTCAGATTTAGATGTGATCATATCACTGTTTACTCTGTGTCTATAGTTCCTTGTGCCTAGCCAAGCAACCTCAGCTCCTGACATCTTCCTGTATAATTTTCTGTAACCCCACGTGCCACTTCTTGTTTTATGTCTTGGAGGAACCCACTTTCAGTTTGATGTGAATGCTCCTTGTTGTCCTGGCAAATACCTGTGCACACTCAAGGATCATCCAAGCACCCCCTCCAAGCATCTTCTTTCTGTTCCACTGCCCTGGGTAAGGGGTTGTATCACAGATGGCTCATTCAGTAGCTGTCCTGGCAACTGTATAGTCCTTGAAGTCAGGGCTGAGAGCTTTGCTTGTCTTCGATTTCTAACAGCCACTACAATGCTAGCCATCATGCCAAGACTTGGCATGTGTTTATTGAAAGAATAAATGAATGTGTAAGTGGACAGTCCACTGTTTCATGCTGGGCTTAGGTAGAGGAGGGGCCAGAGACTTCACGCAGTATTTGTAATACAGCAAAGATAAGAAAAGGTCACTGCTGCAGATATTCTGTTTAGGCTCTAGAACAATATGTCACCTTTAATTGAGGAGTTAAATCTTACCTTCCTTTCTCTCTCTGTTATTCTGTGGCCATGAGGGAGTTTCTTCACCAGAATAAATCAAATTCACTTTGATTTTCCCTTTGTGACTGTGAAAGTCATAAATGGTGAGAGTTTTCCGCAGGAACCAAATATTTCTGCAAAATCTTTTGGAGATGCATATCCTCGTCTCACAGAAGACCCTGAGGGTCTCACTCTAAATGTTTGCCTTGTAGAGTTCTGCCTGGAGAAGCCAGCTTGGAAAACTGAGGTGGATAACTTGTTTGTTCTTTAAAAGAGCACTCATTTTACTACCTCGATAAAAAAGGAAAAAGAAAAGGAATCCAAGAGGGCTCTGTCAACTGGCAAAGGAAACTGCTGGTTTACTTATGACTGCTTTCAGAGGAATGTAAAATAAATCAACTGGAGGGGCTTAATCAAACAGAGGAACCCTAGAAGGAGGCCAAGTAGGGTTACTAAGTCAGTTTCAATAAGTGATCAGTGACTCAGTTTCCCTTTTCTTCTTTCCGCACCATCATCCTATTTGGCTTTTGTTTGCACAGGGATTAGGTGTCTGCCCCCCAGCTCAAGCCAACCTCAGAGCTCTGCAGACAGGAAGGAGAGGCAAAGGCAAAAAGCAAACCACCTGATAGAGGAACCTCCCTCCTTTGCTCATTGTAACCCCACCCAGAGGATTTCAGCTCTCATTGGTTAGAATATATCGTAGGCCACACTGGCTGCAAGGAAATCTTCAGATTTGGTTGACCCCAGCCTGCTAACTTATCTTTCAGTCTCATGAATCATTTCCTCCTTTCTATTTTTCTACCTTCTTACCTACCTACTTACCCTTAACCTCGCTTGGCTTATTGTCTATTATGTGTTCCAATTAAATGTTAGACTATTTTATTATTTTTTTAAAGATTCATTTTTATTTATACAAGAACTGGGGTACAGGCCAGAGGCACAGGAAGGTGAGAATTCACCAGAGATAGAGCGGGGAGCAGAACAGGCAGATGGACCAAAAACACTGCTGAGGGGAGCAGTGGGTGAGACAGGAGAGGTCTGCTGTGCCATGAGGGTATCTCCTTGGCCAGCGGGAATAGAACCCGTGCGTGGACAGTTTCACAGTGCTGTGCTCAACCCGCTGTGCCACTGGGGAGGTCCAATGTTAGACTACTTTAAAAAGCAGAACCCCATATAGGAATGATTGAACATATCCAATTATTTGTCAGTAATGAAAAGAGGAACTGTAGTCCCAGCATTAAAGCATGAGTGTCTGGATTTGGGCCCTATTCTTAGTTCTGTGCCTAATTAGCAGGATGACTTAGAATTGTGTCTCCTCTTTAAGTTCAGTTTCTCATCTGCTTACCACATGATATTGGCAATTTCAATGGATATCTTGTTTGCAGTCCCAAGACCATTTCTTCTTCCTATGACAGCAGCTTTGTTTCCACTGTGAAGCAACTCTTCCAGATGCTCCACCTTGTCCTTTGAATGAGGCCTACTATCCAGTCCTTGTCTAGCAGCATGGGTCATCTTATAGCACAGTGATTTGTTCCAAGGTTAACCAAGACAAGTCGAGCCAAGGAAAACCATTTCTGGGACATTTGCTGAAACTATTGAGATGAAAATTAGTTCTCACTGCTACATTCGAAATTAGGACGAGTAAAATTGGAATATTATTGTAACTGAATGGACAGAGCCTTCTGAGTGAAGCAATAACAGAAAAGAGAATCAAAACTATGAAATGGAAAAAAAAAACTGAATCATGATGTCCTTGTTTGAGCCACTGGATCTTTCAGTGTCAAAAGCCACCAAATATCCCTTTGTTATTCAGTATTTGAGCCAATTTATGTCAATGTCCCCTTCCCTCTACTGCCACTTTATTTATTTTACTTATGCTGGTTTGAGATAGTTTTACATCAGTCATAATTAAGAGTCTATAGGGCATATATTTCCGAAAAGATTGTGCATTGGCAGACCCTTATATAAACATCAAGAGCCTCTATGATGTTCATCTTTACTTTTTCACATTTGGAAGTCCATCCTGCCAGTAAGAATCATCCTAAATATGGGAAAGCATTTAGTAAAAAGGAGACAGCAAATGCCTTCAACCAGTTTTTGTTTCTTGTCCATCATTGAATATGCAGCTCTTAGCACATTGTTTGACAGATCACTTATTAACGCAACCAAGCAATTAAATGTTGTTAGCCAAAATTGCTTACCATGACTAAAAACCTAAACAGACATATCTTTAGAGAAATGGTTATTTGTCATATATTTTTATGGTGTATTATGCAGTCATTATAGCTTAATCCCACTGTTAAGGATTTGCAAGACCATGGAAAACTTAAGTATGACAAACCACTAAAAGAAATAAACTTATATTTAAAGTTTATATTTAAAGCACAAGCTTATATTTCTGCTTATATAAAGCAGAAGCTTATATTTAAAGCACAGTATATCTCTTTTGTTAAAGACATACTCCAAGAGGATACTCCAAAATGATAGTGGAAAGGGTAGATATGTTTTCTTTCTCCTATTTTTCTATGATTACTAAAATGTATTAACATGTCAGTATATGATGGTTTTAATACTGTAAAAAAAATAGGTACCTAAAAATACCTAATTTCAACTATTTGCTCATGATGTTTTTGTTTCTATCATTCCATGATTCCAAGAACCACTAAATTGCAGTGGTTTTCACAGATCTCATTCTGTTTGCAGGCAGGGAACATTTAGCACCGAAATCCAAGGACAACGCTGACAAAGTTCACAGCTAGAGTCCCAAGATACTTGTGCTTTTGTTGGTTTTTAAAGATTGTTTCTGACTCTTTCTAATACTTGAGAAATCAAATAGAAACAGGCTGTCACAGGAAGAATGTTACATGTTTTCTTGAATGTGATCCTTTTACTTGATCCAAATTATCAAGAAAGTCGTCCATCGTCTTCATGTTCTCTGGTTTAACTGTCCCCTCAGCACTGACTGGCCACCCTTCCATGCTTCCCTGCTCAGTTTCCTCTCACCTTCATTCTAACAGCCACTTCTCAGCCATGATTACTTATCCAGCTGACCTCATTTATCCAACCCTACCATGTTCTCTTGCTTCCATATCTGATTCAAAATACTCCTTCATGATACATCCACATGGAACTTCATTCAATATCCCCAACACTGTGTCGCTCTGGTTTGCTCTTTCTCTGCCTGTTTACCTGGTGAAATAACTCCTTATTATGCAATTCCCAAGACGGATAGCTCTTCCTTAAAAATACCTTCCTTGACCTTAAGATGGCGTCAGTTCCCCTTATACTAGTTTCTCTGCCATCCACAGCGGTGATCACATGTAACTGTCCATGCATTATACTTGTGGGTGTCCCCCAGGAGAATGGCACTCATGTGGCCAAGGACCTCAACTGTCGGCCTAGTTTGTGTGGCGTGTAGTTGAGCACTTAGTGCAATGTTTGACAAATGTTAATCGTGGCATTGAGAAAATGAGAAAGGATGGGTGAGTATCGCACATTTTTTTCAAATATCACATTTCTTGGGAAACTGATGCTCTGGTTGGATTCCCAGACTGGATTCCCAGACTGTGTCTCTTCACCTTCCTCTCTTTAACTCCTTCCTCAAATAGTCTTTCTGTTTTCAATTTTTCAAAGTGAATGATATAATATCATGCCACTTTATTTTTACCACAGATTTCTGGGATAGGTTTTCTTTTGTTTCCATACATGGAAGAGTACACAGAGTAGGGGGAAAAAGCAGGCAGTAGAGAAAGGGAGAGGACTATAAAATAATATGCTCAGAGAAATCAGGTCTTTGAAAAATCACTGTTTAATTGTTGATCATACCTTCAAGGTAGCATGTGGGAGAAAAATCCCTTAAATTAAAAGAAAAAAAAAACTGTAGTAAACAAATATACTTATTAATGGCTGAAGATCCATGAGTTAAAATTTCCAGAGCAGATTTTATAAAAAGACTATGTTTTAAAACCATTTTTTGTGATAATGTCAGGAGCCTACTTATGAACTTTTATAGGAACATTCATAACATTCAGAAACTAAAAATAAGCTCAAGGAATAAGAAACTAAAAATAAACTCATGGGAGCTCCTTCATGCTTATCCACTGGATGTCCTTCAGATACTGCACCGGTAAAACAGAAGCTTCTAAAATGAGGAGTCAACTGTTGTGAAAATTAACGAAGGATTCATGAAAAATAGTAGAAAACAGATGATATGGAGGATCCAGCATTGAATTAGAACAGCTGCTGACTCTCCATGAAACTGCAGACTAAAAATAGGAAAGACAAAGTAACCTTGAAAGACTTTTAAGGAAAACTGGCTATCCTCAGATGCCGTAGTTTTTTTTTTTTTTTTTTTTTAAGTCTCTTACAACTCAATTCAATGTGAGTTTATCTATGAGACATTTAGTTAACCTCATTAAGTACATTATTTTTAAGCCTTTTTAATAAGATCTTTCTCCTGATCTATGCTATAGTATTTCTATTTTAGGTCAAGTTAAACTGGACAAACTTCAAGAGGTGATGAAACTGTTTCATTTAATGTTTATTTTTCAAATAACTTTAAGAAAATCATGATAAATTTTACTACAGGGATTTCTGAGGAGCAGTTATGAGGTTGAGTTGAAAAAATCAAATGTTCTGTAATTGAGCCATGACCCTTTATGCTCTTGCTTCACTGGAGCAAGCAAAACAAGTTTGAGATCAATATTTACACATAGAGGAAATTTCCTAAATATTTGGGGTTTTTTGCAATTGTTAATTTAACCACATGATGAATTATTTATGTTCTACATTTCTAAAAGGAAAATATATGAATTTTCAGATTTTTAAAGAAATAGGTCAAATTAAAAGCAAGCTTTATCTTAAATGACTGGCTTCTAACTGCATAGATTTTATAATGTATTCATTGTCAGTGGTAATTCAGTTCTGTTAATCTTGGAGATTCACTAAGGAGGAAGATTCTTGGAGAAAGATTTCGGAGGACAACTTGTAGAGAGAAATGGACCATACATGGTTGAGAAACCATGTATTTTGAAAGCTACTAAGCTTAGAGTCAGATATAACCACTCTTTGACTCAAATGAAGGGTTATATTCAATGTATTGCTTTTGGAAGACATCTAAAAATATTTTTATAACAGCCTATTTCTATGGCCAAACTTACCTAGTCATGTCATACCCCTTGGTCCAGTTAATAAATATTCATAAGCCATGAGTATGTGCTAGGTACATGCTAGAAATAGAAATACTAGACATAGCTTCTACTCTCAAGGAATATACACTTTAGTTGGGTGAAAAATAAGAAACAAATGAAAGCCAAATAAAAATATGTGTTTAAACATAATATAAGTAATTACAGCAATTGCAAATTTTCTTGTTACAAATAACCCAAAATCTAACTTAATTTCCTTTAAACACTAGAATGAATTATCTGTACCATATTACTGGAAAATTTTAAGGCTTAAGTGGTTTAATGACAGAATCAAAGATACTTTCTCTTTTTCTCTGTATATCACCTTCCATGGTATCAGCCAGCCTAAGTAATCTCCCATGGCGCAGGTGTGTGCAGAGCTGTCAGATGGCTCATTTGCATAGCACAGCGTGGGGGAGGGGCGCTTGGGTCCAGGAGGGGATCCTTGTATATCACTGACTAATCAAGTCAAGCTTATTTCTGAACCAATCACTTTGTCCAGAGAAATATTTTGCACTGATTGACTTAGCTGTGTATTTACTGTGTTTATCTCTGTGTTAAGGGAGTTGTAATCAGCCTAGAGCTAACAGCAGGCTGAATCCTGTTTCTCACTCCATCCTTAAACCACATGGGGGCATGCAATGCAAGAGATGTCTAAGAAATAATCACATCCACTCTTTTCTATCCCCACATCTCTCTCTCTCTCTCTCTCTCTCTCTCATACACACACACACACACACACACACACACACACACACACACACACTCATATGCATTTTTTTTCAAAAACTCTTACAACTAAGAAACAGTCAACTCTCCACAAAGGACAGCATCAGAAAGTTCTATTTGTTGCACTCACATCCATATGTGAAGTCTCTTGGTGTTATATCTTCCTTTTCATTGGGCTGGCTATAATTTTTCATAGTCCGGTGATCTAAATTATCTCATATCTCATGCCCAGTTTTCCAAACATGTAACCATGAGGAGAGTAATATGATAATATTAATGAAAATCCTTTATCAAAAGGAGAGAATGGAACACAGCACATAGTGATGGATATTCCACAGCACAAAGCGTGCAGCCATCCAGAGGAAGCTAGAATTCCCCTTTCCTGGAAAACAGCATAAGTTTCATGCTGTGGAGTATTGATCACTCTGTGCCCTGTGATCAGGTGCTCTGCCTCCTCAGGACAGCTTTCTGGCCCGCTCTTCCTAGTCCATTCTTCCACCCATACACGTCAGGGGACAGTTTCTTTTCCAGGTAATGCACCACCTCAGCTGTCTAGTGGAGTAATTTCAGGTTTGGGGAGGAAGGTGAGAGGCATCAAGAAATCACTGTTTCAGCCAAGTTTGAGGTTCCTTTGATAATCCAACTCAGCATCAGTCTCTTGACTTCTGGCAAATTCCACAGTGTGGTATACAAAGACAGAGGTGGAGTTCAGCCCCCGTCCACGAGCCTGTGTGTTTCTGTCCTCTTCCAGGAAGAGGCATGTTCTCTCGTTGTCCATCTGGCAGACTTTAATTTTATCCTGACATTCGCCTCAGAACAAATGGAAAAATTGCCTCTTGTGGGAAAGTGCTGATAATTTGCCATTTGTCCCTAAGCTATATCCCATGCACAACTTCAGGGTGAAATTAAGTTCCACTTTTATGGGTCAAGGAAAACTTGACAAAAGTTTCCTCAGACACATCGAGGGTATCAGGTTTGTCTTTCATCCCACATTTTCTCTCTTGTAGGAATTCTGCCTGTCTGCCCTGTGCACATGGTCTCTCGCTCAGGTAAAGTATTTGGCTTTTGCAACTCTGCCAAATTTCAAATATTTTAGGCACTACAGATCTTTGTTTGCAAGCAGGGAATACTTGTTTTATAGAGCTATTTTCTTCTTCCCCCTCTATGCCTTCAGACTGACCTGGTTTAGCTGAATCTTCTTTCTTCAGTCATTTTATTGACAGTCAAAAGAAGTAGCCAACACTCCAGAATTCTGGGGTTTTCCTATTAATTATCTAAATGATGTTGCTAAAGCTTGTGATCCTTGCCCTGCCAGCCTATGGACAGCAGTTCACCAATGCTTGTTTCCCTTCCATCTACCTTGTCAAGCAAAGATAACCCTCTCACCTGTTACCTGAACTAGCCCTGCTCTGGTATTATTGCCATGTGCCTGACCTCACACTTAGCTATTTCACCAAGATTTTCTTGGGGAAGAGATAGCATCAAAAAGAGATGGTGTTTCAAAATTCCACCCCGTGAGGAATATGCAGTGCTTATATGCAGGACAAAAATGCAAGAGAGGATAGAAATGAGTAATCAAGCACCTTCCTGTTGTCACCATTACCCCTGATAAAATGCTTCTATATCAGGGAAAGTGAAGATGGAATGGGCACTAAATAGTGACTAGAAAGGTCGATGCTGATGGTTTCACTTACATGTGGAATATAGAGAAACAAAACAAAGGGTCAGATAAGACCAAACCAATAACATCTGCTAGACATCTGACTAGAAAACTGAGGCAACCAGAAGGGGTGGGGTAGCAGGGTGAGAGTCGGGGATGGAGGGAACCCAGTGGTTTGAACCTATAACCTTTACAACAAATACAATGATGTAAACCAACTTTACCTCACTACACATAATTGGAGGGGAGGAACCTCTAATGCTTAAAAAAAAAAAAATGTGAGCAGACGAGCAGACATTTGGAAAGGGGTATCCCTTTCACAAAATCGTTTTAAGTTTTGGGTATTTGAAAACAAACAATAAAATTCCTATGCTTATAATCATAAGACTATCTAGGGAAACATTAAATACTGGGGGCAGAAAGGGTTTGGGATGTTTAGGCTGATGAGCCTGGGAAAGCCACACAGAATTTCCAGTGCTCCAGGGGGACTGATGCTCAAATGTTCACAAAGTGGCTGAAATGGAGAGAATCACACAAACCTCGCAGCAGATAGACAATGCCGTCTGAGAGGTCAGAAAATGCTAGCACGCCCTGCTGATTACTGAAACCTGAGGAGTTCCCTTGGAAGATAGACGGAACTCTGGGTTGAAACAAAGTCTTTTTGTGGGGAGGATAAGGAGAAAGAATTTTGCATGTTTGG
This sequence comes from Talpa occidentalis, assembly GCF_014898055.3. Classification (NCBI taxonomy): domain Eukaryota; kingdom Metazoa; phylum Chordata; class Mammalia; order Eulipotyphla; family Talpidae; genus Talpa; species Talpa occidentalis. The sequence continues at coordinate 139,013,292 of NW_023604295.1, read as the reverse complement.
AGAGGGCGGGAGGGCAATTTGATTGCGGTTAAGTTTCTAATTCTTCCAGAATACAGTCTTTTTAATAAAATTAGTCCTGAATGTAATAAAGTTAAGATTCCTGAAGCTGAGATTGTAGATTGAGTGTCGCACCTGCTGCAAAAGAAGAAGCAGGTGAGAAAAAAGGTGAGAGATGAAAGTTCAGGTCTGCATTACTCATGGCAAATAAAAAGGATTAGCTGGAATGGAGCCCTTATACTGACAAATAGTAGGAAATTATTCAAGGAAGAAATTCTTTTTTTTAAAGATTTATTTATTTATGCATACGAGAACTGGGGTATAGGCCAGAGCTGTGGGGAGGGTGAGAGGATTCACCAGAGACAGAGCAGGGAACAGAACAGGCAGATCGACTGAAATACACTGCTGAGGGGAGCAGTGGGTGAGTCAGGAGAGGTCTGCTGCGCCATGTGGGTATCTCCTTGGCCGGGGATCGAACTTGTGCAGCAGAGGCTGCAGATAGTTTCATAGGTTGCGTCTTAACCCCTTGCGCCACCAGGGAGGCCCTCGAGGAAGAAATTCTAACTAGACTAGAGACGCCTTGAAAATCAAACTATGTCTGGATGGAAGGCATCAGAAGAGGGGTTTATTCAAACTAAGGGATGAACCTGGTAACTGTGTACAGAGAGATGAGAACATCATTGTACAGTAGAACTTCCAATTTGTCAAAATTTACAAGTTTAGTATCACAATGAGAGAAGTAACCCTCACTTACTCTTCATGAAACATTTCTTTATTCCATGACATCGTATCTTTATTCCATAAATGACCAGCTGTTCAGAGAAACTTAAGAGCATTAAGATCATTCACCCAGAATCAAATAGCTAGTGTAAAAAAGCTAGTGCTGAACTCTCATTTTAGACAGTCAATAAAAAAAAAAAAAAAAAAAAAAACCTTTGGTGCCATAACTACAGGCAGATCCAGTTCCCAGTCCTGACTTCACTCTAACTTCAGGGTCACAGTTTGATTAAAATTAATGGTGCCTATTTTCTGATCTCTATAACAATCTTATTTGGAGCAATCCACATTTCATCCAAATGACATCTTATGACCTAGGTTTTTCTCCTTTTGTGCCTCAGTTTCATAATGGGGTTTTTGCCAGAGCTTTCCATGATTGCTATTACTCAGACATCTCCAGTTTCCTTTTGCTTTTGACTAAATTTATTATTTTTTCTCCTGTATGAAAGTAGGACTGGTGGTATATATATATTTCTTATCCTAAAAGTTTGCAAAAGACAGTGTAGAAAAAATAAAAGAAATAGCCCAGCATTCAATTGAGATGAGTTTGTCTCCCTCTCACTATTTAAGAGCTGCTTTAGAAGCATGATAAATTCAGATTCTGATTGACACCCTCCAGAGAGCGCCTGCCTTCTTTTCTCACCACTGCCCCTTGGTCCACTAGGGGCTGGTGTCATATTTAGTCTGTAATTACTCTTAGAAATACAATCCTTGCATTTTAAACAACTCTGCAGGCAGCTAATGATCATGACATCAAGATATCAAGATATTCATGGTATCATTTTCAAATCAAAAATGTTAAGTCCCTGTGGTTGCCTTTATTTTCATTCTCTGTACTGAGCTTTTCCATCAACTCAGACCCCTTCCCTCCCTTCCCTTCCAGACTTTCCTTTTTGCCCACTTGAACCCCAATGAATCCAATGGCAAACAAGCTCCCCAACAACCTTGTTCTCAATGCTGAGTGTGCCACCCATTTCTTGCCAATAGTGAAACCTAGCTACCCCGCAGGTATTTTCACAGTAGTCAATGTGTGGGTATAACACGAGAGAGCTTATTATAAGCAGAAAGGAAAACGACAGAAAAGCAGATTGAGAAAAAGTTAATGGGAAGTAGTTAATATGTTGGTTCTGAAAATAGGGTTCATCATGGTCAAAATGCTAAGCCCACTGATGTTTCTCAGCTCACCCCTAGTCCTGCCACTTGTGACATATGGGTTGGGGGAGAGAGCAACAAACAGATAAAATGGGAATAACAATGAGAAAGAAAAAATATGCAAATGAAAAAGAAAATATAAACAAAAGATAATTTAAAAAAGTAACCTAATGCCCACTGCCACATTCTGTAATCTGCTTTATAGTTTAACCTCTCCTAACATTAACCTTGTAAAAAAATCAATTTAAGTAGTGAGCACAGTATCAGGGAATAAATAAGTAAAAAATATAGATAGATAGATAGATAGATAGATAGATAGATAGATAGATAGATAACCTAATGCAAATTGCCCTCAAATTGGAAAAGTGTGTGCAACTTTTATGGCATAGTGATATTTTACCTTCTTTTGCTGAGTTCTTGGTTTCTTGCAACACAAAAGACATGTCTTCTAGTGAGCTCGACAGAATGTATTGGTATGGAATGCCGGACCTCTTAGCCCCCTGCACACAGGGTTGGGTCCCCTTCATGTCTGGCATCGTCAGACCTGGAAATGTGAGAATTACATACCCTTACCTATCAGTGAAACAAATAAAAAGGCAAAACTTCAGAAAAAAAAGGTGATAAAAGTATGAAAGCTAGATAAATATTTTTCAAGAACTACATAATTCTGGTCTCCACTGCTTAAGTGTTCACCTCAATTCTGATTAATAATCCTTTATAAAAATTTCTATTACAAATTCAGATATTTATTTAATTTATTTAAAATACCTACAGAAGGCCGGACATAGAGAAAGCACTCAAACCTCATTATCTATTATAAGTGATGGTATTGGCACCATCAACAACTTATTTTCAGTTATTTAGAAAACTGGTGATCAAAAGAAATAAGGCTTGATGTAGCTATGGGGAGCAACATAAAGATCCGTGGGAAAGCATGGGAAGGTGATGAGGGACAAGCATGGTGGGAAGGTAAATTACATGTTAGGCTGGGCAAATAGGAGGGCTGGGCTTGTATCCTTCCTTGAGCTTTATGCTGAAATTGATTCATGGGGAGCCCAGAATTTTATATATATGTAACATCATCGTTGATTTTTGTGCAATGTATGCTTTCTCCTCTCTGGTGTGGTTCCCATAAAATTCCCACCATTAATTCACCTGTGAACCATCACCATAGTCCCTTTTCTTCATCCCTCCCCTGTTTTGATCCCTATTCCTCTCGCTCTCCCTCCCCTGCAGAATGTCTCTGATTTATAGTTGCTTTCTAATTTTTTTTATTTATTATTATTTTTTTCCTGATTCCTTATTTGATTCCCCTATATTCCTCCTATAAGTGAAACCATCTGATAATTTTTTCTTTTTCTTTCTGACTTATTTCTCTGAGCATGATTCCTTCCAGCTCCATCCATGTTGCTGCAAATGGCTTGTACTTATATTTTTTTTTATTGCTGAATAGTATTCCATTGTGTTTATGTACCACATATTGATCCAGTCATCTATTTTTAGTCATTTGGGTTGTTTCCTTATCTTAAAATAAGATACTTCCTTATACTTAAAATAGGTAGTGCTGCAATAAATATAGGGGTGCAGGTATCCTTTTGAGTTAATGTTTTTGTGTCTTTGGGGTAGATCCCTAGGAGTGGAATTGCTCAGTCATATTGTAGCTCTATTTTTAGTAGTTTGAGGAACCTTCAGACAGCTTTCCATAGTGATTGGACCAGTTTGCACTCCCACCAGCAGTGTAAGAGAGAAACCCTAAATTTTTTTTAAAGGAGACCGATTGTTTTTTTCTTAAGATTTATTTATTTATGCATACAAGAATTGGGGTACAGGCCAGAGGTGTGGTGGTTGAGAGAATTCACCAGAGACAGAGTGGGGAACAGAACAGGCAGATCAACTGAAGTACACTGCTGAGGGGAGCAGTGGGAGAGACAGGAGAGGTCTGCTGCACCATGTGGGTAACTCCCTGGCCAGAGATAGAACTTGTGGTACAGTGGCTGTGGTTAGCTTCATAATGATGCAACTTAACCCCTTGTGCCAGAAAATTTTAAAGAACAAATCTTGAGTGAACAGTTTCTACTGTGGCTCAACATCAATTATCTAAATTTGGATGCACCTAACAAGACTAGAAATAGAGAAACAAGGAGCTCTCCCAATGTCCAGTCAGTCAGCAACATTCTTATAAGAAGTGCACCATTGAGATCAGAGTAACAGATGTACTATGTATGCCCTGGTCTGGTGCAGCTGGGAAATTATGTCTGTTTCTGGTTGTGTCTTTCAAGAACACCAACACACTGGAAGACATTATGATAAGTATAAAAAAGTCATGAAACTTCTGGAAGAGGGTTAAGAATATTTAAATTAATGAAGAAGAAGCATAAAGATAGTACAGTGGATGTCTTCACATATTGAAATGTTGCCATATGGAAAAAGAATTTGTTTTGTTATAGGTTATATCAGGGAGTAGAGATTGAACTAATAGGGTAGAGGAAGACTCAGGATCAAAATTTAAGTCCTACATGAGAAACACTCTATTGTTAAATTGCCCAGTAATGAAATGGTGTGTCTCTTGTATATCAGGTTATCTGTCCCTGATTATGTTAGCGTGATGGCAGAATAAATATCTCTCAGTGCTGTTGTTGATTAGATTTAAGCTTTGGGGAAGATTTGGGACAAAAAAGAATCTAAGTTATCTTCTGACTTATTCAATGAGCATTTAGTGCATACTGTAGGTTAGGTCTTGCACAGTGAAATAGAACGTAAAAATTAATGAAACACTGTCCTAGTCTCATCTACTGGGGAAAGTTTATATAGAAACTATTACTTAGTTCCATAGTGGAACTATTTAATACCATGGGAACAAGAGCAGGAGATGATTAATTCTGTCTGACAAGTCATGGTTCATAAAGTCTATGATATTTTTTAGTTTTGTCTTTAGGGATGAGAGGGGGTTTTTCAGAGTTGGAATGGAGTAAGTTATTGCATTAAAGAGGAGACAAAGTGTGTAAAGTCCAAGTTGTGAAAGTTTATGCATCTTTAAGAGAACTGTGAATTATCTGTGTTCATCGGAGTTCAAGAGAAAGGGAGAGCAAGAAGATGATAATGAAACTAAATGATGTCGTAGGGCCAGATCATAGTCAAACTTAGAAATAAACTAAGATAACTGAACTTGTTTATAGATAAGGGGTTGATGTAATCAGATGTGGACTTAGTGAGATAAGTCTATGCTTGGTGTTGAGGATAGATTAGAAAGGTCAGGAGTGAGGAGAAGTGGTCAAGCATACTTGACTCTCAAGAATGAAAGATGGGACCTGGAGTTAGGAAAGAATTGTAGTGAACAAAGTCTGAGATAGTTACTGAGCTGAATCACTGGACTTTGGAAACAATTGGATAAGTTCATAGAGAAGAAGTCACCAGATACTCTCTCTTTCATTTGGAATGCTAAGAGGATCTAGGAATGCCAATAATCTTACTTTTCCAATAGCAAGAATACTATTTCATAAGAAAGCAATAAGGAATAATGAGTCTAGTTTTGGACCTGTTGATTTTGAGACACTAGAAGACATTACAGAAAGGAATTCAAATGACAACTGTAGCACTGGAAGATATGTGTGAGAGAGAGAGAGAGAGAAAGAGAGAGAGGAGCTTGAGATTTGCAAGCCAGCAATGTGGAGATGATGGTGGAAGTTTTTGGAATAAATGGGACCCCTCAGTGCAAACACACAAGTATAAGAAAAGAAGACCAAAACCAGAATCTTGAGAACATCTCTTCTTCAAGGGGCTGACAAGAGGAAGAGGAGGCAGCAAGTTTTTACAGAGATTGTGGGGGAAATCCATAGTATTCACAGAATTGTCTTCAATTCCTTATAGGATGGAGACTTCCAACATTGCTCTGACAGGTTTCAGTAAAAGCTATGCAGAACATAAAGAATTTTTAATTAGTATGACAAATCCTGAATGTTGGATGTAATGGAGAGATTCCCACGATTGACATAATTTGACAGGTCTCTTTTCTGAAGGCAAGAATGAATACATTAATCAGCTGGTTGAGATGATAATGACACTCCTTTTAGGTGCCCCTGTCTATTAGAAAACTCCAGGTGCTATGACCTCAAATATGTCAGAATTAAACTTTGACATTACCTGACTACATCTTCACCCCATAAGACTAACTACTTGTCAGTCAGTAAGGATTGGGGGAAGCTCTGACTTTTGCTTATGATGAATACTATTAGTATCTGAGGCTGTCTCACATTCAGACTAATGTAACTAATAAGTTCAAGAAAGATTTAATTATCCTGGTGAAGCTACTCATTATCTTTTTGGTGATGGCATCACTGCACTGTGTTATGTTTGAAATTAAATGATAATAAAATTATTCAGAAATAGAAATGCTCAATGGGAAAATAAACTACTGTGATTTGGAGCACATGGAAAAAAAAATTTAAAGCATGCTATTACAAGAACCAAAATCATAAGCAACAAAGAACACAAAAGTGCCTTCAGTGTCTTTAACTAATTGATGAAGAAGCATCTCTAGAGACAATCTAGCACACAGTGTCTGGAGCTGGTTAAAGATATATGATACACAGCAGAGCAAAGGTATTTGCAGTATGTTCTCATATAAGGTCAGGCATCCTGTCAACATTTGGTAAATATTAATTAGATTGAAATATATACTTCTAATACTGACATGGACAGTTTCTCATCCATTGGAATGCTTTGAGAAACTTCACAAAATAGAGTCCTCATAGAAAGTTCCCATAGCATTGAGCAGATAAAAATGCGGATATTTATGGTACAGGATTGTGGAAAAGAGTAATATATCTGGACATGTCAGATTGACACTATTTTGAGCACTAACTAGGAGAAAGCTGGGAATGTATGTGATTTGGAGCACACACACACACACATCCCATTATCTAAGTTGAACATGTGAGGTAATGTCCTGAGAAAATTAAAAAAACATCAAATAAATTAAAATTTAGAGTAATATATCTGGACATGTCAGATTGACACTATTTTGAGCACTAACTAGGAGAAAGCTGGGAATGTATGTGATTTGGAACACACACACATCCCATTATCTAAGTTGAACATGTGAGATAATGTCCTGAGAAAATTAAAAAAAAAAAACATCAAATAAAATAAAATTTAAGGTGCCATATTATTTAGTGCAGTACCAAACAATTAACACAAATGTTTTCAACTCCCATAAACCCTTTATCCAACTCTATGTATTGGCCCTACCCCAATTTTCTGATACCAATCTGTTCAAGATGCTCTTGACCTAAGATATTCCCCTGAACTCATATATGTGCCAAGACTAAACCCTGAAGTCAGTGTGTCTCATCAAACTTGCCAAATTCACAGTTTACAGGAGACAGAGTTACCAAATTTCTGTAAGATTTTCGATCTCTGATTTCCTTTGTCCTTACTTTGTCTCTGTGGGTCTTGTGTGATTCTTCCTAAGCCTTAACCATCAGGTCTTCTGCTAATGTGGCTGGTGTAATGTACATCCTGTTAAAAATGACAAAATTCTAAGACTTGACATGTGTTTATTTAAAATAATTTAAAAATGATTGGAAAGTTGATCATGCATTTTCAGTCATCCTCACATTTCCTAGACATTGCAAAACACAGTGAAACAAATTTTCTAACTTACCGTTCACTCTTTTAAGCGCCTTATGAAAAGTAGCATCACATACATTCTATTAAAGGACAATTCACTTAAGAGGACATGAATGGTAAACTGAACTTAGAACTAGAATTAAAGGGGCCATTTATCAGGTATCATGAAGAATAAAGAGTATGTGTACACAACTGTGTGAAGTTGGCGGGGGGAGAAATATAATCAGGAAAAAAAAAAAAATAAGCAAGAAGTGAAGGGAAATTCCTGAGGTTGAAAGAGCAGATGTGGGTGAATGCAAAAATGAAAACTACTGTCTGGAAAGATATCTATTTTATTACTTTTGGAAAAGTAAAGTGGAGAAAGGAACTAACTTCTTCTAGGTGACTTCCATGTCTGCAGACACTTCAGGCTCCATGCTAGATCCTTTTATGTAGATGATTCCATTTTGCCCAGTGTCTCAAAAAAACAAAACAAAACAATGTGAAGTGGACATATTGTTTACATTTTGAGGTAAGAAATCAAGGCAGAGATGTGTACTAACTTGCTAATAAGTGATAGTCAGTGGGTGAATCACACTTCCACCCCCTCCCCCATCCATTCTGTATAAGATACATTTCTTGATGGAAATGAGTATAATGGGAATACATTCACTTCCGCTCCATTGTTACAGGTTAAATAAATTTTAGATGTTTTAGACTTGTGAAGATAGCCATAACATAATACATATATTTTCTAATGTAATAGGTATAGGTGGATAAAGGTATATACACATACTATTTCCTGGTATCTTTTATTGTATAGAAACAGTAAACATTCTTAATGCGTATCTGATTCAAACAGTCTACTAAATGTGAAAAATATATGATAAAGAAAAAGATATTTTCCCAATAATTCATTTCTACTAACCTTTTACTATGAAATAAACCTTTTGCTATTAAATGTATGGGTAAGGTAAAACCTATATTCCTTGACCAATGACAATGAGTTTAGCAAGGAAAAATAATATTCATTAAAATTTATGACACTGATCCTTATGTGTTTCTTTTCTTCCTCTACCTTTGCTATAATTAATTGAAAACGTAATATGTGTACACATGTTTATAGGTGCTGATAGCTTTCTTAAGAAAAAAATTCACATTAATCAAAAAAATCCCCATACATACCAAATATGAATCTTTTTATAATGGGCTGAAGGAAACTTTTCCTTTGATCTGGGAGAAGACACTATCCTGATTACACTGAAAAAAAAAAATTTGCCCTTTGCTTTAAATGGAAACACTATTTTTTTTTAAGACTCTTCATTATCTACACATCTATAAAAAGATAGTCTGGAACAAGAGAGCAGTTAGTGCCTTGCTTGTAAAATGTACAAAGACACAAGAGGCTAATGGAAAATATTCTCCCAACTACCAGAAGTAAGAGAATCCTGGAAATATAGGTAAACCACAACTATATCAAATATAATTTATTAGATTTTACTGAGATGTACTACCCTCTTTTAAATCAGATCTTCAGTGAATGATAAAGAAGCAAACTTATTCTATAACAGTGTCAGTAATTTCACATGTCTTATAAATTCATTTTATGTTTAATGTTTTATTTGGTTCTAGACAGTAAAGAATTTATTGCATTGGTGAGTAAATAAAGAGATGCTATGATTAATCTGATGCTCAAAACTTGGATAATCTCCAGAATCTCTTGATAGTTCTCTCATTAGAAGACGTTTGGTGCTGGTGTTTTGAGCTAAATGACAGCTAATTTATAGTTTCCTTGAGTACATTTTAATAGACCCACCTATATAATATTTGTACTTTAAAGTCAACTGATTTGGAGACTTAATTACATTTTAAAATCCCCTCACAAAAACACCTAGATTAGTATGAATGGACTGGAAGCAGTTGACTTGGGCCGTTGATTTGGAGGCCATCTTAGAATTCTACCTACTACACTAACCATCAATGTCTTCCTGAAAGTGTCTATCTCTATCCCTTTCACACACTTCCTGTTTACATGCTCACTGTTACATATTTACTTCCTTGTCTACCTATTAATGGTTTCCCTTTTTAGAAAGGAAAATGGTTCTTTGTAGCCTTGGAGATAAGAGTCGGCAATTATGGGATCCAATTACTGTACCAGATGGGTGTCAACCTCAGCAAGTCAGCTGAACCCCAGTTACCTTATCAAATGTGCAACTCTGCTAACAACATCTAGCTAGAAACATCTGGTGATGCCATCTGAACCCCATGACTGGCATTCGAAGTAGCAATTCTAGGGATTATCCAATTCTAGAAACTATAACAATAGACCAATAGGCAAGTCAAAGTGCTTCCTTTCCATGAACCTCTGTTATATGGAAATACCTGATAGAAACGATAAGCATTGAGCCTCAGGAAGTTTCCCCACTATCGTCTGCCCCTCGGAGTCAGTCAAGTCAGGGAGCCCTAGAGTTGACAGCCAAAGGCCAAAGGTTTTCTCAGAAAAGAAGAAATGTGACCAGTTGTTAATTGACTATGTGCTGCAGAAGGAGCATAGACAACCAAAAATTTGATATTAGGGAGGTAGATACTTTGTAAAATATTCTAGAATCTACAAAAATTGAATGTTTACTTCATAGAGAACCCAGCCATAACCATGCTGATTATAACTAAACATGCTAATGAAAATCCAGTTTTACGACATTCATTAAAATAAATACTGAAGCCTCTGGGGTTTACCAAAGATAACTATTGGTTGTCTTCCACCAACTATGAGTGGGAACACTAATGGTCACATTGGCTGGAGTGGTTTCCATTAGAATGCTAGCAATCTTGCATCCTCATAGAACTGTTGGCTTACTAATTCCAAGATGGAGTTGACTGTATCTGGGGCCTAACTTTAGCATATTTGTGCATATTACACACCCTGAACAGGTGTGTTCTAAGATAAATTATATACAAGGATGGGCAATAGTAAAATAGGAGACTGTCTACAGTGGTGAAGAATGTCTTGCTCCTGGAGACAGACTCTTCCATGGAAGGTTTGGAATCTAATGAGTTAAAATCTTATTCCTAATACTAAATTTGGGTCATGATTTATTCCACCAACGAAATACTCTGTGTTAGGTAGGATAGCATAGTTACTCCTTTACGTCTCATAAAATTAGATAAATATAAAATTGTTTTGCACACCTTTGATGTTTCACTTTAGAAATATGAAATTTTTATCAAGAAAAAATGTTTTCCACACCTCTTCATGCTTGAAAAATGTGATTGATAAGAGTCACTAGATACTTCTGTTTCCCTTTTCACTTAAGGGAAGCAACGAAGGCAATTCATTTTTAGAATAGCAAACAGCTGGATAATCAACACCAAGTTCCTATCTCTTGTGCAGATTACAAGCTGAAAAATGAAATCTTGTTGTCTTGTTTGCACATGCCTAAAACTGTGCCCAAAAGTGATTTATAGTTTCATCACTATGAAAATTGATAAATTCTACCAGGGATTCAAAAAGATATTAACAACTTCCAGAGTAAAATAAGACCTTTTTTTCATTCCTATGTTTCAACAAATTTTAAAATATCCCACAATCCATATATTTTTTTTCTGGAACATTCTTAATTGAATGTATTTCATTCATCGTGAAATACTCCTCAGTTGTAAAACATAATGTAATCTTGCTATTAGTGACAAAATGGATGCCTCTGAAGGGGATTATGCTAAGAGAAATAAGTGAGAAGGAAAAAGACAAATACTGAATAATTTCATTCATATGTAAAATATAAAGAAACAAAGCAAAAGGACACACAAAACTAACCCAAAGCAAATCAGAGTGTGGAACCCAGGCTATCAGAGGGGGAGGTTGGGGCATTTGGAGAGGTGTGAACCTGTACACATAAAACATACACAGTGTTGTAAACTAATATTACTGTGATAAAATGATTAAAAAATAAATCATGTGTCTTTCAAAGTTCTTGGATATAATTAACTTATGAACATAATTCACAGCACACCATAGTGTTTCCTAGTTTATGAAGCAAGATTTTGGTAAAAGGTAATAATAGATTGCCTCATAGATTTTTATAACATATGTAATGAGACTAATTTTCTATACTAACTTTTGGATATGTGATTCACTGGAAATCATTTATACTGACATTTATTTAAAATCATTTAAAACTGATTCATAACCTTAACAGAATGCTGTCTTCTTAAGTGACATGGGGAATTTGACTTCAATGACTTCTCTCACCTTTATCAGCAAAAAGAATAAAAATGAAGGAATGTTCTTTGCTCAGTCATTTATAGTTGCCAAGATGTTGGAGTGGAAAAAGAAATACCTTTACAGAACTTACTTCATTAGTTAATTATGGAAACCAAATAATCTCATTAATTCGCCTTTCTAAATGGGCCATCAAATTCCTTGCAAGAACACTATTAATTTTCTTCATTATTTACTGTAGGAAAGTTATTTCAGAATACCAGTGAAAGTTAGCACAAAGAAGATATGCTTGTGAATTTTAGCACTTTATCATTTTTAAATATTTGGTTCAATTAGTTCTGCTATTAACGTTTTTTTAGAAATGTAGATACTTTTATTTCACATATAGGTTTTTTTAAATCCTATGTCAGAAACAGATTGTGGTGAAGTTACACTTTGGAACTGTTTGCTGAATCAAATCTGTGGCCAACTGGTCAGCTGGTCTTATGTGCATGTTAAACTTTCTCTGCAATCAATTCACTGTTAAAAAGCTGGGAAAGTGCTTTATGTACTAGATAGAGTGTTAAATAACTGACCCAAGTTTTCTATTGGTTTGCCTTGTTTTGCCTTCTGAATTGTTCATTACTGAGCCCTCTGGAGTCTCGTAAACATAATGCTTTGGGGGAGTTTTTAAGGACAAGAAAACTTAAAAGCATTTTCAACTAAGTTGAAAAACATCTTAATAGTTCAGTGTTGGTTAGAGGATATATCCCCAGTCTATGAAGTCACACGGGGCTTGCTTTGTGGTTGTTTGTTTTGCTTTGTTTATTGAGGATACAATTCCAAAAGGAAAAAATAGAAAAAGAATTGGGAGGGGACGAGAGGAGAGAGAGGAAAGAAAGAGGAAATTATGCTTTCTGGAAAGCAAGTCTTATCATCTACAATCATGAAAAGAGGCTTTTAGTTCTTAGCAGGCACTTAGTCATAGTTACAGTGATTTCTTTACTTGCTAGAGAAAATTGCGTCCCTTGCAATAGGGAATCCTGTGACCTTGACTTTGTAGATAATGTTATTTGCACCATTATCTTTCCATGTGTCATAGAATAGATTGTTACATTATAGGAAGCTCATAATTAAATTGTACTTTTCCTTTACATCTTTGATAATCCCTAGGAAACCCTGGGTGGTGGAGAACCATTCAAACACTGAAAAAATACTGACTTGGCTTTACATTCTTTAGAATCTTATGACTAACTCATTCTTCTACTGTCTGAGGATGGAGATGAGAAGCCATAAATCTACAAGGAAATTGGTGTTCTTTGGGATAGGGAGTTTGAAGGAGAAGGTTTGCCAGCTGTAAAGACTTCAAATCCATTTCCCTCTTTTTTTCAACTTGAGGTGATGAATTGCATGAACTATCAGCACGCAAGACTTATCACTGTATCTTTACAGCTCTGAGGAGTTTGACCCTTCATCACTTGTGTGCTTCCAACTCCTTTCACTCCTACAACAAGGAGGGAGAGGGAGGCTTTGTAGCTAAACTACTAACGAGTATTTCTTTTGCAGAACTACAAACCATGAATCTCAATTAATCAGTTAGTGGGTCATGCTAATGAGGTCAAATTACAAATGTGGACTCCACCTGAGCCAGTTCTTTGGCAACAGATCACCTCACTATCTGTTGCCAGAAATTTTGTAAAAATGTGTGACTTACTCATGTATTCATTTAACTATATTTGTGGTTTCTGACTGTATGCCAGGCATGATGCAAAGCCTTAGTGGTGTAATATTGATAGAGGTAATCTGAGTTCCAATTCCTTGGCAGGGGGAAAAATAAATTATGAACTTGCAAACAAATTAATGAGTCATTGGGCTAGAAGTAATGTAATAGATTAAAAAAAATTGCATAAATAGAATATAAGGAAGATGGTACCTGAATATACATAAGATGGACTAATCAGACAAGTTTTTTTCTAAAGACTCTACATTTAAGTTAAAACATAAAGGTTGAGAAGGATTCAGCTGTGGACAAAGCAGGATGAGGTTGTAGGGCAGAGTACAACAGACTGGTGGAAAAGAACTCGCTGTATGAGTGAAATTAACAGGAGGACAAAAGTACCTGCATGGGGTGGCTATAGAAAGGAAGAAATTGAAGTGGTTCACAGAGCGAGGCAGAAGCCCAAATAGACTGAATCTCATAGGCCATGGAAGGAGTTTGAGATTTTAACTGCAATAATTAAGCAGCAGACTAGTCAAATCCATCTGCCCTTTAAGTATATGGATCCCTCTAGATGCTAAAAGGTTGAGGACTAACAGTAGCAATCAGAAGTTGCATAGGAGATTGTGGTGGATATTTTCGTATTGACTAGGACCCAGGGCCCCAGGGTCAGGAGGCTGACAACATAGATTGAAACACTCCATAGCATCCCTATTCTTGTGACATCCAGCTTGACTTGAGCAGCAGGAAATGTGAGAGAGGGAAAAGCATTAAAATCAAAGCATTTATTCCCCTGGATTGTTCTCTGCCCACACCTGGGCCACCCCTATTGGTGAACGAAGAACCTGCCTCATTACTCAGCTCTCTGTCCAGATCCCATGACCTTTTCTGCCCACTTGCTCCCTTGTGTCTACTGTTGTGCTGCCATCTACTCCTGTTTGTATCTGCTTTGCAAACTGACACACTTGTCAATATATAATGTTTTTCCTGTTTCTAACAAAAGTTTTTGATTCAAAGTCTTATTTGTCTGATATTAGCATGACCTCACCTTCTCACTCTTGGTTTCCATTAGAAGTGTGTGTTTTCCATATTTTCAATTTCAGCCTCCACGAACCTGTAAGTGTAAAGTAAATCTCTAGTAGATAACACACAGCTGAATTCTGGTTTTGTTTCCTTTCGGCCAGTCTGTGTCTTTTGACTGGGGAAATATTTAAAGTCACCACTGATAGGGAAGGACTTAACTAAAGGCATATTGTTCATTGTTTTCTACCTCTATTTCTTATAACTTTTGTGGCCCTCCTTTCTACTTCCTGTCTTCCTTTATGTTTCACTGGGTTGTTTTTTTTTTTTTTTTTTTTTTTGTAGTGATATGCTGTGATTCTCTTCTCATTTCCTTTTGTGCATATTCTATAGATATTTTGTTTTAAGTTTGTAGCAATTATATAAAGTATCTTAAAGTTAGAACATTCTATCTTAGACTGATAACAACTTAACTTCAATTGCATACAAACTCTAGTCCTTGACAGCTCCACTTAGTCTTAGTTTATACTTACTGATGTCATAACTTTTATATTTATATATTGCATATCCATTAACAGACTTATAGAATATATGTTTTTGTTATGGAAATTCTATGATCTAAAATTACTATAGTACAGGTTGCTAAATTTATCCATGTATTTACCTTTACAGGAGACCCTTACATTTTTGTATGACTTCATCTTGCCTCTACCATCCTCTTATTCTAATTTGATGGACTCACTTTAGGAAACAGTCCTCAGGGTAATGAAGTCCCTCTGCTGTTGTTTATATGGGAAAGTCTTATTTCTTCTTCATTTTTAAAGGGTAATTTGGCATATACAGTATGCTTGGTTGACAGGGTTTTTTTGTTTTTTGTTTTTCTCTTTTAGCACATTAAATATATTATTCCACTCACTTCTGGTATACACAGTTTCTCCAGTAACCTTACGGAGGCTCCCCTATATGTGAACTTAATCAGACTACTAATAAATTATGACCTACTAATTCAAGTTTTGCTGTATCAGGTTAGCAGTCCTGCTTTGGGGAAATAAGTAATTGGAGTCTAGGACAGAAACGTTGGAGATCTTTTATTTTTATGAACAGAGGTAGAAAATGGGACAGAAAAAACTTTTCTCCACTGCTCTTGTTTTAAATCATGTTTTCTTTTGTTTTTTTATTTATTGAGTGTCAGTTTATTCATGTGAAAAGCAAGCTTATAGTAATGAAATGATACTAAGCAAGAAAGACATTTTCTGTTATTTATTTTGTTCACTATATTCTATATAGCTACCACATGGAAGTGTAGGAGGCAAAAAGTTTTAACTTTTGTAGATATTAATAACCTTTAACTTGTACTGGATTTATACAGAATCCATAGTTATAACACTCATCTCAAGACCATCAACATTCTGACAGTAACATCACTTTTTGTAATATTTAGTTATAAATCAGTCAAGGCAGAAAAATGGCAAATAATAATTTAATAAGAACTTCCAAGTCAATCAATTCTAATTTTTGTTTGGAAATAACTGTGTTGAAAGTTTTTGTTTGAGTTTGTAGGTTATAAATATAGTTTCAGGTTAACCAACTTTACTTTTATATAGATAACACTGTCTTAAATAAGTAATACGATTATTTCTGTGATATAGTTATACCATAGTATAACTATATGGGGAGAATCAATTGTCTTTCATTATTTTGTCATAAAGAAGATATTTGCTTATGATTATAGATATCATTGAGTTTACAAATCTCTTAGCAACAGCCTTGTTATTAGTTATTTTTATAAAGCTTTGGAAACAAAATCTTAACCAATAGTTAGTTTCAAACAATTAGAAATATACCGTGTCCTCCCATTCTAAGATCACTTTGGTCTGCCCAAGATTTAGCTCCAGATAATTTCATGTTTAAATTTTAGTCATATTTTGGCAAAACAGAAACATTCACATGGTTTCCAAACCGGGCCAGATGGAAAAGTTGATTTGATGGCATCATGGCTCCAATATCGTCATTTCCAAGTGTTTTTGTTCCCCTTCCTCTCTCCCCACCTACTCATTCAGAACAGTCGCGCAAGAAAGTGTGTTCCTTCGAGCTGAGAACCAAACTGATGATAATGCCATCTCCATGTGTCAGTGGAGCCGTGTTGCTCCAAGTCCTCGTGTAAATATCACACTTTTTTTTTTTTCTGAAACAGAAAAAAAATATATAAAAATGATTCACTGTTTATATGGCCTGGTAGTGATAAATACTAAAAATACATTGTAGTAATTTTTTCACTTTTTCATTCATTGTCTTGTCACTTGACAGATACTCAAGAATTAAACTTGCACACTCAATTTTGTGTTTGACATGAAAATAATTACTTTGGATTTATAGTGAATAACAATAAACATTGAAGTAAAGAAAAACATTTCAACTGAGTACTACCATTAAATCACATGAATATATGTGGAGGAATTTGCCAAAATTCCTTAGAAAATGGATTGAATAATACTTATTACTGTTTTTAGTAAAACAAACTCTAAGAAACATAATTTTCCAAGAGTAAAAATTTCCTTCCATCTAAAATCTTGGAATGTTTTTCAAAAGTGATTATTTGCAGGCACGCTTTAAAAGACACATCTTTAAAAATCCATTTGGCTAGACAATTCCCCATAGACTGCTGACTTCAAAGAGTTTCTGAGCACTTGTTTTCTAAATGTGTGTCATTGCAGTAGGGAAGAATTTAAAAATTAACACACGTTTGGAAACTTATGCTGAATAAAAAAACATTTAAAATTATTTTCAGTGAAAAGTCTTCTTCACTTTTTTCCTATTTTCATTATTAGTAAAAATACCAAACAGGCAACTCTAGGAATACTTTCTCCTCTTGTCATCAGAGATTTAAGATTTTATATAAACCTGGCATTACTTCACTCTTTTATAGCAGGTAATCAAAGAATATAAAATAGGAGAAATCTTCCTTTTTAGAAAGTCTCCTTCAATCTTATGATCTTTCTCATCTACATCTATGATAAAGAGATTTATGTTTCAAATTGCTTGAAAATTGAGTGCATTCAGAGTTAAAATAATGTTGGTCTTCCATCATCCCCTCAATACAACGTCCGTCTTCAGTGGGTGATATAGTGCAGTTGGCACACAGGTGATATTTCCTAACTTATTCATGCCTACAGTAAATTTTCACTTCTTCTTGTCTTTATTTCCCTGCATTTTTTATTAGTTGAAAATCGTTTAAAATAACATAGGCGTAAGTTCGCTTGGGAACAGGATTGAGACAATATGTATAATTGGAAGGTGTGCTAAGTTTGGCGTTAGCATGGGGGAGATTGTCAAAATATTCTCAGCTGTGGAACTTAGGAATTAGTGCAGCATGAAATATTCCAGTCTTAATACATCAGGGAAAACGTATGGTTGACAGAATTTTTGTGAGAGAGTCTAAGTTCAATTTATAAAACAGTGAATGAGATAAAAAGGGACATTACAAGTATTTAAAATTATCAGGATGTATCTATGACCTGTATGTATCTGAATTTATATATTGTGTGCTTCTTATTGAATCTATAATCACTGTAGGTCAAAAACATTATTAGTCTATGAATTGTTCTACACTCCTACATGATAATTTATTCTTCCTTATCTTCCTTTATGTTGCTAAACTCCAAGATATCCTATAAGTCACTTCACCAATACAAATCAAGACTGAGCTTAAATTCCCCTGTTTTGGCCTCAAAAACTGCTCCATTCTGCATTAACTTTTTCCCCAGTGTTAACAATTAAATCACTTATTTCTGCTGTGCTGTTGTTAGACTTTTGCCACAGTATATCATTACAGTATATCATTACTTTGCTTATAAATGTTATGTATAGATAGTGTACTTAGCTCAAACTCATTCCACTATTATGAATAAATTTTGAAATATGGCATGATATCTATTCCTTAAACTGATAGAGAAAATTGTCTCTTTGGAAGAAACAACTCAGTTGTTGAGGAAAACATTATAATAATCATTTTTGATTTTGAAGTAACCTAGGCTCCCTCCTCAAGTTACTTTTGATAGGAGAAGAATTGAAGGTCTATAAATGAGTTAGGATGGATTGATTATACTCAATCAGCTCAAGGAGGAGAGATTTTGTGAACCCAGGGACAGGATTATTTAATAACAAATGTGAGCTAGTTACATGAAGGACAATTTAACAAATCAAAATACATAAACACTAGTGGACATCAATAAATTGAGTGAAGTCTCTACTTAAAGGGGAGAGAGGAAAGGTCAAAGGAGTATAAGGAGTGGTGGGGGGAATAAACATTAACTTATACAAAAAAATAAAATAAAATCAGACCAATGAAGAACTAAAGGAGCTAATCTACCAACCAGGATGGAGCATACAAGGAAAGAATTTGCTCTATTAATTTAGCAAAATTCATTTTGATTTCCCAGTAACTAAAAAAATGTTAAAGGGGTCCTGGGATCTAGTCCTTGTTTGTGTTATTGGATTAACCTAGTCCTTGACTTGTTACCTTATACTTGTTGAAAACCTAATCAACTGGAATGCTTCTTCTCTCCAACTGTGGGACAATCCCCTCCTTTTTGTGGGACAAAAAGGAAAAACCAGAGACCAGATGAGGCACCTATAGATACTTAAAGGTCTTTACACCTTAGCTGGAAAGCCTCATAGTCCAGCAAATGCCCTGCTTACAAAATTCCGGCCAGTCAATGTCCTGCTTCCCCCATACCCTAGCCCTGGTTATCAACCCTATAAAACTATGATCCTCATGTCCCCATTCTCAACTCAGGAATGTGGCCCTGGGGCAGTTTCCACTACTAAACTATCTCGTGATCCAAAATTTGTTTGTGATTCATTGGTGAAAGCTAAACAAAGACCCTTCAGAGTCAATAAAATCATTGGGATAGCAAGTGTAGAATGTTTTGTTTCAACACATGTAATTTCTTTGTTTATTTTCCAAGAATTAAGCATTGCAAAATGTATTTCAAGTCACCTAACAACTACAAAATAGATTGATAACTACAAACACGTTATCAACCAGAGAAAATTTCTCCAAAATGATGGCTTGCTTTTGACTAGTAAACACCATTTGGCCATTCTAGTCCAAATTTTTTACTATAAAGCCATGTCTTTTTACTTAAAAGCAGCAAGCCATATAACCTGGCTCACAAATCAACTAGTATTTGTTGAAGACCTTACTTTTTTACTAAGCATTCTATTGTGCACTAGAAATAAATGACAAAAGAATAGAAGATGTCGTCTTGTTACTTTTGTTGTTTGTTGCCAGAGAACAAATTTCTGCCTTTGGGGACATTACATTCCCAGGCAACAAGACAAATGTAGAAAACAACTAAAGAGCAACAAGAGACACTATAAAGCAATGCAGCTCAGACTTGAATGAGCTCAGAATCACCTTGGGATCTTGTTAAAATGCAGATTCAGGTTGAAAAGATCTAGGGTGGGGCCTGAGCTTTTTATTTCTAAAAAATAGTTTCTAGGTGATGGGACTGGAGAATGGGGGGGGGAGGGAGGCCTGATCCCCAAGCACAAGCTCCCAAGGAGGCGCTTTCTTTAGCCCATAGAGCCAGTGATGTCATTTCCCTGGATTTCATCTGTTACGTGCAGAGCTTAAGAAATAAAACAAACAGTTCTCTAATATGTCTTGTAGCTCTTATACTTTGATCCCTATGAGTTTATATTTGTGCCTTTTTTTTTCCTTTCACTACTTATTTGCTCATTCAATATTTATTTAGGTCAATCTTGACTGGATTTTTTAATAACAGAAGAGACAGATGAGGTGGTTAACAATCTCATTATTTGAATTAATGACTCCTCTGCTTCCCCAATTTATCATATAATTTAAGTAATTATTAGATGATTTCATAAACTTCTTTCTCTCTAATAATTCATATATTTTGTACAAATTGTCACTGGAGCTTTCTACTTTTATATTCACATTTTCTTTATTCATTCAGTTTTCTACCATAAGATAGCAAAATTTTGAATGCTTTTGATCTGCAGGTAGATCTCTAGTTTCATATATTTTTTAAACAGGAACTGACATTCTACAATGTGCCTATAAAATAATATTGTGCTATTTTTCACTCAAAGACAAACATGTTAATTTAATATTTCACTGGAAATCGCTGTATGTCCTGCCATCTTGTGCTGAGAATTCTTGGCCTAGGAGCTGGGAATACATCACTTGAGAAGCTCATGAGACTTTTCCCTTCAGTGGCCTCTCCTGTTACCTCCTCTCGAGTCTTGCCTGTTGGCCACCAGTTAGCAGTGGTGGACTACATCATGTGTTAAGAATTCTTTGAGCAAATGCCAGCAGTGCCATTCAAGTTCTGGCCACTAAAAGCTGCAAGTGTCCTAACAAAGTTCAGTTATAATTTTGAAATTGCCTTTTCTATCTGTTATATAAATAAAACAACTAGAGTTGGAAATTTTTAGATTGCCTAATAGGAAGATAAGGGCTTTTAAAGGGTTGACATCTAGAATTTCTTAAATTCTTTTTTTTTTTTTCTGTAAAAGCATTCAAAGAGTTAGAAAGAGCATTTATTATCTCCAAGAGCCATACCTCCCATGGTATCAAAAAATGAGTGTTTCTTGAATTTTCTACAATGGACTTATCTTTATCAAATTATCTATAGAAATAGCACTGTTTAAAAATACTGTCTACATAAATAATTCTAAAGAAGTGGTATTGGTAGCTGGGTACTGGGAGAGATCAAGTGACTATTGGTTAAAAGTTCTAATCCAAAGACTCAGCCCTACCCCTGGTATTTACACTGTAAGATCAACCATCTAATTAGCAGGACTGATGATAGATTTGCCTTTCAAACCTTAGAGAAACTCAAAAATATAGTTGTTCAAAAGCATGACCTGCTTACTTAGTCTTATTTACTAGACTTTCCTCACTCAGGGAATCCATTTGGGAAAATCTCATCATGATTAGAAAGTTACTCAGCAAGTAGAGAATCAGAACAAACAGAATTAAGGAATTATTAAATATTAATTATCTTTTTTTCTCATATCTTGATTATCACAGTACTAGAGAGGGACCAAAAAAGTTAACAGAACCCACTTTGACTGAGGAGGACACTTACCAAGATTCTAAGGTGAATGAACCATGCAGAAACCACTTCTCCTTACCTTATAGTCTCCTGATAAAGCCTCTCACTGGCTGAGCCCACCCATGAATCACCTTTTGAACTGATTCTCATACCATTTTTTTTTACATTTTTTAAAAATTATTCACTCTCTTGCTATTCTTTAAGTGCTTTCTCTAGAAATTGCGACATGTATACTCATTGTATCAAAATCTAAAATTAATACCTTCACACTTTTCCAGACAATACAATTATGTTCATCACTCCTGGCTTTCGTTATTATTTTTATGCAATTTAATATCTTTTCAAGCTCACCTCACATCATCATTATTGTTTTACACAGTGGCAATAACGATTACACATACTTTATTCCAGGTGTTCTCCCAAACACTTACCTGTACTCCCTCATATCATTGTAATAATCCCCAGATGGGAGAGATGCTAATTACAGCAAAGGGACTATGAGGCAATCAACACCTGTTGTTTTCATTTTTCTTACAATACACCCATTATAAATTAACTTGTACAGTTTACCAAATAATTCTTTTTTTTTTGCTTATTTCTACCTCATTAGAAGAACTATTTCTTTTATCTCTTCAACTCCCAAGTCACCCATGTCAAGAAAAGTATGACACAAACCACCCATCATCAATACAACAAAATCTAAATCCAAAAATGCTTACCTGTCTTTCTTAATAAAATGAAAAATATAGATAAATGTTATGATAAAGTAAAAACGCACAAAAGACATGCCACTCCTAAATTTAGATTCTCTGTAGATTCCTGACATTTATAAACACTGAATAGTTTGCAAAAGCACAAATTGATAGATATCACCAAGTATGGAGATTTTGCACCTATTGATTTCTTCTCAAATCACACTTGTGTTAGGATTTAGATATTTCCTTTCGTATCTTTGTGTAACACAATAAGTTTAACAGCTTCCACAGTTTTCTCTCCTAATGAGCAATTTTATTGTTATTTACATATGTGATTATAATAGGACTTTAATTTCTAGCAATTCTTCCTGCTAAAGACAAACTTTTACGCTGAGTAGAATATCATAAAATCTCTTTAAAATGCACATCTGGACTAGAAAAGAAAGAAAAATTCAGATAGATCAAAATTGATGAGAATATACAATACACAAAAGTAACAATTCTCAAAAGCCAGTAATTGCCCTGAGGACATCAGCCCATGCCTTATAAATGGTAGATTTTAATTTTAATAGTACAAACCATAGCACTGGAGACAAAACCCAGGACAAGCACAAGTTCAGAAATCTTGTGAAGCTCCACATAAAGCCAGGACCCTAAAAACAGCATTCAGTAAAGTATAGAACTAGGAAAGACTCCACCCCAGAAATCATGGCAGACGACTGTCCACTAAAGATCTTTAAAGCCCCCGCCTGCTTCAAATGGGACTGAAACTCAGGTTTCCTGGGTTTGGAATTCTTTCGTACCCCTCATTAGTTACTCAATCTTTAAGTGACTTAAACTCTCTATGCTTTCAGTTTTCTTATCTGTAAAATGTGTATAATATTGATAATACCAATTCCCCACTTTATAGATTAAGCATCTAAGTCCATTTTCATCTATGTACATAAAATTGGGCCTCACATGTGATATATATGTGATAACTCGCTATTTGCTTGCCTGAAGCTAAGAGCACAGGTGACATGTCCTCACGGCCACTATCATCTCTCTAAGGGTGGGCTTGCAAACGTAGCTGGTGAGTTTGACTCCTTTGGTGCTATTGGCCATGTATCAATCCCTCTGCATCAGGAGCCTCCTGAGATTTAGGATTCCTAAATGGTGGAGCCATTTCTCCTGTCATTTGCTGGAAGTTGCTCTGGTGCAAGAAAGAATAAAACCAATGGAAGAGATGGTGAGAGAGTTTTTAGTTTATCTCGTAGTTGCTGAAGTCCAGCTATAATTTTGCCCTATCTTCTAGTGCAAGAATTATCTTATCATTCAAACAATTCACCTTTTCTACCTATCCTCCTGTAGATTACCTGGCTCCCATTACATTATCTAATGTAATAAGTAACATGCAGCCATTTTGTACAGTTTTGAAATCCTTAGTGGTGCAGAAGTGAGAAACAGAATTTATCTAAGCTTTTATTTACCTTTCATAGCTTTCTTTTAAATATAGAGTTGACTACAGACATTGGCAGGCAATGTGCTGAGATAGCACTTCCTGGTTACATCACAGCTTTCTTGGTTATCTAAATCTTAAGATATTTTAACCATTAATAAAGTTCAGAGATAAAACTCTGGAACAGGATCACTAGGCTTGCATAGTTAAAATTCCTTTCTACAAAATGCTTGGTCTATTTTAATAACAAGTTTGGTTGGCAGTTACCATATGATTTTGCATTAGAGAAAGGCAAGCAGTGGTAATCACCAGCTGAGTATATTACATTATCCCAGTATATAATAATCAAATGTGAAAATATATAGCTACAAAATGTGTAAATATCATTCACAGACTCACACTATGCTGATCTATTTGTAGAGATGATAAAATCCTAGAAAAAAGGAGTGATTAGCATAATATCTGCATTCAGAAGATGTGTGTTGAACCAAAGATACTTCTTCCAGCCATTCACACATCTGTTTCTAAGTGTTTAGTCCTCTGACATCCCCACTGATGATTATGGTGGCAATATCAGCTCCCAGTAACTGTTATTTTGCTTGAATTTAACAGATGTTCAATGTGCTGAGCCCAAAGTGACCCTTCTCCCTCTGTAGCAGTGGATATCTACATTTATCCCAGTAGAAGCCTTTCTCTTGGATGAGGAAGCCACTGTGAAATAGATAAAGTTTAGAATATTCCTGGGACAATCTCAACTCACTGTTGATGTAACAGTAAGTCACCGTTTTTTTTTTTTAAAGAGTAACTCCTTTTCACCAGCACCCATTTGTAATTGTTTCCCATTTGTATATTATTATAATGGTGATTATTTGCCCATTATCTGCTTGCCAGGATAGCCTATAAGTTCCAAATCAGTGATATTCAGCAACATCTCTGTTGCAGCACAGGTTCTTCTTAATAATGTTGGCAGTAAATGAAATGGTGTCAATGTATTAATTAATTGATGGGTAAGATTTGGAAATTCATTAAAAGCCTTAAAATAAATCAATACAGGAGACTCGCTGCCTATACCCCAGCTCTTGTTTGCATAATATAAATCTTTAAAAAAAAGAAATAAATCAATACATGCTAATGAAAAAATTCAAGTGACACAAAAATGTACACGAAAGAATGAAAGCTCCTGCTAGATCTCTTCCACCTAGCTGCATTCGTTTATCATTTCTGAGAAGATTTTCTGAACTTTCTTTTTCTTTTCAATCTCTTTAAATTATAGTTTTTTTTAATTTTCTTCCCTCCACCATCCTAATATCTCCCAGCCCTTCAATCATCATTTTTTAACTAAAATAATTGAGGCAACTTAAGCAATGTGAAAGTAATTTATATCATATGTATAACAAAAACTGGTAATATTTTATCATGGTTTGCTATATAACTATATATAGTTCTAGGATCTACTCCTTTTTCAAGTCACTGTTAATATAAAATTTAGGAGGGGTCAAAGATGAAGTTCAACGTGGGAGTTTACATATAAAGATATGAACTCTGCTCACCTGAGCCACAGGGATCTTATTCTAGCCGAAGAAAGGCATTGTGGAAAGGAAGCATTACAATAATGGGGAAAACAAGACAGGGCTCTAGAGATGACAGATCAAAATCCTGAGCAAGTATTTAACCTTCTAAACCTCATTTCCCACAATGACATAGTTTTGCAAAATGCCCCCATCACATAGATTGTTGTGGAATTAAAAGTAAAACCACTTTTAAATGTTTCAAAATTATCTCCTATATAGAAACCTCTCAATAAATGTTAATAGAATCCAGAAGAGAGCAAAATAAGCTGGAAATAATAAATCAAAAAGAAAACAGGAAATAGAAAGATAGAAACAGGCCAGTTGGCTACAGAAACTCATGTGTGGAGTTATATTTTAAAATATTTTAATGATACAAAAATATCAGTAAGAAAGAATTATATTGGAAAATTTACTGCCCACGACATGCTGGTATTGTCCTATTATTTTAAGGCCATCCATCCTATTAACAGAGGCCAGTGCTTGTATTTACAGCAAGGATAGTCATCCAAATCCCCATTGTAAAATCTTCTTTTTCTTTGCTACCTAAAATGATCACAAAACACAAAGCTTGCGGGAATTGCATTCCCTGATGTTCTTTTCACAACTACAATATATTTCCTCCTAGATTGTCTCTTTCTGTATTTCTTTCATTGCTGTGTTTTCTATCAGCTATCCCTTTGGGATAAATACACTGAGCTGCCGTGCTCTTGTTGGTTGATTATAGGAACTAGGTTTAATTTAAACAAAGCTTGCCTAGTTGTCCTGTGAATTCATTTTCTTTCCTGATTATACTTGTAAGAACGATTCAACCCATCCTGGGGCCACCACAGGGAGTTAGCACTGGAAATTATTTTACAAAGTCATATCAGAGTCTATAATCTATTGAAACCACAGCTTGATTGGCTTAGAACTAAATTGATTTATTTTGTAGAACTAATATATTTGTAGCTTTTTAAAGAAACATTTGAAGTTAAACTTAAAAAAATAAAAAGCTCCCAGCAGCCCTGTCCTTCTGTCCTCTGCTTTGCAGAATGGAAGCCACAGTGATAATGAGCTGGGAGAGTGATTAAAATTAGAACAGCAAGGGCAGGCTACAGCTATCGGCACATTTTATTAAACCTTCATACACAAGAGTGAGATAGGGTCTTTAAACTGTTTGTAATTGTGTTTGCCAAAAGCTAATTAACAGGATTAAACTATGGAGTTTCTCTTTTCCCACTGGGCTAACTAAAACAACATTTAGAAAGATACCCTATATCTAATCTTAAGTTAGTCTTGTGCTACTATGTTTATGTCTAAACTTTAGAGTGGGCTTAGAATACATCAACAGAGTGAAAGCTAAAACATTCCCCTAATTGACTATTCCAGATTGACATCAAAATAATGAAAAGGAAAATATTGTAAATTAGATTTTGAAGGTAACCGAATTAAAGACAGGATGTTTCTGAAGTTTCAAGTTGTGTCCAGAATCCAATTTTTAATAGTTTACTTGAAAAATATGGCTGATTTTAACCGATGTAATTGAATTCATTGTCTTTGTAAAAATATTTACTGGGTTCATCCTGTGAAAAACTACATTTTTTATGCTAACACTAGAGTTTTTTAACTAATAGGAGAATACCACAATATTATATAATGCGTCATAAATTCGTAGTCTATCTATTAAGCTAAATAGATCACATGCTGCATTTTCCTCAGACTTGCTTTGTTCTTTCTATAAAAGATTTTCTGAGAAACTCATAGTGAAAACAGTAGGGTTTCAATGATACGTGTGATTGAAAAATATATATACAAGATTGAAAAATTCTGTAAGTAACTTTAATCTATAAACATTTTTATAAATTCTAATTTAAGGAATAAAGTGGAAAGTATCAAATAGTGATTGAAATAAAAAATGTGTTTCCTCCTGTGTTGCTGCTTTACTCTGATATTACTTCCACACATAATATTTTGGGCACCAGATGTGTGTGTGTCCTACAATTTGACTCAGTTCTGGCACTTTCTAGCTGGAGACAGCGTTCTATCTCACAAGTTAAAAACTCAGTCCCAAAAGACTGCCCCCCACTACAATCGCAAGTAGTGTATCTCCAGGTTGCCCACAACTTACATCTGACCTGTGTACAAATCAGAACTTCACCCTTGGATTTGCTTGTTTACTAGAACAAAACTCACAGAACTCAGGGCAAAACTTACGTTTACCAATTGTTGAAGGATGTGATAAAGGCTAGATGAACAATTAGCTGAAGAGATACTGTGGGTGCAGATTCCTCAGTGCAGGGCCTTCTTTCCCTGTGGAACTGGAGTCCTTCCCAGTACATTTGTGTGTCACCAGCCTGGAAGCTCTCTGAATCCATGCTGCTGGAACTTTTATGGAAGTTTCCAGATATACATATGATCGACAATTATTAACTCCATTTCCATCCCTTCTTTCCTCCAGAGAAGGAGCAGGAAGATGAAAGTCTAAACTTCTAATTATGAGGGTCTTTCTGTGACCAGCACTCTTCCAGAAGCCACCCAGGAGCATAACCAAAGTAATCTTATTAGAGCAAAATAACAAATAGTGCTCTTATCACTTAGGAATTTACAAGGGTTTTAGAAACTCTGTGCCAGGAACCTGGGGCAGAGACCAATATATTTTCTATTATCTTACAGGAAAAAATCTTATTAAATGCTGAAATTTTCATCTTGAAATTTAATGTAGCATGGAAAATAGTAATTATAAGATTATTCAAATAGAATAAGATGTGCTATTTCAATTTATTTTGAAATACAAAATGCAATCATTTACGTATTTAATGATACAATCTAATCATTCTATATATATATATGTATATTATAGCTAAATACACACAACAAAAAATTATAACCATAAACAAGGTGTTGAACATTTCAACTAGATTCTCCTTTGTAATCCATCTCTGTCTTTCAACTCCCAATCCCAGGCCATTATGGATCTGCTTTTTGTCACTGTAGATTAGTCTGAATTTTCTAGGGCTTTATATAGATGGACTCATTCAACATGAATTCTTTTTGCCTGGCTTTTCACTCAGAGTGATTTTTAAATGTATCCATGTTGTCATGTATATTGATAATCACATTACTTTAAAAATGAATTGTCTTTTTGGTATGACTACGCCACAGTTTACCCCTTCCTCTGTTGAATGAGATTTGGGTCCTCTCTCATTTAGGATGTTACAATTAAAGATACTGTGAACATTTGTATATGAATCTTTGGGTGTGACATGTGGAAGGTGTTAAACTTTCTAAGAAATTGTCAGTGTACCAATATCATTGTACCATTTTCCATTTCCTTTGAAAGTATATGAGAATTCCAGTTTTACATTCTCATCAACAACTTTTTGTATGATTCTTAATTTTAGCTAATTTAATGCATTTTTCTGGTGAATGATGAGACTGAACACATTATCAGGCTTAATGGTCATCATGTATATCTCATTTTGTGGACTGTCCAGATCTTTTGCCCATTTCATGTTCTGTTTTTGCCTTATGATCAGCCTCTAAGATTTCTTTCCATACTGTGGATTTGAGCCATTTTTAAAACATTTTCCAGTCTGTGTCCTCACTTTTTCATTGTCTTAATTGTGTCTTTTACTGATGAGTTTCAATTTATCATTTTAAAAAATGTTTTGAACTTCCTGTATTCAATCTTAGAAAATTTTGTCAGAACCAAGGTCCCCAATTTTTTTCCTTGAAATTTTACAATTCAGAATTTACATATAGATTATGACCTATTTCAAGTTATTTTTTATATGAGTTGTGATGTAAGATAAATGTTCTTTCCCTTTTGGTTTTGTTTATGTGTTTTCACGTGTGAATACTCTGCTGATCCAGCATCATTTACTGAAAAGACTTTCCCTGTTAAATTGTCAGCTTTTTGAAAACCAACTCATTGTAAATCTAAATATATCATACTTTCTCTCTATATAGAGGGAAATTGACTATACAGCTCTCATATATATAATAATGCGTATATTTTTGTCCATCATCTCTATCAACATATATTTATATAAATATATAAACATATGTAAGTATATATGTCTATCTTTTGCTAATACAAATTTTTCTTGGTTGCTGTAGCTTGAAATCAATTAAGAAAAATCCTTAACTTTGATGTTCTTGTTTTTCCTTTTCTTTCAGGAAAAATAGAACAACCTTCCTGTTGCCTTAACAAAATTCCACACATTGATTGATTTTTGAGTGATAAACTGCACTTACTTTCCTGGCTGACACCACCTGCTTGTAGTATATTTGCCAGGTAGAGTCTAAGGTTCCACCACACTTGGAAGCTAACAGCATAGCCTGCTGCAGTTTCGTGGACACTGGCAGAAGCCATGAGATCCTGGATCAGAGACAAAGCACCTCACTACTGACAGCACAGAAAGTAGCATGAGCATCATGTTAACAGGCTTCTGACCTGCCAACCAGAATCAGGACCAAGCATCATAAAATGAAGAGACACAGAGACCTCTGATAATCTCACTGAAGGCACATGGCAGGGAGTGTGCCCCACTAGCACCTCTCCTCCTGCTGCACTGCCAATTACTCTGCCAAATTCACCAGTTGAATTTGTATGTTCTTTTTTCCCTCAAACAGGTAAGATTGTGTCTTGTAACCCCTGTGTCCTACAGAGGTATGAAGGTGTCCCTCAATGCAGTTCCCCAGCCAGCACATGGCTGATGTACCCCTTAGCATCTCAACCTTTTTTACTGGAGAATTTGGATCATTTGCCATTAATGGAATAAATGACATTCTTAGATTCTTATTTATTCTCCCACTCTTTGTTTTTCATTGAACCTGTTTTATGTTCCCTTTTCTTTCTTGCCTTGTCTTATATTTATTCTATTTTGTTCTATTAAGTTGTTAAACTTACTTTTTTTAATTAATAAATTTTATTTTTATATTCCCCATACAATTGCAATCCCCCCATTCTGACCCCAATCCCTCCCCTCCCGCCCCCCACCCCCCAAAAAGTGTCTCTGGTTCATAGTTTTTGTTGATTTTGATTACTCTTATTAATAATCATAATTTCATTGTGCATTTTGACATACAGTAATCTAAAAAAAGTCATTGTTTTTACCACTCTCTTATATTAGAGCCTTAGAACACTCTAGACACTGTCATTCTCTTGTCATGCTAAAACAGTAGACTTAACTCTATTCTGAGTCATTGCCATGACTCATTAATACTTTTCTCCTTCTAGTTTGACCTGGACTCAACCAACAGTGTTGAGTTTCCTCCACGACCCCTCCCAGTTTCAGATCCTAAACTGTAGTTATTGTCTTCCAAGAATTAATGACTCTGTTATCCTTTCCCTGGTTTTCCACCTCGCTTTTAAATATCCTGCCCTATAAAGCTCAGAATCTGGCAAATACTTTCTGGGGACAATTCACCGCACATTTGGGTTGCCAAGTTCTACCATGGTTCTGTTGGTTTATCAGCCCTCCAACAACTATAGGTTCAGAGCTCAGATTCTGAGCCTCTTATTCCTGACCAGAGTCATCAGTTGACTCCAGAATCAAAGCCAATGCTGAAATTATTTTACCTCTGAGAAGTCTGGCTCCTCATTAAAAACCTGTGCATGACTTTTCAGTATGGACTATAGGCAATTACAAACGTTTTCCCTGACAGACCTCAAAGAGGAAAGCTACCCTCTTCAGTCACTGACTTGGCACACAGCATGCACTGAAGTCTCAGAAGGGAGTTGCAGTCTAGGACTCATCTCCCTCAGGCTCCCTGCTCTTCACGATTGAAATATCTAGTCCTAGAGCTTCAATCCTAGGTCCAGCTGACGCCTTGGACTGAGGTCGTCTGCCAAGGTCTCCTTCTGTGTGAAAGAGATACCATGTCTCCACCAGGACTCCATCGCAGCACTCCTCCATGTTTAACTCTCTGTTACCTTCACCCAGACCTCATAGTCCATAAAACTATGGGAGCCCTTTGTTTGGGAATCCTTCAAAGGTGGGGTGACCCCCACCCCTTCTCTGACCGATCTAACCCTTCTATGGAATCCAGGTGGCACTTATCCTCCGGATTTAGCTCCTACTTTTACCATTTCAGAAAGTGATAAAGTATCTAACCCTCTCATTTGGCACTTGCTGCTTTCATCAGCTATCCCAGGACCTGACAGCTAGTCTCTTTCCCAGCTCAGCTGAGCTTCTGACAACTTTTCTTCAGTGCTCTCTTTCCAGACCTTGTTGTTTCTTGACTGCCATTAAACATTTTATTTCTGTATTTATCTGGATTTTATAATTATTTGCAGCAAAAGTGGTAATCTATTGACAGCTATCCTACCTACCCTATCTTGTCAGGGTAATTTCCACCTATTGCCTTTCTTTTTTTTTTTTTTTATTTTTTTTAGTTTTTTTTTTTTTTTATAGAGGCATGTTTTTATTTATTTATTTATTATATTTGTTTGTTTTGTTTATACATGCACTGGGTATAGTCAGAAGCGCGGGAGGGTGAGAGAATTCACCAGAGCCAGAGCGGGGAGCAGAGCAGGCAGAAGGGCTGAAGTACACTGCTGAGGGGAGCAGCGGGTGGCAGGAGAGGTCTGCGCACCATGTGGGATCCTCCTCCGGTGGGTGGCCGGGGAGCAGCCGGGGATCGAACCGGCGCCGCAGAGGCCGCGGGCAGCTTCGCAACCCAGCGCTCAACCGCTGCGCCACCGGGGAGGCCCACCTATTGCCTTTCAATTAAACACCCTGAAGTTACCACATAATGCTTCCGATTATACTTCTTTAACTGAATATTGTGACATTGTTCAAATGAACATCAAGTGTGTCTGGGAAATATATCGTCCATTGCTGAGAAAATGTTCACCCTAGGTTCTGTCAGTAAGAATACCTGCTGGTTATAAAGGCAAGCAACCAGCAGTCTCTTCAACACATTCTCCTTTCTACGATGGCTCCAAGTAGCTTTTTCCTCTGCCCCCTCTTCATGTGGGCTTTTGTCTAACACTGATTGAAGGGATTGTATAAAATCTGTTGAGTTTCTTTTTTTTTTTAAGATTTATTTATTTATTTATATAAGAACTGGGGTACAGGCCAGATGCGCGGGAAGATGAGAGGATTCACCAGAGACAGAGTGGGGAACAGAACAGGCAGACTGACAAAATACACTGCTGAGGGGAGCAGCGGCGGCAACAGGACACCCTCCACGTGGGACCCTCGCCATGTGGGACACTCGCCGGCTGGCAGGAATCAAACCCGCACTGCAGAGGCTGCAAACAGCTTCACAGTGCGGTGCTCAACCGCCTGTGCCACCAGGAGAGGCCCAAATCTGAGGCCCAAATCTGTTGAGTTTCTATTCACAAGTTTGGTGCATGAAGCTGGTGGCATGGGCAAATGTTAGACCACTGATGAATTATCCCAGTTGGGACTAAGGCAACTTAAGGTAAAGACAATATATGCTCATTGGGAGAGGCAAGTGTATGTCTTGCAAATTAGAAATATATTGGGCTAAGCCAATATAGTTCTTCAATTTTATAAATATCAAGTGACAGAAAGTTTCAGTGGTTAATGTGTCCCTGAAAATGATAGTTTTGAGTTTTTAAATTGTTTTTTTCTTAATCTGTAGACTACCTTTAAAAAGGACAGCAAACATTTAGTTTGATAATAGAATAATTCTAATTTCAGACAGTTGCATTTTTATTATTCTAACTTAGTATTCATTTATTTATAAGTCTTGGTGGCTGATAGATAAAAAGATTAGTATGTTCTACAATGATGTAAAAAATAAATAAAAATAAATTAATTAATTTTAAAAATAAAAGAAAAAAAGATTAGTATGTTCTATAAAGAACTAAGGCATCCCAATAATTAAATCCAAAATATACAGAATAATAAGTATTGCATGTTTTAATGGGAATTTTATTTCTGATGGCACATATTTCTAATAGATCTTATAGTAACTACATTGGCCTTTACATTTTATTTAATACTCTTAAAAGGTGTATAACTTCCAAATCATTTGTCCAAAAAGTTTATTTATTTCTTCAAAATAAATAAAATGTTTGCTAACGGTTACATGTGGATATTACAATATCTACTCCTTACTAAACAGTAGCAGTTTGGATCTCACAGGAGCATTAAATGCATCAGGTCTTTGTTGACTCACAGGACAGAAATAGACCATTCATTTTGCTAGGGATACTTTAATATAAAGAACTAATAACCAGATAATTAAAAAACCCAGGAGAATAAAGGAAATACTTGGTTATTACAGAGGTATTAACTCCAGGCAGCAACAACCAGCCACTAGTACTAGGACTGGAGAATAAAAGAGCCTGGAAACTAAGAATGTTTGGCGGAGCTGAGACTCAGGAGGCTGAGGTGGATACCCTGCAGGGCTGCAGTGGTCCCTCAGAAGCTTGAGGAGAGTTCTTGGGAAGCTAGGATTGAGAGCTCCAAGAAGGAAGACTCAACCTCAACCAGCTGGCCCTGACATTGTGACTGCCAGACAAGGGGACATACCTGGGAGACTGGCAGTACAGAAACAAGCTGGGAATAACATTCTCATCTCTAATCTACCTTTGTCTCTCTACCACCCCCTACTGGCACAGCTGAAACCATCTAGCTAAAGAGAAACGTGGTTTACAGAGTACCAGCCTTAGCATCACAGTGGATGAAAGGCAGACATTGAAACTGAGAGAAAATAGCTTAACAGTTAGCATAATCAAAGATGTAGAAATGTTATCAAATGAGAGGCGGGACTGTATATTTTTTAATTTATACTTCTATGTGGGATATTTGAATAGTATATTATTAATATAATTAAATGGGCACAAAATAAAAGGAATTTGAAATCTTGTTCCTTAAATTTTAAGTGAATAGCTGTTCTTATTATGAAAAACTTAGATTAGAAAAAAGCACAATGTTAGTTTGAACTGTAATAAGGGTTGCTTATGGACACTTATATCTATGTTCAGGTTTACAGAATATAATTTGTGTGTGTGTACAGTGTATTTTAATATGTGTCCAGAAAAGTAATATAATCTTGATTGAGATTTTGGATTGAGAAAAAGTGTATTATCTTAACTAAGACTCTAGTTTAAATTTTCTCTGACATCTGGCACATATCCTTAAAAAGTGAACCACAACTTTTAATAGAGACGTGAGGATGACATTTGGCCGATGCAGTAGTGTATTTTGGTTACATTCCACTTCATTCTGAAAGAAAAAAATAATGTTTGAGCAAATAATACACATGAACTAAAAATATAACTTAAGTTGTCATAGGCAACCTTTTCCTTCCAAGGAGAAGAAAGGCTAAGGATAAGAAACATATGGAAAGAAAGACACACGATGTGAAAGTATACACCAGAGAAATCTAAGAATAACATGCTCACATATGCTAAATGCAACTAATCAAGCAAATGACCAGCCAAAAAAGCTCAGAGTCCCTCAATGAATTCTCATTTACTTCTAAGAGTAGTTTCTGTAGACCATTTACCTTCCAGCTGGCAATGAACAAGAAAAGTGCAAATCGTTAGAAACAAAGGATAAAAAGAGTAATTTTGAGAAATTCCAGTGAGGCATAGCAATGCTAATAACTTCTTTTCAGTCCACCTAAAAGCTCTATCTTGTTAGAGGAAAGAAAACTATTTTGTTGACTAAGCCATACAATGGACTAAGCCATACAATGGTCTTAGAAATCATATAGGGTGCATTGTATTCACACAAAATATTTTATGTTTTAATCCGACACCCTCTAGAGAATCTGAGATTAAAACTGTGTATTTAAATTTTCAAAATCTATTTCAAATATTTTGATAAACTTATCAAGTTCCCCATTATTGGTTTCAACTGTATAAGCATCCATTCATACCCAATATAGAGATATTGCTACTTAATTGTCTTGGGTAATTATTTTAAGTCAGTAAATTTTTGCTCTGTTTCGTTTGATTTTCCTTGCTTTGGCTTTGTTTTGATGTTAGAAACATAAAAAAAAAAGCAAAAGCAGAAGTTTGGCACACAAAGTCTGGGTAGGAGCATCTCAATGGTTATAGAAACTCATAAAGTCCTTATTCTGCCTTTACGGAAGAAAAGCAAGAAAAGGTTTTGGAGGGAGACTTTCGGGAAGTTAACAGGCAGGAAAGGAACAAAGTAGGCAATACATGAATGATAGAAGAATAAACAAAAATTCTCACAGGAAAAAACATGACAATAGCAAAACAACAAAACAAGGAGAGGAAATAAGATTGTTGTCTCTGATGTTTGTTACAATGCTGCATTTTTCTGGAGACCTGACAGCTGAAAAAAAAAAAAAGCTAATTTTCTTCTTATTATTAAATTCCAACTTGTAAAATCTCCTATTGTATCATAATTTATTTTGAAATTTGAAATTTTTTGTGGCCTTGTATTGATCATTTTTTATAAATGTAAGTTAAAGCGAAAATATTTTTAATTAATTATTGGATGCAAAACTCAATATAGCCAGTTACTCTTGTATTTTAAGACTTTCTACATTTTGTGTGCTTTACATGTTAACAATAATTGAGAAAAATGTTTTAATGTTCTTTCAGGAATTTCTTCCTGTATTTCTATTAACTTTAGCCTCATATATTTTTAGTATTTTAGATGCACAATCTTTAAAATTGCTACATCCTCTTAGTTAACATAATGTGATAATGGAGGATTCATTAGCATGTCTGTCCTTAATCTTTTATTTTTGTTGTTTACTCATTTTATCTAGTTTTTACATTAGAGTTGTTTTTTTGATTAGTTCTTTCTTGATATATCTATTCATGTTCTTTACATTCACTTTTAAGTCCTCATGTTTTTGGTGTTTTCTTCTAAAGAAGAATTTTAATCTTAACTTTTAAAATTGGAAGTCTTAACCTTTGTCTTAACCCAGTGAGTTTAGAGTCCATACAGTTTTATTGTGATATATGTGGATCTATGTCTGCCATCTTAAATTTGATTTTCCTTTCCCCTTTCTTAAGTACCTGTATTGTTTTCAGTGATGCTCTTAGTGTGACAAAACTTCCAAGGTCTTGCATGCCTAGAAGTAATTTTCATGAAATTATTTAATAATAATGATCATTGAAGGTTGGTTGGCAGAATATGAATTTCTCCGTTGAATTTATTTTTCTTTAATACCTTGAAATTATTAATCCACAGTTATCTTACCTCTAGAGTTATTGAAGCTCATGTTATTAAATTAATATTTGGTCTATAAATAATGGAGTCTTAGCATGTACGGTTTTAGTGTTTAATATATTCTAATTTATAATCATTTGAATAGAGGTGTAGATTTTGATTTTCTCTTTTCTCCCCTTTGGCACCCTGTGTATACATTGTAATTTTGGTTTTTTGCAATTCTGGAAAAATTTTCTCTATTTTTTTTTATATAATCCTGAAATTTTATTTCTCTCTCTTTTGGGGGATAGATAATCTAGATGTTAGATTGTACATTTTAATAGTATACAGCAACTTTTCTATTTTATGTTCTATTTCTTTGTTTCTCCCTGGCGTTTTCCTAAATGACTTGCCTTGATTTATTCTCCTGTTTTATGTAATCTGCTATTTATATTATGCTCTTTGCTTAAACTATTATTTTTAAATTTATATGCCTACTCTGTTTTTCTTCAATATACTAGTCTCATGTCTGTCTTCCCATCACCCACTGCCCCGCCCCATATGTTTGAGAGTTTCTTGGTTCTTCCCTTATAGTATTTCTAGTTCAGATGGGATCTATAATCCACTAAGATGCTTGCCCTTTGAAATAGTTGTGCTCTTCAGATTTCTTGCCATTTGACCTTTCCTCAGGGAGGTTGGGCTGTTCTGTCAGACAATGTCTGTAAAGAGGAGCCAAAGACAGGACCCAGGCATTAATTATGAGCTCACCACACCAGATACCCTGGTGAATGGTGCCCAGCTCCTCCAAGCAGCTCCATGAGAAGCAATTTCATGATGAGACTCACCATAGAAAGTCAGTCACTAGTTCTGTGATGACTGTCGAGAGGATGGAGAAGGCATGGAAGGGGAAAGTGACAACCCACTGTTAATCAGTTAGTCCCCACCTGGGATTCCTCAGTTCCTCTTAAACCCAGAACTTCTTCTATTCTGTATTGATTTTACTCCCAAAGATTACTGAGCCAGGAGTATAAGTTTTTACAGGTGTGAGGAAGGCAATTGCTAGTCCCAAAACAACATGGTACCCAACCTCGAGATTCTTTTCAAGTCTTTCCTCTTTCATCTTTTCCAAATTGTCCCCAACTTCCTTTCCACACATATTCAAAAGACCACTCTTCGTCATTCTTAGGGGGTTCTTGCTGAATGTTTTCCAGGTGTGTTAAGTTGTTTTCTTTTTCATGTCAGTCTTACATGTCTCAATTATTCCTTTTATGTAGATATATCCATATATGTAGATAGGATGATATCATTGTAGCCATCAATAATTAGATAAAACTGTTTTGCTCACATTATGAATTATGAATACATGGTCAAGCATGTTAGCATTACTATGAAAAGGTCGCTTTTAAAAAATATATTTATTTGAAGCAGACTTTTTATATTTTACCATAAAGTATTCATTTGTTTAGGTTTGCATCAGATGGGGAATAACAGCCCCCCAGATATGCTGTGAAGGAGCTGAAGACACAGGGGGAAGAGACAGGAAGCAGGTTGATTTCTTACTCCCTTGTGAAGTGGGCAGGCCAAGGAAGAAGGTAATTCTATTCATTTCCTACGTGCTGTTACCAGTGGGGATACTCACCATTATATGGAATTGAACCAAATGGTCTTTAACAATCACAAAATAGGTCAGTTTTTTTTTCCAATTGGAAGGTGCAACAGATGACCTAGGGAGAAATACATGTGTTATATACCATCCACTCCTTGGAAGTAAAGTTAGACAATGCCTCGTTTCACTGACAAAGGAGTGGACAATAATTATGTCTCCTAGTATCTATTTTTAAATAATAGTTATTTTATATATGTCTATTAAATTCTTTAATTTATTAAAATAGGTTGAGAAAATATAAAATAGTTCACAGAATACAACAGTCACCTATAAACTATCAAAGGTTATGAGCACTATTAAAAGTGGAGAAACCTTCCAGAAAATGTATCTACCTCTTTCTAATGTAAATTTGGTTACAAAGTTAGATTTTACTGCATGCAGATTTTCATCACTTGACATAATTATTTATGTTGTGTGAAAATATTTCTTTATGATTATTCCCCTCTTTAAAAAAATGTTTAAATCTTAAGTGATAATCAATAAATTTCTACACATATGTCTCCTCATGTTTCCAGCACATATAGCAAGGCATATAGAATTTCCAGTTGTATATTTTTAATGACTCTTAATGTATATTGAGAAAAATATATAAAATTAAATTTGTATTCCTTTTTTTATAGTAACCATGTTGTACATTATATCTCAAGGACTTAGTTATAAGTAGAAATTTGTGTCATTTTGAGGCAACCCATTTCATATCAGGGTTGCCCTACAACAATTTGACTACCTTCATCCATTTCCCCCACCCACCCCTAACACCTCCCCAAGTCCCACCTCTGGGCACCCCAGTCTGTTCTATCTATGAATTTGTCTTTTTTTGAAATATGTAAGTCATATCACACAAATTTGTGTTTCTCTGTCTGACTTATTTCACTTAAATTTTCTTTGTGCCTATTTTTCTCTGTATGCTCGCCAACATTTTCTGCTTAAATATTATAATTTTAAAACACAAATATGTAGATAATTGTCATTGTCATTGTTTATATGTCAATTACACTTCAAAGTTTCTGCTCTTAGGGAAAAAGACTAATTATATCTTTATCACAGATAAAAATGAATTTATCTGACTTTTGATAGATTTTGTTAGAATGCATTCTACCAGGTTAAGTTCAATCATGTGGGAAAAATAAAAAAATTGAACACTGGAAATTTTTTACTAAAAATATCATATCAAATAATATGCTGATATCTAAATTTTTAAATATAAAAATATAACAACTTTCATCCTTTGTAACATAACTCTTATATTAAACTATTTTGGATTCCATTTAAAATTTTTCATGGCTAATACTCAGTCACTTATACAATTGCTGAAAGAATAAATCAAAGAATAAGAAGCTCAGGAAAAAACCAAACAAACAATAATTAATACCTAAAGATACAGAACTCAGTCATTGCCAAAAACTAAACACAGATCTTACTATGAGGCAGTATTAATTCTTATCATTCTAAAGCATACTGTTAATGACTGCTGGAACAAAATTGTCTGGAATAAAATCTCCCTGACTCTAGAGTGGAACAGTAAATGCGTAAAAATGTTAAAAACCAAGTCATGAAAAAGTTAAATCACAATTCACAAAAGTTGAACCCAATTGTACTTGATTAATGAAGATTTAAAAGATTACATTAGATGAGTATGTCTGAAATGGAAAATCAGAGGCGGAACAAATTATCCTTCAAATTTGATCGAGATTCCTAGTCTTGTTGCTTCTCTTTTCTATTTACACAAGGAAAGAAACGGGACAACGGTGCTTTGGGTCACTGGACCCAGGCCTCTTTCTCCCAGGTGGCTTGCTTTGCCACTGGGAGAGGAAGCTGTCCTTGCCTGTCTTCACTGGCAGGGAGCTGATGTCTACAGGAGTTAAAGGTTGAAGACAGGGACAGCACACAAGGACTGTACATCAAGACAATGAGCTGTTCTTTCAATTATGTTTAACTTCCCCAAAGCAAAAAGAGATGTCACTCTCTTTCTGAAACCTCAGCTGCTTCCCAGACTTGCTCTTAGTGGCTGTGAAATGAATCTAACTAAAGTCGTTTTGCAAAGGGGTGATCAGTTCCTTCATTTCCACATGAAAGCATCATTTGTACTTTTCATCAAAGAGCAGTCTAGGTGCTACAAAGTCGCAGTGAGCAGGCTACCCATGGTTTTCTTTTCTACACAGTTTTATGTTTGGAAATGCATTTCAAATGGGCCTAATAAAGAGCAGAACTGGCAAGTACAAAGTACGACAAACCTTGAGGTATAGGAGGAAACCCTGGAGTTGTTTCTTTTACTTGTTGGTCAAGTTGTAAAATCAAGTCTGCTGGTTGCTCTTGGTTTTAGTGTCATCAGTAGTACAAGCAGGTCTTTGGGCTGTTTCTTTCAGAGGTGTGTTTCACACTTCGTAGAGGGCAGCCTGACCTGGGAAGGGCTCACTTAGCCCCCAGGGATGGGGAAGTCTTCAGGACAAGAGCTAATCGCTTACCTGTCAGAACCAGAACAGGTAATGGTAAAATATCATTTCCCACAGACCTCTTCCCAAAGTTACTCTACTTGGGCTTTTATAGGATCATCCTTTGTCTATTTTTTTCTTATTTTTCCATGTGAAAAACACTACTTCAAGGGTACCCGGATCACCAGGAGGCAGAAAGTCATAAGAAAATTAAATATAGGCCTCCCTCCCTGGTGGCACAGCGGGTTGAGCATAGCACTGTGAAGCTGTCCGCAGCCTCTGCAGCACTTGTTCGATTGCCGGCCAGCCAGGGAGCAATCCACATGGCGCAGCAGACCTCT
Organism: Talpa occidentalis; assembly: GCF_014898055.3. Classification (NCBI taxonomy): domain Eukaryota; kingdom Metazoa; phylum Chordata; class Mammalia; order Eulipotyphla; family Talpidae; genus Talpa; species Talpa occidentalis. Next base: position 138,972,497 of record NW_023604295.1, on the reverse strand, counting down.
CCTGTCTCGTCTGCTGCTCCCCTCAGCAGTGTATTTCAGTCAGTCTGCCTGTTCCGTTCCCCAATCTGTCTCTGGTGAATCCTCTCACCCTCCCAAGGCTCTGGCCTGTGTACCCCAGTTCTTGTATAAATAAAAATAAATCTTTAAAAAAAAAAAGAAAAGTAAATATAGCTAGAGAAATATTGATGGAATGTTACCAACACAGTATTTTTTTGTTTGATTTAGGTGATTCTTGGAAAATCTGAGAAACTCATGTGGTTTTTCAGAAAGGTCAAGACGAAAATATGGTTTAGAGTTTGAGTCCTAGATTTGCCCTACCTTGTGTATCTTTAATCCCATATCTGAACTCATGATTGATTATGACAGCTAATCTAAATTTTGTACACATTGAATAGACAATAATTTCTCTATTAAAAAAGTAAATATTAAATTTTGGTTATTGGCAAATCAACTAAAATCTTTTTCTGAATTTCATGAAGAAACTATGACTCCAATATTTTAAACATGTGTAGCTTACATGTGAGAAATTTATGCATACATATTATATTTTAAACAATAATATTGTAAGTATGATTAACAAATATAAGTATTTTACAAGGGATTTCCATAATTCTTGTTCATGAAATCATTTTATTTGTTCTTAGGATTTAAGTAAAAAGAAATAGTATAAGGCAGAAGAGGGTATTCCTGTATTTAGGACAGTGGAACTTGTGAAATTACTTTCAGAAATTTAAATAAATCGTTAAGTGAGTTGTCCACAGGAAACTGGAGAAATACTTACTGCAGATTAACGGGTAAAGGCAATACTAACTGCAATTAACACCATAAATATATTATTGTCCAAAGAACAAAAGTGACAACTATTGATCTTAAATACAACATTTGTTTTATTCTTTTTTGAAAAAAGATTTCAATTAATATAATATTATGCTGTAGACAATTCAAGTAGAATGCCCTTGCATTCTAGTATTCAAATGCAATTATTATCATGTATTAGGACAATGTCAGGATGTAATAAGGACACACACAGAAGTTACTTAATCACATAACTGACCTCTTTTAACATTTCCATTTAATAATCATATTTACAATTACGATTAGCAGTAGAAAGCAACTGCTTGAGGATTTTCATTTAATAAGTAACACATGTTTAAAGCCATGAAACTGGTTGACAGCTTCAGCTATGGTGCTTTATTGGGGGTAGATTGGGTATGACAAGAAAATACCATGCACAATGACACAGAAAATAGAAGTGACACTTATTTTAGAAAATGTTCCAGATGCAGTGGGTGCTAGGCATCGGGACATGACCAACTGCCAGAACGACAGAAAAGAAAACATGAAGACCCAGCACGAAAGGATTATATTTCTTTCATTTTCTCTTGGTTAAAGAAATGCCTGTGCCATGACAGAACTGTAGCTCAACCAGGGCAGCTGTGTTTACTGCTGAGAGCGTGTGTGCGATGGAGCTGCTGTGGGTTGTGGTGGAAGAGGGTGGTACTAATCCCTCAAGCTCTTATGAAATAGTGAAGACTTATTTATTTATGCATACAAGTGCTGGGGTGTCAGCCAGAGGTGCGGGGGGGCGAGAGGAATCACCAGAGACAGAGTGGGGAGCAGAACAGGCAGATTGACTGAAATACACTGCTGAGGGGAGCAGCGGGTGAGACAGGAGAGGTCTGCTGTGCCATGTGGGTCAGCTCCCTGGCCGGAGATAGAACTTGTGCTGCAGTGGCTGGCGATAGCTTGATAGTGCTGTCTTTAACCCCCACACCACCAAGGAGGCCCCTGATACAGTAACTTTGCTGAGGGTAGAGAAAAGAAAAATAGACTCTGTTGCCACAAAGGATAAAATAAGCTAGGTTAAGGTAGGAGATACCAGTAAAATTATGTGAATTACAACTAGAAGGACAGAGATTATTACTTGGTGCTATTAACAGGTGGATATTCAGATCTGTTGGGGCACTACCATTTGGAAAGGATATTCAAAGTTTCAAACCTTTGAAGGACTTTCAACATGGCAATGTTAAAATTGAATCTCTTGTTGAATTACTAGCCATGGTAAACATCGAGAGTGCATAGGAAAAAGACAATTAAAAAATTAGTCTTTATGTTTGGATGGGAGTAAGTGAGGATCTTTTCTCTGTATTTTTTAGAGTTTTCATGATTTTAGACAATCATATTGTTTTTCATTTTAAATAGACATGTAGTTAAGTGTTAAAGTAGTACATGAGGAGTGATTAGGAATCCCAAAAACACTTTTGAAAGGTAACTACTGTAAAAGTTTCTAATGCTAGGAATTGCAACTTATTGTGGTTTATACTAAAATTATTAGGTGTCCATTTGTAACATATTAACTCTGATAACCAGAATACATTCTGAAAAGCCTAATGTTTTGTTGTACATACACACAGCAGAAAACAAGAAAACCCGAAATAAGACAGACACAATTTGAACCCTAAGATTTTTTCGTAGAGCCTTAATATAGCACATGGCATACATATTGAGTCAGTCGTGCATACATAGATGGCATATGTGTAGTTGATAAACTGTGTATTGTTTGTTTTCTTATTTCATAACATGGGTACATTTAGAGGAAATGTGTTGCCTGTTTTAAGACCAAGTTTTAAAGAACTAGTTGAAATGTCCCAACAGACAAGTAGCTGCATCACCATTACAGTCACAGCTGAAAGTCGACCATGGAGACACCTTCACGGAGGAGTTTCCAGATAAGGATTTTACTTTGCATGTTCCATTCTGAAAACTGAAAAATGGAAGGGAAAAAAGCATAATTTAAAGTAATACATTTTTATGTAATCCCCCTCTTTTTTGGGGGGGGGACCCTCGCTGGCGGCCGGGGAACAAACCGGCGCTGCAGAGGTTGCGGGCAGCCTCTCAGCCCAGCACTCAACCACTGCACCACCAGGGGAGGCCCTGTAATTCCCTTTTTTTGATGCAGCCATGACTAATCTTCCATATCAAAAGAATCCAAAAAAAATGCAAAAATGCTTTCAATTGCTATAACCAATAATATGTCATATACTCAAGTCCTCCATTTCTCTTACTGCAACCAAATTTCACCTTTCCTCACCCTTTCTGTTGCTTGACCTGAAATATTCAGGGCAATATGGCCTCCCTAGTGGCACAGGGGTTAAGTCTCAGTGCTATCAAGCTTTCGCCAGCCACTGCAACATGAGTTAAATCCCCGGCCTGGAAGCTGACTCACATGGCGCAGCAGACCTCTCTTGTCTCGCCCACTTCTCCCCTCAGTAGTGTATTTCAGTAGATTCGCCTGTTCTGCTACTCATTCTCTCTCTGGTGAATCCTCTCAATCGTTGCATCTCTGGCCTACACCCCAGTTCTTGTATGCATAAATAAATAAATCTTTTTTTAAAAAGATTAAGGGCAATAACAACTGTCTAGAACACACTTGGCACTAATAAACTGACTGCAAATCTACTCTGTTCTCCATGAGAGATGTGATAAAAATAAGTTAGCTTCACTTCTTTACATTAGAAGACATGGACCATAGCTATTTCTGTTAATTCCTCAAAAACTGTAAAATATTATTTATTGAAGGATGATTTATTTCTCTATTTTTGTCAGCCTTTGAACCTTTCATTAAATCATCACCTATTTTAGCCTTCATAATAGCTCTTCCTGTCTATTTACACTTACATTTTTAATCACCATCAGAATTTACCCAGTGGATACTGACTGTGAGTTTCTAAATGTTTGGATGATCCACCCTAGGCTTCATTTGCCAGCAATCAAGAGCTACTTCAGCAAAGTGGCTGTGTCTGACAGACTCTCACTATTCTCTAACAAACTAAACAGAAAATGTTTACAGAAATGCATGCTTGTCTCTCCACATCTACTCTTCAATTTCATTTAAATTATTTACATTTCTCTAAGGCAATTTTTGGAAAGACATAAAGAATGTGACTATGCTTGGTATTTTAAGTGTCTTTACATTACCACAAAGCACAGAGCCTTTTATGGGTCAGGAATTGAAGGATCACGTGAAATGGAGCCAGGGACAATGATGAGGAGTTGGTGAAATCTGGGGTAAATTTAGGGAGGGACATCCAGAGCTGAAGCTTGGATTAACAACTGTGTTCTCTCTTGCCTGCACTACTTTACAAGAAGGATACTAAGGAGGCTACTCCTTGAGGATACTAAGAAGAAAGAAATTCTGGGGTACAGTGATAATCACCATTATACCTTATAGTACATTATTTGAAAACTGAGGATAGAGTTTATTGGTTGATTATGACAAATTGTCCCTAGTAGTTGCAAAATGTTGTGTGAGATATATCAAAATTATGTTACTTAAACAGGATAGAACTGTATGTGATTTTATTTTTCTAAATTGTATTTTTTTTTAATTGAGGGACCATTGGTTTACAACACTATACGTTATTTAGAGGTAAAAGTTCACACCTCTTTAGAAGTACATTACCACACTGCACCCATCATCAAGGTCCCCAAAATGATACTCCATTGTATCCTCATTCCTCTACTCCCCCCACCAACCTCCGATAACCTCAAAATTTGCAGATTTCTAAGGTTTGTTTAATCTGTTTCTTTGTATTGTTTCTCTGTAGTACACAATAAGGGAATTTTCCTGCATTTGTCTTTCTCCTGACTTAAGTTTTTTTGAATCTCCAGCATTAAGTTCTATAATACTCATAAGATGAAATCAAAAGGTATGTTTCTATCTTAAGTAGATTGGACTACATACCAGTTAGAGTTCTGTCCAGAGTAGGGATGAAGTCTATGAACTAATTTATTCTTTACTATCTAAGTCATTTCTCTATGAAAGGAGAAGTCTCAGGTTTCTATGGGTAAGAACTGAGTGCCCTTCAATTAATTTACAACATGAAAGTCTGGTTGGAAATTATTGACTTGGGAGCGGCAATATTTCCCACTGATCACTCTGACTCGATGGAATATTTGCCACTTCAGTATGGTCTAAACTCACCCACGCACCAGTAGAACAGAGCTGAACATTCAGAAATGTCATCAGAAGCTTAAGTGATATTTATTAAGAAATCATTGTGGACCAAACTTTATTTAGTTAAAGCACAAGATTATAAAGAAAGCCCGGGGGTAAATGAATACATTAAAAATAAACAGTAGGGGATGAGCTCGCCAGGATCACATGTCCTTACTAGGTTGTTTCAGAGTGACTTGATGTTGCCCTGGGATGCTGGCAGACAACAGCCCTGAGCAGAGGATGATGGGTAATGACTGGCCTTTAAGTATCTGCTTCAGATTCCATCTTCTCTAAATATTTTCATACAATAGCTGGAGTTGATGAAACGTTATTAAAATGTGATGAGGCTCATTTATATAAAGGCATACCAAGCATCTGTACAAATGGAAATGAAAATAAATAAATAAATAAAAATAACAAAAAAAAAAAACCTGGGAAAATTTAAATATGATTAAAACATAAGAATGTGAGATTCAACTTGAATTAATTCTACAACTTGTCTGTAGAAAAATAATCAGAAACAGATATTTAATGGAAAAGAGACAATTGGAAAACAGTCAAACCACAGGACAGAGGGAGAAAGATACTAGACAATAAATTAGATGAGACCGAAATACTGTGACAATTCTAAAACTAAAAATTGTCTTAGTGATCAGCTGAAGTTACCGAACAAGAAAATATACCTGAACTTGAATTCATTTTGAGTTAATCTTCTCTTTCACTTTTTCTATGTAGAAGAAATCAGAGGAACTGGACGGAATTCAAAAAAGAACAGCAAATACAATTAAGGATCTGAAATGATTGATTTATATAGTGAGAGAAAAGAAATAAAATATGCAAACTTTGGCTAGAGACTTCTAAAGAGAACACAATTGTCAAAGATCATGAAAGGATCTGGCGCTCAGACAAGAGAGGGTGATTTCGTTCAGGAAACTAGAATCCAGGCTGAAGCGCAGAGAGATGAATATAAACACTAATGTCAAAAATATTTTTTGATATTGTTAATAGTAAATTCTAAAGTATTTGAGATGGTGCTGATTAAAATGACTGCTGGGTTTTGTTACTGCCTTTTCTTTTTCTTTTGATGCTTTTAATCTATTTTGAGATTTATGCTATGTGATCTAGAGACACTCTTCTTGGAAAAATTTTTTAGTGCAATGAATATATTTACTAAAAGTGGATTAGGTTTTCTTGATTTCTTCTTCAGATTTATTGTTTGTGTATAGGAAGGCTACTGATTTTTGTGCATTGATTTTGTATCCTGCCACTTTATTAAACTGATTGATTAGTTTAATTAGTTTTTCTGTGGAGTTTTTGGGGTTCTCTATGTATATTATCATATTGTCCACAAATAGTGATAGTTTGACTTCTTCCTTGCCCATTTGGATTCCTTGTATGTCTTTCTCTTGTCTTATTGCTCTGGCTAGGACTTCCAGTATTATATTGAAAAGCAGTGGTGAGAGTGGACATCTTTGTCTTGTTCCAGATCTTAATGGAAATGCTTTCAGCTTTTCACTATTGAGAATGATATTGGCTATGGGCTTGTCATAGGTGGCCTTTATGATGTTGAGGTATGTTCCTTGTATCCCGAGAATTTCAAGGGCCTTTATCATAAATGGGTGTTGTACTTTGTCAAATGCTTTCTCAGCATCTATGGATATTATCATATGGTTTTTATGTTTCTTTTTGTTGATGTGTTGGATTACATTGATTGATTTTCGGATATTGAACCATCCTTGTGTCCCTGGAATAAATCCTACTTGGTCGTGGTGAATTATCTTATGGATGCATTGTTGGATTCTGTTGGCAAGGATTTTGTTGAGGATTTTTGCATCAGTGTTCATTAGGGAGATTGGCCTGTAATTTTCTTTTTTTGTGCTGTCTTTGTTGGGTTTTGGTATTAGTGTAATGTTGGCTTCATAGAACATACTTGGTAGTATTCCTTCTTTTTCAATTTTTCGAGAGAGTTTGTGTAGGATAGGCACTAATTCACTGCTGAACATTTGATATAATTCATTTGTGAAGCTGTCTGGGCCTGGGCTTCTGTTTTGGGGGAGTACTTTGATTACTGCTTCAATTTCGCTGCTTGTAATTGGTCTGTTTAGTTGTTCTATTTCTTCTTTGTCCAGCTTTGGATGATTATATCATTCTAGGAATTTGTCCATCTCTTCTAGGTTGTTAAATTTGTTTGCATATAAGTGTTCATAGTAATCTCTTATTATTCTTTAGATTTCTACTGAGTCTGTTGTGATTTCTTCTCTTAAAATCAAATACTTGGGAATAAACCTAACAAAAGAAGTAACAGATCTATACAAAGAAAACTATAAAACACTGTTAAAAGAAATAGAAGTAGACACAAAGAAATGGAAAGACATCTCCTCTCATGGATTGGAAGAATTAACATTATCAAAATGGCCATCCTACCAAAAGCAATCTACAGATTCAGTGCTATTCCAATTAAAATTTCAATGTCATTCTTCAAAGAAATAGAGAAAATATTGATGAAATTCATCTGGAACCACCAAAAACCCCAAATAGCCAAAACCCTCCTGAAAAAAAAATAAGGGAATGGAGGCATCACACTCCCAGACTTCAAACTATACTACAAAGCCATAATCATCAAAACTGCATGGTATTGGAACAAGAACAGACATACAGACCAATGGAATCGAATAGAAAGTCCAGAAATAAACCCACAGATTTATGGTCAACTAATCTTTGACAAAGGAGCAAAGACTATGCATTGGAGCAAAGAAAGTTTGTTCAATAAATGATGCTGGGAAAACTGGGTCGCTATATGCAAAAGAATGAATCTTGACTACTACCTCACACCATGCACAAAAACCAACTCAAAATGGATTAAAGACTTGTTTGGGGGAAGGGAGAGCTAAATATGATATAACTGAGTGGTTCTTTGATCAGATCAACAGAGTGGGAATGTGATGACATGGGCGGCAGCATTCCTAACAGTTCCTCGGTGCATTTTTCTCATTTCCCACCTTGACACAGTGGTCTCAAGCCAGAGACTTGGGGCAGTAGGTGTTTGTTTTCCACATGTGCTTTAGTTTTTGGCTTGTTCACCTGTTTAACAAAAATCTGCAACCTTCCAGGTGAGGCCCAGGTGACTAAACCTGCAGTATCTGATCCCCTGCAGTTTTGTGCTTGCAGGTGTAGGAGACAGTGCTAGTGGGGATCCCCAGCTCCTCCCCAGTGGGGTGGACGGACAAGCAGCCTTGGCAGTTTGTGGTTCTGGGATTTCAGGGTAAAGGGGCCTGAACCATTGAAGGCTTGCGGCAGCAGGCCTCCCTGTGAGGCTGTCACTGTGCGCAGCCGGCCCACAGTATCACCCCGTGGCTGCGGGGGCACAGCGCACCTAGGAACAGAATGGTTTGTTCCTAGGCTATGTGTATTCCTGGAGGGATGTGACACTGCTGCCTCCAGCCTCTGGCTTGAGAACTTACTAAAGCGACTTCCTTCTCATCCAACCCCCACTAGCAACTTTCCACAAATTGGTTGATTCTCTGCTAGGTCTGAGAATCTGAATTATATCTCTTGAAGCCAAACTCCACCTCTTGTGCTTTTTTGCTTGGGATAAAGGAATTTTTCTTTAGAAATAGTGCCAAGAATGACAAGATATAAAAAACTACTTTTAAAGAAAATGCCTAACAGGTTTTTAATACACTAATCGCTGTAATTATCACTTTCTTTTTTAGTTCCTTTGTTTTCAGCTCAGGCTGCATTCTGTAAGACAAAGGTGTTTTTGATTCAGAAATATATGAGATCTACATAGTCTTAATTTGTAAAAAAATAAAGAAAATTCCCTAAAAAAAAAAAAAAGTGGATTAGGGCCTTCGTGGTGGCACAGCGGGTTAAGCGCAGTGCTGTGAATCTGTCTGCAGCCTCTGCAGCACGGGTTTGATTCCTGGCCAGCCAAGGAGATACCCACATGGTGCAGCAGACCTCTCCTGTCTCTCCCTCTGCTCCTCTCAGCAGTGTCTTTGGTCTGTCTGCCTGTTCTTCTCCCCATTCTGTCTCTGGTGAATTCTCTCACCCTCCTACACCTCTGGCCTGTACCCCAGCTTCCTATAAATAAAATAAATCTTTAAAAATAAAAAATAAAATAAAAGTGGATTAAAATTATGCTGCAAGTTAATATTAAGGCAACAGGCTACAAAGTCAATATACAAAAGCCTGTAGTATTCCCATATGCAAATGAACTAGAAGAGAAAGAAATCAAGAAAACAATTCCATTTACAGTAGCATCGAAAGTAATAAATACCTAAGAATAAACTTAACAAAGGAGGTATAAGACATTGTTAAAACAAATAGATGACACAAGGAAATAGAAAGATAGACCAACCTCATGGACTGGACGGACTAACATAATCAAAATATCCATCTTAACCAATGCAATATAGAGGTCCAATGCAATTCCCATCAGAGTATCAGTGGAATTCTTCAAAGAAATAGAGCAAACATTAAAATTTATATGGAACCACAGAAGACCCCAATAAACCAAAGCAATCTGGACAAAAAAAGGAAGAGGAGTGAGGTACCAGGCTCTTAGACTTCAAACTATGCTATTGGGAAAATTCTTTATACACTGCCATTAGCTTTCTGACAGATTATTATTGTGCTTTTGAGGTATTACTTTCACAGTGTTTGCACACGTACATAACAACTGAATTTTTAACCCTAACATCATAATTGGTCTTGATATCTGGTTGAGCAAGTCTCTTACTTTGTTCTTCAAAAGACCTGATTGAGGTGTCCTTACTAATTTTAAAGGATTAAACTATTGTTATCACTCTGCTTGGACTGCATAACAAAATACCTTAGACTGGATAGTTAAATGAGAAATCTATGTTGTCACAGTTCTGGAAACTGGAAGTTGAAGATGAAGGTTCTGGCTTGTTGAGTTTCTGCCGAGAGGCCTTCCTGGCTTGCAGGTTCTTGCCTCCTGGCTGTTTCCTCACCTGCATTTGCCAGGTGTTTGTGGGGGTTGGGGGGATTGGTAGGAGTGGGGTGGGTAGAGGAGGGAAGTGTCTGTGTGTCAGGGCCCCACTTTAGGACCACATTTAATCTCAATGTGGTCGAGATTCCTCTGATTTCTTACTCCCCACTTTGGTTTTCAATTCCCCTCTACCTAGCTTCCCGCAACACTGTGTGAAGTCTAATGCCTAGAAGGATTTCATCACCCCTAGGATCATACCACTTCCCCCTCCTGATGGAATCCTGAACTTAAAGATAGTTTCTTATGCTGCCTATCCCAAGATGTATTGCACATGGTATTATGTGAAAAAGAATTTGGAAGGTCGATTTCTACTTGGTGCTCTGGAATGATGCAAATAAGTTGGCCTTGACTTTTGAAGATTTGATAGAATTCATCATGAGATCATCTCTGGTGAGTTTAGACTTTCAGTATGATTATATTTTATTTGACCCTCAAATTCTTCAAGGCTTTCAGATGGTTTTAAAAAACAAATGTGTAAAAAATGTGTAAAATAGATTCTCATAATTCATTTACATTACTCTATATTTCCTTATTTTATTATGATAAAATTTCCTTTTTTCTTTATTAGGTTTTCTTAATTCTGTTGTATGTACCTTATCATTGCTTTTAGAATAGAAGTGGTGCTTGCTGATATTTGGTAATTTGTGGAATTTTAGGTTTTTACAATTCAGCTTTTTTAATTAATTTTTTAAATGGTGGAATATTATGAAATTGTTAGTTTTTTCTCTTTTTTGAATTTTTCATTTAAGTTTTCATTCCTCTTATTTTCAATGTGTCTAACACTTTTTTCTTCAAAGTATGCATGCCATATTCTTAATGTATACTTAAGGTTCTGAATTTTCTCTTCCATTTTTTGAGAAACTCGAAGATATCCTTTTTACTGTTAGTTACTGACAGGTTTGAAATATTGTACATGTTGACCTTTTATCCTAAGAGTGGTTTTAAGGAGATTTTTAAAAATTCTTGTATTTGTTACTGGTTTATAGCTACATGAGGAAAGAGAAATCTAATATGTAAATGTGAGGGGGTATACTAGAAGAAAATTAAATAAAGTTAAAAATAAGGTATATATTTAATAAAGGACATATATCCTGGGGAAAATTGATATGGAACAACCAAAACACACAGGAAAAAATATTGCATTTTTGAGCATAAAAAAAAAATACTGCAATTAATGAAGGAAAATAATCAGATCACTTCTAAGTGTATTGCCTAGAATAACAAATGCAAGAAAGCAATCCAAAAATTGCTCAAAGACAGACATTTTGACTTATATTTTATACCAAGTCAGTTATATAAAAACAGTTTCACTTTTAATATCTCTTTTTTTCATATTTCTTATCCAGCTATTCACTGAAAAGTTACTTAAGAGTGAAAAATTATTTACAACACACTTCTTCTAAAAACTGAAAAAATACATGCCCCTAAATTTAGGTGATTCTTAATACCAGAAAATGCTGATTGACTGTTATTTCAAGCCACAATCTATGGTGATTGTAGTATTGTTTCCATAATTAAATTTTTTTTCAAGTGGTTTTGCAACCTAAGTAAAACTTTAATAATGACACAATGTTATAAACCAAATTTAGCACATGAATCATCATGTCAGTTAAACTAACTATCACTGTTAATTCTCCTTTGAACACTTCCCAGGAAGAACTTGACCTTTCCTTCTTAAAATATGATCTTCGATAAAGAGAATTTAAAGGTACCCCATTTGAGTAACAAAATTTGAAAAGATGATGTTTTTTGGCAACCAAACAAAATATTTTGTAACTATTTCATAAAAGAAAAAAAAAACCCTTTGGGGATTTCCTATTAGTAAGTGAAGAATAACTAAAAGGTCAGCCTGTTGTAATAAGAGGTCAGAAATTACATCTAATGTCTGAGCTATAATTAATACTCAGAAAGAGATGATAGCAGACATAGGAAGACATTTTGATAGATTTAAAAAAAATGTTCATGGTTGTTTAGATTTTTACTTGAAGATGATGAGGGTAGTTGCCTTTATAATAAAATTTCTAGACTATTTGTCACTATTCTACAAACATCTCTGAACTTGTTAAAATACATATTCAATTGTATTAAAAACTCTGCACTACCATATTACTTTATACCCATTTTGAAAGAAAGGGGAACTGAATATGGCAAATTTTCAGGGTAATTTATGAACGAATATTTAAAATCTTGGATTCTTAACCCGAGATTCAATGAGCTGTGATGTCTAGGTTAATTAATTTACAAAAGTCTCAGAAAAGTTGGTTTTAGTTACTAGTTGTGTATTTTGAGGAACATGATAAATTTCTCTAAGCCTAGGTTTTCTTAACTATAAAATATAGATATTAAAGCTGTTTTTTTTATTCAATAAGTATCTTACTAGTTCATAAAGTGGCATTTTATATTTTAAACAGCATAACCATACACAATGTCTTAAATCTACTTTCTATATATATATATATATATAAATACATAGAATATATTTAAAAATTAAAATCTAAATATCATTTTTTCTGCTAATTTCATTTCAGCTATAATGATGTTTCTGTACCTTGGGAGTCCATTGAAATCACATAGGGAGTTTTTAAAATTGTTGATGCTTGAGACCTAAACCCTAAAATTTTTATGTAATTGTCTGGGTTATGATGTGAACACCAGGATTTTTAGGGACTGACATAAAAGATAGAGATTAATTATTAGAATTTCCCCCACCTCTTTATGAATAATGATATGTATTTCCTTTTAAACATGACTAAGAATGGGGCCTCCTTGGTGGCACAAGGGGTTAAGATGCAACCTATGGAGCTATCCACAGCCACTGCCACACTAATTCGGGCCTGGCCAGGGAACTACCCACATGGCGCACCAGACCTCTCCTGTCTTGCCCGCTGCTCCCCTTAGCAGTGTATTTCAGTCAATCTGCCTGTTCTGTTACCCACTCTGTCTCTGGTGAATCCTCTCATCCCCACCCCACACCTCTGGCCTGTACCCCAGTTCTTGTATGCATAAATAAATAAATCATCAGAAAAAAATAAATAGACATGAATAAGAAGCAGCAGATTTAAATAACATTTAGTATGACTATACAATTGATTTTCAGGTTTCCCTTGTCTTGTATTTCCATTTGTAAGCCCCTACAAAACTCAAATTAATGATGAGTTTCTTATTGGCACAGTGATTAGCTTGAGCTGGGCATAATCAATATTTTGCAACATCATTCTTTTTCTATCTGCTGAAGTCAAATTGCTCTTTTATGTAAAAACAAATCATCTGTGACTTCAACTTAAGTTATGCTCAGTAAAGATTGAGTACTTTATCAGGAATAATGTCCTCAGGAGCAAAAGGCTATTAAATAAAACCGTTTTCTTCTCCGTCTCTTCACCCACCTCCTGATTCATCCTCTCCATGCCCTACATATCATGAGTAGTTGAAGATTTCAAACTGTTACCTGCCCAGATGTCACTTCTGATCTCCATGCAAATGGCTGACTGTATACATGAACTTACCCATTCATATATCCCCAAGCCACTTCAGAACGATCATGGCCAAAATTAGATTAATCCCTGTCTCCTTAAAATCCTTTCTCCCCTCGTTATTTATTATCTCACTAAATATTACCTGTTATGGACATTCTGAAAATAACAGGTGAACCTCCAGCCAAAATTTGTTCAGCTGTTAAGCCTGATGGGGCCTATTGTCTCAATAGGATAATAAATGGTTTATAACTCACCCAACGAGGGTTCATGGGAGGAGCAGAGAGTCTCCCAACTGGGTCTGAAAATGGCTCATGGGAACAGGGAAAGGAAACTGTCACAGGACCCATGGACCTCGACCTGGCTTCCTGACCTTCCAGTTTGGGGAGAAGTCTAAGTGTCGGCTAAAACCTGACAATCCTGCAGAAGCAGAGGGCAGCAGTCTGACCTAGAAGTGACCTAGTCTCATTAGTCTGCTAAAGCTCACAGCAGAGACTCTAGATGCTAATAAGATGAGCCACAGAGGAGAGACTGAGTAGCTCTTCTACGCATGCCCCAGTACAGCAGTCCCAGTACACTGGGCCCTAGTACAGTGGGCCCCGCACAATCTGCCCCCAAAACACACTGCTGGCTGCCCAGCCCAGAATATCAACTCCAAAAAACCAGAACCCCCCCAACCCTAGGTGCAGAGCCTGGGGCAAGGTACTTCCACTCTCTTCTATTGTGTGATCCATAATTTACATTCCTTGCTTGAAACCTCAAAATGTTGGGGGGATTAACTCCAGAAAGCCAAAGACCCTGCACGATCTGTAACAACTCCTTTGGCTTTTAATGCAACTGGGGAGAGAGGAGGCCTGGGATGAGGGGTCCTTGAGCAGTCCAGCATTTGAGTGGTTTGAAATTTTCAATAAAGGAAGAAGCCCTGGGGGTTCCTTATCAATTTGCCTAGGGGGTGGGACTTGGGGTGGAAGCTGGTAGTCACTCATGTTAAAGTGAACTTGGGTCACAGTTGAAGACTCCAATTTTGATGTGAATTCAGAACAAGAATTTTTAGAACTGACCACCCACACAAACTCATCAAATATACTGTCATTTGTCAGTCAGCCATCTTTAGTGCATCATTTTTATTCTATACATTGTATATTAACTGATGTTATTCCTAAAAAAAAAAAAGAATGCAGTGTAGCGATATGTAGGTTAAAAAACTGGCCATTGGCAATCATTTACATAGATAAAACTCTGAATTTAATCTAGAAGAACAAAAGATATGTATCACATACACTGTATATATGTTATACTTTGATAGACTGGTGTATCTGTATTTATTTGTACATAATTACACACAAAATAGAATGCTCTACTTAATATTCTAGTACATAAAAATATTTATGAATATTTTTATATTCATAATGAATTTTAGGCCTTTGAGTGGTCTTTGTTAAAGCAGGCATGGATTCTATGCTAGGAAAAGATATTCCTGTTAACTTCCATTTCTGTCCCTGGATGATGTTGAATCATTCATAAACTTTTTGGGATATAGGATGAAGAACCAAAACCGATGCATGTAGTTTAGAATTACACCATGTGAAAAATTAAACTTTTGTTTTTAAGGAGGAATGCTCTTTAATCATGCTGTGTTCTCTAGTTAGTGTCCTCATGATTTTTTCCTATAGATCAAATCTCAGAAGAGAAACTTTTCAAAGTTAAAAGTGCCTTTGTGTGTCAACGGCATGGTTTATATTACCAGAGTTGGCCACATTTGATGAGAACAATTAATCACTCTACTTTTCACAATGACAGGAATGAACGAATTTATTTTTTTCTTTTAAAAAGGGAGAGAAAGGGGGGAATAAAATTTCTTAGAATTTATTAAAATAGCTTATTGAGAAATTTGTAAAAGAGGATAAACTTTTATTGTAATGTCTCTGTTAAACTATTTTATTAATGCAAATATTCTGACCTTAATTTTATATTAGTTTCTCTAATTATAAATTTGGAAAAAAAGGACTATACCAGTCTATTTTTGAATATATGAGTAAAATGCATGATAAGAGTGGCAAACTAGGTTTTTAAATACATATACCTTATAAAATCTGCTTATTCTGTTTCTCTAAAAATATAAATCCAAAACAGGCATTATTTTCACAAAAATACTTGATTTTAAAATTTCTTTACTCTAAGAACCACTTATATAATCTTGGAAAATATAAAAGGGTTGCCTCAAAAATATTCATTTATTTTCTTTTTCTCTATGAACCAATATAGTTCAACATCAAAACAATATTGTAGTAGAATCTGGCAGATAATGATAAGAATTAGTTAATGGAGCGGATTCCACTTGGACAACATGTGAGACCTGGCTAATCTGAAACCCTCTAACCACAAAGACCTAACAATTCTAGAGAAAATGTTCCATGAAAGGCTTTGCAAAGGAAGAGGAGAGTTATCTCCAGATACTCTGAATAGCCAGGCAACAGTGGCCAACTTAGTGCAGCTGAAAAGCAGAGATGATTAATTGTCTGTTCTCCAATAGGGTTACCATGTCACAGGCTTTTTCAGGTCTTCTACTCCTGTTGTAAAAACTATTTTAATCTTTGCAACAACTCTCCAAAGCAGACACCATTGTTCTCCTTGTTTACAAATGTTAATTGAGATGACCTGATGTTACATAACTTACTCAAGGTCACACAGATTGTAAATGGCAAATATGGAATTAAAGCCTTCATGACCTGTTCCTGGAGTCAGTAAACTAAACCAGATCATGAATTAGACACTTTGGATGTGAAATAACAGGAAAATCTCAAGGGGTCTAAAACAGAATGTTCCAAAAGTTTAAAGAAAAATTATAGTGAAAGAACAAGATTGTAAATAAAAATAAACACATTTGAAAAGGATAGAAATAAAACTTGTGGAAGTAAAATATCATTATTAAAAGTAAAACTCATTTACTTTAGTAGATAGTACTTTGGTAACCTATTGCCATTAAACATGGTGGAATGCTGAAATTATAAATGAGGTAAAATTTGCTATATGTATTCTTCTGCTCCCAATTTAGGAAATGAAAGCCAATTATGTGTTATGTATTATGAATTTTAAAGCTTTTCCTATTGCCTCAACATCCCACAAGAAGGCTGTGGACACTCCACCCAGATAAGGGGGTGCATAAGCTTAATAAGACTAATCCCTGCCACAAATTTGCCTTTTTGCCATGACTGTGGTCTAGTGGCATCAAATAGACCAAAGGAATCCTCTCGAGGCTTCTGTTTATGTTCTCTACCCTGACTCCCAATAAAGGCATTTGCCCAAGGTCTCCTCTTCTTCCCATGCTAAAGGTCACTTTCATTTTGAAATTATTAGCATATTATCACTTCATTTCAGTTACATCCATTTCCTGATTAATCAGGATCATTATATTCAGTGCATAAAACAGACCTCATGTTCTGATTTTAAACATTGTTCCCATTATTGAGGGTGAAAGCAGTAATGTTGCAGGATGTGTCTTTGTGAAAGGGGGAGGAACATTACAATGACTGAGGGGACGGACGCCATTTTCCCCATTACTTTCCATGCTACTAATACCTTAGATGCCGTGGACTACAACTCCCATCATGCCATGAACCAGACTTCTAGAATGGGAGCAGCTGGGTAGGAGGAAGGACAAGGTGGGTATAGCTGTATCTATTATCTATTTCTATATCTACTTATGGTGGAATGAAGTTGGATAGAATGACAGATACATGGAGAGGTTGTTCCTAGGACTTTAGAGGGTGGGCAGGATAACACAGCCATCATCTTGATCTCACAGTGGATTGTATGGTACATCATGAATTTTTTTTTTAATTAATAAATTTTATTTTTATATTCCCCATACAATTGCAATCCCCCCATTCTGACCCCAATCCCTCCCCTCCCGCCCCCCACCCCCCAAAAAGTGTCTCTGGTTCATAGTTTTTGTTGATTTTGATTTTCACTTTCTTATAGTTATTCATGAATTTTTGGTCCCTCCTGTCCCAGCTTTCTGGGATCTGCCTAAACCCTTTTTTGTGGTTCCCGACCGGGGATCCCTTGGAGTCCTGGCAAGCTTTCAGGTTGTTCTGATTTTAAACATTGTTCCCAATCCCTGCTCTAAGCCCTGTTTGGCCTGCATGAGTGAATTTCAGAGTTTGATACACTTTGAGCACACTAGAGTTAGATTCCTGCTTTTGTGTACACAGATGGTTGGCCCCTTTTACAAAGGGCAAAATGGTTTTTTTCCCCTTAATAGTTTGGGGTCCCTGGGCACTCCTCAGTTTTGACTGGTTTCAGTAATTCAAATACCATTCATGCTACCTGTAGTAGTTAAGGAAAATGATAGAAACAGAAAATATTTTCAGTTCTTTTACCAGGTATTAGTATAAAATTTTGCCAAATTTTGGCATAGAGAGGGGATCCTAGTTAAGGTATGATGTGAATTTGACTGGATTGGAAACCTTAGATCCAGATTTCATGGACTAGAGACATTGATTTTACTCAGCTTTATAAAATCAAAGCGAAAGTCTCAATAATCAGAGTTTAGAAAGGAGATCTTCTAGTCCTTCTTAACATTTTTAAAGTGTTTATAATAAGAATATTTATTGGCCTGTCTCACTGTGACTTATACATACTAACTTTTGGTGATCATTAAACATGACTAATATGTTCAAAGAACCCTTACTATTTTCTTCAATTTATTCTTTATATTTAATAGATTCAGTTGAGTTCTTTTTATGTTAAGGAATACTCTCTGATTTCCAAAACCATTTTACCTAACAACACAAAACTCGACAAAATCAGTCTGACATTACTTTCAAGTGCTGCTATCAAATCAATGTGCTTGTGGGAGGAGTCTCGAAGAAGTAGATCTGAGAAAGTAGGGAGTTTGTGAATGAAAAATTATTTTCTAGTCCACAGATCATCTGCTGTGGTGAGAAGAAAGGGAAGAAAGCTGAGGGTAGCAAGATGAGAGGAGGAAGGCATCCAGATGACATTTGTAAGAAATAATTTCTTCCTCTTTTGAATGCCCAGAGTCCTTTGTATTTTTTTTTTATTTTTTTTTTTAGTTCCATATTTATTTTATTTTATTTTATTTTATTATTAGATAATAAATTTTATTGTTATATTCCCCATACAATTGCAGCCCCCCCATTCTGACCCCAATCCCTCCCCTCCAGCCCCCGCCCCTAAAAGTGTCTCTGGTTCATAGTTTTTTGTTGATTTTGATTTTCACTTTCTTATAGTTATTCATTTTCCTGGTCCCTTATTTAAGTTTTCTAGATTCCTGCTATGAGTGAGACCATCCGGTATTTTTCTTTTTCTTTTTGGCTTATTTCACTGAGCATGATCCCTTCCAGCGCCATCCATGTTGCTGCAAATTGCATGTGTTTATCTTTTTTGAATGCTGAGTAATATTCCATGGTATATATGTACCACATCTTCTTGATCCAGTCATCTATTTTTGGGCATTTGGGTTGTTTCCAAAGCTTAGCTATTGTGAACAGTGCTGCTATAAACATAGGGGTGCAGGTGTTCTTTGGAATTGATGTTTCTGTGTCCTTTGGGTAAATACCTAGGAGTGGAATTGCTGGATCATATGGAAGCTCTATGTTTAGTAGGTCCAGAAATCTCCACACAGCTTTCCACAGTGGTTGGACCAGTTTGCACTCCCACCAACAGTGCAGAAGAGTTCCTTTTTCTCCACACCCTCGCCAACATTTGTTGTTGCTAGTTTTTTTAATATGTGCCATTCTCACTGGTGTAAGATGGTATCTCATGGTAGTTTTGATTTGCATTTCCCTGATGACAAGTGATGTTGAACATTTTTTCATATGCCTGTTGGCCATTTGTATTTCCTCTTCTGAGAAGTTTCTTTTTAGCTCTTCTGCCCATTTTTTGACTGGATTGTTTTCTTTGTTGTTGTTGAGTAGAGTCCTTTGTATTTTAATCTTGTGAGCATAGGAATTTTGCCTGGATCCTGTCAGCTTCTCAGATCCCATTAGATGAAATATCTGACTCAGAGCATGTGGTCAGTAATTGTTCTGTAATTGTTCAATAAATAGATTTCAAATGGTTTGATAGATATATAAGCTATATAGTTATTATCATTTCTAATCATTTCTTTCGGAAAATAATGTCTTCAATGTTGCTCATTTATTAATTTATTCAATAAATATTCCTTAAATATTTGAATAAGGTATTGACTGTCTTCAGTGAAATAATAACAGCTGTCCAATCCTCTGTGTTGATGTTAATCTTCCCGAATATGGCTAAGTCCCTGCCTTCCTAAATTTTAAGTGTGTGTCAGATCCATTGGCTGAGATCTGAGGTGTGGCTTTTTTTTTAGCTTGTATATCATCTTGTCATTAAACTCTGGTAGGACAAAGTTCAGAACTAAGTAGAAAGAAAGTTTTTCATTAATTAAAAAATATATAGGGCCTCCCCAGTGGCGCAGCGGTTGAGCGCTGGGTTGCGAAGCTGCCCGCAGCCTCTGCGGTGCCGGTTCAATCCCCGGCTGCTCCCCGGCCACCAGAGGAGGGTCCCACATGGCGCGCAGACCTCTCCTGCCGCCCACTGCTCCCCTCAGCAGTGTACTTCGGTTCTTCTGCCTGCTCTGCTCCCCACTCTGGCTCTGGTGAATTCTCTCACCCTCCCGCGCTTCTGACTGTACCCAGTGCATGTATAAACAAACCATCAAATAAATAAATAAAAAAATAAAAAACATGCCTCTATTAAAAAAATATATATATATATAAATTTTGAATTTCAGAATGGCTTACTTTATTAGGCAACAAATATTAGAAACATCTGCTACAGATTCTGGAATCTTGAGTTTTTTTATTTTCTTTTGTTTGTGTAAATCTGAATTCTTATTTCCTGATCTGCAAAAATTGAATATTTATATCTGGGTAACATAAGATTGCTACATTAATTTATCTGTGAATATATATAAAGCCATTATATAACTATCAAGTGGCATTAATATAGGAATTGACAAGCTAATACCTGTGATCCAGCAGCCTGCTTTTTACAAAATAAGAATAAATAATAATAATTATAATATAAATAATAATAAAAAATAAAATTTTAGTGGATAACTGGCACTCCTGTTGACTTAGATGTTTTCATGGTAGACTTCAGGTACAATGGCAGAATTGAGTATTCACAACAAAGTCATTGACTTACAAAACCTAAAATATTTACTGTGTGGCCCTTTAAGAAAAATGTGATGACCTATTCAAATAATATTAATACTGAAACTTACTAATATGAATAATAGCAACAAAAGTAAATTTCTACAATTGAAATGAAAAATATTTGAAATAGTCACTAAGTGGTGATGCACTGTTTGTTTCACTAGGAAATGTAAACACTTGATTTTGCAGATAGGTTAATAAAGTCAACTAGCCTTTATTTCTACATAGTGAACCTTAAACCTTAAATTCAGTCTTCACATCCATGTGTTTACTCATTGATCTATGAAATAACAATGAGAGTTTGAGCTCAATTTCACACCCACATACTTGATGTTTATACTATACTGTTAACACTAGTTACAAAAATTAGAAAGCTTCTTGGCATCAGAGTGTAGTCATAACATAAATCTGTATATATTTATATAACTCTGTAGCTTCTGAGAAACTGAGTCTATATTTGTGATTGGAACAAGCAAAGCACAGGAAAATGTGATCAGGGCCCTATCTGCCATCTTGATCCAGTGCCTAAGAGAGCTCATAACAGGTTTCCAATCAACAGGGTTGAATGATGTGGTTAAATGTTCAGATTTCTTCACGAAAACCTCTCCATGACACTTCGTTTTGCAAAACTAGGAGGTTTTTCCTTATACAAATTATAATTTTTCCCCCTTATAATGCCCAACTTAGGCAGCAAAGAAGATATAAGAGGCAGTTATTCTAGTTCACCCATTAACAACCTGTCATAACATCACAAAATTCAATTATAATAATCTCTGTTGGTAGTAACTATAAAGCAAACTGATTTAGTAGCCTCACGAAAGTGTTAAATTGAGTTTATTGGGATCTTTCTGCATAAATACTACTTGCTGGTCCCTTTTAAATATCTTTTAAATAGCTATATAAATACAGATATAGATATGTACATGTATACATATATGTTCATAATGTTATGATTCAAATATTGTATCATTTTAAGCATATGTCAGATCCACTGGCTAAGATCAAGCTGTGATCTCTTTATTTTTTATATTTATGAATTGATGTATTTTTAGTTGAGGTAATATTTGGCTACTCCCATCAAGGATCACTATGGCAGGGTACCCACCATGAAATCACCCATAGTCCTCCACCATCGTCCACGGTGCTTCCCTTCCTCCCCAACCCTTGGTGCTTCAGTTCTGTAGTCAGCTCTCAAGGGTTAGTTTTCAAGCTTGTCTTTGTCTCTTAGTTTAGTTACATTATATTCCAAATATTAGAGACACCGTTGGGTATTTCTTTTTCTCCTTTGACTTATTTCACTTGGCATTCTCTCTTTCCCCTCTTTTTTTAGCTTGTACATCATCTTCTCATCTCTCTCAATACACTCTGGTCTAACCAAGTTCATAACTGAACATTCCTAAATCTTGACAGTTTAACAATGTCCTTCTTTCACATTATTAAGTCTAATTGTTCTTCTATTGATTACAGGTGAGAACAAGAGCACTGGATATATGTTAGAGTCTCACAACAAAAACCAAAGGTATTAACATCAATTTTTATTTAAGTTCTTACAGTGACTTAGCATTATCTGCAAAAAAAAAAAAATGACCTTTCCAGCAGCTCCTTGACCTCCCAGTTTGCAACCTAGGAGGCTGTCTAATATCAGCCTCAACTGTGATCACCTGTTCCACTTGACTCCATGGCTGTAAAAGCACATACTGATCCTTGGAGGTCAGATGGAAGGGATCAAAATTCACAGCCTGATCACAGACAATATCTGGCATATATTTATTTGTATGTCTACTTTTACAGGGAAATTTGACAAATATTTGACCAATTTGATTAAAGAACATAGGAAATTGAATCATTTCAAGTGCCACTTATCATAATCTGAGTCTCTGGAATTATTTGTATGTTATTAAATCAATAAAAATATTTCAATGTGCATATCTTTTCCTCTCTGTGTTAATATAAATCTTACCTGAAAATTATTAGCAACATTTATTTAAATGCTGAAAAAAAAAAAACCCTGTGCATGGCATAAGGAATAATCCTAAAATTTTACCAAATATTAAATGTTTGTTATTTTAAGTGAATTTTTTAAATATTTATTTTATTTATACAAGAACTGGGGTACAGGCCAGAGGCGTGGGAGGTGAGAGAATCCACCAGACACAGAGCAGGCAGATGAACCGAAAACACTGCTGAGGGGAACAGCAGGAGAGACAGGAGAGGTCTTCTGCGCCATGTGGGTTTCTCCCTGGCAGGAACTGAACCTGCACTGCAGAGGCTGCGGACAGCTTCACAGTGCTGCGTTCAACCCACTGTGCCACCGGCGAGGCCCTATTTTTTTATTTTATATGAAAATATTTGCCAGTCCTCTTGATTTACATTTGATATATATGAATAATGTTCTTTACCTGGTAATGAAGATATCCAAAACACAGCATTTGAAAAGATATTGTGGAGTGAAAAAATCTACTTTTGCACTAGAATAGCAGACTTCTGTATGATTTTTATAAGATATAAATTTTAGTTTATATATTATGTATTAGTTTATATATTATATATTAGTTTATATATTATGAAAGCCGCTCAAATGCTTATTGGGAGGGGGACGAGCACATATAAAGTATGTAAGTTACTGCCATATATTTTTGTGAAAAGTGACAGGAGGTATGATGGAAAGGTCACAACTATGTGTTCTCTTTTTGCCATATATTTTGTTCAATTATTGCTTTAAATGAAACAATTCAAAAGTCTTTGTATAAAGCATGGACCCAGAGTTAGATCACAGAATTGTAATTCATAATGTTAGCATCAAGTCAGGGTAAATAAGTATGACTTTGTCATTGAGATCCATCACTATACACAAAAATTGTGTCCAGCTGATTATGAAACATGCAGTATATACAAAACTATAAAATCAGTATTACAAATCTGTTGAACTGTAATCTTCTACCTTCTAAGATGAAAGTTAAGCTTATATCAAGAAAATTAAGTCCACAAACTTCTCATTCATTTTCCTTTTAGACAGTGAGTCAGTATGATAAATAAGTTAATATTTCATTTCATTTCATTCCATGATGTGGTCTTCAAAACCACAGATCCACCCAAAGGGGAAATGACTTTATCCCTCTCATTCTGGCTATTTTCAGAGACGTGATCCTGGAAGTGAGAGCTGCTGATGGGTAAGTCATAGTCTGTATTTAACCCACAGACATGTTTTGTTTAACCAACACAATATTCTAGAAGTTGGGAAATTTTATGAAACATTCTTAATTCTTGACTTCTCTTGAAAACTGAAAAAATCTTTGAACATGATCCTCATTCCCATATGGAAACACGCAGCTGGATGCAATCTCTACCTACTACAGCCTCCTCCACATACGGAGTACTTCATTGACCCAAATTGCCTGTAGGCATTTGGGTCTCAGATTCTTCTTGTAGATTATCTGTGTTTATCAATTTGACTCCATTTTCTATGACATGGCCCAGGTTCCTATGAATTACTACATAAAAATTATTACATAAGAATTAATCTTCCTCCTATATCTGGGCATCCTTGGTGGCGCAAGGGGTTAGATGCAACCTATGAAACTGTCCGCAGCTTCTGCAGCATGAGTTCAATCCCCCAGCCAGCCAGGAAGCAACCCACATGGTGCAGCAGACCTCTCCTGACTCGCCCGCTGCTCCCCTCAGCAGTATGTTTCAGTCAGTCTGCCTGTTCTGTTCCCCACTCTGTCTCTGGTGGATCCTCTCCACCCCCATATCTCTGGCCCGTACCCCAGCTCTTGTATGCATAAATAAAATAAATCTTTAAAAAAATTTAAAAAAAAGAATAAATCTTTCTCCTACATTTGGAAAAACTGAAAGAACATGGCAAATTAAATATTTCCCCACATTTAATTAGTATTTTCCCATTTGCTTCCTGATTAACTTTAAATTGACTAACTAGACTCATGTACCATGTAATTTTGAAAAGTAAAAGATTGAAATCTCATTTTATTGATTTAAAAAAAAAAACACACAGCAAGATTTTGAGGTAGGGTGTGAACCCTGGCCACTTTTCTCTGGAGCCTGAAATCTTAACACCAACACTGTCTCTATGCCTATACTTCAGTCTACTGGTCTACGTAGACAACACCTTGGAAAAAATTGTGATCCATAATTTTTGGAATCTTTAATTGTTAAGTAATGAACTGCTTCTGAACCTCTTGATTCCCAGAGTTTATCTTATAATAATCTATTGAAATTCCATAGTGTTCCATTTCAAGGAGTACTCAATTTTTATTTATTTGTTTTTTGATACACATAGTGTCATAAGTGGCATTTATGTTGAGCTTGGGAAACCTTCTTGTGTGTCTTCTTATGTGAAGTAAAATGTGTGTAATTCTCTTTTATTATCTTTAATCCATCCCTCTGCACCTTCTATATTTATTATAATGTTTAATATGATAAACAGGAGTAATTCAGAAAGATAATTTTTTTAAATTTGGCCAAATAAAAGAACTATAATTCTTGATCAATAATACAAGATCAATTTTTATTTTTTATTTTTTAAGATTTATTTATTTATGCAAGCACTGGGTACAGTCAGAAGCGCGGGAGGGTAAGAGAATTCACCAGAGCCAGAGCGGGGAACAGAACAGGCAGAGTGACGAAATACACTGCTGAGGGGAGCAGCAGGCACAGCAGGAAAGGCCTGCGCGCCATGTGGGTCCCTCGCCGGTGGCCGGGGATGGAACCTGCGCTGCAGAGGCTGCGGGCAGCTTCGCAGTCCAGCGCTCAACCTCTGCGCCACCAGGGGAGGCCCTCAAGATCAATTCTTGATCACTAGAGTCAATAATTTGGTTCTCTCTCCTTATCAGTTTTCTTATGTGGCATAATTAAATTAAATAAAACTTTAAGCTTTTTTTTATTTTATCACTTTAGTTTACTCAGTTAAGCATAAATGACTTTTATTTCATTGTTTAATTTAATTTCTGACATTGTCTATAATTCAAACATGCTGCTTCCAGATGGAAATTATTTCAGGGGAACTCTTACAGAAAAATTCAAATTCATTTTCACTCTTCAACACACCATTTCAAATGTTGCTTTTTAAAATTTTATTAGTGTATATGTGCCTTAACCCTTTCTTTGCCTTTGCTCTTAATTACATAACATAGATTATGAATCTTTAAGTTACCTTTTAGTAAAAATTTTCATTTACAGGAACAACTAAGTTTTTTCTGTTTTTTTTTTTTTCCTTAAACACCAGTTACTCTGAAGTTCAAATCTCTGCTGAATAATGGGTAAAATGAGATAGTTCTTATGAAGAATCAATGGCCAACTTTTAATAAATTACAAGTTGCTTTCATTTATCATTTTATGGCACAATGTAGAGATTTTTACAGTCGCAATAAGAGACCTAAGAAACTTAAAGAGATGCTGAGGAAGAAGTCAGAGAATAGCATTTGTTGCCAGGACATAAAGATTTTTATGACATAGAGCACGTTTCTCACTGTGGCACCTACATATTTATGTCTTACTAAGCAAACTAATTTCTACAAAAACTCTGACTTCGCCTCATTCTTCAACTAAAAATTTACTTTCAGAAATAATTATATTTCATATATAATAGTAACTGAATAAAAATATGGGTTCACCATATGAGATGGATAAATTCAACCTTTTATTTCTAAATGAAGAGTATCTTACTCCCCGCCTGTTAAAACTCCTAGGGAAAGTCCCCTTTCATGTTGAGGATATGTCCAAACTAAACTTTATGTGAATACCAGTTCAAACCCTGACATATCGACCCCCAAATTAATAAATGTATCAAATTATGGGCACCCTTGTGCTTTCTAAGTTCCCCAACTGTAGCAATGCCCCCCAACCATATCGAACATGATATTATTCCCTTCAACACTTGAATTTGACTTTCTCACATTTGTAGTTTTATTCACTCTAAGTGGTGTTTACATTTTGTTTCTGCACTGGATTCTTGGCAAACACTGGGGATTTAGCTTGAGCTCCTTTTAGTGCTACGACCATGGAAAATTCAGCAGGGTGGTTAAAAACTCAGACTTACTTCAATAGTCTCAGATTTACATTCTCGGCATGTTATTTACTAATAATACAGTCTTTGGCAATATATATGTATATAGTTGGTCTGGGTAAAGCTTCTTCATTTGTAACATGGATGGTTTTAAAGATAAAATGAGAAACACATGTGAATGATGTATTTGCACAGTGTTGGGAATGTATTAAGTTCTCAATAAGTGAGAGCTGAGTATTGTTGCTTTTATGAACTGTCTTGGGTAGAATACAACGTCTTAATTGTGGCTCCACTGGACCCATAGCTCAGGGTCAGCTATCTTGCTAGAACAGGACAGTTTCATCTTCTCCCCATCCCCTGAATGGGAGAGCGAGGAGAATCAAAGGAGGAATCAAGTCTAGCAAATCTCTTTTGTTCCCCATAGGTTTAGAACAATTTTGAACACATAATAGGCACACATTTAATATGTGTAAAGAAAGACCATCATTTTCCCACATTAGTTGGCCCTGAATGAGGTGTTGGAAGGAATAACAAAAAAATAGTACATAATGGTTCCCCTGCACAGCTCTTTCAAAAGGCACACCAACATATGAAATGTGTGCAGATCCATTTTGTGTCACATAAAGAAATGCCATGAGTTCATGCAGAAGTAGAATTTCCCTTTAAGTGTGTCTTCGGTTGGCTATAAACTATGTTGTGAATACTAACCCCCAGATCAAAGGACAAAGGAAAATCAAGAATTCTTATAGAATGATGCTGGTTCACCTTCAAAGTCAGTTAGTTGATCCACACATCAGTGTAATCAAGTTGTTTAGTAAATGACCAGTTAAATTAATGAAAAAATTTAGCTAATCCAACAAATTGAAAAAAATTCTAGCCCTCTCACCTAGTAGAGCCATGCTCCTTTAACACAGAGAATTCAAGAGTATTGTTTTATATTTTGAGAGGACTCCAAACTCTTTGACTAACTTCTAAAAATAAACCTTGAGTCCTTTGGAAAAAGAAAATGTTGGATCAATTCCTCATATCATGCAATGAAATCAATTCCAAGAGAATGAAATAAACGTAGAAAAATACAACATAAAATATACCAGAAGTAACCACACATGTAAAACGCTTTATAACTTGTGCATGATTTATGAGTCAAAATCAACAAACAGAGCAAGATGTATAATTTGATTTTACAAAAACATCAGGATTTAAAAATCTTGTCATGGCAAATGTAACCATACATAAAACAAAAAGACACATATAGAACTGAAAAAAATGCAGTTTATAGCACACAGTGTTAATATGCCTAATAGATAAAAAAAAACCTGTGATAGGAGAATAAAAAGATGAATGCTTTAGAACACGGATTATAATGATCAAAATTACTTCACAATAAAAATCAAAATGGCTCTAAGGTGCTAAAAACTTATTTATGTGTGCATTTTTTATTCAAGAATTTCATTTTTTTGAAAACTACTGTAATAATACCTTACCAAATATGAAATATTTATATTCATGATTAATCGCTGAATGACTAATTTGAACAACAAAAGACTGGCAACGATCCATCTGTCCATCAGTAGGAGACCACATAAATTAAGATATTATAGAAACCCATAAAGAATACAAGAAAGCTGTAAAAAGAAAATAGAGAAAATGATTTATAATAATATGCTACCACTTATATCAGTAAGGGAGAAATGAGTTATATGTATATTTGAATATTCAATTCAACAAAAAAAGGATAAATAATATCTTAAGTTGATTGTTAATCTGAGAGTTGAAAAGTTTGGTTTTATTAATGCTTCGTTAATAATGCAGGAGTGGGAGTGTGTGAAGGAGGCAGGATCATCTGGCAACTTTTGCTGGAACAATGCCAGATGGTTCTGCCTCCTGGTGTCTAATTTTAGAGAATTTCATTTTGCACTACAAAGCTGCTTTATGGAGTAAAATTATAAAAAGTATTTTTCAAAATGCATGCAAATTACCCCATCACATCTTCAGCACAACTCTGCTAAATTGAAAGTATAAATGATATAACTCGTTTTATTTGATAGTACACACTATTATTGTGAGTACCAGTGGTTAGTTGAAAATTATCTAAATGTAACTACTACTTAACAAACTGGGAACAAATCACGTTGAGAAAACAATAGAAAAACATACTTTAAAATTATGTAGTGCTAATGTATTTCATAAAGTGTCCCAAATCTTTAGATTCTTGGCTTAATCTTAATCTTTCAGTTTCAAATGAATTTGTTATGTGACTGCCTCAACCACAGTATAGAAATAGCCTTAATGACACTTGTTCCTTGACTATGGGAAGCTGTCATTCCAATTTAAACTGACAAATGTGCTTTTACAGCTGGGGCCATATTGGGATCTGTATCTTGGGGCCTTTGGGAGGAAAATAATGCATAAAACATCCCCAATAAGCCATGCTGATTTTATGAGTGAATATGCTGCTGAGCTTCACCGTGAATGGGAACACAATTAATCAAAGAGCTGATCTCCTGCTATGTGAATTTTTAATTTTTTTCTTTGTGAGTCGCCATCTGAAATTATTCTGACAAAAATATTCAATGACAGTGAAATTACTCTGCCATTCTAAAATGATCTAGGACATCTTCTCAACTGAAAATACCCTAAGATTTCCTTGCAACCTTTTCCTTTTCTGCACTAGCTACCTGAAGGATATATGAATCATTGGATCTGAGTACAGAAAGTATAGAGATTTAAGTTCAAATAGTCTTATAAACTAAAGTTTGATATTTCATTTGTTTTCTTCTATATTTCTATTGCTAATGGCAGAATTTTCAGTCTTTGAGAGTCTCTGAGTCACTTCTACGTGATTTATATGTTTTCTCTGCTATGAATGTCACCCCGGGAGAGGTAAGATGTGGTAAAACAGGCTACTGTGGCTCTCCATGTATTAGTGCAGTCACTTGAGACAAGACACAGATAACATCCGAAGGTTGTTAAACTAAGGTCACTTTCCAAAACAACAAGCTCCTGCTCTCTGTGACCCTGAAAGTTTGGAGTTTAGGAATTTCCTGGAGAGATTGTGTTTTGTCTAGCATTTTTTTAAAAAGTACCAGGGGACTCAGCTCGCAATAGCAGGACTGTCTTAATCAAAGATGTAAAAACAGTATAAGTTAAACAGATGTATTGAGAATTAGAAGCAAAGGACAAGGAAGACAGCAATTAGGAATCATAAACAAAATTGCGTATGGTTACATTAAGCAAAAGTCAAGGAGTTTATATAGTTCTGTCTTCTTTATTGTATTGTTTCTCACTCGTTTATACTAACTTATATTTTATTTTTTATATTTTATTTTATATAATTCTTACATAATTTTTCATCTTTGCACAATGTATGCATTTTCATTACAGTTATATTCCCCATACAATTGCACCCCCCCCTTATTTTGACTCTAGTCCCTCCTCTCCTGCTCCCTCCCTCCCCCTCACCCCCCCCCCCCCCCCGTAGTGTGTCTCTGGTTTATAGTTGCTTGTTGATTTCGATTTTTACTTTGTATTGATTAGTCTTTTTCTGGGTCTCTTATTTAGGTTTTCTAAATTCCTGCTATGAGTAAGACCAGCCAGTATTTTCCTTTTTCTTTCTGACTTATTTCGCTGAGCATGATCCCTTCTAGCTCCATCCATGTTGCTGCAAACTGCATGTGTTTATCTTTTTTGATTACTGAGTAATATTCCATGGTGTATATGTACCACATCTTCTTGATCCAGTCATCTATTTTTGGGCATTTGGGTTGTTTCCATAGCTTAGCTATTGTAAATAGTGCTGCTATAAACATAGGGGTGCAGGTGCCCTTTGGAATTACTGTTTCTGTGTCATTTGGGTAAATACCTAGGAGTGGAATTGCTGGATCATATGGAAACTCTATCTTTAGTAGGTTGAGGAATCTCCACACAGCTCTCCATAGTGGTTGGACCAGTTTGCACTCCCACCAGCAGTGCAGGAGAGTTCCTTTTTCTCCACAACCTCGCCAACATTTGTTGTTGCTAGTTTTTTTAATATGTGCCATTCTCACTGGTGTGAGGTGGTATCTCATTGTAGTTTTGATTTGCATTTCCCTAATTACAAGTGATGTTGATGTTGAACATATTTTCATATGCCTGTTCTAACTTATATTTTAATATAATAGAATGACTTTGGGAAAAAATATTATTAGCATAAGTGATACTCTTGAGAGCTGCTAACAGTTTCTCCTTGATTTAATGTAATAACTGATAATATCTTTACTTGGTTATATTTATGAGTATTAGGTGATATGTACATAGAGTGAAGTCCAAGTTCCAAAAGCCCATAATAATACCATACCAATACCATAGCCAAGCTTTCACCAAGGCACTTTCAAACAATTTATTATCATCTTTATCTCAAATATAAATACCTTGAAGAAGCCATGGGGTCAAAATACATCTTTACATTTAGTCCATTCTTTTGGAATGTACATTAACAAATATCCTGAATGTTTCCACTCTCTCTATATTCCCACATTCACAGGTGATGAGTCAAACACATCACTTAACTGAATTAGTTGCATAAGAAGAACTTTGTCTCATCTCAGACTGGTGTGAGTGTTACTCTTGGATTCTGTCTGTGAAACTGAAGATATTCCACACTCTCAATTTTTCATGGGACCATGTATAACTTTGAAACCCAGTTTCCTCCTGTCCTCTTAAATGCAGTATCGTGCTGTGCAGTGAAGTGCCTGTTATTGGAGATGCTTTAAACAGTGTAGTCATCTTGATAACAAAGGTCAAGGAATGTCAAGTGGACTAAGTAGAAACATCATTATGACTTTTGCAAGGAGTCAAGTAAACTTCCTTTTTCTATGTGTACATATATACAAA
Organism: Talpa occidentalis; assembly: GCF_014898055.3. NCBI lineage: Eukaryota > Metazoa > Chordata > Mammalia > Eulipotyphla > Talpidae > Talpa > Talpa occidentalis. Next base: position 138,940,912 of record NW_023604295.1, on the reverse strand, counting down.
AGCGTGTTTTTCCATATCTTGAATTATCATTTCCAACAACCCTAATCAAATACTTTAACCAAACATAAATAGCACCTACATATTCTGAAACTAAAATGAAAACCTCAGTCCACAAAAAGTTGTTTTTGTCACTTGTATAAAGTTCCGCATGAAGGTTAAGGTACACATCAAAGATCATGTTGCCAAATATTTTGTGTCTAATGAGTTTTAGTTTTATCGTACTTTGTACCTGGCCAGGCAAGGGAATGCACTTTTCTGGAAAAGGGCTTTTTCGCAGGCTTTAAGAAAGACAAGAAGACTAACCTAAAACAATAACCTTTAACTCTTATTTACACCAAAAGTTTTTTGTATATTTATTCTGAAAAAGGAAGTACAGGTGATAATTAGTACAAATGATAACTATTTACTGACTAACAAATATTTGATTTTTGTTAGGTTTTGTATAACATATCTAGGGACAAATATCAATATTTAATATCATTGAGACCTGATCAGAAAATGAAATGAGGGGCCTCCTGGTGGTGAGGGGTTAAAGTCTCAGTGCTATCAAGCTATCTGCAGCCACTGCTGCATGAGTACTATCCCTGGCCAGGGAGCTGACACACAAGGCGCAGCAGACCTCTCGCTTGCTGCTCCCCTCAGCAGTGTATTTCAGTAGATCTGCCTGTTCTGTTCCCCACTCTGTCTCTGGTGAATCCTCTCACACCTCTGGCCTACACCCCAGTTCTTGTATGCATAAATAGAAATAAATCTTTAAAAGAAAATGAAATGAGACCAGATTCAGCAGAAAAAAAAATAATAAGCAACAGAATCACTAGTAACTAAATGACTATGTTGTCCCTAGTGATATGCCCCAAAACTGGAAGATCTTTTAAAATTAGAGACAGCATAGTACTCACCAACTAGCCAAAACCTTAAAAAACATCTCTCATTATATTCTAAAGTAAGATGACATAAAAATATGCTACTGAGTTCTGTATGAGGTAGTATCATAGTAGTTATTATCTATTATGCTTAGTAGAGAATATACAAAACTTTATTGGAAGAAGAGGCAGTTAAAAATCAGGTAACAAAATGTATAATCCTTAATTAATATAGCAAAGACATTAGCAACTGACTAGAGGTCATACACAAAGAGCCTTAAATTGGAATTTTAAAACTAAATTGTAGTCTCCCTTTGAAATGACTAAACTAGAAATGACTAAATTGTATTCTCTTTTTTTGTTGTTGTTCATTGTTATCCTTGAATCTAAGGATATGTTTGTTCCATACACTATCACATTTGCAGCTTCTCAGAACCTCACTAACACTGATGAAAAGCTTGGTAACAAGAAATTCTTCCACTAATGCTGTCATCGATGTCAGTGTCTTCCAGTAAGATGAGGTCAACCACTGACTAGTCACAAGAATTTGCTGAGCCTTAAGTTCTTCATGTGCAAAGCACACTTAGAACATATTAAATGAAACAGGTATGTAAAGCACAGTACCCGATCAGAGGAAACAAGATAACTGGTAATAGTTGCTATTATTACTGTCATTATTAAGACACTGACAATTGCCTTCAATTCAAGAAGGTCAAAGCTTGTGATAACTAAATAATTCTACTAAATTGTGTCCCACCACTTAATCACGGGCATTGTTTATATATATTGTGAACCTTAAGAGGAAGAAAATAATAGCTATCAATTCCCTGTGATCTATTAATCCTTTGGCTCATTTCTAAGATTCCCTCGATACCTAGTAGAGCCAATACTTCTGGGGCATATAGATTCATCACATTTCTGAGACATGTAATGCATACCTAGTTTCATCTGTCAGTGCCTTATTATTCTTCTCCTATAAGCTATTCCTCTTGCATGTGTTGAAACATGCCTTAATTTGGCACACAACAGGGAATTTTCATACAAGCATTCTAAAAGGGAAAAATAACTTTTTGATAAAAAAATTATGTAAAAAGTCAATTATAAAGCAATCATGGTAAAACAAGAAAACCAATAAAGTGAGTGCACACACACACACACACCCCTTAGTCTATTTAGTCCACTGCCATCCATGTCCCTCCCTCTTCTCATCTCCTGATCCCCCCTCCCCCACCCCCAGAATATTCAGGACCTGATCTATTTCTGATAATGTAAGTTAGATGGATAAGACATGAGGGACATTGGCCATATGAAGTTAGTTGCTATACCAGCTTAATAATTCCCATGTAACATTTTGCTTCTCATATAAAGACTTTACTTACATATTTGGAGATGTTTTCCATAGTATAAAAATATTACTAAAACAGATTCCAGTGAGAAATATAATTAAACAAGTACAAGAAGAGGTCATGAAAATGTGGAGCATCAATAACCTTGGAAAGGGAAACATAAAATCGTAACATTGGAAGTCCTGAGGTTTAGTGTCCAGCCAGGAATCCTGTATGATAGGAAAATACATCTTAAACATATAGTTTCAAAACTGAAGTTTCATGGCACCTGATGCAGTCCTGGATCTTTGGTTTATCAAGCATTACTTGAAAATTATTTTTTCTTTGTAAGCTATAAACATTTTTAAAATAAAACTGTAATTTTATATATTGACTATGTAATGTGATTTTGAACTTTAGTCACCCATTTACGGAATAGGAAATGATTGTTACATTTAAAAAAAAACTTTTAGCCCTTGATTTGAACTCTACATAGATTATGATATCTGTGGATATAGACTGAATAAAAACACAAAAAATGTTAGAATAGGTTGACTTCCTGATGACCCAAGATAATGCATAGTGATTTTTCCTATCTTAATTTCTAATGGCATTATTATAATACTACAGTATTTCTATACTATAATAACATTACTAATGCTGATAGTTTAGAAGCTCTAAGTTTAAAATAATCTCTTAAAAACTGATTTCATCATAAATCATAAAGTATTACTCTGCATCATTAAAATCTGCATCTGATGAGAAAGAATAGACAAAGTAAATTTTTAAATAAATCAAGGTAAATTTTGCTTACAACTAGGACGGTGACTGCAATTTCCAGTGAGCATACTTTTTACAGTAACATGTGTGAATAATGGTTATGTGGCTTCCCCTTATTCACTAGTTGAGAAAACCAGGAACAAAAACCAGAGCTACTCATCACTTGTCTCTCTAGTCTTTTTTTTCTCTTTCTGCTTTTAAGTTCAGTTTTTAGAGATCCTTGATGGGGAAATAACATTTTCTTTTGCAGAAGCAAATCAGAGATTCAGTTTTTTGTTGTTGTTGTTGTTCCTTATTTTTTTTTTTAAAGATTTGTTTTATTTATACAAGAGCTGGGGTACAGGCCAGAGTCGCGGGAGGGTGAGAAGATTCACCAGAGACAGAGCGGGGAGCAGAACAGGCAGACAGACCGAAAGCACTGCTGAGGGGAGCGGAGGGCGAGACAGGAGAGGTCTGCTGCACCATGTGGGATTCTCCCTGGCCAGCCAGGAATCGAATTGGCACTATGGACAGAGGCTACGGACAGCTTCACAAGGCTGTGCTCAACCTGCTGCGCCACCAGGGAGGCCCTGTTGTTCCTTATTGATACTGAGTTATTGAGGAGCTTTGGGCACTTTCAAAAGCTATTTTTTGCAGACCCCTGTAGTATCTGAATATCCTGGCTTGTCCATGCTGCATATTGAGCCCTAACTTAGCATCATTCATAGGTTCTTGGAAACTGTGACTTTAAGGGAAACTGACATAGGACGAAAGCAGATGCTTGAATAATAACCTTCCCGCAGCATCCACTGGGATGGCTTGTTTTATTTTGTTTCTCATCAACATTTCTCATCAAAGTGCAAAAAGCACTTTGACCTGAATGATGTATTTGAGGACCTGATATGTTTTAAAATTCACATAGTTCAAAGATAGAACACCAAGTCTTGAAGTGGTAAGTTAGCTGAATGTTTAACCATTCCTCTCCGCATGGCCCAGGTTTCAGCGAGATTTGATGGTGTCGTTTTCCCTGGGTAGAGTCCAGCTTGTGGTCATAGACAGAGGTCTCCCCTCACCCGACAACCACCTCTGCTGTGGGCACGGGACCTTCCCTAAACAAGCCCCCAGCTGCGGATTATTGGTTTGACACAGGAAAGAGAAAACATCAGGTAGTACAGCGAGAGACTCAGCAAACAAGAAATCGCGGTGAGAGGAACTGGTCTGAGGACACTGAGGAACAGATATCTGAGAAGATAAATATTAATGGAGTCTCTGAGTGAGGTAAGGGACCACACTGGACTGGAGTTTCCGTGAAATGTTTATGGAGGAGGACTGGGGCAAGGAGTGGCGGGAGGAGAGGCCACAGCAGAGTGATGCCAACACACACAGCATCTGGCGCTGTGCTCAAGTGACTTCTTTTCCCTCTTAAGTTCCCCTCTTCACCCTTATGTGGTGATTTATGGAGACCGCTGATCTTATCACATGGGGTTTTCTCTGTCTGACAGAAACCTGAAGCAAAATCCTAGCCCACGTCTAATGAACAGGTACTGCTTTTATGAATTTAAGATATCATCGCCCTTATCCTATGTCCTCACTCAAATTTTCCCCTTAAGCAAATTTCCAAATGTTGCTAATTTTAACTATGGTGTATGATTTTGAATAAGCTGTCTTGAGGCTGCTTTTTAAGATGTGGTCTATAGAGGAAAGAGAAATAGATGAAGATTTATAGTCTCAGACAGATGATGAAGGATGCAAACTGTATTTAAAGCCCAAGGAGATGCTGGTGGGATGAAAAGAGAAGTAAAAGGGATCCTGTGATGATGGGATGGGAAGACATTTTTCTCACCGTCGTTCCTGTCCTGCTCCGTCTATGTCACCACCAAATTCAGTATCCTGCAGTGCAACTTAGGGACCTAGAGATGAAGGAAGTGAGGGAGAAGCAGAGAAACATTTGACATAGCAGTAATAGAGGGGTAGGTCATATATAAAGTCAAGTATGTGTGTGTGGGCACACACAAGCAAAATCAACTTGGTTGTATGTAGAGATGTGTATTTTATGGTACACAGTTCATGTGTAACACACTTGCACAAGTATAAAATCAACCGAGAAAACAAATGAGTGTTGTAATACTACTTTTCTGAATGCAGAAAAGTATTTGTGTGTCCATCTTTCAAACCTAGTGTCGATTTGTGGCATTTATGTTATACATAGGTTACATCTCTTCCCAAAGCACTTGAGTCTCGAATTATTGCCATGTGTTGTGATGTGAAGTAAACATACTCAGGTATACTTTTCTTCAGGCTCAAGCTCAGATTCTTTTTTGGGTCGTTCCTAGAACTTAATATAGGAAAGTTAAAACTATGAAACAGTAGGTCTGATAAAGTAATATTGGTAGTAAGTACCAGACCTCTGAATATTATTCTGGGATTAGGTACATCATAAATGAGACCAGCAGTTCTCCCTAGGAAGTAATTTAGGGATGCAATTCTTTTTTTAAAAAAGATTTATTTATTTATGCATACAAGAGCTGGGGTACAGGCGAGAGGTATGGGAGGTGAGAGGATTCACCACAGACAGAGTGAGGAACAGAACAGGCAGATCTACTGAAATACACTGTTGAGGGGAGTAGCAGGCGAGTCAGGAGAGGTCTGCTGTGCCATGTGGGAAGCTCCCTGGCCGGCCGGGGATCGAACTTGTGCTGCAGAGGCTGCGGATAGCTTCAAAGGTTGCGTCTTAACCTCTTGCGCCACCAGGGAGGCCCGGGATGCAGTTCTTGAAAATGTAGCCTGAATTTAATGCTATAAAATCCCAGTACAATTTATACTACAATATCACAATTAAAATATTTTAAATTCAGCAATTACTTGCCTTTGGATCAAATAGTTCATTATTTTATAAATCAAGACTGCAATTATTGTTCTTGGACAATATTTCATTTGAGTTATTTTGATAAATCATGTCACAGAAAAGCATAGAAAAAGTCAGATTACTCAACATCAACTTTCGAAATTATTTTAAAATCAACAATTACAAATTTCAGTTTTTCCTTAGACTATTCATCTATCATAATTTCCAGATGCATTTAGGAAGTTATTAGATTAATAATTCAGTAAGAATGTTCTGAAAGATTCCAGTTTTGTGTTGAAATTACAGGACCACAAAAGAAATAGAAAACACAACCTCTGCTCTCTATTGTTGTGAAAATTATGATGCTTTGAATGTGTAAATTAATTCAATATAAGCTGCAATTAAAGCAATTTAGGTTAAATACCGTATTAATCGGCTTTTCCCTGCCACTCATCCTATAGTTAATTATTAAATGCACACAAAGACACACTATTATTAGAATCTCTTGAACTATAAAAGAATGAATGTTCAGGGTGGTAATTCCATAGGATCACATAGAAAGTAACTTCAAATCCAGTGTTTTTATTACTGAATTTATATGCCCTCAAGAGCAGAAAAGAGGATTAACTTACAATTGGTCTTAACGTGCAAAAAAATCAAGTCTGCTCTATTTTGAGCACTGTGGGTCATAACTTTTCCTTTAAATGGCTTCTCTAAGTCAAGAAAATGGAAAGATAGCATATTTCATGGATTAACATAGAAATATGTAAAATAATGTGCTTGTTCTTTTGCCCAGGAGAGATGGCAGTGCTGATAAACATATTCTCACTGAGACATAAGTGCTGGACCCTTTCTGGCTAGCATGTCATGGCAAGAGCGGGCATAGTTGGCCAAAGTTTCTGGGAACGAGGGGAGCTGGAGTCACAGCAGTGAAACTTTCTGACATGACAGCTCGCTGGGGGCCTGCACTGCACTTTTACTTTTCCCTATCTTAAACAGTCTCTCTGCCCAGTTGGACTTTTAATGGAATTCAAAGTAATGGAGTAAATATATGAGTTGATAGTATAAACTGAACTAAGTTAAAATCACTTTTATAAACACACTGATTTGTTTTATAAAACAAATATTACAATACGAATAATAATTTACATAAATTGCCTTATGTAAAGCCCTGCTGGTTTACAACACTGTATAGGTTTCAGGGGTCTAGGATCTTACCTCTTCAAATGTACGTTGCTACACCAAGCCTACAACCACAGCATCCATCATTGTCTTCCACAGTGCACTGGACTCCCTCCCATTGATACAAATACATGTTTCTAATTAAACAAGTATAATATGAAAAAAGCATAAGGAATTAAGTGTTCTCTTGAGGGTAGCAAGAATTCAGACAGGGTAAGTAATGAAGTTGAGATATCACTTAGTCATTGCAAGATGTTTAAGGAGCTGAGGTTTTCCCAGTCTGATAGCTCTCTTCTGCTAGACCCTAATTGCATCTGCAATCTAGCTCTGTCCTCTGGATGTGTCAGTCAAAATCAATATTGAAGATGTGCTGGTTTGCTTTATATGTAAGAGAAGAAAAGCCAGGGAATAGGTGTCTCTCTTCCATTCATTAGTGATCAGATGAAGGACGTCTTTCCATATAAGACAAGAATTTGGGTAATTACAATAAAATGAATCTTTTCCACAAATTACATAGAAAGTTGCTCTTTGTCTTGGAAGCAGGATCTAAAATTTCCTCACACCAGGGAATTGAGCAAAATAAAGCAATTTATTTTCATTAGTCATCTTTCGTCATGGACACCACTCGTATATGAAAGCAGAAAGCACAAGATACCCTATTACACCCGTATGACCTAAGGCACTTGTGTTTAAATGTTTCTAAAAGTCATTATAAGATACACTTTAACAACGAAGATTGTTGAAATCAGTGGAACCAGAAAGCCAGAAAAATATTTTTCTCATGTCCTTCCATGGTGGATCTTATGCAATTGAAAATCTTCAGGCTCAGTAAGTAGAGTTGACACAGGAAGTTCAGATCTTTGACAGTATCTTTATTTAACTATATCTAAAATTCCACTGTATACTTGTGGACATCTGTATTTGTAATGTGCATATGGTTAGGTAAATACATTTTTTAAAGGTTTTATTTTTATTTATGCATACAAGAGCTGGGGTGTATTCCAGAGGTGGAGGGGGTGAGAGAATTCACCAGAGACAGAGTGGGGAACAGAACAGGCAGATCTACTGAAATACACTGCTGAGGGGAGCAGTGGAGGAGTCAGGAGAGGTCTGCTGCACCATGTGGGTAGCCCCCTGGCCGGGCATCGAACTTGTCCTGCAGTGGCTGCGGATGGCTTCATAGTGCTGAGACTTAACCCCTTGCACCACCAGGGAGGCCTCAGGTAAATACATTTTTTTCACAAATAGTGTGGAGTAGACATTGATGCTTTTTGGTGAAGCTAAATTAAAGAGGTAGAAATTTCAATAATTTAAGATGATATGAAAGGAAATAAATCTGTATCATCTTTCTATACCTGTGATTTTTTTTTTACCCTCTAAGTACTTTAATATCAATCTCCTCCATTTTCCTTTGATTATCTCATTTTCATTTGTTCTTTGGATAGCCAAGTTTTCAGCAAAATCTGGAGCTGAGGAGGTATAAAAATACATTTTTGACAATGACAAATGACTATAACCATGTTCATACTGTTGTAGGCAGTTCTCCCTGAATTTTATCTTATTTTAAGACAATGCCTAAATCCTGTAGCATCACATTAAAATGGTAAAAGCATTGATTGAAGCTCTATGAAGTAGATATTATGGTGAGACTTTTCATTTACTATCTTATTTCCTTCGTCTGCCAATTCTATGAGTACATATCTATCAAGGCTTCATTTACTAGATATGAAGTCAAAGGCCTGAGAAGCTGAAGGATTTCATTAGCTCATGTAGTGCGCATCAGAGCTCATAGTCAGTCCCAGGCAGGGATTTTCGGAAACCCACTCCTGCTTACAGAGGGAACTGTCATTCTACCACCAAAATAAAATTGATGTTTGTTAAGTTGAAAATCAATTTTGCTTTAAACTACACCATGACATTCGGAGTAGGCAAATTGAATACTCTTAGGAATTCATCAACATCACACACAAATTGACAAAATTATTTAATTATAATATAGCAAGAATTATTTTAAAATTTCATAAATTCTCATAAATTACGAACTCATTTAAAAGGGACTTAGACTTCTGGAAGACTGCCCAGAAATTATAAACTGCTAAAGGGAAAGATTTTAGATGTCTCATTCTGACCTGTACCTGGAGTATCCTGTGAAATAGTTATTTTCATTGTTGTTTCTGTTATTGTTGTTGTATATTATATACAAGATCAAAAGCATACAATTATACATTTCACTTTAAAGTATAAAGTATACAGTATCTTTTCATGATGTAATAGTTTATGTTTCTAGTTTAGATGTATTCAAAGGATGGCTATGAATGGGAAATGAAACAAAATTTATTTAATCAGATACAAAGTTTAGACTCTACCTTGAGAAGGTCATTCTGTGTTCCAAATCACATAGCAAGCAAATCTAAATAACTAATAGTAATATGTAGCTAAACAAAGCCATGCACTTAATTCAGTTCCTCATTATGTCCTAACACCCGGGTCCACTTGCAAATAGAGAGCACATTGGCTTAAATGCTGTGATAATTCAGGTTTCCAAGTTGTAACCATAGTCACATGTCCTTTAGAGTGGGACAGAGCACTGGAGAGTGAGATCCCCCAGTGTCCAGTCCTGCCTGCTCTGTCCTATCTCAGGACACAAAACAAGGTCTGAACATCATGGAATCACTCCCCTAGACAACCTGGGACGTGGGCAGAACCGTAACAGCTGGATGTATGTCCTGCTGGTGAAATTTGCCGTCTTCCAGACCAAAGGATCATTCACTCTCTCTACATCATTAAATTCCCATTACATTCTTCAAGTGTAAAAAATTCCAGTTTTTGCTAAACATTATAAATTCCTGTATTGCAACAGCTACAACCCTTCTTGTGTTTTTGGAGAAAGGGCTGCTCAACCTGGAAGATCACTTGTTTCCAAGTTCAATGGCTGACCTATTTAAGAAACTGATGTTGTAATGAAGTAAGTCTACATGACTTCTTATGAACTAAAGTCTTTCCTCAGTGTTCACAAACCAAGAAAACACTGACTTAAGAATGAGCTCTGAGTGCCTCCCTGCAAGGGTTTGGAATGCAGCCTATGAAGCTATCCACAGCCACTGCAGCAAGAGTTCGATCCCCGGTGGCCAGGGAGCTACCCACATGGTGCAGCAGACCTCTCCTGTCTCGCCCGCTGCTCCCCTCAGCAGTGTATTTCAGTTGATCTGCCTGTTCTGTTCCCCACCCTGTCTCTGGTGAATCCTCTAACCCCCTGCACTTCTGGCCTATACCCCAGTTCGTATATGCATAAATAAATAAATCTTTAGAAAAAAAACATGCAAAGAAACATAAAGCATGATCTGGCTGGACACTGGAGAGATAAAGTACCTAAATGCCAGGCTACGTACAGACAGAAGAAAAACAACACTATATTATTGCTTTATTAAACCAAACAGAATATGCTGTGCTTTATATTCATGATGATTTTGGCATGAACCACTATACACATGAAGCATTTTCAAAGATGCAATAGGAGAATTTGTGTTGGCATTAGGCCAGATAAAAGCTAAGGATAAAGAGCAGTAGCCAAAACTATGTTTACTTTGGTCTCTAGAGGCTTTGCTAATCACAGAGAGTGACAGGCAATTAGCATTGGAAAAAAATACTCTCTTTTAGTAAGTGGCAAAAGCTAGAAAATCTAGGAAAGAAGAGGACACACGAAGAGTGATAACACAGCCTCACACAGGACACTTTAGAAGAGTGGAGATAAATGCTGCAGGGGAGGTCCCCCTTCAGGCCCCGGGAACACCTGCTCCATAGCGCAGCTCAGCCTTAGCGGCTGCCGGGGGAAGCAGCTTCCAGAGTGAGCTTCTCTGCAGGCGGAGGCATCCCTCACTTAGCTTCATTGGTTGATATTCTAGGATCTAAATTAAGTATATAGTAACATGGAGGCATTTTAAAAGCCTTTTTGGAGACCATAATGATATTACTAAGAATGAGTAAACATACTCATACGGAGCTCTGACAGACTACGCTCCACTCCCGGTATATCACTGTAGCCAACAGCCAAAGCAATACTGGGGAAAAGAACAAAAAAATAGAAGTCTCGTACTCCCTGACCTCAAATAAATGAAATTTTTAATTGCCCATCGAAGTATAAGAAAAACAGGAATGTTTATTGTACGGTTTATTAAAGTTATATTTACTTAATGTGATTAAGAATCGTTTAGTTTGAAATTGCATAATTTCATTTTTTTCCAGTAGATGAGCTCTCTACTTACTCATTTTAAACCGACCTTTATTTTTTCTTTTTTTTAAGATTTATTTATTTATTTATGCAAGAACTGGGTACAGTCAGAAGCACAGGAGGATGAGAGAATTCACAAGAGTCTTACAGTTTGCCTTTATCTGTTCCGTTGGTTTCTTTAGATTCCACATATACCTGAAATCATCTTGTATTTATCTTTCCTCTTGAGGCTCACTTTGCTCAGAATAACCCCTTCTATTTCCCTTCACGGTGCTACAAATGGCATAAGTTTATCTTTTTTGATCACTGAGTAATATTCCGTCGTGCATATGTACACATAGTGATCTACTCATCTGTTCTGGGGCATTTAGGTTGTCTCCATACCTTGGCTATTGTAAATAGTGCTGCTGTAAACATAGCTGCACAAGTTTCCTTTCGAATTGGTGTTTTTGTGCTCTTTGGACAGATACCCAGGAGTGCTGGGTCATACGGGGAGCCCTTCATTTTAAAAATAATGGTTATTTCACTGAGTATCATCCCTTCTAGCTCCATCTATGTTCTTAAAATAGTAAGTGCTGACAGGAATGCAAAGCAAAAGAAACTCATTCACTTTGCTGGGAATACAAAATAATAAAACTAGAGTGGAGAATGGTTGGGCAGAATAATTAATTTGACAATTAAAAAACATGAAATATTAATCAGAAAATAGTAAAATCAGTATCACATTCTAGTAAGTATTTTTAGTAATATTATACCATATTTATACCATTAATAATATTTATTACTATATATAAGAACATTTTTTCCAAGTGGGATGCGATTCATACTAGTTTTGTGAAGCACATTGCTTCAAGCTTTATTAAGCCTATGGGAAACAGGTTAAAAAGTTAGGATGTTTGTTGCCTAATATCATAGCAATTTCAGAGTAATATGGGTCTAGAGCTCAGTAATTCAGTGTTCAATGACTTTTATTGAGGCCATCCCTCCAGTGGTTCAGATCTACAGTGAGTGACTAAGCAGGGCAACTGGTGTGGGTCTCCAGGGGCACTAACAGCAAGGAGGTCTCCTTTGAATTTATAGGGAAAAGGTGGTATATTTCAATGAGTATTTTCTTATGATTGATAAGCTCATTAATTTGTTTCCTGATGATGTGTTTTGTGTTGCTGTGAAACAAGGCCATATTCCTGAACTCAACTTCATACATATGGCATACCAGAAGGCAAAAAAATCCCTAAAAAATAAGCATCTTGAATTAATGCCCAATTAAATGAAGATTCCAAGTCCAAATTCCAGATACAACATTGAGCAAGTGTTCCTCAATCCCAGGCGGGTTTTCACACAATTCTGTATTCCAAATATCAAGCCTGCCACGTTATTTAACACCTTTACGCATGACACTGATGAATGTGGTAGTCACAGAGGGAGAATCTTATTTCAGACTAGAAGTATCCTTTGAAATGAGCGTTCCATCCAGTATGAGAAAAGTTCCAAGATGACAGAAAGCAAAGGTATATTAAAATATTTTCGATGAAAGCTATTTGGAACTATCTAGAAACACACGCTTATTTTTTTCACTAGCATTTGACTTTTTTTTTTTTTTTAGAAAAGTCTTGTATAAAGTCTTTCCTTGTGGAGATTTTTGTGCTAAAATGGCATTTTTAAAGTTCCATCTGGGCTCACAAATGTAAATAACTATCACCCACAATGAGATTCAAAACCCACACTCAACAGCCTCTGTAGACACACACACACACACACACACTCATTCACACACTCCCTTTCTCCAGAGGTTAACTCCACAGCAGCATCTTCTCTCTTTCTTCAGGGTAACCCCACAGCGGCATCACTCCCCTGACTTTCTCTGCAGCTTCCCTTGAGACTCTTGCTACTTTCGACTTCTCCCTGAACTCCTCATTAGGAATATTTTTCCTCTCCCTTGTTTGTTGAGTCTTGTGTGGGCTTCTGGGTCTCCCACATTCCCCTACTTCAAAAGAGTAGGAAGGAGAGGAGATTTGAAGGAAGTACCAGCACATCAGAACTAGTGCTTGTGAAAGAACTTCCCATACCTTTCACGACTGCTATGGAAGCTTTTCTTTTCTCGCAGAAATAGGAAAGAAACTCTACTATGTTGCTGCACACCCACCTTTGTGCTGTTACTCAGTCGTGGATGATGATTTATTCAGTTAACTGGAGGTAAAGTCTGATTGTCAGTTAATATTTCATTTTGGAATCCAGAAAGGAGCCACACTCTACACTGACTGGAATGCTTCTCCTTTTTTCTATCTATAGCTTTGATTAAATGCCATATGTGGTTCAAAAATAAAAAAAACTTTCTTTTTTATCTGTGACTTTGGTTATGTGCTCAAAAAATCATCATTAAACTGGTAAGAAGGAAAACTGATAATAGTTCATGTTTGGGGAAGACACTTAAATGTTCCAAATCCTAGACTAAACACTCCCTGTCTACATTCTATATTAGATATTTGTTCTACCAATCCTAATAGGCCAATGGTATCATTACTCCTATTTTACAGCAAACAAGCACAAAACTGTAAAGGATGTTTGCTTAAACTTACAAAGTTACTTAAATAGTTGAGCTGGGATTCAAATTCTCTTCTATTTGCAGGGTCTGCCTCCCTATGTTGTAAGGCTCAGGTCAAAAGTGTACAAAAAGATTCATATACTAATAAATAAATATTTAACAAATCAAGCTAACACACTGTAAACTAAAACATCATATATATTTTTACCATAATAAATATTACTTCATACAAACCCAAAGTTCAGGTTCTAATTCAGATTTATCTGTCCTGAATTGAGGGGGTGAAAGTGGACATCCTTAACTTGTATTTGATCTTAGGGGGAGTACTTTTAGTTTTTCATCATAGGGGATGGTGTTAGCTGTGGGTTGGTCATATATAGCCTTTATTATGTTGAGGTATGCTCCTTCTATCCCCATTTTTTGCTCACCTTTATCATAAGTGGATGTTGAATCTTGTTATATGCTTTCTCAGCACCTATTTATATGATCATATGGCTTTATTTTTCCTTTGGTTGGTCTCCATCAGGGTCATTGGTGTGCATCACAGAGGTGGTTGCACACACTTGTAGACATCTCAGCTCTCACATCTACATTCATCCACACACATCACAGTCACTCCTGGCCACTTTGAGGCTCAAAATAGGTCATATCAGTGGTATGACCCATGCAGAAAAGACAAACTTGGAGAAGCCAATCGGATCCTGAAAGAAAACTGAGAGCTATCAAAGTAGAGGATTTTAAGTCCAGATATCTGGAATAAGGTCTGAAAAAGAAACAGTGGCCACTGGTTTGGCTTCTTCTTTGAAGCTTTTGCCTGCTTGCCTGTAGGGAGTATCTCCACTGCAAGAGGACCAGAGAGGGACTCTCTAAAGCAGTGTTTCTTAAACTTTGATTGCATTATTTATCTATTTATTTATTAAAAATATGTTTATTGAGATAACATTTGTTTACAATGTTTTAGGGTGTAGATTCACACCTCTATAACAAGTGTGATAACATAGCCGCCACTATATAAGCATCCTATACTACAGTCCATTGGGCCTCATGCCTCTGTTTACACCTGCTTCCCTACCTCCCCCTCAGGTAGACTCAATTCTACAGTCATGTTTCTAAGGTTTGTTTTGGTTTAGTTTTATATGATTCTTTGCTTTGTTTTGTTATTTTCCACATATGAATGAAATCATCCTGTATATGGCTTTCTTTTTCTGACTTATTTCACATAATATAATCTCCATGTTGCTACAAGTAGCAAGAATTCATCTTTTTTATAGTTCAGTAGTATCCCAGCTTATGTGTGTGTACATATATAACATATATATATATATATATATCTTCTTATATATATATACCGCATCTTCTTATTCACTCATCTGTTGTTGGGCACTTAGGTTGCTTGCGTAACTTAGTATTGCAACTAGTGCTGCAATAAATAGGGGTGCATATACCCCTCAGAATTAGTGATTCTGTATTCTCCAAGTAGATACCTAGAACCAGAATTGCTGGGCCATACGGTGGACCTATTTTTAACATTTTGAGGGCTGGATCAGTCTACTTATCAACTAATGGTGCACAAGGGCACCTTTTTCTCTACACCCACTACAATACTTGTTTCTAGTTTTGATATGAGACATTCTCGTAGATGTGAGGCAGTGTCATGTGTGCTTTAATCTCAAAAGCGTGGGGCCAGGCCTCCCTGGTGGCGCAAGGGGATAAGCACCCCACTATGAAACAATCCACAGCCTCTGCAGCACGAGTTTGATCCCCGGCCAGTTCGCTACCCACATGGTGCTGCAGACCTCTCCTGACTCGCCAGCTGCTCCCCTCAACAGTGTACTTCAATCTGCCTGTTCTGCTCCCCACTCTGTCTCTGGTGAATCCTCTAACCCGCCCCCCTCCCCCGCATCTCTGGCCTGTACCCTGGCTCTAGTATGCATAAATAAATAAATCTTTAAAAAAAAAAAAAAAAAAGCCTGGGGCCCTGTCCCTGAAATCTGAGAGCTGGACACTGCCACATTCTAAAACCTACACTCTTTACTTTACTGCTACCTGTCACCCAAAATAGTGTAGAAGAAAAATAACACAGAAGAGATACACACATGAGGGCCATATACGCAGAGTCAGGAGAAATAGCACAGATAGAAAACTTCCTTTTAAAGAAGCTCAAATGATGACTTCAGCTTAAGAGATTTCGTGTCTTTCTCCAAAACTATCCAAGCCCAGTTTTCTCTCTGTAGAATACATAATTTTATTGCCTTATGTAAATCATTATTTGTTGGCTCAACATGACATGGAGTTAGTGGAAGTACTAAAAATACTTTGCAGCTTGGCTCTGAGGAATTGTGGAGAAAGTATTGGCCTGTGAGCTTGGGTTCTGGTTCTAGTTCTCCAGCTATCAAGCCACCTTGGGTAAGTCACTTCACCTCAACAGCCTGATTGTCCTCCCCTAGAAAGAAACCCTGCACACCTAGAAGGCAAGAAGGATCAAATATAAAAGGTATATGTATTTTGAAAGTCAACCAAAGGATTTATTTAGAAATCTATATAGAGTGATAAAATTTAATATCATTGTGAAGAAAGACATTATTTTTATCTTCGTTTAAATTTTTAGATACTGTAAATAGTATGTAATGTTTTAGGAATTACTTGGAAAAACATTTTTGGTACTTAGAAACTAAGAAACAAAGAAAAACAGTTTTTTTCAGAGAAATATATATAACAAAGACAGCCTTGCCTAATATTGCAGTACAGTTAAATTACAAAATAGCTAGGTAAGGGGCCTCCCTGATGGTGCAGGGGTTAAAGTCTTAACACTATCAAGCTAACCGCAGCCACTGCAGCATGAGTTTGATCCCTGGCCAGGGCGCTGACCCACATGGCGCAGCAGACCTCTCCTATCATACCCGCTGCTCCCCTCAGCAGTGTATTTCAATAGATCCAACTCTTCTGCTCCCCACTCTGTCTCTGGTGAATCCTCTCACTCCTCTCTGCCCACACCTCTGGCCTACACCCCAGTTCTTATATGCATAAATAAAAAATAAATCTTTTAAAAAAGGAACTAGGTAAAGTTACAAGAGAAAAATTTATAATTGAATTATATGCAACTTCTATTACTGTAATGTTAAATCATTTTTAAAAATTCTTCAGATAATCACTATGTATGTGTGAGAGAACTGAAAATAGTTTTCATATATATGTGATATATAATGTTTAAAATCACCATACAAGATACCATAATTATGGTTTGGATTACTTCCAAATTTAAAGGCAGAATGTTTATTTTCCCTTTAAAGATAATCATTAATTAGACACTTTCTTATTTCTGCTTAACAAGTCCATATTTAAAAGATCACATGTGGTGGCTGCACTATGATCCAGCATTGAAAGGGGCCAAGGAGAAGCTATTATACCAAAATGCAATCACGATATAAACCAATATTACCTCAAATAAATAAATACATACATACATAAACAATCACCCTTTACTGTTCTATTGAAATTAAAGTATCCAAATTAGAAAACCAAGGCTGGTGCAGACTTTCTGAATAACTACTTCAAATATTCACCTTCTCAGTCAGTTTCTCATGTACATCAATATACCTTCGTCCACTATCACCTGAAATTTAGTACATATGTTAAAATTTTGTTCATCTGGTATCGGGGTAAAATAGCTCATGTGAATAAAATTCATACAAAGCTAAAACCCTTTTAAAATGAAAACTTTAAATAACTTCTATGTGGAAATATTTATCCTTCATTCATTGAATCAGAGGTAAATGCCTTTTTTAAATATATCTAATTCTTCCAAACCTCCAACCCTGGCTTCCACTATCCCATTTTGCTATGGCTTTACAATCTTGCCCAAAGGCATCGACACTGCCCAAGACTAGCCACGAGGCACATGTGGTTCCCCAACACTTGAGAAATGGCTGGTGCAACTGCAGGACTGAGTTTTTCATTTTGTTGAATTTTAGTTAAATGAAACCTGAAAAACGATACTCTATTCAATTATTAGAAAACATTTAAGTGTGCTTGGAACAATTTTGGTGAGTCTACTTTTACAACTGTAAATTTTAAATAGCCTAAATTAAGTATTGCAGGTGAAAGCCATATGAATTGAGATAGTTTTGCTCCAAGTATAAAAATACACACTGGAGGGCCTCCCCTGGTGGTGCAGCGGTTGTCAGTAGTGTACTTCGTCAGTCTGCCTGTTCTGTTTCCCGCTCTGGCTCTGGTGAATTCTCTCACCCTCCCGTGCTTCTGACTATACCCAGTGCTTGTATAAATAAATAAATAAATAAATCTTAAAAAAAAAAAAATACACACTGGATTCAAAGATCAGTATGAAAAAATTTGTAAATTATTTATGATTATAATATTATCTATTAAAGTGACAACTATTGTTTGTATTGGCTTAAATAAGATGTAATTAAAAATAAATTTGCTTGTTTCAGTATACTGTGACCACCAGAAAATTTTCAACTACAGATGTGACACGTTGTATTTATACTAGATAGCCCTGGTATAGAATAGGGCTAACGTTAGAGTAAAATCTAAAAAATTTAAATAAGCTGTCTTATCTTCGCAGTTGGTTATTGCCACCAATGCTAGGCTGATTCTCAGTGCCTGAATCATTTGCATGAATCATTTCTCTTTGGGATAAATAAAAACCCAATACGGTAAAACTTTAGGGTGAGATCAGGATATCATTGCAATATACATTTTTATTTTGTCCTAATTGCAGGGCTGCTAGGGTGCTCTTAGGTTATATTAAGGTGTGCAGAGTTGTTTTGGTCTTGTGGTTCTTAGGTCTGTTCCTTTTCTAATCCCGCCCCCCCCCCCATTCTCAGACTATATTATCTCCTCCAGCCCCAGAAGAAATGTATGATTCCATATCATTTCCTTCTTCCCTAATCGCCTTATATTTTCCTGATGTTTATTTTCTGTGGAACTAAAGGGGTTCTTTTACACCAGGTATAAAGTATTTTTCATCTAGCACCTGCTAAACACATACTGTTATCCAGAACATTTGCCCCAGAATCTCAGAGAGGAGCAGAAAGATAGAGTAAAATGATCTTTCAATGACTATTTCAGCTACTGAAAGAAATTTTGTTATTTTTTTCTCCAGCTTTCATTTTTTGGCACCGTTTTAAATGTTCCACTTGGCTAATTAAGTGAATATAGGTGTTATCATTTCCATTTTAATGTTATTTTGGCTCAAAATGTAATGCACATTAATTAATTCCACAGCTGCTACTATCTACTAAAAATGGTAAAGGGAATCATAGCAACAGAAATCCTGAAATATAATGTATTAAATCTAGAGTGAAAATATCCCATCTGCCAAATCATTTATTTCTGAATGAAAGTTCATTAGAAAACACTCAGAAAAAGACCTTCCAGGGCTCATCAGGACTTCAGAACACTAGCCGGAAAGCTGGACTATATTTTTCATGTATTTCCATTTTGAAATAAGACTGCTGTTCATATTACAAAATGAATTGATGGTAGATTACAGAGTGTACTGCATGATCCACTTAAAATGTCTGGCTAGGTGTCCTCACCTGTGTTAGTAGTCAAGGTGAAGGCACCATTTAAATATATTGACTATTTTTGTGGCCTAAATATTTGTTTTCTATTCTTTGGACCCTATTTTTTTGTCATGCCATAATATCAATGGAATGTGACTATCAAGAAAAAGTTAGAATTTTCACTGACAAATTTAGTTATGAAGGGGGCCTCCCCGGTGGCGCAGCGGTTGAGCACTGGGTTGTGAAGCTGCCCGCGGCCTCTGCGGGGCCGGTTCGATCCCCGGCTGCTCCCCGGCCACAGGAGAAGGGTCCCACATGGCGCGCAGACCTCTCCTGCCGCCCACTGCTCCCCTCAGCAGTGTACTTCGGTCCTTCTGCCTGCTCTGCTCCCCGCTCTGGCTCTGGTGAATTCTCTCACCCTCCCGCGCTTCTGACTGTACCCAGTGCTTGTATAAACAAAACAAACAAACAAACAAACAAACAAATAAATAAAATACATGCCTCTTTTAAAAAAAAAAAATTAGTTATGAAGGTTTGAGGAGCTTTTTTGTTTGTTTGTTTAATCATGTAAGAACCAGGGTGTAGGCTACAGGTGCAGGGGTGGTGGGTGAGACAGAGACAAAGTGGGGAGCAGAACAGGTAGAGTGACCCAAATACACTGAGGGGATCAGCAGGCAAGACAGAAGAGGTCTGCTGCACCATGTAGGTCAGCATCTTGTTCTGGCATGGAACTCAGGCCCCACAGTGGCTGGGGATAGCTTGATAGTGCTAAGAACCCTGCACCACTAGGGAGGCCCCTGAAGGTTTGCGTTTTAAAACCCTTGTTGTAGATTATAAAGAAACCAAGAAAAAATACAATATTAAATTGTAATAAAAATAAAGTAGATCCACTTTTTAAAAATTCTAGAGAATGACTCAAAGTATTGCCAAAATTATTGCCTGAAAATAAAATTAAATGGTTGAAGTGCTTAATTTAACAAAGAAAGACGCACAGTCAGTTGCCAAAGTCAGCATTTAGAGACTGTGGCTGAAGCAGCTGAGATAGCATCACGAAATTTATAAACAAAAAGCCCAGGAGCTGCTCTACTTCATGTTGCTTTGACAAATATTCATTCCAGCTCTCTAGCCATTGTGTTAAAATAGAGATTTGTGAAACTGGGAATTTTCTTTTAAAAGGATAAAGAGTCAGGCAGAAATGTCTTCCAAACCAGGGAAGTGGTGTAAAATAACTACCTGCTTTCCAAAGAACAAATATTTGAAGGTGTGCTAAATGCTCAAAATTTTTAATGTAATTCTGAAAATACTAGCTATAAATATCTATACACAGAATGTCCCCTTGAGTGCAAAGCAGAGGGCACATGTTTGTCTTCATCGAGGCTGAACCAATCGTGCAGAGACGCAGACATTACATTTTTGCCCTGTTCATTTTTTTATCTTATGGTCAAGAGTTAAACTGCATTCTGCCCCCAAGCTGCAACCCAAATATGTAATTGCTGAGAGGAGATAAACAAGACTTATCAGATCTTAAGGTATTTTTATAGTTTAATATATTCAAAAATAACCTCTCACATTCTACCATATTTATTGGAGATTTTCTCCTAAAATCAACTGAAGACTCAGTAAGTCTGTAGCCTTAAACATGAAACAGTGCATTTGAGTATCAAGGTTTATGCATTTATTGAAAGGGTCTTCCCAGTATAGCTTGAATTCAAAAACTCATGTGCTGTATTTTTCTCTGACTATGCATTGCTATTATTCTTCATCTTTGTCTACTGTACAGTGTATAAATTGGGAATTGATTATCCTGACAGCATAAAACTAATTGATTTATACTTTATTTTTCTTCTGAAGGGAAAAATCTCTCTGAAGATTTAGGATTTGTCCTTCTGATTTATTTTTAAAATGAATCATTAAAAAATGGTTTAATCATGTTCATTTTTAAATTATATCATTAATACTCATTTGAAATATTTTTAAAAGCATGTTAATTTCCAATAGATGAAAAGAATATATATATAAATTTAAGGATGGCTTATTTTGAATATTAATCAAGAAGTTGAAGAAAGAGGCCAGTTGGGATAATTCAGACATTCTCTATACCCATGATAAAATAGAAAGTAAGGTACATCAATAGAAAACTCAAAAGAGTTCATAAAATAATGTCCACGTTGGTCGTCCCTCATCTTTTCAATGTCTAGATTTTGGAGTGTCCCAGGATTCAGTCTCATATCTCCTGTCTTATCCATCCACAGTTAGACCCAAAGTAATTATATCCAGTTTCTATTTTAAAAGCCAATGATACATTGACACCTCATCAGTTACCATCTGCAGTCCCTATCTTGTTGAATTCCACATTGATATAAATATCTACTAGACTTTTCCATTTAAAAGTCTAACAGCTATCTCCTACCAGAAATCCAAATCCCATTTTCTTTCTCAAAATCTTTTCGCCACATGGATTTCCCTATCTCTGTAAAAAAGCACTTCCTCTTGCTAAGACAAGGGCTTGGGTTTGTGTTTTACTGGGGA
The DNA here is from genome assembly GCF_014898055.3 of Talpa occidentalis. Classification (NCBI taxonomy): domain Eukaryota; kingdom Metazoa; phylum Chordata; class Mammalia; order Eulipotyphla; family Talpidae; genus Talpa; species Talpa occidentalis. The sequence continues at coordinate 138,919,111 of NW_023604295.1, read as the reverse complement.
AAACCCATAGGATTTTCCTACAAAACATACCACCTTCATCCTCCTCTGTGAGGAACTGGGTCATTTCAAACTGCAATAACCTCTTATTTGGATTATGGCAACACAAAATCACTCAACTAGCCTTCCTATATTACTCTTGTCCCTTAATTGTGTCCCTTAAATCTCTCTAATCTGACAGCAGTCAGAACAGTGTTTTTAAACTTAAACATGTCTATAGCTCAAAAATCTCAATTGACTCCATCTCCTACTACTTCAATTACTCACCCTCCTGCCCGCACTGTTGCAGCTCCAATGGCCTTCTTCACGCTCTTTCACATTCCAGTGTGCTGTTTGCACTGTGAGGTCTCTGCTCCTCACGTTGGCATTGTTTATGTGGCTCTTTCTCCAGGAGTTATTCCTTCTTTCCTTAAGTCTTAGATAAAATACAACCTCAAGAGCAAATCTTTTCTTTAAAACCCTATATGAAATAGTACCTTTCCACCTCACTCTGGACACTCTGTTTTCTCCATCTTCCTTTATTTTTAAGTCATCATCTGAAATACTACATATCTATTTCTAAGAGTATTTATTGTCTGAGTCCCACAGATAATACTCTAATGATATTAAATAATGGATGTATGTCATTATACAATTGTCCAAATCCACAGAATGTAGAACATCAAGAGTGAACATGGGGGTGGACTATGGACTTTGAGTGATTATGACTTGTCAGTGCAGGTTCATCCTTGTAAATAACATCCACTCTGTTGATGATGAGACTTGATAGTGAGTGATGTTGATAATGGGTGAGACTATGCATGTGTGTTTGTCAGGGTATCTGTGTACTCTTCAGTTTTGTTGTAAACTTAAAACTGCTCTTAAAAAAGTCTCTAAAAAAATCAATTAACAAAGACAGGTAACACTTTAAGGTGAGAAATTTCATGATAAAGTGAGGATTTGAGGAGAGTTTTGTGGCTTAGTATTTGGAAGGGGGGAAATGAGAGGAGAAACAACATCGGAGGGATGCACAGATGTTTGCAAAGTGGCAGAGATGCAGGTGTACAGAGGGTCAATGACTGAGGCCTTTGTTGAAAGAGCAACTTTGAAACCACCTGGTAAAGAAATGCAGATTCTCATACTTTCTCATTTGCATTACTATAACCACTTGCTAATATTTTTAATATATCCAGCTAACTCAAAATAAGTATATCTCAAAGCAAAGTTACCTTTCCTCCTCAAACCAGCTCTGCTCCTGGTATTTCTCTCATTTCTAGAAAGGAGACCATGATTTTTTCCTTTCTCACTGGTTTAACATGAGGGTGGTCTTTGCTCTGTCACTGACCACAGCCAGTCTAGTCCGGGCCTTTCAGCTCGTATTCTTTCTTTACCTCTTTCACTCCGTCAACCCCTTTTAGTCATCCATTATGGAAAGTCCACACAGCCACAATCATCCCCCGCCCCCCACCACCTAGACTTCTCAAGAGTCTCACACTCCACATCTATCTCATTGGCATTCCTGAAATTCAGCTTTAATCATATTTTCTTCTCAAACCCAAACCTTCAAATTCCTCTGTACTGCCTCCTAATTAAAATCTAAACTTTCACTTTGTATTTAGGGTTCTTTGGAATAGGAAACCAATTTTTGTTTAACGCCCCACTCACCAGTATTATCTAATACAATTTATAATTGTGCCTCTGTGTGTGTTGTTCATTTTAATTTGGTCATGTCCTCACTGAAACACACACACACACACACACACACAATTCCTCTCTTGAAATCTTCTCTAGCAATTTAAATAGTTCCTTTTTTTTCATGAAACTTTCCCTCATAGATCCATTACAAAACATTCTCTTGCTTCTTTGAAACCAAGTAACACTGTGGTTTTATTATTCCCATGTTACTTTAAACTTACAATAAGAAAACCCAGGCTCACACACATTCTCTGTCAGTTAATAATTGTGTGACCAAGGACCTTTCATTTTATCTCTGGGGGCCTCAATTTGCATATCTGTGAAATGTAAGGGCTGTAAAGATTAATAAAACATAGAAAAGGCAAAGTTTCCAGTCGTGAAATCAACATTTGTCAAAGATTTTCTGGATGAATCATTGTTAACACATAAAATGAAATATTTCTGTATAGGAGACAGGAGATTGAATCTATCATTTGGAAATTTGAAAAGCAATTTTACCAGATACTTTCCAGCAGTTTAAAATCTGTAATGGGTAAGAACAGCAAGAAAATGCATAGCATGTTCGCCCCAGTAGTAGTTAACGTAGTAGCGAGCATGTACTATGTACTAAGCGCTAAATGATTGTAAGGAAACACTACGCGCAAACAATTGCACAGTATCTAAAGAAATTGTGAGATAGCTGTATTAATGGTTAAAACATCTTTTGTTATAGGAAAAGCAAATATTCTACATACCTCTAATTTAAATATGACACTAACACCTTGACTTAAAAATGAAAATGTTCATTAAAAAATTATTTTGTCTTTATGACATGACAAATCCATCGGAGTGATTCTTTAATGGATTGACTGGCAAATTGGCAACAGGGAAACAACCTTACTTAGACCATAAAATAATTTGCCAACTCAATCATCTCAGTCAAAACAAAATGAAACAAAACAAGCAAAAATTTTCCAAATGGATGGGTGGAACTCCTACTTTTTCAGTCTGTTGTTTTGAAACTGCGGGCACATGTTGTACATGGCTTTTAATATTTAAACTGTGTCTTCTTCCATGAATTAAGGAATGCTTTATATGCTTTATAGAAGAAATTTTATTTTTCGGATGCAAATTTTTCAGATGCATGAAACATAGGGGAAAAAATTACTGCAGATATAAGGATGACTCCAAAGTTGTAAAGACAAAAAAGGAAGTTGAAGGAAACAATAATCTTTGCTATAAATTTACCTAGTTGGGGTTCAGTGAGAACAGGGGAAAGAATTCAAGAATAAAAGGGTGGGGCCACCCTGGTGGTGCAGGGAGTTAAGTCTCTGCACTATGAAGCTATTGGCAGCCACTGCAGCATGAGTTTGATCCTCAGCCACGGAGCTACCCACATGGCACAGCAGACCTCTCCTGTCTCACCCGCTGCTCCCCGCAGCAGTGGATTTCAGTCTGTCTGCATGTCTGTTCCCTACTCTATCTCTGATGAATCCTCTTACCTCTTGCACCTCTGGCCTGTACTCCAGTTCTTGTATACATAAAAATAAAAAAATTTTTAAAAAAAGAGTAAAAAAGTAAATGGACTATGGAAAGAAGCTTGGAGATGAGATTCTTGGTCCTGTCGGCTGGACAAAGATAACAGCAGGGCTCTGAGGGGAGAGAGATGGTCAGATTGTTTCAATCATGACTTAGTCTGCTGGAAAGCAGTGAATAAAGAAAAGCTTAATTTATATACAGAATTTATCTTATCTCCTTTTCTAGTTTATTATCTAAAAAGTGCTACTTCTAAAGTTACAAGCTTTGCCGATTCTTTTTTTACACTTGTTGTTGAAAACTTCACAATAAAAGAAGTTTGCTTAAAATGGATTTATTGTAGTTTAAGATCCAATTATTTAGATGGAAAAATCAAAGTAGAGACTTAGGAAAAAGAGTGTAAGAAAAACAGAACCTGAACTGACAGTCAGTAATTCTAGAAAAACTCATGAGGAGGAACCAAACAAGAGAGATTAAAAGAAATTAGATCTCCCTGTGAAAAAGGTCTTTCTCTTTTAGCTAATAAAAATAGACTTTTAAGCAACCTTATTTAAAACTTGAGCTTCCAGGGCTGAGCAGTGTGCCTTTACATCATCTCACACTCTTAAACTTTATAAAATCTGGGGAAAACCATGCCAAAGAGACGATTAATTTATACTCCACTAAACAGAAGGTGAATGAGCTAATGCAATCTCTGTCGCTGAAAGTGGATTCTGAGCTAAAGTTGTTTTGTTTTTCCCACATAAACATTTTTTTCTGAAAAAAAAAAAAAGACATAAATAAGAATTTGTCATTTGTTTTACTCTACAAGAGCATTGGACTTGTTTCCCAGTTTAAACAAATAGTGATTTAAAATCTCAGAGAGTTAGGATTTTTGTCTAATCCACTGAATCAACCACTCTGGAAGAATGCAGATGCAAGCCAATCTCAGTTTATTTTTTTCCTCAAACAGGTCTCTGCTAATTCTTTTCTAATGACAAGCACAACTGATGTTATACTAGATACCAGTGTTCTGAGAGTGTTTGCAGATTTATAAAAAGTCATCTGGCAAATGCATCATCCTACGGAACAAAACTACACTTGTGAAAGCAAGTTGTGAGTTCACAATCAGGAGATCCACTGGATTTATGACAAACTAAGACAAACCTCCACATCTGCTTCATTTTGTTTACTGAGACACATCTTAAAACTCAGCTTTGAGCACTGACCTCATTGACTGTTGGCTTGATCGGGAACTGAAGGAAAACAGCCATTTCTGTTCGGATGTGACTGACTGGACTTTGTCACAATATAGACTTTGTGATTCAATATATATATATATATATAATTTTAAAACAATAAGGATTCCTATTGATCATCAGTTTAATGGTTCACAATATTTGGGTAAGCCTGGGTGAAAGCATATAAACTAAGTGTTGCCATTTCCATTCCGTTATTTGCCTCTATTCTTGTTCGCTTCCAAATACTATTGAACCTGCTGTTCAGACCAGTCAACTCAGAGATGCCTTTCATGTTACTTTCCTTTTCTCTCCCTGTTCATCCATTCAAAGACTTACAATGGTTTCTTCTCACTCTCCCTATTAAGGAGCAAGACTGCTTCATCACTGCTCTTGAGAATACAGATCTAACATTCGAGATCATGAATCCAAACTTCTACTCACAGTCCACACCTTTATTCCCAGCTTCTCTCATTTAGGTGGTGTCACTGCTACTGCTTACAGCTATTTTAAAGACATCTGGTTTCTTTATAGATTACCTAGGGATGAATCCTCTTCTAATCTTCACTTTCTTATCTTCCTTGAATAACCAACTAGAGACTTTCATTTATTTTTCAAAGATTTATTTATGCATACAAGAATTGGGGTACAGGCCAGAGGTGTGGGGGTGAGAGGATTCACCAGAGACAGAGTGGGGAGCAGAACAGGTGGATCTACTGAAATACACTGCTGAAGGGAGCAGCAGGGAGACAGGAGAGGTCTGCTGCGCCATGTGGGTCAGCTTCCTGCCGGAGATTGAACCTGTACTGCGGTAGCAGATAGCTTCATAGTCTGAGACTTAAGCCCTTGTGCCACCAGGGAGGCCCTAGAGTACTTTCTTGATTGTTCTTTTGTGTTCTTGATTCATTTGTCTTTTGTGGGGTCAACCTGAATATATCCATTTCTCTGCCTTCTCCACACATATACCTCTGGAATGGACATCACCATGGGTGGAGCTTATTTACCTCCTATGTGCTATTCTATTCCCTTTTTTTTTTTGACTTGTTATATAAAGGTTAAATGCTCAATTTCCTAGGTTCTCTTGTATCTGCGTTTTATATGACAATTCTGACAAATTAGGCATAATAGGAAGTTTATGCAAAACTCTTTGCTTTTTTTTATTTTTAATTAAAAAAAACATTATCTCACCTCCTTTTATTCTTGCTTCTTTAAATGCAAATATGATGCCTGGAGTTGCTGTAGCATATTTTAATCATGAGTAAAAGGCCAAGGTTACCACCAAGACACCATTCTTGACTTTGTTGAGATGCTGAATCTATCCCAAGAGTTTATACAAACAGAATTCTAAGTATATGAAGAAAAAGAAACTACTCTTTCCTTAAGTCACTCTAATTTAGCTTTTTGTTACCTGAAGAAGAAAGCATCTTACTAATATTTCTGGGATGCTGAACAAATTATACTGCAAAGACTTAACCTTCTCAGATTGTTATCATAATCGGAGAACATGGGTGTTCAGAAATGCCAGCAACCCAGATCCTTTTGACCTCTTTTCAGCATATTTTTCAGGCTCAGGAGGGCTATTTTAAACCTCCTCTGTGACTTACTCATGCTGGAAATTTGGTATCATCTCTTATTCTTTATTTCTCTCAAACTTCACATGTATTTTATCAGTCATCTTGACAATTCTACTGCCCAAATGTTTCAAGGTTCTAGACACTTTTCTCTGAATGAATTAATATTTTTCTAAAATACAGGGCCTCAGTATCTCTCTCCTGGACTACTACAGCACTCTCTTTACTGGGCATCCTGCCCGAACCTGCTCACCACGACCCTTTTCTCCATCATCCATACAAAGTCATCATGCTAAAATGCAATTTCATATTATCTCACTTCCCTGTTCAAAGCTTGTATGACCTGAAGGGTTGTTTTTTAATAGAGCTGATAAATTAACTGCCCCCTGCTAACTTTTCCAGGCTCATGTCTGACTCTTCTTTTTACTGATCCACTGCTCTCCTTTCCCTAAACGCCACTGAAGCATGCCACTGCATTCTGATGTTTCTCTCCAGGTCTTCATACAAGTAATTCATTTGTATGTTTGTGTAGGGTAAATGACTTAATCAGGCTTTCTTACACCCTCCCAACCACTAGCCTCTATGACCGGTTCCTGGGGTCTTGCACTCCTCCATGATTATGGACTCTTGGTCCCAGGGAACACGAGTGGGCCTAAAGAGGTGAGGGCCAGAAAGGTGGTGTCACTCTGGGGACCACTCAGAGGTGAGATCATGGGATGAGACCCAAAGAAGGGCACAAAGATTTGTAGGGGGCTGAGAGGCTCAGTTGCCTTCCTGCCTCCCAACCTCTCTGCCTGATATGCCTGTGAACCTGGTTCCCTGCCAACATTAAAGGCCTGTGAAATCCACCAGGGGCCCAAGATTCCTCTACCCATCTGCCCCAGAACTGACAATGAATCTACCCAGCCTGGGATGCTTGTTCAATAATGTGCTGAGAGTTTCCTCTCTTCCCACACGCTTGCACTTTCACTATCATTCATCAGGACCTCACCTCTTCCAAGATCCTGGGCTAACCCCAACCCTCCTTCAATTTTCTGTCCTTTAGACTCCCATCGTAATGCTCTTTCAGTTTGGAAGAATAAATTTAAGAATTCAAGGTTAGATTTTTTTTTTTAAGGTAGATTTTTTGACTCTAGAGTTTGGGGATTTTATAAATAAGATGAAATGCAAAATATTTTCAACATCCTGGGCAAAGTTAGATTGAAGATAATGTTCATGGTTATCAGATATCGAAGATAGCTATTCTTGGGAAAATACAGTAGCTTTATACTGTACCATTTTGTAACAATTCTGTAAACAAATAAAATTTTTAGAAATATTTCATTACCATAATTATTTTTAACAATTTTTAGTTGCTCTATAGCAACATGCATTGTCCCTGTTTTGATTCCTCTCCCTCCCCTTCCCTTGCAGAGTGTCTCTGATTTTGTAGTTGCCTGTTAATTTTGTTTTTTAATTTGTAATAATTATTTTTTTCCTGATCCCTTATTTTGTTCCCCTATATTTCTCCTATAAAGTGAAAACATCTGATATCTACGGGCTATGGTGATGGTGCACGGGTGAATTGGTGGTGGGAATTATACTCCAGGAGTCTACACCTGAGAGGAGAAGCATACATTGTACAAAAAGGGAGGATGATGTAAACTATATATAAAATCAAAAAATAATTAAAAAGTGAAGTGCTTAAAAAAAATTCATTGTCCCATGTAGAAATCATGCATGATGGAAACACTTCAACATTAGACATAAAACATTAAAAGAGGAGAGAGAAGGAAATACCCGAACCAACTTAAAGATGATCTGTCATTCCCCAGCCCACCCCCACTTTCCAAGTTTATGTCATTGAAAGAGCTTTTATTTGTTCACATCTATAGATTCAAGTCTGCTCCTTTATTTCTCACGTTTTCATGTTTGGGGGCTTAGGAAGAAAGGAGACTAGGAAATAAGAGATAATATACAATTTATCAAAAATAACAACCTGAGTCACTTTCAAAATGAGAAATTTCTAAGCAAGCTGGAGTAAGAATAAAATGATAGGACATCATTTAAGCAGAAGGTTTGAAGCCTTGGAGACTACACTTTAATGTATTCAGCTGCATTCTATTATCTCCTGCTGGAGGCTCAGCCTATCATCTCCTCCATTATACTCTTCATTAAAATCTATCACTAAGACCTTGAAAAAGAGCACCCTTACCATCCTTTTTTTAAAATGAATACATTAAATACATTTAATGATCCAAGGAAAGTGTTCAAGAATGTCTAGAATAGAATGAAATTAATCTTTCATTTATATAGCACTAACCATTCTTCAAAGTATTTGTACTTTTCAATAGGTGTTGATTTATTGCACAGGGGGTTATAATACTAACAAGGCAATAAGTACTTATTGACTAGTATAAGCTTAGCACTGCTTGGTACACTAAACTATGCAAGAGAAATTCACAATATTGTGCCTGCCTTTGTGGAAAGCGAGGATTCACATGCCACTACTAGAGAATGACCCTCCAGGTCCCATACATTTAAGTGCCAAATGACCCAGGGTTCCATATATTTAAAGGGCTGCTCTGAAAGCTCTTAGAAAGGAGAAATCTTTGGGGTATAGGTATAGAATCATAAAATTTTAGGGCTTAGAGATAATCTAATTTGACTTCACAATTCTACAGATGAGTAAAACAAGACCTAAGAGGTAGGAGGAAGAGGAAAACAGAAAAATAAATTCTAATTTTTATAGCCACATTCTTTCCATGAGCTCTTTCACTTAAAGCTGGCACCCAGTCTCTGAATTTGGTGCAACTATGCCCATTTTCATAGAAAGTCCATGTGGTTGAGAGATTAACTTTGTGGGTGAGAATTTTCAAAGTTCAGGAATTCACATCTAGGTTGTCTGATTCTAAATCCTCTTTCCCAGAGAATGAAAACATTTTATGTCGCCTATAATGTGCAAGGCGCTTTCATATATGTTATCTTAATTAATTTTAAAATTAAAGAATTTAATTAAGGAATACCTGCCTCCCATAATTAAAAATCTCCACTGTTCCATTCTGTGCTGGGTGATATTATGCAAATTAGAAAAAGCTAAAACACATTAGATACATGTAATTATAATAGCAAGCCCTTATTATTGGGGTCTTTTAGTTGCTTTCTAGATACTCATTCATTTAATTAATCATCACAACAATGTTGTAAAATATTAAATCTTAGAATAATAGTTAACACTTGCCAGGGTCTGTTCTCAGAAACTTCTAGTGGGGCCTCCCCAGTGGCGCAGTGGGTTGAGCAGCGTGCTATGAAGCTGGCTGCAGCCACTGCAGCATGGGTTCGATTCCCAGCCGGCCAGGGAGAGTCTCACATGGCACGACAGACCTCTCCTGTCTCACCCGCTGCTCCTTTCAGCAGTGTGTTCAGTCCGTCTGCCTGTTCTGCTCCCCGCTCTGTCTCTGGTGAGTTCTCTCACCCTCCCGCAAGTCTGACTTGTACCCCTGTCCTTGTATAAATAAATAAATCTTTAGATAAAAGAAAAAAGAAACTTCTAGTAGGTACCCTCCTCTGGCTAGAACACTCCTTAAAATAAGCCACAACTATGCCTCAATTTTGGTTCTTATATCAGCTTGACTTGCTGGTGAGGACTGAGACCACCAAACATCCATAAAGCGTCACCATAGGGACCGAGGACTGGTGTCACCTCTGTTAACATAAATTTACTCTTCTAGGAAATAGTATGTAAATACCTTCACTGTTTAGAAATTGCAACCTGGTGCATTGCCACTGAGAACATGAAATGGTGCAGCTACTATGGCAAACAGTTTGTCAGTTCTCCAAAGAGATTAACAAAATGACCCTATAACCTAGCAATTCCACTTCTAGTATAAACCTGAAGGAACTTATTAGAAAGGATTATGCTTAGTGAAATAAAAAGGAAAAAGAAAAAAATATTGGATTGTTTCACTTACAGGAGGAATATAGGAAAACCAAATAAAGGATCAAAAATAAATAAATAAAAAGACAAAACTTGCAGGCAAACTATAGATCTGAGTTATCCAGCAGGGGAGCAGGAGAGAGAGGAGTCAAAACAGGGGAGTAAAGAGCACAAGGGACTATAGTGATGGTTCACGGGAGATGTGGTAGTGGGAGATTTATGGGGGCTACACCTGAGTGGAGAAATCAAATATTGTACACAAATAAACAACAACTTAAGAAAAATAAATAAACCCAAAAGAATTTAAAGCAGCGACTTGAACAGATCCTGTATGCCAGTGTTCATGGCAACATTATTTACCATGGTTAAAAGGTGGGAAGAAGCCGTATCCATGAATGGATGTGGAGATAAACAAAATGTCATATGTGCATACAATAGAGCTTTACTCAGCCTTAAAAAGGAATGGAATTTGGATACATGCTGCAACATTGATGAACCTTGAAACAGCATGTTAAGTGAAATAAACCAGATGCAAAAGGAGAAAATAAAAATAGCTCCACTGTTGGATTCAGAAAATCCTTGAAAACCAATTTACTTAAATTATATAAGCTCTAGGTCAATTTACTTGGGCTAAAGAGCTATAAATGGTCCCCTTCCCAGGATAATAGTTTCCTCACCAGAGTTAAAAGCTAATGATCAAATAACTGATAAAGACATCAAGAGAGTTCTTATCAGGATTCCCTCCCTACAGACCTTCGCCCCACTGTGCCCACCAGTTCTAAATTATCATATGATTAAATTACCCTATCTCAATCAGATCCTGGCACTAAAAGTTCCCCTTAAACTGTTTGATCAATATTGAATTCCTCTAGTTATAGCTGTGTCTTCTTTAGACTAGACTCTGTAGGTGCTGCAGTGGATTAGTAAACATACATTTGCCTAATCACAGGTTATTCTGGGGGTTATTTTGGAGAGTAAACAATATTTATAAACAGAAGAACTGTAAACATCTGGCCATGCACACATAGCAGACTCCTGTGCAGACGAGACCCATTTAGATTAGGAACAGTGATTGGACTCTGAAATTGTCAAGGACATCCATCAGAAGATACTTCTTTACACACTGGCAGTATGTGTGTCAGCACGCCGCATCTGGTCTACCTCACCACAGGCTGAAAGAGGAGTCTTGTGAAGAACTGAGAGAGAGGACCTTGCCTGCAATTCTGGTTGGTTGGTTCTAGGAAGCCTGAGCTTCATGCTACAACATTTGAAGCAATAGAGAGGTTACCTTCCCCAGAGCTCATGAACCCTAGGAATAGCCTGCTATTGCAGATGGCTTCCCTCTAACTTGATGTGCTAAGGAAAGGAGCGGAAAGAAATTTCTCTTCAAATGTGCAGACTCACAGACATTCCTCAATAGTAAAGGAAATGGGCTGTACTGAGTCAGATGCAGCCCAAAGACACATATGTTTCATGACAAATAATATTTGCCATGTTCTCTAATTTGTGGTGATAGCTAGAAACAAGGAACCTTAGTTAACAGATTTCAAGGGCAATGTATACTTTGTATCAGGGGAGATTATGAAAAGGGGAAATGTTATTTAGAATCTACTACTACTTTCTATGAAACATGAAGTTTTCTACTGTTGAGTGCAGGAAAATAGGTGTGTATATATATTCAGCATAGCTGGGAATTCTTGTTCTGTGTAAGGAAGGGGTGAAAACTTTATGTGAAAAAAGAAGGGTGTTCTAAGGGTGTAAGGATTTGCAAAAAGAGTAGAAAGAATTTCCAATAAGAATCTTGACTCAGAATTTTGAGAACTATATCAAAGGACAATTCAATTAAATACCTTGTCCTGCAATCCATTGGAGTCTTCATCCAAAAAAAAAAAAAAAAAACCCTCCATTTTATGATTAAGATCTCAAAGATCTTTAAATGAAGAAATTCTGGATAATGAAGAAAGGCTGTAAGGCTGTGTACCACCGGGCTTGGTGCTAAGAAAGTGTTAGTTCACAGAGACAATTTCAGTTCTATTGTAAATAATATTTCTTCCATATGATAGTTGCAGAACATGAGATAATCACAGGTCTTCGAGTCCAGAGTCAATTTCTTAGCAATGATTTCATTAAAGATGTTATATTGTCCTTCCTCTCTACAAGAACAGCAGTTAAGGTTGACTTATTTCTCTTCTAATTCTGAAAGTTGAAGATTGAGTTGATGATAATGATACAATTTCTGTGTAGTAATCCCACACACAGGAGCTTTCTGCTTTGCTTGAAGAAAATGCTTTTGAGTATTTTCAGAAGCACATGGAACATTCTTTCACCATAAAAATGAAGGCAATCTCACCATTTGCAACAATGTGATTGAATGCAGGGAGCATTACCTTAAGTGAAATAAACTGTATATAGAAAGACCAATACAATATGGTGTCACTTGTATGTGCCATCGAAAAAAACAATACAAAATACAACATGGTGACTAGAGTTAATAGCATGGTTTTGTATAATTGAATTTTACTGAGAGTAGATCTCACCAAACACACACAAAAAGGTAATTACATGAGGTAAAATGCATTAATTAATTTTATCTGCCCAATTCTATTCTCGCTGGTACTCAGCTGGAAATTCTAGCTGCCTCGATTTCCATGGACTCTTAGCTCTGTATCCTTAACTTACAGACTCCACAGCATTCTGCCCAAGTTTCTTCTCTTCACACTGCAGCTGGAAACTCAATCACAGCAATAAAGTGAGTAAATTGCAAGGATATCTTTGTTTGTTTTCCGTCTCTCAGCAATCATTGCCTTTTGTCTGGAGTCCAATGCATTACAAAGCCCTTGGTCATACATTTTTTACACTTATTGGCTGTTTTAAGCAGGAAGGATTTATTTACTTGGGAGGTGAGTCTCCACGTGTCCGTTTTTGATCAGCGTTTCCCAAATGGCATCTCTTGTTCCGCTGCTCCTGAGAGAAGGTGCTCCATGATGGCTTCATGGCCAAAGAAGTTGGAACATGAACCTCAGTGATATCCACCCCCTCAGGAAAATTCACAAGTTAGCTTAGTCTATTCATCTTCAAAAAGACCTGCAGGAAAGAAACATTTAAATTTGTTTGATTTTTTTCCCTCTTATTTTTATGACAGAAGCATTTCTCTCATCTTATTGAGAAAGGGGGAATAATACCTGCCTTCTCACTTGTTTTTCAAGAACAAACATAGTTTCCCTCTGTGAGGGAAACCCAATGAAGAGAATCCATCTACCCTGTTGTTCATCATCTTATTTCTTCTGCATGTTAAAGTCTCGTGTAAAATCTGATTCATATTAGCAATGCTGTTTTATCTGAAAATTAGGATGTGGGTTCCATGCTGGCCTTTTTTACTTGGCTAATGAATCAATAGGAAGGACAATGGACCTTTTATGGTTCCTGTTTCCTTCTCATAATCCTACCTGAGCCAAATTTTCCAAGGGGATTGTTGTGGGGAGAGAAAAACAGTATTGTCTTTGTCTCTCAAATTCAACTTTTTCATTCACCCCATGATAGAAATCAGGTAAGGCTAGCATATGTGTGTTCACAGGTCTTGAGAAGGACAAGAGTAAATTGTCAATTTAACCTTAAATTAAAATCATATCCTTGAACGTATTTTGCCTGAAACCCTGAACTCTGGGATTGTTTCGTGTTGCCAGCCATTCATCTCTGAATTTCATTCATCTCCAAATTTCTATTACTGCTATAAATATTTTCTCTGAGAGATAAACCCTTAGGGCCCCTGACTTTCTAAATATACCATGGATTAAGCTTAGAAACACTTGTTTTTAATAAACTCTAATATCAAATATTATACCTCCATTTTAATGTAATTCATTATATTTTTTTAAATTTTTCTATGACATAGTGTGATACACCCTTAGAAATGTGTGGATCAGGAGAACTAGAAGAAAGAATTCACCAGAGAGCTTCTGGTGAACCAAGCAGAGCTTTATTAGAAAATCGTGCATGAGGGAACCAATACAGAAAAGGAGAATTTTAGCCTGGCTCCTTGCGAGAAGTTAGGTGAACTTTAAGGGCAGGTCTATGAGGCGGTAAGAGGACAGCAGCACAGTAGCTTATTCTGAGCGAGGCTACACCTAGGTATGCTCAGACAGGTTGTCTCCCAACTTTACACTGAGGGTTCTTAGCTATCTCTCTTCAAGAAATTGTGAGATAATCATGAGTCAAGACTTAATGTTTTTGACTAGCCTGGTGCCATTAGTCAGTCTGGTGGGCCAAAGTGTTTGAACAGAATGTTGGGACAGGACTCACCAGCCTACCTGTTCACACAGAGTTTATGTTCACGCCAGCCTACCTGTTCTCCTACCAGCTTGCAATTTTCTTACACTTAGGCTGACTCAATGGCAATATTTAAACTGTAACTCTCTTCAAAGAATGAACTGATTTGTTCCTAATTAAAAGAATTTCAAGCCGTTTGATATAGTGGACAAGAGGATGAAAATCCAGAATAGGAACATAAGCAATATTTCCCAAAACAATTTTTATGCTAATTTTAATTTTAAACATTTTGAAGGTCTTAGAAACTTTTGTGGAATCTTGGGGGGAAATAGAGAACATGATAAATTTGATGTGCCCCTTTCAAACATTATTATTTGAAAAAATAACTTCCCTTATCTAAACTAGATGCAAGCAAGATAAATTCCTACACAAATGTATTTAGAATTTGTTAGATTGCTAAAATGGGATTTTTAAGTAGAATTGTGGAAAATTCTAGTCAGTTAAATTTTTGTTTATCAATTTTCATAAGTATATGTTGAAGAATCATTTTCTGCCATCCAAACACCTCTTACTACTTAAAATTTTCTTTTTTTCTGCTCTTGGGAATGAAGTTTACCTATTTGTGTTACACTACAAGTGAATCAAGTCAGTTGTGTTTTTTGTAGTTTCAAATACTTGTGTTTTTCTATATAGTAAAGCATTTTTAAATCTACTTATCTCAATGGACTCATCAATAGAATTGTGATAAAATTCTCCCAGAAAAGTTTATGGAATATTCAGCTGACACAGGCTGAATGGGGAAGATGAGTTGATTTTTTTTTTTGCTTTCTTTCTCATTTCCTTTACCCGCCCCCCCCCCCCCCCCCCCCGCCCAAATGCTACATTCAAGTGAAATATATTTGTCTCTTCATTGTTCCTCCATTCACTCATCTTTATATTAAGTTAAAACCTTTTCTTTTGATGCATAGCTAGCAAAACCATGAGCAACAACAACAACAAAAAAAACCCTCTTACAGTTTTCTTTAGCATCAACAATGCAGCCATTAAAAGTTGAAAGAACTCTAGTTCCCATTCAATTAAAACAAAAGTAAAACAGCTTGATACTGAACTTTAGGTGGATAGAACTGGTGATTTTGTCACTGAGAACTGTGTATTGTCTTCATCTTTATGAAATTGCTCTCAAGTCAGCAAAGAAACATTAAAACAGGAGTTTCACTGCAGTATTTCAGAAATTCTTTTGTATTATACTTTAAATACATCAGATGTTAGATTACTTCTTATGCATATTTAAACTGGTGGAATCAGCTTCCCTGAGTTCATTTCTGTTCAAGTCAGACCCAGAACCACATACCCCTCTTTTTAATCCCTGGTGAGGCCTTTAAAGCTTCTATTGTTTATGGAGTATCCCACTATAAGTAATTGCTTGAGGAAGTTATCTGTTGTCTGGAAGCCAAAGGCCCTTATCTGGGATAGCACTTATCCCAGAAAAGGAGATATATTTTCTTTCTTCAAGACAGAAATATGTGACTTTGTTACTGGACCACTTGAACCTAAACCTTGCTTACCTAACTTTCCTCTTATTTGGCCCCAAGGTTAACAGGCCCCAGCCAGTCAATCACCACAGAGAACAGAGGCTGCAGAGGCTTCCAGCTTTTGGGCAAAGACTCCAGACCAACTAAAACCTGATGGCCTTGCCAACCGAGGCCTTTAAGCTACTAAAACACACGCCCCCTCATAGGAGATTTTATGCTATTGAGATACGTGACATATAAAGAAACAGGCAGCCCTTCTGTGCCCCAGAACCACCCTACCTAAAGCATGCTGTCCCACTACAGGCTGCTGCTCTGCCCTGGTCGTCACCCACCAAAACCAGGACCCCAAAACTCTCAGGTAAGAGTGTGGGCCATGGCATTTGCTGCCCTCTTCCAGGTGTGATCCACAATAAACACTCCTCATTTGAAACCTAGTATTGGCTTTTCAAAACCTGTGGTGGGGTTAACTGATCAAAGTCAGACAAAGATCCCTTGAAATTGATAACAATACTAAGCAAAATTGTCACATTTAGAAGATACTTTCTAGGAAAGAGGAGTATGATGTCATTGTTGAAGTGACTAACAATGTTGTTTGGTAGCTACTGAAAAGAATGTTTTTTCAGACCCTTGAAATACAACTGCAGAGCTGGGGTTACCAGATGGTGATGGTGTAGTGTGCTAACATGCATTTAAAGAGGTGTGAACTCCTAAGACATAAGTGTCTGAAACCAATGAATGTTACCTCAATTTTAAAAAATGTTTTTGATATATATTCACATGCGCAGATGTATAATTTGAATGTGATGTATTAGAACATCTGTGAAGATGTGGCACCTGACCCCTGCAGAGATCACACAGAACACATTCTACTCTTTAGCGTATACACGTGGTTTTTGCTGGGCTCCAGATATTAAAAGTCCAAGGCTTTTTCATAATGAAATAGAATGAAACATAATGACTATTACATTTTAATGCAATAAAATGTTTCTTGAGTGGAAACTTACTTTAAAATATTTTGCATCTTGAGCTGCAATTTAGCTATAGAGCATCAGGAAAAATAGTAACAAATGAACAAAAGAAAATGGGGGGAGCAGGGAAAAAAAAGACAACACGAGCACGGAGTTCAAATGTCAAAGCTTCTTAAGGCATCACAAGTAGAAATGAGGAAAAATCTGTATCCTCAGCATAAACAAAATCTCATGTGGAGAAACAAAGTCCAAGGAACCGGAAGAGGACCAAGAAGAATAGGCGTTTGGCTTTGAAGAGCTGCGGACTTGCTTGTGTTCCAGAAAGAGCTGAGCCAGGCTGGCCACTGGCCTTGCTTCTACTGATCTTAAATGCAGATGTGCTAAAGCTAGAAAGTTATATTAATTACAGTAAGAAGCTAGATGAAAATGTGACAATATTTACGTTTATTATATATTTTACCTCCTCCATTCTTGGTTTGTCCAGATGGAAAGCAGCAACCTAGAATTCAATACCAGATCTGCTTCATTTCAAAAGTTTGTCTTCTACCCGTGTACAGAGCATTGCCAAGAAAGGTGATTTGTGAGTTATTCAAGACTTGTGTAAAACTCTAAAAGCAGTGAAGCCAAATGAGAGCAACTTTTGAAACTAATTACTTAAAAATGTGTGTTTGGGGGCCTCTCTAGTGGCACAAGAGGTTAAGTCTTAGCACAATGAAGCCATGGGCAGCCTCTGCAGCAGGAGTTTGATGCCCAGTCAGGGAGCTACCCACAGGGCACAGCAGACCTCTCCTGACTTGCCCACTGCTCCCCTCAGCAGTGTACTTCAGTCAATTTGCTTGTTCTGCTCCCCATTCTGTCTCTGGTGAATCCTCTCACACACACCCCACCTCTGGCCTACACCCCAGTTCTTGTATGCATAAGTAAATAAATATTTTTAAAATGTGTGTTTAATTTGCTTTAAAGCAATGGGAGCAATATTTCCATGCTGGACTAGCACAACTCTGTGTTATCTGCACTCAGGTTTCCTTGCTGGCATTTGCTACTATATAGGTCTAACCAGACGTGAAGTTTCGAATTCTCATCACCATTTAGAAAACACATAAAAGACCATATGCGATTCAAGAAATTTTCTCATGTATTAGAAAGAAATGTTCATTGATCCTTGTAGAGAGGCAGCCAGGAGTAGGGTGGGTAGAGAGTCCGGGAGCCCTCTGTGCCTTTTCAGGCTTAATGCTCTTTCTACACCAATTGTTATGGGGCAAGCCCACAGGCTGGCAAGGCATGGAGGGGCTGGGGCAGGGCAGAGGCTGGTAGTCTTTTCTCCCCTGGGCTTTCTCTGGTGTGGTCTTGTGGTCTCTTCCTCTCGTAGTCATTCTCTGCTGCCACTGTTCTCTGAGTGACGCCACCCTTACCTGCTCAGCCTCCAGGCTCAGGTGTGCCCACTCACGCATGCCCACACCGCACTCCAGGTGCCCGCCATCAGGCCTGCATGCCCCAGGCCCATGCTCTCACGTGCCTCCTGCATTCAAAGCTGCATGATAGCCACAGAAGCCAAGGGCGCAGAAACCCAAACAATCTTCACTTACCCCACATCATTGCTTATAATCTTACTCAGTGTCAAAGTACCTTCTTTTGAGGTAGATCCCTGTTCTCAGTATATTCAATCCTGAAAAATGATTTTACCACCAGAGTGTACAGTTACTGCGATTTCTCTGTCTTACCAGAATATAAAACAGAATATAGTGATTGTATAAGTCAGCTTTCTCCAGGGAAACAATTAAGAATTGGCTCACGTCTTGCGAGGACTTGCAATGCTGGACTGTGTAGGGCAGGTTGGTGAGCCAGGAATTCAGACTAGAGTTAATGCTGCAGTTCTTCCCCAGGATATCTGAGTTTTGCTGTCAAGGTTTTCCAGCTGATTGGATGAAGTCCAAATTATCTAGAGTCATCTTTACTGGAGTCAACTGACCATAGATGCTAACCCCATGACGAGTTACCTTCTGGCCACACCTAGGTGAGTGTTTGGTTACATAATGGGGGTGAGTTTATGGCCTAGCCAATTGGCACGTGATACAAACCAGGACACTGATTCAGCACCCGTTTCTCAAAGTTCATGTTAAGACATTCTGAACAGCACGCATGCAAGCATTTTAGAGCCTGTAAGTCAAAGAATTGATGGGTAGTAATTAAAACTTTCTAGGGCTAAAATCTCTATTCAGCTGTTCCTTAACTTTGATCTCCCACATTGGTTTTGCTCCCACAAACAATTAGTGTCTATTCCCTTCTTACAAGGTCCACTATCCCCATTCATCTGTCCTTTAGAGTGACACAGTAGGATTTTCCTGACATTCTGTCAAGGAAATCCAAGAGGGAGAATCATGACATCTTTTCCCTATGATTTAAAATGCCATGCTCCATTTTTCACAATGTTAGAACTTGCCAATATTCTCCTATTTATAGCTGTATTATTTGTCAAATGTAATGTTATTTAAAAGGAAACATCTTTTCAATATAGTCCTCCTTGAAAGCCTAGTGTGAAATATAACATTGTACCTCTCACTCCTCTAAGGGGAGCAATACCAATCTAACTACTTCTGGATGATCTGGATTTATCTATATTGACTTTCTGCTGCTGTTCTTGAAGTGTTAATTGGCATGATTACTGTATGTCATAATACCTGCAACATAAAGGATCTTCATAAAATGTTTTTATTTGCTTCTCAAATTGCTCTTTGTATATTTTTAACCTAGTTTCATGTTTTTGAAGGAGCATTAACTCCACTGATGAAACAGATACTGCAGCTGCTATCGCTATGTGTCTCCAGACAACTGATTTGGACATAGTGAACAGCACTCAGAGTCTCCGAAGAAGAAGGCACTATCCAAAATACTCTTGGAAAACTGGAAAATTAAAAAGCAGAACGGTAAGTGGGCCCATCAGACGTTTGAACTGATGGATGAGAACAACTAATGTTTGTTAAGGCTATTCACGCTAGCATGTTTGCTGTTCTCCCCCTGACCTTGGATGAGATATTCTGCAAATATGTGTCCTCTAGCCTATTCTTTATCCATTTCATCAGCCAAATAGACAGTTGAAATACTTAGCCTTTCCTTCTCAATAATTTACCCCATTGTCTAATGTTTTAACTGTTTGTTTAAGAGTTATTTCTAGCAATTCATGGTCCTGTGGTCTTTCAGTTTGTGCTGCCCACACTATAAGTACAAGTAAGTTTATTAAAAATTGTTCCTGGCACAGCTTTTAAAATTTTGTAAAATTGTGGGGAAGCATTCCAAAATTTGTGATTGTGGCTTGTTTATTACATCTTATAGATTTGAACTCCAAATTACTCTTTTTAAATGATGTCATCACATCATCACATTTTTTTTTGGGGGGGGGAAGCAGAAATAAATTGTTTAATGTGAAGACAATTTTGCAGAGAACATTTCTCTGTGAAGGAACAAGGAAAAAGGGTATTTGTTGCACATCCCCTTGGTGTCAGGCACTATTAATGAAAAGTCATTTCTTACTCTGCATGTTAACCTTTCTTGGTGCTACTACAGGTCCATTATCCCTTACAAGAAGTCCCTCAGGCTAACTATGTCTCAGAATCCAGAATCCTCAAGTCTTAAGATCTGAGATATGTCCCTGTAATCAATAACAATCTTCCTCAGTGAAATGTATGAACACGTAGCTGAATAGAATAAGTCAAGGTTATGTAAATACTTCCATATCAGTTCTTCAGGTTTGTTGACAAAGGGTTCAGACCAGCTTTTGCTGCCAAACAAGACAAAAGTTGTTTTCAATGGCTTCTGGTTTTAAAACAGTGAATAAGGGACAGTGTACCTGTATTTACTCAATTTTAGGAAGAAGAACATGACCTGGTAAGTGGTTATTTCATGTCAGGGATACAGAATTTAAACCCAGAGCTATCTTGGTCCAGAAACTATTTTTGTTGCTGTTATTCAAACTAAAATAAGGCTTTATGCACCTATATTTATTTATTTATTTTTCAAGTCATCCTATTTGATCTTTTTTTTTAATAATAAATTTTATTTTTATATTCCCCCATACAATTGCAAACCCCACATTCTGACCCCAATCCCTCCCCTCCCGCCCCCCACCCCCAAAAAGTGTCTCTGGTTCATAGTTTTTTGTTGATTTTGATTTTCACTTTCTTATAGTTATTCATTTTCCTGGTCCCTTATTTAAGTTTTCTAGATTCCTGCTATGAGTGAGACCATCCGGTATTTTTCTTTTTCTTTCTGGCTTATTTCGCTGAGCATGATCCCTTCCAGCGCCATCCATGTTGCTGCAGATTGCATGTGTTTATCTTTTTTGAATGCTGAGTAATATTCCATGGTATATATGTACCACATCTTCTTGATCCAGTCATCTATTTTTGGGCATTTGGGCTGTTTCCAAAGCTTAGCTATTGTAAATAGTGCTGCTGTAAACATAGGGGTGCAGGTGTTCTTTGGAATTGATGTTTCTGTGTCCTTTGGGTAAATACCTAGGAGTGGAATTGCTGGATCATATGGAAGCTCTATGTTTAGTAGGTCGAGAAATCTCCACACAGCTCTCCATAGTGGTTGGACCAGTTTGCACTCCCACCAACAGTGCAGAAGAGTTCCTTTTTCTCCACAACCTCGCCAACATTTGCTGTTGCTAGTTTTTTTAATATGTTATGCACCTATATTTAAAAAGTAATAATTGGAGAGTTGGATTCTTCAAGAGACACTAAAAGTAAAAGCTTTCAGAGATTAGCCATCGTTCAAGTTGAGCTGTTATTCATGGCGATCACCAATCAAAAAATCATGGAAAAAGTTTTTTCCTTGTTTTAAGTTAATTTGCATTCGGTCGAAGGAAAGCTTATGTACTTTCCTTAATTTACCTAATTGCAAATTAACTTAAGTAGTTATCAAGAGATTGTTTGCTGCTAGATTAGACTGAAGCTCAGATTTTCATGGCAATTCATGCACGATGTTAATTCATTATGGTTTATATTCTTATCTATCCCATCCTACAAAGGACTCGCTTTTTGAGCTTACCGGAGTATGTTAGTTATTAACAGGTATTAAGTGGATGCCAGTGGAGTGATGACAGTGCAGTTTTGCCAGGGCAAGAAAAGCTGGCAAGAGGACTGCAAATACTCTGGGATGCTACTCAGCCAAAACTTTGACTAGGGTTTTTAGAAAAACATGATGTTATCCCGAATACCAGATGCTGTGTGTTAAAACTTTTGGACCAAGTAATCCTTTATGGGAAGGCCAAATCCAGTCCTGATGTGTTGCAATCAGCCAGAATTTTCTACACTTACCACTCTACCCTTAGGTGAACTTCCCATGATTATACCATAAACAAGGAAACAGAGCAATTCCAGTGGAATGCTTTAAACTAGAAATAAGTGACATTATTACTGTGTTCACAGAAAGCCTAGGTGCAATTCATGCCATAGTTCTAAGAAATGGGGGCTTAAAAATCACTAAAATCGTTCCTTTGCTGCCATCCTCAGTGAGAAATCATATTAGAAGGTAATCTTTCATAGCAAATTTAAGGTCACATTAATTAAAGATTTGGCAAGCAAATTCTTATTGCATCAACAACTTAGATATAATAACCATTAGTATTCTAATAGTTGTTAAGAACAATTTTTTATCAGCTATATCCAGGTCTTGTCTGAGACATTTTGCTTCCTCAAGGAATAAGGGTATTAAAAATGTAACACTGTGACCAATAATTAGAAATGTAGATTCATTATGCATTTTAATGGATTTCAAGGACATCATGCCTCTTTTTTAAAAAAAATTTTATTTGATGGAATGTTATCATCAAAAACTATGCAAAGGTGATCTAAAATTGAACTTATCTAAATGAGATTATTGTTAAATAAAAACAAAAGTATAACAATTAATCATTTAGATTTTGCTTTCTTTTTGAACCACTTGTAATATATTTGACATGTTGACTTAAAATTCTGACACTGTGGTATATTTACCATGAAAAATTCTGCGATGGATTTGAAATATAATAAACAATTCTCTACTTATATTGATGAGTCAAGCTTCTAAAATGATATCATTACTGGGATCCAGTGGAATTTTTGTTTTAATGTGCTGGCAAAATTGCTTTAGTCACAAATCACTGGAAGTGTTCACTCATAAATAATGTAATGGTATCCATTTTACTGTTATGTGTGATTTTTTCTTTAACTCCTCTTTTAATAACAGGAATAACTCATATCTCTAGTGCTTTAAAACAATTCCCAACATTCTCCAAAATGTTATTCAGTACCTCTAACATAACATATTCATGGTCACATAGAATACTTATATAAATACTTACCGTCTATTAAGGAATTTTCTCATTCAAGAAATATAATAATTTCTTTTGAAATATCACAAGCTTTATAATCACAAGGAAAGTATTTCAATTATTTTAGATACCTATGCCCTTCACAATACTTATATTTATAGCTGAGATAGAAATTGCATAATTATACTTATAGTCCATTGTGATACCTCTCAAGCATAGGAAAGGAAACATACCCAAAATAGGCATCAAAGTATACACAAAGAAATTGGAAAATGTAACTCATCTTTTTTTCTGGCTAAGGATGAAAATAAAGAACTGAATCAAATAAAATCTGATTAACTATATTAGCATTTCTTTTCCTTTCAATTTAATCATAACATATAACAACTGTCTGCTTGAGAAAAAGTAGACAAACTAGACATATAATAAAATATTTTCCAAGAAGATTGAGATAAAAATTTGTTGTTATCCTTTATTTAATCATATACTTATGTACAAGAAAAAAAAATAGAAAGATAAGACAGTAAATGAGAGACCATAGGACATTCAGCAGAGAGGAGATATTTCCTTATTAATACCATTCCAGTGCCTTGACATATTTACACATGTTCTTCTAAAGTATATGCAAACTCAAAGAATGTCTTTGCCCTCTGTTTTTGTCTTCTTCATTATTTATTACCACAGTAATATTAAAGCTTCAAATACCAAAAACTATGGAACAGATAATCACCATGCATTAGACACAGATTTTGAATAATAAGAGGAATTTTTGTAAATTAGTTCTCTTCAGAGAAGTAGGAGAGAGAGAAAGAGGTGGGGAGAGAGAGAGAGAGAGGTGGGAGAGAGAGAGAGAGAGAGAAAGGAGAGAGAAATTTATTATAGTAATTGGCTCACACTGTTATGGAGGTTGTGAAGTCCCAAGGTCTGCTTTCTGCAACTGGAGAAGCAGTGAAGCCAGTGCTAACATTCTGACTCTGAAGTCCCAAGAACTTGTAGCTCCTTCCTCCCCGGGCAGCAAAAATTGGAGTTCCTAGCTCAAGAAAAGAGGCCGGCTTTGTCCTTCTGCTGGCTTTTTGTTATTGGGACCCTCAAGGAATTAGATGATGTTTGCCCATCTAGAGAGGGCAGATCTTGAATCAGCCTTTGTATTCAAATGTTAATCTCTTCTGGAATCACACTCACAGACACACCCAGAAATGTTTTACCAGATGTCTGGGCATCCCTTAGCCAAGTCATGTTACACATAAAATTAATCATCACAATATGTGTGAAAATAATTGTTTGATTGGTTGGAGACTTATCTATTGGAAAGACTTTTTGATTATGATAGAGAAGATGGTTAGATGAATTCAGCATACTGTTTAGTCTTGGAAAATTTAGTATGTAGCCACTGTTTAGTCCTTGGTTTTGCAGGTTGAAAACTTGATTGCTTGAATTACTTTGGTTCTAAAGGAGGGGATTCAGAACTAGAAAACCTATTTACATTACTCAACTGATCCACTTAAAAGAAATAGAAAATATAGAAGTGAATTCAGTTTACTTATTTGCCAAAGGAAATTTTACAAAGAGGAAATAGCGCTACCTTAATAAATTACATACCAGATTATCTTTCTTTTAATGATTCCCTATAGCCCTAAATTAGCATCTTACTTAAGGTTGATAAACACTTTTCTCCCTCTTTGTCAATGGCTAAAACCCCTTGAAATCAACGAAGATTTTTGTTCATAGGACTTTCCAAATCTAAATTACTCTTTCAAGTTTGATTGACTCCATTGCCTGGGGCATATGCTTATTGAAGAAGAAGTCTGCCACAATCTTCTGTTTAATTTAAGTGATTTCAATCCTGGGCCTTTTCTTGTAGTTTAATTCAGATAAATTAAATATATGTTTGCTGCAACTCCATTGTGCATACCGAATGAATATAATCTGGTATGTCATTCTTAAATGTGATAGAGTGAAAAGAGCAATGAGCTTTGAATCAGGAGCATTACATCTCTAGGATGTTTTTGCTACTCAGCATCTGGAGTCATTGAGGAATTGACTTGCCTTCTCAGTCATTTTCTTTTGCTATGTATGGGAGGATTATATACTTACAGATTTGTTTCAAGAATTAAGCCGTATGAGACATTTGTATGAAAAAATGCTTTTTATGATACAATTTGTATCATTGAAAAATACTATAATAAGAGACACAGGAAAGGCTAGCTGTGAACACCTGTCTAAGAGGCTTTTGGCTATACCCCAGAGTCAGGTCTTTCTGAGAGCCGTGAATCTCCTCCTGGAAATGGAAATAGGACATTGAGGTCTGCTAATCAGACATTATGAAGTCAGCTGTGCTCCTCAATAGAAAGTTATCTCATCAAAACATGAGATCAGACACTTAGAAGCTACCTCCTAAGAGTAATACAGTGAGTATGGAAGAGTTAAGAAACTATCTCCACTTCTTTGATGATAACTTATGAGCACTCTATTATTTTGCTAGGACTGCTGTAACAAAATTTCACAGACTGGGTAACTTAGACAACAGAAATTAACTCAGAGTTCTGGAGGCTGGAAGTCCACTATCAAGTTGTCAGCAAGTTCAGCTTTTCCTGAAGCTTCTTC
This sequence comes from Talpa occidentalis, assembly GCF_014898055.3. Lineage (NCBI taxonomy): Eukaryota > Metazoa > Chordata > Mammalia > Eulipotyphla > Talpidae > Talpa > Talpa occidentalis. The sequence continues at coordinate 138,893,538 of NW_023604295.1, read as the reverse complement.
ATGGGCTTGTACATCTTGGCCTCTCTTGTGTCTTCAAGGGAGCTTTTCTGTATGCATATGCTTCCTGGTCTCTCCCTCCTCTTAAAAAGACACCCATCATATGGGGTTAGTGTCACTCTTTTGACCTCATGTAAGGTTAATTACCTGTTTACAGGCCCTACCTTCATATAGTCACATTGGGAGTTTGAGCTTTAACAGATGACTCTTAGGAGGGACACAGTCCAGAGTAAAACAGGGACCTACACAAATGCAGTGGCAAGAGGAATAAAGAGAAGTAAATTTGAAAAGCATTTTTGAGATAGAAGCAACAGCATTATTTGATAAATTAAATGTAGGAATGGGAGTAGAGATAGAATTAGAAAGGAGTTAAACAGGCTTCACGGGGTCATTGGGATGTGCCAGATAATTTTCCATATGCTGCAGATATAAGGATAAATGGGAAAAACTCAATACCTGCATTCAAAGGCTAATTTTCATTTGAAGCAGAAATGAAATCCTAGATTCTAAAACTACCTAAGTTACTTAGCTTCATCCCTAAGTCTGAAAAAAAAAATACAATTTCAAAGATTTATCTTTAAGGGAATGTAGGCATAGAGACTTGTCAGACTTTGAGTCATGCTTGGAGTCAAGAATTTTTATAATCTTGGAGTAGTTAGTATTTCTGAGCCTCAGTTTATTCATCTGAAATATATTATTAATATCAGAATAAAATACAGCTAATCTAAGAAAAATGAAACAATATATGTACATGTGCATATATACGGTATATAGAACATTTTTAGGTCTGCAACAGACATTCCATAAATATAAAAACTTTAGACAGTTCCCAGTAAATAAAAATTATGTTTGTTCATTTTGCCCAGTTGGGAAAATAAAGATCGAGAGAACAGGAATGGGGGTGTGATAGATAAAAATTCAAAGCTATAAAAAAGGTTAATGGGACCTCAGAAGAAACTTTGCTTTTTTTATCTCTTAGGACAAAATCAGTGCTCGGCAAGCAATGATGACAAAACATTCCAGCAATAAAGAATATTATTGAACAGCTAGTGACTTTTCAAATGAAAGAATCTAGAGCCATTCCAGAAGCTTTTTGAAACTGTCTTCAGGAAGAGCCATAGATTAAAAGGCTATTAGACGCCTCATAACAAAAGAAAAAGAGGAAGCATACCCAGTTGATCCCAAAGAGAGATAGTAAGCCCAGAGAAGGAGTCCCAGCGGGAGTGCTGCTCGGGGTGGGGAGTTAGGAAGGCAGTAATAGGTCTGCAGGAAGGAACAAGGGAAAAGACTAGATACATGCAAAAATATCAGTATCTTGCCCTTTCAAAAGCCCAAGTTGATATAAACAAGTATATTTTATAACTAATTTGCCTTAGCTTCAGCTTGATAATATGTTTTGCTAACAATACATTACCAAATGTTATTTTTTCAATCAAACTAAAGAGCTTTTTCTAAAGATATGCTCAGTATTTTCCTCCGAGACACATTTCCAGACGGCCTGTTTCTCATTAGCTGGAATAAACGGGAGTATGTTTACAGCACAGCACCAGACTTAAAAGAATTCCCCTTTTTCTAGGGAAGCTGGTCAGGGAATTAGCAGTGCTGTAACTTAAAGGAGTGAATTTTCGTGCACAGCTGTGACATAAGACAGAATATTGGTTCAATCATACATATATATAAGGTCTTTCAAAAGCAAATTGCGTAACTCTGTGTGACACAAATAGAGTTTTGTTTTGGAATACAAGTTTAAGCAGCTATAACATGAAAGTTATGCCAAATAGATATAATGTAGTGATAAAAGAATGTTTAACTTCTGCTCAGCAAATATTGACTGCCTACTGTAGGCAATATAGATCACAAGATGTGCAAGATACTCTTAAGTAATTTACAGTCTAGTGATTAATACAACTGGTATAAATGAAATTCTTAGAAATCACTCTTTAATATAGAGGAGTATTTTTTTTAAGTAGAGTTTAGAAAAGAAAGCTCATTACAAATAGTAGGGACTTTTCAATGTGCATCAATGATGTTATCAAAGGAAGGGAGGGAGCACATTAAACAATTTGTTAATGAAAGAATATTTGCACATATTTTTACTGTTGGAAAATACTTCTCAAATGTCTTGACTGGCACAATTAATCAAAAACAAGGGAAAATCCACTCATATTTATGCAATCACATTGTATTATCCATTCTATCCTCCCTTCCTGGAGGTTTCGTTGCCAGTCTGTCAAAACTGTAAGTGTAGGGAGAGTGAGAAATTCAAGCAAAAGACAATGTAGATGATTTACATGTAAGTAATTGGGACTGTGGTATTTGATAAAGAGTCAATGGAATATTGTTTAGAATAGTGTAACTAGATCTTGCTTTTTCTGGGTTTTCACATAACATTTTACTATATTTTTATAATTTATAATTTATTGTAATATATTAAGAAGTATGCAATGCAATGGCTTTAAATTAAAAAAAGCATATACAGGGAATTTTTAAGGGAATATATTTTTATTAGTGATTATGTTTAATAGCAAAAGTCTAAAACATAACTGCTTTCTGCAATATTCTGAGGTTCTTGTATGTGAAGTACTAAAAGATGATACTGAACTAGTTTCAAAAGAGAACATTTAAACCAAAATATTATTTAATTTCCAAAGTAGCTTATTAATTGGTTAAGACTACATGCTTCTCCTACATATTCATATGACTTTAGTTTTGTTATTCTTATTTGTTATTCTTAGTCTTCAGTTTAAACTTATTCTTAAATTTTACATAAAACAGCTATTTTCTGGCTTCTTAAGATGATTTTTTCAAAAAAGGAATTTACATTCACATTAGATTTTTCCTTGGTTGGAATCACCAACAAAAACTTAGTCCAAAGTCAAAATTTTATAAAGTATAACCTGTTTCTCGATGTCTCAATAAGTTCCCTTGTGGGATCCAAAATATACATGCTTTATGAGCCGACCTCGGCAAGGAAAAGAAACTGCTGTGGTCATTCAGTACAAAGAGAAAAGTTTATTATAGGGTGGCTACAGTTTTTATACTGATTATTACAGTCATTGTATTTGTCCAATGATGGAGAAGAGTATTTTATGCAGGTACACTATTACTAGAATTCTACATCCTGTGGTGCCACTTGGGTCTCAAGATAGAAAAAAGGAATTCTCCAAAATATTTTTTGGCATGAGAGGGTGCAAAGAGAATAGAGAAATAAAAGTGAGAAAGAAAATATGAACGTAATTCGTTTCACTGTAACAGAGCTCAAGCAGAGTCAGCCCGGTGAACACGAGATACGATCATCTGGAAGTCACACAGGAGGAATTGCTCAGCGGCTGCTGTGAGCGCCGCAGGACAGTATCACATGGTGAAAGCTGAGGTGACCATCGACTCGGAATGTAGCTTTTGAGAATAGCCACTAGAGAATGACAAGGTCCCAGCAGCATTCCCAAGAGGAGGGTGTTTTGGAGAAGGTACAGACACACTCATTTTATGAATGTTTGTCAGGTGGAGAGCTTTGATCAGAAGGTGGGGAAAGAAATCTTGCACTAAAAGAAAGAAGCCTTGAAGACACAGGGGCATGCAAATAGCTAGTCTGGCAACTATCACCAAGAGCAGCTTGGCTGGATCTAAATTTAGTAGGTCATTATTTTCCCTGCATTAACCAACAATAAGGTGATTATGTTACAGAATTTTTTACGTTGACTTCATGTTACACCACCAACAGATTCAAAGTAAACCATGAAATCCCCACTTCTTTGAATTTTAGCAGAGATGTTTGAAACAGCATTTTTTCCTCCAAATTATTAATTAGTAGGACAGTGTACATTATTGAAAGGAGAAGGCTGAGAATTCTAGCACCTAGAAAGCAGATGATCGTTGAATTAATTAGACCTGAAGCAAAGGTCTTTTGGTTTAGAATCATTTTTTACAACAGATAAAATCCACTTGGCTCAATGTCATCTTTTCAGCCACTTTAAAGTATTTCAGCATTTAAAATGATGTTGAAGCCATCTCAGTGATTTATAGTATATTCAAAACATTGTACAACCATGACTGTGGTCCAGTTTCCATCAGGAAACCACTAAGTCCGTAAAGCAGTCAATCCTGTTTTCTCCTCCCTGTGGCCCTTGGCAACTACTTTGTCTCTAGATTTGCCCTGGGTTTGTCCATTCTTGGCATTTGATATAATTAGAAATCTAACAACATATGACCCTTTATTTCTAGCTTCTTTCAATTAGCACAAGTGAAAGTTTTCAAGATTCATCTATGTGGTAGTATGAACCAGTACTTCATTCCTTTGTATGATTCACTATATCTTATCCATTCATCAATTGATAAACATTTGTGAATAATGCTACTATGAATATGCAAGCATCTTTGTTTACTTTTAGTGTTGCCACTCCAACTCTTTTGCCAATTGTTTGCATATAATAGCTTTTCCTATACTTTTGCTTACCAGATATTTGTGTCTTTGAATTAAAAGTCTATTAGTCACATCATATTTTTTAATCCACTTTGCCAATCTAACGCTTCTAAATAGAGAATACTTAGTATATTTATAGATGAAAGATGATCTACTTCTGATATTTTTCTGTTTATTTTAAATATCTTATATCTTTTTATTCTTTGATTCCTTTATTATTGCCTTCTTTGCAGTAAATAGATATTTTCTTGTGTGACATTTTAATTCATTTGTCTTTACTTTTACTATAATTTTTGTTACTGGAAACTCTTGGCATTATAATTAACATTAACTTAGAACAATGTTGTTTAATTCAGTATTAACTTAGTTTTAATAGTATAAAAATTTTGCATCTATTTAGTTAATGTTCTTTTTGTACCACTTTATTTCTTTATACAGAGTAGTCCATTCATATAGATTTATAATCATTATTTTATGTAACTGTCATTTAAATTAAATAGGAGAAAACAAGAGTAACAACCAAAGATTACTGACTTTTTTTTCAAAGATTTATTTATGCGTTCTAGACCTGGGATATAGGCTAGAGGTATAGGGGGTGAGAGTGGGGAGCAGAACAGGCAGATTGACTGAAATACACTGCTGAGGGGAGCAGCGGGTGTGATAGGAGAGGTCTGCTGCGCCATGTGGGTCAGCTCCCTGGCCAGGCATTGAACTCATGTTGCAGTGGCTGGCGATAGCTTGATAGCACTCTCTCTTTCACCCCTGCACCTCCAGGGAGGCCCACATTTTAATTTTAATAATCAGATAGGATGATCCCAATTGACCTATCTTCAAGTTCATTGATTCCTTCCTCTGCCTTTCCTTAATTCTGCAATTGACCCTTGTAGTGAGTTTTCCATTTTAAATATTGCACTTTCCAATTCCAGAATTTCTATTTGGCTCCTTTTTATAATTTCCATATCTTCATTGATATTATCTATTTGGTGAGACACCATTCTCATGGTTTTCTTTAGTTCATGGCCGTGGTTTTCTTTATCCATTTAAATAAATAAATTTAAAATAGGTGACAAAGTCTTCATGCGTTCAGTTCAGTATCTTGGCTTCTTAAGAGACAGTTTCTACTAATTGTTCTTTTCCTGTGTGTCGACCATCCTTTCTCATTTCTTTCTGTGTTTCATAATTTGATTTTGAAGACTGGACACTGAAATAATGCAACGTGACAACTCTGAAAATCTGATTCTCTCTCTTCCTCTGGGTTTGTTTTCTGCTACTTATTATAACTGTTTAGCTATTTTTCTGAATAATTTCTTAAAGGCTGTGTTCTTTGTTTTTGTTGGCCTCTGCAGCCTCTCTTCTTTTAGCTTAGTGGTAAGCTTGTGATGGACAGTGTTTTCAGATGTGTGTGTGTGTGTGTGTGTGTGTGTGTGTGTGTGTTAGGCCACATATTTAACACACGCTTAGGCAGCTTGAACTCTGCCTTAGCCTCCACTTCCTGCTTGCTCACAGCTTAGAGATCAGCCAGAGGTGAGAGTTTGGGATCTGCTCAGGTCTATCCTAAGCAAGCACACAGCCCTGGGCATGGAAATGGTCTTTTAGATCCCCAGGACTATATCAGAGCTTTCTAAAGTCCTATTTCACAAACATGTCATTCCCAAACTTTCCTTCTAAGCTTTTGGGTTAGTCTATTTTTTACATCAACTTTGATCCATTGCCCCGGGCAGCAGCAAATAATATATTTGCCTGTAAATGTTTCTGATAAACAATACCCTTTTAGCTAGTCCTCCAGGGAGCCATGATACAAGTCAAAACAAACAACCACAATTCTTTGCAAATGAGATCCTTTCTGCTTTCTCCAGTCCTGGCACTTATACCAGGAATGTGGGCTGTTATCTTCAAGGCCACCGCCAAGGTGGTGAGTAGGGATCAGGACCAGTGTAAGTTCAAACATCACAAAGCTGTGTGTTCTTACTGAGACTCGGCCTTTTTTTTTTTCTTTATTAAGCATTCCGCTGGTTGCTGCAAGCTATTGGTTAGATTCCAGATTTCTGCGAATGTTGATTCTGATAATTTTTGCTAGGATTTTGTTGCTTTCATAGAGGGATGGAATTTTTAATTCCTTACTGGACCAGTTTGAATTGATTTTAGAAAACACTATAAAACAGCAATGTGTAGGATAATTTACCACTTTTTTCTAAAATCAGTCGCATATTCCAAAAATTATTAAAATATATAGTGCAAAATAAGTATTTCCAGCATGAATATATGCAAAGTATACAATAGGGTCTTGTCTCAAAATCATGCCAAAGATAATTTTTGACCTAGATTTCTGACTACAGTAGTTCATTGCTGACAACCTTTTGTGGATAGGAAATAAATTGAATGCGTTGAGAAAATATATAAAAATGGTTTTCTAATCGATTTTATCATTCCGGTAATTCAGTTCTTTTATTTCTATTATCTCATTATACATAAAACTATAAAAGTATAGTAATTAAATTAAAACTTGATATTATCGACACAGTGTTACAGGCATTCTTTAAAATTTTTTTTAAAGCTTTGCACTGTGATACTTCCATATGTCATTCCCTGTCCTTATGTCTTCAGTCCACACCTTTTTTGGGGGTTTAATTGTTTTTAAAGATTTATTTACTTATGCATCCAAGAACTGGTGTACAGGCTAGAGGTGTGGGGGGTGAGAGGATTCACCAGAGACAGAGTGGGGAGCAGAACAGGCAGGCTGACTGAAATATACCACTGAGGGGAGCAGCGGAGAGACAGGAGAGGTCTGCTGCACCATGTGGGTATCTCCCTGGCCAGGGATCGAACTCTTGCTGCAGAGGCTGTGGATAGCTTCATAGCACTGTGTTTTAAGCAAATTCACATTTGCTGAGAGGCACACACAGTACTCACAGCACACTGTCTTTGCAAAGAAGAGGATGTAAACTTTCAATAATGCTGCAGAAAAAGAAACAATTATTATTCCTTCTATAACATGTTCTACCATTTACATTGATTTCAGGCATATGTCAAAACTTTATTTTGAGGTTTAACTTCCATTTGTATTCTTATATTTATATTTTGTTGTTGTTGACAACTCCCTTGTTACATTACAAATTTCTGAAGATAAGAACTTTATAGAGTTTTTAGTTCCCCAGACTAACACTGCATTTTGTTGATATTATTTAGTGATGTGAAGGAATTTATCTTGTGGACCAACCTTGCACTGGGTACCAAGAGACACAGTGTTTGCGCTGATGGGTTCAGAAAAAGACCCTGCTCCTATGCACTTTCCATTTTGGTAGAGAAAAACTGTCAATGAACTTTAAGTTAATCATAGAATTGAGACTGAATTTGAAACTAGGCTGGGTTGCCAAGAGCAGCCCAGGACAGTCAAATGGTGGTGGGGTTGACCCTGGGGGTCACCAGGAGGAGAGCAAAGTATAACAGGGAGAATGCAGGCATGTGGGGCTATGAACCAAGCCCTATATATCCAGCCCTTGGCAGCCAGGCGTCTGGACCAGGGAACAAATGATGGGGAAGGATGAAGAAGTCTGGGGTGCAGATAGGAGGTGTGGTAGGTGAGGAAGCTAAAAGGTGCAGTCAGATGAGAGAACCCTGGGGGCAGAGTAGGAGTTTAGACTTTTTCTAAGTGTGATGGGAACTGATTAATATGTTTTAAAACCAATCAGTAGCAATCTTGTTTTCATTTTTAAAAACGTTTTGTCTTCAGTGTGAAGACCTTTCATAGCTGTCTTAGACTTTTGGGCGCTATGACAAAGTGCCAGAGCTTGAGTGGCTTCTTGACATTTATTCCTCACAGTTCTGGAGCCTCAGAGGTAAGACAAAAGCACAGGTACATTGGTTGTCTGGGCAGGACCAGTTTCTTGATGTCCTGGCAGAGAGATGGCCAGAGATCTCCAAGGGGTCTTTCATCAGAACATTAATCCTATTCATGAGGACTTTGCCCACATCACCTAATCACCTCCGAATGCCTCGGGAGTTAGGGTTTCAACTTACATATTTTGAGGCATTGCAAACATTTAGTCCATAGCAATACTCATTTGAACTGGCCTCAAAGTTGAGTGTTTTCCCTTTGTTTTCTAATAAGAGCAAACACCACCTTAAAATTCACAGAACCAGCAACAGGCAGGGCTCTGATTCAAGTTCCAGGTGTGTTTTCTCCAAAGCCCTGATCTTTGATAAAAGAGTGGACACTTCTATATTGATTGCTTGTTCCACTTTGTCCTTCAACTTTAAGGTGAAGATGATGTTCGTCTCATAATGGCATTGAAATGTCCCCTACCCCCATTGCATAGAAAGACAAAATACTTGCTCTGCTTAGAAAGACAAAATACTTGTTCAATGAAGTATGAGTTCCAGGTTGGCTTGTTGACCTTTCAGAAGCTTGAGGACACCTCTCTGACAGCAGGAAAACTGGAGCCACCAATCTACCATCTGAAAAATTCACCCATCAGTAAAAAATGCTTCTCCACGGATCTGCCATTTCACTGTAAGCAAAAAGGAGCAAAAGCTAAATCTTCATGGAACATCCCCAATGCTCATAAATATTTAAGAAAAGACTACACTTCCTAATTTTACTCCTGATACATCTTTTCATATTCCCTTTAAACATGGATGTCTTGTGATAGTCCCTGCAGTTAAAATGGCAGTGGGTTTGTCACTGAAATTGTGTGCCTTATGAAGATTAGTGCCACTTGGAGGAAAAGCATTCAGTGTATGCTTTGTAGTGCTCAACTTATCTTAAGTCTGAACACAATTACTGTGACACTGATGTATTCAGGAGTATTGTGTTTGCATCACTAAAGAACCACTTCAAAATATGATATTCTCAGGCTTCCCCCGTGGCGCACCGGGTTGACTGCAATGCTGTGAAGCTGTCCGCAGCCTCTGCAGCGCGGGTTCGATTTCTTGCTGGCCAGGGAGATTTCCACATGGCGTGGCAGACCTTTCCTGTCTCACCCGCTGCTCCCCTCAGCAGTGTATTTCAGTTGATCTGCCTGTTCTGTTCCCCATTCTGTCTCTGGTGAATTCTCTCGCCTTCCTGCGCCTCTGGCCTGTACCCCAGTTCTTGTATAAAAATAAATAAATCTTTAAAAATAAATATATGATAGTCTCTTTAAGAGACTCTCAGGCAAAATGGGAAGTAAAAATGCCTGGGAAAAAGTTAAGTGTCTAGAAAAGAATATTAGCTTTCCTGACTTGATCTTTGGGAAAGCAAATTAAGCTGAGACATTTCAGCACTGACAGTTTTAGAGAATTCCACATGTTCTTTGTCTTTATAAACTCTAGGAGTAAAGACTTTTCTCTTGTGTGAGTGTGGTAAGTCCACTACCAATAATGCAACTTGATCATCATTCAGGGGGAAATAATCTAGATTATTTCCCAGAGTTGTTAAATACAAGGTGTCTTTATGATTAACTGCAGGTTTATCAGTTTTCTCAGTGTATATAAATGTGAGAAGTAAAGCTGAATAGTCATTGAGATGGCAGGTACATCATGTTCACATATTTTGCTGTTTGAATGATCATAAAGCATAAGTATTAATGGCAGGTAGAGTGTTTCCAACAGTGACAGCAATATTTAGGGGCCATTAAGGCCATTACTGCCACAGAAGTCCAGCAGTTTCTTTTAAAGACAAGAGATGGTTGATACTTGTGTTTTATCTCATTTGTTTTGAGATAAACCCATTATTTTATTTTGTAACATTTATGTTTACTAGATTAAGAAAACAACCATCAAACTGAATACTCAATCCCTTTAAATACAAAAGTCAAGTTCATGATGGGCTACATAATTCATGCCTTATAGTGGACATTCCAAGCACAGAGTGTCAAGTTGTTCATTGACTGCATGTAAAAAGAATATTGATAGAAAAATACATTTTCTAAACTTTCTGTCACTCTATAATCGTAAATAAATCCTTAAATTGAATGAGACTTCATTAGAAATTAAATTTGTCAACTCAAGTGTGGATTTAATTTATCCAGGTAAGAAGAGGTCTATGTCCAGTATATTTCTTTAGTTTGTTCAATTAAGTCAAGTTGTTTTCTCTTCTTGAATAAAGTTAAGGGAAGGACCGATTTTATCATTTTTATTTGCAGCTCACTTAGTCTGATCAAGCTGCTCAATCACTACTAGAAGCAGAATCCCACTGTATTTTAACATAGTAAATGGTAGTCTTGTTTATTCATTAAAAAAAACACATATTCAGATTTTAAAATGTGATAGACATTAACAAAGGCAACACTTCTTCAAGGAATTCCAAGCGATTTAACATCATTTAAGATACAACAAGCTGGGGCCTCCCCGGTGGTGCGGCCCTTTGAGCGCCACGCTGTGAAGCTGTCCACAGCCTCTGCAGCGCAGGTTCGATTCCCAGCTGGCCAGGGAGCAACCTACATGGCGTGGCAGACCTCTCCTGCCTCACCCGCTGCTCCCCTCAGCAGTGTTTTCAGTCTGTCTGGCTGTTCTGCTCCCCGCTCTGTCTCTGGTGAATTCTCTCACCCTTCCGTGCCTCCGACTGTACCCAGTTCTTATATAAATAAATAAATCTTTCCCCCAAAAAAGATACAACAAACAGCTGGAGAGTCTATTAAAAAAGTGATCATGCAAACACATATGCTCTTCATCTTATGGGTGATGAAGAGCTGTTGACATGATTTAAGTCAATGAGAAACAAGCAAGTGTAGGTTTCTGAAAGACCAATGATATGGATGAAGAAATACACAGAGGAAAATCTATGGGTAAAATGATGAGTTGGAATATTTGGAGAATTCATACAGATTTGGAGAGGAGGAAAGGAAATCAGAAAGGCATGAGGTCGAATTTGGGTACTGATTTTGTTATTGAGTATACAGAAAAGTGATTTCATGGCAGGTATATCTATCCCAAGTTTGATTGTTAAATAACTTAATATAACTTAACTTCTGAATATTTGTTTCTTCTAAGCATTACTGATCCAGCAGTCTAAAAATGCTAGTGCAATTCCTTGGCATGTATAACAAGAGCTCCTGTCATCTCGTGTGCACAAAGGACACTGAGCAAGTAGGGACTCAGGCATCTCATAGATCTTATTGAAGCCTTAGTTAATTGTTGCAACAAAGTGGGACAAAAATCATAGACAATCTCATGTGTCTTGCTACCTCAATTTCAACAGACCTAAATTTTTAAGTTTTTTTCCCTAGTCTCTACTTTTTCATCCAGTTCTTCTTTCTTCACTGTAGCCTATTTAATAAAGTAAGGAGAAAAATATGAAAGATTTTGGAGACAGTCACATGAATTTTGAAGAAGTGTGTGAACTCAGAATGATTATTTCTCATCCTATTTATTCATTCATAAATAGAGGGCTAATAACCCCTTCTCTCAACCTAAAAAGAAAATCCTTATAATTATCTCATGGAAGCTTTTGTTCTTTTGTCATAGAAAGATCTCTATATGAATGCCCATGTCAACCTTGTTTGTAATAGTCAAAAACTGGAATAACGCAAATGTTCATCACCATGATGAATGGATGAAAAATATGGTATATCTATCTATACCATGGAAGACTAATTAACCAGCATGAAAAAGGAATGAACTTTTCACATGCTCAGCGACATGGATAAATCTCAAAATCATTATGCTAAGAAAAAAAAAAACGTGAGGCCCAATGAAAGCACAATAATGTATGGTTTCAAAAATTCTAGAAAATGCAAATGTATATGTATCTATATGGCCAAAAACAGATCATGGTTGTCTGGAGGTGGAGGAGGGAAAGGAATGACTCGAAAAAAGCTATGCAGGTGATGGATATGTTCACAATCTTGATACTGGTGATAAAATGTCATGGTAGATACATATGAAAACACTAAATTGCATACTTTAGATGTGCAGAATTATTGTGTGTTAATTCTACTAAAAGTGGTTAAAATTCTAAATGAATGAATAAGCAAATTTGGTTTCAAATTCTTTGCTTCCCTTTAATTAAATTCAGTAAACTATAATATTCTGCTGCAAGGAAGAAAATGAGCAGAATCCAGTCCCTACGTACAAGCTGGTTAGAGTTAAGCAAGAAGGCAAAGGCAGGACGAATATAATGCTTAACAGGCTGACTTGGAGAGGGAGGAAGTTAATGATGGGAAGAAGAAAGAGAAGGAAAGAAAAATGAGAACTACAAGAAGAATGTGCTTCGTTTAACTAGAGAGGCAAGAGATATACCCATTGCTCAAGTTTTCATCGAGTATTTTTAATCTACTAGACATGATGCTAATAATTGAGAAAATGCCCTTTAAGAAGTAGACACCATGAAATAGACACATGCTTAGATATTGAAATACACTAAAATAATGGATATTTATATTATAATGCTCTGGAAGCACATAGAAGAAAATAATTCATTTTGATGCATTAGAAGGAAATATTTGATCATGAATTTAAAAGAATGTATTTCAGGGGCCTCCCTGGTGGCACAAGGGGTTGAGATGCAACCTATGATGCTGTCCACAGCCACTGCAGCAAGAGTTCGATCCCCAGGCAGGGAGTAACCCACACGGCGCAGCAGACCTCTCCTGTCTTGCCCACTGCTCCCCTCAGCAGTGTGTTTCAGTACATCTGCCTGTTCTGCTCCCCAATCTGTCTCTGGTGGGTCCTCTCACCCCCGCCCAACCAGCATCTCTGGCTTGTACCCCAGCTCTTGTATGCATAAATAAATCTTTTTTTTATAAATATATATAAATAAATATGCTCTTGTATGCATAAATAAATCTTTTTTTATAAATATATATAAATAAATATATCTTTTTATCATAAATAAATATATCTTTTTAAATAAATCTTTAAAAAAATGTATTTCAATGAGTATCTTCAATGAGTATCAAGACTGAAAAGAATTGTCTCTCCTGTCTAACAAGCAAGAAAAAAATGCCATGAGGTGAGATAGTTTACAGGGACTGAACACTCCTCTCAGGGTTGGCAAATAGAAAGGTGGGTTGTGGTATTACCTGAAAAAAAAAATGCAACCCATGGAAGACAGTGGGATCAATTCTATAAGCATGTGAATCTTTAGAAGCAGTAGCATGTCTGCCAATTGTTCTAATCAGTTATGAGGCGGTTCATGAGTAAATAGCTATTATAGTGATTACACCACTCATGTTTGTAAACAACATGTTTTTAAAACACCAATATTTTCCCATGATAGCAACATACTAATTAACTCCAAAATTCCTTGGGCGTGAGGATTGGATATGCGATCACACTTGGTACGTGGTGAACTTTCAATTATTCTTGGAATAACCATGGAAACATGTCAAAAAGTGAAATAGATGATGTTATGTGACTTATGGCATGAACATTTTATATGAAAACATACGTAGAAAGAAAGGGAAGAATCATTGATATAAATAATGGGAGGTAAGTTCAAAATCAGGTGAAAAATTCCAGAATGCATTAGGATAGAAGAAATAGATGGACTGAATACAAGAAAAGTTAACACATGAATATATAGGCCAAATGCCAACATCAGTATATAAGAAATCCTAGAAACATATCGGGGGAAAAGTTTATATAAATTATTTGAAGACATATGATCTGTGATTTTATGGAAATCTCTCTCTCTCTCTTTCTCACACCCACCTCCCACCCCACCCCCACACATACACACACACACACACACACACACACACACGCACACACATTTATCAACATCCTGAAAGAGGCAGTAGAGGGCAGTGCTTAGTCACCTGCTCGCTGGAGCTGAGTCCAGGGTCTGTCAAATAATCGCTCTAGAACGTCAAACTCCATAACTCAGTTTCCTTGTTTATCTATTCTAGATCATAATCATTTCTATGTCAAAAGATTGTTGGGAGTAATAAATGCATTAAGATATGTAAAACCCATAAATATTTGGCTAGACCTGTAATAAGTATTATAAATATTTCTTGGTGGCAGTATTTAATGAAGGGGTACATGGAATCACATTTTCAAAGCCCCTAAGAAAAGACAGCTGATGTTAGAATTTTATATCCATTCGTGTCATTTAAATTAAAGGGGGAATATATATAAACATAAGGAAGAAATAAAGACTACTCTATCATGATATTAATAACAGACAACTGTATCCTTCTATTTTTATTACTTTAGTGGAGGCTAAAAAAATTAAAAATTAACAGGGAGAAACTGACCCTTAACAGGAAAAAATAAACAGATCAGAGTAGCAGATAGAAGCTGTCATGTTTAAGAATAAAGGGTACTTTGAGGTTAAAAAAAATAAAAAAAAATTTACTTTACATATGAGTTATTACCAATGCTCTATCCAAAAAATGCATTGAGAGGCTATTAAATGTGAAGTATTATTTTAAGTTCCTTACAAATATTAGCTAATGTAGTATGCACATAAACCCCATATGGTGAAAAGGTCACAGAGGTCACTCGGGGTAGACTAGGCAATCAAGACTTACCTCCACAGTAAGCCTTCTTCATAAGGTCTGTGAATGTGAGACAGGTCTTAAATACAAACCATCTGTTCTTTGTTCCCTTTCTAAATCTTTCCTCCATGAAAGCTTGTTTACAGATGTTATCTCTCAGAACTGGTCCTTGAATGTGGTTTCCGTGGAGGCAGAAAACTTTCTTTCTAAGGAGTTTTGACTTCAGTTACCTGTCTTCTTGTGTTGTCTTCCATATAAAAAGTCAACTCGTGATTGAGTCCAACTATGGGTGAAACCAAATATTTCATAACAAAGGATTGGCACGAGCTGGTTGGCACTCAGAGGGGAATGAGGGCAAAACAGAGCTTTATTGTTTTTGGACAAGTCACGTAGACATTTCTCCCAGTATTTGAGTCACAGCAATGAATGACTTAAGATACAGAGGCAGTATTAGAAATAACAACCGTGGTTCATTATCCAGAAACTTGTTTACAATAAATAAAATACCTACAGAGAGGAAAGGTGTACACATTTTCGAGCTGGTCCTGCCCAGCAGTGGGGCACAGGAATCCAGGCATTTACTTTCTAAGTTTAACTCTTGTTCGGTGGTCAAAATTACTGATTGTTTCTTTCCAATGTGGTTTCTACACACTTTATTTTTATAATATCTTTTACAGACGACAACAAAAAGTCAGTGTGTTAGGCCATAGAAAGGCTGCTTGGAAGAACAAGAAGGAAATGCCACCAGACCTGTTGGTGATAAGCCTGGTTATACCCCCTGTGTCCCTCATAGTGCTTTGCCAATTTTGCTCAATATTCACCCAAAATTGGGAGAGATACACTCAACTTCAAAGGAAGACCTGTGACACATTACCAAGTGCTAATTTGGGTTTTAAAGTTTTATTGTGGGCCCCCCTGGTGGCACAAGGGGTTAAGCACAGCACTGTGAAGCTATTGGCAGCCACTGCAGCACAAGTTCAATCCCTGGCCAGCCAGGGAGCTACCCACATGGCACAGCAGACCTCTCCTGTCTGGCCAGATGCTCCCCTCAGCAGTGTACTTCAGTAGATCTGCCTGCTCTGCTCCCCACTCTGTCTCTGTGAATCCTCTCACGCCCTGCACCTCTGGCCTGTACCCCAGTTCTTATATGCATAAATACATAAATCTTTAAAAAATAATCAAGTACTATTGTCTGTCTCTATTCTTCCTGAGACTTGAGGCTGACAGAGACAGTGACATTTCTGAGTAAACAGCAAAGCTTTGTGCAGTTTCCTAGTAACGATTCTAGCGCCATGAGGCTCTTTATCACTAGAGTGAATTAAGTAACCTTTTTTGCTAATTTGAGAACCACACCCTTCCAGCAGATGAAAGTTTTGCTCCCCCTTGAAAACTAGCAAATACTGAATGGAAGATTCAAAATCCATAGCAAAGTGGCATGGCGTGAGCCCACATGTGAGCGTCCACAGGGCCCTGGGACAGGGGCATGGGCTTTACCGTTGTACCAGATGCAGATGGCACATGCAACAGAGATGACCTCAGCAACCTTAATACACTTTTCTCCCCCTGAGAAAGTACAGTGATCAATTTGACCTCCTTGGGGCAAGTAATTTACTAGTTTCCAACTAAAGTTTTCTAGTGACATGAATCATTCTGAAGGGGCTAAAGATCCCCCTTATGTGCCTTCTTGTCACATTTCCACCCTCCAAAACAAGTGTTACATCCCATGATATCCCACTGTAAGTGTCTGAAGATGAAAGCTATCAGCTGGAACCAGGGGAGTCTGTAGATTTTGGAGGGGCCACCGCTTGAGTAACTTAATTCTCAGGAGCAGGCTATGTGGCAGGGTTTGGGATTGATATTAAAGGATCCATGACAAACAAAGATTTACAAGATCCTCTTTCAATATTAAAAGATTCTCCTTTGGAGTTTAAGGAAATGGGAAATTAATGGATGTTTGAGAGTGACTTGGAACAGTTCTATTGAATTCCTGCTTTCTCTTGTCTCTTCTTAGTTTCCATCAGGGTTCGAGAGTCTGGAAATTGGATGATTTTTTCCTTCCAGGTTTTTTTGGCTATCAGGTTCCCTATGTCATGTGTAAGGCCACTCAGAGAAGGTGACGACAGGACTGTGGTCACATATGCTCCCAAATCGATATCTGAGTTTCCTAAGGTATGAAAGATCCTGTGCCTGCATTCTCTCAAGTGTTTGTTTGTCTGAGTACTTGTGTGTACAGATGACATTCCAAAGATGTTGTCTCAATTTTGTTTTCCTAAATTCTGATTTTACTATGGAATTTACTAAGTCATACACAGGGTATTCATGGTGCTTTTCATTTTATTTTTTTTAAAGATTTATTTATGCATGCAAGAACTGGGGTGTAGACCAGAGGTGCCGGCGAGTGAGAGGATTCACCAGAGACAGAGTGGGGAGCAGAACAGGCAGATCAACTGAAATACACTGCTGAGGGGAGCAGCAGGCGAGACAGGAGAGGTCTGCTGTGCCATGTGGATCAGCTCCCTGGCCGGGGATCCAACTCGTGCTGCAGTGGCTGGCGATAACTTGATAGTGCTGTTTTTAACCCTTGTCCCAAAGTGCTTTTTTATACTCAATTCTATTGCATATGAGGTTCCTAATAAAATAGAAATCATTGCTATAGATCTGAGAAGCCTCATTTACATGTTCCTATCACAGGCATAAATACCTTGGAAATTTCTGCTTAACCTGCATAGGCTTTAGACAGTCTGTGGAAATGACTCTCAGCTTAAGCCTTGACCAGGATTTAAATTCCCGCGAAGGAGCCTGTTCAGCTCTGGTTAACTTTAGGAGGCAATTCAGCTTTTGAGTCTCTGATTATCCTGAAGGAAGGAGAACTAGTCAGAAAGAGTTTGGGGGCCGGGATAACAGAAGACCCAGGAAGGAAGTTGTAGAATAGAAGGCTAAAAGCTTGAAAGTTGTATTTTGTGCAGATGTTGAAGAGACAAAGTCTTTCATAATTTTCATTTGTCTTTTGCAGAATACTTAGAGAATCGTAGAACTGGAATTTCTACTGTGAGTGTTCCTGTACTGAAAAAAAAAAAAAAACACAGGTCTTCGAATGTTTGGAATTTTACTCCCTTTCCCATTCTAAAGCATTTCTGAAATGAACAATTTTGTTCTTATGAAAAGTTTCACAAAATTGCCACTGAAATTCTAAATTATTTTTGGTATAAAATTATGACATTTAGAAATAGATTCAGCAGTATTAATTACAGTATAAACATACCGAACAGTTTAGCCTGCAGGCGACATGAACTTGAGCTTCATCTGAGACAAACACAGGACACTCTGGCAATGCTCAGGCAAAGGGGCCGTCCTCATACCTTATGTCCCAGACTCCCCAGCTGGTGACTCTTCCACTCCTATAGTGAACCAGACAATGGGAAGTTCTTGGAAGAGGTAAGGTTTGGACATGAACTTGCTGCTGTCAGCCGCCAACAGCTACCAAAGAAAAGAACAGTGAGATAAAGCATTGTTGCTAGCAGCAAGGAGTTTTCTCCAGGGATAATAAATGTTTGCAAAGCTGATCAAAATGACAGGACTCCTGACAGGGAATCTTGGGAGACACAAACACTCAGCACTGAGTGGCTTGATGAGGAGAATGTGGGACTGAGGGCTACTCAGAGACTTACCCCATGTTTCTAGTCTTCAGTGGTTTCCACCATTTGTGAATTGAGGGCCTTGGGCTTCAGCACAAGGAAGAATCAGTTTGATCTCGGCAGGACTTCCAGGTTGTTGAACTCCCCCAAATGTCACCAGGAAAACTTTTGATAAACAAAAACTACTTTTAGAAGAACTTACTGCAGAAGGGGAGAATACCATTTTCACAGACTTAACAGAGTCTCTGAAAGGGGCAGACAAAAGTAGAATAAGTGTAGGACTATGGGGTCCGGACTATACTAGCTTAAGGAGGGGCCTCTCAAAGTAGGAAATGATTAGGATTGGGTAAAGTTCATGATATTTTCTTTGGGATTGGCTGCACAGATAAATTAGAATCTTGATCAATGCACTGTTACCCGAAGTACGATTACTATCTGCCTATATATTGATTTGTTGGCATTTCCGGGAGGAAACTGTCAATTTCATGGCTAGCATTCCGTCTCATTTTTCACTGGCTAACATTTCCTAGAAGAAACAACTAAATCACATTGATGAAGTGGTGTCTAGTTTCATCTTGCCATGTACATACATGGTATCAATTCCAAAGACTGTATGTGAATATCAAAAAAGTAGAATTTCAAATAAACACATCAGAAGTTTAAAATAAATTAATATTGTACCCTACTAAAAGGAAATTAGATGAAAATATATAATCCACGTGAACATTTCAGATTACAGAGTAGCATCAAATTAAAGAAAGAAATAACTGAAGGAATTAGAGTTTGGTACAGAAAAAAAAAGTGAACAATTATGCTGAGATTTAGACAAGTCACTCCCAAACAAGATTTGAATATTATAACAATAAACAATATCCCCAAAAAGAAAGTACACATAATACTGTCCAATAATCAAGCATATACAAAGTCATAAGGAAAGTCTCAATGTATTTCTAAAGCCAACATGATTGATAGACAATTAGAAATTCGCAACAAAATTATAATAACTTTTCAGTTAAGGAAAACAATTATAGGGCCTCCCTGGTGACACAAGGGGTTAAGCACCCCACTGTGAAGCAATCTGCAGCCTCAGCAGCGCGAGTTCAATCCCCAGCAGGCCAGAGAGAAACCCACGTGGTGCGGCAGACCTCTCCTGTCTGGCCAGATGCTCCTCTCAGCAGTGTATTTCAGTAAGTCTGCCTGCTCTGCTCGCCACTCTGTCTCTGTGAATCCTCTCACGCCCTGCACCTCTGGCCTGTACCCCAGTTCTTGTATGCATAAATACATAAATCTTTAAAAAAAAATCAAGTACTATTGTCTGTCTCTATTCTTCCTAAGACTTGAGGCTGACAGAGACAGTGACATTTCTGAGTAAACAGCAAAGCTTTGTGCAGTTTCCTAGTAACGATTCTAGCGCCATGAAGCTCTTTATCACTAGAGTGAATTAAGTAACCTTTTTTGCTAATTTGAGAACCACACCCTTCCGGCAGATGAAAGTTTTGCTCCCCCTTGAAAACTAGCAAATACTGAATGGAACATTCAAAATCCATAGCAAAGTGGCATGGCGTGAGCCCACGTGTGAGCGTCCACAGGGCCCTGGGACAGGGGCATGGGCTTTACCTTTGTGCCAGATGCAGATGGCACATGCAACAGAGATGACCTCAGCAACCTTAATACGCTTTTCTCCCCTTGAGAAAGTACAGTGATCAATTTGACCTCCTTGGGGCAAGTAATTTGCTAGTTTCCAACTAAAGTTTTCTAGTGACATGAATCGTTCTGAAGGGGCTAAAGATCCCCCTTATGTGCCTTCTTGTCACATTTCCACCTCCAAAACAAGTGTTACATCCCATGATATCCCACTGTAAGTGTCTGAAGATGAACGTTATCAGCTGGAACCAGGGGAGTCTGTAGATTTTGGAGGGGCCACCGCTTGAGTAACTTAATTCTCAGGAGCAGGCTATGTGGCAGGGTTTGGGATTGATATTAAAGGATCCATGACAAACAAAGATTTCAAGATCCTCTTTCAATATTTAAAGATTCTCCTTTGGAGTTTAAGGAAATGGGAAATTAATGGATGTTTGAGAGTGACTTGGAACAGTTCTATTGAATTCCTGCTTTCTCTTGTCTCTTCTTAGTTTCCATCAGGGTTCGAGAGTCTGGAAATTGGATGATTTTTTTCCTTCCAGGTTTTTTTTTTTTGGCTATCAGGTTCCCTACGTCATGTGTAAGGCCATTCAGAGAAGGTGACGACAGGACTGTGGCCACATATGATCCCAGATCGATGTCTGAGTTTCCTAAAGTATGAGAGAGCCTGTCCCTGCATTCCCCCAAGTGCTTGGTCTGAGTGCTTATGTGTACAGATGACATTCCAAAGATGTTGTCTCAATTTTGTTTTCCTAAATTCTGATTTTACTATGGAATTTACTAAGTCATACACAGGGTATTCATGGTGCTTTTCATTTTATTTTTTTTAAAGATTTATTTATGCATGCAAGAACTGGGGTGTAGACCAGAGGTGCCGGGGAGTGAGAGGATTCACCAGAGACAGAGTGGGGAGCAGAACAGGCAGATTGACTGAAGTACACTGCTGAGGGGAGCAGCAGGCGAGACAGGAGAGGTCTGCTCTGCCATGTGGATCAGCTCCCTGGCGGGGGATCCAACTCATGCTGCAGTGGCTGGCGATAACTTGATAGTGCTGTTTTTAACCCTTGGGTCACTAGGGATGTCCCAAAGTGCTTTTTTATACTCAATTTTATTGCATATGAGGTTCCTAATAAAACAGAAATCATTGCTATAGATCTGAGGAGCCTGATTTACATGTTCCTATCACAACCGTAAATACCTTGGAAATTTCTACTTAACCTGCATAGGCTTTAGACAGTCTGTGGAAATGACTCTCAGCTTAAGCCTTGACCAGGGTTTAAATTCCCAGAGAAGGAGCCTGTTCAGCTCTGGTTAACTTTAAGAGCCAGTTCAGCTTTTGAGTCTCTGACTATCCTGAAGGAAGAAGAACTAGTCAGAAAGAGTTTTGGGGCTGAGACAACAGAAGACCCAGGAAGGAAGATGCGAAATAGAAGGATAAAAGCTTGAAAGTTGTATTTTGTGCAGATGTCGAAGTGACAAAGTCTTTCATAATTTTCATTTGCTTTTTTGAAAACAAGTTTTAGAAATCCCACTGTACAACAGAATCTGTATAAAACTAATGATACACTCAAAAATCAGGAAAAGAAGATGTTTTTAACAATGCAGGTTAATCTCTAAGGCTGTTCAGTTTTTTTCACTCAAGTATATCTTTGGCCAGTATTTCCTTTACTGAAAATGGTAAGAAGGTAACATTTTCAAGCTGAAGAAACACTATACTTGCTTATGGCTGTAATTCAAATAAAATAAATAATAGTCAATCTGATACATTTTTAATAGATTTTGATTCTGTTGATATTGCAATCGTCACACTATGGAGGCCCCGGGACACTGGCTATGGCCAATGTCCTCAACTTGGTTGCCTGTTAAGATCCTGATGCCTAAGTCTTACTCTTTTTTTTTTTTTAAGATTTATTTATTTATGCATACAAGAGCTGGGGTGCAGGCTAGAGATCAGGGTGGGGGGGGGTGAGAGGACCCACCAGAGACAAAGTAGGGAACATAACAGGCAGATTGAAATACACTGCTGAGGGGAGCAGCGGGCGAGCCAGGAGAGGTCTGCTGCACTGTGTGGGTAGCTCCCTGACAGGCGGGGCATCAAACTCGTGTTGCAGTGGCTGCAAACAGCGTCATAGGTTGTGTCTTAACCCCTTGCACCACCAGGGAGGCCCCTAAGTCTTACTCTTGACCATTTAAGCCAGATCCCTGATGGAACCCTCGAGCATCTGTGATTTTGAAATCTGCTGTGTCTCCAAATGCAAAGTTGAGAATCTCTGTAATAGGAAATAGCTAAAAGGCAACTCCAGTTTCTACTTCAATCCTACCCTGGCTGTTCTTCACTTTTCCCTTTTGGCAGCTTCATCCTTATCTGAAGCCAAATATGGCAAATGGACCCAATGTGCACAGAGCAGAAGGCAGGGAAAAGAATAATGTGCGGGCAGCATCAGCATCCCAAAACATTTCAACAAGCTGTGATGATGGACTGACAGAGAGGCTAGAACTTAATAAAAGTACCTAACAAAGCTCAAACCATGGGCACAGTAAAGCAACTTAACAATGCAGGGTCATGAAGATGTGACCAAACAGCAGCACCCTCCTGAGTCTACACTGATTTGGTTGCCAGAAAGTAAACCAGCTCTTCCAGTGGTAGGAAGAAATGCATAATATCTGGACAAGGAAGACCCTGCCTGCGAGCTGGTGGGAACGCTGTAAGTAACAAGTGACATTCTGGCAGTACATTATATAAAGAACATGGAAAACTTAGATCATGGTTGATGAGAGATCTTGGAGATGTCATACCCAAAAAGGGGTGTGTGTGGGGGCGGATAATCAACTGGCAGAAAAAGTATCTGCAGAAGAACATGGCATATCTGAAGAACTCACTGTGGGAGCTAGATTAGATCTATTGGGTAAAGACCCGAAGTCAAAAGCAAGGGACGGCTGGAGGGTCACACTCCAGCAGCTGGGCCATCACAGCTGGGCCTAGGGTGGTCGCACAGAGGGGAGGCTTCCTTGTCCTGGGAGCTACTGAAGCTTTCAAGTAAGTGATGGTTGAAGCGCGTTTCAGATCTTGAATTACATAAGACAGTTTCTTCCCCATAGAAGATGTTCTGAACCCATAAGATGAGTGTATTTGAATGTAGCTCGGGAGTAAAAGTGAGCCACTTCATGCATGCTCTGGCAGCTGCTGAAACCCGAGGTGGTGGCCCCCAACCTGCTGGCTCTGCTCCCAGGGGGATGACAGGCCCAGAGGACTAGCCAGCACGCAGCCCCCAGAGATCCTGCAATGGGAAACGCAGTCACTTTCCTGCAGATGTCACTTCCCACAATCTGCTTAGCACATGTGTCTCTTCAGCATCCCTTGCGCACAGACCCAGCTCCTTGCAAGAACTCAGTCCCTGTCTTGTGCTGTCCACGAAGGTGGTGGCCCTTCCTTCCCCAGGGGCGAGACTCTAGACACCCAAAGGGGTCATCAGCATCGTCCCCAACAGAGCTGGCTGTCCTCTGAGAACTGTGCTCGTGGCTTCGCCGGGCAACTTTGCATTCCCGTGTGTGTGTGTGTGTGTGTGTGTGTGTGTGTGTGTGTTGGGGGGGCCACTGCTGGTCCCCAGGTCCCTCCCTGGTCTCCGCCATTGTGAAGACTTTCTCTGGGAACTTCTAAAACTCCGGGGCCCTTTGCAAACCTCGAGCAGGGCGCCGCGGGCGCAGCGTGCCCGGAGAGGGGGGCAGGACCCCAGGAGCGGCCGAGGACAAAGGGTCGGTCCCCCGCGCCCCATCCCCTGCCCTCTCCCGCCCGGCGCGGCCGGCACGGCGCCCTCTGCAGCGGGTGGGGCCGCTCGCCGCCCCCGGCCGGCCTCGCGCCCCCACCCGCCGGGAGGGGGGCCGGGCGCGCCGGCGGGGGGAGGTGGGGCCGCGGGGAGGCGGCGGGGCGGCGGGGAGCTGGGCGAGCGCTTCCGAGGGAACCGCGCGAGGGGAGGGAAGCGGGCTCGGCCCTTTCTCTCACATAAGCGCAGGCAGAGGGCGCGTCAGTCATGCCCTGCCCCTGCGCCCGCCGCCGCCGCTCAGCCCCGCGCGCACGGGAGGCGCCCGAGCCGCCCCGCTCCCGGGACTCGCCGCCCCGCCCGCCGCCCGCCGCCCGCCCGCCCGCGGCTGCCCGGCCAGCGCCTCTCCGGCCGCTCGGGGCGCGCGGCGCGTCCTCCCGCGGGGCAGGGCCGGGAGCAGCGGGCCGAGGGCTCCGGCGGTGCCGAGGGGCTGAGCGCGGCGGGGTGTGGGCGCCGCGCCCCCGTCCGCCCCCCCCAGCCGCCGGCCGGGCGCGCCGGGGCGCCGTCCCCCCTCGCTCGGCGGAGCCCGCGGGCTCGGATGTCCGGTTTCCCGTGAGCCTCGAACCTGACGCCCCGGGCGCGGGCAGCACAGCCGCCGGCCGAGCGCGCACCCGCCTCCCCGCCCGCGGGCAGCCCGGCCGGGCCGAGCCGGGCACCGCCGCGTCGCCGGGGCGCGCGCCCCCCGCTCCCCGCCCGCGCCGCCTCGCGCCCCGGGCCGGCCACCATGCGCGCGCTGGGCTTCTGCGCCCTGGCGTGCTCCCTGCTGGCCGCCGCGCTGCTGCCCGCGCCGCGCCGGGGCCCCGCCGCCCTCGCCCTCGAGTCGGGACTCGGCTTCTCGGACGCGGAGCCGGACGCGGGCGACGCCAAGGTAGGGGCGCGGGGGGCGCGGGGCCGGGGCGCGGGGACCCCACCGCCTGCGGCGAGCGGCGCGCGCGCTCCGGGGCGACCTGGCGGCGGGGGCGCCCGCGCTCGGGGAGCCCGGGGGATGCGCGCCGCCCGCGAGGAAAGTTTGCTGCTTTGGGGAGCGGAAAGTTGTCCCCCAGGGGGGAAGCGAGTTCCCCGGCGAGAGGAGCCCGGCACGAGGGGCGCCGTGCAGAGCCCCGAAGCCGCGGCACCGCGCGCTCGGCCGCGGCCACCCGAGTCCGGGAGCCGCCGCGCTGCCCCTCGAGCCGGCGGGGCGCCCCGGGTGGTGAGGGCGCTTTTCCTTCCCTCGCAGAGGGTGGGACTCCTGCGGCGCTCACGTCGTGCGGAGTCCCGGGCGCGGGTGCGAGTGTAGACAGGGCGCGAAGGAGTTCGGTACCCGGCTTTGAGGTTCACTGGAAGGGGGTCAGCGTGGAGATGCCACCGGATCCCAGTTCCACCCCAAGCGCGACTCTCCAGCTTCGTCAGCTCTGCCTTTCTTGCATCTGGGGGTGAAGGCAGAGCAGAGAAGCAAGGTGGAATGGTGGTTTTATTATTATTATTATTATTATTTAAAATAAGAGATGTTTAACTCTTTGCCAAGAAATGGTCCTGAGATACTCTTGAGGTATTCCAGCTTTCGAGAAGGAGTTAGCACGTGTGCTTCTTACCTGCCCTTCCAAAGGAGCACATGCACATATACGCACCTCCCAAGTGCAGACCTGACCTAGCAACGGCAGGTGACACCCCCTTGGTGACCTCTGAAGAAGTT
Source organism: Talpa occidentalis (assembly GCF_014898055.3). Taxonomy (NCBI): domain Eukaryota; kingdom Metazoa; phylum Chordata; class Mammalia; order Eulipotyphla; family Talpidae; genus Talpa; species Talpa occidentalis. The sequence goes on along the minus strand of NW_023604295.1, from coordinate 138,867,934 downwards.
TTATATCCGAGACACCGGGGAATCTCAGCTCTGACACTGCACCCTCCCCGGCTGGAGTTGGGCAGCAGTGGCTGTTTCACCTGATGGCAAGTGGCGAAGACCCCGTGGTGTGTGCTGTCAGCGTTTAGTTGACTTTATTAACAGCTGCTAACGTGGCGATTAAATTGCCTGCCATGTTCTATTGTGACATATGCCTTAAGATTGGGAAGATCGATTTTTAAAGGTCACACCGACTGGCCTGTATTTAAATTGGGGAAGAGAGTGGTTGAAATATCAGAATTTGTGATAGTGTGTAGTAGAGCTCAAGGAAACAAAAACTTTAGTAAAAACACTGTGTACATTAATTTGCAGAACGGAATGCATTATGTAAATTGTAAAATAATTTTCAACTCAGATGCTTCCATTGGTGTAACTCCTGCATGAGAATGTTTCCCTGTCTTTAAATGCCACAAAAATGTAGCATTGGACCCCCTAATGGTTCCTTGTAATGTGAATGCCTATTCACTTTCTGTTTCTGTAAAGTTAAACTGTTGAAAAGTATGACTTAGAAAGGCAACTCCTCTCCATTTGCTATCCTAACTTACTTTGGTTGACAGCAAGAAAGTGTCAGTAGGAAGAAAAATGAGAAACCTTTCCCCAGAGGCCAAGAAATTTGATGGCACTCACTGCCTGCTAGGTCAGACCTGGATGAATGTGTGTAGGTGGTGTGTGTATGTGATATAAGTGTGTAATTGATGGATAAAAATCAGTTTTTTTGAATGCCCAAACTGTCTTCAAATGATGATGTAATCAGTTGTTGTCTTTGTCATGAAAATCTTTATTTTTGTTGCTTTTCCTATGTAACTGTCTGTTGTATTCAGTATGGTGAATATGGGTCCATATCCTGTATGGAACATGGATTCTATTCTGTAGATGGAAACATCACTTTAAGTCTTATTTCCATAGACCGCAGGCAGCACATTACTCCTGTCCTAAGTGCGCCCGTGTGGTTGAGTGAGTTTGAGGAGCATGTGTCATTAATGCCTTCAGCCTACCTAGTAAGTCCTTGCTTTGATACTTGCCAGGTAACTGGTCCAGAGACTCCTCCCTGCTTAGATGTAGCTCCAGAGAGGAGGTGTTTGTTCACTTTTTGTAAACTACATAGACCACAGGAAGAGAGAAGAGATTTCAGAAGAAGATAAACAGAAGACACTAACTATGCATAATTCACAATCAATACAAATTTGTGTTTAAGAAGATTTTTCTATTTTAAAAAAATATGAAATAGTTCACAAACTTAGGACCCAAGGTTAGCCATCCAGTCAAACCAGAAATTGGAGGTAAAACATGACACATGTAAATAAAATCTTGTTTTTTGATTTATAGTAGCCTTTAGTAGGTTTGTTAAGTTTGTGTTTTTAGTTTTTCCTAGTTGTATGTTTTACTGAAAAACCCTACAAAGTTTCTTTGAAGGATGTTTGTACAAGCAATTCTAATTCAGAAAAGTAAGGCAAGCAACATATTACGTGTTTAATTGATTAAACAACTACCAGGGTTCATAAAAAAGAGAAGATAATTTAAAATGATCATCAGAAATTTTATTGATCGGATTGACTGGTTTACAACATGGCATTGGTTTCAGGCGTTAAAAAGATTTACGCCTTCTCAGAGGTACATCACCACACCATTCCATCACCCACTGGTGGGAATGGAGACTGGTCCAGCCCCTATGGAAAACAATATTGAGGTTTCTTAAAGTATTAAAAATAACTGTATGATTGAGCATTTCCACTCTTTGGTATTTATCTGCAGGATGCAAAAACACTAATTTGAAGGGATTGATGCACTCCTATGTTCATTGCAGCACAATTTACAGTGGCCTAGTTATGGAAACAAAGACAGATAAGTAGATTAAGAAGATGGGTGTGTGTATGTGTATATATACATACATACATGGGTGTGTGTGTGTATGGAATACTATTCAGCTGAAAAAAAGGATAAAATTTTGCCATTTGCAACAACGTAGAATTGAAACTGTAGAGGATTATACTGAGCAAAATAATTTCACTTGTATGTAGAATATAGAGAAACAAAACAAAGGAACTGAAAAAAATTAAACCAAAACAAAGCCTAGAAATATAACTGCAAAGGGGATAGGGTCCAAAGGGATATGGTGAAGGGATGTGAGTGTAAAGGATCAATTTTATCCAGCTGAGGCACTAAAAATGTAGGCTGACCACATCAGTGTTTGTCACCTCTACTTTTAAATTGTGACAAAAACACACACACACATCTCTATATGTAAATGTTTACATATAAAACACATTCATGCCCCCCCCCAAAAAAGGGCAAACTAGACTCAAACATCAAGGTGAAATGTCATGGTTCTGTCCCAAGACTACACAGGTGTCTTCAGCAACCTGTATGAGGGGTAAATCTTACTGGACAATAGAGAACGTCTTAAAATCATACAGTTATTTTTAATACTTTAAGAAACCTCAATATACAGTTCCCTCCTATATAAGGTGATCTAGAGTTCATTTGGGTTGGTGAGACATGCAGAGTTTGGTTTCAAGAGAAAACTTAGTTTATAACTTTAAAAAATAAATAGCTCATATCATGAAGCATACTTATGAAACCTTTATTACAAAAGTAGTTGGGACTGGTAGGTAAAAATACTTAGATTCTTATATATTCTTATGTATAAATACTTATATTCTTATATATTCTTATATATTTAATAAATGCAAGAAGGGTATCTCTCACATTTAAATGCCTTTGTTAAAGATTACACTCAACAAAGAAAACTTAAAGATTTAGAGTCGTGTCAACCAAGTGAATAATCTGGAAGATCAAATATTTTTGAATAAGTAAATATAATTATCCTATTGTATATAAATATCCCTGTACTTACAGTTTAAATATGAAAGTATATTAGCTTAATGTCAACATTAATTACTTTAATGAGAATAGTTATTTTTCATTAACACAGTGAAAGTCCATATGGTTTACAGTGACCAACACCAAAAACTTCCTAATTAAAGCAAGTAGTTTGCAACATGCCAGATTTCCTTTCCCCATTGTTTATAATTTTGCATACTTTTGTAGTTGCTTTATTTTTTATTTACTGTTTCAAATTAATCAGTGGCAATGGTTTTCTAAATACATCTGTGCCAACAATGTACTTTGAACACAACAAGTCATAGCAGTACAATGTGACAATGCATCAGAATTCCCTGGAGGATATTAATTGTTGATCTTCAGTACTCTAAACCAATCATATCTCTGGGCTGGAGTCTAGGAATACACATGTTTAAAGGTCATACTAAGTTATTCACATGCACAATGACAGTTTTAGATCCATTGATCTATGGTGTATAACAATGACTCATTTCATTGGTTTTTATCATCTTCATTATGTAGTGGATGAGTCTGCAAGGTCACCTATTAAGCATGGGGCATCTTAAAAGACATATGCATTTTTTTTTTCTTTTCTAGGAATTTAGAATTCAGGTGGAAAAAGTAAAAGTTTATGCAAAGAATTCCTGGGAAATATTAGGCAGTTATTCACTGAGCAGTTCCTGTGCCCTGAAGCTTGGGTGAGAGAGCCTAGGCTGGGCCTTGAGGAAAGAGCAGAGCTTGAGCCGTAACTTGGATCTGAATTTCCAGCAGATCAAACACAATCCTCCGCTTCATGTATCTGGTGGGGTGAAAAGGTGAGGAAATAAGTAGAACTGTTTGATGAAGCTGAGAGAGAAGGTTCTCAAGTTAGAATAATTTGGTAGGGCTAGATGGGGTCACTTTGTATGTGCCCTAGTCAGTTTAAGAACTAGAATAGTGTACTCTGGGTCATGGAGGTTATTCATGATCTAAGCACCCAAAAGACAGGTAGTGAGGAGACTATTGAAATCATTTATGGGATGGCGAGTAGAAGTCAAAGACTTTTGCTGGAGTCATGGTCAAGTTGAGAAGCAGCAGTAACAGTCTAGATGGGGAGTGATGATAGGGCCAAGTAAGGGTCATGGGGCAGAAGAACGAGCTGTTACAGAGGAAGAACCCAGAAATCTGGGGACTGATTAATAGGAAAGATAAGGGAGTGAAAGAAATTAACCTTGACCTCAGTGTTTTAATCATAGGAAAGTGTTGGTCTTGCTTGTATGCTTAGGACATTTCAGAAAAGGGACAAGATTGGTTCCCATGGATGATGGGATGGTGAAGGCATTATTCCGCAGATCACTTAAGATTTTACTAGGCAAACTTTGGTAAAGCAAAATAAGCTGTACAAATTTATATCTCATTAAAGGAAAATGATTGTCTAGCATCAACAGGACTTAAACTGTGTAATATATTTAGAGTATTTGAGCATTTGATGAATATTACTCTAATCCCGGAGGGAAAATTAACAGTATGCATATCCTATTACCCTGCATTAAAATTGAAGAGGTAAATTTTATTCGAGTGAAACTGGCCATAAGTGTGACTGGAATATTTAGCCATTTACCTAGAGCCTTCTTGTGCTTCGTGGGCGTAACATTCTGTAAACTACTTCCAAGTCCCGTGCTTCTGGGCAGCAGCCAGCCGTCAGTCTTCACAAAGGTGGTTCAATGCTAGGGAAGTGTGTCATGTTTGTGAAAGTAGAAACCTTTGATCTCTCTTCACCTCTGTATGCATCAATTTATGTTAAAGACTCAGAGGTATTTGACTCCCTCCCCTCGGAGGGGGCAAAAGATTGCTTCACTGAATGATTGGATCCCCACCCGCTTTCCCCAGGTGCCTGATTCTACAGTTGTGATGCTTACACGTTTTCTTAGATTCTGTCATTGTTTGGTCCACCTCTTGTAAGAGATTTCCATCACAACTCTGCATAATGCTGGGTATGTATGGCTGTGGACCTAATATCTCTATTCATCCTTCTGTTTTGCTCCCAGTTATTTGCAGTCTTTCTTCTGAATTGTGAACAAACACTTGGTAACTATTCCTTTGTTTGCAGGACAGTCATCATCAGATGGCTTCATAGGAAGCAGTGACTTAGTGGTATCAGTGGAGTATCTTTAAGTTCAGTGGATCGCTCTTTCTAGCCTGCTTGTCAGTCTGAGAAGGGTGGAGGGTGGTGGATTTGGAAGGCTCCCACCTGCCCTTCCAACGTGGGGCTTCTTGAGAAGGAGATCTTGGCCTCCTTCTCATCAACATGGACCCAACCTGGAGTGCAGAGTCCTCTCTCTCACTGGGATGCTTTGGGACAGAGGAGCTGGTGTGGAAGAGTGAGGGTTTCTGGTGTTCTTAGCACAGCATGGTCTGTGGCAGCTGTAGGCGTCTTCACAAGTCCCCCTCCCATCCCATACACACCCCTGTGTGTCGGGTAGGCATTTGCATCATGACCAGTTTATATCTGCAACATCCTGAGAACGTTCGTGTTATACCCTATGCTGAGAAAGAAACTTGCTAGTAATTTTGCTTTTCACTGCTCTTCTATGAGCTAGATGTTAATTCCATTTCATTAAAGATCCTGAGAAGCAAATGTTTTAACCATAAACAAGAATAAAGGATTTCACCTTTCTTTTTTCTGTCTTTAGAACAGTGAGGTATTGATTTGGGACTTTCTAGGTTTGCAGAGGACCCAAATAATCCTCCACTCACTTATCTTTGTTACTAACCACTCGCCAGGTCTGCGGGATCCCCCTGTGCCCCAGCTCTTGCTTCTGTCCCCACCTCCCTTACTCTGCCCCCTCCCCAGGCACCTTCCTGCTGCAGGTTCTGTAATATGCAAGAGAAGTAATGCTCTGCAGGTGGGCCTGTGCTAGCTATTTAGGTGCTGTTTGCCCTCCATGGGACACTCTGACATCACTGTGGACTTCCTTCTGCTCTTTTCCTCATGGAGTGCCTCTGACTAAAGAGATTACAGATGGCCTAACCCATAGCAGTCGTGGAAGAATGATCATTTAACTAGAGCCCTAATAACTCACTAACTAGAGCCCAGAATTCCTAACAATCATTTAGCAATTTTTCTAAATGGCGCTAATAGAACTTTAGTGAAAGCTATAGGGGCACCAAATAAGAGATCAGTGTAAAAAAATAGTGACAATACAAAACACAACAAAGCAAAAACTGGTAATTATAAACCAGAGACATCCTGCAGGGGAGGAGACGGGAGAGGGATCAGAGGGAGGCAGGAAGGAGCACAGGGGACCTTGATGATGGTGCAGGGGTGCATTGGTGGGTGCACTGGAGGGTGCCACCCTCCCCCTTGTCCTGACAGTGCTCCGTGGCTTGCCAGTGTTAGAAGGAAATTCTATGGGAACTATACCTGAGTGGGGGGAGCATTGTTTAAAAATGAACAGTGGTAAAATATATATAAAAAATAATTTTAAAAATGTTAAAAATAGATCACGATGTCACCCCAAATGGCCTCTCGTGAATAACTGTATTTGCATAGAATACCCTTCTGCTGACAGAGGTGTTAACACCTCTTCCAGTTGCCAAGCATACAGCATTTTACCTTTCACCAGATTTGTTGCTCCTGGTCGATATCCATCCACTATGATATAGATCTACATTTTGTGGCACAATAACTTTGGAAGCCCAGGTATTGGTATAAATGTGAAATAAGGTATCAGTGATTTTCACATTAGAAAACTCAGATGAGGTGAGGAACTTCCTGCAACAAGAGATAATAGTTCATTTGAGTTCATAATCTAATGCTATAATTTGCTGTAAATATTTTCTATTTGGCTGTTTCGTAGTTTCTTCTGAAATTTACTCATGTGAATTATTCATGTGGTTCCTATCCTAGGGTGATTTGCTTTTTGTCCACAGAGTTTATAGTTTAACTGTTAGAGATAGGGGAGATTATATCTATCTAATTTGCTTTGTGGGGCTTCCATCATGAAATTGATCAAATAGATGCCTCCAAGTACCTTCCTCTAGAAGGGCATTGACATGCCTTTTCTGCCATTCAGAAATCTAAAGTTCATTTCCACAGATGACTTAGAGCTATAACCCTGATCTGATCTGATCTGATCTGATAGAAAGCTATTTATTGATCCTCTAAGTTTGACTATTCCTAATGTCATTGTAGAAATAGTATTGATATATGAGATACTACCACAGCCCCTGCTGGTGGGGGGTGGGGTGGAGGTGGGAGATATTACAATGTGTGTACACTGGGTTTCAAGGAAAATTCTGAGATCTGAAGCTCTTGCCATCTTAGGCCTAAAATAAGGGACTGTCTGGTAGAGCTGTTCCTCTCCCTACCTGGAAGAAACAGGAAAGGGAAATGAAGATACTCAGAAGCCCTTGCAGATACTTCCATCTCCACTTTACTCATCAATGCCCATGAGTACTTTTTTCTCTGAATTCCCATAGTTCAAGTTACTTCCATTCAGGGACAGTTTAATCGGTTCTCACTGGTGACAGCTTCCGGTCTAAGCAGGAAATTGCAAAGCAGTGAGTGGTAAAAACATGTTGATAGTGATTCCTGCCTTTAATAAACATAATCTTTCTCGAGAAACAAAATCTTTCTCGAGAAACGAATTTTTAAAATACTGGAAATGACCGAAACTATCAGTCCAGGCAGCATAAGAAATTTTGCCAGAAGGTCTCATGATTTACCATCAGTTGTGGCGCTGGCCGCTGGGGAGGCATGGTGGGCAGGAAAAAGAAAAACGAATAAATGCAGGTTACAGAAGCAGCAGGGTGGACTGTTTCAGATATGGAAGTATGAGAGCAAGGACAGACCCTCATGTCATGGGGTCACGGAATTTTGGGAAGCCCAGAGAGTGACTTCTTTGGCCGAGGGGTCCAGAGCTTTGAGGGAAACAGAAGGAAATAGTGTGGACAGTGTATGAAGCTAAAGAGCAGGAACTAAATTTGCACTTGGAATGAAAGCCATAGGGGGCCCCTGCAGATTCTTGACTGAGAGGCTGGAAGCAGTGTTTGCAGACCTTGATCTGGCATCAGGGTGCGCAGGGACCTGCCAGAGCAGAGTGGGAGCTGCTCAAAGCTTCCCAGAAGCCACTTTCAACTGCAGTTCCCTGGAGGTGTTGGGCAGTGACCGTGTTCTTCTGCCCTTCGCAGGACAGTGTGGTACTTGATCTCCTCTATATGCACCTGGTGCCTGATGGTGATAGCGATGATCACTTTTGAGTTATGTAAGCAGCCACCACTGCACTATCTGGAAACATTTATAAAGTCTATTAATAACAGACATCTTTGCTATTACGGCTTGCATTCCAAACAGAGCAAGCAGTGTAAACAGTGGTCATGATTACACACTTACCTCTTAATGGTTCTTCAAATGGTCAACCATAGCGTGTGTGTTTTTTTTTCTTGCCTAGCTAAATACTTTTGTTGCAGGGCAACCCTGATGTGAAATGGGTGGCCTGACTGTGGGTCCTCACCAGCGCCCTTGAGAGGGACTTATAATGAGACTCAACTGCATGCACCCACAAAAAGGTTAATAAAGGGATCACTTACAAAAAAAAAGGGGGAAAATAAAGAAAGGAATAACTCAGGGAGAAAGGAAGAGAGATAAATTGGTGAATGTGTCCTGGAACCCCAATAGCACGCTGAGAGCTGGCGAAAAACCAAGAGACCCCCACGGCCCACATGTCTGGTTTTATACGAAACCTGGCTGCTTAACTCCACCCTCAGTTCCCAGCAACCCTCCCTTCGGTGATGATGACATTATGGGATTTGTAGTCCTTGGTATCTCGGATCTCTTTGGTCTGGAGCAGGGGTGGAGTCTATAAAACCTATTCATGGAGTTTGTTCAGGACAGCCTAACACTTTTAGACAACTCCTTGAAAAAGAACATAAAAATTATCAAAGTGTATGAGATTAGAGTCTTCATAGGTTAATCACTTCTTTGTAAATCAGCTGGCAATTCAAAACAGAAACAGAGGTCACCTAAAGTGTGCCAGCAATGCCTTCTTTTAAAAATCTGCTTAAAAGTGTTCACGCTACCCACAAGACTAGGAAGAGGGTGGAAGTGAGCAGTCAAATAAATAGTATAATTACTTTGTAGCTGTTATTATTTATTTTTTAATGCCCAGGAAACATTTATTCAGGCTCCAAAGGCCAATTACAAAGTGGATGTACAAAACAGGAAATATTCACATGTGCAACTTTGTGCAGATAACAATACTTCAGAGTTCCACAGGCAGACTTTTCAACACTGTCGGTTTGGTGGGGAGGCAAGGAGTGTTTGAGGGGTAGATCAAAAAGCTGTGTTTTGCAATATCTATACTTATAAAGATTTTATTTGGCTATTTATTTTGTAAATAAGTATTACCCATTTTCCCCACCTTGGATGCAGTAGTGATGCATGCAGGTGTAAGCAGAGAAGGCTGGAAGTTTGAAGCTTAGCTCTTTTTCTGATGGCACAAGCCGTGCACTTTGCTTTGCACGGCTAGAAGAACTCACTGTCAGTATTTCAGTTTCAATCACGTGACCAGCACTTGCTTCAGTGACATAACTCAAGCCTGACAGCGCAGTGGATGAGAGCTGGGGTTCAGGAACCCCAGCTTTGATGTTTGGTTTTGAGACTTGGGGGGAACCCAGGGTGTTTGATCATTCTCAGCGAGAGGCTCCCTGTTGTAACCTCTCAAAGGACATTTTCACCTTTCCTGTGTGCTATTTTGTGTCTGTCCTTGGGGATAGCAGTGCTGGTCTTCGTTCCCCCAAACTAAGGAATTGGGGCTGGTGATCATCCCGTAAAGTGTTCCAAACTTGTCACTGGGTAGAAAGACCTTGGTGCACAAACATGAATTCCTTGCATGTACTTTCCAAGTTTAAATATTTCAAGTTTAAATCTCTTTTAAAGAAGTGAACAGTTGTTGCTACTTTAGTGTGTAAACACCTCAAATCTTTTTATTATTAGTTGGCATTGATTGGTCACTAAACATCAAATGTCAATATTGTATCCGGTTGCCGTGTGTTACAAATCAGAAAAATTATCAGCAAGCTTATAATAAAAATGTGTAATAAATTAGGTGGACACTTAAATATAAATATGTATTCTAAATTGATGGTAAAATCAGCCTAGAACATCTGAAAAATATACCTTCACTGAAAGGAAATGTCATAGAAGAAAGTTATATGTGCAAGTTGAATTTGGTGCATTTGCTTGGAAAATGTCATTGCTCTGCTGCTTTGGGGCTGTCTTCCTTGCTGGTGGCCCCTAAGTTGCACTGTTGAGGCTGCCATTGGAATGTGTCATGGAGGAAGGGCCTTCTCCTGGTCTCTGTCTGGTTTACTCATTGGGCAACAGTAGATTTTCCTTGATGGTTTTGTTACTGGCTGTGCAGACAGTGAGGAAAATTGACTTGTTTGGTCACCATGATGGTGACTGGCCGGTGCAGGCAGGGGGCAGACAGGAAAAGAACATTGAAAATAAAGGGTGCACCTAGTTCTCAGCTCTTCAAGAACTCTCGTCATGTCTGTTTGAATTTAATCACCTCTTGAAAGTGTTCTCTTTCTTAAGATTCTTTTTTTTTAAAAAAAAGATTTATTTATTTATACAAGCACTGGGTACAGGCAGAAGCGCGGGAGGGTGAGAGAATTCACCAGAGCCGGAGCAGGGAGCAGAACAGGCAGACTGACGAAGTACACTGCTGAGGGGAGCAGCGGGCAGCAGGAGAGGTCTGCGCGCCATGTGGGACCCTCACCCTGCGGTCAGGGATTGAACCGGTGCTGCAGAGGCTGTGGGCAGCTTCGCAACCCAGCGCTCAACCACTGCACAACCGGGGAGGCCCTCTTTCTTAAGATTGTAAAACAGATGTCACTTGGAGTATTTTAGTAACTATTGACCAGCGACCACATAGCTAAACAAAAATTTCTCTGACTACTTCTGGAACAAAGCTTTGAGAGGGGGTAACAGGACAAAAGTGAATAAAGACAAGACATAAATGAATAAGGGATTAAATAATAATTATCTTTATGAATCTATAAATATCCATGTACATTATCCATATAAATCTACATGTAGATCTGGTGATTTTCATTTTTTATTTCAGAATTAGGACTGTAGGTAATTATAAAATTATGAAATTTTATGTCTACATGTTGCTGTATTATAGTCATCCAATTTAAATTTTAATGTAATTTTGCATTCATACTTCACAGTATTTTTTCATTCTCATACTAATTTCTTTTTCCAAAAGACAGGGCTGTCCTTACTTTGGGGAGGTAAGAATCAATTTTAAAAACATTCTTTATTTAATGTCTTTTTTTGTTCAGATGAAATGTTCATGAAATCAATAGTGCTTTTGCTCTCAACTTGCTAAAATACTGCATTGATGAAAATTTTACAAATATGAAGACCAGATTTTGACATTGTGGTTGATCTGGAAGATTCTCACATATTTTAGCAGGTGCCTTTCTGATACAGGCCATAGGCCTCCTGGAAACTGACTAGGAAAACAGGGAGCTGCCTGCTACAGTCTTCTAAGCCAACTAGTGTTCAAAGGTTTAATGCTTTTTTCTGAAGTGGCAAAAATAATTGCCTTACTTAAAAAGATGCGTTGGTAGAACCTCTATAACTTATCCTTAAAGAACTACTACATTTTCTCTTCTGTCAACACTTAAGTGGAGTCTTTTCTTACGCCCTACTGTCCCTACCCCCTGAAACAGAGTAGATGCAGATCACATCAGACTGACATCTGAAAGAAAATGGTCTGGATTTCCTTTTTCTGGAATGACCACACAGCTGCCATGAATTCTGTTTGAATTCCTATATTCTGTAAAAGGCATTGTTATTTCCTCTCACTCAAAGGCCACTGGAAGTAGCCAGTTAATATCAAATACCAGATGTGCTGCTGCTTTAAACCACTCTGGTTTACTTTACTACAGTATCACTGCCTACATGGAATATTTTTAATTCTTTCTTTTTGTTTGTGTCTGTTGTGTGGATTCAGTTACTTTATCCTTTTTAAAGTCCCCTTCCAAGTTTATGCTTTGAAAAATGAAACACTTATTTAGATTCATGTTTGCTTGTGGGTCATAACATTTATGACTTCCCTAAAAAACAAACTAATCCTTTTGTCTCAGAGCCAAATTTGGGTTTTGAGATGATAGTGATTCAGTGTTTGTTTTCCTTGAATCCTAGGTCTTTCTTTTAATTTTGCTGTCCATCCTTGCCAAATTAGAATTTTATCAAGGCCAACATTTTTCATGAGTCATGACCATTACCCTTAAAATTGGGTAATTTGAAGCTGCTTTAGATACACACAGATTAAGCAAATAACGATGTCATAAATCTTTGTATAAATGGCATATTTTTTTTTTTTCCTGAGAAACGTTGGTAACAGTGAGCCCTGCTCAGCTGGTGACCAAATCTTTTTTACTTCAGAAAAATGTACCTTTGTATCATGACACAGAACTTAGTGAATCAAAGATGAAAGTGAAATAAATCAATGTTACATTTTGCGTCACACCTTTTTAACATGAGAAGTTCCTTCAAAATCTTAAACTGAGGACATTTTGGTGTGAATTCCCCCAGTCACACCAAGGTCACAATTTGAGGACTTCTTAGCTTCCTCTAGCAGAAAACACCTGAAATTAAAATTTTACCTTCGTATGCCAATTTTTTAAGTTAAAGGTATCCTGGACACTGACTTTAACTTCATGAAACCTTCATTACATCTGTCAAGTTTCTGCAGTGTGGGAGGAGAAAGGAGAGCAGACACCTGATTGGCCTCAGACTTAGGGCTGAGCTCAGATTTCCTCCTCCCATACCAAATCAGGCTATAAGTTTGACTTCTTGTTCAGAAATTGAAATTCAATTGAAATTGAAACTTATAAACTTAGACATTTTAGTGCTAAAATGAAGTCTGTAATATTCAGATGCACTCCATGTTTAGTGCACATAAGTCTTAAATACTTGCTTAGTGAATAGGTTATTTATGTGTTTTAATAGACACCTATCTCTAAAATATCAAGGAGTCTGCTGTCACCAGTCTGAACTTTAAAAATTCCGTTTAAATATGTATGTGTGTCAAAATTTTCAATCGTTCATAAAATGTTATCACGATATTGTAAATGTGTACTTGAATCTCTGTAGCTGCCTGCTTTTACCAGCAGTGCACTGGGAATTTGTTTTCTATCCATATTTAAGTTCAGTGTTTTCCAAAAGAGTTCAGTTTTCCTGGCCCAAGCTATCATCATTTTAGTTCATTCAATTCCTTTTTTCTTTTTTGCTATCTGTGTGCTTTGCTTCCCTACCGATGGGAGCTGGTTTGCTGTATGTGCAGTAGGAAAATTCTGCAGTAATTACAGAATCATGGTCCCCCTTGAAGGCTAAAAAAAACCCTCCTGATTTAGAGACGAATGTTTCACTCTAAAGAGAAGTATTCCACTTGGCGACAGGCCCTTGGGTGCTCATAGATAAAAGAGTACACCTTTATAAACCAACCTTTCAGACAAGTATTATATAAATCTTAATTATAAATTACACATGATTTTGTTTCCCTTCCTCTATCTTTCTAGTGTTTTGCAGTTAAATCTTTTTCAACACACTTTAAGCAGTATTTGCTCATTACAAAATAACTAAGACCACCTCTGGCAGGAGGTACTCACTGTTTAAACCACCTTGTATTACAGTATATTGAGGTCACCCTACAAAGAATGCTAACATTTATATTCAGATTAGATTGTCTTACATTTAAGATCAATTTGAACTTAAGTTCTTCTGGAAAATCAGCTTCTACATGTTCTGATGTTTTTTTCACTTGTCAAAATTGAGGTTAAATTCCTACACATGTAGACCAGAGGGTGCTTTGGATCGGAGGAAATGGTTTGCAGCAGGGAGTAGAAGCATAGTGAAAATATATCTGGGTCAAGTTTCGTTATCAAAACTTGACTTCGATTCAAGAAGACTGGCAATTAAGAGATGAATACAGTTTACAGTGGCCCTTGTACGTCTTTAGTTCAACTTGCTGTCAGGACTGCATGCTTTACTTAAAATTATTTAACAAGGTAATTCCTACTGGATTCAACATTTTAGTATAATAGACGTCATGGTACTAAATAATTTGGGATTGTTGGGCTTTGAGTGTAGGAGAAAGAATGCACTTTTCCTTTAGTTAGAGCATCTTTAAAATAGTGATTTTCTTCAGTATCATTCTTTTTCTAGAAGAGGGAACAATTTACTTATTTGTTCTTTTTCCTAAATGTTTTTCTTTTACTTTTGAGGTTGTCTTTCTTGCTTCCAATTCAAAGTTTGAGCAAATAATGATAGAAATTCTTTGTAACTTCCAGGATGGTTCACCAGCAAATACGTCCACTGTGAAAAATGGGGCACAAGTAGTCATCAGCAGGTTAAGCCATTTCGTCTTCTGTTCCCCTCTCTTTCCCCCCATTTATGCATTATTCCGCTTAAAGTGCATTTTTGATGATTATAATTGTGAGCAAAATAAAAAAAGCATAAACAAAAAAAACTGACTCTCTTAGATATGAATTATTCTTTAGAATTTGATTATAACTTCAAACGGAATAAGCCAAAGAAGATGTTTTGGCACATTCTGAGTATAAAATCAATGTCTTAGGTATAGCAAGAGCAGCTTTTATAACTGTATCAACCATTTTAAAATGTTATTGATGGTCAAATAGATATTACATTCTACATGCCATTGCTTAAAGCAGCAAATAAAATCAGAGGAAAATGAATAAAAATTCCAAGTGGAATTTGTTTTATATATTTAAAACTTTCACATGTATATAATGATGACTCATTTTGAGAGCTAAAGACATACACATATAGACAAAAATTTGAATTAGGAAAAGTTTAGCCACTCTTTAAGCCAAAGAATTATTCAAAGCCTAATTAATGTTTATAAAAATTGAATGACTGCTTCCTCTCCAGAAATGCCAAATAGTATCAAAGTATGAAATATTTTTAATGAAATAAAAAACTGGGTTATCCATAACCTAAAGCATTAATTAAGGATAAATATTGACTATACATATTAATAGTTTAAGGAAACTTTTATAATGAACACATCCAAGTTCATTTTGCTATATACAGAAAGATACAACCAAACTAAATAAAACCCAAAACTGGTGTGAATGCCAATAATTTCCTATTTTTGTCATAATTGCTGGGTTTCACACTTTTTACTTAAAAAAGTCCTGGAGCTAGGATTTGAGCCGCAGGGGGTCGGGATCTGCAGAGGGAATTCTCTGTCCTGCATTGCTCCCCCTACCTCCTGCTGCAATTCTTGTAGATCTGGTCTGTAGGTGGCTTTGGCAGCATTTGTGAAATATCACAGGACACACAAGTACTGCTTTTTTCTTATCACAGACTTGAAAGTGTCCTACGCTTTGGCTTTACTGATGCCTCTTCATTTTCTTAGTGTATTTCAGAGTATTTAGTAGGAAATTTTTTAAGTATTTGGCACCAAATTATGTTTGAGTTCTTTGTACCCTGTTAAAAAACTTATTGGCCAGGTTTCTTTGTAGCTAGTGCTGCCATAGGGTAGTTCTGGCCAATAAAATATAACAAAATCTAATAGTGATTGATGGGGTAATTTTTGCTTTTCTGATAAGGCACTGCCTTTCTTCCTGTTTTATTCCTTGGAAATCAGAAAACGCTTTATATATTTTTTTTAAAGTACTTTGTGCTTGTCCAAAGAATATTTTTAGATTTACATGGACTAAAATTGTTGGAATTCTTGATATGAACTGGTGACCATGCAGCAACTTTCTAAATATGTGCTATTATGTCCTTAATTTGTTGGCCATGGAGTTAAAGTCATTTGTATTTTTATAATCCCACATGCTTTGCCTTGCTGATGGATTCTTTTTAAATATTATGTTTATGTATTGTAAATATTTTAAGAAACCTTATTCAATAGCCACATTTCAAATAAATAAAAGTTCTGTTTATTAAGGAGACCATACCTTTTGCTCCTTGTAGCTGTGAAAGGTGTTAATAGCTTGGGAGTGACCCCTGACCAACTCTAATTGTTTGGAAAATTGCAACAAGGGAGAAGAGTAAAAGAGATTTCTCTCAGGACTGGGGAGAGGGAACTGACAGGCTAAGATGTACAAACCAAAAATATGTGTTCTTATCTTCATTGAGATGAATGAATAATTAAACACCTGGACTACTTAAAAATCATGTTGGATTGCAGGTTTTCACAAGCCTGAAGTTGGCATCATAGTCATCAATATGGAAAATTAGGAAAGAATTTTAATTTAAATTTAAAACAGCTGGAAATACAATCACAGCATAGGATCTTCTCATCTGTCAACAAGTGCTTACAGATGCCACATGAACTGTTTAACTGCCATTATAAAGCACAGTGGAATGTTTAGAGGTGATTCCAAAAATGCGATTGGCTAACATACAGAGAATTCATTCTGTCCAACTCACATTTAAATATATACAATCCCTTCTACACTGATACAGTTTCTAGTTAACATTTCTCCAGAATTTCCCATCAAATATTTCCCATCCAAAAATAAATAAGCCATACATTAGTTTGTTATTTTCTCTAATAGTTTATCGACACTACGCATTTCTCTTTCAGTTATTTTTTTTTTTTCTCAACTGTGAAATTTTGGAACTGCAATCCATAGGCCACACTATAGTAAATTGGAATGAATAAGATTTTATCCTTGACAAGCCTTCTTCCTGAAGGTTACTTGTCTCCCCTTAGAGCTCTGGATTTATTAAATTCTAGTCCAGTGTTTTAAATTCACTTTTGCAGGCCTCCCTGGTGGTGCAGTGGGTTGAGCACAGCGCTGTGAGGCTGCCCTCAGCCTCTGCAGCACTGGTTCGAATCCTGGCCGGCCAGGGAGATACCCACATGGTGTGGCAGACCTCTCCTGTCTCGCCCGCTGCTTCCCTCAACAGTGTATTTCAGTCCTTCTGCCTGTTATGCTCCCCGCTCTGTCTCTGGTGAATCCTCTAACTCTCCCGTGCCTCTGGCATGTACCCCAGTTCTTGTATAAAAATAAATAAATCTTTATTAAAAAAATTCACTTTTGCTACATTATTTCCCATCTGGAGTGTGTTACACTTTTTGTAAATGTATCTCCTAAACTCAAGGTGTTTTGACATCAGGTAAAATCTGATCAATCTTGGTTCTAGTTTGAGGCTGGACCAATTGGTTTCTAGGCTATTCTTACTTTACAGAGAATACAAATCAAGACATGTGCAGAAGCTATAATAAAGTACATGTTCTAATGCATTCCTTCAAGACATCATCTGGACCACAAAGTGTATTTTAACTTAATTGAGTTTTTGTAGGAAGATCATTTTAATTTCTAGAATGAGTTGTATATTTCCATTTCTTGATTTTTGATATTTGAATTTTCAGTTTCATATCATTGTTACTCCTCTTAAAACTTGTAATAGTTTCATATGCTGTCCTCATTTTACATATGCAGAGATAATTGTTTACTATAAAAATAAGAGTTTAGGGGCCTCCCCAGTGGCGCAGCAGTTGAGCGCTGGGTTGTGAAGCTGCCCGCAGCCTCTGCAGCACTGGTTCCATCCCCAGCCGCCGGGCGAGGTTCCCACATGGCGCACAGACCTCTCCTGCCACCCGCTGCTCCCCTCAGCAGTGTCCTTCGTCTGTCAGTCTGCCTGTTCTGTTCCCGGCTCTGGCTCTGGTGAATTCTCTCACCCTCCCACGCTTCTGCCTGTACCCAGTGCTTGTATAAATAAATAAATAAATAAATAAATAAATCTTAAAAAAAATAAAATAAGGTTCAACAAACACATGTAGACTGCTTGGCATAACTGCAGTTGCTTAGAAGCAGAAGTGATTCGTCAATTTCAGCTTCTAAAGTTTTAAAATACATGTTAATTTCCATCATATTTAAACCTTACTTTTAAAACGTTGATTTTTTTCTGAATTTAATAATTCAAAGCATCATCCATAAATTTTCATTAATATGCAGTTTTATTCTATTAAATTAATGCAAGATGACTTTTTTTTTTCTATTTTATTTTCTCTTTCCTAAAAATTTATTCTGTGGACAAATAAATTCCACAAGCAAGAGCATATGAACATATCATCTATTCAATATTTTAAAGAAAGGAGGTTGTCTTTATAAGTGAATTTTCTGGAGTCCTTAATATTAGCAATGCTAACTGTAATAACTGAAGTTTTATTATGTTGATTAAAGTTGATTAACTATAACTTCATCTTAATGACTTAGCAAAAAATATAAGTTATTGCTACTTCCCTTGTTCACATACCACCATTATTTACCACCTCTACTAATTGAAGCTGCCTTTACACCTTTTAAAAATTTGTTTATTCTTCTCTCTTCTGTTTCCTTTCCCCAAGGCTTCTCCAATACTTCTTTTCTTTGATGCTAGGGAAGATTTGTTTCTTTTAATAGCTATGACCACACAATAAAAAATTTTTATTTCCCCTCTGGTGCCTTTACCGACTACTTTGAAAGTATCAGTTAAAATGTGATGTTGCAGTATTTACCAAAAATCAAACTTCAGTAACTTAAGCATATTTGAGTTCATATTTTATCCACAATAGGTAGCTAAAGATCTGGTGGTATATGGCGCTCCTTTATGCTGCCATTGTCCCAGGTGCCTTCTTTTTCACTCCCTTCATAGTTGCAACATGGCTGATACCTCTTTAGCATTATGACTTATACCAAGGAAGGGAGGGGGAAAAAGAGAAGACTCATGCTTTAAGAAGAAAGCAAAAGCTTTCTCAAAAATCCCTACTTGACTGACAATACTTACTGGACAAAACTGTCTTTTGGGCATTTCTAGCTGCAAGAGAAGCATGTAACTTCAGACAGTATGGGAACTCTTTTTGTAAGAAAGAAAAGGCAAATGGGTTCTAAGTAGCAGTGTTTGTAACATCGTGTCAATGTGATTTCAAGATTTGTCATTCCCCAAATTTCTCATTTTCCCTCATACTTACGATCTTTGTGCATTCTTTGTATGCTGATCTAAAAGAATAATGTTATTGACAATATTGATTTTTAAGTAAGATGAAAGTTACTACCTTAGACCTTTTGACTATTCAAAAACTTTAAAATCTAGTTTGGAGAGATATCTTTTATGAAAAATTTGTAGAACATGAACATTTAAACTTGCCCTTTTTTGTGTCAAAAGCAAGGGAACAGAGGAGAACTTGGGAAAGCTGTCACTCTTGAAATATATTGGTTTAGTGTAGCTTTCATTATAAGACAAATTGAATAATGCCCAATTAAGTAAATTTAAGTTTTTAAATTTTGATTTTTTTTCTTTAACATTTTGTTATTAATTTTTCTTCCACTCTATATTTTCTGTGAGGCTAGAAACAGAAACTTTTCTAATTTAGCTTGACTTCTTTTCTCATGGATTCCTCCCACTACTGTATGTTCATTCTTTCTTCTTCATTGACCTGTGCCTTTTGTAAGGCCATTTTGGTCTTGATAAAAATTTCCATTCTTCCTTTCCCTTACACAAGTGTGTATATGAAAAGTTGGGGACATCTATTGTCAGATAGATTCTAACTTTCCTATGGGATTATTGATCATGCATACTGTGATACTGACAAAAAATAGGCATCAGAGGGAGTTGGATGATTAAAATTTCTTCATATTACCCATAAAACACTTGGAACAGATGTAGCTGTATTGTTCTCACTGAGGGAAAACAGCATAACTTCTCCCAGGTAGGGTGTCAACTGCA
Organism: Talpa occidentalis; assembly: GCF_014898055.3. Taxonomy (NCBI): domain Eukaryota; kingdom Metazoa; phylum Chordata; class Mammalia; order Eulipotyphla; family Talpidae; genus Talpa; species Talpa occidentalis. Next base: position 138,848,301 of record NW_023604295.1, on the reverse strand, counting down.
TTCCTAGCAGATAAAAGAATCTTCCCCTGCTCTCTGGTGCCTCTGCCTGTGCCTCTCTTCACTGAGAAAATGGAAACCTAAGATCATAAAAAATGCATTTAGTGTACTTCTGATTCTTATTGAAGCATAGACCACATTTTTCTATTTCCTCATTATCCTTTATAGTTTACCTTATTGATTTTATTATTCAAATTTATAATCATGCATATGTTAAACAAATTTTATTTTTTTAATTTTTGACCATAGAGCAAACTTATAGGGAATTTGATATGAAAAACCATTTCAAATCAGGAAGAAGACAGCTATTATAAGAATATTTAAACTCTGAATATTTACCTTGTTTACTTGATAGAACATCATCTGATATGCTAATAAGATTAAAACAGTTCATATTATTGTAAATGTTTTTCCCTGCAACTGGATTATTTGCCCTTAATGTTTTGAGTTATTCTTCTGAAGGTGTCTGATGGACAATCGCCGTATATGCTGATATTTAAATCAGAATTTGATGATTTGATTTCAAGCATCAGTTCTTCATTTTATGTAAATATCCTTGAGAGAAGTAAATTTTGCATATTTATGGTTATTTTCACTTTCATTTGAATGAAAAGTGAGAGTATGTTGTATTAGATGAAAGGGGAGAGCAATGGCTATTCTTGTGGGTACCTCAGAGGCCAAGTCAGATTCAGCTGTTCTATGGTAGAGGTGTAGGGGGATGCACCCATCATACGGAAAAACAAAGTTATAAGAAGCCTTAATGTGTGCCAGCTGCAGTGAAATTCTCATAGCTTTTATTGCACTCTGTATCCTAATCACTTTAAACCAACTCCAGGGAGTGTTGTTAAAATAGAAACCCAGTTATTTTTCAGGGGCAGTGATCCAGAGGACACTATAATAAAGTGAGATAATTTCAAAGTTGAAAATATATTAGATACTATTTTTATTCTCTGTTTGGAAAGTCTGCATTGAAACCATTCGGTTCTGCTTTCTCAGGGAAAATACCCTATTCAGGTCACTGGAAATTACATGTCAGTTTTGAAAAGAGGTTTCATATGTAGCCAAATAAACCTGTTAAATATATTTAGAAAATCATTTTAGTGACTAATATCTTAAGCTGTTTCCACAATAACAATGTTGTTAATATTAGGATTTAGCCTTTTGCATTGGAAATGACTTGTCATGTCTGAAAAGAGGCTTAATGGGTCGGCAAATATACTCTCTAAGTGTGTTTAGAAAAGAATTTTACTAATACAGAAATATTTTTTAAGCATAGCCTAATAATTTTAAGCTAAAATACTGGTTGACGTCATTAAGTAGCTCCAAGAGAAATTAACCTTGTTTTTGTTAGTTTAACATTTCTAAATATTTTCAGTTTAATGGGAAAAGAGGGATAAGATCCAACTACAACTGTATGTATCTAACCTACACAAATTTTGTTCTTCAAGATCATATATAACTATCAGATATGTTTAAGTTGCCAAAAACTTCTTTATAATAAATGAACATTTCTTCCCAAGTCTTGTAGGGATATGTTTAACTGATTTTTCTAAATAATGGCTACAAAGAAATAATATTTTCAGGGGCTACAGGGGTCCATACTTGATTCCCAGATGATTCAAATCTGCCTTTTTTAACCATTCTGTTTTATTTTACTGTTAGAGTGCATGGGGTAGTTGAAACAGCATAGATTTTGCAGTCAAAACTGGATTTAAATTTAACACTGCACCTTAGCAGCTGTATGATCTTGATGCTTTTGAGTCAGTTTCTCCACTTTAAACTGGGGAAAATAGTGTCTTATAGCATTATAAGTGACCTCATATAAAATTTCATGTTAACTACCAAGAAAGCTTTAGTTCCCTCCTTCAGAATGAACTTGGGATGCAACTCCATTGCGAACCCATCAGACTTGCCTTTAGAATCCTTAATTGAATTTTGTGATCAGAGAGTCTATGATGAATAAAGTACAGTGAAATATCCATTTATTGATGTAGTAATAATGCTATCTAAATACCTATTAATTAAATGTAAATACAAAATAGTCTTCATTACCAAAGCTCACCATATTGTTAAAGCTAGTATCCCAATTATCAGAATTCCTTGTTGGGAGTTCTTTGATGTGATGATTAATCAGCTGTGATACAAGAGGTGACACTAGAGAAACAAGAAAACAAAGTAAACAACATTTTTTATACTCCTATCTCCTAGAGAGAAGGTCACTGTAGACCTCTCAGGGTCACAGGATAGCTCATGGTGAGAAGACAGGAAGCAGAGCAGAGCTGAGGCCAGAACCCTGATTGAGGTTTTAAGGCAAACCTAGTGGGGGTGAGGGGCAGGTGATTAGGATTGCCTAATCTGAATAATTGCCTCCACTCTAACTATAGGAGTGGTGTGGTTGCCTGGTACCTGGGATTATTAAAACAGAGGGAATATAGCATTGGGGGTATTAAAGCATTGAAATACTGCCTCCTGGCTTGCAAGGGCCAGATGGAAAAGGTATAGTTCTAGATTGGTTAGTTTACATATCAAAAGCCAAGCTCTTTGCTTCCTCTAAGAATTAGCCAGCCTCAGTGGGCAGTCTCTCCACAATCAGAAAGGCTTTTTAATTTGGTGATGTCAAAACATCATAATATACCGAAAATAAATATATACAACACATCTTGATACCTGCCTTAGCAACGTTTGCATCAGTGACAAGCCCTTGATTACATTCTCTTGATTGGTTTTCTTTACCTCAGTAGTTAATCTTTCCTGTTCTGTACTGCAGGCTGTTTTCCCTGAATTTTGAAAATTTCAGTGCCCCGGGGGCTCCATCTGTTATAGGGCAACCCCGATATAAAATGGGTTGCCTGGCTGTGGGTCCCCACCCGCGCGCTTACAAGGGACTTATGAATACTCCACTACAGGCACACACAAAAGGTTAATAAAAGGTTTATTTACAAGGGAAAGGGAATTAAGGAAATGTACAACTCAGGGAGAAAATAGGGAAATAAAGTCTGTAATGCGTCCTACCGATCCGCCGACCTGGAAACCCAAAGGCACTCTCAGAGCTGGCCGGACGCTGCGAGCTGGCGGAGAGTCAAAATGGGGGACCCCTCCAAAGCCCACGTGTCTGGCCTTATACCCACCTGGCTGCTTAACCCCACCCTCAGGTCCCAGCCACCTTCCCTTGGGTGGGGATGGGATTTGGAGTTCCCAGTGTCTTTGGCTTTGGCCCGGGGTGGGGGTGGAGTCCACAAAGCCTGTATGGAATTAGCTTTAGGACAGCCTTTTCCCCCTAACACATCCACTGCCCACAGTTATATCTGATATCCACTCACTCTCCTGGTGATGTACTTCAGTCCTAAGATTTTATGTCTTTAGTACACGTTTCACTCCTGAACTTTAGAATATAGCCAGTTCTGATTTCAGCTTCTTCACTGACATTTCCATTCACCTGAATGAAAAACTTCACCTGTTCAGAAATGAACTCTTGATCCCCTCCACTCCTGATCAAATTTCCTCTATTCCCTAACCCAGTCAGTGGCAACAAGCTACTTTAACTTGGTTATGTCAAAATTGATGAGTCATCCTTAAGTTCTTTGTAACCCACATCCAAATTCATAAGGAATCCAATTCCCCTGGCTGAGCCTTCAAAGTCTCTCGAGAATCTGACCAGTTCTCATGTCTACTGCTACCTCATGTCTCACTGACCCCCTAACAGTATATTCTCACCAAAGAAAACAAAAAAAGCCTTTTAAAATGTAAGTCAGGGTCTCCCTGGTCGCACAAGGGGTTAAGTCTCAGAGCTATCAAGCCATCCAGCACAAGTTAGATCCTGGCTAGGGAGCTACCCACATGGCACTGCATACCTCTCCTGGCTCGCCTGCTGCTCCCCTCAGCAGTGTATTTTGTCAATCTCCCTGTTCTGTTCCCCGCTCTGTCTCCGGTGAATCCTCTCACCCCCTGCACGTCTGGCCTATATCCCAGTTCTTGTATGCATAAATAAATAAAAATAAATCTTAAACAAGTAAAATGTAAGTCACAGTCCACCCCTTTCCTATTTAAGATCTTGGAGTAGTTCCTTATCCCATACAGAGTTAAAGCCAACATCTCTACAGAGGAGTTGCAATTAGGATCCTATTGAAAAGTTTAATAACTTGCCTATTTTACGGAAGTGGGAAGCCCTAACCACCCTAGTCTTTCAGAAGCAAGGTGAGACAATGGTGAAATGATGTTATGGATGGATGGAAGGCTAGAGAGAGGGAGTAATATGTTGTCATATTACTGTTGTCACTGATGCAGTATTCAACATTGCAAAGTCCTGTCATCTTAATAAATCTGTGGAATAGTATTTTATGTTTTTGGGGAGGAGTGTTATAGAGCAACCCCGATATTAAACGGGTTCCTGGCTGTGGGTCCTCACCCGCGCGCTTTAAAGGGACTTATGAATACTCTACTACAGACACACGCAAAAGGGTTAATAAAAGGTTTATTTACAAGAGAAAAAGAAATAAGGAAAATGTACAACTCAGGGAGAAAATAGGGAAATAAAGTCTTTAATGCGTCCTACCCGATCCGCCGACCTGGAAACCCAAAGTCACTCTCAGAGCTGGCCGGACGCTGCGAGCTGGCCGAGAGCCCAAAAATGGAGAGAGCCCCCAAAGCCCACGTGTCTGCCTTTTGTATCCACCTGGCTGCTTAACCCCACCCTCAGGTCCCAGCCACCTTCCCTTTGGTGGTGATGGGATTTGGAGTTCCCAGTGTCTTTGGCTTTGACCTGGGGTGGGGGTGGAGTCCACAAAGCCTATATGGAATTTGCTTTGGGACATCCTTTTCCCCCTAACAATTGGACCTATAAAAATTGTATATTTGCTCCCTAGGAAACTCACATGGGCATATAAACACGAAGAGTTTATTTAATAGCAACTAGTTTTATATTCATTGGTACTAAGTTAAAGACACTTCTATCAGAATTTTCAGTGATACTTGAAAAAATATATCAAGAAGGGGTAAGTATATTTGCTTATCAACTATATTAATTTTCTGTATTTTTGGACAATTCCACAAAGGATCGGTAATCATATCATTACTTTTGAATAATATAACCATATTAAATTAATTTTTTGGATTGTTACTTGTTTCTGTTAGGTCAGGAAAATAATGGAATTTTTTCTCTCTAGAGAACAATGATTTTAAATTCCTGGGATTCTTGACTTTGAATATGGCCAGATTTTCAGCATGCCAAACTTATTTATATTTACTTTGAGTGATGTTAATGTGCACAAAAATCTTTTGCTTATAATAATAAGCTTAGACAACATCCTAATGGAGGTCCATAGCATTTTGGAGCTTCCTTAATATGGCGCTTGTTCAATTAAAAAAAAATCTTTGTTTTGGAAACAACATATTATTAATGAACGACATATTTCTGAGGTAAAAAGGACTTTTCCAATTCTAATCATGGGGGAAAATTCAAGAAATTCTTTCCATGTTTCGCAGAGTAGCTTTGAGTTGTATGAAGGTTGTTCTAGAGTAGACACATGACGGGGAGTGTTGGATAAGGAAAGGAATAATAAAAAATTCCATGCACTGGAATTCATGTTGCATTTCCTCTCACCTGCTTCTCTGGGGAGTCTTCAGTTTGCTGACAAATATTCATTAACAATATATAGACAGTAAAGTCTAACATCATCTGAATACATTTTAGCTAGTTTTAATTGAGTCAGATTAAATATGCCAACCACTACCAGGTGATAAGTGACTGGAGAAATTTTTTTATACTTTAGGGGCAGCTCTTTGAGAAAAGCCTACTGCTTAGGTATCCTGGTTGAAATGCATACACAAAATGAAATTTATAGTAGCCTTTGATTTATTGTTTTTCTGAATACAGAAAAAAATATAGATACTTGTAGGTAGCTTTTTTTTTTAAATTTTTTTTTAATTAATTTATTTATTTATACAAGCACTGAGTACAGTCAGAAGCATAGGAGGGTGAGAGAATTCACCAGAGCCAGAGGGGAGAGCAGAGCAGGCAGACTGATGAAATACACTGCTGAGGGGAGCAGCGGGTGGCAGGAGAGGTCTGTCACGCCATGTGGGACCCTCGCCCAGTGGCCAGGGATCGAACCGGTGCTGCAGAGGCTGCTGGCAGCTTTGCAACCCAGCGCTCAACCACTGCGCCACGGGGGAGGCCCTACTTGTAGGTAGCTTTTAAAAAATAGAAATATATTAAAATATCTGTAACTTTACCATTGGAGCTTACCATTCTTTGCCCTATCTTCCCAATCTTTATTCAGAAAAAATGAAATCATGCTGGAAATGATTTAATTGTTCCCTGTTAAAATATACTTTACTTGGTATAAACTATTCCTTAAAAATGTAGTTTTCACTAATAACTGGGGTTTAAAGAGGCACACGTTTTCTGGGGATATAAGCTACCAAAGCAAGAAAAGCAGCAATCCAGAGTGTCTATTTGGGAAGCTACTTAATAATGTACCTTCTATTATCCCTGACTTGGATCAAGGTTGATATTCACACTGAATTCAATTTTAGTCATCAAAGACGAGGTTTTCTGGCACCAGCTGCCAAGACTAAAAGGCTGTCCCCTCCTTTGCACTAGAAAGTTTCTAAGTGATGCTTGGCACTTGTTTATCTAAACATGAATTGACTACTGGGTAATAAATTTAACTCCTGGGTATATATTTATTATTGCAGATCAGCAAGGTAACTAAAGTGTGGCAAACTTCTAAATGATTAGGAATAAATCTTAATAAGAAAAACTGAAGCAGTTCAACTTAATTGTCTTCTAAAAGTGAAGCCTCACATATAGGATGGTATTTTCTTTGCTGCTGGTGACCAATTTTTCCTTCTTTCTGCTAGTAATGGGACTATGTCTAAATCATTTACTTCCTTCCTGGAGATTAAAAACAAAATTTAGCACATAATTACATGATCAACAAATGTACCTTATTGAATGAGTAATTTATAAAATACTGTGGCAAGGCATGCAATATATAATTTCAAATTCATGAAATAGAGAAAATGGTCACTGAAATTATGCTTTCACTTTTATGGAAATGAAGGCAAAGGCAATATATTAAAAATAATTAAATTATATTCCTAGAAAGATACTGAATTTCTAATTAGGCTAATTTTCAAGTAGATTAAGCAAGACTGTTGCTTTTTAAACATAGGAACACTTACATGAGAATAAAATATAATAAAAAAAATCCTTCATTATTAAAGTAATGAGTAAAACTAGTACAAGGTATATTTAGAAGAAAAAAATTTAAATATATCTCAAAATGATGAAATAAACATTAATAAAGAACATAAAATATAAGTATTAGATGAGAACATTTTTGTGTTCTTGATATTCCAGGTCCTTTAATTTTGGTAATTCATACTTCAGAATTTACACTAGGATGTAATTATGTAGTGGTGGCACTAATGTTATTACATTAGCAGTGCAACTCTTGCCTTCTCTTATTGCCTATTTAAAAATAGTTGTTAACAGTTCATGCATTTCTTACAGTTAAATCCCCTGTGCTCGGGGTGGTATGGGTTAGATTAGGGGAAGGGTAATTACGTAATGAGATTTCTGTATTGCTATTCTAAGTTTATATTGCTGATCTAGAGACCCCTTTCTTCTTAATCATTTTCCATTCCACTCATTTCATGTTTAATATGTGTTGCCTTCACCTCTGTAGGAAATGTTTAATATATTCTCTGTAATAATACAACATGAACAATAAAATTTGAATTATAAAAAAAAAAGATGTGTTACCTTCACATCTGGCACCATAGGTGTGTTTCTTTATAACCCTCATTGTTCACTATGTAATTATGTAGTTGTGTAGGTGTGGATTGTTAATGATGCTCAGAGGAAGAATGTATTGATAATGAATATCTGTTCTATCTATATACTTATTTCCACTGCTTATTAACATAGTATTTCTATTTATTCCTCATTTTACCAATCTGCATTTAAATTCTCTTGACTATCTACCAATCGTTTTACCTAACTACTGTTTACTGAGTGCTTAAAATATGCTAAGCATTAAGCAAGATGCTTTATGCTAACCTTACATGATGAATCTAGGAAACACACTAGAATTTTCATTTTGCCTCATTGTCTAAACCCTCCAGCAATCTCTCAGCAAGTCAGTGCTTCTCTTCTTCTAAAATGTATCCCTAATGCATGTATTTCACTGTTTCAACAGTTACCCTTGTAATTTAAGCTATCATCATTCCTTGCTTTAATGATTATAAAGAACCTAATTCTTATATCTGTTTCCACTCTATACCCTTTGAATCTAATCTACTCATGGTAGTCAGGGTGTGTTTGTAAAGCTACAGATGAGATAATGTCATCCATCAATGTAGCCCACTAATGGCTTCTTCCCATCACGTTTATACTAACATCCAAACTCCTACCATGGACTACAACTAAGACCTATCACAACTGGTCCCTGATTATCTTTCAACTTCATCCCTGTGACACTATGCTACAACGTCTCTTTTCAAAAGATTACATTTTTTTTGTCTAATATGTAAACATACTCTTTCTATACAATCTGGAATGTTTTCAAATGTTTCTTCGTAGACAAACTTGATGGCTTCTTTCATTTTTATTTCTCACTCTAATAGGACTATTCCAAGATAGTCACCTAGTTTCTGTCATGACATTCAACTTATTGTCATCACTACTTTATTTTCTTATTTTTATTCATTGTTTAATTTCTTCATTTGAGTCTCTCTCTACTTGAAATTCCAGGAGCTTTGGAGTGCCCAGAACCTAAAGTCACAGCTGATATTCAGAAAAATGCTCATAAACATTTAGTACATTTTATTAAATGAGAAAATATAATCTCTCATAATTCTCAGAATCATTAAGTTTAATACTATGATTATTTAATAGATTTTAAAAAATATGTGGGCCATAAGTACATTGCTTGGATTATCCAGTGTGTTCAGGAACAATGCAGAATTTGAACCCAGCTCTGTCTGACATTATGCTTTACTTACAGTCTTCACCCTTATACCCCATTGTGCTAAGCTATTCTTTTAAATTAATATATCAAAGAAAGAATGTATCTACAAAAGTCCACTTTAAGACAAGGTATCAATAGATAGTCTAACAAGCTTTTCTATGTTCCCACATGTATTTATCCACCTCTACCATGCACTGGTATAAAATATGTAGTGTTTTGATAACTCAGACCAACCTGTGGTGACACAATAATATCACCTACTCAAAGATCCCCCAAAGATGTTCACATTCTAATCCCTGGAATTTAGGAGTATGATGACTTCACATGGAAACAGAAACTGCAGATGTGATTACGCTAAAGATCTTTAGATGGATTTATTATTATCCTGGGTTCTCTGATTGGACTGGTGTCGTCGCAAGACTCCTTTTCAATGAAAGAAAGAGAGTCAGATTCAGAATAATGTTCTGTGGGAAAGACTCAGTTAGCCATTGCTGGTTTTGAAGATGAAGGTGAAGCAAATGAGCCAAAGAATGCGGGCAACTTCTAGAAACTGGAAAAAGCAAGAAAATGGATTCTTTTCTAGAACCTCCACAAAGGAACAAGACCTTGTCGACCCCTTGATTTAACCTAGTGAAAACCATCACCTCCAGAACTGTGAAATAATGCATTTGTGTTGCTTAAAGTAACACATTTGTGATAATTCGCTCCAGCAATAGGAAACAAACATCCTATCTAATCAAACACAAAGTCAACCTTAAATAAAAAAAAAATTGACCAATATTTTAAAAAATCATAGCAATATTTCAAATTATTGGGAAGAATTTGGAATGTGAGTAAGCAGCACTGTGTTGAAATTCTGCCTAATTCCTCTCTATTTGAGCTCAATTAACATTTAAATCTCTTGCCTTTTTATTCATAATCTGGAATGTAGTGACTATAATACATTTGCTTCTCTCCGGAGTTTGTAGTAAGACTGTATTTAAATAATCCACATGAAATTATGTTCTAGATACAAAATAGTACATCAAGTCTTATTTGACTTTGTTGGCAAATGGTAATGCCAACGATATAATTAAGCATCATAGTTGTGACTTCATAGATTTCTTAGTGTTTCTGAATCAAATAAACAAATACCCGTTAGGTTTACAAGCCACAACTCTGTGTTGTAAGATTACTACTTACTGAAAATGAAAACATTATTGCTATTTTTCTATCACACATTTTAAAATTTTTCCATCCTTTAATTGAAATATTTAAATAATTCATTTATGTAAGAATAAAAATGTTTCAGTGGACTATCAGATATTGAACTTCTCAATGTCACCTATTTTCACGGGAGTTATAAAAGTGTGTTCTGATTCTAGCTTTTCTAAAATTTTGGGGGAAGAGTGTGTTGAGTCTTCCTATGCATCTGTCTTCATACTAGCAAAGATTCTTTGGGGACACAGAAAAGAATAAACTATCTCTGATGAAAGGATCATCCCAGCTGCCAGTGACCAAAAGGGCTGCCTGCTGAGTGGCTTTGTAGCAGCCCTCCATGCATCCCAACTCAGGGGTGAGGAATCCACAAGGCTAATGAATCCCATAAGGCGAAGCTGCTGGCTCCTCTTTCCCTAAGACAGTGATATAGCGGACTGGGGCTCAGGATTTTGTCCTGTAGACTATGCATCATTTTGGACACCCCCTGCTACTTCTAGCCCTTACAAAAAACAAACAAACAAACAAAAAACCCAAGCCCTAAACAAGACAGGCTTTAGGAATGCCACAGCTGCAACATGTCCCGTGCTGTGTCAATAGGACCAGTCTACAGGTAGAAAAGAGGCAGAGAAAGCCAGGGGATGCCAGAATTCTCCTTATTGTGTCTTAGTTCATTGCTGTCTGTGCCAAGTAGCTCTTTTGAACCTGATTCCATGCATCTGGTTCCTGCCCTCCAACAATAAGCTGTCACACCACTATGGCGGAACGAGCTATCCGTCATGCGCTGCAGCTTTGGGCCTTAAAATAACATCAGACCCCAGGTATAATCGTTCAAACGTCATGAACCAGGAAACCAGTATTTCTGCAAGACCCATTCTAGTGAATGGCAAAGCCAGTCAACTTGGCGGTCTGGACTCGTTCATTCACTGTGCTGCCTGCTTTTTCATTCGCCGAGTTGTAGAGCTTCTGTGGGAAAGCCAAGTTCCTTTGGTCTGTGTGAGAAGTGCCCTGCATGGATAGACACAATGTTCACATTTACATCTAGATGAAAAGTTTAATTACAGGGCGTCTTGTGCTTTGCAAAGCTGTGGGTGGACTAACCACTCAGAAAACAATTTCCTTTTTAACAGGAAGGGATTGGTTCTCTTTGCATTTTATCCTCTCTTATAGAGGACTTTGTGCTGTCCTGAGGTGTCAGGGTGAAGGGGAAAATGAGTTTTGGTTGGCAGGATAACTGGTTATTTAGAGCCAGAAGACTCTGTTTCTATTACACTCAGATTCCAGAGTTCAGGATGCCCTTGCAGGTACCAGTGTGAACTGTGCAAAAGCCCCACAACCCCAGACAGGATTTACTCCCCAGGCTCTGCTTTCTGTATAACTTGCACCTTATGTGCACCCCCTCTCTGGCATTTTCTGCTTGCTTAGAGCTTTAAATTTCTAAGAATTCCATTAATTATATGGAGGCCTCCAGTTTCATATAAAAGATGCAGAAATAACCCCCCCAGTTCAAATGTTTGGATACAATGGAAGAGAAAGTTTCAAAAAATAGCATAACTCTATTTATTATTTTTGGTTTGAACATTGCAGAATGTAAACTAACAAGGACTTCTCTATTTTTGTTTTAATACGTGTGCACATCATTTTAAAAATAATTTGTCAGTCATTTACATGTCGATATCATTTCGGGGTTACATATTTACCCCTTCACAGGTGCCCATGCTATCCTCACCACCCCCCAGACCTGCCGAGTCAGTGGTACTGGTCTTGTCTTGATAGTGTTATTTTAGAGATGAGAAAACTGACACAGAGAAATTAATATGAGCTGTGAAATATTGCCATCTAACTCCACTTTCTTTTTCTCCTTTTCTTTTTTCTTTCAATTTATACTTATGTCATTCATCTAGTACCTGAAATACTCAGACACTGTGCTAATTGCATTTTTACATTTCATTTGCGAACAACCCAATGATATGGACATTATTGTTCTCCTTTTACAGATGATGAAACTGAAACTTAATAAAGTTAGGTGACAGTCCCAAGTAGAGTAGGCTTTATAGCATGTAACCATACAAAGATCAAATTCGGACTCAGGTCTTCATTTATTCCAGATCCACACTCCATCTACTATGTCCATTGTTTTGTTAGTAATTACAGCGAAGATGAAATTATTCATCGCATCAGTGCTCCTCTGAACTATATTTAAAACCAGAAAATCTCTTTTAAAAACGCTGGCACAGGGCCTTCCCTGGTGGCGCAATGGTTGGGCACTGGGCTGCAAAGCTGCTCACAGCCTCTGCAGCACCGGTTCGATCCCCGGCCGCCAGCGAGGGTCCCACATGGCGCGCAGACTTCTCCTGCCGCCCGCTGCTCCCCTCAGCAGTGTATTTTGTCAGTCTGCCTGTTCTGTTCCCCACTCTGTCTCTGGTGAATTCTCTCACCCTCCCATGCTTCTGACTATACCCAGTGCTTGTATAAATAAATAAATTAATTTAAAAAACAAAAAAAAAAAAACAAAAAACCGCTGGCACACGTTGAATGCCTTGATACATATATAAAAAAACCTTTGACAATCCCAAAGGGATTTAATATATTAAAACATATTAAGCTAAACTAAAGATATAGCTAAGCAACATGACTGCTGTTTGGTCTAATTCCATTTCTCCCTCTCCCCTGATCCTTATTTTATCCTTCTTCCTTCTAAGCCGTGTAATGAAGTTGACCTTGAGTTTTATTTGCATGATGTACTTGACAAGTCCAACCTTTGTTTCTGAGCAAAGATTTGCAATCATATCATTATAGTTTTCAAGTGAAGACCGATTATGATATTTGTTCTGTAAAAAGTAAATTTGTTTTTATCTAATCTATTTATTTTTGCTGTTGTTAATTATTCAGAATACCACTGGCATCATTATTTACATATAAGTAATTAAAATCAGTTAGTTGTAACAGCATCCTAGTAAAGAATATGTTCAGTTCACAACTTAAATTCCTAATCCATCTTGGTTAGTTTTTAAGTACATCTCCTTTCCCTATGCCTCCATTTTCAAAGCTTTTATAACCACACTGTAAATTTTATACATAATGCCACAGGATGCAATCCCATGATATATTTTCATGATGTCAAAGTTTTGAATTATGTAAATGGGGAACAGGAAGCAGAAGCACATTACTTATTGGTATGCATTGTCATGCTGCATGATACAGTCAGAAGACACTTCTATCTCCCTCTCTATATATTCTTAACATGCATATCTTAGTGGCATCTAAGCACTCAAGCGATAAATAAATTTCTGCATCTGGTTAATAAATTAAGCAACGAAGAGTTTATCAACATCTGGCATCTGCTTTACTTTAATGGCTTTCTGTGAATAACTGATGCATGGTGACCTTTGACAATTTTGTGGTTGCTTGGAATTTCAATAGTGTTTTAATTTGTTTGTGTGTTATTCTGAATTTTAATACTGTCACCAAGTTCTTCTTGGTGGAGTTACTTATACTAAAACTCACAGCATGGACCAACCAAAGTCTTTTTAACCTTCAGTTGTATTAAAACATAAACTGACTTGCAAAACTTTGTAAATTGTAAACCTCAAAAGAAAAAATAAGTCAATTAGATGTGAGAATTAGAAGGGGGAGTAGGCTATTTTAGAAATGTATTATTCAACATATGATAGAACAGACACCTACTAACTGTGAATGTAGATTAAAAGGGATTTTTTTCCTTAAAATGTTGATACTGTTATAGTGCAGAGATTTCATTAAAATTTCATAGCCAAGACTGAAAAGTTCCTGGTTGTCTCTGGATGTCAGAGTAGAACTTCACATCTTTCTTTCTAATCTGTTGACATTAAGTTGTTCACTTCCAAAGACATCACCTGTGTGGTTTCTTTGTAAGAATTTCCATAAAGGGGAGCCTCGTTGGCCTAGCCTGGGAACAGAGGGTAGCACAGAGTTAGTGGGGATACAAAGGCATTTTTGTGAGCCAAAGAGACACATTGTCTCAATAAAAATGGTGGGGAAAATTTAGATACTAGTAAATAGAGAATGTCTTATGACATCATCTTCTGATATTAATATTTTCTGGCCAGCTGTCTTCCGTCGCTCATGAGTTACTTTGCTTCGGTATGATGTGAGCCTCCCTACTCTACATGACATTACTGGAAATACAGAGACCTTAGGAAATTATTTCTTAAAAATGAATGAAAAATTTGTTTTTGTACATTGATTCTAGTTCTGTCCCCTGAGTAAAAGAGAAGTCTTTCATGTCAACCCAATAACTACTTGAGAGAATGTATCCTATCCTCTTGAATATTTCTTGTGGCTCTCTTGTGCTCTGAACATTTTATATGACTCAAATTTCAGTATTACTGTCACTGTAGGTGACATCTGGATCATTCCCTTCTGTCTTAAAATAAAGCACCCACACAAAGTACTCCATCTATGATCTGCCTAGACACACCCAAGCAGGCCTCAATGCAGGACGTTCCTGTTTTGTAAATATCTAAACTGTCCGTTCTTTTTCAAGCTCTTGATGTACTTGTGTATACCTAAAATGCACAGACTTTTCGTAGGGGCTGTTGTTAGGCCAGCTGTTGGCTGCATTACTTGAGGATCTTAACATGATAGCTCCTGGAACTTGACCTGGCTGTTTCTATAGACAGGCAGTGGAGGAGACAAACCCCAACACACCGCTGATAGAGTGACCTAGAGGTCTGAGTCACATGCAGTTAAAATTAACAGAAGGCCCTGGTAATATGCTTCTGAAAATTGGTATAAATATAGACATTAGATTTGAAGCAATTCGAGATGCTTCAGGACTCCACGCTCATGAGCTTGAAGCCTCTCCAGAGTTCGGTGAACATTGCTGGGGACTCTTAGGCATGAGAAGTGGCAATTTCCTCCTTGTAGAAGGAAGAATTCCAGGAGCTCCCTGGACCGAGTCCCATGCATTCAGGATGCCAGTCTCCCAAACTGTCAAGAGGTTCTTACCTTCCTCCCCTTGCAGCCAATTGAATTATGTATTTATAGTATTATAACTTGGATTTCCTCACCCATAAATTCATACTGTGGTTGCTTGCATTTGACTTGAGTCATAACTAAAATCTTCCCGACTCATCAAAGTTAATACTCTACATATCCCAAACCTAATAACACAGATTGAAATGCTAAAATCTCTCCTAATGAATATCCTACTTGATCATAAGGCCCAGAAGGAAGGATATTGTCTCACTGAATTTTGTATCTGTAGATGCATTCCGCTGCCTCACACTAGGTCCCTAAGTTGCAAAGGAAACAGAGTTGCTTTTTTGTTTAGAAAAAGATCCTGACATGAGTCAAGGCATTTTAGTCTTAATATTAGGAAATATAATATAAGGAACTAGAATAGGAAATATAATTACAAAATATAATACATCCTTCTATAATACCTTTCTAATACTAGGAAATATTAGTCCTGATGCTTTAGACTTTCCAAGAAAATAGAGTATTTTTTTCTCCTTAAATTGTGGATGTTACCCTGGATTCTCTAAATATTCTGAACATTCTTTATATTCCAACTCAAAACCTCACATATCACAGATCCCATTAAGTAGGTTTACAAAGTAGAGGGTGGTATTATACAATTTAGTTAACTGAAATAATTTTGTAATCAGTAATTTTATGGGCAGACTCAATGAATTCACAGTAGTGTGTATCCAGGATTAATTACTGTCAAACATTTTTCAACTGAAAGTGATTTTTCTTTCTTAGCATGAGATTTTTACAGCGTTCAAATTTCATTAATGCTCTATCCACGAAAAGTTTTGAGTCAGGCATTGACTTTAAGAATGGATAACTAATCTATTTAAAAAGATAAAGAGAGTAACAACGGTTTCTTGAAATTGTGGCTATTTTTTCCATTCTGGATGGTGACCAGAGTTTTTGGAAACATTGATGTTTGTGTCAATTTAAGCATAGTATTTAAGGGATAGAAAACAATAACTTTTCCACATTTGCATCACTGTGGTATTATGAAGAGGCTAGAAAATTGGTATTTACTTAATTTGCAGGGTAAATCTTTTAAAGTCAGTAAATAATATTCTTAAATATTTACATACTTGTCATTCATATAAGTTAAGCAAAAGAAATGAAATATAAAGCATTAAAAATAGAACATAAAATAAGTCATTTACTATTAAGAGATCTTACCAAGTATTCTCAATTCTGAAGTACTATGCATATTATATAGTTATATAGAGTATAAAGTATTTATATATAATAAGACAGAATTGTACATAACATATCCTTTTTCCATCTTATTATCTTTATGTATCTTTTAATCCTTATTTCATGATTCCACTGTATAATTTTCTATTGGGTATCTTTTCACTTTTTCAAATAAATAGGGCACATTAAATACCAATATACCCAATATAGGGTACATAGTCCTCAGTCTTTTGAATTCCCGAACCCTTCTCCAGGGCCTGGGAGGGAGGATGTACAGCAAGAATGGGCAGCAGCAGTGGCTATGGGTGTCTCTTGGTCTGTGTCCATGCATAGACTTCGTTCTTGATCTGTTCTGACTCTTCATTTCCCTGGGTTACCAGCCTCTGATAGATCTGGCCCTCAGCAGCTTATTTTTCCTCTTGCCTTCTGTGTTTGACTGACTTTGGTTGCTTTGAAATCAGCACCATTTCTGTCTCAAGAGGAAGCATTGTCCAACTGCCATCTCCAACTCTTCTTGGCCCAACTCTTGCCAAATATTTGTTGGAATAAATTTAATTTTTGGAATTAAATATTTGCCAGAATAAATTTAATAAGTCACATAGTACGGCCAAGACTTACACCAATCTAGGAAGAATTCGAACAGAAGTAAGAGTAGACCTTGATTTTAGAATTTTACAACTCAAGCACAGTGCCAACCAAGTACATGAAAATGGTCATATGCTGTTATGAAACACTTGGAGCGCTGCAGCCTTCAAAACAAGACAAAGATAGCGATGATGAAATAGATTGAAAATACAAACCTAACACTGATAATTATTAATAATTATTTGAAGATCAATCAAATCTCAAGTAGAAGAATTTGAACTAAATTCAGGATTTTTCTTTAAGCCAGGCACTTAATGTATAGAAAGAAAGAGATGCTGAAAAGAGGTACATTTAACCAAATAAGAGAATTAATTTAATGCTACATCATGGATAACTTTTCTTTCCAAATATGGTTACATGCCAAGAAAGAGCATAATTGCCATTCTCATTCACCTTTCCTTTCTCTTCTGCAGCTCTTGGGTATGCTCCAGAATTTTTTTCTTTCCAGTGAACAGCCCAATTAGTAACAGTTTGCATCAACCATTTCAATTTAAAGCATAATTTTTTTTCATATGAAGGTTATGTTTTTTATTGTTTTTATTATTCACAGCATAATGCATTTTAGGATTATAGGACACCGTGTGCTCTATTAGTTTAAAATTAGGAGCTAGAGTTCAAAGACATCACATACCCAGCATAATTCAGTAGTAATTTGGCAATTTCCCATTGCTATCATGTTAAAGATAACTATTCCAGATAAATCAAACCCCAAAGTAGACTCTGGTCTGAATTTCTCACATTTTAATGTGCCCATCCATTGTCCCAGTATAATCTTCAGTAACGTTGATTGTCCAGCTGGCACAGCCCTGGGCACTAAAGTGATTTACAGAAGTCATTATTCTCACAATTAAATCAGCTAGAAATAGTATTAGCAGGTTTTTTTTTTCCTGTTTGTTATATATTGAGAATGTTTCTGGAGTACAGTGTTAGGATTTATGTCAAACTAACCTT
This sequence comes from Talpa occidentalis, assembly GCF_014898055.3. Classification (NCBI taxonomy): domain Eukaryota; kingdom Metazoa; phylum Chordata; class Mammalia; order Eulipotyphla; family Talpidae; genus Talpa; species Talpa occidentalis. The sequence continues at coordinate 138,830,332 of NW_023604295.1, read as the reverse complement.
TATTTAAATTACTTATTTAAATAACCACTATTTAAATTGTTCAGAAGAAAAAACTACTATTGATTATGGAGATGTTTTCAAAAGTAAATATACCCAAATCTTAAACACCAGCAAACTTCACATTTGTCCCAAGTTCAGGTCAATTTTTTCCTTGTACTTAAATAGAAACTCAGTGAATTCTTACAGACTGAAATGAATAACTTAATGGTTGAGGAATGGATAACAAATAACAAAGTTTGCTGCTCAGGGTATTCATTAATTAATGAAGTTGAGAATTACTTGAATGTGAGATACACCATGAAAAAGGAAACTAAAGAATAAATGTAAACTACAATTTAAATGTCCCATTTACCTATACCCCGATGTCTGGTTTGTTTTGAGAAGATGATCCATAAAGGAACTCTACATTTTGAAAGTTTGATCTCAAAACCTTGTACTCAAAGGTATATTCTCACCCTTTGCCTGGATCCAATATTTAACACTGTCAGTGGGGCAGTAGAGAGATTTTTGTTCAATTTCATATGCTTTTATTCAGTAACTAAAAAATGTGGAAAACTCTCCATGTCTGTAAAACATTCTGCTCATTTTCAGCTGCCTGCATCTGCAGTTTATAAAGATATAAATATATTTTCCACTCAATTTGGTAATTATATGTAATGGAAATCATAGATTATTTTTAAATAGTCACTAAGGAATAAAATATGATAAAATAAATTATAGAAAATGGATATGATTTCCAAAGAGAATTTTTTTGGGGAAAAAATCAAAGTTATTCTATAAAAATCATTATAACCAGATTATCTTTGTGACAGTTCTGTTCAGAGCATGAATTTAAATTGTTATTTGGGGCCTTTTCATCAAGTCAAGAGAAGTATTTTTTCTTTTCAAGTAATTTTTAATTATGAGCATTACATGAGTTATGTGAATACTAAGAGACACAAATTGATTTTTAGAAACATTGAACAAACTCTGGATTAGTATTATCTTTTTGAATTGAAAAAATCTCAACTTTAAATTTCTGTGTTAAATTAATAATCATGATATTTTAAAAATATTTTCAAACAACTTTTTTTTATTATTCCCTCCTCCAATGAATGAATTTTTATGTTAGCTTGCATTGCTTTTTCAGTGTTGGTTTTACATTTGATCTTAGAGTGTTTATTAGCCATTGTCACAAAATGGGTGGTATTTAATGTTACCACTGAACTATGTATATTTTATAGAACCATTTAAAATGTTTACTGATACATTACCTGTTTTACTTAAGAATAGCTCAAAGAAAATAATTGCTGTCATTTGTTAAGCTAAAGGATCATTACTTTAAAGTGCATTCTTAAAATTAAAATGTTATACTTCATTGTGTAGCTCATTAATAAATATGTAGTCTGCAGTTTTCTTCTTATTATGTGTGTTTAGCTGAGAATTATATTTAATTTGGTGACTAGCACACTATTCAGAAAAATGAAAAATATTGATGCAATTATGAAATACTTGACAATTTTGTAAAAGTGGAAACATTTTAAAATGACTTCAAAAATAATTTCGTTGAAATGCATATTACCCTAAACTCTTTCATTTCTTTTATATATATAATTATATCTTTAAAAAGCATACTTCTCTTGGATCTTCAGGAAAAAATCATTTTATACTTATGGAGTATTCGTTATGTACACTAAACATTACACATGTCACCTCTTAATCATTAGAGGTGGTTGTGAGGCAGGTACATTTGTTAGATCTTCTTTACAGGAGAATTAATTGAGGCACAAATAGAATAAATAATGTAAATGCAGCTGAGTTTTTGCCTCTGAGGCTAGATGTAAAATCTAGGCTCAAACTTTTTAATTGAGTTTATAGACACATCAATAGTTACTTTAAGTTTTAAACCAAGAGAAAACACCACAAAATTTAACTCTAGGATAATTATACAAAATACAGTGACTTCATTATGAAAGCTTTCGTGAAATATGAGTTCACTTTAACAAATAATGAAATTCAAAGTTGTTATTGTCCAAAAGCATACATGTAGCCTTTTACATTTGTTTTGATGATTTCAGTACACATTGTCCCGATGTTTTCCTTCTTACTCAAGGATTAGTTTTCAGGCCTTGAGTCCTTATAGAATTCTCTTACAAAAATTAATGCACAAATCTTCATGGATGATGCTCCAAGGTGGTGGTGATGATGTCTTTTCTCTAGTAGGAAACATTGGGTGCAAATCCATTTTTGAATGAGTTAGGTATATTGAGCTCAAGGCAAATTCATCACCAAAGCACTTGCTTTTTTTCTTTTTTTTAAGATGTTAGGAGGCTATTTTGGTGTACCAATTTGCAAAATATGGTTTCAAAAGATCGAGGAAGAATTTTGTATATACCTCTCTGAGACAATTTCATAGGCACTTCTCTGAATCAGCAGACCTGATACTGCTTGACTCGGTTTCCACTCACACTGCAGTCAGTGCTAGATCCTCCAGAGTCCACCAACCTTGCAGTGATCCATGTGATATTTCATCATCTCCTGCTCCGTTGAACTCTTCTGCACTGAAATAGGCAAAGATAAGAATTAAATTTCTGAGGTTTCCTCAAGGAGCCTCTGTCCAAAGCTTCTAGTGCTGAAAAAAGAAAAGGTAATGCTGGCATTTGTCTACTAATATCTTCTTTCTTTTTTCTTTCTGTTTTATGATGTGTAAAGAATAGGGCAGAGTCAGAAACCTATGAGTCAGAATTCTACCTTTTTACATCCAAAAAATATATGAATGTTAACTACTATGACCAATGTTGTACTGTCAAAATTTAAATTGTTTTAAAATAAAACACACACAATTGCTAAACTTAACCATGGTAAAGTAACAAGAAGAAAGGCAATCTCACATTTGATTCTAAAAGTGTAAGTAGATAAATTGTTTTTGGAAAAATATTTGAAGGACCTTCAGATTTATGTGTTTAGCTTTTATTTACATTTGAGAGCCATTCTTTTTAAATCCAGGTGTAATAATATGTAGATAAATTCATTTTTATAGTGAGTGTGACAAAAAAATACATTTGTGTAATCACCACTGCAGTCACCACTCCAATCACAATCCTTTTCCAAATATAATTCCCTTGTGCTACTTTGGGGTCAGTTTCATTCTCTACCTCTAGCCTTTAACAACCACTGCTCAATTACTTTGATTATGGGTCAGCCTCTTCTAGAATGTTATATACAGAGAATCATGCAGTATGCAGCCTTTTGAATCTGGTTTCTTTCACTCATAATGCAGTTGAAATTCACCTATATTGTTGCAAATATAAGTAGCTTGTTCTTTTTATCACTGCATAGTATTCCATTGTATGGATGTATCAGAGTATTTGTATGTCTCTCCTCTGTTAAAGGACAACTGATTATGAATAAAGTCTATAAACTTTTATGTACAAATGTTATGTGAACATAAGTTTTCACTTTATATAAATAAATAGCTAGCAGTGGGATGAGTAGTAAGCATATACTTACCTCTACAGGTAACTGTCAAACTCTTTTTACATAGTAGCTCTAGAATTTTACATTTCCTCCAGCTACAGGAGAGCTTGTCACTATAGAGTGTGGTCAGCATTTAGTATTGCTGTATTTTTTACTTTATGCATTCTAATGGATGTAAGGTATTCTCTCATTAAGATTATGATAACCGTTTGCTTAATAACAATGATGAACATATTTTTGTGTGTTTATTTGCCATCTGTTTTTTTTGTTCGGGTATCTGATTAGATTTTTTGCCCACTTTGTGGCATTATTTTGTCTTACCATTGAAATTTGGAAGTTCCTTTATGTTTTGGATACAACCCTTTATCAGATAAGTGCTTTGTCAATATTTTCTCCCAGTCTATGGCTTGTGTGCCTTTTGAAAAGCAGAACATTTTTATTTTCTTGAAATATAATTAAAATTTTATTTAATATTATTTGTTATGTTATTTTTATTGCATTTTATTTCATGTATCCTGTTGTTGATATTCAATATAAGAAAACTTTGCTTCACCCAAGATGACAGGATTTTTCTTCTAGAAATTTCTATGTGCTTTATGCTTTTTAAGGAACTACTTTTTTCATGTATGTATCCATACATCACATCCTGACTAACAGCAATATTTGTGCATTTATTCATGCCATTTCTATCCACTTTCATGAATTCCACTAAAAGGTATGGTGGTTTTGAAACTCTTCTGAAAAGCCAGTGAGTCACACATCTTGTGATTGGTATACTCAGACACCCTTGAACACCTCTAGTTTGGTTCATTTTTAAATTTTCTTTGTATTAGGGGTTCATCAAGCCAACATATATAGTAGAGATCCCCAAACACAGGTTCAGTTCTTAACAGACTAACTAGAACTGCTTAGGGGAATTTCCATTCTTTTGTGTAATTTAGTCAATGAATCAAAGCTTTTTAATTTAATCAAACCTTGTTTTCTGCCCTGCCCTAGCTTCTTACAGAGTCAACCCTAAAAGTTGACATTTTTTTTAAAACATACCTTCAGAAATCCTCCCTCACACTTGATTTCATGATGCCATTTTCTCCAGCATTTCCTTTAGTCATTTCACTAGTTCATGCACTGGAATCTGCACCCCAGATTTGTAGGACCCCAGGCAGATTGTTCTCTCTGTCCTCTCTTCTAAGGAATCTCAAACACACACTTGCTTTTTTTTCTAACAGGAAAACATTTATATCTGCTGGGTAGGGGGTCTCCCTGGTGGCCTAGGGATTAGATCTCAGCACTGTCACCCCTTGGCCTAAGTTTGATTCCCAGGTCAGGGAGCTTCCCACATGGTGCAGCATGTCTCACCTGCTGCTTCCCTCAGCAGTGAATTTCAGTCAATCCGCCTGTTCTGCTCCCCATTCTGTCTCTGGTGAATCCTCTCACCCCCCCACCTCTGGCCTACACCCCAGTTCTACACAAAAATAAAAATAAATTAAAAAAAAATACATCTACCATGTAGGCTTCAGACCAGCAGACCATTTATCCTGCTGTCAGCTCAGGATTTCCACTTGGATGTCCTTGATGCTTCCCAACTTGCCAGTCCAAAATGAATCATCATTTGCCTGTAGCCAAAACAGACCCTCCCGTGCTGTTCTCTGTCCACCCTTTGTCACTAATGCCAGCAGCTCTGTCTTCACATGGAGAGTTTCCTCTCCCTCACTGTGTAACTGTAAACCAAATATTCTACACTCTCACACCCAATAGCCCTCACAGTTGTTTGCCAGTCATGTCCACAAACACAATAGTTTGTCACACACAAGAACTCAACAAGTGTTCACTACTAATGATGGCTGTCACTGCCCCACATTCAAAGAATGCATCCTCAAGGGCCAAGATCTGAATTTTTAAATGAGAATATGGCTGAAGAAAACTTCAAGATGCAATTAATATACAAACATGACCTTGAGCAATTTGTGCGGTTTTGATGGATGAGGAAAAGATGGAAGTTGTTTGAGAAGAGTGAGAGGATGCAGTAAGAAGTGAATTAAACATGTGAATGCAAGAATGGTTTGGTACAGATTCATATTGGGGTGTGAGGGGAGACGTTTTAAAAATTTGGCTCTGAATGAGATAGGATATTAAAACTTTTCCACTGTGGTTCAATTACTGTGCTAAAATATTAGGTCATGCATTTCAACCAAATTGTTAAGTTGTGGAATATTTACTAACTTTTAAATCAAAGGATACATGAGAATAGATGATGGTAAGATAGCATCCCAGGTCTCTTAATAGAATAATGCTCTGCCCCACACTTCCCTACCTCTCCCTGAGTCTTTGTTCCAGTACAACCTCTTTCAAGTCTTTCCGGTACAACCTCTTTCAAGTCACTTAGTGGTCACGATTAGCAGTTACCTCCATTTTAGACTTTCCATATTCTTTTTTTGAGTTTTTTACATTTACGTTTTTAATCAAATTCTGGCTTTGTATGAGCCTCATTTTACCCCACATTTTGTCACCCTCCCCCCAACTTGTTCTCCTCTGACGCCCTCCAGCCCACAGACACACTGTTCATTTACACATCATCTTATAGGAGACATATATGAATTTGATGGTAAATGTTTTTTATTTATTGTATTTTGACACTGTTGGTATTATTTACTGCTGAGTGAGTAACATTTTTTTCTTGTTCAAGTTTCTAGAGTTTGGGGAGAACTGGTAATTATTTATTATTATTTGCTTATCTCTACCACAAATTTTCCCAGGCTTTTCAAAATAATTATGAAATTCCACTGAAAATTGTGAACAAAACATAGCAGTTAAGTTATAGATTCTATTTTTTTTTTCTTTTTTTCTTCCCTGGATCCCTCTACCATCTGCCACCAGTGACTAGATAGGTAATATCAAATCTTACCTGAGCTCTTCATGTCTTTCCAGCATTCAATTACTAATTTCCTGGATTGTTTGTCTTTATCTTTACTAGCATATTCCCTCCTTCTTTTGAAGAATGTCATTTTTAACAACTTTGCTTAGTATAATTTATTTACAATAAAAGTTAGTGTTAGTGGTTAATTCATAATCAGTCACCATGATGCAGTTTAGCGATATCTTTACTAATTCCCCAAATTCCCTTGTGTTCATATAGTCAACCCTTGTTCCCATCCCCACCCTCAGGCAACCACCATCTGTGTTATTTTCTGTAGTTTCCTGCATATTCCAGATTAGCCAGTGCAGTCTTTTACATCTCTTTTTTTTTTCACTTAGCATGCTATGTCTATGGCTCATTCACACTATAAATTGTATCAGTGGTTTATTCTTTTCAATTCATGAATAGTATTCTTTCATAGCAATATAACACATTTGCTTTCCATTTAGTCAGTTGGTAGGTTTTTAAAATTATTCCAGCTTTGGGCTATTATGACTAATGTTCTATGAATATTAATATACAGGTCTTTGAATAGTCTTATGTATTCATTTCATTAGCAGTGAAATTACTGAGCCATAAGATAAGTGTATGTTATGTTTTTAAGGAACTTCAAACTAGTTCCAAAATAATATGTACTTCACATTTATATGAACTACATATGAGTGTTTCAGTTTGCACACATCCTCAGCAGTATTTGGCATTGTGATTCCTTTGGATTACATCCTTTGTTGTGGGTCTGTGTAGTTGTTTAATTTGCATAGTTTGCCTTAGTAACTAGTGATGTTGAGCATCTTTTCATGAATCTGTTAGCCACTGGAATACTGTTTTTGATAAATACCTGTCTGTGGGTCTGTTAATCCTCAGTGGTCCACTCAGCCACCATTTTGTTGCCTAGGGTTGGTTCTGTGTTCCTAAGCAAGGTCAGAACTGCCCGGTCAGTTAGTTACAGGAGCCCAACCCTGCAAGGTTCCTTTCAAATCAATCCAGAGCAGAAAGCTTGATTGCTCTGGAAATGCTATGCATCACGAGGTATGACTGGGAATCTCGGGGCCGGGGAGGGGGGTGGGGACTGAGGACCAATGGATGACAAGGGACCCCAAAAGCTGATCAGTGGAAAGCCTTGTTGATAAGATTGAAACCCAAGCTGGGGAACTAGGGCTTGATCTCAATTACAATACTGAGTCATCAAGCAGATGAGAAGTGCCTGGAGGGCAGCCTCACAACCCCTGATGCTATAGTTGACAGCACATTTTCTAGTTTCACTCTTACCCTTTTCTTTTTTCTCTTTCCCCTTACAACTGGTGCTGTATAATTATTAATAAAAGGCCAGGATCTTGCTCTTCGGCAGCATCCTGCATGGTGCAGCCTGCTCCACGACTCCCGTTTCTCTATCAGTGTGGTGTTGCTGCCACGACACCAGTCCACATTTTTTGTCTTCCTCATTTTTAAACTTGGTTTTTGTTTTGTTTTGTTTTGTTTTTTGTGGGACCCTCAGCGGCCAGGGAACGAACTGGCGTTGCAGAGGCTGCGGGCAGCCTCGCAGCCCAGCGCTCAACCACTGCGCCACCAAGGGAGGCCCTAAACTTGGTTTTTATTTGCCTTAATTTTTTGAAAGAGTTCATAATATATTTTAAATACAAGTGTTCATCAGATATATGATTTATAAGCCTTTGATACCCAGTTTTCACCTGTCTTTTGGAGTTCTTAACATTTCAAGAACACAAGTTTCAATTTTGGTTAAGTTTCATCTACCTACCATTTTTTCTTTCATAAAATGTTTTTTTTTGATGTCATGAATTATAAATCATTGCCTAATCCAAAGTCACAAAGAAGAAACTATGTTTTGTTTCAAAAGTTTTATAGATCTTAGCTCTTGCATTTAGGTGTGTGAACTATTTTGTTTTAATTTATGAGGATGATATAAAGCAAGATCTAAGTGGTTTAGTTTTTCCATTTTTCAGGGTTTGGGATTGTTTTGTCTTTGTTTCACATATAATTTGCTGATTGTCTTAGTCAATCTGTTTAATAAGTTCTTCTTTTCCCATTGATTCACCTTGATACTTTGTGGGAAATCTTTTGACCATCAGGATAGGTATACTTTGTTTCTGGATTCTCGACTCTGATCTGGCAAGCTAATGTTTTTAAAATTTTTTTAAATTAAAGTAATGTTGGTTTACAACACTGTGTAGAGTTCAGATGTATAGCTTCTAACCTGAGCAGCTATGCATCACACCAGATCCACCACCAAATAACCGCTCCTCCCCACCTATTCCACATCCACCTTTCCTGCTGGCACAGCCTTTGTGTTGTCAAAAGTCTAAGTTTTATTTTGTTTGTTTGTTTTGCTTCTTTATATTCCACAAATGAGTGAGATCATACTGTATCTATTTTTAAGCTACTAGCACACCGCCCTGGTTCCTATAGCTTAACAGAAGGTTTGAGAGCTGATAATGAGCCCGCTAAAGCTATTCTCTATTTTCAAAATTAAACCAGCTGTTCTGGATTTTTTGCATACAGTGTAAGATCAGCTTAAATGTCTACCAAAAAAATATGGTTGAAATTTTGAAAGGGATTTCTCTGAATTTATAAATCAATTTGAAAGAATTGACAACTTAATAATACTGAGTGTTCCATTCTGTTAATGTGGTAGGTCTCTTTATTTATTTATTAAAATAAATTTCTCTTAGTAAAGTTTTACAATTTTCCACCTGTGGGTCTTGAACTCTTTTGCTCAATTTATTACCAAGATGTTGATTCTTTTGATGTTGCTGTGAATGAAAATTGTTTCTTGATATCATTTTGTGATTGTTCATTGCTAGTAGATAGAAGTACAATTGATTTTTACACACTGGTTTATATAACCTTGCCAAACACATTTTTAGTTCTAGTAAATTTATTTGTATAAAGTCCTTAGGATTTTCTACAGAAAGGATTGTTTTGCCCACAAGTAAAGACAGTTTATAGCTTTCTTTTCATTCTGTCTTAATTGATTAATTAGCATTATTAAGGTAACTCCATCTTCTGTTGGATTAAAGTGGTGCAAAGGGATTTACTTGCTTTGTTCTGTATCATAGAAGAGAAGCATTTTGTCTTTCTTCAGGTATGATATTAGCTGAGAGCTTTTCATAGAAGCCCTATATGAGTTGGAGAAAGATCCTTTCTCTTTCTAGTTTACTGGAAGTTTTTAATCAAAAATGAATACTGGATTTTTATTATTTTTTAGATTTTATTTATGTATATAAGAATTGGAGTATAGGCCAGAGGTTCAGGGGATGAGAGGATTCACCAGAGACAGAGTGGGGAGCAGAACAGGTAGATTGACTGAAGTACACTGCTGAGGGGAGCAGCAGGCAAGACAGGAGAGGTCTGCTGCGCCATTTGGGTAGCTCTCTGGCTGGGGATCAAACTCGTTGCTGCAGTGGCTGTGGAGAGTTTCATAGGTTGCATCTAAACCCCTTTCGCCACCAGGGAGACCCTACATATTTCAAAGTAGCTCATGTAATTTGTACATCAATCCTTACATTTCTTATGGCAAAATAATCCTCAAAGGTCATACATATGGAAAGTGAATAAATTGATGATTACAGCTTATAAACACAGGTTTATCATTTGCCTAAAACACATGCCTTCAGTATTGTGTTACATCATACACATATGCTTCCCAACAAAAAAACCTTCTTCCTAGAGAACTCAGATTCAGGTGTGGACATTTTGTCGGTATCTCTGTGAATGCATTATGTAATTTTAAGTATTATGTACGTATAATTGGGCAAATTGAGATTTCACTAAGAACATGGGTTTTTAATGAATAAGAGTTAATATTAAAATATGCTTTCAAGTAGAACCTTTTTATGTAGCTTTATTTGGGTCCCTTAGTATAATTATTGTTCATGTGTTTACAGCTACTGCCACCACTGCTACTAGCACTCTCTATCCTCTGTGTCTAGTATATGTAAGGCACATGGCCGTGCATTTGCTAGATTACCTAATGTTATCAGGATCTCTTATTTGTTGCAAAAACCATGATTGACCTTAGTCATAAGAAATTAAATTGCAAAGAAGTTTTGTATATCCATCATTTTAAAGTATGGGGCATCACCGGTGCAAACCAGGGATACACTTAATATCAAGATAAATGATAAAACTGCTGTAGTGTGGTCCTGGATGAAGGGTAGACAAAAAGATCAAAGGAACAAATCCAAAAGGCAGAAGCAAACCCAATATATATAGCCATGTGGTTCGCAGAAGAGGTCATTGCCAAATGACCCTGGGGAGGCAGCCATCCTTGGCTCAGAGTCACTGTATATTGACACATTTGAACAGGTTTTAGCACTTTGGAACTTCTCTTATAATTGGTAAATGCCTCAGGTATTTTTGGCTTTAGGTACCTACTGCTGTTTTTGTCATTATATCTGGGAAAAGATTAGAATTAATATTTCTGAGATCATTTTATCTTCCTACAAAGGAGGGAAGTCAGTGCCATTTGAGAAGCAAGAAGAGTGGTTGTCAGTGCTCAGTGCAAGGCACCCCGTGTGTGTCTTGTCCACCTCTATGCAGATAGGATGGGCGCGTAGCCTGCTGTAGCATTGAATTAGAAAGTGATCTCAAGATTTCATCATTGTAAATGAATATTTGTAATATTTCCTAAAAGCCTACCTACAGTTTGATGAAATATTTGATTTTCTCCTTTAGTTTATATGTGATAAGCTTAAAAAGTAATTTCTTTTAAAATATAACTCATGCTAACAATAATAGATATAAATAGTGCCCATTCTTTGTCGTGGCATTTTTTGAAAAAATTTCGAGGATAAGGCAAAAAATAAATTGACTCAGTGCCTTGGTGGCCAGGGTACCGTGGTAATTTACACTGGAAGCCTCGGACCCTTTACCTCTAAGTCACACACAGTGTTGAAAACCATGTTGCTCCAAAGAAATAAAAAAATTTGTTAATTAAAACATACAATTTCCGGGCCTCCCCTGGTGGCGCAGCGGTTGAGAGCTGGGTTGCGAGGCTGTCAGCAGCCTCTGCAGCACCGGTTCAATCCCCGGCTGCTCCCCGGCCACCGGAGGAGGGTCCAGCATGGCACGCAGACCTCTCCTGCCGCCCGCTGCTCCCCTCAGCAGTGTACTTCGGTCCTTCTGCCTGCTCTGCTCCCCGCTCTGGCTCTGGTGAATTCTCTCACCCTCCCACGCTTCTGACTGTACCCAGTGCTTGTATAAATAAATAAATAAATAAATAAATAAATAATTCTTTAAAAAAAAATTGAATTTTATAACCATGTATTGGATGACCTCTCAAATCCAAAACCCTCTCCACTCTGCCCCAGTACTGAGATTTTGTTGTAAAAAGAAATTTTTAAATAATTAGAATATACTTTGTGTTTTTTTTTAATTTTTTTAAAGATTTATTTATTTATACAAGAACTGGGGTACAGGTCAGAGGCATGGGAGGGTGAGCGAATTCACCAGAGACAGAGTGGGGAACAGAGCAGGCAGACGGACTGCTCAGGGGAACAGTGGGTGAGACAGGAGAGGTCTACCGCGCCATGTGGGTATCTCCCTGGATGGCCAGGAATCGAACCCAGCTGCAGAGGCTGCAGACAGCTTCGCAGCGTGGAGCTCAATCCACTGTGCCACCAGGGAGGCCCTGGGCTATATTTTTTTTTTTAAGATTTATTTATTTATGCATACAAGAGTTAGGGTGTAGGCCAGAGGTGTGTGGGGTGAGAGGATTCACCAGAGACAGAGCGGGGAACAGAACAGGCAGATTGACTGAAATACACTGCTGAGGGGAGCAGCGGGTGAGGCAGGAGAGGTCTGCTGAGCCATGGGTTCAGCTCCCTGGCTAGGGATGGATCTCATGCTGGATAGCTTGATAATGCTGAGCTTTATAATGCTGAGACCTCCCTGATGTGCCACCAAGGAGGCCCCTAGAATATACTTTAAAATACAAATTTACCTATCATGGATAGTTTGCTGAAGGAAACAGGAGGAATGACAAATCCATCTGGCATGCCACTGCCATTTAAGTGGGAAGAAATGAATAAACAAGCTCTTATGCTATTTTAGCAGAAGAATAACTTCAGCACCTACTTATTCTAATGCTGCTTTCTGATTCTGTTTCCAAAGAAGAAAGAAAACTCAACAGTAGTATAGAGCTGGTGATCTTGATAACTACTTTAGGATAAAGTGATGCCTCTTCATAATTTGGTTGCTTAGGATAAAGATGAATAATATGAAAAGTATTTCCTTTTATAATTTTTTGGAAAATTTTTATAACATGGTTGATTTTGATTTTTATTTATTTTTTATTGAGTTAACATTGGTTTACAACATTGTATATTATTAAATGACCAAAGCTTACCTCTGCTTTACCTTATGAAACTGTCTGTAGCAATGTACTTTTTTTCATCAAATATAAAATATTACTTGAGCCAAGCTTTTACAGACAGTGCATGGACAATTTAAGAAAAATATAAATATCCCTTTTTCCAGTTTGAAGATAGGTTCTTTTCTCTTTTCCCCAGATATAGATATATCGGGCAACTAACCGAATTTGCTTATAACCCTTTTTAACCAGCGTTGGAAATACAGCAGTGTGATCAAACCTTTCTTTGATGGACTCCTACCCATTCTTTTCATACTGGTCACTCATATTTGATAAGAGGATATGCTTTCAGGTTAAAGGAAATTTTCTGTAATTGAGGTATATGCATTTCCCCATCAATTTTTAATTTAAAATTACTGAATTTTTACATGGTGTAGCAATTAACTTATGATTGTTATTTGTAGAGGCTGTTGATATTGAATTTGCATTTGTGAATTTTTAAAAGTTAAGTTCCACTCATTGACAAATCTAGGGCCATTAATAGTAATATTAGGTGTCTGCTCTGGTTTCCTACTTATTATTGACTCTCTGGATTATGACAGTTCTTGGAAGATAGGACAACTCTGTGCTCTTATATTTTCTCCCTATTGGGCATCTGAACAACCCCTAGTCGAAGCAGACCAGCAAGAGGAAACTAATTTTCATGAGATACCTGTGTAAAGTCAACTATATCTGCTATCGATGCCTCCTAAGATGTTCATTCTATGTTATGACTCCGCATGACTCAGGAAAACTATAATGTGCATGGGAAACCCCAAATCTCTTTCTCATCATGTGACCTTGTGTAGACTCAGAGTTCTTGCTTCATCCTTCTGTTACCTCTTAGGTTTGTGAATTATCAAGGAAGGGACTTATTCCTAGCTCCCCTGGCTCCCTACCAGCTTGGACTTCCAGAGCATGACAAAATCCTTCACCGACTATCACGTAGTTTGCTCCTTACTAATAATTATGTGCTGAAAGTTACATCAGAGTAACTACTGAATTCCTAATTGACCCCGCAAAGGTGGAGTGCAAAATTAGATTCATTTTCAGATTACTTGAGACTTTTATTGCAGTGGGATAGCCACTTGAAAGGTGCTTTTTTTTTTTAAAGATATACCAAATTCCTTTGGAAAATAATAAGGAAAATATTAACATTCAGATGACAACATTCTGGAAAATATTGGTGAACACAGAGACTCAAGAAAACCTTGAGAAAGGACATGACTTTCATCTGGATAACACTTCTACTGGAAAGATTTTGGGGTGTTTCTGGTTCAGAAATTTTTCTAAGTTACTGGGATCTATTTAAATTCCTCAAAAATGAGATGTGAATGTGCCATGACTACCTGGTAGTATTGACCTTCAATATTTTGGTCTCTGATTCACAGAACAGCTCTCTTACTAAATTGACAATGCTCAGTTCCTAGGTGGCTGCTCATTTAGAAAAGAAATGCAGAGCATACATCTAAATAAACACTGCAGCAAAACTGGTACAGTACTCACTGTTACACTTGACAGTGATGTGAAAATGGCAGTTGATTTGTCTAGAAACCAATCTCTAATGTGCTGTTTCTCCCTAAAGATGTTATAATATTAATCCAACCCTTGACTACAGTTTCTGTGATCTATTTCTACATTGATTGCTTATTTGAATCATCACAAAAACTCTATAAGGAAGATAATATTACCATTTTCCAGAGTAAGATGAGGGTCAAAGAAAATCTAATGTTAATTAAATAAAATCTATAGCCTAGATGTAAATCTGGATCTTTTGCTACAAAAGCTTGTTTTTCTTCCCTGAAAATATAATGTAGTAGGGATGAATAAATAAATCGCTCAATGTCAATCTGTTTTTATACCATTTTGTCTGTGATAGTGTCTGCTTTTGCCAGATTGGTATAAATTAATCTTCAAAAGACATGCTGTATGCAGAAATAAGAATAGTGAATGAGATGCAGAAATGAACATTAATACTATGTCCTTTGGATATGCTCAGAGAAACTACTTTTAAAGTTTTATTCTGATAATAAAAAGTTATGTTCAACATTTAGAATTTTAAGTATGGAAGTATATAGAGAAGGACATAGTTATTACCTTAATCCTGCAATTTGGAGATGATAGCTATTTTTTGTTTTGCTGTAGAGGTTTTAAGACTATATACAAATATGTATTCAGGCTATCTAAATATGAATTTTGTTTTATGAAAAAATCTTATACACATGAGCTATGTATGTGAACATTGTATGTATGTGCATCATGGAATATATTATCTACTTCTTTTCATGTCTAAATTACACATCTATATCATTATTTTATAATGTTATTAGATTACTTTCTGTGTTAATTTGTTTTCCCTGTATATTATTTAGTTAATTCTTTATGGGTTTTATATTCAGTATTATAGACAGCCTCACAATGACTTTGTACATATATATATAGCAAAGGCTTGTTATCACTTTTTATGGATAGGGAATTTAATTCCAAAGTGAATTTGCTATCTAAAATGGGGCTTGTTTTTAAGACCCTTCAACTTGAAATAACACATTTTTCCTTGAATAGCTGTACAGATTTATAATCCCTCCAGGAGTAAAAGAAATTACAGTTTTCTTTACTTTTTGACACCACCAAATATGCATTGATTATATTTATTCTTTGTGAATATTCAGTTCAAGTTCTTTGCCCATTTTTCTACTGAAGTACCTGTTTATTTTTTCTCATTAACATATTCATGTGATATTTTAAGAATATTGGTCTTTTCCATCTGTCATGAATATTTCAAACAGTTTTCCCACTTTATTGTTTGTCTTTTATTTTGTTTATAGTGTTTTCTACCAAACAAATAGCTTAGATTTTATTTTTATTTTTTATAATCACTTTTAGAAAGGCACCTTTTCTGCCTAAGTATAAATATAACAACTTTTATTTTTCACTAGTATATTTTTTCATTTTTTAATATTACATTTTCCCTACTGTGAATTGTGTACTTATGTTTTTCTTCATTTGACCTGTTAGAGAACTTAGTCTTTTATAAATATAATTATTGCTGTATGTATTTCCATTTCTAAATTTTAAATACAAAATCAATTTGTTTTAAAGTTTCAAATGATACTTAACCAAAAGTCCCTCTTCACTGTCATCCTTTTTCTTAACGGTTGCTGTGTGTGTGTCAGTGTTTCATATAACTGATTATAAAAGTACATGGGTGTGTCTGTGGTCACTGCTGCCTGGGTGTCTTCAGTGGGTTTTTGTTAGCTTCTGCTGGCTTCAATAGCCCCACAGCACAAGAGCTACTAAGGACTATGTGTGATCAGTGGGTCCCTGGAACTTTATTCCTCTAAAACGCAACTGGATAAAAATAAATTTTAAAAAATATTAAAATAAAATTAAAAAAATAAAATAAAAAAATAAAAAATATCAACGGGGATTTGCATGAACATTAACAACTTTCTGAATTATATTTTTGCACACTGAACTTTAAAAATATATAAATCTGAACAGTGTCCCATTTTGCCATAATTTCAAAGTTTAATTTAGAAAAGGCATTGTAGTTTTCTTAGTTATATTTACTACCAGAGTATAACTTAGAATATTCTGTTTCATTGGATACATTTATATAGACAACCATTTACAAACAGAGGTGATGTTCTGTTATTAACTATTTTGTGTCTCTTATAGCGATATAAATCTTGATGATCACTATTTTTAGAAATACTGGGAGGTTTTACCAAAATATAACCCTCAACTGTGACACTGATATTAAAATCCCATTCTCCGTGTGATTAGTTACTCTAAAGTAGTTTTCATTAAACTAAGATTTCCTAATTACAAGCGTCCTGCTTAATTATATTTTACTGATGTTGATAATGAAAATGAAGCAAAGCATTAGAATGGATTTCAGTTTGATTGTATTGGGCGGTAATATAAACATGAATAAATTTTCAAACTAATAAATTTTCCCTTTATGTAGAAAAGCTATAAATAAAATGAATTCCTTCAAAAACATTTAAAAAATTATATTTTCCAAAATTGTTGTCTTAACAACCAAATATATATTTTTAGTTTTAACTGTCTTAGTTAATTTCATTTTAGTTGTGGTGTTTTAAATCAAAACATGATTCTAATTTTACCAAGAAAAGTAACTCAGCTGCTATAAAAATTAATAATGTTTTTCATAGGATCCTAGCACATATAACAATAAACCCAAAAGGCTTTTCGGTGCATTTATTCCCATATTCCTTAATCTGACTAGTAACCAAATTGCATATTTCTTTGACAGGCTTATGCAGGCAGAGATCTGGAGGAGCAGTTGCGTTCAGTGTCCAGTGTAGACGAACTGATGACCATACTCTACCCGGAATATTGGAAAATGTACAAGTGTCAGTTAAGAAAAGGAGGCTGGCAGCAGAGTAGAGAGCAACCCAACGTCAATACAAGGACAGAAGAGACTATAAAATTTGCTGCAGCACATTATAATGCAGAGATCTTGAAAAGTAAGTACAGGAAAGAAAATACACAATATCAAACCAGTGGAAGTTGCAGGCCTGGTGCTTAATTTCGGCATTTTTGTATCACTGAATACCTTCAGAGCTGCACATAATGAAAATAAAACATTAATAATTTATTCAAGTACCACATTTTATGATATCACTTTGAGTGACCGTGATGATTTCTTGAGATAATAGAGAATGTGTGTGTATATGAATACACTTTATTTTTTTTATGGTGATATTCTGCTGCAAAATTTTTAAAAATGTATAGAAATATTTTACCCGCTATGGCAGTTTAGGCATTTAACATTCTATATCTTACAAAATGATTGTACATAAATTTTATTTCTGATTGGAATACCTAAATCATCCTAAACCACCTTTTCTCGTACTGCTTGTTGACTGCTGGTTCACGGTCACGTGGCTTGGCTGCTGAGCTTTGTAAAGTTGCTGAAGCTCTAGCAGAAAACTTCACAAATAATTATGATGTTCTGGAAAATGGCATAGTACAAATTGGTGGACTACTTTTTCAAAGTAATTCCTTTCAGTTGTTATTCGTTGCTATAAATGGTTGACATTGCAAAGTATTTTGTGCACAAAAACCAATACACAAAATGGCTCCATAGTTGAATAACCAATAGTTTATGCCCCTTTACTCCAAAATTTTTATGTTAAGAGAAATAGAGGAGAAATAAAATGGAACATTTATGAAGTACATCATTTGTGTATTTAGGAGTCAGCAGTGTTAGAAGTAAGCAACTACCTCACTGGAAATAAAATTCCAAAAAGAGAATTAGAGAAGAATAGGAAAATTTTACTGTCCTAAAAAATCGTATTTCAGGCCAACGTCCCAGCTGATGGAAAATACTCCAACATTTCAAGTAGCTACCACCCTGCCATTACCCAAAGTTGTAAATAGCCTGCCTGGAAATAATCTTTGAATCCAGGACCATGGGCATCTTCTCACTTACATCTGGATTTAAAAAGAAGAATGCAATGAAACTGTTGATGTTTGCTTTGTTACAGTATATACTGTAACAAACTGGCATGACTCACCCTCTGCAAGTCTTGCAAACAATCTATATTTACATTTGCATTTCTTGAGTAAAGAAAACCAGCCTAGGTGCTGTAGGATATGGGTATAATTTCCAGAAAACATGATCCTCTTTAAGCTGGTTATCAGAAATAAGTCTGTTGTAGAAAACATCTCTGGCTGCTCGGTTAAGTGCATGGTTTTCCAGTTCACAGTGCCATTTATAATCCTGCCAACTATTTCGTTAAAGTTGTGTATTATACTTTGATCTTAACATCTGAAATCAAATGTGTGTGACTTCAACTGTCATGGCCTTTTCCCCTTCGTGGCTTCTCTATAACTTATGGACTTCCCTATGACTCGACAGGTATTGATAATGAGTGGAGAAAGACTCAATGCATGCCACGTGAGGTGTGTATAGATGTGGGGAAGGAGTTTGGAGCAGCCACAAACACCTTCTTTAAACCTCCATGTGTGTCCGTCTACAGATGTGGGGGCTGCTGCAACAGCGAGGGGCTACAGTGCATGAACACCAGCACAAGTTACCTCAGCAAGACGGTAGGTGTTTCGCTCTGCCTGGGCGCCCTCCCCATCAGAACCCTTCAACTTGAGCAGATTTTTTTGCCTAAATGCTGGTCCTTTAAAAATAGCATGAATTCATTTAAAACTGATTGTATTTCCTGTAGGGAATGAGGTTAATTTTGCAATGATTCATGGTTTTGATGAAATAATGTTGCAGAGAAAGTAACTGATGCTTTATGACCTCTGTTTCATAGAATGATAGCAAAGCCAAGTGGAGAACATAAAAAATCTACATACATATGTGTGTCTGTATATGTATGTGTGTATGTGTATGTGCTATAAATGTGTATATCCATATGTATATACATTTGTGTATATACTTATTACTTATCATATGCACACACTGTAATCTTTAAGAATAAACACATTCATTTGACAATGAAAAACCTTTAAATGATGGTCTTTTGACTATAGAGAGCATAAATTATGGATTCAAAATATACAAGTACACGTATGTGTTCTGTGAATCAGTCATATTGCATTGAAATAAACTAGCACACTAAATATAAAGTATATATTTCTAGAGGTTGGAACCTATAAACTCCTTTACATCCATAAACATAACTTGGAAAAAATTCATAAAACTCTACCCTCAAAAAAAAAAAAAAGCAAAGGAAATAATCCTCACATCAAATCCCAAGTACTCTGAATTGCCTGTAAAATCCATCCCATTAGATCTTAAGCTTCTAAATAATAGAACCGAAGAACGTGCTAGGGTTCAATTTGGACCCAGGATTTTCAGAGCAGATGCACAGAGCAGCCTGAACTTCCACAGAGAGGAAGTGGGCTCTCAGAGGCATGCTTATGTGTTGGCAACAATCTTGGGGTGTTGTTCCAGTCGCTGTGTGCCCAGCCTCTGCTCAGCAATGTTGGGAGAACTGCCGCCTGGGCTGATGCAAATTTCCCCCTGAAAGACAAAACCCTGGTGACTTGAAAGTTTTCTCCAAGCTATTTTTAATGAGTTGGAATGGCATCACCATCTGGCTCCCTGTTCGCAACTGTCCTTTGTCCTTTAGAATTAACATCATCAGATGTCAACAGTCTCTGGCATAAAAGTCTTTCATTGATTTCCCTGGGCTTTTAGAATAAGACCAAAATTTTCACCACAGCCCAAATGTCTACCTCTGCTTTCCTCTGTGGAATCATCTAACACAACTCTCTCTTGCTTCTGGTCCTTCAGTCCCTGGTGACCATTCTGCTCCCTCTATCCAGAACTTTGTACACGCCCTGAAGTCATCCTGGCCTCTATTCTCCTTGCTAAGGCTCAAATTCTTCAGATCTCAAGTCAAGTATTGCATGTCTCAAGGAAGTCCTTGATGGTTATTTTTCTGGCCTCCTTTATTAGACCCATTATTTTGTTTGAATACTTTACAGTGTGCCATGCTTTTCTTTCAAAGCCTTTACTATTGTTTAGAACCATAAACTACAGTTTGTATTCATCAGTATCAGGGATTCACAGCTGCCCTCCTAGGCCTTATCTGTTGAACCAGATTTTAATAATAATAAAAACCAGATTTTTTAAATAATAGTAATAATTTTAATAATAATAATAAAACCAGATTTTTAAAATAATAATCAAATCATTAACTCACCTGTGTAACTTTTTAATAAGTAAACACCATATGCCCAATGAAAGAGTATGCTATATATTTTAGCTCAACCTTTTTAAAAATAGCTGTTGAATAGATAAGAGCTAATTCTGCCTTTTTCTTATTGTAGTTAATATGAGGAAAAGTACACACTCTATTCACTTACTTCAGGTTTATACCAAATACATGTTTACATTACATATGTGTCAGCTAAATAGCAGGAGACCCTTCAGGTAAAATCTAAACTTGGGAAACAAAATGTACATAGTTAAAACAGAATAAATAAATTTAGCCTTCTTTACTGGTTTTCCTACGACCACTGAGTTTATTCTCTGTGTTGGTCTAATTAGGTCTCATATTCACTTAATTGGTATCAGCATGAAAGTCCTTATTCAAGGGTAATTATTCAATAACATACGAACTCTTCTTTCAAGTTCAAGGCTTTAGAAGGTTTGGGCTTTAGAAATTAAAGTCTGAAGGGCTAGGAAGAATATTTAGTGCTAAGTTTAAAGTACATATTGGTGAAATAGAATTTGATCCAGTGTCCTCATTACTTAAAATCCAAATACAGTGTTTCCTTTTCATAAGAAACTAAGTCTACCTTAGAGCATAGGGAGTCAGTTCTTTTACCTCCACACTTCACAGATTTTAGTATTACCTTTATAATAGAGTTTTAATGTTGATATTATTAATTTTATCAGCTGTCTCGTAATCATCTGATCCCATGAAAAATCAGAACTTCCTATAAAATTGTTGAAGTCTCTGTTTCCTGATTGTTCATGTTGCTTCAAGATTTGATGCCTTTTGATAGCTTGATAGTTGCAATATTTGCATATCTTAAAAATTCTGGTCTACAAAACTGTAGTGTCTTTACGTTTATGTGTCATTATTAATAACATCTGAGCAGTATTCATTTTAGCATCTCAATGTGTTAAAGATATACAGATTTTTGGAACTAAAAATTTGAAGTGGCTTGAAAACAAGGTACCTGGTTCTCAAGACGCTGTCTTCTGTGACTTCACACTCTCTCCTTAGTCTCCTCCTTTTCTCTTCATTCTGTGCTCTTCCTGATAAGCGCTTCCCAATCTTCATTTCCAGTGCAGACTCCTAGCGTGACCTCCAAACCACCTACTCAGACCTGAAACTTGACTTTTGCTCTGACAGGTCAAAGTCGATCTGCATCACACTGGAGTTACAACCTATTTCCCACCCACCCTGCCCTCTCAAGCTAATAAATCCTTTTCTTTTTCCCAGTATTCTCCGTTTCAATTAATGAAACTTGGTGAATCCAAGTTATTCTTCCTTTCACTTAAGCCCAATCAGTAATTCCTGTTAAGCCTTGAAAACACTTCTAGAATCTACCCCAGTGTCAATTCTGCTGCCCTAGACTCTGGTCTAGACCACACTCACCTCCCACCTGGACACTGTACCTGCACCAGTCTTCTGACTGGCTTCGTAGCCTATTCTCACTTCCTCCAACCCATTGGTGATGTGTTAGCAGTGACCTTTTTCTTTTCTAAATGATAAATCAGATACTGCAAACAACTTACAGTAACATTGCATTTGTTGAGACTGCACCAGCATTAGCGAGTGTATTTATACGCTGGTCTTTTTTAATTGCATAACTCATTTAGTGACTGACTGGCTGACACAAGTGTTCTGAGTTGTTAAATATTTTGAATGCTGCTCTTCTTCAGGTTAAGTCTTTTAACATCTATTACTGGACTTTCATCATCTGATTTCTACCTAAATCTTTATTAAATGCTACAAATGGCACTGCTCTTTCCCTCAAATTTTCCTGTCCACCGTGCCCAAACTCTTTTACTCCTTAAACTATGTCAATGTATCTTGCCCCTGAGGCACCTCTGAGTGCTGTACTGTATATTTGAAGCATCTTACACACAACACACACACACACTCACACTCACTCACACTCACTCACTCTTAGCTAATTCCTACTGTGGAGAGTCCTTAGGACTATACTTAAATGTTACTTGCCTGGGCCTCCCTGGTGGTGTAAGGGGTTAAGCACCGCTCTATGAAGCAATCCGCAGCCACTGCAGCACAAGTTCGATACCCTGCTGGCCAGGGCGCAACCCACATGCCGCAGCAGACCTCTCCTTTCTGGCTGCTGCTCCCCTCAGCAGTGCATTTTAGTCAGTTTACCTGTTCTGTTCCCTGCTCTGTCTCTGGTGAATCCTCTCACCCCTGCATCTCTGGCCTGTACCCCAGCTCTTGTATGCATAAATAAAAAATCTTCAAAAAAAATGTTACTTGCCTGGCATCCTCTCTCATGCTCTGATGACTTTCTTTACTCCCTGTATTTAGCATCTTTACCTTTCCTGCTTCTCAGATTGTTTTAACTCCGGAGCTCTGAGTGCCGTGAAACCAGAGGTTGTCTGTGACTATTGCCCAAGGGCACAGCACAGTAGTGGCCACATGTAAACACTTGGCACTAAATAGAAAAAAAAACACAATAAAAGGGAACAGAGGCAACAGTAAAGTTTTGAATCTGCTGGTTTTGAAGATCTGAGAGGTATTTAAGTGGGGAGAGCAGAAAAAGGTGGGGCAGACAATTCTAGAATTACAGAGTGCCAACTGGATCTTTACATGGAGATTTACTGGAAAACATCCCATTGACAAATGATGGCTCCAGCCCTGGTGTGGTCGTTAATACTTAGAGAATCATGTGTCAGAAGAGAAAATCAAAATCCATGCCAAGGAGAGTCTTTACTCCACATCTGAAGAATCTAATGCATTAAATGAGTATGCTTGGAGAACCCTTCAGGTGCTTCTCATGCTGCTGTCTCTTGAGTTCCCAGTGATGCACTGATGGAGCTTACAATTTAGCAGGGGGAATCCACATTTATCAAGTAATTAAAAGTAGTCTAAAGTGTTGTGAAGAAGAAATATCAGTGCAAAGGTTTGTGGATGGGGCTATTGAGGCTTACACAGCAAGCCAGAGTAACACTTGAAATTCCAGAAGACAATGTTTCCATTTCTGTTTAACATTTTACTCTTACTGCACTTTGAAAAAGCTAATTCTTAAATGACATCTTTTTCTGAGTTTATTCCATTTATTATATTATCAAGCTAAAATAAATGTGATGAGTTCTTTTTAAACATAGAAAAGAAGTTTCTTACTGCTCTATATTCTGCAAGTAAAAAAAAAAAGTTTTTGTTTCATTAAAGGAGTTCCAGACACATCTTTGAGCAACAAAAGTCACCTATTGGTGACTTTTCATATAAATTGTAAGGACAATGTACTTTAAGTAATGTAAATCCTGTTTTTTACAGAAACTTCATGGAAATGTTTTATGGAGCTCAGTCAAAGGCAGGTTATCAGAATGTGAGCAAACTAAAGTCAGCTGAAAAGTAAAACCATATGCACTGAACATTCCAAAGTGAACTAATCAATAACAACTGCTTCAGAGTCCTCCCCCCAATAGCTAAGTGGCTCTGAGAAGGTCATTGGGAGGGATGCCTTTCTGACCTCTTTCATAAACATATGCTGTCCGTGTATTATCTTAGTAGAAATTGTATACTTAAGAACTATAACCAAAAATTAGGAAACGGATTTTGCACAATGTAAATTATTTGATGACTGAAGGAACTGAGGAGAGTCATCTTCCCAGGCAAACAGCTGGATAACACAGTTATTTAAATGTCATTATTTACCTTACAGACTTTTACCAAGATAGGAATGAATTAAAAAACTACTAACTCTATGAGGCTTCCTTGGAAATCTTAGTAGTAGAATTCAGGAAACTAAGTCTTTGTGCTGTGTTTTCTAGTCCCAGATTGAAGGAGCCAGCTCTTTATTGGACCTAGGTTTCTACCAGCTCACTCCAATTTACATGAACAGATTAAAAAGAAATAGTTGCCATACTAAAAATAAATAGCTATTTTTATTTATTATTTCATAAAGAAATAAGCATAGATATACACAAAAGCATTCCAGGTTATATTTGAATGAAACTATTTTATGAAATTTTCTTTTATAGCAAAATATATTTAAGCCACAGAAAATTGTGCCACTTTCCAATGCAAATGAGAGGTATTATTTTGCACAGCAGAGATAACTCTTCATTAATTAAAGAGAACACTGGGGCATTCTGAAAGATTAATTTATTACATGCATGTGTGTTCAACAAATGGAATGTGAATTTTTCTGAATCTTTAGTTAATTAATATTGGGCGAGCACAATCAGGTTTCATCCAGATGTAAGAAAAGAACTCTGTGCCAATACTAGTTATTATAAATTTCCTTAAAAATAACAATTGCCTTAAGAAAAAAAAATTAATCTAGAATCTCACTGCATATTATATTCAGTATTTCTATGACTTCTGAGTTTAAATCTTCATTATAATTGCAGCACTGTTACATTTTATGTGGCAAGTATACACTTTGTCTATAATAATATGTTATGATTAGGTGTAAATTTGATAGGACCTGCTATTCCCTGGTCTTCCCAGAGCCAATTTAAAGATCCAGGAGTCTTGATGGCTGGTCATGTGGTTGGTCTTCTCACTTGAAATGCTAACAGTGAACCCTCATTTTTCACTTTTTCCTATTTTTAGGGATTAGTCCTTCAATTTAATGTGATTTTTCTCTTATTTTACAATTATAAATCATATTAGAACATTAAATTAAATATGGTGGTGAGATATCATCCTCCGAAAAGAAACTGGTTGTCTATTGGGGCATAAAGATGTAAAGGAAGGAATCTTTGCATCATAATTGTGTCCACAGAAACATTTCTCTTGAACTGAGTGGGAAACTACATCCCAGGATCTTCTCAGTAGGAAGTTCTACACCTTTTTTCTTGAATAGCCTGCAAGATAAGAATGACTTGGTTTTATTGCTTCACCACTGTTGCTATGTTGGTATCAACAACCTATTGTTTCAAAACGTGGGTTTCAAAATGTGAAGTCCATTCTTGTGGGTGAGAATTGACTATTACATATTCTTGTTAAAGAATTCCAGTACATAACAACTGGGAACCTGTTAGTCGGAATTCTTGCCATTCCCTCCTGTTTACTACAGTTTTGCAGAATACACAATCAGATTTTGTAAAGATGTCCAGTCTTGACTATGCGCTCTTTATGTAAATGCTTTTGATCTTCTCCAAATGAGCAAATCTTTTAATAGGCCTATACTGATAATATAGCTTCAATCCCCGTAATGAATATTACTAATATTTAGATGCTAAATATAATACAAGCTAATATTATTTGCAGTTCATGTTTTAACAAAATAATTTTTGGAAAATCATATTCAAAATGTCACATGATAATTATCATCAATTGGTATTGGCTAAGAACACATATATATTTGAAATTATTACTAATGCTCAACATAATAGATAAAATTTGCACTGTATAAGCTTAACTCTAAAATATGAAATACTATTCTACACACATTAAAGCACATAATAGTATGATAATAGTATTATGACTTTTATTTTGTTAAAATATAAAGAATATATTTATCATTTCAAACACAGATGTGTCTGGATATACCTTAACTCTTGATAGAGAATTCTGGCTACTGCGCTCATGCAAATCTTTATATAATGGCAAGCACAGATTTCATAATTAAGTTAAACTGCAGATTCTTGCTCACCAAGAGCATTTAAGGTAAATTATTTGATATTGTAAATATTCTAGAATAGTATCTATGTTCACATAGGAAGATATTTAACTCTATATATGTTTTTCTAATTCACTCTCACTGTTAGTTTTATTTAACTACTAGTTTCATATAAGGGCAAGAATCCTTGATAACTGTTAACCTAAAAATCTGGAAAAGGGCTTGGCACATGGCATTTTATAGGTTCTCAATTAATAGTTATTGAAAACTAAACAGAGAAAGATTTTTAAGAGAAATTAAAAAATCATAATATTTTAACAAATGTCTGGGGTGATGACGAGGGTACAGGTAGCAGGGAGATGAGAACCAGACCCCTGACAATCCCCAGTCTTATAATCCCTATTTTATAGATAAACAAATGGATGTGCAGAAAGGTAAACAAATTTCCCAAGTCATCACAAAATGCAGTGTCTGTTTCATAAGACTAAACTCTTGCTTATTCTTGTGTTTCTAGCAGGGAAGGGGAAGTTGCCAGGTATTTGAAAAGTGTACGTGTTTCTTTGGGGAGGGGGACATGTGACTTGATAGTGTAATTCTGATTTTTTTTTTTTTTTTTAGTTCAAGAGGTTTACATTTTCTAGGTACATACACTGATTAGGAAAAAAGGGCCAGTAGACATAGGGGTTAAACCTGACATTCATGAATTAGTCTATAAACAAGACAACAGAATTCACTAAACTTAAAACAGTAGTAGAAAAATCTCCTTTAGTCATTTAAATGAAGAAAGTATATTTAAAAGTATATTTAAAGCCAGTGCAGAAAAATTGGAGAATGAATGGCACTCCTTTCATGGGTGATAAGAACTAAGGTTCAGCCATGCCCTTCTGCACATAACTCGGTAGATGATGCCCCTTTTCCTGAAATTGGAAGATGTATAAACCTCAATTACCAAGAACCCTTCTGCTTTTAAAATTGGTCAAAGGCACCTTTCTCTGGACTCTAATACCTTTTCCCTCACTGACACAGTCAAGTAAAAACGTTAAGAAGCTGCTTGAAAATCTCAGGTCAAATTTGGAGATGAAGGATGTGTTTCAAGGCAAGAAAAAGGGTTTTATTTTAATTTTCAGTTTATTCCTCATGATGTAATTACTGAATGACTGAATTTAGCTCAGTAATTGCCTACACCTTGGACACAAACTAAAGATAGGAAGCATCGATAATTTGAATTTTCCTTTCCTTTAATTAAATTACATTTGTCTGTCAAACTGTACAAGTTTTAGCACTTATCAAAGCCTTCAACTTACAAGCTAAAACATTTCTCTAAGCAGTTTTTTTTTGGGGGGGTGTGTGTGCTTCTTGTGTCTTTATGCTTTTAGTCAGTGTATTACCAACACAAATTTCGCCCGCCTTTTGAAAGCACAGAACCAGGCTTGTCTTTTCAGAAATATGCTTTCCTGACATGCTTTTAACTGCCCTCCATTTCACTAGTACTTTCTTTCAAGCCCCAGTTCCTGAACACACGTACGTCACTTGGGACGCCCTGGCTGTGGACGTCATTCACCCCAGAATGGCTGCAGTCCGTCCCTGAACTTTGACACTGCTCCTTGGGAGCTCCTTTCTCTTTGGAAAGCTGCCAGGTGGAGTCTGGTGCAGGTGGCCATCATGGAGACCAGGAAAGGTGCGCTGAGGTGCAGGGCTGGAGCCATCTTGAACCCTTCCCTTATTGCTGTTATAACAAGTAATGCTGTGTCCTGAGTGCCAGGCTCTCGTCTGCTGTGTCTCTTAAGACAATGCCGAATCCTGCAATGATGACATGTGCTCTGTAAGCAAAAGTGTTCTTTGTGGCCTGACCCTGTGAACCTTTTCTTCCTGGCACGTGGGGCTTTCTGGTCTCCTCACCTGCACCGCCCCCTCGTCCGCAGCCCCCACCCTGCCCCAGCCCTTAGAGCTACTTCGGGTTCCCAGTTGGATCCTCTCAATCCTTCTCAAGTTTGAAATCGCTGAGCTATTTGGCCCTGTGCCTCTGGGATGTTCTCCACTGCCTTCCCTTGACTTTGCAACACCCCCTCTTGTTTCTCCATCTTCACCTGATACCTCTTCCCTATTTACTAGGACATTGGCATTTTTTTCACCTCTAAATATGCCTATCCCCCAGCTTTCTGTTATGAGACATTTTCTCTTTTCATTCAGAATGTTCTCACCAACTAATCACACCCACGAATTCATGCCCAACTGAAAATATCCAAGATTTCAATCACAACTTTCTAATCAATTTTAATTCTTTAACTCTTCCATTTAAATAAATCTCTCCGAAAGGTGTGGACAAAATTGGCAACTCATTCTATTTCCTAAGTACATTCAGTGATCGTCAAGTGTAGGCATGAAATTACAGCAAGGGGCTGAATGACAAGGCTCTGCAGCATGTCATCTTTGTTAGCACAGCTTAGATTCCAGGCGCTTCCAAATAACACTTGGCTCAACCGCAGTTTAACTACTACAAACTGATCTTATCAAACAGTGAATGACCAGGATTTCACTTTCCCTGTTATAACTGATGTAATTCTGATTTTAAGTAAATTAAGAATTACAATCCACTTAGTTTTAATGAATAATTTATTAACATGTTCAATTTAAAAGTTGTTCTTGGAGAAGAAAGAGAACTGAAATTCTCCATAAGTAAGGCGTTCAGAATAGGAATTTTACTTGAACTAACATTTGAGACTCTAATGCATAATCTTGTAAAATGCCTTACCTTAAAGTTCATAATTTTCATAATGCCATATCAAGATAGTAGAAACACAGTGTTAACTATTAAATAATGGGTGTGTTTATTGTCCCTGTATTTAAATTTATAAAAGATCTCAGATAAATGTAAAACTACTGTGAGTAAAAAATTAAGTTGGAATGAAAATCAGTTTTACATCTATATAATGTCTAGATATTCAATTTTCACAAAATAGGTCTTCACCAAATGTTTCCAGGTTGTGGACCAAAGCTCACGCAAACATCACAAAGATATTTATATCTATGCAATTTTTAAAATCCTGGAATATTACGAACTTTGATATCAAATAATTTAGGACTCTGAAACAATTCTTTTCCTTAAACGTAGTGTCTGTCACATCTCTGCTCTGTAATCATTCCTTGACCATCAGAATTCAGTTATACTTTTAATAGTGACATAAGCACGGGGACTATTTATTATTCTGATACAATGCTGATTAGAAGCAAGAACAGATTTTACATCGTAATCATTAAGAACTTTGTGCCCTGGATATGTTATGCAACAGTACCTAATCATCAAGAGTTAATCTCACTCTTTTTGGATTCCAAGACTTACCATAAAAATGCTTTATACTATAGCATCTATGTAATTTTTTCCCTTTTTTTGTCCCTTCTTTGTAGTTGTTTGAAATTACAGTGCCTCTCTCTCAAGGCCCCAAACCAGTAACCATCAGTTTTGCCAATCACACCTCCTGCCGGTGCATGTCTAAACTGGATGTTTACAGACAAGTCCATTCAATTATTAGACGTTCCCTGCCAGCAACACTGCCACAGTGAGTATGAATTAAATCTGGTTTTGTCCTGCATCCTATTCTAATATGAAATTACTTCCAATTAAATTACTTTCATTAAAAGAATTTTTGCTCTAGTAAACTTTGCATTGAATATAAGACAATTTTAATAGTGTGCAAATAAAATTCAGCTGAAACAAGGAAGCCCATTTTATTGACAATGTAGCTCCCACTATAAAAGAAGTGTTTCTGGGGCCTCCCTGATGGCCTAGGGGTTAAGTCTCAGCACTATGCCACCGTGGCCCGAGTTTGATCCCTGGCCAGGGATGTGACCCACATGGCACAGCAGACCTATCCTGTCTTGCCCGCTGCTTCCCTCAGCAGTGTATTTCAGTAGATCCACCTGTTCTGCTCCCCACTCTCTCTCTCTGGTGAATCTTCTCACCCCTAACATCACGAGCCTACACCCCAGTTCTTCTATGCATAAATAAAGAAATCTTTAAAAATATATATTTCTGTGGATTTACACACATCCTACCAATATTCAGATCATCATTTAGCTAGCAGATGTAACATTCATGAAGTCTGGTTCACAAACTCACAAAGGATGGTAAAGCTAAAAACAGTTTAGCCTTGATAGAAAAATAGATATATAAAGTGCTTTACATCTATCAGCACTTTACTTGCTTTTTTTCAACCTATTTCCTTGTGTTAAGCTATTCATATTTCTATGTCAACAAGGATTGAATACTTAAATATTCATTAAGTGCATAAAAGAATTTTCTCTTAATTTTCTTCCAATTAACATTCAAAGCAGTATTTGTTATTCATATTTCCTAATTTTTTAGATTGGTAAGTGGCAGCATATGCTTCATTTGATCACATAGGACAGAGAAAGAGCAGCCAGGGATGAACCCGTGACTGGTTTATGATGAACCATTTTGAATTAAAACCTGAGATTTCTGCCCCAAAGTGAGGATGTAGCTCTTTGTTCTTTAGAATAGCCAGTGCATATGGAATGGGCATGTGGATAAAATCTACATAATTCCAATGTTGGTAACAAAAAGTATAAATAAATTGATGAGAGAAGATATATATTTCAAAAATTTTAGAGAAAACCCTCATTTTGGGGGACTTGATAATGTGACATGTCAATAGCACCTTTTCCTTGGAATCTCTTTGTGCTGCTTTACTTAGTATGGCAGACAGGAGGCCTTAATTTTCCAAGGACACAAAGGAAAAACTGGGGAATAGTCTCATTTATGTGATAGAGATCTGTTCCCTCCCAAGTGAAAAAGAAAAGACCTTACAGACACCTGTGATATATCCATGCTGACACAAGAGGAGGCAGCACCTTGCCCAGGAGTCCATGTCCAGAGTCTGCACAGATCATCTCCCTTAGTGACCCACATTCTGCGCTCAGCCTTTGTCTCTGGGCAGCAGATCCATTAGTTCAAAAGGATCCCTGCACGCCTATGTTTATTGCAGCACTTATTTATAATAGGTAATATATGGAAACAACCCAAATGCCCAAAAATAGATGACTGGATCTAGAAGATGTGGTCCATATATATAATGGAATATTACTCAGCAACCAAGAAGATAAACTCATGCCATTTACAGCAACATGAATGGAGCTGGAAGGGATTATGCTCAGTGAAATAAACCACAAAGAAAAAGAAAAATATCGGATGGTTTCACTTATAGGAGGAATGTAAGGGAACCAAATAAGGGATCAGGAAAAAATTATAATAAATTAAAAAACAAAATTAACAGGCAACTATTAATCAGAGACATTCTGCAAGGGAAGGGGGAGGGAGAGGGATCACAACAGGAGGGAAGAGCACAAGGTACTGTGGTGATGGTGCACGGGTGAGTGGGTGGTGGGAATTATACGGGGACTACACCTGAGAGGAGAAAGCATGCATTGTGCAAAAAGGAAGACTAATGTAAAATATATATAAAATTTAAAAAATAGAATATTTTATCTAGATTCATCTTATATTGCTCTATTTATAACTAAGGGAACTCTAATAGGTTAATATATTACAATTATATCACTCTATGTTAATTACCAGATTTATTAATGATTTACTGAAAGCATTGGCTCATATTCTCTGATGCCTTCACATCACACTGTGGTTACTAATTATGTCCCCTCGATCACACCCAAGCTCTGTCGATTATTGGGGGGGACAGCGTAAGTTGGGCTTCATTGCTGTCACTGCCATCCTCATCCACTTCACTCTGCATGTGTGGGTGACTTAAGGCAGTGGTGTCATTACTAGTTTTCTTGTATCAACTCTTCCAAAATCTGTACAATGTCACCAGTAGGCTTTAAACGGCATCTTTCATTCATCTGACCAGAAACTATCTGTGACTTTCAGTTGCTGACAGATTGGAGCACGTTTCCCACCTCCTTCTTCTACATCAGCCTTCTCTCTTGTTTCTCTCCCATTATTCACCAAGCCTGTGTTTCACAAAGTCTGACCCTCTGAACACCATTCTCATTTCCTGATTTATATCTTATTTCTGTTCTGACCCTGGCTTTGAAAAATAAAAAAAAAAAAAACTTTCTTTTCTGCCTCACTCATTTCTCAGCGTATAGACAGAGGGCATTATGCTGCCTTCATCTTACCTGAAAATCACCGCCACATTTGCGATTACTGGATTTAGCGACTACTGGATTTACTCTGTCCTTGTATGGATTTATAGGGTCTTTAAATGTTACACTGAATGGGGAGATGTTTCAGGTAGGTTAATAGCCTCCAAAATATGTAGCTAGTGATACTTAAAAATAATTAAACCATACTATCTTTTTGCATACTTGGTCACATCTATGTAGTGTTTATTGATGAGATATTTGTGTTGAGTCCTCTATGTGGATAACACTGTATTAGGAAATGGGATTTAAAAAAAAAAGGAATGCATGTTTAAGAGTACAGGTAAACCCAGATATTTGTAATATAATGAGTGTATTAAACAATATGCTGTGTTTCAGGCAGTCATTCAACAAGCGGTTACTGTGTGCCTGCTACTATGCTACTACTAATGCTGTGCTGGGTTATAGAGATAGAAGGATAGATAGGTCAGTGTTCGAGAGGTAACCCCATAAATGTATCAGGCATGTAAACATAACTGAAATCCGTGTGTAAAAAAAGCATGCTCGATGTGTGACTGCAGCATGTGTGAAGTGGAGCAGACCTGAATAAGTCCAAACTGGTAAAGAGAATTGCATATGCCGGACTGGGGGTGACCTTTTTCTTAAAGTCTCTCAAGAACCACTAAAAGATACCTGTGGGAGTTTGATGTCCACATATTCTTATGGAACATGCACCTGGTGGCAATATACTAGGTGGGTTAGGGAGCAAAGTAAGATGTGGAATTATTGGAAGGGAAGCTTCTGAAGTATGTAAGGAAACAGTAAGAGTGGGGACTGAGGCAGTAGACAGCGATGGAAAGGAAAGAGGCAGAAAGACAGTTGAAATAGAAGGACCTGCATATGTGGTGAAACAAAGAGGGAGAGTCAGGGAAAAACACAGAATTTGCCAGCTGACCGCATATCTGAGGCACACAGCAGAGGAGAGAGAGGGAGAGGGGACAACACAGGGGAGGGAAGGGCCTCCCCGGTGGTGCAGCGGGTTGAGTGCAGCGCTGTGAAGCTGTCCACAGCCTCTGCAGCGCAGGTTCGATCCCCAGCCAGCCAGGGAGATACCCACATGGTGCAGCAGACCTCTCCTGTCTCACCCGCTGCTCCCCTCAGCAGTGCTTTCTGTCTGTCCGCCTGTTCTGCTTCCTGCTCTGTCTCTGGTGAATCCTCTCACCCTCCCATGCCTCTGGCCTGTACCCCAGCTCTTGTATAAATAAAAAATCTTTTGAAAAAAAAGACAGGAGAGGGAAGAGCACAAGGGATTGTGGGGATGGGCACATGCGCTATGGTGGTGGGAGAACTAAGGTAACTATACCTGAGGGGAGAAATCAAATATTGCCCCAAGTGAACAGTGGTATAGGAAAATAAATATATAAAATCAAACTTAAAGAAAGGAAGAAGTTGAGGGGTGATATTCAAAACCACAGGGAACTTGCTCACAGGAAGGGGTTGAAGAGGAGAATTTCGTGTTTGCATGCATAGTTTGTGTATTGGCAGTTCTGTGTTTTATTACCCTCATTCCTGTGTTTCTATTTTTATGACATCTGGGCGTGTAAGCATACCACCAGAGATTACATAGTGCAGCTTTGACTGTTGGCATTTTTTGTCAAAATGGTGACATTACCTTTCACTTTCAACAGTATGTTTTTGAGATGTGATCATATTTATTTATGTAGGTCAAGTATGTGTATTTAATGGCATGGGAGTGTTCTGGTGTATAAATGGGTAAGTCAGTAAATGAGTTGTGTGCCTATTTTCTGACAGTATATAAAAGGGAAAACAATATACTAAATATTAGGAGGCAACTCATGGACAAATGATGTCACAGTTGAGAAATTAGTACCTTGAAGTTAATGTTACACAGTGGCAAATTTATTGGTTAGTTAATTGGTTATCAGTGACAGTGTTCCCAAAGGAAATGGCGTGTTCTGGTGACAATGCATAGACAAGAATAATTGAATTGGATTTCATCTGGGAAAGCAATAGTAGACAGATTAATTTTCAAAGGCAATGCTATGTTTATGAAGCTGTGAGAATCTGTCCAGGGAGCTTCACCTTATCTATGGAGGTGTTGAGATAGCACAGGAAGCTTTTGGGGTAGAAGAATGACAAGTTGGTGTTCAGTACAGCCAAGATATCTTCAGTTTTTTTAATGGCTAATACAACCAGAGGATAGGTATTATTTCAACCTGATAAAGAGACTCTATCAGCCTTTGGGAAGGAGTCGTATTGAGTGAAGAAAGGGAGAAAAGGCTAGGAAGGATGAGAAAATGAGTAAGTCTAGCCTGAAAACTCACTTGAGTTTTATTTGTTTTTTTCTTTTATAAAAGTGTCAAGCTAACTAAGACAATAAATAAAATATGTTTGCTTCTAAGAATTTATAGTTACTGAAGTTAAGTAAGGAAAATTTCATTCCTGTGCAAATTCATTTCTACTCCAAGGCACGGAGTGGATTTATAGGGCAGGCAACCTTTGATTTAGAACTTGTTTGCTAAGTGTCTTTGGACTGTTAATTTAGAACAGATCTGCAGTCCAAATGATTAGAAGCTTAAATATCCATTAATGTTTCTTTTATCCATTTTATAATTTTCATTCTCTCCCTTTTAGTTCACACATTGTTGCCTTACAAAGAGTAGAGATAAACAGATTATGATGATCATTTAACAGACTATATTAGAACAGAAATGCACACATAATATATATGCTGATTGAATTGGAACATAGTCTTACACTAGTGGATCAGAAACTATTTTTTCCCTAGCATTTTAAAGCATGCATCCTTATTGCCTGGAAATAGCCTCTTTGCAAGTTCAAAACACTTGTATTCTTACACAGTTTTGAAATTTAATTCCCATGTCTCTACATCCTCTGTGCTACAAATCTCACTATCTAAATTTGGTAGAACACTGTTAAATGAGCACTATTGACATGAATCAATTTACCAATGGAATTCAGATAAGAGATTCTAAATTCTGCAGCATAACTATCTATAAAGTGCCTGCCTTTGTACTCTGGTTTCTCCCTTTTGATAAGTAATAATAGAAAGCACAGCACATAAAGATTAACTGGTAGAAACTGCATCATAATGTTTATGGCTCAGAAGGTCCTGCCAAGTCTTCATCTGCACTGAATTTGTGTCTGATGTTACCTAGAGGTGAGGGCTATTAGTGAAGATTTTGTGAAGCATAATGTCAAGTTCAAACAAGACATATTTATGATTGTTTTTAACAAAACACCCATATTAAAAAATAAAGAAATATCTATATTAGATTAACTCTATCAGTAAGTTTCTAAAAATTCATAATAAACCTTTTGTGTTTTTCACCAGTTTTGAGTTTATAGAGAAAGCAGAGAGGAAGAGGGTATCCGTATACTATCTCTACTCCTTCTAGTTTCTCCTGTTATGAACATCTTGCATAGTGTAGTACATTTGTTCCAGTGTTGGATGAACCAACATTGATATTTATTAACTAACATCACAGTTTGCATTCTGGTCCTTCATTCTGTTGTGCATCCCATGGATTCTGACAAATGCACATTGACAAGTATCCACTGTTATGGCAGCAGACAAAATAGTTTCACTGGCCTAAACAGCCCCTGTGCTCTGCCTGTTCAGCCCTGCCTTCCCCCCAACCCCTCCCAGCACCCCCTATCCCTGGTATCACCCAGCCATTTTTATGTCATATCAGCACTCTCCTGCCTTGGGCATAGTTTCCTTTCATTATTGTTTTCATTGTTTTCTGTTAATAACACCAGCAGCTGTTTTGAACGACATTCGTCCTGGTGACTTGCCTTTATCAACTCTCTATTCAATTTTGTTAGTTTGAAATAGATATAAAAATAAAAATTGACAAGACGTAAAACAGTTGTAGCTAGATTTTCAGGGTTTCAGCCGATCATACTTCTCTCGACCTTGTTTATCTGAACAATTCTAAAGACATTAATAAAGGAGACACGAGTTTCTAGACTATTTCTGCTCTCCTGTGCCCCTGCCCCAATTCTAGTCACCATCCAACTCAAAACGAGCCGTCCTTTGCTCAACCAGCAACCAGAAACCTGCCCTTGACTAGAGAGAGCTCAGTGTGGTTCCTGTTTCACATTCAAGTCTCGGATGGTAAAAAAAGCTCCTGTAGGTGGCAGGTCTCTGCTCTAAAACAATCATCTATATTCACGCAAAAAGTGAAAGATTAGACTTATAAGCTCATTTATTTATAGTAACGCAACACTTGTGTTAGCCATTTTAAATAGTAAGTCTGAAAAATTGTGAAAGCGGTGAAATTTTCATTAATCCATCCGAATGCCTTTTATATCCTAACAAACCCCATCTCCAATGTTCTTCCAGTCAGTAGACAAATAAAACACAGGCAAATACTAACACCAACAGAAAACATAAACATGAATTAGTGTGAAGTCAATAAACATCAATAGAAGGGAAGTGTGCGCAGATACTTTTTTTTTCAAAGATTTTTAT
Source organism: Talpa occidentalis (assembly GCF_014898055.3). Lineage (NCBI taxonomy): Eukaryota > Metazoa > Chordata > Mammalia > Eulipotyphla > Talpidae > Talpa > Talpa occidentalis. The sequence continues at coordinate 138,793,672 of NW_023604295.1, read as the reverse complement.
TTATTTACAAGAACTGGGGTACAGACCAGAGGCGCAGGAGGGTGAGAGGATTCACCAGAGACAGAGCAGGGAACAGAACAGGCAGACTGACAAAATACACTGCTGAGGGGAGCAGCGGGCGAGACAGGAGAGGTCTACTGCACCATGTGGGACCCTTGCTGACTGGCCGGGATCGAACCTGTGCTACAGAGGCTGCACAGCTTCACAGCACTGTGCTGCAGACAGCTTCACAGCACTGCGCTCAGCCGCCTGCTCCACCAGGGGAGGCCCCTATGCAGATTCATTTTAACTAAATATGTTTCTGTTAAACATATTCCTTTTATTTTAGACAACATATATGGAACATTAACAAATATAATTCAGATTTCTACCTAGAGCACTGGAACTGATTAATAACATGGAATGTAAACATGAGTTGACTTTAGCTATTTAATTTCCATTCAATATTAATTATTCTCCCAATTATATGAGAAAAATCAGCATCTGTGTAGATATAGCTACGTGTATCCAAGGGCCTTGTCTGATGAACTCAAAATAAACATAGCAGTTCAAAGACATTTGGGATAAAACTGTTAAAACATTATACCCAGCACTCTTTAACTATGATAATAAAAGAATATAGTTGCTCTTCCAGCTGCTACTCAGATGTCAATCGTGAGCAAAAAGGCTGTGGATTGGTGTTCTTCCATAGTTTAATTACAGGTTTGAATGATGTTAATCATAATGTCTTCTTAATGGAATCCAGAGTATCTTATTGGATGTCCCTTGGAATGATATAAAGATACTCTGAAGGAGAGTGGGATAGTTTTCAGTACATGTTTTCACCAATGTACTGGATCACATTCTACACTTAATAAGATTAGTTGAGGTAGCAATTTCAGAATCCCATTTATGGACTTTATTTGCCACAGAGTCAGTAGAAGAAGCCTTATTAAAAGAGCTGAAGTTGGGATTAATTGATCAATAGTACAAATTATGTCCATAGAAAGAATTGCTTTTTAAAATAGAGATTGGATACTAGACTTTGAATTTGTGTTCAATTAATGCTAGTATTCATTTTTTAATTACCTATGACACATTTTAAGAGATATTTAGTATCGTAGCCTATTAAGTAGCTTAATATAATTCAGGATGCAATGAAATTTTTCAGTGGAAATATTTTACTAAGACTATAGTTCTTTGAAAAAGAGTGATATTTCAGTTTAGTTATAGTTAATGCTGAACAGAAGTTAGTAGAGCATCTTATTCCCTTAAATATGAACTTGGGGAGTCAGGGAATTTCTGAGTATATGAAAACTTCAGTGCCAAAAAGTAGAAGACATGAATAAAAAAAGTTATGGAGAAAAAAGCCTACCATGTTCAAAGAGCTACTAATTATTACCCAATACATAGAATTTAATCTAACAGAAATTACATGGAACATATAAACCTATCAAAATTTCATTTTTAATATGAGGAAGAAATAATGGAAGATAAGATTGATCTTATTAAATCTGTTGTTTTCTAAGACGTATGCCTTGAATGGTTTCCCTCTGATATAAACTAGCGAAAAACAATAACTACCCAACCAAAGTCCGATGAAGTTTTAAAATAATGAATGAAATAATTCTTAGAAAAGTATCCAAGGCCTTAATGCAAATTATAAGCAGGATGATGGTGTATTTGGGTGAGTATAGACAGGAAAGAAAAGGTAAGAAAGTAAGAATAAAAAGTAAGTTAATTATATATGAGTTTCAACACAGATCCACATAACAAATAATCTGCTTTGTAGGCAAAATGTCTATGAATCAATATGTGTTACAAATACAGCATACAAAATGGCCTATTTATAAAATATTAATATGTTTTTGCACACATTTATATTTAGAACTTGAAGAGAAAATTTCATCAGATAAAACACTTTGGAGATTAAGATATGTAGGAGATAAGTACATTGTACTGACACTTCTACCCACCAAGGCAGTATTTCCTTTCATTCTAAAATAGCAATATTTTGGGAATTTTACCTCCCATTGCTCCGAAGCTCAGAGTGCTAAGAACTTGCTAATCACTTTTATAGCAGGGACCTTCACTTAGCAGTTATGAAAATCTCCTGTATTAAAATATATATTTTTTTAATTTACTGGTATCTTGTAGGATTTCACATTTTAACATTTAACAGTGTTCTCCAGGAAATGTTGAGGAAAAAAAATAATGTTTAAGACAATTATAAACCAGAGACATCCTGCAGGGGAGGAGGGAAAGGGATCAGCTGGAGGGAGGGAGGAGCTCAGGGGACTGAGGTGATGGTGCGCAGGTGCCTTGGGGAAGGAAATTCTGTGGGGACTACACCTGAGGAGGTGGGGAAGCAAATATTGTTTAAAAATGAACAATGATGTAAAAAACAAAAAGTTAATTAAAAATGAAAAAATAAGGTCTAGAACATTATGTAAGGGATGCCATCTTCTAGGTAACACAATGACAAAAATTACATACATGTATAGACACCGGCAGACAGACATGTATTGCAAAAAGAAACACTAAGTACATAAACCAAAAGCTAAGAAAGGCAGCAACATTCTGGGGAGATGGATCAGAACGAACTTCTCTGAATATACATTTTTCTCGTAATTTTAACTGATAATCACATTTCATATTTTCAAGAAATAAAACTAAGAAATGGCATACACTATATGTAAGATAAAGCAAATAAGTATTATTTTGTTAGAAACCATGATTTTTATGGTAGTTATTAGTTTGAAATAAAAGGAATAAGTTTAAAATCTCAGTAATGTTAAACTAGATTTGGAAATATCAATATGAAATGGGTTTTATTTCCCCTAAAAATAGGCATAGGTATCTTTTGAGAATCAATAATCTATTTTTAAAAAACATGAATTGCAAGCACAATCTTTGTGCTTGAAAACACTATATGATTATACCAATAGATGTATTTGCTTGAAAAAGTCAAGGTTGATAGTGACATAAGATGGTACCACTTCAGGTCAACTCTAAGACTAGAATTTGACAGCACTTATGGATGGGGGAGGGAAATTTGACATTTCATTTGATATAGTCTGACATTACTTGACACTCCTCTGCAATCACGTATTGGCCTTGTAATCTATATGTAAGAAAGAGATGACCCCCCTCTATGTACCAGTTTTCCTGTCACTTAACCGGTCTATCTCTTCCGAAGGTGTCAGGCTGCAAACAAGACTTGCCCCACAAATTACATGTGGAATAATCACATCTGCAGATGCCTGGCTCAGCAAGATTTTATTTTTTCCTCAAATGCTGGAGATGGTAAGCGGAATGATGCTTTGACAACTAAATGCCTTGTTTGTGTCCCTGTTTTCAGTAACTGATAATTTAATATTAAAACCATGTAAGTGACTAAACAGTGGAACATTTTCTCCTTCATCGTTGGCATCATTTAGAACTTATATTTGTAAAGGTACCTATCCATGTTTGTGCCCACGCCTTTCATGAGAAACATAAAAAGTCACTTTTAAATGTTTGTGGTGGGCCTCTCTGGTGGCACAGAGGTTAAGTCTCCATGCTGTAAACTATCACCAGCCACTGCAGCATGAGTTCGATCCCCAGCCAGGGAGCTGACCCACATGGAGAAGAGAGCAGACCTCTCCTGTCTCTCCTGTCTTGCCCGCTGCTCTCCTCAGCAGTGTATTTCAGTAGACCCACCTGTTCTGCTCCCCACTCTGTCTCTGGTGAATCCTTTCACCTCCCACATCTCTGGTCTACTCCAATTCTTCTATGCATAAATAAATAAAATAAATCTTTAAAATAAATAAATAAATAAATAAATAAATGCTTGATTTGATTCTACCCCAGAATTGAGTCTGATGTAGTTAAGTTTGCTCTGATTGCATCTGTCCAGATTCTCCAGATGAATCTCATGACATCTGTGGACCCCACAAGGAACTGGATGAAGAGACCTGTCAATGTGTCTGCAAAGGGGGGCTCCGACCTTCCAGCTGTGGACCCCACAAAGAACTAGACAGAAACTCATGCCAGTGTGTCTGTAAAAACAAACTTTTCCCCAACTCATGTGGGGCCCACAGAGAGTTTGATGAAAAGACGTGCCAGTGCGTATGTAAAAGGACCTGTCCAAGAAATCAGCCCCTAAACCCTGCAAAATGTGCCTGTGAATGTACAGAAAATCACCAAAAATGCTTCTTAAAAGGAAAGAGGTTCCAGCATCAAACATGCAGGTAAGAATTCTTCATACATAGTATTCATTTCTTTGAGTGGAGAGACTTTTCTCAGTCCAAAGAAGTTTTCTTCACCAAAATGGCAATTGCTTGTTAGCAAGAGACCAGTGGGCCTGGAAAATGAATTCTGATACTTGGTAACCCAGTTCTAAGCTTATATGAGACTAGGTTTGCTCTCCCAAAAGCAGGTCAGGAGTCCTGAGAATCAAACTAGAATCAAGCTCAGAATCTACTGGAAATCCTTGTCCCAGAGGCTAAGGTAGGAGGCTAAGGTAGTACCAATGGAGGACAGATGCAATGCCCAGACACCTGTAGAGAATTGTCAAGATAAGCCTATGCAATGTACACCTACCCTCACCAAAAAACATACCATCAGATACCACTTAGGACAAGTATTCAATGCATAGAACATTCTTCTGCAAAATTTACATATGATAAGATAGTACCATCACTATAGATTTGTCTCTAGAAATGCAAATATTTACACTAAATATTTAGTGGAATTTAGAGAAATAATATATTGTTAAAGGTTCTTAAGACTCATTCGTTAACCTTTGTTTTCTTTCCTCTTTTGAATATTTTGCACAATAACTATATTCTGATTTTATTTGCATAAACGTAATTACCTAAAGGATGCTTCAAAACTACAGAATAGAACTACTAAATCTTACTAAAGATAATTTTATATAATCTTCTGGATGAACCTACACTATATTGAAAATCTGAACTGTTTTGTTTTCATAACACTTTCTCTTAATAAATATTAAATTCCCAAAGGTGATTGGCAGAGTATGTATTCTTTGGGCTACTGCCTTAATTGGCAACTTTCATTGATAATTTATTCCTTTTACTTAATAATATCTGTGGTCTTGTCATAATGTATTATTTTCAATGAAAAGAAATAACAATTTAACTAAATGTGTTTTTCGTTTTGCAAAAGAAACAATTTCAAAACCACATCTGTAACTTTTCCGTAGTGTGCTCAAGTGAGGCTGTTTTGGATTTTTCCCTTTATAATCACTCCCATTCGCACATGTGAGCTAGAGTTATACTCCAGTTATTCAGAGATACTTCTGATTTGTTGGAGCAATAGAACTACTCTGTTATAGACTCATTTGTCCTTTCACCACTCCTGGAAACTGGAAGTCTAGAGTGGGAGGAGAGGGCCCACCATGGTGAATTCATCCTGCCACATGGGGTCACGTGGAGCCCAGGTGGAGAAGTTGGGAGCCACCATCATGGTTGCCATGGAGACCTTGGGTGGGAGTGCTCCCTGCCCCCCAAAACCCCCCTTCTGCCAAAATGACTGTGTCCCATCCCTGATATATGAGTTCCATCCAAATCCCAGACCCTTGTCAGCTCTGCCATGCTCACAGGGTCACAGTCAATTGGCAGACCCTAAATAATCTCTGGTTTATGTTACTTTCATCCACAAAACAGAGGGCACTTCAAAAGAACTAGCGCCTAGAACATCTCATTTTCCCATGTGTTATATCAGCAAGCAAGATGTTATTATTTCAGGCTTTCCAATCCCTCTTATGTTTTAATTCTGAGCACAAACTTCAACAATGTACTAAGCTGAGAACAATGTGATGATAAAATGAGTCATTTTGCTTTTGTTTGGAATTGAGACAAACACGAAAGGCAATTTATGATAGCAGGAAGAATTCATCACCTTGATCTTTAAACGAGTGTGTGACTCCTTGTTTTCCCAGTTGTTACAGACGACCGTGTACTAATCGGCTCAAGCATTGTGAGCAGGGACTTTCATTCAGTGAAGAGGTGTGTCGCTGTGTCCCTTCCTATTGGAAAAGGCCACACATGAACTAAGATTGGACCGTTCTCCAGTTCGTAGTTCCAGCTTTTCCTATCATGGAAATCTGTGTCACCACCTCAGAACTGTTTGTGAACAGAGAGACCTTTGTAGGACCCTGAGGACAAACATGAAAGTCAATGTTTCCAGAAGTTTGTGGACAACTTTACAGAAATGGACTGGAGTTCACCTGCAAAGACCTTTTTTAAAGACTGGTTTTCTGCCAATGGCCAAACAGCCGAGGTTTTTCTCTTGTGATTTAAAAATAATGACTATATAATTTATTTCCACTAAAAATATTGTTTCTGCATTCATTTTTATAGCAATAACAATTGGTAAAGCTCACTGTGATTCAATATTTTTATATCATGCAAAATATGTTTAAAATAAAATGAAAATTGTATTATAAGCTGGTAAGTTCGTTCTATTATCATCTTACACTATAAGCAAAACTTGATATTATGAAAACCTTCATATTCTTCTGCTCTTTTTCTTTTCCTCTAACAGGAAGTCAGGTTTGATGGCTATGAATAAGTGTGTTTCTATAAAAGAAATATCAGTGGAACAGCTGTTGCTATTACATGTTCCTCAAATTCATCTCAATATATTTAATGATTTTAGCACAAGATACTTTTGAATTTATAACCAAATGAATCCATAAAGAACATATTTTATAGAGAGTCTGTTTAGCAAATGATACCCTGAGCACATTCAGGGTCTTAAGTTGGTATAATGTCCTTCAATATGTATTAAAATGGCTCTAACATATTATACTAAAAAAACATTTTCCAAAGATTTTACTTCTTCTGACTAGCTAAAATACTTTTGGTGAGCTGAATTGTTCCTACATGATACATTTAAAATAAACTGAAAGTAAGATTAAAATGCTCATTCTTCAAAAGTCATCACATAAAATACTCTTCACTAGGAGTAAATATTGTGCCTGCATAAATACAAACAAATACAGATTGCTGATAGTGGACTGATTATTTTCTGGTGACATTGCTACTAACAAGTACATAAGAAAATAAATAGTTCTGAAAGAAGAAAGATTCTATAAAGTAACATAAAGATAACTCTCTAGAAGCTTGAAAATTTAATTTAGCAAAAATATTTTAAGTAACTTGGTGACTTCTCAGTGCAATACAAAATGTTTGCTACAAAATTACTTGTTTTCATTAGAAATATTTAATTAGGTGATTGATACCCTAAAAAATATCTTGTGTTTTCAAGACTGACTTTAAAATTTTTGTTGCATACAATGTGTACTGAATTCCAGTTATCTGTTTTGTACAACTTTAACATCTATAGTTTGCAAAGATTTTTCATGTATTGGTGGGGAAAATGTAGTCTTCTGGAATTCTCTCATTATACACTTAAGACTATCTTCCTATTTTTTAGGAAAGATGACTCTGTAGGCAGAAAATAATATATATTATACATTCTATGCACCAGCTAAGGTCTAGGTAATTTTCCAACTTGAGAACAGAAGAACAAAAAACTAAAAGAAGATAAGTAAATTTGACAACAGGTATAGTTTTATTAAGATATATCTGAGAGAACAAATTCAGGGATGATAACAAAAGGAGATATCTTTCTACCGGATGGCGAGAGACAACAACTGGTGCCTGAAGTGGTCTAGGAAATTCAGCTGGGATTCAATTCGTTTTTCATTTCTTTTGAGCCAAGTAAACAAACATGATGTAATCTGTTATAGCAATCTGGACAATCATTTTGAGTTGTGGTACATCTGAATTCATTCTTTTAGCTAAGAAAAAAAAATCTAAGTTTAAATTAATTCGAGGCCATGTAAGGAATATGAGAAAATGATACAATGACTATTTAAATGATGATCCTAAAGAAATTCTGTGGGTTAACAAATGGCTTCTCAGAATATAAGGGTAACCATCCCCCAAAAAAAATCACTAAATTAAAAATTACAGGCTGAGGAGTGCCAGAAGAAATAATTATTAGTCCCTGGAGATGTAATCATTTTGATACAAAGCAATAATAACATGGATGAGACAAAACATTGCCAGAGATTCTTGCAATTTTATATGAACTGTAAAAATCTCACTTTGCTACAACATAGCCATTGCAATTTGGTGGTGCCAGTTAAGAAGATGACCTTGAGAGACAGCGAAACAATTATTAGTAAATAAGCAAATATGATTGAACAAAATGCTTATATATATATAATGCTTATATTATATATATATATATATATATATATATATATATATATATATATATATATAAAGAATGTTATATTCTTTAAGGCTTTGGAATCACCAATCCAGTCAGTCTAAAGGCTAAAGATGAGAGAAAACACTGGCATACATGGCAACAGTTAATATATCCAATCTTGCAAAGTTTATAAACTTTTTTTGGCGTAGAAACCTAACCTTATACACTCCATTTAAGGGACTCTAGGAAAAAATATTTTGATAAGCAGTTCTATAAGATTTAGTTTCCAGATTTATTTTTTTGGAAGGGGCTTTTAAGAGTTGCTAACTGCTTGAGTGAATCATTTCATTATTAGAATTTTGAAAAATAACCTTTGGCTTCCAGATCCACACAAAACAGAAGTATGAGTCCTGTGACTATAAGAAGGTGCTCACTGGCTCACCCCCTTTTAGGAGGAGGAGAGTCACACAGTCACCTCTTTGGACCTGGGGATACTGACTCTAAGGAATTTCACTCAGCGGGTGAGAGAAAGGCAGCAGACATAACAGTGCACATTACACCAATTGTTTGAGCCTCTTGCAAAGCTCATGAAACTCCTTACATGGCTTAGTCCACCTTCTTAGGACATGGGGGGGGCGAGGGGCAGGTGAAGTGCTAATCACACTTCTGTCTGCCTACATTTTTTCTCCATCACTATGCAGTTCCCCATGATATCAGTCTTCATTATCACATTCGTCCAGGATACACCTGTACCTATGCCTCTTAAACTGAAAATGACAATGGCAATGACCTAGAAATAGTGCTTTGCTCTAAAGACAGACCATTGAAGGTCTGTAGTTTCTTTTTTTTTTTTTTAGAGACTTTGCAAATTCTTTCAGCAAATGACTGTTGTGAATTCCCTTAGGAAGAGTGACTTTACAAGGATTTTGAATCTGCGAAGTTTCCCTCTTCCAGATATGCCTAGTTTTTGTCAGAAGAGGGTACCTCAGTTCATTTTCAAAAAAAAAATTATTTATGCATACAAGAGCTGGGGTGTAGGCCAGAGGTGGGGGGGGAGGGGGAGAGGAGTCACCAGAGACAGAGTGGGGAGCAGAACAGACTGAAACACAAAACACACTACTGAGGGGAGCAGTGGGTGAGTTGCTTCCTGCACGGCTGAGGATCAAACTCTATGCTGCAGTGGCTGGTGATAGCTTGATAGCTCTGTCTTTAACACTTGCACCACCAGGGAGGCCCCTCCTTTCATTTTAACCACACTCCGGCCTGCTCTAATCTGGCCCATTGCCTTCACAGAATCCCTTCATACACTGGGAGGCTGAACCACAGATAGCTATTTGCTCACAGTTCTAGAGATGAGAGTGCAAGATGAAAGTGCAGTCAGGGTTGGTTTTGGGGAGACCTCTTTTCTGGTTGTAGGCAGGTGCATTCCCACCTTCTTACCATGTCCTGATATGAGAACTTTGCCTGAAGAGGGATAAAGATCTCTGGTCTCACTTCCCTCAAAAGACACTATCAGAGCACCACCCTTGTGACCTCATTAAACCTTCATTATATCCCTAAAGGACCCATCTCCAGATGCCTAAAAATTGGGGACTTGATCTTTGGCATTCAAATTTGGAAAGGAAACATTCAGCTTGTCACATTTCCTGTCATGTACAAATTGTAATTGGCAAGAAAGAATCGAATATGAATCAAACATTTTGAAACCAAAGAAAGTATTTCTTTCAGAACTGACAGAGAATGTGAATAGTGTGGGCTAGTGGTATGAGAGAAAAATAAACTCTGTAGACAGAAAAGTTATTTCAAGAACACCCAAGTTATACCTGAAACTCCGTCTGAGAGAATTTGTTAAAAACTAGACTGAGCTTTCTGTGAAAGTATCTGGAAGTATAACTTGGATTTTGCTCCCAACATGAATTATAAATTTTTCTGCCTGAAAGGTTAATACATCAAGGCACCTCATATTGTAATGAGCTTATATTGAACTTTAATCAGAGGACTGTTGCTGTCAATTATTATGAATACAGTATTAAATTGGCAAAACGAATTCTGCAGATAAATATGGCAATCTGTCCATGGTTTTCCAGGCAAAGGATACAAACGGATGACCCTCTTCAACTTTGGGATTCCATGGGTAACCAAGAATCAAAGCTACAGTTGTTTCAATAAAGTACTTTTTTAGTTCCTTGGTTGATGTTTGTAAAATTGGCAATTAAGTTAATGTTTAAAGTAGTGTTTGATCCATAGTAAACCCTCAATAAGTAATTTCTATAAGCATTTTAGGCTTGTCAAATCCTCTTTTAAAACCACAATTAAAGTGTTCAGAAATTCAGCTTCATTTACAAATTGCAACAAAGTTCTGAGAAAGCAAATACTTGAGAAAATGTAAGTATTTAACGGAGTAAACTTATAGAATCAAGTATCACCACTTAAGGATGATATAAAGCAATGTTGTAATATATTTTGGAATTTATTCATTCATCCAATAAGATTATGAAATGTTGTATTTTTAATATATTTTTCCCAACTAGTTGTCCTTCAATATGCAAGAAGTTATACAGATATACAAAGAATGGAGAGTAAGTATGAACCAACAAGATAAATATCTAAGAATAAGGAGCAGTATTAATATTTTAAAATACAGACAGAAAGAAAGGAAAAGAGCAAAAAAAAATTCTAAAGTGTCTGAATATTAATGACATTAAGTAGGAGATAAATTTTGTGTTCAAATTTCTACTTGATTGAGAATTCCTCATATCATTTTGGTAAGAGTTTCCTTCGTTTTTAATAAAATGCATTTTACTCATAAGCCTTAGGCATTCCATTAAAATTAACATTTCTGGGCCTCCCTAGTGGCGCAGGGGTTAAGATGCAACCTATGAAGCCATCTGCAGTCACTATAGCACGAGTTTGATCCCCGGCCAGGGAGCTACCCGCATGGTGCACCAGACCTCTCCTGACCATACCTGACTCGCCCACTGCTCCCCTCAGCACTGTATTTCAGTAGATCTGCCTGTTCTGTTTCTCACTCTGTCTCTGGTGAATCCTCTCACCCCCCATACTTTTGGCTTGTACCCCAGTTCTTATATGCATAAATTAATTTTTTAATTAAAAAAAATTAACACTCCTGAAACATTACATATGAAGGAATTGTTTTAAAAGGCAATGTGATCTGGAAAATATCACTGAGCCATGCACAAAGTAAATAACACTATGTCCTCAGTCTATTACTTGCTTATAGGACTAGATGTAATTACTTAACAGTTCTTATGGAAATATGAACTATGCTCAAAAATAGCTGTCTTAGGAATTCCCTTCCATTTATAGAATATTTGAATTTAAATTTGTATACTTTCCTTTCTAAAAGGAAAATGAATATATAAGGGTCTACTGAAATCAGGGCTACCTTTTCTAAAAGGTGAGCAGAGTGCTCTGTCATGTGGTTGAAAACATAGTTTGTTGAAAAGGGTTAGAAGTTAAAGGTGAGGGCCTCCCCGGTGGCGCAGCGGTTGAGAGCTGGGTTGCTAAGCTGCCCGCAGCCTCTGCGGCACCAGTTCGATCCCCAGCTGCTCCCCGGCCACCAGAGGAGGGTCCCACATGGCGCGCAGACCTCTCCTGTCGCCCGCTGCTCCCCTCAGCGGTGTACTTCGGTCCTTCTGCCTGCTCTGCTCCCCGCTCTGGCTCTGGTGAATTCTCTCACCCTCCCGCACTTCTGACTGTACCCAGTGCATGTATTAACAAAAACAAACAAACAAACAAATAAATAAATAAATAAAGCATGCCTCTATTTTAAAAAAAAAGTTAAAGTGGAGAATGGTGATATCTTGGAAGACAGGAGATCAAACTATTTAAAATATAGTTAAATTTAAAAATATAACTACAAAAATCTCCAGACCAAAAAATGTGTGTGTATATAATTTTAAAACACTAACAGATAAGTGAAAAGTAAAATTGGACTTGACTCTGATGTTAATAAAAAAAATAGACCATCCTCCACGTACTAGAATATTCGAGAAAGCCTAAATGTTATTGACTACCTTCACCTTTCAGGTGATACATTTATTTTACTGTAATTCTGCAATGATCTTCTTTAATGACTCACTCTTTATACATTTGGGAATAATGTGATCTTGAAATAAAACATTTATAGTAGAAAATTCAAAAGTGTGTATATAAGAAAATGAAAGTGACTTCCAATCACACTATCCAAACATAGTCATTGCTGGCATTATAGATTTTTATGATGATTTTCATGAATATACAAAACTGGGGTCATGTGATTAATACATATTTGCTTCATACGTTTAGTACTTTTTGTGCACATTTTCACAGTGTTTCAATTTTGCACAATTTCATATTACAGTTGATCAAAAAATTATGACTTATTCTATTACATTTGAACATTTCTTTACCTTATAATTTTTACTGTTCCTATTGCAACACTGTGTGTTTTACATTGTGCTTTCTAGTTCCTGACATTAGTTCCTGTTTGTGGAACCTATGTGTTGAAGGTATCAGTATATTAGAGGTCTTGATACATAGTCCTGATACTGTCCTCCAGAAAGAGCTCTCCTCCTGTACTCATGCCCATTTGGACAGAACTTCAGGCTCAACTTGGGTATAATTTGTGTCTAAAGATTGAAATCAGTTGGAATGGAGGGTCTTATCACCAATAGTTTGAACTCTTATTTGGTGTTGACTCATCTAAGAAATTAAAGTGAGGATTTTTAAGCATAATAAAATCATGCTGTAAATATGCCTGTTTTTAAGTATGCAAGCAAGATTCACTAAGTTTTTGTTATAGGAATAAGATCACATCTTTGTTGTGGGATTCTGTTTTTATTTTTTCCCCTCTGCCCCCCTACCCCCGTTCTGGTTTTCTTGCATATACAGTGCCCACTGTGTCATAGTGTTTTGTCTGCTCTAGAAATTTTATGTCATTAAACAGAATTGAAAAATAAAAGTCACTACCAAAGCAACTTGAAAAAAATTGTTACATTTGCCCTGAATATTAATAGTTGGCTCACACAGATCTAATTTCTATTGATTCTTTTTGATTGAGTCATTCCACAAGATTCAATCACTTTTCTTAGAGTTCCTATTAATTTTTCCACATTTTATCATTATTCTCAATGGCCTATGGAGCAAACAATGAAGAAATATGTAGTCATTCATTTTGTGTCCTAACTTACGATGTTGAAATGACCTAATTTGAATTATATAACCATGAATTGAAAAAAAAAATTCTGACTAAAATAGATGCACCTTATTAAAAGGTTGTAAATGATGTTTCAAAAAGTTACTTCTCACTTCTCAAGAAGATTGTCCTTAAATATATTAAAATGCCAAGCCAAATTGATGCAAAGAGAATATACAACTAATAGTGCAAGTTAGAAAGTGCTAGTGGTTTTTCTGTCTTCCCTCATTATACCTCTTTCCAGACTGCAGTACGCAGGACACCCTCAAGGTGAACACGCAGTGTCTGACATAAACAGTCCTTAGTCTTCATTCCCTTCCCTGTCCAAACACCTCCCCCCTAAGAGGCAGCTGTAAGGTGTGCCTAGGACACTCAACTGGATTTGTCCAGTCTACCAGCTGAATTATATCTCAAAAGATAATATTCCTCAGGTCCAAAAAGTTACAGAAATGCAACCTCTGACCTCTTTGATCTATGAAATGGCTCTTCTGGTTCCAGTGTCATTTATATTTTCCAAACAGAAGTTGAAATGTTTCAGGTAAGAAAGAAAATTTCTTTATTTATTTATTTATTTTTTTTTTTTGTGGGACCCTCGCCAGTGGCCGGAGATCGAACTGGCGCTGCAGAGGCTGAGGGCAGCCTCGCAGCCCAGCACTCAACCACTGCGCCACCAGGGGAGGCCCAAGAAAGTAAATTTAAAACATTGTGTTTGGCAGCTTTCCATGTATTTTTATTTCACACAATGTTATGAACAATCATCATATTTGAAAGGAAGTTTTCTAGCAGAAATCACCTCAAATATGTTTCTCTTCTGCCCTGTTGTCTTCTTTTCCTCTCACAAGCCTTCTGAGACATCCCCTTTCTCAGTGATCCCATCTGTTAAGGTGTCATCTGTGTGAAGTAGCCTTAAGCTGTCAAATTTTATTTTAGCTAGTATTTTTAATAAATCTCTAACCATTATTTTGTGTGTTCCTCAGACAGACTAAAATAGTCAACTGTTAATTTATGTTTTCAATTTAAATACATTTAATGCAATTCATCAATTTTTTTTAATCACCAAAAGAATTTGGTTATTTTTCTCCCCATGAGATTATTCCAAATGAAAAGTAAGTTCAGTACTTTAGACAGCACCTTCTCCATCTTGTGCCCTCTCAAGCGCAGGGAGGATTTTGCAGATTGTTTGTTCTCGTATTTTCCTGCTAACTTAGTTCTTTCACGAGTGCAGTCTGTTGAACTAGTCTGCCTTTGATAACAAAATAACTTTAAATTCCCTATGGCCTGGTGAGCTTCTGTGCCACATAGTTCTATTTATATGAAACCAGAAATTTCCGTGTAATTTCATATTCTCTGAAATGCATTCCCCATAGCCAAGTCAACTCAAAAAGTTAACTTTCGAGATAATATCTAAAAAGAAAATCTTACTTGTCTCAGACTAAAGGAATGGGTTTCATTTCAATATTTCCTGTTTTCAATGCATTGCCTGACAGAACTATTGTGTGTAATACAAAGTCTGATTCAATTAGAAACCAAATGGTAACAATTGAATTTCAGCTCAAGCCTTTCAAAAAAATATAAGGAAGTTGAACTACTGGAAAAGAGAGTCAATACCATACTTTTTGGGAGATTCAGATGTTATGCACTGATGTCAAGGGTTTCTTTGTCATTGAACTGATGAATTAGGGTAAGACACAGTTCAAAAGTCAACCAATTGACAAATGAGAAAATTCAATATATCTTTTGCCATTTACAGTATAAATAAACTGAAACAATGAATGAAAAATATTTGTCTATTTCTATACTGGAAATGCTATATCCAAATATATCTGCCAAGTTGAAGATGACATCAGAACACGAAAACATTTCCAAAAATGAATACACTTTCAACAGACGTATCTAGCCCCAATTCGTGCACACTACAGCACAGTTTTCATAATATATGTATAATATTATTTCTTTATTGCTTCTTCACCATTTTACAATTCCTTCTCCAGAATTCCTATCAGTCATATATTTGGCTTCTTAAACTTATTCTCCCAAATGTGTTTTCTTTTCATCAAGATTTTCAGTTTCTTAGTATTTTTATGGACACAGAAGTGTTTTTGCATTTGATCTTCTAGTGAAGTATTCAAGCTTCAAATGTGATTTTTATCTCTTGCAATTTATCTATTGAGTTGTTTACTTGCAAAAGTATGTTTTTGTTTTAATCCTTATGGCTCATTGTTGGTAGTTAGGAAGTTGTGTTTCTGCAGAAGCACTTGGAGGACTTTTACCTTCCCAGATTCAAGATAAGGCAGATTCTATTCCTCTTTGGATTTTGAGAATCACGTCAATAATGTGGGACTGATAGAGAGTTTCCCACATATCTCCCCAGAGCTCAGAAAGCCAGCTCTTCTCAACATAGTCTGCTTTTTCTGCCTTCTGTCCCCAAATGAAGGTGATATTATACAATCTCTTGAGCAGCCAAAAGTTAAGAAATCTCTTCTAATCTCTATCAAAATATCCAAAGACCTAAAACCTTACCTAAACTCTATTCCATATAGATGACGATCCTTGTTAGTCCAGTAGACACAAAAAGCTTTCAGTCAGAGATGAGAAGAAAATAGGTGATATTAGATCATCATTTTCACAGCCAAGCTTTGGAAAATTAATATATTTAACTACTGAAATTTCAATATTGGAACTAAAAAAGTTATAAGATATACAACTATGTAAAAGGCACTGATCTATTGGTATCACACAGTCGCTACATGAGAGAATAGCAGGCTAATTCCTGCTATAAATTAGGTATCATATTAGATGTTTCACACGATTTTAAAAAATCTCTAACATCCTAGCCTTTTAGTTTTAAGTATTACATTTAGAGGTTTGGAGAATGAGGAGCTAGTGCTTAAAAACATTTATTCTGAAGACAAAATAACTCCTTATCTCACCTTTATAAGTCTTAGATATTTTATCAGTTGGTTGGAGATCCCAACTGTGCTTATCTTTAGGACTGATGTAAAAACTCAAAGAGGAGGTCAAGGAAATCAAATGTGCCTGCAATGACAAAGAGGAAACTGATGGAGTGAACCAATTATTTGAAGGATTCAGGTTCTATATCAAGGCAATAAGTCAAATATTTCTTGGAACACTCTCCCTCAAAAGCTGATGAGAAATAAGAGGGAAATAGCTCAGAAATATTTACTACATTGATATATTTACAGACATATTTAGCTGCACTCAAGCAAAAACACAATAAAACCAGGATGTGAAAGGGCATTTGCTCAAAATGAACTTTTCTCTTCTAATCATGTAAAATCCCGTTCAAGAATCTGCCAAACCTTGAATAATTATGTGAGAGATCTAATCTTCCTCCCATGTCATTATAAATCACAGAAAACAATGTTCAGCTTTAGCCCCATAGAATTATGACTGTAAAATACACAAAGATCATTGCAAGGGTCACATACTACCAAGCAAAATTATGACTTACAATGAAACTCACGCATGTCAGCAAAAGAAAGTAAACCAAGAGGTTTAGAGAGAGAGATCCCAGGAATCAAGAACACACAGGTGACTGCTTGGGAATTGGCCCCTTGTTCAAGCAGCCCAGTTGAAAAAAATAAAAAAGATGGCCAGCCCCCTTGTTGCAACAGCACCCCACCAGGCTCCACTGGACAAAAATAGCAATAACAATGATGACAGCCATGATGATGATGATGATGAAGATGATGATGAAGATGATGACGGTGATAACAAAGGGTTAATCCAAACCAAACCAATAATAAATTCTTAACATCTGGCTGCAAAACTGAAGCAACTAGAGGAGGAGGTGAGAGTGGAGGAGGGAAGGAGCCCAGTGGAATATTGTGGAGGTTTGCAGGACCAGTGGTGATGGGCAGGGGGTGAAAGAACACATTTGTAGAGGTTTGACCGCATAACCCCTGTAGGAGATACATGACCCCATAGCCCCTGTAGGAGATACAAAGATGTAGCCTAGTTTACCTCAATAAACACAATTTGGAAAGAAACAAAAAGTGTCTAAATTACCTCTGGTCACAAACCTCTTTTTTTTTTTTTTTTAAAGATTTATTTATTTATTAAAACAAGCACTGGGTACAGTCAGAAGCGCAGGAGGGTGAGAGAATTCACCAGAGCCAGAGCGGGGAGCAGAGCACCCAGAAGGACCGAAGTACACTGCTGAGGGGAGCAGCGGGCAGCAGGAGAGGTCTGTGCGCCATGTGGGAACCTCGCCAGCAGCCGGGGATCGAACCAGTGCTGCGGAGGCTGCAGGCAGCTTCGCAGCCCAGTGCTTAACTGCTGGGCCATCAGGGGAGGCCCCACAAACCTCTTTCTTAGCAATTTCTCTTTGAGAGTGGCAGTGATATCTTCACAGGCTGACAAAGTGACCAATAGGTCTCTGGGGAAACTGGAAGATTTCCAAACTGAAAAATACTCACATAGAAGAGTCAGTGGCAGAGGAGAGTTGAGAAAGGGAGGATCATTTGTCCACAAAACAACTTGGATGACATTCACATGCCATTTTGGAGGTGCTGGAATCTAGGCAAACCCATGTTGCCACAGATCAAAGGTCATGAGAAAACCAAAAATTACTTATCTCATTCTTGACAGCTCAAAACTACACCCAGAAAAGTTTTAGGCCAACTTCTTATGAAAGGAAAAGCTTAATCTAAGTGCTTTACATAGTAAGTCCTCATATTTGAAAATTCTGGGACTTGTCATGTCCAACTTTTCCTACCCCACACCTCGTTTACTTTGATTTTATTAACATTATAATTATTCTAGTATCATAGTTTTTACTGTTCATTCTCAAAATGGCTGTAAGTTTTCTTAAAATGGGTCTAGTTTGAGTCCATAAAAAGAGAATACCTTTAAATTTGCAATGAAGAACAATATGTCAAGTAAATAATGGATACCCATTTATGAGTGAATTCTCCATGCTCTTCAAATATAATTCTCAACATATCCTCTGCCCCAGGCACAAACAGCAAACTAACGATAGAGTACACTGTTCAAGCCCTCTTCAAACATCAAAGTTCAAAAGCTTGAACCTGAGATAATTATCGTCATGTCACCAAAGTCATTCTGAAAGCTGATGCTGAGGAACAAATAATGAGGAAGAAATTTTTCTAGGCATCTTGGAGAGTTATTTAGACATTCCAAAGAGTTCAATCGTTCTAGGGAATTATGAAGACAAAAAAGAAAGCGATACACGTAGTATTAAAATATAAATTTTTCTTCGGTGACTTTTCAAATTTTGTGTTAAACAATCCTTCTGTGTTCATTATGTCCAAAACTCACATCAGCTAGTAACAAGACTTTCCTTAGCTATTTGTTTCACAAGGAATCGTTTCTTTGTGTGTGTGTTGGGTCAGGTGTCTGGGGGAAAGTGTCTAGTCTTAGCCATTGTATAGGTGTGGAGAGTTCAAAATTGAGTTATTAATATGAATGAATTGAGTGCTTGTTATTTTTATATTACTCTATGTGCTTTGCCCATAGATATTAATTTAAGCCCCATAACATCATCGCTTGAGGTAGGTAAAGGTTATTTCCATTTTATTTTTTTATTTTTTAAAGATTTATTTATTTATGTATACAAGAACTGGGGTACAGGCCAGAGGTGGGGGTGGGGTGAGAGTATTCACCAGAGACAGAGTGGGGAATAGAACACGCAGATGTACTGAAATACACTGCTGAGGGGAGCAGCAGGTGAGACAGGAGAGGTCTGGCTGGGGATTGAACTCGTGCTGCAGTAGCTGTGGATTGCTTGCTTCATAGTGCTGATGCTTAACCCCTTGTGCCACCAGGGAGGCCCCTTATTTCCATTTTAGAAATAAGGATACTGAGGCATGAAACAGTTACAGAAATTCTCCTAAACTGTGGAGCTAATAAATGATATCAGAGGGAATTGAACCCCAGGTACCTGCCTACTGAGTTCACTTTATAACTACATAGCTATTCAATGTAAAAGCATTGAAATACATAAACACTAGCAGACATTAATAAGCAAAGTGAGATTTCTGAAGTTAAGAGGGAAGGGATGACAGGGTGAAGGGAATGCAATGGATGGTGCTGGAGGAAAGTAAAAAAATAACAGAGAGATAACTTTTAAAAAATTGTGAAATACTCCCATGGTATTTTTTTGGACTGCTTAAGTGCACACTCAAGTGACAAAGCCAGAAGCTGTTTGCACATTCTAGCGGCATCTGTAATTACTAATGAGCCCTGTTCCTTGTGAATGCGGAGTTTACTCAGTTCACCTGCCCTTCATCCTAAAGAGAGAAAATGCACGTTAGGCTAGAGGACAAGAGACAGAAAACAAGTAACCCCCCCATATACACAGCTCAGCACACATTATAAGGGGTGCCCCCTTAATTTATTTCCAAATGCAAAGAAAAATCCACCGGTAATTTGTAGACACCATGATTCAGAGTCCCCAGGATTTACTTTGAGAGTTGACAATATTAAGATACTTTAACCTGTAACCTTTGGCAGGATGTGGGGTAGAAAACAGTTTCATCTCCATATGAGGAATCAGCAGGTTTTTGCCCCCGCCTTTATTTTTAGTTTAGTTTAGTTTAGTTTAGTTTAGTTTAGTTTAGTTTAGTTTAGTTTAGTTTAGTTTAGTTTCGTTCAGTTTGGTTTGGTTTGGTTTGGTTTGCTTCTTAGCACTGGGCACCCCAGAAGACACCACAGGCGGGGAGCTCCAGGTACCAGATGCGGAGGACACTGAGCTCTTGGGAGCTGAAGAGGAACGAGAAGGAGCGAGAGGCTACCAGAAGGTCTGACATAGTTGGAGTCAAAGACACCAAAAGACCCACCTTGCGCCGTGTCCCGCTCGCCTCGGGGCTCCACTAAGGCAGTTCCCGGGGGTGTGGAACTAAGAAACTTCAAGTACAGGGTGGGGCTGAAGACTGTGAACTTGGAACCAATATGCTGAAGGAGCCGATGACGGCGTTTGAGGGCTGTGTGCAGTTCCTGGACGTGGCTGTCTTCACCAAGATCTAAAAGCCATCATGTGTCATGGCCCTCAAATATAAGTTTGAAAGAGTAAAAGAAATGGAAAAAAAAAAAAAAAAGATTATGCTCCAGGTCAAATAGTCCAAAAAGTCCTCGTGGTTGGCTAAAGAAATGTCCACCAAAAAAATCTGTATCTTCATCCCTGAAATCTGTGAAGGTTACTTTATTTAAAGTTCTTTGCAGATGTGAGTAAAGATTTGTGATGGGAACATGATCCTGGATTATTCAGGTTGGTTAAATGTCATCATAAGTGTCTTTCTAAGAAAGAGAAGGCAGCCAAGGTGGAAGCAGAGGCAGAGATTGGAGTGATATAGCCACACATGACAGAGTCTGGAAGGGGCAAAGAATGGATTCTCCACTAATTTTCAGAGGACTCTGCGGTCCTGCTGATGCCATTATTTTTACTGCTGATGCCCAGTAAAACTAATTTTAGACTTGTCCCCCAGAATTGTGAAAGAATAAAGATTACTTAGCTTGTGGTGATTTGGTGCAGCAGCCTTAGAGAAATAATCTAGTCCTCCAAGCAGAGTCAGGAGTGTTTGAAAGAGATTGCTAATGGAAGGCAGAGGACAGGAAAACCTCACACAATAGTGGAAACACAGAGTCAGGCGGAAAATAAGAAATATACCAACCCACTCAATAAGCAAGGCAAGGAGGTTTCAGAAGAGAAACTGTGGTGCGTGCAACTTTGTCTAGTTGACTACAGCAGAGCATAAGAGCTGAGAGATTAAAAATCAAATGGAGTTCAGTTTTCAAGAGACTATAGATGTTTAGGAAAGCATTTTCAGACACGATCTTGGGTTCAAATATCAGACACAAAGTGTTAGCAGAAAAAACATTGTCTCAGAGTGAAGATGAAAACCTTTATGAAGACCAGAGAAAAACTCACATTAATACCCTGTAGACACTTTCAGAAGGACAAAAAGCTTTCTGATGGTCTTCGGGGCATGTCTCTGTTAAGAAAAAAAAATAGGTTTCTAAGAATCTTAGGGATGTTATTCCATAGAGTCACACAAAGGATTCGAAGTAGAAAGGGCTTATCTCTAAAATATAAGACTTGAGAATATAGATTTTTGTTCATAAATTGACATGTAACAAACCCACAAAATTTTTTAAAAAGAAAATTCTGTCTGCTGGAACTAGAACAGAGACTGTGCACAATCAAAAGAGTTCTTTAAATCCCTGAACTTCTCTACAAACATGACACAGGATAAAAACAAATGTAAAGTAACCAACCAACAAAAATCTGCTCAAGTATAAGCATGAGTTATGGCTTATGAAAAAGAAAGAAAGATTTAGGGGGTAGAACAAAAAGCTCAGGATAGGTCCAAAAGCCACAAAGAACATCTCTCAGGTCATAAACCAAAGTCTTCATCAGGGAACTGGTAACATCCTGGATGGATTCCAGAATCATGAGGGGCAGTGATTTTGGAATAGAAGAGTCTATGGTGGTTATAACTCTATAAATCTGCTTGGTCATTTTGCGTTTGCTGTTTGGGAGACAGATAACCTGCCTCTTTTATTCACAGATCATATTGAGGACTCATGGTTGGGGAGTTGCATTCAGAGTGACTCATCTACATTTCACCTGATTTAGATGACAAGATAGTGGACCTTAAGTCTGAGATGGAAGTCAAAATAAAATAAGACTTTTGGGGTTCTTGGGAGAGTGACTATATTTTGTATGTGGTGGGATGAAAATTATTTTGGTCAGAGAGAAGATTGTGGAAAACTGTTTCCTACAGATGGCCGCCAAATTTATCCCATCCAAAACGTCCCTCTGAAATATGTCTGCCACTCCCCCCATCAAGAAATGCAATCCACTTCCCTCCCCTTCAATTTGGATGGGCTTGTGGCC
Organism: Talpa occidentalis; assembly: GCF_014898055.3. Taxonomy (NCBI): domain Eukaryota; kingdom Metazoa; phylum Chordata; class Mammalia; order Eulipotyphla; family Talpidae; genus Talpa; species Talpa occidentalis. Next base: position 138,771,386 of record NW_023604295.1, on the reverse strand, counting down.
ATTTTGATCACTGGAATACGGTGAAAGTGCTTCAATGTGCTTTTCTAGACTGGGTCTTAACACCGTGTTGCTTTTATGATCAGGGTCATATGAGGCACTTGTTCTTTGGGCCTGGCCTCTTGGTATGCGCCTCATAGAATCTAGCCACTCCATCACGTATCATAACCCTCATGGGGAGGTCAGTGGCAGTGCCAGCTGAATCCAGCCTTTGAATCATACCAGCCAGAGGCCAGAAAAGTGCGTAAAGAAGTCTCCAGAGGACTCCAGCCCTCAGACACTTGAATCACTCTCCACTGAGGTACCAGACATGATGGGGCAGATACAAGTCATCACTGTGGTGCTTCTAGAATTCCTCACCCACAGAATCAGTGAGCATAATACAGTCATTGGAGTTTTACAGTTGTAGTTTGTTACATAATTCTAGTAACCAAAACAAGTTCAGAGAAAAGGAAGAAATTACTAAAATGTTGGAGAGGTGAACAGACAGCAACACGACGGATGCTTTAATGGCCGTGTCTCAGCAATTTCGACAATTAGGATTTTGATGGGTTCTAAGTCTCCTGGCAAGAGATGAGGGCAGTTAGTGCTACATGCATTACACAGCTCACAGTAAGAAGGGCAAAATCAAATATATGCACAATAGCAGCCTGAGGAATCGTGCCCATGGCCATGTTTTTGTGTGATTGTTAGACAGATGCTTGACAAAATGTAAGCAAGTAGTTTTGTTTTTAAGTTCGACCAATTTGCCAACATACCAATAATGTTTTTAGCATGGGGATTGCAGGGAGAGAGGGAAGGAATTTTAAATTATCAAAGAAAGGTTCAGCCCAAACCATCTTAATGAAAACAAGACTTTATAGCAAAGTTGCCAGATAGTCCAGTAGACTCAAAGCATTTTTAATTCTTAACAGTACACAAGATGCTTTTTCGTGATCATTTGTTTCCTTTCTGAACATCAGTGCTTGCGTTTCCTAGGAAGCTCTGAACATCCAGGTCCATCTTCACTTCTCTTACTGGAAACACAGCCCACTTTTCGTGCATTAGGAAATATCAGGTTTTAAACCAAACTCTAGCCTCTTTTTAAACAAACAATAGAAAACCTAAAAAGTGACATAATCCACTCATTATTCTGATTTGGCACACGTCAGCCTGCTCGAATAAAGAGCATTACCTCCAGGTGAACAAATCTCCTCTTATTGAAGGACAATGATAAAATGATGCCATTACCAAGTAGGTCACCAAATTCATGATTGCCAGAACAATCCTGGCATCTGTGGCTAAGTACGGACAATTTGAATTTGACCACTCAATATATTGTTCTCTATGTTTATGTAACAAATTAGCAGAAACTGAGCAGGTGAAATCAATAGCCTTTTATTAACTTATATGCCTTGAAGTCAAAAGTCTACAAGGGCTAACTCCTCTTGCCAAGTCCCTCAAGGCTGAATCCATGCTGTTGGGTGGACTGGACTGTGTCTGCAGGTTTTGGGGGAAGAATCTGTTCCGTCTTCACTAATTTTGTTGACAGGATTTAGTTTCTCCTAGAGACCTCTCCCATGCCCTTGCATCACCACCATCTTAGCAGTAGTTAATTTCCCTTACATAAAGTTTCTCTCATGCTTAGACTCTCTGGGATTTACTGATCTTCAACCAGTTGAAGAAAGATTTTAAAAATTCATGTGATTAGGGCAGGCCCACCTTCATAACTCCCCTTTTTCTGGTCAACTGATGAGCAGTCCTAGCATCTGCATAATCCCTTTTGTTGTATAATGTAACATAATCAAAACCTGCACCCCTTTCTCCTTAGATGGCCAATTTTAATTCGTAGTAACTGAAACCTATCAATAGGGTCTGAGTTTCAGAGTGAGGCTAATTTTGAATTCATTTCTGAGATGTCCTTTCATCACATTGAACTTCAAGTTCTATGTTGCAGGGAACTGAAGGAAATAATACACATTTTACAGGGTCTGGGGGATAACCAAGTGAACTAGTAGTAACTATAAAATAACAAAATAAAATAATGCTATGCTTTGCATTTAACAGGCCCTCAAAAGAAATCCACAAGCTCAGTGAGCAAGTCTATAAAATTGCAGGTGCATTATAGGCAAAGGGTTTAGCTCAAGTCCTTGTCACTCACCAGTATCCTTTTATTAGACATCCATCATGTGTCAAATTTTTGCTTTATGTCATACTCGAAGCAGACTAATAAACCACTAGAAAATACTTAGAACTAACTTTGGGTATACCACTACCTAAGTTTTGAATATCTATATTTGTCATTGATTCACCAAATCCCAGTGATATAAATACACTGATGTCCATTTTCCTAATGAAATTTGAGGATAATTTAAGGTGCTCCTCCAGGATCATTAAATGTGTTCATGATAGTATCAGGAAAATGCCAGAATAATTGTCTCTTGCTACAGAACAAGTCCCAAAGCTTACACAAATCCATGGGCCCTCATACTGCCTTGAGTGTCATGCCCACATCTTCCAAATGTTTCCTTCCTTGAATGCATGGAATGAGATAAGCCCAAACCAGATTCAAATAACAAGTTAACCCAGATCCCAGTTTGGTTTGTTAAGAACTGAGAATTGCTTGCCAATCTGGAGTGCACCGCTTATGGATTCAAAAATATCCTATTCCCAAGTGTATTTGTTCCCTGTTCTTCTGTCCTTAGCATCCTAGAAAAATCACCCACTTTACAACCAGTTGTTGGTAATAACTGAGGAATGGACATGGCAAGTCACAGAAACTTGAAGGAAAACAGATGTTCCTGGGTTTGTTTTTTTTTTCCACAATACTGAAAAAAAAAACCAGAAAAACATGCCTTACACGAGTGCATTTTCTTAAAAAAAAAAAAAAAAAAAAAAAAAAGAAAGAAAGAAAGAAAGGAAAAAGCTTCTATTTCTCCTGCAAATGGATTCAAATGCATCAACTATCAAAAACTACCACGAATATAATCACACTAGCCCAGACCAGAAAGTTGGCACTTTTACCAACCTTCTTGCAACTATTGCAGAAATTTGGAAACACAGAGCTGGGTTCTAACAGAATTAAAAAGGAAAAAATAAAGCTGTAAGTTTTTTGGAAATATATGAATATGGAGAACTCTAAAATTTTATTCCGATTAAAGAAAGTATTTTAAACTCTTGGAAATTTTCTACCTTTTGAAAATGCAGCTGAAGCCAAAGATTAGAATATGGTTTAAAACAAATAGATGGCTGGTTTATAGATTTATCATTAAGATAAATTATAAAATTAGCTGTCTAAAGGGAATGGCAAATCATTTTCCTGTTTGGAGATTTTTTTCCAAATTCTCTTTGATCCTTTACTCATTCGTTTGCATTGGCCCATGTATTTTCAGGGAAAGAAATCACGCCATGTAACACTTCCCTGCGGCGGAGAACCCCATCAATCACCTAATCACTGGTAATCCAAACTACCAGTCAAAAAAATATTTTGCCAATTAAATGGAAAACATTAAGTTTGGCTAGTTCTTAAAACTAGCTTGTATGACAAAGACTTTATTTAAAGACAACCTAGTTTACAGACACCAGCTCCCTTGTAAATAAAGCTATTTCTAGAGCGCTGTGGAGAAACGTGTGGGTCTTTTATTCAGGAAGAAAACAATACTGTTAGTTGTCACTTAGTTTATTATATTATGCTTTCAGTAAAGTTGGTTTGACTCTCTGATGAGTCCCTGTATATGGCTAAATATCTTTCATTCTTGTATGTGAAGAATAAACATTTTTTTTTAAGATTTATTTATTTATGCATACAAGAACTGAGGTGCAGACCAGAGGTGCAGGGGGTGAGAGGATTCACCAGAGAGAGTGGGGAGCAGAACTGGCAGATCTACAGAGACACACTGCTGAGGGGAGCAGCAGCGAGACAGGAGAGGTCTGGCCGGGTGGGTAGCTCCCTGGCCAGCTGAGGATGGAACTTGTGCTGCAGTGGCTGGCGACAGCTTGATAGTACTGTCTTTAACCCCTGCACCACCAGGGAGGCCCCAAGTGTGTGTTACTTTATCTAGTCTTTTCTCCTCCATTTTTCACAAGTTTTCAAATAAAACACCACTAATCTTCCCAGACAGTACTTTGATTCTATTCCCTGCCTAAGCATTTGCAATGTTGCCCTTCCACAGTAGGAGCAGAATCTGCCCCTTAGCTTGGAAAACACCCCAAAAGCATCTGTAAAACACTAATAATTTAAGAGAAATAGCAAGGCTAATGAAATTATTTCCAGTACTGAGGTATAGTGACAATGCAGTTGAAATACTGAGAATGAGTAAGACGTTTCAATAGTTTTCTCAGTTGCTATGGATATTATGGAATGGTTTCATGATAGTTCAGGAAAACCAACTCAAAGCTGTCGTACATCTCAGTTAGTTTTTAAATATAAGATTTACTAAGAAATTGTGATACATACTTTAATTTTAATCTCATTTTAATTAATTCTGCATGGATTTATTTTCTCAGTTAAAATTTTTACTCAGACCTTAATTTTAGGAAACAGGAATATAAAACTTATTTTGTTTTTCTATCTCATTGATCCTTGTTATTTTGGTTATTTTATAGGAGCCACCTTAGTCAGCATAAGATGGTATTTCATTGTGGTTTTGATTTCCATTTATTTAACAAGTAATATCAGGCAGGTTTTTTTTTTTTTTTTTTTTTTTCATTAAATTTATTCCTAACCATTTTATTATTTCTGATATTAATGAAAATCAAATTGCTTTAAATCCTATTTTTTTTTTTTTTTTTTTTTTATATTCCCCCATACAATTGCAAACGCCCCATTCTGACCCCAATCCTTCCCCTCCCGCCCCCCACCCCCAAAAAGTGTCTCTGGTTCATAGTTTTTTGTTGATTTTGATTTTCACTTTCTTATATTCATTTTCCTGGTCCCTTATTTAAGTTTTCTAGATTCCTGCTATGAGTGAGACCATCCGGTATTTTTCTTTTTCTTTTTGGCTTATTTCGCTGAGCATGATCCCTTCCAGTGCCATCCATGTTGCTGCAAATTGCATGTGTTTATCTTTTTTGAATGCTGAGTAATATTCCATGGTATATATGTACCACATCTTCTTGATCCAGTCATCTATTTTTGGGCATTTGGGTTGTTTCCAAAGCTTAGCTATTGTAAACAGTGCTGCTATAAACATAGGAGTGCAGGTGCTCTTTGGAATTGATGTTTCTGTGTCCTTTGGGTAAATACCTAGGAGTGGAATTGCTGGATCATATGGAAGCTCTATGTTTAGTAGGTCCAGAAATCTCCACACAGCTCTCCATAGTGGTTGGACCAGTTTGCACTCCCACCAACAGTGCACAAGAGTTCCTTTTTCTCCACATCCTCGCCAACATTTGTTGTTGCTAGTTTTTTTAATATGTGCCATTCTCACTGGTGTGAGATGGTATCTCATGGTAGTTTTGATTTGCATTTCCCTGATTACAAGTGATGTTGAACATTTTTTCATATGTCTGTTGGCCATTTGCATTTCCTCTTCAGAGAAGTTTCTTTTTAGCTCTTCTGCCCATTTTTTGACTGGATTATTTTCTTTGTTGTTGCTGAGTCTCATCAGCTCTTTGCAGATTTTTGTGATCAGTCCTTTATCATTAGTGTTGGGTGCAAAAATGTTCTCCCAGTTGGTGGGGTTTCTCTTTGTTTTTGTTATTGTCTCTTTTGCTGTGCAGAAGCTCTTTAATTTGATGTAGTCCCAGCTGTTTATCTTTCTCTTCACTATCACTGCTTTGGGTGATGTGTCTGTAAAGATGTCTTTGATGTGCAAATCCCGTAGTGTTTCGCCTATATTTCCTTCTATGTATTTTATGGTTTCAGGTCTTATGTCTAGTTCTTTAATCCATTTTGAGTTGATTTTTGTGTATGGTGTGAGGTAGTGGTCAAGCTTCATTCTTTTGCATGTAGCGACCCAGTTTTCCCAGCACCATTTATTGAACAAACTTTCTTTGCTCCAATGCATAGTCTTTGCTCCTTTGTCAAAGATTAGTTGACCATAAATCTGTGGGTTTATTTCTGGATTTTCTATTCGATTCCATTGGTCTGTATATCTGTTCTTGTTCCAATACCATGCAGTTTTGATGATTATGGCTTTGTAGTATAGTTTGAAGTCTGGGAGTGTGATGCCTCCATTTCCTTCTTTTTTTTCAGTAGAGCTTTGGCTATTCGGGGTTTTTGGTGATTCCATATGAATTTCATCAATAATTGTTCTATTTCTTTGAAGAATGCCATTGAGATTTTGATTGGAATAGCATTGAATCTGTATATTGCTTTTGGTAGGATGGCCATTTTAATAATGTTTATTCTTCCAATCCATGAGCAGGGGATGTCTTTCCATTTCTTTGTGTCTTCTTCTATTTCTTTTAACAGTGTTTTATAGTTTTCTTTGTATAGGTCCTTTACCTCTTTTGTTAGATTTATTCCCAAATATTTGATTTTTTTGTTTCGATAATAAAAGGGGTGGTTTTTTTGATTTCTTCTTCTTCAGATTTATTGTTTGTGTATAGGAAGGCTACTGACTTTTGCGTGTTGATTTTGTATCCTGCCACTTTACTGAATTGATTGATGAGTTGAATTAGTTTTTCTGTGGAGATTTTGGGGTTCTCTATGTATATTATCATATCATCTGCAAATAGTGATAGTTTGACTTCTTTTCCTATTTGGATTCCTTGGATGTCTTTCTCTTGTCTTATTGCTCTGGCTAGGACTTCCAGTATTATATTGAAAAGCAGTGGTGAGAGTGGACATCCTTGTCTTGTTCCAGATCTTAATGGAATTGCTTTCAGCTTTTCACCATTGAGAATGATACTGGCTGTTGGCTTGTCATAGATGGCCTTTATGATGTTGAGGTATGTTCCTTGTATCCCAAGAATTTCAAGGGCTTTTATCATGAATGGGTGTTGCACTTTGTCGAAAGCTTTCTCAGCATCTATTGATATTATCATATGGTTTTTATATTTCTTTTTGTTGATGTGTTGGATAACGTTGATTGATTTTCGGATGTTAAACCATCCTTGTGCCCCTGGAATGAATCCAACTTGGTCGTGGTGAATTATCTTATGGATACATTGTTGGATTCTGATAGCTAAAATTTTATTGAGGATTTTTGCATCAGTGTTCATTAGGGAGATTGGCCTATAGTTTTCCTTTTTTGTGTTGTCCTTATTCGGTTTTGGTATTAGTGTAATATTGGCTTCATAGAACGTGTTTGGTATTGTCCCTTCCTTCTCAATTTTTTGGAAGAGTTTGTGAAGGATAGGCACTAATTCGTCTCTGAATGTTTGGTAGAATTCATTTGTAAATCCATCAGGTCCTGGGCTTTTGTTTTTGGGGAGGTTTTTAATTACCATTTCAATTTCGCTGCTTGTAATTGGTCTGTTTAGGTGTTCTATTTCTTCTTTATCTAGCTTTGGGTGATTGTAGAGTTGTAGGAATTTGTCCATCTCCTCTAGATTGTTGAACTTGTTTCCATATAACTGTTCATAGTAGTTACTGATTATTCTTTTGATTTCTGCTGTGTCCGTTGTGATTTCTCCTCTTTCATTTATGATTCTGTGTATTTGTGCTTTCTCCCTTTTTTCCTTTGTGAGCCTGGCTAGGGGTTTGTCTATTTTATTTATTTTTTCAAAGAACCAGCTCTTGGTTTCATTGATCTTTTGGATTGTTTTTTTAGTTTCAATTTCATTTATTTCTGCTTTGGTTTTTATTATTTCTTTTCTTCTACTGGTTCTGGGGTTTTTTTGTTGTTCTTTTTCTAGATCTTTGAGCTTCGAGATTAGGTTGTTTCTTTGAGTTCTTTCTTGTTTTTTGATGTGAGCTTCTATTGCTATATATTTTCCTCTTATTACTGCTTTTGCTGCATCCCATACATTTAGGATATTGGTGTCCTCCTTGTCATTCAATTCAAAGAATTTTTTAATTTCTTCTTTGATCTCCTCGTTAGTTATATGCTATTTGGCTACTGGTGTATCCTATGTTAGAGAAACAGAAGTCCTTTGGTGATTTTTAAGTAGGGTTATTTGCTTTATTGTTGTTGACTTGTAGGAGGGGTGTGTGTGTGTGTGTGTGTGTGTGTGTGTGTGTTCTGGATAATAACTTTTTCAGATATATAATTTTCAAGAATTTTTCCCCATTATGTATGTTATGGATTGAATTGTGTTCCCCAAAACTGTATGCTGAAATATTAACACCCAGTTTCTCAGAATGTGAATATATCTAGAGAGAGGACCTTTAAATAAATCACAAGGAAAATGAGGTAACATGTAGGTGGGGCCTGATTCACCCTGACTGGTGTCCTTTTAGAAGAAAGCATTAGGACAATGACATACGTGCAAGCAGAGGAAAGGTCACTTGAGGCCACGGAGTGAAGGCAGAACTTTGCCAACCAAGGAGGAGGAATACAATGCTGACTCCTAGATCTGGGACTTCCAGGCTTCAGAACATGAGAAAGTAAATTCCTATTGTTTGAACTACCCAGTACGTGATATTTTCTTATGACAAACTAATAAACAACAGCTTGTGATTTCACTCAATTGATTCTTTCTTCACATAACTGTTATGGGTAGTAAGGTAAGATATATGTAATTGCCATGAATTTCTTTTCATTCATTCAGTAATGTGTAGTATTTTTCCATGTTATATGCTGCTTTTTATGTCTATAAGCTCATATACAAAATGTAATATTCTTACAATGTTAAAAGAGCAATATTTTCTATATTTAATTTATTTTCTATATTTATTTTCTATATTTATTTTTCTGATTTTTATCTCTTGAAGGCACTCTATATTTGATGACAAAAATAAATACTGTGACAAAAATAAATACTCCACTGCTCTGCTTTGGGCCAACACTGTTTGGCTGAGCATTTGCCCATGAAGGGATGGGTAATTTGGGGTGCTTAATTTGGAAACTATGTTCTTTCTCTTTCTCTTCTCTCTATTGCACACTGATTATTGCCCACTAATTATATTACAGTACTTTTCTACTGAAAAAAATAAAAATAAATAGTGGCTGTCTATGGATGAATTCAGTCACCTTAGAATTTTCATTCAACTAAGAGCCTTAGCTGTGAGAAATTTGCATAAATCTTGGCACTGGGGGAAAACACCTGTTTCTGCACATTGACATCTGTTAGTGCTGCAGCCTCTGAGTTACTGTGCTTTTCAGTCCTTGGCTGTGGTCAGCCAACCCCACTGTTATGTGTGGAGGTGCTCACCTCTCTGGCATTCTCTGCCTCTAGTCAATGTCATCTATATCCTCCTTGACTTTGCTCTGCAGAACCTTATTTTCAGCCTTTTTGATCTGAGAAACACAGAGATGATTTTTAAGACTCTAGAGACAATCAATTTTGTCAGGCCTTTTCTGTCTTGGCCAGTCATGCTGCTGTTTCTATACTTGTGCTACTTCAATAGGCTGGCACCCATCAGAAGAACCCCATGCCTTGCTATGTACTTGCTTGAAAAAGCTGAAAGTACTTCTCTGTTCCAGATTTTCTCAACTCAAGGCGAAGTCAACATGTGGTCACAGGCACACTTGTCCATATAAGATCCCCTCACTGTGCTATTCTCCCCTTCCCGATTTTCCTTCCTTTTCCCAGTCCATGGAATAGTGAATAAGATGTAGATGGTTGAAGGGGAAAAAAAAAAAACAGCTCTTCCTATAAATTCTTGGCTTATTATTTAAATAGAGAACCTTGGCTCTTGCAACTCCATAGCTATAAATTAAAAGTCAGAAAAGGGCCTCCCTGGTGGTAGAGGGGTTAAGTCTCAGCACCATCAAGCTATCGCTGGCCACTGTGGCATGAGTTCGATCCCTGGCCAGGGAGGTGACCCACATGGTGCACCAGACCTCTCCTGTCTGGTCGACTGCTCCCATAACAGTGTATTTCAGTAGATCTGCCTAGTCTGCTCCCTACTCTGTCTCTGGTAACCCTCTCACCCCCACACCTCTGGCCTACACCCCAGTTCTTGCATGCATAAATCAATAAAATAAATCTTAAAAAAATAATAAATACTTTTTAAAAAACTCAGAAAAGCTTTTGCTCAATGGCAAGCATTCTGCTCAGAGATTCAAAAATCTGTTTTAAAACAACTACAAAATGTGGTTACAAGGTTATTTATATCCCTATTGTAAGATCTCTGCCCTGAGGGTAGTAAGGAGAATATGCCTTCCCCCTACTTGTTAGTTTCAGGAGAAACGACAGGGACTCTCTGGGGCTGGAAATGCTAGAAGTGAAAAACACTTTAAGTCTTTATGATCTTCTGTCGTGCTTTTAAAATACTCAGAACAGTGCCAACTATGCACTAATCACTGATTTGTTTTAAATCTGTAGGAGGGGCCTCCCTGGTGGCTCAAGGGGATAAGCACTATGAAGCAATCCGCAGCCTCTGCAGCACAAGTTCCATCCCTGGCCAGCCAGAGAGCTACCCACATGGCGCAGCAGACCTCTCCTGTCTCCCTGCTTCTCCCCTCAGCAGTGTAGTTCAGTCAGTCTGCCTGTTCTGTTCCCCACTCTGTCTCTGGTTAGTCCTCTCACCATCCCACATCTCTAGACTGTACCCCAGCTCTCGTATGCATAAATAAATTAAAAAAAAAACTCTCTTTTTAAAAAAAAATCTGTAGGAAATTAGCAAGACCTATAGTATCACCAATTTACAAGATAAAGAAATTGAAGCACAAAGATTTACTGAATGACTAAGTCTAATGCAATTGGAGAGGCACAAGTAAAATTGAGGCTTCTATACTTTTGTGTTTTTCTTTCCAGGATACTGTGTGGCCTCACGCAGCTAAGTGCAAATGAAAAATACTAGATTAATGTGTTCTCACATGTCCCAAGGCTGCAGGTGATAAAACTGTTGTCTCTTAAATAAAAATAAAACACTTTTGAGAGAGTTTGTATTATAAGCCTTTTCCTAATATTGTATCAATTAAAAAAATGGATTCCTTTGCCATGGAATCCATGAAAGGGGTCTAGGTGTGTAACTGTGGAAAAAGAAACGTGTGCTCATGAACAACCCTCAAGTATACTTTCAGAATGAGAAATAAAGGAATAAAAGAAATAATGCAATGATATTATGTGCTAGATAAAATTTTGAGACTAAATATCAAGTATTTTGTTAGGTATTTAGTAGAACTTCCTGATACCAATTTTAAAGGATTCAAGAACAGAATATAATAAATTAGGGTAATAAGTAGATTTACACTGACATCCACTTATATCAAACAAAAGGGAATAAAATCCACCATTTGGCCTAGGTAGCTGGCAAAAATTTTCAAGTTCTCAACTTTCCAGAAACGTGGTCACTAGGTATAGTACACCTGTACAATCCATTTTCGTAAGGAAGAACCAAAAATGTCAGTGATGAAAAAGAAATGGAGAATAACTCTTATTAAAAAAAAAAAATTGCTTCTTCTTTCCTTCCCATCTAGTCATTAGCTTCCACATTCTTTAAAAAAAAATTATCTAAGAAACCATTTGTAAAAGATGAACATTACTCATAGGGAACTCCAAAGATACGACTGTAACCACATTTTATCTATGGTTATATTAAAACTGCCCAATAATAAGAGACTTTCTGTTGCTGCTATGTCAGTATCCTTGAGAAATTCTTGTCCCAACTTCTGAGAAAATCATATATCATAATGTGTCAGATATTCCATAACAACTTGAAAAGCCACAACATTCAATTTTATACATGGTGACCTTTCAAGGTCAGGCTTCATGTGAGCCTTGGGAAGATGCTGAAGCCACAGAACTTGGTTCTGTTAAGTCCTCATGGGTTCACCAAACACATGTGAAACAATTTTGTTCTGTTTCATCCTGTGTGACTTCTACCCCACATTATTTCTTTTTTTAAAAAAGATTTATTTATTTGTGCATACAAGAACTGGGGTACAGGCCAGATGTGTGGAAGGGTAAGAGGATTCACCAGAGACAGAGCAGGGAGCAGAACAGGACTGAAAGCACTGGATGGACTGAAAGCACTGCTGCAGGGAGCAGCAGGCGAGACCGGAGAGGTCTGTTGTGCCATGTGGGTATCTCTGCAGCCGACCGGGATCGAACCCATGCTGCAGAGGCTGTGGACAGCTTCGCAGAGCTGTGCTCAACTGCCTGTGCCACCAGGGAGGCCCTCCCATGACATTTCTTTTTTGAGAAAAATAATAGAAATGTTATTGGACTTCTATGATATGTGATTATGATTTTAAACATGGGTATATGGAAGGGGTGACTGTCAAAACTTTTCTTAAGTTTGTTTTGAGATAGTTAAAATAAATTTAAATCATCTTTGGGTGGTGAACGACATGCTGACTTCCATCGCAACCCCATAAGTTAGTGTATTTCCAATTTCCTGACATGTACTTGAAAGACAGAACACTCTGTTGGCAGACTACTCCACAGTGATGGTCTCTTTTCTTATGGAAAAGGAGAAAATCATATGATGCAAGAAATGCCTTTGCATCATCAGCCTGAACTGAATGACTTTTCCCACAGTTCGTTGACTTCGAAATTCTCATTTTCATCTATGTCACCCCAGTTATCAAGGTGAAAGTCATCCCAGGGCTGCCCTAGGGAATAAAGACACTGAGATGCATAAAGAACCATTTGTACTGCAAAAGGAGAAAATAATTTTAATCCATGTGATTTTTACTTTGGAAGTTATTACATCCTAAAAAGAATAGATGTTGAAAACTGAAGGAGACTTGGTCAAGAGAATAAAAGTGTCATAACACAATGCTAATTCAATTTTTAAAAGTAATTAATTTAAAAAAGAATGAAGATGTTCTGAATAGTGGGGAAAACAGTTCTTTCAATAAACTCTGGTGTTTAGTATAAGAAATCTAAAAAGGCATAATCTGTGCAAAGGTCACATTTAGTGTTATATTTATTTGACACCCGCATTCCAAATAAAAGAAAAATAGCTGTGCAGTCCATCATGCAGTTGTTTCTGATTATCTTAATTTTGACTTTTTATAAGCACTGTCTTGAGTTCAGTGTTAGTATGTCATGGACATAAAAATGCACTGATGTAATAAAGAGGAAACTGGGAAAATAAATGGGAAGGGATAATATTAAAAGAGCTCAAAGATTGTCTAAAAATATGACTTAGAACCCCACTTTGGGTGAAGAGTATATCTATTTTGGAATCTATAGTTTCAGCAGTGACCAGGTCTCTTCTCAGACTTTATCACCACCTGTTTGTCATCACAAATCTAATGGTGAGAAAAACTCTGCTCATCTGACATTTTCAAATTAATTCATTTCTGTCTTTTTTGTGGTAGTTGGACCTCCATTTTTGTAGCCCATTACGGTATCTGAATGGGATGTTGCCCAATTCATGAATCGTTCAATAAAGTCAACTAGATCTCTAAATTTGCACATTTGTTTTTAAACAAGTGTCATTCTTGGAATTCACATCTCAGTGTAGATATCTCCTCCTCAGCTGTCTTTTTTCCAACAAGTATAAATTTTCCACTACTCTTTCAGCACTATTTGTCACATATCTTTGTTTTGCTTTTCTTTCACAGAAACTATCCTGTTTATGTATTTATTTGTTTATTCTTTTCTCTTTCCCCCACAAAAAATGTAAACTTCTTAGGAACAGGAAGCATGTCTCATTTTCATTACTATAATATCAGCATTGCAACCGCATAGTAAAATCAGTTAATATTTGAAGAATTAGTAAACACATGAATAATAATGCTTTACTAAACAGTCTGGACACAGATATGCCTCTCACTATTCTTTAGTGAAATTCCTCCTGAGGTCCAGAGATTAAATACATTTCTGAGACTAGACTAATTTCTGTTCTATTTATTGTAAGCCAGAAATGAATATCTCAAACTGTACACTTGCACCAACATGGGAAGGTGGTTTAGAGATTAGATTATGCCTTTCAGTGTCTAGCTTAGTCATGAATTACTTAAATTATTCCAGACCAACCGTGGACTTGACACAAACTTGAGAAGAAAAACTACTGAGCTTCACCTCAGTCGTTGCACTCAGCAGCTGCATGAGCCCAGAACATTTAATGTACTTTCTTAACTCATGCCTAAGCTCACATTCTCCAGAAAAGGGGTCTAAGGTAAGAATTTGAGTGTGCATTTATTGGGGAGTACTCCCAGGACAATACCTGTGAGGATCCAACTGGGTAATCCCCAGGGAAAAGGGAAGTTCCGGGTTCCCTGCCTCACCCAAGGAAGGGTGGAGCTGGGCAGGGAGGGGCACTACAGAAGACAGGGAGAAAGAAGGAAGGAGATCAAGACCTGGAGGAAGAACAAGGAGTAGGGAGACATGTGAAGAAACTATGCTTGCTTCTCGGTCTTGGACTTATACCAGGGACTTGGGGGGCATGGAAGGAGACACTTGAAGGAGACAGGGATGTGGGTGAGAGACCCTGTGTGGAGGCTGACAATGGCAGCCTTTATCTGACTTGGGTTTTGATTTTCTTCTTATCCGCCCAGACTTGCCTTGACCCTCCTGCCCCACCAGAAGTTGCCTTCAGCTTGTGGCAAGATTTTGGGCCTCAGTGGTCCTGCTTTGGGCCAACTCTGTTTGGCTGGGCATTTAGCCATGAGGAAATGGGTAACTTTGGGTGTTTCATGTGGAAAATATTTTATCTATTGTTTCCCTTTTCCCTCTTTATTCCACACTAATTGTATTCAAGTTGCTTTCCATTGATGGCCTTATGCAATAAGAGTACGTTTGTCTTTATGCAATGAAGGGCAGAACCTATTTAGAACAAGCAGGTGTGGGGTCCCAGATGCCCCTCATTCTGCCCTATAAGAGGAGAATGAGAGAAACAGCCATCAGCAGCAGCAGAATTTGGGCTCTGATGCAGCCTTGAGAAAGGATTTGATTAAACCAGGGCTGTTCTGGAGCAAAGATGGCCCTAGAGAATTGCCTCAGACTGAGGGGAGAGGGCTAAGTCTTTATGTCCTCCCTTGCCCTACTGTTAATTGCAGACTTCCCCCCAAAAGGAAATATATACTGAGGCAAGGAAGCTTCCTTCAGCTGAAGACAATTACTGGGAGGCACTCAATTGAGAGCTATCAGCCCCTAAGTGTCATTCTTGAAGTTTCTGGGGAATCAAATGTTTAAAAGTTAGAGTACCAAAGTTTCATTCCACAGCACTCCCTACAGTGCTATGGCATAATTGGATTCACTTGCTTCTGATAATTTCATCCATCTTGGAAAAAATCTCCTCCAGGATTCTGGTATTTTCTTGCGGTGTCACAGAGTCATCTCCATACAGAAGGAGGCACCATGTTCCCTATCGGGCTTACATGCAGCCACCTAAGACTAGCTACTGGAAACTACGTGCAGAGCCAGGCACCCAGGTAAAGCCACAGAACACGAAAGGCTGGTGGGTGAGAGACGCATGGAGAGAAAGACCTGCTTGGAGTGAAGCACTCACAGTCTGCAATCAGTCAGTGGAGAGCAACAAGTTTGAAGTCTTCTTTCAGGGCCTTCCTGGTGGCGCAGGGGTTAAAGACCGCACTAGTTCAGCACGAGTTCAATCCCTGGCCAGCCAGGGAGGTGACCCACATGGCACAGCAGACCTCTCCTGTCTCTCCGCTGCTCCCCTTAGCAGTGTGTTTCAGTATGTCTACCTGTTCTGCTCCCCACTCTGTCTTTGGTGAATCCTCTCACCCCCCACCTCTGGCCTGTACCCCAGTTCTTGTATGCATAAATAAATAAATCCTTAAAAAACAAACAAACAAACAAAACAAAGTCTCCCTTGAGAGTCTCCCTACAGTGAGTAGGGATGGCTCACCCTACCTCACAAAAAGTGCTCTTGTTCATCTTGTCTCAACTTTATTCATTAAGATCAAGTTAGTAGCTTGAAATCCTACGCAGAAAACAGTACAGAGAGGTTAATCATAACAGAGTCCTACCCCAGAAAACAAGAAGTTTCACAAGTGAAAATCCAAATTGGTACTTATGTCAACAAGAAAATGAAGCAAAAGCAAAACCAAACATCAGCGCATGGGAGGAAATAACAAAAGTAGAGAAGAAATGAACAAAATAGATATAAAAAGATAATCTAAAACAATATACTTAATATTTATTGAATTCTTACTATAATATAGGTGCTGTTGGGTGCTTTCAACAATTAATTCATATAATCTTCAAAATAACTCTATGAAGTAAGCACAGTATTTCCACATTTTATCAGATGAAAAGGTAAAGAATTTGCCAAAGGTCATAAATTTCCTGTGATTGAGGAAAGCAACAGAGTGATACAAAGGAGATAACTCCTAAGCTTGCTTTCAGAATAAATTATACATTTAAATTACCATTAACAAATTGATATGAGATGCACTAATGGGCCAAGGTTATGCCCCTGCTATAGTACAAGGAATAGCTGTGGAATTTAATGTACTTGGACAAGAAATGGTTCTCATGATAAAATAAAAACTTGAGGGTTTTAAGTTGGAATTCAAAATATTTTATCTGTTTTACTTTAATTTACCTGTAATTCCTAAAAATTGTACAATATCCTTGATAAGTGCGTAAAAGGAAAGGAATAAAATAACATCTAGCTTGGAGTGAAAAAAGAGAAAATGGAGCGGTGAACAACTGACAAGTCTAAAGCCCAAATCGGCTAACATTTGGTCAGGCAAGGAGTTAGAAAAGATATTTTTTTTTCTCTTTAGCTCTTTCCTTTTGTTGTTCTTGTCCTCAGAGAACAACTTAAGAGAGCACATTGATTTGGAGAACATTTGAATTTCATTATTGCATAAAGTCGCGTTAATAATTCCAATAATGTTGCCATTTTGGATAGACTCGCTGAACCCTCAAGATAACTCATATTTAATTGTTTTGGCATTACCTTCATCACTTTTTAACTATATGAGTAAATCCCTGAAATGAGGGTGGTAGGAAAGTTTAGTGTGTTGCTAGGACTGACCGTGTGGGGTTCATTTACAAAATGAGCAATGCTTTATCTCAAAACAAATACCAATTTAAATGCCTGTCAGATTACAGCTCCTTTAGTACTGGAAGCAACTGCACTCTGCATAGCCCAAACTCCTGAGGAATCTTGTGCATAATCATTTCATCATTCTGAGTGGGCAGCCGCACAGTTTTGCTGGTTTCTTTTCCAGATGCACTCAAGCCTGATCATAATGCGTAACACTGAGGAGCAGTCATCTTTCTGAAACCTCCATGATCTTTGTGACCTTGTTTGATTAGTAGTTGCTCATCCCGTGCCGGGCAGGAGTACCTGTGCTCTGGTTGGAAGTCATAGCGTCTTCAGGTCCTCCTGGCCATCTCTGCCCCTTTCAGACGGAACCGTGCGTTTTTATTCTACAGATGACAGCAAGCCCATCAAGTAGGCTAAGAGCATCGCAGCACATTTTAAACCTCTTTTACCCTTTTCTCTGGTAAGTCCATTTGCTGGTTACTTTCAAACAAATTCCAAGGCATACAAGCCCAGCCCTAATGCTGATACTATAAGTGGCTTCTCTGGGTTTTGGATGTGACAGCTTATGTCAGGGAAAGATGCTGTGGTCTTGCTAGCCATTTCAAGAGAGCCTGGAATATTCCCCCAGGGGCCATCAGAACAAGCAGCCCCTCCTTCAGGAAATGAGAGGACGTGCCAACCCAGTGGAAATGTATTTATTATCTGTTTGAAGGCTGCTGAAATAACAAAACATCCTTCTTCACAGGTCAACCAGGGCGTGACCAAGCAACCGAGAATATTCTCACATGAGGCAGTGAATGTCATTCAGGCCTGTGCTAAGGAGTACATTGCTAACGGCACTCCCAAGGAAAGAAGGTGGCTACGTGGTCCTATAAAATAAATTAAGTATCAGTGGAAAACTTTCCTGGACCTAACTTCATGCAGGAAATCTGCTGGAAGCTGGCCTTGGAGCCAACTGCGTTCAGAGCTCCTGTGTCAGGGCAAATGCTTTGCTGCAGTTTCATTGTGTCTGGAAACCTCTCCACTCGGGTTCAGAAAATTAAAGACGGGCTGCAGGAGAACAACTACTCAGCTCAGGGGAGATGGAAAGCTTCCTTTCTCAAGCCTGCAGGAAATCTGAGGATTGAAAACTGTCATCACTGTCTCTCCCTTCCCCAGGCAGAGATCTGCATTCTAAAAACTGTGCTGGCCCCGAGGCCATCAGAGTTAAGTCAAGTGGGAGCATTTGTCTCTTTCTTTCATCTCTTGGAGTTACATTTTGGATATTATCTCCTAATCATAAATCTCTGTCAGTCCCTGCAGAGAAGAACCCTTCTTTCTAATTTCCTTTGCCCATGCTTTCTTGTTAATGGTGTGTCGTCTTGGTTCTCTATTGAAAGGTTCCTCCTTCCCACTATATCTGAAATAAAATCATACTTGAAAAAGAAGAAGGATTTATGCTTCAGATTATCATATAGATATCTTGCCTGAGACACCATCCTGTAAGCTTGTTCAGACCCAAGACCGGCTTCAAATTGAGGTTCTCAAGTCAGACCACCCCAAAATTCTCAGAACTGTACTCCTCAAGGTGCCCTGCTGGTGCAGGCAGACTATTTTGACCCAAGGGAAATGAAATCCCTGGAGGCTTAGGGGATACTTCTGCCCAAGCCCTTCACTCTTCCCTGTTCAAAAAGAAATGGTCACATCCTAAACTTCTGTACTTCTATTAACCAGTGATACAATCATTGCCCCCTCTTTTGTGACCTAGAAGGCTGTAGTTTTGGGGTCTCATCCAGTGATAGGTCTATCTGCTCCCTGGCTAAGAATCTTATTTTTACTTTCAGAATAAGGATGTGATCACCCCACTTCTCTTTCATGTTAAATCCTACCCTCCTGATGACTGAGATCCCTAAATGCAGGGTAAATAGCGCTAGTCCACTCCATTATTCTTTAGAACATACAACCATATTAATCCTCCCTATGTGTCTTATAATATGTTGACTTTTTCTCCAAATAATCAGCCTGATAGTAATATGCTCATCCAACCTTAGAAGAACCCAGGAGAACTATTAAAGTTTTGGGTGCTGCTTATTTTCCCTGGGACAGCTGCAGAGGACAAGACTTCTGAACAAGCCAATAAGCAAAGCAAAGACTTTTTCCACATCAGACCTTTGATCTCTCTCCCTGCAGAAATCTAAAGGAAACCACGTAGTGATTGGTAAAAGAAAATGCTTAAGTCAGCTTCTTAGTATTGTTCAATTCTTGGCTTTAAAAAATTTTGTTCTTCATGGTGATTAATCAATTGGTTTTTATTTCCCCTAGAGAGGTTTTATTTTGTGTGGCCATGTCTCATTTATGTTACATATTATGTGTTGTTTGATGATGTATTTGACAACTCAAGATTTGGGTGACTAGTTCTTTCTGTCTTGAGATACTGTTCTGTTTTGTCCTATGGGTAGGAAATTTGGTTTCCAAGTTCTTCACCTGTCTCACCAAGTTGTTCTTGGTGAGCTTTGGAAAAGGCTATTTAGAAAATTAACTCCTCAAGGTTGTCTTCCATGGTGTTGATAGAAAGGAAAATCTTAATGTGCACTGACGTAACAGCTAGTACTAAGTAATCTTGGAAGCCAACAGGTTGCTTTGACAGGCATGAGCCAAGCATTTAGAGATGATTTGTCATCTCAAAAGAAATCTCCCATTTCGGGCCTCCCTGGTGGTACAAGGGCTTAAGTCTCAGCACTGTGAAGTTACCTGCAGCCACTGCAGCACGAGTTTGATTCCTGGCCAGGGAGGTGACCCACATGGCACAGCAGACCTCTCCTGTCTCTCCTGCTGCTGCCCTCAGCAGTGTATTTCAGTAGATTTACCAGTTCTGCTCCCCACTCTGTCTCTAATGAATCCTCTCATCCCCCGCACCTCTGGCCAACACCCCCATTCTTGAATGCATGAATAAATTTAAAAAAATAGTAATGTTTAAAAATAATTAAAAAAAAAAAAAGAAATCTCCCATGCCAAGATAAGTTGGCCACATGCTGGGGTAGTTAGCACCCACCAACCACGAGAAAGTACCAATGCATCTTGAGGTGCATAAAGATCTGAGGTTTGTTGTTTTACAAACCCCAGATCCCAAGGCTTGTGCCTCCTGGTTATTGTTTTGCATCCAAGAACTCCAAGGTCTTGCTGAAAACTTAATGTGTCTCAAGCTTTTTCTTTGTATATTATGCTGGATCTAAACTTCTGGACTTAGGGATAAGCTGTAAAGAATGCTTCCTAGTGGGTTAAGTGACTATTGTGTTGAAAACCTCCAATTGCTTATTGGTTTTATGAAAAGTCTAGAGAGCTCTCAATCTCAATTCTTGCTCAACAAAGATTGATAAGAAGGGGGAAAAGAGAAAGAAGTAATGTAAGGATATATCTTGACTAGCCTCAGGGAATTTCTTAAAAACACATCTTAACAAAAAGTATGCTCTTTTGAAAATTCTTGTCTCATTACACCCAATAATAGCAAAATATCTCTAAGGTTTTAATGGCCACTAAGGAATTTTCCCCTGTATCCTGACAAGCTCTATCCTAAATGTCCAGTCTCCTGACCTGCTGTAGGAATTTGGACTTTCCAGTGTCAGCCCCCACAGTCATGAACAGCACTCAGTAAGGTTAAATTATTCTCCACAAGTGGCACTTGTTGAATTCGGAGACGGAATATTTTACAAGGTTCCGTACAGCAGTTGTGGCCTGCAGGATACTGGCTACCAGAGGCAGAACCCTGGTACCTAGAGCATCAGAGAGTGCTTTGCTGGTGTGTCCCGATGTTTGAGGCAAGTCCCAGATACCCTTGGGTTTTTCTAGAAGATCATGGCATATCCTGATATGCTTGTTTTTATAATAAAGAGCCAACATCCTTTAAGGAGAGCAAAAAAGCTAGTCAAAAGATTTCCTGCCTGACTTGAAGAACATCAGAACATGAAAAAATTAATTACACAATCCTGTGAACCCCTCAAGTCACTGGTGGTGGAAACCAGTCCTTTACACTGGCACACTCTGTTTGGAATCTCTATCTGCTCTTCACTGAGGATTCAGTAGACATCTTGGGAAAGAACATCATTTCATGGATGAGTGATGATGATAGCAAGAACAGACACAGCCACTGAAGAAGCAGCAACATCCTTCCAATCCCAAGTGACTAATGCAAAAATAATCCCAGTAGCATCTCAGGAGAACATAAAACAATGTCAGAAGAAAGCACAGCTTGAATGAAACCATCCATCTTCACGAAAATCGAAAACTGCTTGCCTAAGAAACTGGACGCAAAGACCCTGGAGCTGAAGAAACAGAAAAATGTACTCGAAAACTCAAGCATCAGTGAAGCAGGTTGATAAGAGATAAATGGTAAGAACACCGGTTAAAATCCCCGACAGAAATACGCTGAAGGTCATCAGCTTTCCTGGAGAGATTACATGCCGCTTGGAATTAGAAGCATGCATAAGAGAGTGGAGACCATCCAGTCTGTCAGTCAGAAAATGATGAGAAAAATGCTCATTGATGCTGTTAATGCTGTTACCATAGATGTTTCTCAAAAGGCTTGAAAGAAAAAAAGGATTCAAAGAGCTATTTGAAGAAAATCCAACGAATGAAAACTAACAGGACAAATTAAAAAAATCTTCTCACAGAATGAGGCTTTCTGCAGGCTGGAAATTCCTTGCTTAAAAGTGAGATCCAGAAGCTTCAGCTGAAATTGCAAATACTGCCTACACCAAGAGCAGCTCATGCAACTCCAGAGAACATCAACCGAGGAGGAATTTCTTCCTTGCACATAGAGAATAAACTTCCAAAAGTGTATGGGAACATGAGCTACACATATCAGAAGGTCAACAGCCAGAGACAAGGATGAAGAATTGCAAAGAAGCGCTTTGCTTCCCCAAAGTTAGATTCTCCTCTGTGGGATACTCGTCACCTGTGTTTCTGCAACTGCTCAGTATCACCCACTAAGATTCACCCCGACTCACATGCCACGACACAGCATGTGTTGTCTGCTGTACATTCATGTCTAGGTGATGTTACCAGGGTTTATTTAGCCACCTTGTTGAAGAGCCCAGGGCTGCTGCCAGGGCTGAGCTCTTGCGCACAATTGTCCGTATTTCTTTACCATCTGCAGGACTCTGGGAACTGGTCGGGACGCCTCCTTTTTTTCAGACGAGGGGAATGACATGGACTTTCTTGACACACTTTCTTCCCATCCAGGTTTTAAAAACACTAATTTCCATCCAAGTGACTTTTCAGGCTGACTATTGGTCCTTAACCTACAAATCATCTCTGTTTACAAAACACCAAAATGACAAGCCATTTGGCCCAATTTAAACTACTGGTTAACTCGGTGGAAAAATAAATCATTCACACATGTTATTTGAACTAAGTAGTCAAATGAGTGCAAACAGTATATGCGAAAGCCCCATAAATCCTCTGCAGTGATAGGATTGATTGCTTTCTCTGATTTGCAGATAAGAAGTTGGTAGTGAAATGCATTCCTGTCCCAGAGGACTCCTCGCTCTTGACTGGAGCAGAGACTCACCCTCAGGCTGCCCGCGGCAGGGATGGTGCAAAGACATGTCCCTCGTGTGTTTCTAAGAATGGAGCGATCATGTCACTGGCGCTACGTTGTCAGGGTTCTTCTCCAACGGCTGCCCCAAAGTCTTACACCGTGGACCTCTCCGAAGCTTCCCTGCTGTTCCTCTGCAACACACACCACTGGACAAGGGTGGTGAGTAAAACTGCACAAGGACATTGCACAGGAAGAGAAGTGAGGACTTAAAATGCTTTCCATAAGATACCACCTTCTCCTCTTCTTATCTAGCAGACTTGACTAACTTTTTTCCAGAGGCACAGAATGGCGAGTGAGGATCTTCATGTTTTGTTCTGTTTACTACATGCTGTGTGAGGGGAGAGCTGGAGGAGGGTGCGTGGGAGTTCGGGAGGAGGGGTGCTTCCAGGAGAAGCACAAGCTTGATTGATTCCAGATGACTTCACCCACCTAGTGTTTCTGTCTCAACCATGTTTGAATAACATCGTCGAAGGTTTCTTACGATATTCTTTTCACTTCCTGTAATTACCCCAAGAACATGTAATGCAACTTCATAGAACTGCAGATTCTTTTCATTTCCTATAATCTCTCTGGAAATCAGGGCTTTCCCAATAGTACCTCTTTCCCAAGAATAGAAGATTCTCTACTATTGATATTTATTTCACTTACTTATTCCACAGATATGTATAGCATTAGAAATATGTGCCAGGTACTTTGCTAGAATCCAGGATAGGATGGGAAAAACATAGACGGAATCCTTGTCCGGAAGAATTTTATTCTCACACTGTGGTAAGTGTCTGAAGATTTCAGGAAGGAGGAGGTGGTGGTTCTTATATATTCTGGGCAGTGTGTGAGAGAAAGAAATTCTTTAGGAGGTAAAGTTCTTTGAGGTGAGATCTGAATGAGGGCAGTTATCTGAAGAAAATGCCTCTCTCTTGCTGCCTCTCTTTCCATGTCTCCTGCCACCTCCTTCATGAAGGATAAAGCTCTGCTGACCACTGGGCTACCCGGCCAGGAGACCGGGATTCCATTTCCAGTCTGATCCATCTATCTAATCAGTTCTTTTCTCTGAGTAACGTGGAGAATATTTTTAAAACATGAAATGCTTGTGTTAATCCATTACTGAAAATCCTTCTGCAGCTTCACATTGGTCTCTAATTAATTCTCCTAACGATGCTCCACAAAACCCTGCGGGTCTCCCCACTACCTATCTTCTGACTTCCCCTCCTGCTATTCTCCATCGCGTCCACAATGCTTAACCACTGCTCTTCTTTCCAAAGTCCCCAGCATGGAACACCCCCACTCTGGGTTTTCATGCAGAGTCTCTACCTGGAATTCCCTTCCTCTTGTTTGCATGATTAAAACTTTCCCATCATTCAGATCTCAGTTAATTGACACCACCTCAGAGCCTCCACCTTCCTCATGCCTGCATTTCCATGTAGTAGCTCATTTAATCCTCATTTAATCCATGTAATTAGCAACCTTAATTATTACCATTTATTCCTTATTTATAGGAGAGCAAACCGAAGTACAGGGAAGTTAAATAACTCATTTAAGAACAGAAATAGTAAATGGCAGGTGCAGGACCCAAGCAATTTTGCATTTGAGTCTGTACTCTTAGCTGGTACACTCAATCACTGCTCAGAAAGTTAACTGCCCTGGCTAATTACACACGCTACCTCTTCAACATCAACTCTTTGCATTAAAATTATCAAATGAGAAAAATAAAGACCAATTTAGAGTGAAGAAACTCAAGTTGTTTGATGAAGTGACATGACAAAGGCTACAATGCAGTTAGAGGAAGAAGTAATTTTTCAAACCAGATCTGTTTGACCCCTAAGCCAAGTTTCTCCAAGATTTCTCAGCTCCCTCCTCTATGTGGATTAAATCCAAGTGGGTCCATCTATCTCCAGAGCAAAGTTTCCAATCAATGATGAATCATAACCACATATGTATGGCATAATCAGCATCGGAGAATTTTAGTTAGGTCATAATTTTTCAATGCAAATTGTGTGTATGCAACAAAACTGAATTAAGTATGACTTTTATGCAAAAATAGTTCCATATTTCTGGCTCCCCCCACATTGATTATTTTTGATGGTAAAAATCCATCCGTTGCAATGACTAATGCCAGCTACTTATTTATAGTTTGGGACACTTACAGGATGGTTTGATGACTATAAAATATGTCTGACCCAATAGCTTGAGATACTAAACAGTGAAAGCAGAGGACCTAGCCACAAATTGCTGAGACTCTAAGCTTTAACTAGGTAAGAATTGAGGAGTCCCCTGGGGGCAGTTTAACAAGACTTGCCATTAGCTAAAACCCTTTCAGCTGTTTTCTCTACTGCTAGAATTTTGCTTTTGTGAATGGAAAGGGAGTAATCTTGGAAAGTGGACTAAGCAACCAGGAATTCTGAATTCACCCATGCATGTCCTTAAGGCCTCTTGAACAGGAATGCCAACTCCTCTGATGCCCATTGCCTCAAGTACTTTGAGACCCTAACTTGATCCAGCTGTAGCAAATTAACCTCCAGTTAGAAAAGTAAACTTCATGCTAATATTCCCTTCAGCCTAGACCCACGCATGGGCAGAGCACCGACTCACATGGTCCCTACGCACCTGCATCTACTACCTTCACGGTGCAATTTATTTTAGAACTAACTCATATTCTGTAGGTTGCTTTAATAATTCTAAATATTTCAACTTGCTGTTCAAATGTTCATAGGTATATACTTAGTTGCTTTAAAATAGTTCCTAGGGGTGTTTGATTACTTTAAAAACCATTTCTCCCAGATAATTATGTATCATTATGATGCTAGATTTCTGTTTGGGCACTGTCTATCCAAAATGATATCCAATACATTAAAAAAGACATTACAAATAAACGACATTAGCCAAATGGGCAGCAATGAAAGATACATTTTTCAGCAGAAATTTCTTAATGGCCTGGATTCCCATCTGCCCAGTGGAATTCTTAGAAGCTACCTAGATGCCTAAAAGTAATACAACAAAAAATAAGTTTTTTCCTTAAACGTATTTCCCTGTAGTCAGTATGCATAAACTGTCTACTAGGACAAAAACTGATGTTTTCCCCAGTTTTCTGCTTTCTTGAGCAGAATAAAGGCTAACTAAGAAAGCTAAGACAAGGGAAGGCAATGCTGATTTTTCTAGATGTGTTTTTCATTTAAAAAACAAGGGTTTTTTTGACAAAGTTTGAGACTATCTCCTTGGAGAAGCTGCCCCTCTATACCCGCTGTTAACATAGAGACAAAACTGCGTATTGTCAACTGAAAAATAACTAACCCACAACCTCAATTAGTTAGAGTGCACAGAGCTAATGAAGATGCACCTCGGAAATGTCCTTGAGGCATTGGCTATAGCACAGCCCAGTCTCCTCACTGCAAATTAATTAATTAATTAATTTTAAAAGGTCAAGCAGTCAAGCAGTATCATTTACAATCACAACTCACTCTTGTGATCATCTGGGATGCTAATAAGATCTCAAGGAAAAGAATTCATTCTGGGGTGAATCCCAACGAACCTATAATCTCTTGTAATATTGACTGAGCAGATAGAAAGATTTCATTTCTACTAAGATTTCATTTCATTTTCATCCCATCTTTCTTTGTGGCTCTCTGAAAGACATTCATACAGTGTGCCAAGGATAGTAATTCGGTGATTGTAACTCCAAAAGGCTTTACATCATTTCCCGACAGAATGACCTGTCTGTCTTTCTCTCCCTTAACAAATTTATGTAGTTATACCTGTCAGAAACAACAGGCTGCTTTGCTTGGCATTTCCCCAAGTTGTACTAGAAGGACCTTGAATTTGACTTTGTTATCTTAGCATGAAATATTTCAACTCTACCGTGAAATGGGACAGAGCAGCCAAAGTTGTGGGGAGAGGCATTCATAGGGTGTGTGTGTATGTTCTGGAAGAGGAAGACAGAGTCTTATCTTTTGCAATATGTCACTGGCTAAGATTTTTAACTTAAATGTACCAATTCCAGCTCACAAGATTTACTTCTTAAAATTATGACTTATTGAGGTACACAAGATGCACGTAAATAAATGAAAATACAAAATGAAGTGCACAAATGAAACCACTCTTTTCTTTTTTTTTCTGTCTCCTAGGTCTGATAGTCAGAGATACCATGTTTGCACATGCCCCTGTGATGTGTATTAAGAAAGTCTTGCCACACGTCAACTCAAGTCATTAAAAGAGGTATGTTCTAAAAATAAAAGAATTCCCTGGTTGTCTGATAAAGACATCCTTTTAATATTTTCTCAATTTAATTCTGCATTTAAGAGTTGTTTTTATAAGAACATGTTGATCTCAGATGATGCCAGTGAGAGTTGCTGCCCATCTTTGGTTCATAACAGCAACTGTTTTGTGAGGATTTTTCACTGGGCAGGGATCTAACTGTAGCCCCCTGTCCAACACACTGTAACTGATGGGACCTCAGTTTGGCAGACAATGCAACACCTTCAGAAAGATGTGAAGTTCCTCAGGTATGCACACAGATTTCACCCCTTGGACAACAGAAGCACAGAAGTTTTTGCCACAAGCTTTGAAAACAGACCCAATAAATACACCTGAATGACGGGAAAAATAGCAAAATCAGTGTCTGGCAGGACAAAGAGGGGCTACTGAAATGACACAAGGAGCTTGTCAAGATGGTAAAAGCTAAGAAATATGCTCAACAGCAAGTGCTGACTGTAAGTACAGTCAAGAAATGACTAATGGCAATCTTTGCTGTGTAAGTATTTTTATAGCAAACCTGAAAATACTGTACAATTTTCATTGTTAAAAAAATACATATTCTGGAACTTCAATACAGGAAACCAAAAATTAGCAAAGTAAAACTTACTTGAATTCTGTAAGTCAATTGACAAGTGGTAGCCTAAGAGGACCTAGCAAATATCAAAATATAATAGAATGCGTGAAACCTAAAATGATAGAGTAGGGAAATTCTGGAGGACATTTAACATGGAGGAATTAAGATCAATGACTAGGTTTAGTCATCAGAACAACTCCTTGAAAAATATTTCCAATTTAAGTGTCATTTTGCTTTCAAATTTATTTTGAACTTGGTTTTTCAAATGACAAAGTATCTGCATGCTTTGCAGTAAATTGAACTTTGATACTAATTAGAGTTGCAGTTGAGTGGTTTTCAGCTGCCATCTGCTTCACCTTCCTGAAATAGATTTAGATTCCACAGGCACTAACATGTGAGATTTGTTTTTTACTGAGTAATGTCTGGACTGTCTGGATAGCCTACAGCATGCTCAAATTTTAGATTTTGGCAGTAAAATGCGTAGGTGCACATGCTCACGTGCGTGTGTGTGTGTGTTCGCCTCTTAAAAATTCATGCTGTTATGTTATCTTAAAGCTTTGAAGTCTCATGAAATCAACATGCTCATTTTAAAAGCATCATTCATATTTTATTACATTTTCCATCTCCAAGATACTGCTTCTAGTCTGGACAGTAGCTTGGGAAACGTCTACCCCTCCCCTTTCTCTTGGATTAAGTGAAGCAAGTGGCTTCCCCAGCGCCTCCTACACATTCCATAAGGAACTAAGAATAAAGAAAGGTGCTGGGTCCTTGGTAATGTTCAGAGGAGCCAGACAGTGGCCAGGCTGAGCGGTAGTGCTGAGCTGATGGGTCTGTGCTACCTCAAGCCTCATGGTCACTCAAGTTCAGCATGGTCTGGAAGATGTTTTTTCTGTGTCCTCATTCTCAGCAAGCTGTACCAAAATAAAAAAAAAAAAAAAAGACTGCAGAGAAGGACAGCAGATTAGCTGCTTCCTGGGGAGGACTTTGAGGTTGCTCTCAGAACTAAGGCTGTGACAAGCAGGGGACCCTGAAATATGGGTCTTCAAATCTAAGCCCCCAAAGATGAGAGGTAGGAAGGCAAACAATGAGCAAATTAGGGTCACGGAAGTCACCAAAATGGAAAACAAATACCTCTTTGAATTCAGGTAGAGTTGACTTTTTTTAAAAAAGATTTATTTATTTATACAAGCACTGGGGTACAAGCCAGAGGTGCAGGAGGGTGAGAGTATTCACCAGAGACAGAGCAGGGAGCAGAACAGGCAGAAGGACCGAAGTACACTGCTGAGGGAAGCAGCTGGTGGGACAGGAGAGGTCTGCTGCGCCATGTGGGTCAGCTCCCTGGCCGGCTGGGAATCGAACCCACGCTGCAGAGGCTGCGAACAGCTTCACAGCGCTGCGCTCAACCCGCTGCACCACCGGGGAGGCCCTAGAGTTGACTTTTAACTCAAAAATCAGCACTTTAATATCCCCAATTTCTCATATTCTCACACCATGTTTCATCACACCCCTGTCTTCCTCTCTACATAAAACTTCAATAGGTTCCAAATGACTTATTTGCCAAAACAAGATTTTATCAGTTTTTGAATAAACTGGTCCTCACAGGAACCCATTGAAGAATTGAGATGGGTATTGAGCAGACGTTCATTTAGCATGTTGTGAGCTGCTTGAAGTGTGCTAGTTGTTCTTCATAATAACCAGTGGAACAGATTCCACAATCCTATTTTTCCAATAGTGAAACTGAGGATAAGAAAGACTAAGTATTCAATCAAATACACAGCAATTAATTCCCCACTGTGTCCCCAACTCCCAAATCTTTCTTCTCCTCTTTTCCATTATGCAATAGTCAGAAAAAATGTCCAGGAGAACTCAGTTTCACCTGAATTTATGTTTGCCTTTAGAGGTGATAAATTCGCAGCCCTCAAATCTATCCAGATCACAAAATGACTATGTGATCTATGTTGCACTGACAAGTATTGGAAGTGGCTGCAAATACTGAAAACTGGGACGGTGTGACACCAAATGTCAATTTCTAGCTTTCCTTCTTGAGAAACTCCTATCTCATTCAGAGACTACAAATGAAGGCCCAATTGGAAAAATCCCAGATCTGAGGTTAAACTTCATCTAATACCATGCTGTAAATTGTGCCAGATATGCAAAACCAATTTAAGAATATGTAGCTGCCTAGAAGGGAAAATCATGCTAACTAAACAAAGCTTCACAATCCTCTGTCCATTGCCACTTCCACCCCATTCCCAAAAGAAAGTCTTTGCTAGAAACAAAAGGGGAACAGATTTGATCATTAAGGGGGAACCCAAATCTCAAGTGACTTAGGAGCTCCTTAATCTTGCCTTGACAGATGCAATCTGAAGTGTTAGGTACTGCTAAGCAGTTGTGGCTGAAGCCTCCTCTTTAGAGACTCTGTGTAATAGCATCTATTACTTTTTCTGCCCTGGCAAGAAAATCCACTGGAGTGTCTCAGCGGTCTTTTCTATCCAAGATCTATGGGCCAAGATCTATGCTTTTTACTGAGACAAAATACCACTTGAGCACTCTTGCACTCAACAGATGCTTTAAAACAAAATCTTCTGCATCCAAAATTGTCCAAATGTTAGAATTATCTGATGATTAAGAAGCTTATCTTCGTGTCAAAAGGAGGTTCATTTCCCATAAGTAAACTCTTAGTGGGCAGGAGGGTATCATTTATAATCCTATATTTAAACACACAGAATTGAATAGATGTGGGAGTTTTTGTTCAAGTAAAAATAAAGATGTTTCCTTTAGTCTGATAAGGGTTAGGCGTTTTCTATAAACCCATGTCTCTGGCCTCACCCTCTATTCCTTTGTTGATTTCGATCTTACGTTTAACATCCTGAACTCTGTCTTCCTTCAAGAACTCTTCCCACTATATTTCATGACACTCATCATTTTTCCAATAAGGACATATCCACTGGCGTCTATGAATCTTTATTTCTCCTCCTGCATCTGGTTGTACTTAAGTGCACTGGAGTTGGACAAGCAGAGCTAGGATCATTTACTCTTAACAGGATGAATGTGAACTCACAGTTTCAACATACCTGAGATTTCTGAGTCTGTGAAATGGGAATAGTACTAGCTCAGATGTTTTATGTGAACATATACTGAGAAAAAGGGTAAATTTTGAAATGCAAATTTTAGCTTTGTGCAAGATTTTTCTTCCCTTTTCTCTCCAACTTGTGACAAGTTTTTAAAGTCAGAGTAAAGGTGGGTCTTCCTTTGTGAATTCTTTACAAATCCACATTAAATAAAATATTTTGTCATTAGCATATTTAATTAAATGGATTTTTAATACAAAAAAACTTTTGGCAAAAAAGTCTGTAAATACAAAACATCTGAAAAAAGAAAAAATGAAGTTAACATTCCATGCTCTAAGCTCTGGCTGAACAACTAAACCAAATGAGAAAGAAATACAAACAAGCCATGGAGGAATCATAATTTATAGAAGTAGAAGGTCAGGGGCAGAAGTTGTCACTTACCTGAGACCCCGCAGTTAGTGGCCTGGCAAAGGAAGTAGCTGAGGCAGATTTAAAATTCAACACTTTCTGCCTCTAAAGTTAATATTCTCTCACCATATCAATAACTTCAGGATGTCCCACAAATTGGAAGATCCTCTTCCTCAATATCGCAAAGTTGATATTTGACATGAATGTACCAAAATACGATTATTCAAAATTCATTATACTCTGCAAACATTCAGAAATCTAGACATTAAGCTATCAATTCTCTGGGACACTGGTTCTCCATTAAGGATGACTTTGATCCCTAGAGTCTATTTGGCAACCTCTGGGGACATTTTTGGTTGTTATGACTAAGGGAAGCAGGTGTAGCTACTGGCAGCCTACTTGGTAGAACCTGGTGATATTGCTAAGCAGTTTACAAGGCCTGGGGCAGTCCTCCAACAAAAATTTATCCATCTTGTAGTGTCAATAGTGCTGAGCTTGAAAAGCCTGAATCTAGAGGCCCCTGCTTCATGGTAAGTGAAATAGTTTGACTAAACTATGGGACAAATTTTATGTCAATGTAACATAAGATTTTATTTTTTAAAACCGACTACAACAGATTTCACCTCAGCTTGACACCTTCACTCTCTCACAATATCAAGTTCGATGTCTGGGATCTTTTCAGGATTGCATGACAAGTTGCTGCTCAAAGGCTCTCGGCAGTAGTAGGGTTGCCTGAGCATAATAGGGAAGGAAAGAGGAGGTTCTGGTGACTGGGAAGCAGGTGAGGGTTAAAGTTCATCCATAGGAAAAGCTCAGAAAATAGCAAAAGGCTTAGAAGGGAAGCCTATTCATGGCAGCAAGCTTCACAGTTTACATCATTAAATCCCCACCATAAGGTTGCTTTAGGCCTATACCCTTTGCCTCATATAATGGTTCTTGCAGTATTGAGGATATTACTTGGCTGGCGGTAGCCATCTATTTCCCACTGAAGCAAGAGGAGGGTGGTGGGATCAAAGGAGTGATAGATCTGAAATCTGTTCAGTTAAAGAGGTCATAGGAAAGTGAGGTTTCAGAGCTCCAAAGGCTGACATAAACCTCCATCACTCATGGAAGAGTCACTCTAGAGAAAGTGCAGTTGCTTTAGCTTTTCTCAAATGATTGCTTTCCAAACAGTATTTGCATATCTTTCTTTAAAAAACAAAGCTGTTGCTGTTTCTTTGCTGGAGAATCATGTCAAATCCATCCACTCCTCTATGTATGTTTGGAACAAGTTACATGGAAGCTTCCTCCTCAGAGCCTGTCCAAAGTGCTTTGTGCTATCTCAGTTTTGAACAGAAAATGTATCTACTGCCTTTTTTTTTTTTAAACAAAAAAGACAAAGAAAAAAAATGAGCAAGGGTGATAAAATATATTTTAGCTTATCACGAATGAGAAATGTTGCAAATACTTTCAAGTTAAAGAGCACGGAACGAATATGCTACTTGCCAGGTCACATTTAAACAGTTCCTACCTAGAGGATTATCCAAGTTATCGCTGACCTTGGCAATGAGACAAAAGCAACAATTTGTAAAGGATAAAATGTTCTTGAAAAATATCCCTGAGGTATCAGATGGGGCCACCCTTTCCTTTCATCGCGGTACCTCAGCCAAGAAACAAGGAGTCTTTCAGATCAAAGTAGGAAAATGTCATCTCTAACACTAATTCCATGACTTGAATTACTGCTGGTACTTAACAGAGTCATCGAGGAGAGGATCTTCTGAGGATGTGCATATATTTTACTCCTTTTGAGGCTGAATGACAGTGAAAGACCTCAAACCAAATCGAGAACAGAGCGCGAGCAACACAATCCCGAACGGAACCCACCCCCCCCCGGGGCCATTTTTTGGTGTTTATTTGAATGCCAGGACCCTACAGCCAGGATAGTTCTCACAAGAACAAATTTTATGAGATGAATGAATGATTGCATCAATGAACAGATATATAAATAAGACTACAAAAAATATAAAAAATGTTTTAAATGTTATGATTTTTCTCTTCTTTGCAGAGTATGTCCTAAACTTGGGGGGTTGAAATAGAGCATTTTTAATGAATTCATGGCAATATTAGATTGTTGTACTCGACCTTTTATATAATCATTTCCTAGAAAAATGAAAATTTAGAGGTTGTATGTTCCCACAGATTTTTTTAAAGGTGAAATTTTATTTTTGAAGTTCAGAAAATCATGAGCTTTTCAAGAAATCAATGAGTTGCTTTTTCTGGATTCTTGCTGAAGCAGCTGCCTTCATTAAAAAGAATTTTTTTTCCTTCATGCTTTGCTTGAGCAAAAGATTTCATGGCTAATAACAAAGAAAGATGGTGGCCAATAAATTGACAGCTACACTAAGTAGGCCCATTAAGGAGGGAGATACTGGCTGGTTAAAACAGGTGATATTGCTGCTGAACCCTGGAGTCTATTTCTCTGTTCACATGAGTGAAGGTAACAACAGTCATACAGTATTATTAAAAGAAACCAAAAACTAAGTTTGCTTGATGGACTCATGTAGTTTATTGCCACCATCTTATAAGAACACAACCAAATTCTGATTTAGGCTTTACAGTTTAAAAGTCTTCAACTTTGCATTCTCACTTGACTCTTGCATCCCTGTGAAATGGCCTGATGTCTTTATCCCTTTATTTATATAAGATAGATAACAGAGCTCATAGCTGATCTCTGACCACCCAGGGCCACAGGAAAATAGTAGAACAGAAATTTATCTCTGCAATTTTGAACAATTTTTTCTTCTCATGTTGCTTTTTCTTTGCTGGAGAATCATGTCAAATGATCACCTCATGGATTAACTATTAGTACTTCCTTCACTCCATTATATTGGTGAATCTCTAAATGGGTTTCGCACTTATATTCAGATATAAGCAGAAATAAAACATTAATCTCTATCATTAATGTTTTCTCTCTAGAAGAAGAATTCATAATCCTGAAAAACAAGAAATTTAATTAAGAATAATAAATATCCTCAGGTATATGAAAAGATATTGGGAATATGGAATAGGGATGTAAGAGAAATACCAAAGATATTATATATGGAAAATGTAATTGCTGAAACAGAATTTAATGCATGGGTTGAAGAGTGTGCTCTCCACAGATTATAAATAAATCAGTAGGCTGCAAGACTTGGGAAAAGTTATCTTCCAAAAGGCATGAGAAGGAATGAATGGAAAAAGACAAAGATGAGATTTGAAAAATAGAGCACAAGCACTAACACATTTATAAAAGTCATACAAAAAGAAGTAAATAGAAATTAAAAAATAATTGAAGTCAAGATGCTCATGAATTTCTCGTAATGAAAGCAAAGATGAAAGAGCTCAGAAGTGGATGTACAGTGAATGTAGAAACAAAAGTAACCCTGTGAAATTTTGGAAAGTTTGCATATCATCCTTTGACATCAGACTTCTTAACAATCACATGACAGAATGCAATGCAGTAAAGTTTTCAAAGATTCAAAAACAAAATAATTTTAAGCAGCAGAGCCAATAAAAATTAGCATTTAAATTGAAGGTGATTTAAAAAATCTCTCAGACATGAATGAGTACAAAATTTCAGTACAAGAAAACTGACTTTAATGAGGCTTAATGACAAAAGAAATGGATCCAGGGGGAGGATCTGCCAGGTATATGAAGTAGGAATAAGAAAATAACTAAGAAAAATTTAGTATCTTCTAAATAACAGTAACACTCCGCTTACATACCAAATACATGAAAATCTGAAATCAATGCAATAAGGTGGTAGAAAGAGCAAAGGAGAGGAGAGGACAGCCAATTTACTCACTTTGCTTGTAGGGGAGACCAAACCTAAGGTTCATGTAAGTATGCATACTCTCAATAAGAGTAGCTCCTGGAAAAATTAAGATAGAAGTCAAAACTTTCAAAGCAACAACAACAAGCTTGATCTACCTCAGAGAAAGTAAGGCAGGTGGGGAAAATCATGATTAATGGAAAACATAAAGCAAAATGGCAGAAAAAAATAGTAGTTATATAAAAAGGTATAAAATCTTTGATCAAAAGACTCTCAACTTGGATTTTTAAATTATTTTCAAGTCATCTGTGGCATATCAAAGACATGTATAAAATGAAAGAATACATAAAGTAAGAAAAATCGAGATGAAAAACATATGCCTGATAAATTTAAACCATGCCAGTTTTAAAAAGTAGAAAGAAAGTTTAACATTAAAAATAGACATTTCAAATTAAAACACATGAAAAGAATTAAAAAAGAAAATTACATGCTGGTGAAAAAGAACCATAAACTAAGCTAATATAAGTGCATTCACATTTACTAATTTTAAATCAAATCATATAAAAAATATAAAACTTCAGGAAGAAAATTAAAACTGAAATTAGATATTGTAAATTCTCTTCCAAAATTTATAGATTAAAATGTAATAATGGACTAAGCCTATGAAAGATCTAAGCAACACAATAAGTGAACTTGGACTACTATTCATATAATACAGTTTTACATTTAACAGGGTCATAATATACATTCTTTGGAGACTTGAAAAACAAATGTATACTATATCACACAGGAAGCCTCCAAATTCCAAAGAATCAGCATCATACAACCTATGATGCAAAGCATAATGCTGAAAAATTAGAAATCACTAACAAAAGGATAACTAAAATAGTCCCATATGTTTGCAAAGTAAAAACACAGATGACTCAATTGCCCTTGGGTTGAAAAGCAATTGCAATGAAAATTAGAAGAAACACAAAACTGAATTACAGAGTCTACCACATATTAAAATTTATGTCAAAAACTAAAGTAACACAAGAAAATTTAGATCTTTGAATATATGTGTTCACATAACAAAAAGCAAAATATATTGAAAAGAAATGAGCTAAGTTTCAACTTAAAAAGTTAGAAAATGAGCAACAGTTTAAATGATAACAAAAAAATAAATAGCAAAGAGAAAAAGCACAATGAGATGGAATAAGCTGAGATATAAAACGGAATCTTAGTTTTCTAAAAAAAAAAAGGCAGATTAAACAAGCAGATTAAAATAAAACAGATTAAGAAAAATTACAAAATTAAAAATATATAGACTAAACATGAAAAGTAATACTATCTACAATTATAACACAAATGAGATGACTTTTTAGTACAATTGACAAAATTTAATTGGTAAAACTCCATTCAGCTCTGGGTCTGTACACAAGCTTAGTTATTAAGATGATCATCATGGTGACTTGCGCTAACCTGCTCACAAGAGTTAGGACTTTTTAGGTTAGAAAAACACTGTATTACCTTCAGACCCATCACTCTTATGTAAATTGGCCAAAAAATATATATATATATCTTCAGGTCAGTCCATTTTGATTAACCAGCGTTGCTCTGTT
This sequence comes from Talpa occidentalis, assembly GCF_014898055.3. Taxonomy (NCBI): domain Eukaryota; kingdom Metazoa; phylum Chordata; class Mammalia; order Eulipotyphla; family Talpidae; genus Talpa; species Talpa occidentalis. The sequence continues at coordinate 138,735,174 of NW_023604295.1, read as the reverse complement.
CTTGGTATATAAGTTCCACAGCTTTTCACCGATACCTCAGTATCCTCGTCTTAATCTGCTAGCGCTGCTATAACAAAATAGTCTAAATGGCATGGCTTAAAAACAGACGTTTATTTCTCACTATTCTCGAGCTTAGGAATCAAGGTGCGGCCAATTCTGTTCCTGTTGAGAGCCATCTCCCTAGCTTGCAGAGGCTGCTTTCTCCTGTATCCTCACAAGGGAGCTAGCAAGATCTCTGGTCTCTTCTTTCAAGGACACTAATCCCTTCATGGCTTTGTTTAAACCTCATTATCTCCCCAAAATTTCATCTTCAAAAGCCATCACCTTGGGGGCTATGTCTTCAACATATACCATCAAAACCATTATTCTGTGCCTCCTTGATTGTGCAAGGGGTTAAAACACAATCTATGTAGCTAGCCGCAGCCTCTGCAGCACGAGTTCGATCCCCAGCCAGGGAGCTACCCACATGGTGCAGCAGACCTCTCCTGACTCACCCGTTGCTCCCCTCAGCAGTGTATTTCAGCCAATCTTCCTGTTCTGTTACCCACTCTGTCTCTGGTGAGTCCTCTCACCCCCCATATGTGTGGCCTGTACCCCAGTTCTTGGATGCATAAATAAATAAATCTAAAAAAAAAAAGCCATTATTCTGACCACATGTTATCCTCTCCTAAAGAACATTTCAAAACTTCTAGCATGACATAGACAGCTCTTTATATCAGCCTACAGTGCCTCTTACTACATGACCTACTACTTCCTTCCCCCAGTTGGCCTCCAGACTCATCTTCTCTGACCATTCCGTGGTCTTTCATATCCCTGTGTTTGGGCTAACACTGTTCTCCCTGCCTAACATGTCCTTACCCTCTGCCCTCTCCAGTAACTGACATGCCCAATCTGAAATTATCCCACAACTTTGGACCTCCCTCATAATTCATGATTTCACCATGTCTCACTATCTGCTATTAGAATTGTTGACTAGGATTTCAACATGGGTGTGTATTTCCAGAATAGCGTTGCAGCGTTCATTATCCCGTGGTTTATCCCTGAAATTCTGTGGGTACATGATGAAGTGAAGGAAATGTTCTCTAGATTTCAACATAGTTGAAAATGTGTTAAGAAGAAAAAGGTTAAGAAGAAAAGGTATTTAATAGAAATCACAAACAGTTCTTTCCTTAGAATTTTTAGTTAAAAACTTACACAAAGTGAGAGATAAACTCCATTATGAACTCCGGAATCTAGGTCTTGATTTGTCTTGAAGTGGATTTCAAGGTCTTATCTGAGGAAATAATAATAATATTTCTTGTTTGCCTCCACATGGAATTGTTTTGAGATAATATTTGACTTGTATGCGAAAGATTTTCTTCTACATACATATGGATAATGTAATGTATTAATTCAGATATAACAGGACTTATATTTATTAACTATGCCTGATGTATGAAAATCAAATACACACTCATAATTTTCAAGAAACTATTCAAAATTCTCCAAGGCACCAATAAATGTTAAAATCAATCCTTGATTCTAAAATCAATAAGGATATTTGTGCCATATGAGTATGAATGATTTTTAAAAGATAATATCTAGTTTCAGTGTAATTTCAAAAATACTTTTAAGTGCAACTCACTTGGAAACAATAGTTTATTAATTTAATGTTAACTTACAAATAGCTGGTCTTGAATCTTCCAGAGAACATGTATTAATAAAGAAAAAAAGAGGATGTGGGAGATTGAGGGTCTTTGATATGGTAGTAAATATCAGAATGAAAGGAATTTAGGAGAGGATCCTTTCATCAGAGAATTTCTACTATAGACCTAGCTACGACATATGGCTAGTGGTTTTATCCACAGCAGCATAAACAATTAGTGATGAGGAAAAAAAGATCCTGACCTTGACCATATCACTACTGTATGATAAGTTGAGATTCTGCTAGTGGTATTCTCTTTCCTGTTCAGAGACTGATTGTCTTCAAAACTTTACATATATGGCAAAAGTCTCTATAATTCTACCATATCCACTATACACAATTTTACTCAACCTGATTCCAAGTGGGTAAGAATTAATTTAGACTTAATTATTAATTAATTAATTATCCTCCAAGAAAGGAAAAGAATCCAACATTTTAAGAATCTAATCATATTACCTAAAATCCACCATAATTTACATCGTGATTTACTTACGACTCAGCTGTTCCAAACTTAGACAATACGTTGATTCTAGTGCTTTCATTTTTGCCCAAACTCAAAACTCCAATTTTGGAACTCTTTTTTTTAAAAAAAGATTTATTTATTTATGCATGCAAGAACTGGGGTACAGGCCAGAGGTGTGGGGGTGAGAGGATTCACCAGAGACAGAGTGGGGAACACAACAGGCAGATCTGCTGATATACACTACTGAGGGGAGCAGTGGGCAAGTCAGGAGAGGTCTGCTGCACCTTGTGGGTAGCTCCCTGGCCGGGGATCGAACTTTTGCTGCAGTGGTTGTGGATAGCTTCATAGGTTGTGTCTTAACCCTTTGCACCACCAGGAAGGTCCCAATTTTGGAACTCTTAATCAGATACCAAAAGTGTCCTCTTTGCCCTAAACAAGAAGCATCTAAAGTTAAAATGTTGTGCTTATATGATAACTCATTCTCCACAAGGAATGTGTTTAAATCAAATCCTAAGACTCTTACAGGGTTAAGTCTCATAGTTGAATAAGGATCAGTCTACTGATTTGTTCGACTTTTATTTCAGAAGCAGTAAAGCAATTTGCAAGTCACAGGGCATCAAATTTTCAGTTGGCTAAAGTTTCAAACCAGTTAGTGTTTGCCATTGATTCACGGGTGGAGTTTATGTTCAAAACTTCTTTATTTTGTCTCTTCTTTATGCCTTGTGTTAGGGAAAAAAAAGCAAAGAAAATCTGGACTTAATAACAATTTCCACTGACAACGCCACCACATGAAGATTATATAATCTGTAGTTAATATAAATATTAATATTAATACTTTCTATGTTGTAAAGTCTATTCAGGTCATCTCTCTACTACTATCCCCTGCATATATGCATGTTGGATGAAAGCAGTCAATACCTCTATTTAGGGTTCTATGTAATATGAACCTCTTCGACATCTCCTACCTCAGTTGATAGAGTTGGCTTGTGACTAGAATTTCATACATTCAAAGACTTTTGTGTTGGTCTGTTAATTATATACAAACTTTAAAATGATTTCCTAACATCTCTGTCTCGTGGGATTGGTTTTCAAAATAGCATGGCTCTTTTATTTTTTTTTCTTAACTTTTAAAATAATTGTAAAGAACTATAGTACAACAAACCTATCTGCTAATAAAATCAATGCATTCTAAATTTGAGGAAATGCAAAGTCAAACTGTTGCTGAAACTTTGAGGTAGAAACTACACAATTATCAATAAAATGTTCTTTATTTCTTAACCTTCATACTAGCACAAAGGAAAATATTTTCTATGAACTGGCAGTCATGCAAAATTTTTGTAAAGAAACAGTTGTGTATGGACCATTAATATTAGCACATAGTTTATTAAATATCTGTTCATCTTGGGCACATCTCCAAATTCCAATTACAAAACCACATATTTTCAGCCCAATCTACATCATAACCCAAAAGAATTCACACTCCTTTTGTTTCTCACTTGCAATATATAAAGTAAGACACTTTCATGACTATTGTGTATTCCTGCCTCCAAACATTTTCTCTTCCCATTAGCAATCTGTGGAATTCCCCACTATTGTCTGTGGAACCCCCACAACTGGCTTCCACACTGAGTCAATCTGATTGACTCATCTGAGGTCTAGTCCAAGCCTGTGTGAAAGGAAGCTCGAGAATCTATAAGAAGCTAGTGAGGCCATAGTGTAGCCCATACTCAACAGGGAATTGTGAACATTTGGGATTGAGTTGGCTTCTCCCAAAACACCTGGATAATCTCTAATAAATCACTTAAATTCTCAGACTCTCATCATAAGATGAGGAGTCACACCTAATAATCACTCTCTGTGTTGTGTATCTCTCCTGGAGCTTTTAAATATGCACAAATTTCAAAATAAACAGATAAATAAACCAAATAAAGGGTTCAAGAGCAGACACAAACAATAAGCAGTTATTTAAAAAAAAATAGCATGGCATAACAGTGGGGAGAAGATGGTATTTAATGACTCATGCTTAGGCAGTTACTTCTGCTAAAATAAATTTCCATGATTCACAAATGCAAAAATATAAAAAGAAACACATAAAAATTTAGCAGAAAATATGGATAATGATTATATATAAATACTTGTAATGGGAAAATTTTTCTAAGGATGTTACAAAACTTCTAAATTTTTGTGGGACATTTTGAGCTTAATTGATACCTAAAAATTAAAAATTCCTGAATAATACCACAGTAAAGTCAGAAGACAAAAATTCTAAGATAAATATTTGTAATACTTATCACAGAGGGTTAATTTCTTTAATTTATAAAGATATCTTACAAATCAACAAGTCAAGTATGTTAATTTAAGTAGGTAAATATGAAGATACAGTACGCAGAAAATACTATACAAGTGGATTTTAAAATATGAAATATGCTAAATATTACTCAAATATACAAATGCTACTTCTGGATTTAAGAATTAAAGCAACATCATTTGATTGTTTTTAAAGAAACCTCATTGATTAACTCTAGGTTAAAAACCATTGAACTAGATATTTCCTAAGATCAACTAATTTCTGAAGTTATGTGCAATTACCTTGTCTTTGTCCATGATCCAACCTGCTGCTACGCCATCTGACCTACAAATATCCCAAACTGTAGCAATCACATAATCAACCCTCTTTATTCCTTTAACCAAGGGGCTAGATGTGGCTAGGGAGAAAACAGTCATATTAACATTGGTATTCATTCATTTGGTGCACAACCAAGGATTACCTAGGGACCCCAAAGTTTTAAGGGGTGCATGCTCTAAAATGAAGCCCTGCTGTCTATATTCACAAAAGCAAAGGAAGCAGACTGTTAGTGTGATTTTAAATAGATTTTAAATAGAACAGGTATGAATATATACATATATAGAGAGACAGAGAGAAAGAGAACAAGGATTTCCAATAATAGTTTCCCAATAAAACTCCAAAAGTTACCAATCCCCTTATGGACAAATACCCAGTCAGGGGGCCTCCCTGGTGGTGCAGGGGTTAAAGTCTCAGCATTATCAAGCTATTACCTGCCACTGTGGCATGAGTTCGATTCCCCCACCAGAGAGCTGACCCACATGGAGCAGCAGACCTCTCCTGTCTCCCCGCTGCTCCCCTTAGCAGTGTATTTTAGTAGCTCTGCCTATTCTGCTCCCCACTTTGTCTCTGGTGAATCCTCTCCCCCCCACCCCCACACCTCTGGCCTGTACCCCACTTCTTATATAAATAAATAAATAAACAAACAAACAAATAAATAAATAAAACCCAGTCAACAGGTTTGGCTCTGAGCAGGGACACCGAAAAATTTGACGCAAGTCTAAAGTAACTTCTAGCAGAGAACTATAAGAAAAGAGTTCAGCAGATCCCAGAGACCTGGGACAGAAGGACAGACTCAAAATTCAAAATATAGCACATAATCCACTATGAGGTAAAGATAAGGCTGCCATTGTCACTGCCAAGGCCCAGTAGCTGCTGCCCCATGTGTCTCTCACCCACTTGTCTCTTTCAAATATCTCTTCGAATTGTCTGTAAATGTCTCCTCCACATGTCTCCTTCCAGCAGTACCAGGTACCAGGAGAAGTCGGAAATCAGGAGTCTGAGCATGCGAGTGTTCGGTTATAAAGCAAGTATGGCCGCTTACTTAACTCTGCCCTTAGCTCCCAGGAGTCCCTGTTCAGGAAGGCAGGTTCAGAGCATGCCTTCTGGAGTTGTAATTCTTGGCTCCTGAGATCTCATCCACATGGAGACTGGGGGCTGGCGGGGGGTAGGCACTTGTTGGGGGGAGCTGGAGTCATAAAGCCATCAGGGGATGGAGTTCTCTCATGATGTCATTCATTGGCTCAGAGTTGGCTCCTTACTCTTCAAATTCATGCTTTCCAAATTTGTAGTCTTGATTACATTCTCCATTTTTTTTTTTTTGGCCTTTTCCACTCACGGTCACTTCAGCTTTATCATCCTGAATGATTTCCACTTGTTTACTCCTCCTACTCAGCTTGTTCAGTTTTACCAGATGACCTCAGCTTTCACTCACAGAGGAAATAGGAAGCCATCCCTTGACTTCCTGGCCCGTGTTCCATTCCAGATGCAAATATCCTGGCATCTCTACGCTCTTACTCTCCGTCCGTCATTTTGGAGTCAAAGGGAGGCAAGTCTCTTGTGTACAAGGAAAGCACATTTCACCACCTTCTGAATCCCAGAGCCGCCTTCTACTCAGTGGATGCTGCACTGTGTCTCCTCTCTCAATCCTTTCCACTGCCTTCCCTCTCTAATGGAGTGTCCCCCACCTGGGTTACTCTTACCTCCCTTCCCAGGGTATTTGGTAATGTCCAGAAACATTTTTGATTGTTTTACTGGCATCCAAAGAATCGGGGCTTTGGATATTGCTGAACAACCTTCAGTACACAAGAGGTCCCCTCTCTCCCTTACTGCCTCAACATACCCACACGCCACACACAGCCCGGCTCAAGGAGCGTCCAAGCTGGCAGACCCTGTAGGCTAAAAATATGTTCTCTTTCTCTCTTTCTCTCTCACACACACACACACACAAACACACACAACTGCATTTTAAACATGTTTTCCTTTAGCTCCCTTCTAACCATTCTTCTCTTTCTCTTTTTATTATTCAAACTTTCTTTTAATGATCTATTTATGCATACAAGAACTGGGGTGTAGGCCAGAGATGTGGCAGAGAGGGGGCATGAGAGGATTCACCAGAGACAGAGTGGGGAGCAGAACAGGCAGACTGACTGAAATACACTGCTGAGGGGAGCAGTGGGCGAATCAGGAGAGGTCTGCTGTGCCATGTGGGTAGCTCCCTGGCTGGGGATTGAGCTAGTGCTGCAGTGGCTGGCAATAGCTTGATAGCGCTAAGGCTTTATCACCTGTACCACCAGGGAGGCCCAGTCAAACTTTTTTTTTTAATGACCTAAACCTATTGTTCTCATTTTCTTATCTCTCCACCACTTAAGGCAACCTGGTGTCACTGAAATTATTCTAGCAAAGTTCCAAATGATGCCAAATCCTAAAACAGGTTTCAACTCCACCTCAGGATACCTTCAGAGGCATCTGGCCTTTGCCTTTTTCCTTCTGACAACTCCCTCTAAAATTGTCATTCTGCCTTCACACCTTACACTCCCAGATGTAAGTCCTTTTTAAGACTCTACATCTTTGTACTTAGGGTTATCTAATGGTCGTCTTTGCTTTTAAACATCTATTTTCTATTCCAAGTACACTTGTATCCACCACCTAAAAGCTGATGCCATGTAAATGTACAACTTAGCAAAAAATACTTTTTTATGTATGGAACACAAAGCAAAATGTAACCAATTCTCTATTAAGTTCTCTTCCTTTACATCCCTAAGGAGCTCCAAAATTTATACATTAGAAAAAAAGAAACTTGATTTTTGCTCTTGAAAGTAATACTCACTTTTCTGTAGTTCCTATCTCATTATAAACATCGTTATCCCTCCAGTATAAGCAAAGCAATGCAGCTGGGAGTCATTCTGAGTCTATTTCTTATGATTCCATATAATCCAATCAGTGACAAGTATTACTAAACTTATGTCATGAATATCTCAAATACGCCCTATCTCCATATGTCACATCAAGTGCTTTGGTTTATGGCCTTGTCATCTCACACTTGGATAATTGTAATGCCTACTGATTGTTTTGCCTAACTCTGGCCAGTCTATACTGCTCTAAAGCCACTTTTGTGGTCTTGCTTTATCAGGGCCCCCCGCCTTTTTAAAATCCTCTCAGTTCAATGTCTGTGTTACCCCCAGGGTTTTGGTACAAAGCACACGAAGCATTAATTATCTGACCCTTGCCAAGTCTTTAAGCCTTACGTCTTTCTACTTTGCTCTTTTCTCTTCGAGATAGTCCAATAATAGTAAATACTTTGGTTTTTCTACATTCATCAAATTGTTTCTCATCTCATTGCCTTTAAATATTTATTCTTGGTGCTGGAATCAACTGGCATGTTTCGTTACCAAACTTCTATTTTGTTTCCAAGATTCAAATGATGTCTGCCCAGAAAACATTCCTTATCATTCTCTGAGAATTCATTGCTATTGTCTTCTTTGCCTTTCTGCTTTGAACTTACTTTCAATGTTACATGTGTCACATTGCATTCCAATTTTAAAATACATATTTGCATCTTCTACTAAATTGTGACTTATTTAGAAAGGGTCTGTGTCTTAATGCTCAATGATGTAGCACTAAAAACACTTTGGATTTAGACACCCAATGACTGCTTTAAAAAAAAGAAGAAAGAAGACTGCCGTAAATTTTTATTAAGATGCAAAATACAATTAAAGTTTTTTCAAACTGCAGCATGTAGAGCATTTATGAAATGTCTATATGCCTTTGGCGGGGCCTTAAACACCATACAAGTCAAACTAATTTAGCTGCTGAGGTGTGTTTTAGGCAGCTATAAAACAAATAATTTATTTTTACCATTGCTCTGTTTTATATAATGCTAACATCACAGTAGCACACGTTAGTAAATTATCATAGCCATGAGGTTTTCCTCTCTTCAGTGTCTCAGTGGATATTTATCTTCCTCAGTTAATTTTGGTTCCTTAAAAAGCAAGAAACAAATTTCTTAACGTGTGTTCCAAGAAATTTAGTCTGACGAGACTTCATCAAATAAAAGGATCCCATGGTTAATCTTGTTTGTGCGATATACATGTCATATTATTCTATTGGAGATAGAAATTCTTTCACAGTGTTGTTTTAGCTAATGTTTCACAGACACATTTAATCCTGGGACCCTTTTAATTCCTTACTATTATCCCTTGGACCTAGAACTTGCTTGCCTAGCCTCCTGTCATTGAGCTGCAGGCAAAGAGGAATTAAGCTGACTCATAGGGAGAAGCAGAAGCTTCCTGTCCTCAGTAATGGCTCCAGAACCAGCCGAAACTTCAGGACATCACAGAGACAGGTGGCTGTCTGGGGAGGAGGGATGGGGTGGAGGTCTCTGTGGCTGAACACGAACATGTTAAACCCAACACCCTGGATGGAAACTTTGGATGCTAATGAGACAGTCCATGTATGAAGAAGCATGTGACCTGGGTGCCTGCCCCAGCGCAGGCCAGCCTACAGTGTGCTACAACTCTGCTCTCCTCTGCCCCTCCCAGGTTACCAGCCCCTCGAGCCAGGAGCTCTGCCCATCTCAGGCTGAGAGCTTGGCCTGACACTCACTACCCTCTCCTACTCCTTAGTGATCGCTCCTCATTTCATACCTGCTGGGCCTTTCAAAGTTTGTGGGGTTAGTTGGTGGAAGTCAGACAGAGATCCTTCAGAATCAGTAACATTACCTATAACCTCTCAGGAAATGTGTTCTTCTATGAAATAAGCCTTAGGGAACACAACATTAAATGACAATGGAGGGCCATTTAAAAGGAATAAAAACTCTACCCCAGTCTTCAGCCACCAATTCCCTGTTCTATTGACCCAAGTGGGGGTTGGACTCAGAGTGATGGCTGGGAGGGAAACGTGCATTTGCTCCCAGCACCCTAAATAAAGTTCTTTAGCTAGTTTGTTAGGCAGTTGGGGTGGGAGGTGAGGGAGGGAATATTTAAAGGAAATTAAATGGCCAACTATCCCCAGCCCCCAGGAAATGCCGCCCAGAACCTATAAGGCCAGGGGAGAACCAGAACATGCCCAGAGGGGATAAGGCATCCCCCACCCAACTTATAGGCAGCAGATAAAGCCCAAGGAAAGCAAGAAGCACAAAGTGGAAGGCAGAGTTCCGCCCGCCCCAACCTGATGCTGGGCTGACTAGCGACACCCCAGAGAGCAGAAGGCAAAGGGAATAACTAAAAAACTGCTGGCTGCACTAACAACCGACACCCGGGGAGCACCTGTGCAGCGCACCCCAGGAACGGTCTGAGTGAGCAGCTTCCTGCACCCCATGTAAGCCAGGAGGCTGCCGCCTGCCCTCACAGTTGTTCTGCCCTGGGCTCTGCCCTCCTGGACGCCTTCCCGGGTGCACTGTCTCTAAATAAACTTTGCTTTGCTTTGCTAGATGTGGCTTTGGGTGCTTTAATGGCCGTAATCAAGGACCGAGGAACTCCAAAACCTGGTAACAATTCAAAGTAGCTCCATCTAAAACTTTTTAAATTCAAGAAAAAAATTCAACAATTGAAAAAAATTCAAATTGATATTTATATGATATTTTTATAATATATCATAGAACCAAAGTGATATTATTATTTGACTAGAAGAATTGTCAGTCAAAACCACATATCTTAAAGTCACTTCAAAAGTTGTTCATAAAGACAATTATCTGAGCAGAAGTGAATAAAAAGCTGAATGATTCTATGTCCTAACTTAGTAGGAGGGCACCAAGTTGTTTTTTTTAAATTTCATTAGGAAAACATCCTGTAGGTACAAAGAATTACAGAGCTGAAAGGAATGCAGAGATCACTTAATTCAGCAGCCTAATTTCACCACTAAAGATTTTGAGTCCCCACCCCCACCCCACCCCCCCAGGATAAGCCACTCATCACATTTATTCTGACACCTAGAGGGCTGAAAGCGTAGATCTTGTGATTTCTATCTCAGTGTTTTTCCTACATTTCAGTTCCTGCTAATGAATCTCAGTTTGGTAATAGAGTTCAAGGTTGGACTCAAATAAAATGTACATTGATATTAACCTGATGCATATTCAAGTCCGCCTTACTTACAAAATGCTGTCATATTCATTAGCATGTTGGACAGCCCCATTTACCCTACAAGCTGAGGCAGTTCATCCTTCCTTCCTTCTTACTAAGATTTACAACCCAGCCCTCAGGGGAAAGGTCCCTGGCCCTCTGAGATGATGCTTTGGTAAAAAGTAGAAAAATAGTTCTGCTTTCCAAGGATAGACCCAAGAAGAATTTATATAGAACAAAGATGAGATAGATAGACTTCATCAGAAACTAGGTTTCTCTGAAAATTGTGGCAAAGCAGAGGTCCCTTTAGCCTATTTTCTGCTGTTGCACAATGCAGGCAGAATTCCAAACCCTTAATGACTAAAAATACACATTTTCAAAAATCCAAAGTGTTTCATTTGAATCAAATCTAAAGTAAAAGACAAACAGTCTGGTACATTGGGAGCTCTTCTAAAACCACTCTGTGGAAGACAAAAGAAAACAAGGCCGATATTGAAATGGAGCCATTCTCTAAACAGCTCTCATCAATTGGAACTGGGGCCTCACTAAACGCAAATGATTAGGGCTTCATGGAAGATTAGAAAACTTTCTACTGCAAACAGCACTTCCAGAGCCACAGAAACCAGGTCACTACTGTGTAAACATTTTGCACTGCTTTGTAAACAGATAAAAATATCAAGTCAATTTGGTATAAACAGACCAACTGCAGAAGAAGCCAACATCCTTCTCAGATGGGAGTTTGTGGATAAGCAGAGATATCGTATTAATTGACTTAGACTCTCATTTGATTGTTCTTATTTAACTGATTACTTTTTTTTTCTGAAATCTGGCCCATTTGTTGAGAAGCTAGTGGTAGTATAATAATAAATTCAGGGTGGCCCCCAGCAAGGTCCAGATACTGTTCCCCAATTTCTAACACTATACCACTTATAAAACTATTACTTTCGCACTATAATATAAAATAAAATATGAATAGAGTAGACATGAAAATAACAAATGATTGTGAGTGCCTGGGGCAGACTCTGGGGGATGATGAGACAGAAAAACTGAGGGAGAAAAGTAAAAACTGAGTGTGAGATAAAACCGTATTAGAGTTAGGCACAAAATTTATAAAATATCTGGTATGTTTTGAAAAAGTATTTCATTCTCTCTTACCTTACTATGATTTTCTATTTACCCAACTATGCTTTCTAATTTCCTACTTATCAGTAGGGAAAAAAAAAAGTAGATAATGAAGAGAAGGTGTTTACACCATTCAAACTCCATGGTGGTGAAAGTAATAGTTGAGCTGGACTTCCCTTGCTTGCAAGTGTCTTTGAAGAGCTTTCATTTACACCCAACCTTGACTACTGACTGAGTTCTCGTGATTGTCTCTATACTAGAATGTGTATGGTAAGAGAGGTAAAATATGGTTCTTGCTCTCAAGAAGCACACTTCATACTTCAAACTTATTTTTAAATTACGGATCATTTCAAAATATATGCCCACTTAAAAATCCCTTCACCCTACAATGGCAGGTAGAAGAAAGGCAAATCAAATGCATAGTAAATGTAACACACAACATTCACTCACCAATATTGGACTCAGGTAACAAATGTTGGCAGTTTTCAAAAATCATGGCTCTGATATCTCTTGTGTCCTGATCCAAGTTCTCTTGAGCTCATATCCAGCTACCACTGTGGTGACGAGTTCCATATTGGTTCCCATCATCTTTGCACAGATATAATCTGGTCTCTCCTCAAGCACTTGCTACTTCTCTCGACTCTCTGGTAGCTCTCTGACCATGTTGCATGAGAAGCTTCCATGAGCTGTTGACATTCTTGAATGCATAACCTCCAAATGCAGAACGGTTGACAAGCTGAGGGACAATCCTTGAAAAATGGAAAACAGAAAGGAGGCTGGAAGTGCTTTTCTCTTATGTCCTTCAGATAGATCATTCTTAGGTTCCTAGATCATAGTTTTTCTCAGAAAATCATGGTGAGAGTGAACATTTGTCATGCACTGTGGCAGCCAACTCAGTCCCCTACCTTGTACTATCCTTTTCTCCTTCCCGGTTTCACCCCACCAGTCCCTCACTCCTGCTCTCTGGGAACCCATGATATATAAACACCATGCCCATTAACTTCATGACAGGTCTGCTTTGGGGGAGACCTAGGTCTTAGTAATCTGAATGGTACCTCATTGCCGGAGGTACCATCCAATGCCAGCGTGAGTTTTTACATTTTTGTCAGTTACCCCTTCCTCAAACACATAATTTTAGGAGCCCAGCAAAGATTTCACACAAACATTAATAATTATCTTTTACAAAGTTTCTCCTTTAATTGACAGCATCATTATTTACATTGAGCTAGATGTAAGCATTGACAAAGAAAGACGTGAGAGAGGGTAGGGGGAGGGAGGGAGACAGGCAAGAAGGAAGGAAGTGGAAACATATCTGTTAACTCCTTGACAGAATCTGAGAATCTGTGGCATTTTTGAAAGACCATTTCCTATGATTGAATTTTACAACCATTCATTCCCAGATGTTGCCTATCGTTTATTTATTTGTATTTATCCTTTTGTTTTCTCTTTTTCCAGTTTCTAATACTCACTCTTCTTTCTGGTCATTTGTGAGGTGAGAAGTGCAGCAGAGAATTGGGGGTGGCACAGGGGCGAGGGTTGGTGTAAGGTGATCTGAGCGTGGACTTAGATACACATAGGAGCACAAAAAGGACAGAAGAGGGTGTTAGAGGCACAGAGCAGAGCTAAAATAAGACTTCTTTTTGTTTCTTTAGAAAATTCATAAACTCCCCAGTGGTGCAGCAGGTTGGGCACAGTGCTGTGAAGCTGTCCACAGCCTCTGCAGTGTGGGTTCAATTCCCGGTCGGTCAGGGAGATACCCACATGGTGCGGCAGACCTCTCCTGTCTCGCCCGCTGCTCCCCTCAGCAGTGTCTTTAGTCCGTCTCCCTGTTCTGCTCCCCACTCTGTCTCTGGTGAATCTTCTCACCCTCCCATGCCTCTAGCCTGTACCCCAGCTCTTGTATAAATAAAAAATAAATCTTTAAAAAAAAGAAAGAAAGAAAACTCATAAATGGAACATGCAGAATTCATCTTGCTAATTATATTCTTCACTTGTTTCTCAGGAAAGCAGTATCTAAATATCCACTTTGCTCTCTTAAAAAACAGCATAAATGTCCCATAGCATAACGGTGCTACATTCTACTTAGTTGTCTGTTTTTAGTGAGGGATATTTCACTATGTTTGGATATGCATGAAACTGACAGTTATTTCTGGGAACAAGGACTAGGATTGGCTTGGAAGCCAAAGGAGGATTAACCTGCATTTATCAATTTTAATGTCTTACAAGAAGAAATAGTCATCTATTACCTGAGAAACTTGAAGACAGTAATTTCTTTAAAACTCTAAAGTCTTCAAAAAGTGCACCAACAACAAAAAGTGCACCTATATAGGTTGCTACAGTATCTAAAAATAAGCCATTCCTGTGAAGGTTTTTGTAAGCCAAAATGGCATAAAAGTGAAGAAAATATCCATCATTAATTTATATGGAAAAATTTTAAGCACTTCCAGACTCAAAAAATTACCCACTAAATCACACAAAATAACACAAACATGTAGTAAAAGTAGGAACAATGTAATAAATACAGTCTATATATCCCTGTTCCTGTGAAGGAGTTTGGAGGTGGCCTTCTTGCTGTTCGGGTGCAAGACTGAATGTTATTTTCAATTTTCGCCTTCTGTCACGAAAGTAAAAATTCTCTTTGACTCTCTTTAGGTTAGCAAAAACAGATACTAGCAGGTCTTTTATAAAAGCCAACTGGCATAAAATGAACTTTTGAAAAGTGGGAGATACCTATACAGGCAATGTCTTTCCTGCTTTTATATCCACAGATCACTCACTGTGCCTTAGCAACAACGATTTTTTGTACTTTCCTTTGTGTCCAAAATTTGTATCTGCTTTTTAATGTTAATTATAACCTAATTTTATTAATTTCAAACATTCACCAGGCAAACACCGGTGTGTCCATCCAGGCATGTGTATTAGCTCATTTACCTGCTGTCACTAGTTTTCAGCCCAGCTGTTTTGACCATACGGGATTGTTAACCTGCAAACTACATATCCCACCAAGTTGACTCCATGTTCAGTTATGTTCTCAGGAGAACAGAGAGCAGAGGGGACCAGGAGGGCTCCTGTTTCCTGTTCCCATAGCAGCGGCTATGCTGGGTGTTGCTGTAGGGGCAGCAGGAATGGGTCCCCTGGAGGCTCAGAAAGTCGAGACAGCAAAGAAGCCTGCCTCAGAATCTAAGTTCCACAAGTGGCAAAATCTCCAAAGAAATCTGCAAGTGCAGGTTCTGGGGATCTGGCTCAGAAGCACTAGCAGATCCCCCACCTCTCCACATCCTTTCTCCCTTTTCACTCCCATGACACCCTCTTCCTTGCAAAACCTTTTGCTCCTCCAGTCCTTACAGATCCTTTGTATGCAATCCCTTTTGACTTGAAATACTTAACATGGGCTTGTTTCTCTGCTGGACGCTAACTGATACATTACTCAAATTCTAACATCACCTTAGGTAGTGTTTCTATTTACCCAAGCTCTTTTATACCTCACTTCAAGCCTTGACAGTAGGCAAAGAGCAATTCATTCTTAATTCACGCAACACACGCTACAATACATGTGGCTCATTGGAATTGAGGCGATCATCTGGGCCTCAAAGCAGAGACACCATCTATGAGTGTAAATGGTGAGCATGTCAGTAAATATTAAAACATCAGGCTGGCAAGTAGTTTGGGTGCATTATCCAGATGTTTTATGTACATGATGCAAAGCATCTAAATGATTGGAAACACTTAGATGATGGACTGAAACTTGCCAGGTAGCATTATGGAGTCTCAAGTTTTGGAAGTCACAAAGGCAGTTGGGAGACTTTTAACAGTTGTGCTTTTAGCATATGAAAGCCAAGAGCCGAAAACATAGGATCAAGTTCTCATCACAAGGATCTCCGAGGCAGTCTGTCCTTTCGAATACTTTTAGGGAGGACTTTGACAAGTCCTCTGTGGTTTCGAAGACAGAGGTCAGGAGCCCATACTGTCAGAATCACACAGCACCCATGGAAGACAAATAAAGAATGCTCAGAATACATATATTAATATGCCACAGTTAATATTTCTACACAGTTTGTTTTCTCAGCAGTATTTTGCTCTCTAGGGACCAAAAAAATGTGTTTTGCTTTACAAGTGAGACATGATTGATGCTTTACTAGGAGAGACTTTTCATAACTGAACAGATGTCTCCTGACAAGAAAGTTATTGGTACAAGCAAACTACATTATTGCAATAATGTTAAGGTTCAGACTTAAGCAAAAGATACTAAGAGTGAACAGGGCAGGCAGAGGGAGTGGAAGAAAGTAATTGTGTGTCAGGGAGTAGGATATAGTTTGCTCTGATTCTCCACCTTTAACCTGTCACAGGGTCTTATTCTGATTCTTGGGCACAAAGCTCTCAGAGGGTGGACAGATGTAAAAAAAAAGTTAAAAGAGCAATCTCTGCACGGATACATGAGCTAATAGCTCAGCAGTACCCACTTCAATTTTTCCAGCATCTTTTAAGTTTAGCTTGTCAAAAGGGCTTAAACCCCAATTAAAGGTGATATTTCTTTCACAGTTTTATGACATTCGTGGAATCGTGTCATGTACAGGCCATTGAATCACTTAGAATTGTTTCCTAGTCATTTACATGCAATTTCTTTTCATTGTTAGGAATTTGTACAAGATATAAATCTAGTAGAATAAAGAGGACAGCTTTTAGGGCTACCAGCCCTCCTGAATAAAGGTGAAGAAAGTGGCTATTGTTTCATGTCTCTGTAGGAATTGGAAAACTACACATACAAAAAAAAAATAAGAGTAAAGTTCAGGATGTAAGCTAATGATGTAATTTCCAAGGGAAATTTACTTCCAAACTTGATTAAACAGTTTTATAAAAATTGGCTTTTATTCAGCTCACCAAATGTAATGAAGCTCCTTCATAGCAAGCAGTAAGTGTGTCACTATAAATGTGTCACTATAAATGGTTCCAGTGGAAAAGGTAATGGTGTTTCTGTTGTTGGCAAAGCACTGCATTCCTTGGGCTGTAAACTAATCTCAGGATTTTTTTAAAGATTTATTTTATTTATTTATGCATGCAAGAGCTGGGGTACAGGCCAGAGGTGCGGTGGGGTAAGTGAGAGGATTCACCAGAGACAGAGTGAGGAGCAGAACAGGCAGATCTCCTGAGATACACTGCTGAGGGGAGCAGTAGGCAAGTCAGGAGAGGTCTGCTGTGCCATGTGGGTCATCTCCCTGGCGGGGGATTGAACTCAGGCTGCAGTGGCTGCTGATAGCTTCATGGTGCTGAGACTTAACCCCTTGCACCACCAGGGAGGCCCACTCTCAGGATATTTTTAATCTAGCTCTTAGATTCATGTTTTAACTATGGTCATGACCAATTAGCTAAGCCCAACTTCTTTATTCCAGATTAATTGCTGCCTGCTGCTCTTCTTTCTAAGGTATCAACTCCATTCAGTATTTGTGTCTGAGACTGTGTTTGTATCAGAGATTGTATTTTAGGAAATCTTTGAAGCATTTCTTCTCCATAACCTGCTTGCAACCATCCCCTTACCATGCAGCAGGGCTTCACAGTTACCTGTTGCCCACTGACTCCTGCAGGTCTCCACCCAGGCCGCGAAACACATGACAGAGATGGATGACTTGAGTGACACTTGAGTAGACTTGTTTTGTAGTCCAATGCTAATTGATATCATTTATGTCAACCCAAATAAAACCACTCCCAGGAAGGATTTCAATAGGATTTTGTCAATCACAACTATGCAGTCCTTTAATATGTTCAGTATGAATAAACCTTCAGTTGTCTGGGAAGCCGATGCCAATATCTCAAGCATACAATAAGTCATTTGAAGTCCAAGATGTGTCTTTCTACTTCCTAGTTTATTGAAACAAGATTTGAACAGACTTTGATGATGAAGTTGAGTTTATTTTCTCTTCTGACTAGCTGGTCTTATGACTTTATTTTGAGTTCACAGTAAATAATTTTTTAAATGTTATTATCTTCCTGGACATAAATGCTAATACATAACAGATTCTGAAACTCTCTCAAGAAACTTTAATCAGAGGTATAGTACATTGAATCTTAAGCACTTTACCCCCAGAGGAATGTAAATAAGTTATGTGCTGAAGTGTAGGTAGAGTGAAGAACAGATAGTGGTGTATTTTTGCAAATGTCCTTGTGAATGAGAGTTGGAAGTTGCTTGCTAATGTGAAAAACACCCAAAAGCAACAGCAACAAACTTGTACATTTAAAACTTGGGAGCATCAGCAGAGTGTGCTAAATTAATCAGGTCCCACAGCCAAGCAGTGTCCTTGTAATTCATATGGTATCAAGGTTTAGCTTAGGGTGGATGGTAATGCTTATGATCATGAACGAAAAATTGTAAAAACACCAGCAGGGATTTCCCTGAGCCATTGCTACCACGAGGGATGCTAAATTGTGTGAAAGAAAAAGCAGCTTATGTGGTTGGACTTATTCTTTACAAATTGCACATTGAGCCAAGAGGGGACGCTTCTCATGAGAAAATGTGGGAGATAAGCTTCCTTGCTGCGGGAAAGCAGGCAGTTTGCAGCGAGCTGAGAACCGAGCTCATCCAGGGAGAGACCTTGGCATGTAGCCATTCCCAGGACAGCCTTCCCAATTTGGCAACCAGAGCTCTCCAGAGCAACTTAAAATTGTATTAAATGTCATTAATAAATGTCTAATATTTAAGGCAAGCTTTGAACAACTGCACCAATAGAGAATCTGAAAACAGTTAAAAGACACTGGATGCTAGGAGATCCATATTTCAGCTGAGGAACAAAGACAAAAATTGGAGGGACGCGGGAGAAAAGGTAACCAGACCTGTTCAGGGTAATTCTCTCAATCATGATGACAAAGTGTTATCATGAGTTCTTAGCCAAGGCTAAATGGAAAAATTCAAACTCATTTTCAACTTGAAAATCAAGGTCATTTGCAACTTGACCAAGAACTACACATTTCCTCTAATCAGTAAGGAAATTTGATACAAATTGCTTACCTTTGAAACAAATTTAAAAACTCTTCTTCCCCAAAATTGCTTTATCTCCCAATAGCAGACCTGTGACTCAGCCTGGCAAAGGATGGCTCAGGTTAGTGTAAGATGGAGATCCAAAGGCTGATGTCCCCATGGTGGCAGGAGATATAGGGCTGATATACCTGTGGTGGCTGCAAAGAGTTTGGGCAGCCAACAGTAGGCAGTTGATCAACCATGTCTACACATCATCTGAAAAGTTGGATGAGTATGAAAACAGGTAAGAGGGAAACTCATATTATGTAACCTGGGGATCCAGGTGGGCAAGTGGCTAGACTTTGGGAGGATGACAGCAAGGTGTGAGGTCCTGACTACAGTGGTTAAATGTAGGGCTGGATTCTAATCCCCAGAACCTCTGCACTAAATGAATTCATATAAAACTTTGTCATCAGGACAGGAACTCTGACAGAGAGCAAACCATGAGCTAGTTTCAAGAAATAGAAAAAGATGAATTTCAGAATGCTTCGAGGAGAAACACAAGATTGCAATGCCTGAAATGAAGGCATGAGCTGAAGCACCCCTGAATTACAAGATGAGCTCTGTGAGGTTTATGAAGATGTTGGAGGTGGGATGGTACTTGGAAAATAAATCAGGGAAATCAAATGACAGCTTATTGGCATTCAAGGATCTATCTGCCCTTATTGATTAAGCCAGAAACATACATCTTGCAACTGCTACTTCAAAAGTTATGACACATCCTTTTAATGAAAAACCTTCATTAGTACTTGTATTCTTTAAAAAAAAAAAGATTTATTTATTTGTTTGTTTGTTTATTTATTTATTTATTTATACAAGCACTGGGTACAGTCAGAAGCATGGGAGGGTGAGAGAATTCACCAGAGCCAGAGCGGGGAACAGAACAGGCAGAAGGACCGAAGTACACTGCTGAGGGGAGCAGCGGGCGGCAGGAGAGGTCTGCATGCCATGTGGACCCTCGCTGGTGGCTGGGGATCGAACCCAACCACCACTGCAGAGGCTGTGGGCAGCTTCGCAGCCCAGCACTCAACCGCTGCGCCACCAGGGGAGGGCCAGTACTTGTACTCTTCAGCCAAAAGAAATCCAAAGATTTTCTCTTTTATGATGAAAGGTGAAAAGCAAAAAATAGGGTTCAGTGTTGGCTTATCCAGGAACCATTGTAGAGGCAGCTCACACTCTGAACAACAGCAAGGTCCCCTCCCAGGCCCCCCCAAGCTACTTTCCATAGGCTGAGTATTTATCATATCATTCCTGCCTTTACTATATGCTAATGGGTTTTTTTTTTTAGTTTTTTTTGTAGGCTACATGGTATTTGGTAGGTTATTTCGGGTGTCTGGGAACACTCAAAGCCCTTTCCATACATAAGTGGAAATTGCTTCTTCATTTATGTCATTCTGCTCACTAAAACAGTCCTAGGAACACTCTGCTTCGGTAATGGAGGATACCTGTATAATCAAAGAGGTCATTTCATTCACAATCTCAAGAAGGACAGCAAATTATGAATGAAAAACCCAGGGCTCTAATCACACAACTATGGCTTCTTTCATAGTTTATAAAAATTGAAAGGGAAATGAATAAAAATCTAAAGTAGTGACCACATATGCTTACAACAAACAAAATAATCATAGAAGTTCTAACACTGTTGCCCTGTAGAGTTTCCTGATAGTGTACATTCTGTACGTCTGTAAAAACCTGAGAAAAGAAATGAATGTACAAAAAGGCAAATTTGAGCTAACCTGATCTGGCTGGCAGGAGGCCTGGGTTTTAGAGGTGACTTTGTTTAATAATAGTGACTGTGAGTTTGTGAGAAAAGGAAGAAAAGTAGTATACATGGAGCATATTCTGTTAACCCTGAGCAGCATGACATAGATAATTCCATTTAATCATCTTAAAATCTCTGTGAGCTACACAAATTACAATAATTCTGTAGCTGAAGAAAGTCTGCACAGTTATTGTCTGTGCTGGAAGAGAATCAATGAACAGATTTCTCCACCAGGATAAATCCTATTTTGGGGGGAGCAGAAAAGATTTTCATCTGAATCCTAATGCATGAGATGCTTAATGCTACCATTTTCAGATAATTTCCAATATCTCGATGCCCCTCTTGATTAGACATTTATCAACAGATCTAAAGTCAAAATGCATTTTGTTCTTATATAAAGTTAAAATTCAAGTTGGGAATCCTAGGTCCTTCAGAAAATGGTTTGATAACTCTTGTGTCAGTTCTTTCAGTTGGAGGTTCTGTCCACTAGCAGAAAAATGGTCGATGGAATGTTCTAAAGTGATTTGCTATATAAATGGCACCTAGGGTATACACAAGGAAAACCATGATGAACATTACTGTAGATAATTTCTTTTCCAGGCAATCAGCAATTGTTCCCAAATAACTTAGATGTCCATTTGGAACACCTTGGAAATGAAAACAAGCATTTGTTTATGTCAGAGACTGATATGATATGAGAGGAAAGGTAAAATCAAATATCCCTTATAGAAATATAATCCGTAATGATGTGATAACCTGGTCAAGTTACCAGAAAGAATAATTTCTTCTAGGAGCTGATTTATTTTCTAAAGGTTTTTCATGGGTTGCTATTCATAGGACAAGAGATAGCACAGTAAATCCTCCTTTAAAGACCATCCCCCTTTAAGCAAAGTGAACAAGGGCCAGTGAAGCATCCAGAACTACCACCCCTGGGACTAGAGGTGCAAAGGAAGGGAGTAGTTGCCTGTCTGTCAAGAGCTGTAGAAGGAGAAATCCAGCTGTGGCAAGTCCATGGTTTGGCTCAGACCAAGATGTGATAGTAAATGCCTTTCTTTTCTTTTCCTTTGCCTTTATATTTTACCTTTATGTTTCTTTTCGTGCTTCCTATTGGCCACACCAACTGGAAAGCAGAGAGAAAGAATGGTTGATGTAATGAACAGGGCCCAGAGCGTTGTGGTGAAGGATGGAGCAGAAACAGGATTATCCAGAACACATGCCTTTCCACTAGCAATCATTAGTTCAGTCTCTTATTCCTCCATTCTGCGCACCTTTGTGAGCACCAGTTTCCTTCAAGATACAGCACATGGTGTAAAAACTGACAAAGGAAGGAGGGGGAAAAGGCCTAAGAAGTTATGTTCTCAAGGAGTTTACAGGATAACAAAAAATATCAACAAATAATATATGCAGAGTATGATATGCCTAAAAAACACACAGCCAGGTATTGTGAGAATTCAAAGTAAAGAAAGAACCGAGGCAGCAGGAAGTTAGAGCCTTTGAAGTGGGTCTTGTAGGATAGACACTGTATTAATAGAAAAAGGTGATATTTCACATGGAAGAAAAAATGTGGGAATGCTCAGCGAAATAAGCCAGAAAGAAAAAGAAAAATACCGGATGGTCTCACTCATAGCAGGAATTTAGAAAACTTAAATAAGGGACCAGGAAAAAAACTAATCAATACAAAGTAAAAATCAAAATCAACAAGCAACTATAAACCAGAGACACACTGGGGTGGGGGTGTTAGGGAGGAGTGAAGAAAGGAAGGACTAGAGTCAAAATAAGGGGGGGTGCAATTGTGTGGGGAATATAACCAAAATGAAAATGCATACATTGTGCAAAGATGAAAAACGGTGTAAGAATTATATAAAAGAAAATATTAAAAGAAAAAAAATGTGGGAGACAGGGAGGTGGAAGGTGTGTCCTGGCACTATTGATTGGATATTAGTGCTCCTCTCAGGAAGATATGGGAGACGAATTCAGAAAAATAAAACACATGCCCTAGTCCAAATACACACAGCAGTGTTTAAGTGTGCCCACTCACACAGGTTTATTAAAACAATGTTTCACTAGTGCAAAATTTCACCAAGCCATTCCTGAGTAAAACACGAATGCTGTACAAATGAATTATGCAAGCTGATACTAGGGTATTCTCTGGTGTGAGATAAAATCCATTATGCACACCGGACATTATCCCCTTTATTGTAGCTTTATTCGAACAGGTCCCAGTGCACGTTGGCTGTCAGGATAACAGCGCCATCTAGCGTGGGCTGCTCTTTCGTTAAGTGCAAAGACTGAAGTGTTCTGGTGTTACTGTGCAGAACAATCACAAGGCTCATCCCACCCCAAAATAAAGCCCTCTGATTCATTTTTGGCTTTAAAAGTTGCAGTTTAACAGAACTAAATGTGTTGGAAGCTATGGCATTTCTAAAGAATCCTCCTGAAAGAAAATTACCTTGTCTCATCATAACTGAGATGATGAGGAACGTATAAAAAGTAATTTCTCCTCATTTTCCTCATTGGCCCATTCTGGCAACTAAAAGGTAAAAAAAACAATATTAATTGATTTTCAGTCGGGAACACATGACAATTTTATTTCTGAGAACAATTTTTAACAAGCAAATGAAACAATGCATATCATGGCACTTTAAACATCAATAATCACCACTTAATTATAGAACATAAAACTTAAAATAAAAGCTATCAGGACCATTGAGTTTAGTAACTTCAATAGGAAGATGAAACATGTTGCCATCCATCATAAACTGGCAAATAATCAGATCATGAAGCAGGAAAGCTGACACTCAAGAGAATGTCAAGTTCCTTTGTCCTGCAGTGGCTTGTATTAACAAAAGACAAAGGGAATGAGGAGGAAGAAGCAAAAGGGAAACTGAAGAGAAAGCAAAGAAGGAAAATCAGAGAAAGGCAGTGGGAATTCAGGGGGGAAATAATTAAAATCACACATTTTAGTTTTCCATCTCCCATCTTTTAGAATTTTGAATTTCAACATCACACCCAAAATCCCTCAACGTTTTTTAACTGAGCCAAGAATTTCCTTCATCATCATTGTTAAAACTGCAACCAAACAATCAAAGAGAATACACCTAAGCAAATAGCAGACAGCAGAGACAATGCCTGCCCTCTGCTTGGGATTCTGAGCTGTACTGAGACAGCTTTCAAAGACAGAAGACGGCGAGCTCTTTGGTGCCACCGCAATTAAGTCTCTCTCCTAACTATTGAGCTTTTGTCTGTTGATCCATCTGAAAAGAGCTGAGACTAGCTCAAAGGAAAGCCAATCCAGCACTTGCTGATGGGAATATTTCATGTGCAGAATATGTACGTGGAATGTTAACAAAGAGCAAGTATATCGAGGCTGTTTTTCCATTGTTTTATAAATAGATGAGTTCAAGCCACCACTATGGATGGCAACTGGCCCGTGGATTAAAGTAAGCTGCTGTTCACGTGGACAATGGCGTGAACGGTTTGGACACATATGGCCATGTCGTGTTGTTTGGCTGAATTCACCAGGAGAAAATTTCCACCTAATCAAATATACTTGAAGTGCTGATGCTAGAACAAACACGTTTCTACCAAAGGCTAGTTTGGTCCACTCATTTCTGTAGTCACACCAAGCATCTTGGAAGTTTATTAGAAATACAGACTCCAGAACTTCATCTCCATGCCATAATCTCACTGAGTAGGGTGAGGCATTTAGCCAGCACATCAGGTGGTTTAAGGTAGGCTATTGAAATCCTGACTTCATGAAAATAATGTGAATCTCCGAGGTTTTTTTTTCCTTGAACAATGGAAGATTTTTCTCTCTTTACTTCATACAACCATTATTGTTTTCCCTTTGAAGAAAAGCCATAAATACTGACATTAATATTGCATAATTTTCAGTAACTGAATTTTACAGTTTTTTTTATAATTTACTATTAATTAAGTGATCGAAGTTTCAAAACCTGGAATCTTCTATTCAAAGCTCTAAAAGCATTTTTGAAAAGATTTATTTATTTATGCATATAAGAACTGGGGTACAGGCCAGAAGTTCAGGGGGTGAGAGGATTCACCAGAGACAGAGCGGGGAGCAGAACAGGCAGACGGACTGAAAGCACTGCTGAGGGGAGCAGCAGGCGAGACAGAAGAGGTCTGCTGTGCCATGTGGGTAGCTCCTTGGCTTTCAGGGGCTCAAACCTGTGCTGCAGGGGGCTGTGGATAGCTTCACTGTGCTGTGCTTAACCCCTTGCACCACCACAGAGGACCCTCCAAAAGCATTTTCTTAACTTAAAACTAAATAAAACTTTAACAAATATATCAAAGAGTTTACCCAGGGTCCAGGACATTTTCCAACAAAACATGCTCTTGATTTTTCTCCTTAATGGAAACCCCTGCTATATCCAATCACCAAAAGCTGAGCATTCACCTGAAGGAGAATCTATTTCATTTCTCTCTACATCCCCCCAACCCATTCCTGCCTCTGACTACCTGTCCTTACCCTCATGTCCATCTGTCCAGAAAAACTTCGCACATCTTTCAAGTCACAGATCAAATCTCTCCTCTCCTGTGAATCCAGTCCAGAGTGAACAGTTCATACATGTTTGTTAACAGTTAATAAGTATTTCTACATTAAACGTGTAAGCAATTCTAAGCACCTGCTCATCTGGAAGTCAGAAACAAAGTACATGTTCTAAAGCAATAGTTTGACGTATTATGGAGAAATGCCAAGCATTCAATAGTGAAAATACCAAAGTCCTCCTTGGCCTCAACATCTTTTATTTGAAAACAGGTCCTTGCTTCTTAATCTACTCCTAATTAAAATGCTATGTTTGAGGTCAACGGCAACGTCTGTGCAGTGGCCGAGAATGCAGGGACAGCGTTTATAAGTCTCTTTCAGAACAACACCCACCTGAGGCTCTTTGAGATTCTTTATTTGGTTTTCTTTTGTGTCTCCATTACAAAGTTGTGCAGAGCTGATGCTATTTGGAGAATAAGGAAATAGAACACACACTCGACATTACATAAATTACAGAACCATCCAGAATCAGGAGGGCCTCCCGAGTGGTGCAAGGGGTTTAGTCTCAACAGTAGGAAGCTGTCTGCAGCCACTGCAGCATGAGTTCCAACCCTGGCCAGGGAGCAACCTACATGGTGCTCCCTGGCTTGCCCGATGCTCCCCTCAGCTTGTATTTCAATCAATCTGCCTGTTCTGCTCCCCACTCTGTATCTGGTGAATCCTCTAACACACACACACACACCTGCATCTCTAGCCTACACCCCAGCTCTTGTATGCATAAATAAATCTTAAATAAAAAAAAGAACGCTCCAGAATTCTTTACTGCTTTTAAGATAATTCTCTCCTTTTCAGAAAGGAGAGAACAGAGGTCTCAAGAGCATGAGTAGAGTGGGCTGGCTGGTGGTCTGCGGCAGCCAGGGGCACAACCAGGGGGCACAGGGGCCATGCCCAAGGGCCCAGATGGCCCGTCTCTGAGCTGCAAAGTGAACCCGAGGCCAAGGTGTGGCACTGGCTTCTGCAAAGAGGTGGGTGCTTGGTGTGGTCTGCTGCCTCTTGCTCATCCCTTCCTTACTGCACCATCCAGCAGGAGAGTCAGAAAGATGGACTCTCCGCCAGTTCAGGACCAGGATCAGCTCATTCCATGGGAAGTGCAAGCTCTGTTCAAGGACACCCCTTACCACAGGTGAGCTGGGTGTGCAAAAGGATTCACTGGGGAAGGGCTGCTGTAATGTCAAGTCGAGCGCCTGCAGCAGGACGCCACCCAGCTAGCGACTTCTGGAGCGCTCCATCTCCCCTGCCAGCCTGCATGAGACACTCCCCGCTTTTCTAGCATAAGACAAAGTCTCTCTGGGTCAAGGCAGAGAACATTTGGTCAGCAGATCAAGATGACACGTCCCTTGCATAGATCCTTTGCTCATCTTGGGAGTCACCTTAACAAACGACCCTTGCCTGGCCCTCCTCACTGGCCCCAAGTTTGGTCCAGTTCTTTTTCTTTCTTGCCTTTTTTTTCTTCTTTTTCAACTTGTTGATCTCAAACAGGGTATTAGTTTTACAATTGCACTCAACGTTTTTCTCCCTCAGTTTGCCTTCCAGAACGTTTCTGCAGGATATAATAACTTCCCTTAACTCCCTCTTATTGCTTCATACATTCATCTCCCCAATGCATTTTGCTCCCCCCGCCCCATGAGATTTCTAAGAGGGAAAACCACCTGGCTATTGCTTTTTCATGTTGGATACCATGACATCTAGTCAGTTGGCATTTTGCTGCTCAGTGGCTACCTGTCTTCCTTAGTGCTAAGCTAGACTTTGCACGTGAAAGGAGTAGATGTGGTTCCATGTTTTCTCACCTCATTCTTTCTGATAACCACCTTCTTTCTGATAACTCATTATGTATTTGAGTATTTGTCTTCAGCTAATTGCCACTAATGTCAGTCTCTCCTTTGAGATTATTTGGATTCTTAAGCAATAGAACATAGAACATTTAATGTGTGTATAGCATGTGATTTTTTTTTTAAAGAGCATGTGTAGCCTCCAAAACAACAGGTTCATCAGAGTATAGTCCATTTCACCTTTACTCAAGATTTTTCTCCAATAAAAAAACAATTACATAAGCAAAGACATGTTTGTTACAGATTGGCACAAAGTGACATAGTCTGCAGTCTACATTGCAAAGAACCATGAGAGCGCTTAGAGGAAAATGTAAGTTAGTTACTAATAAACACTAACCAGATGATGTAACATTATCAAGATATGTTTGATATCTGTTTATATTTGCCAGACTCTGCAAGATGTTTGGTCTGTTGTAGTAATAATATGATTGATTTAAAGAGAATTTTAAATGTCGCTGCCCTTTACCTTCAGATATGGAAAATTCAAATCAGAAGAAATGGAGAGTATAGTAGCTTATACCTTATATTTTGTAAAGGATCAAACTGTTACCTCCTTTTATGTTTCAAAATTGAAATTACTACAGTAAGAACATGTGGACTCCATCATTTATTTATCATTTGTTCCCTACAATTGCAAATGAAAATATACATTTGAACTATTTACAATTGCAAATGTAAATATACATTTGCATTTCCCATATTATTTTTAATAGTGCCAAAAAATACAGACTAATCCGCAGTGGTATTTACAAGCATTCATGCTGAACAATCACTGCAGAGCTTAAATTTATCAATACTAATCAACTTGAAGCAAGAAAAGTTGAAGTTCGTAATTTCATGATGAATAAGTTTAGCATTTTGACATTTTTGTGTCATTAAAAGAAACTCAAGGGAGAAATTTAACATTTAGGATATGTATCCTATAAAAGTCATTGGGATAAAAGATTTTTAGTCTATTTTTAATGCTTCTTGATTGTGAGCACATTGGAAAAATGTTCTACTTACAAAATGAAGATTTGAAAGGATTATTTCCTTGAACATGAAGTGCATCAATGATATTTATCTTAGAATATGTTCAATGCAATAGCTGAAAAGCAACTAGAAAGTAGTAAGACCAATAATTAGAGGTTTTATAGCTATATCTTCAAAATACATAGAAACATATTTAGAGTATATATACTATAGAATATATTTACATATGTAAGATATGTCTATGTATGTAACTTTTAATCATTGGTCTTGCTATTCTACTGTTGCTTTTCAGATATTGAATCATGGTTTTGTACCTTCATCAGTCCTCACATCACACTAAAATTCAGTATCCTCATGATTTTTTCACTTGCCTTTTCATAAATACACTTAAGTTTCTACATGCTTGCATGGTTATGTAATATTTACTTATTCAGTGCAGGGGCCTTTAATTTTCTTTTTAAAAAATATTTATTTATTTATGCATACAAGAACTGGGGTACAGGCTAGGGGTGTGGGGGGGTGGTGAGAGGATTCACCAGAGACATTAATTTTCTATTTCTATGTTACCTGCTTCAATTTCCGTGTCCCGGTTGGGCTTAGGCAAAGATGTGCAGTACAAATGTCTGCATGGGCACGGGGCTCAGTGAACACCCCAGTCCCACTTATCATGATCTCTTTTGGCAATCAGCTGGATTCTAGCAGTTATAATATTTTAGTTATTCTAAATGACCCCAAATATACAGCCCTCGCTTGGAGGTTGCCACAAGACTTGCTATAGAGTTCATGAGAACCGTGACTTCAAACTAATATTCAGACAAGAGCTTCTTGTTGTAGACAATTATATTTATTTTGTTTTATTTTGAATATGAAGCAGAAGAGAGAGGAGTAGAAGAGAAAGATCTTGGGAATGAAAGAGAGAAATTCAGGACAGAAAAATCCATGAAGGTACGTTGTTAAACCTCCAGGTTCTCATTTGATGAGGAAAGAACCTTAACCATATCATGAATTAATGTTTTATTGCTGTTATTTATATCCATAGTTATATGTCAATTCTCAATTTGTTAGCAATATAGAACACGTTTCTCTAAGCACTACCTGCTAACTAATTTGACCTCTGTGGAGAACTATTTATACAGGATAATGTTACAATAGTTAAGAAAATACTTAGAAGTGTTTTCGAAGCTTGCTAAATACTTTTATTTATTTATAAATTTAAATAACCCCATCACTAAATATTTCCCTCACATTTGTTTCATTGTTCATATTTTGTATTTAATACACAAATAAAAATAGCTGTCAGTAATTATGAAAAGGAGCAACCAAATTAGATTAAAGAAAATAACCCCAAAGAGCTTTATAATCAAAACTGAATGGGATCCCATTTTTTATCCAGGATAAGCTATATACAGGAATGTAATGAGCTCTAAGAATGTATTCCTAAGCAAAAGAAAGAAGAACTAAACTTTGAAGTAAACATTAGTACAAGATAACACGTAAAATCATCAGTGTTCTTGTTATACTCCAGGGTTAAAAACAATGCATATCCTTTAAGGAAATTGTCTTTCCTATTTATATGACTGTAAATGGCCCTGATTCAAAATCTTTCTGCAGCTCCTCATTCCAAATTCACGAACTTGACAGTTTCCAAGTGCATTGTATTTTAATGGTATATTTCATCCAAACCCAAACCAAATTGTCCCATGTAAATTTAAATTTCTACCTTGTTATTTTTAGAGAACAATAATTTTTGAGTAAGAATTAATATATCCACTCTTAAAAAGACTGTCAATAGGTTATATATTTTAAAGTTGCTAAGAGATGAGATCTTAAATGTTAACGCAAAAAAACTGTGAGATTATGTGAGGGTATGGATGTTTTAATTCACTTCACGTGATAATCATTTGGTACTATATGTGTCAAATCATCCAATTGTATATCTTAAACCTACACAATGTTTTATATTAATTATATCTCAATGAAACTAAGAGACATTCACACCAATAAAGTATAGTCTCCCACAGGAAACAACCATAATATTTAACATCTCTCTCTATGATACAGAAATATTTTTATCCACAGCTCACACTGTTCAACTTTGAGCTACTTTCTTCATAACACTTTGATTAAAGGAAAAAGTAGATTGAAAAACCCCAAAGCTTAAGGTGATAGAAGATATGTAAGCTTTGTAACTTGTGTAAGCTATTGCACAGCACCTGACAAGCACAAAAGTTACTTCATTGAGAAAATGATGACTTTAATTACAAAAGGGTAGGGACCTATTCAATACAGAAGATACTCATTTGACATTTCAAGATAATTGATTTTCTGAAAACGAACACGAATAAATTCATCAACAATTTGTTGACATAACATTCAGATGACCCACATGCTGGGGTTCAAGATAGGCCAAAACGAATAAAGCAAGATTTCTGTCAAATTTCCTTCATCTAAAGAATTGTATTTTCAATCTTCTGATCTAGTACTCTTTTAAGTACTCTTTCAACAAACATAAGACTTTTACGTCTTTCTTTGATGCCATTCAAAATTTCAAATATATTACTTTATAAATTCAACTCAAACCTACATCACACACCATTTTAGCATTTCTAACATGTGCTAAATAAGCTTGTAGGGTAAGGTAAAAGGTATCAGGTTTTTCTGCCCTCCCGCTATATAGATGAGGGAACCCTGCGGTCCTGAGTGCATGCCTGATGGCGGGCACCTGGAGTAGGGTGTGGGCATAGGTAGATGGGATTCAACTGGGCTTTTAAGGGCGGTGTCACAGGGACGCCAGCAGAAGCCGAGAGAGAAGCAAGAGAAGCAGAAGCTGAGAGAAGGCCAGAGAGCCCAGAGTGAAGACCTGCTGGGGGCTGGGAGGCCTGCCAGCATACTGGCCCCCCAGCGCCCCTGCCTGCTGTGTACCTGGTAATCCCATATACCGGGTAAATCTAAATAAAACCCTGCAAGACCACTGAGGACTCTGACTCCTCCTTTACCCAGTCTGCTGGATCATAGAAAACCTGTTCCGTGGCCATTCCTGACCTTACAAAGCTCTAAAAAAGTATAAATTAGGGGCCTCCCTGGTGGTGCAAGGGGATGAGCACAGCATTATGACACTGTCCGCAGCCTCCACAGCATGAGTTCAATCCCCGGCTGGCCAGGGAGCAACACACATGGTGCAGCCGACCTCTCCTGTCTCGCCTGCTGCTCCCCTGAGTAGTGTATTTTGGTACATCTGCCTGTTCTGCTCCCCACTCTGTCTCTGGTGAATCCTCACCCTCAGCACCTCTGGCCTGTACCCTAGTTCTTGTATGGATAAATAGATTAATCTTTTTTTAAAAAAGTATAAATTATATTCAATAAAGGTCATATGCTGTAACTGCACAGGTTGATATCTTTTGAAAAATAACCACATAATCACTCCCCTATTCAAGTTACAGAAATATTCATCATAACCAGAAGCTCCTTAATGCTCCTTTGTAATAAATTACCCCACCTCCTACCCTAGTTAACCACTATTCTGATTGGGATATTATAAATAAAGATGTTATGAATGTTTCTGTGCAAGTCTTTTCAACTACTGCTATGGCTGAGTTTAAGTTATGAATCTTTCTTAGTTTCCATTTGTCTTTTATGCTTTAGATTCCTTTTCCACCTTTCTTTTGAGTTAAACAGATATTTTTACTGTGTTTTATCTTCCTCTACTGGATTCTTAGCTACACATTTTTTGCTCATTTTAATTACATATTTTTGCTCATCATCACTAAATGATACCATGTATCATTTTAATCACTGCCCTATAATTAACCAAATTCATTTTAGTCTATTTAGAATTAATGTTATACCTCTTCATGCTTCACATGTTGAAATTCACAATTCTTTGACAATTCATAATTCAAAATCCCTCATGCCACTCAACAATTCCAATAACTTAGCAAGACTCAGTATCCGAACTTCTTTTTGCTAATTTTTCTGGAGAAAAAAACTGATTTTTGACAAGTCTAAAATAGGGATTGGTCCTTAAATCTAATGTGGAATTTATTTCTTTCTATTGTCTTTGCTGAATTAAGGGTATTAAGGAAGTAACCATCAAGATCACTACACAGACTCTTCAGAACTGCCTTTCTCCAGAACTATGTATTTTAGAATTTCTGTTATACTCTTAATCTCATAATAGCTTTAATCTGGTAAACACTATATAGTCTTTTCCCTATGTGCACAAGCCATACGCCACAGACCTGTAACATTATCCACCCAACCTTTCGGAGCTGTCTTACTGCTCATCTCCTTTGTCGCTCATTGCTATTCCATGGATTTAAGCTGCTTCAAATACCCTAAACTCAGAACTCTGCTTCCTTATTTCACTTGAGACCATCACTGTCTCCATTTCTTGAGCTCTTTGTGAGTGTCAGAAATTTGCTGTCAGATAGAGCAGGGAAGTATGGGAGTGCTCCTCCTGTCATTGT
Source organism: Talpa occidentalis (assembly GCF_014898055.3). Classification (NCBI taxonomy): domain Eukaryota; kingdom Metazoa; phylum Chordata; class Mammalia; order Eulipotyphla; family Talpidae; genus Talpa; species Talpa occidentalis. The sequence continues at coordinate 138,702,621 of NW_023604295.1, read as the reverse complement.
GAATAGTCTCACACTACCTGTTGACACATCTGGAAATGTTTCCTTCTAATATTATTCCAGTGATAGAGCTGCTTATGACAGAAATAATAGTCTGATAACAGTTAATCTATCTAATGCACAGTATTTCATTCATGTTTAGACACTGAATCTTTATCTTATTTTTTGAGTGTTCATGCAGTATAACATTATATAAAAACAAAAAACTTTAACAGTTTCACATAGGTTTCCTATAGGAAAATTTCATTTAATAAAATGTATAGAGTCCTTCAAAAGGAATGATAGTTACACAGATTTCAAAAGTCCTTTTCCTATACATTGTATTCTTAAAAGAGATTAATTTCTCCCAAAGTGTATTGAATACCCACCATTAAAAAATTTCTATAAAGGTTATGAAGGGGAATCAGATAAAGATTCTGCCTTTATGGAGCTGATAGGCAGATAAAATTTTCCTAAAGTACATGATTTTGAAATCAATGGGGGTACTAAAGCATCAGATAAAATACTGGGATTATTTGGAAGGGAGAGAGAATACTTCAGATAATGTACAAGAATTTTTAAGAAACTGATGTTCAAGATGGGCCTTGAATTAAGCACATTTGCTTATGAATAAATGAATGCAGAATGACCATGTCCACATTTAGGACAGAAGAATTTACAAAAGCATCAAGATTGGAAAACTGGGCCTCCCCTGGTGGTGCAGCGATTGAGCGCTGGGCTGCGAAGCTGCCTGCAGCCTCTGCAGCACCAGTTTGATCCCCAGCTGCCGGCGAGGGTCCCACATGGTGCAACAGACCTCTCCTGCTGTGCCCACTGCTCCCCTCAGCAGTGTATTTCGTCTGTCTGCCTGTTCTGTTCCCCGCTCTGGCTCTGGTGAATTCTCTCACCCTCCCGTGCTTCTGACTGTACCCAGTGCTTGTATAAATAAATAAATAAATCTTTAATTAAAAAAAAATCCACACATTTAAAAAAAAAAATTGGAAAACTGTCCCTAGAAACAAAGAGCACCCAATTAGTTTGGAATTTCAAGTAAACTAAGGGAAAATAAAGGGAAAAAAATTCCAAGTGGTTTATAGGCAAGTCTTGGATTTTGAATACCAACAAGAAGTTTGTAATTTAGTCTTCAGATAGTTGTAATCACTGAAGACGTTTTAGCTGGAATGCTTTGATCTGCAAGTTCATGTGTTGAGTGACTTTGCTCCCGCCCATGATGAAGAGTATCATCTACATGTGCCATGGAAACACAGTTCATTTTATGACTATTTGATCTCAAAGAGACTAAATGAGTGTATTTTGCAAACATGTGACTATTTATTTGGACTTAAAATATTTTAAAGTCAAAGGAAATTCCCGCTCACTAAAAACAACATTATTTCGGCTGCCACCCTGGTTCTGTGTTCCTCTCATAACATGCCTGGTAAAGCCACAGAAACCATCTCTGCTATGGAGGAGTTGCTGCAGTCCCAGGCTGGGAAGGGATCTGGAAAAGAACTGACAATGATGAATAAGTCCTCGAGCTTGAGGAACAGGGCTCCAGAAAGGCAACCACACAACAAAGCCAGTTGGCTACAGCAGCTGAAATTGATGAAAAGCCAGTGAGTAAAGCAAAACAGAGCTGGAGTGAAAAGAAACCATGGGAAGGCCATGTCCAAACTCAGCCTTCAACAGGTTATAGGGGTTAATATATATTACAAGAGCCACTATCGGGAAATCTAAGTATATCCTCCTTGTCATCACAAAGCCAGATGTCTACAGAGCTGCTCAATTTCCACGTACTTGTGAGTTTTCCATCTTCATTGTTTATTGGTTTCAAGATTCATTCTATTATATCAGAAAAAAATACTTGATATGATTACATTGTTCTTAAAATGTTAAGGCTTGTCTTGTGACCTAACAAGAGCTCTATCCTAGAGAAGATTGTGTCCCCTGAGAAGAACACGATTCTGTTGGTGTGGGGAGAGGTTCTATTGATATATAAGCCCATTAATTTCATCTGGTCTATAATTTTGCTTAAATCATCCTTTCCCTTCATCTCTGTCCGAATGTGTTATCCATAATGAAAATGGAATATTGAAACCTCCTACTTTTATTGTGGTATTGTCTATTTCTCCATTCTGTCAGTATTTGCTTCAGATATTTAGGATGATATGAGTGCACATGTATTCATAATTGCTAGAAATTAATTTATCCTTTTATGATTATATATAATATCCTCTCTTGTGAAAAACTTTTTACTTGATGTCTGGTGCCTTACATAAGTATGGCTAACCAGGCTGTCTCTTGGTTACCATTTGCATAGAGTATCTTTTCTCTCCCCTTATTTTTATATCATGTGTGTCTTTAAATCTAAAACAAGTGTCATATAGACAACATACATACAGTTGGATCTTATTATTTTTTATCCTTTTAGCCTCTCTAGCTATTTTGATTGGTGTGTTCAATCCATTTACTTTTTTTTTTTTTTTTTTTTTTTTGTGGGACCCTTGCCGGTGGCCGGGGATCGAACTGGTGCTGCAGAGGCTGCGGGCAGCCTCACAACCCAGCGCTCAACCGCTGCGCCACCAGGGGAGGCCCTAATCCATTTGCTTTTAAAGGAATTACTGATAAGGAAATACTCACTTTTTGTCATTTTGTTACTAATTTTCCATCTTATAGCTATTGTCTGGATTTCTCACCAAGGGAAAAGAGGTATTGTTAGGTCAGTGTCTCCACCGAGTCTGGAACTTACTCATCCATCTGCTAGTTTCCTGTAAGATCCAATTTTTTTTAGTTATAATTATTTCAAGCTTATGATAATACTCAAACTGAAAGTAGCTTAAGCCAAAATGACTGAGTAACTGGTGCAACTAATTGAAAACCATCAGCATAGAACTTATGACTAGTAACACAAGGCTTAAATGACACAGGGTAGAGTTCTTTTTCTCCATCCTTCAGGCAGATTCCCTCCAAATTATGACCAAATTTACCCACCACTTTAGTGGCCTGAATAAAAACTCCAAACAACATGTTCTGGAAAAGTCTCTGATTATCCTGGTTTGGGTCACATGCCTTTCTCTGAACCCACCACAGGTTTCAGGAAAATGGCACAGTGTTCTGAAGACCATGTGTGCTCACTGAATGGCTGACATTGATTTCAACAAGGTAATGGCATGGATCGCCCAGGAAATAAGCTTCTGTTTCTATGAAGAGAGAAGACCTGTAGGCTGTAAAAGCAATAGATTTTCTGTCTTCCTACTAATGAAGAAAAGTTTTATGACACAAACCTGTCCATTACTATTTAAAATGGCCATTACAAAGTATTATTTATAAAGGGCATCATTATAATAGCTAAGTCCTTACAACATACTGAAATGTTTGATAACAAAGGAATGATTTTAAATGATTATATTTTCATATGGTCATTCCATTTTGCCCAAAAATTGTTTTCTGAAAATGGAAAAATACATTATATTAAATGCTAAAATAAGGACACAACTCTCCAGACTATGTAGCAGAGCACAGCTATACTAATGGTTGTTAAAGCACAAAGGAAAACATCTAGAAAGACTAGCTATTTATAGTAGGAAGATAAATTTTCCTTTTTGTGTGCTATTATCCTGTTTTTTTGAGAATGAGCATTGATTTGATATTTGGAAACTAATCAGAAATTTGCTTGAAACAGAGACAAAAAGGTTATTTGTTATGTTCACCAGAATTTTTATTTGGAGTTAGGTCTTGCAATTGGGACAGCACCATCTCAGGAGGAGTCATGAGGCGTGTTAATGTTGAAAAATAGAGGCCTAAATAGACAAATTAGGCTTCAACCAGGTGAACGGAGTTTTCATTCATTTTGAAAATGAAAAGACTGTATTAGCAGAATTTAGAAACTTGGAAGGGTTTCGATACATGGCACCGAGGTGCCTTTCTTAATTGTCTCTGTAAGTAGTGCAGGCACATTGGCACCTTGGTTAAGAACGTGAGGTGTGTTCACTGTGAAATAGCCTATTGTCAAGTTTTAATAGAAGTAGAAAAGGATGCTTTTGTTCATTAACGCCACAGGGCTCACATTTGGCCTAGAACTTCAATAAAACCGAGACATAAATGAGGCTGTAAAATAAAACTGCATGAACACGGGAAAGGTATCTGTCGATTATATAGCACTAAATAAAGTGGATTTCCTTTTTACTGTACCTGTTTCTAAGTAAAGTTACAACTGATGGTTCTCAGGGTGTGGGAAACGGATAGTCATTGCAGAAAATACCCTCCATCTGGACTCTTGCTGTTACCATTCTTGCTATTTTAATTAAAAAATTTTATATTGATTTGTTTACTTATTATAACTAGCAATTATATCTCGGATTTCATTTTTAACATCTTCATTATGCTCCTGCGAACACGCTCCCTCCCACTTTTTCTCTGTTCTTCCCTCACATGCGGGCTCACCTGGCAGGCTGCCGGGGACAAACCTGTGTTTCTTTGCACAGTACCATGAAGTGGTAAAGAGGCAAATTATTATCAAAACATAAACAAATTAATTTGGAGAAGTAGAAGACACAATTTTAAAATCCAAAGCTACAATGTTTATTAGAGTTACATAGCCATTTACATAAGTGTTTTTTGATCAGCTGCTGTGTTTGTGTGGATGTTATAACTGTATCCAAAGAATTAGACACAGTCCTTACTCTAAAAGAGCTTTTGCAAAGTTGTTGCAGAAATGCACCATAATCCTCTCTGATGAGGTTAAATGATGATGAGGACAATAAGAGGAAAATCTAACAGAGCAGAAAGGGAAGAAATGTTAGTTCCTACTGAAGCAGTCACAGCATTGAGGATTTCAGGCTGAGGAATCTTTTTATTCTCCATGGCAAGAAAAAGTTACGGGTTTAGGAAAGTGCACTCGGGAGCTGAGACCAGCCTAGTGTGACTGCAACCTCAGTGTGTGAGGAGGAAAGCTCGGTGTAAGCATATTATTGCGTCCTGATGCCGTGCTGGGGGCGAGCATTATCCTGTAGAGGCCGGAGCTGCTGGAGCATGAAAGCAGTGGACTGGCATGAATAGGTCTGGGCTTGAGTAAGAGAAAGCTCGTGACAGTATGAATGATGTCCTGGAAGGCTGAGAAACTAGAAACAAGGAGACCAGTCAGATGCAATAATCAACACGAGAAGAGAAAAGGAAATAAACTAAGGCAGTGACAGCAGAAATAAAAGAAGGCCACACAATCGCCAGACAGTTGAGACTTGGAGCCAACATGTGAAGAGTTGTTAGAGGTAGCCTGATTTCTCCTGTCTGTGACTGTAAGGACTCGGTGTGTTTTTCTCTCACATGATCTTCCTGAAGGCCCTGCAAGGTGCATTTTGTTTACTCCGCCTATTTTGCAGATGTGGGAATTGAGGATTAGAGATTAAGTGCCTTGTTGGAGGTCACATAGCAGAGAAGCGGTACAGCTGGGACTGAACTCAGGTCTGATTGTAAAACATGACAAGTCCCTACAACGATGCCCTCCCACGTGCCTAGATGACCATGGAAACAGGAAGCAGGGAAAATACTGGGTGACCTTGTTGTTCCCGGTCTCAGTTACTTGAAGATGGGGATTTGATTGACTGGGGTGAGGAAAGGGATATATTAAAGAGAACCAGAAAGTAAACAATTGAGTGTTGGACCCACTTACCTTGAATATTTAAAATAAATATCTATTCTGTAGGAGCTGGATGCCTAGTCCAAGGGTAACTTTGGGGCTCTCTGAGTTACTCTCATAGGGAGGTAGCCAGGAAGAGTCCATAGTTAGAAGTCAGCAGAGCTGGGGCAGATGCCTGTGCAATTGCTTTCTTTAAATAATGCAAAAAGGGGGCCTCCCTGGTGGCACAAGGGGTTAAGCACAGCACTGTGAAGCAATCCACAGCCTCTGCAGCATGAGTTCAATCCCAGGCCAGCGAGAGAGGAACCCACAGGGCGCAGCAGACCTCTCCTGTCTCCCCTCAGCAGTGTATTTCAGTCAGTCTGCATGTTCTGCTCCTCACTCTGCCTCTGGTGAATCCTTTCAACCCCCACACCTCTGACCTGTATCCCAGTTCTTGTATGCATAAATAAATAAATCTTTTAAAAAAAAATAAAGAATGCAAAAAAGACCTTGACTCTGAGAATGAGAAAGTGGGGGGAGATTTCATAAAGCCAAGGACCCTGGAGGATGCAGAGTTAATGAAGTCAAGACAGATGAGAAACTTGAAAAAGAAATCTTGAAAAATAAAACATCCCATTTCAAGAACCAGAGTCTCAAATATCAAAGAGAGATCACATTGGAAAACAGGAATGTTTATTGAATTTTGCACGTGGAAGGTCCCTGTTGACATGACCAGAAGAATGCTCGGAGAGGGGAGGGGGTCTAGTCCCAGATCACCACAAAGAGCAGCAGAAAGGGCATGTGAGGAAGAGGAGTCGATTTCTCTGACAAAATTGATTCTTTCCTGGTGAATGTGTTTATCTCTTCCCTCAAGCCCATAGTGGAAATACTGTAGTGTTCCACAACCACAGCTATGCTTTGCAAAAATCCTCAACATATTGCTAGGTAGTATTTTCCTTTTCTCTTCTAGTCTCTGCTTGTTTTTCCTACAAGAGAAAGCTTCATTCTCGCTCCCGAGGTATTTATTTTTTGCCCCTGTAGTGTAGGCAATTAGTGTAACCTTCCCATGCTATGGAAAGTTATTTACTAACTCAAACACAGGCTATGCGTCTTATCTATTTAGCAAATCTGAGAAGATGAACGTAGGGCATGCTCACCTCCTTTTCATTTATCTCTTAGGATAAGAGTCTCTGAGTGGAGAGACTCTGCTTTTGTCCAGGTAGGTCTCCTGTGATTACGAGGGGGCTTCATTTTTGATTCTCTTAACTATAAAGATACCGATATTTAGTGTATTGGCTGGAAACCATGAGAAATGAGATGCAAGGAGCAAAATTGAGAAGAAGAAAATAAGCACATGGGGAGTCTTTTAATTAGGGTTAAGAGGTGGCGTTTAGAGCTCTGTGCTGGCCAACATTTGGAGGTTTGTAGTGGTTTACATTGGGGCCGTGTTTAAATGTGGTCTCATGCGCCAGAATTTTTAAGAGTTAGGACACACGGTATTCCAATCCAGGTCTATGAATGAAGGCAACTTGTTATAGACATAAGTCTAGAAGGGCCTGGATAAAGATGTTTGAGACAGTGAAAACCCTCAGCAGGTTTGGGCAGCTCAGAGCTAAAGTTCCTGCTTCTTGACCTTGAAATACACTTGCTGAGGTAGACAGCAAAAACCACAACAAATGTCAGTGATTCTGAGGTTTTAGGGCTCGAGGACAAAAAATTAAGTTACAGAGAAAGCTGTTGCTTTTTTTTTTTTTTTTTTTTGTAAATTTTCAGCTCTTGCTACAATTGCTTTCAAACTCTAAGACACTTAAGTTTTGTGTGGGTCAGGAAAACTTCTAGGGTTCTATCTGTAAATTATTGGAGCAGTCTTTGGTAAACAGCAATATCAACCATCAAATTATCCTCTTTGTTCAGGGCCAAGAAGGGGACTGTGGATTTATGAGTTTTGTCCATAGGCTTAGATAGAAACTACTCAAAGAAATACAGGACAGGTTTCAAGGGGATGTAGTTATTGTAAGGCACTGTCAGTGCTTTCCTATATTATGTGGGGATCTGTCTGGGAAACTTATGGAATCTTAAGCAGGGGGAAGGTAGTCTTGAGAGCAAATGGCAGAGATCTTAGTCCTCAGCAGAAACCAAGGGGCAGAGGCTTCAGAAACACCCACCATAGTTTCATTTCAAGAAAAAGTTGCAAATGTTTCTCTGGTTGAAATAAATATGGGAAAAAGATAAAATAAAACATCCCTAAGAAGCAAATTTTGGGGGCCTAAGCAATTACATAAGAAAAAGCAGAGGCATTAACCACTATGACACAGAAATAAAAGTCTCTCCCTGTGAAATATGTCATTGCTACGTGACCAGACAGAGCTCCTGGTCTACACAGCAGTCAGGTGTCAAGAGCTCAGAGTTGCACAAGGCCTGCTCTTGCCCAGAAACATCAGTTGCATCTTTGTAGGGGGTTAATGTCAATTAACAATACGGGCTTCTACTTAATGTGTCACTCACTACCCACCAGTGAGATCTCGGTGAGAATAAATATTAAGAATTTTCTCTGTTACCATTTTTGGGGAAAGAGTTCCCGAGGAGTGTTTCCTGTCTCCCAGAGTTTAACTCCTGTGTCATGCCTCATGAGAGTGTTACCAGACTTAGTGACTCATTTCTAAGGAACAGAGTAAGACAGCACACATGGCGTGTGACTCAGACGCCAAGGGTAATGCCAACACAATGATGCCACTATTTTACTTTCTCTCTCTCAGATCGCCAGCCCCAAGGGAAGCCGGCTACCCCGTCTGAACACACTCAGCCTAGGGAGAGGCTCACGGGCCGAGGACATGAGGTGTTTGGCCAATCGCTGGTAAGGAAGTGTAGGCTGTCTACTACCACCTGAATGAGTTTGGACATGAAGTTTCAATGCCGGGAAATGATGGCCATAGCCAGGCAGCTGCTGGACCACAGCTTTATGACAGACTGTGCCAGAACCCAGCCAAAGGGCGCGCCCAGATTCTTGAGCTGCTGACGTGGTGAGATAATACAGGTCGGTTATGCAAGTTGGTCACACCACCATAGATAAATGAACACACCTTCTTTCACTTTGAAATAACTGAGTTTTTACTATAGTTTTAGATAATATTAAATACACACTATTCTAGAACCTGAGGATTGCTGTTTTTGTCGTAAAGTTGGTATATACAGACAGTGTGATTATAATCTAATGTGTCCTATTAATTCCTCAGACTCTACAAAGAGAGACATTAGATACTTTGTGTTCCCACAATAAAATCTATAAGGTAATGAAAAAAATACCCATTTTCATGTATCCAGATAAACTGGGGAAGACTCTAATATGGTTAAATAGATTTAAAAAATTGGGAATTAGTGGGGCCTCCCTGATGGCACAGGAGTTAAAATAGCACTATCAAGCTGTTGCCCACCACTGCAGCATGAGTTCGATCTCCGGCTGGGTTGCTGACCACATGACACAGAGTATTTCAGTAGATCTGCCTGTTCTGCTCCCCTCTATGTCTCTGGTTAATCTTCTCATGTCCCACACCTTTGACCTATACCCCAGTTCTTGTATGCATACATGCACAAATCTTTTTTAAAAACAGGGAAATCGTTTAGTTTGTATGTTTTAACATGCATTGTCAAGAAAATTAAAGTTTAAAGAGCAATGTTTTAAAACTTAATAGGTGTGGTCAATTTCCCCCTGTGAACTTGACAGCTGAGGAAGGCAGGAACTGAAGTTGTCTAGCATTTCATTATTGTAGTATTTATATGTTTTACTATATTTTGTCATATTGTCATTAAATCTCAATACAAAAATGGTGCTATATTATGTTAGAAAGCATGGCTGGACAAAACTTGGAATGGGAAATAGAATAGGGAGTCAAATTTCAGTAGCGTAACCCTGGAATGGACTTAATTTCATGGGATACACTACTCATTTCAGAGCCTTCTTGAGGAGACTGGTGCTTCCCTATGAGTGGTCCCCAGAGGATGCTGAAGGAGCTGAGGGTCATCTTTAAGAGAGGAGAAAGGAATGGCCTTGAAAATGTGGCAACCAGCATGTCCTAGCCTGAGGCCTCCCAGGCCAAACCATACAGAGTCTCAGAAACTCAGCCCAGCCGGGAGGGAGAAAATGAAACAAAAAATCCCTGGTGTATGTTAGAAGGGAATGCTGAGGATTTCTTTTCCCTAGGCTGTCCCATTACAGTCCCACCGCCCCTCTCTCTGTCCCATTGCCCTATCCCATGGGGTGGCATGGGTTAGTTGATGCATAATTTCTATGGAAGAACTGGATGTCCAAAGCCAATCCAACTATTTTCCTCTTGGAGTTATTGGCTCCCAGATAGAGGATTTCTTTATTGCTCCCAGAAGAAGGCTCTCCCCCAAACCAGGTCATCCAGAATGCCTTGACTGGATGTGCAATTCTGACTAATTCTTGGGTTCATTTATCAACCCCACAGGACCTCTAACACCTGTCTTTGTCAGTTTTTTTTTTTAACATAAGCAGTATTTTGAGTTTCCATGTCCCTTACTCTTCATCTTATCTGTCAGTTTGTTTTGAACCTGGACAAGGAATAATACCAGGCTTATATCTCCACCAGGGAAACCAACTCTTCAATATTCAAGTAACTTGAAAGGTGGAACTTAAAATGTTCAAAGCCCATGTTATAAAACTCCATTTTAATTGTATGCTTTTATCATGATTAATTTACATAGGATTCAGGTATTCAAAGGATGCCCCTTTGGCATATATATTTTTTCCTAGTTTATTGTAACAATGAATTCCCTGGTGAAGGTATAATAAACATATCTATCCTGTGCTCAAAAATCAAGAGACTTCAAATTCCAGCTTTGGCAGGTCATGGAACTCCTCAAGGCCAGTTTCTTCATCTTCATCTGTTCACTCAGGAGTAGCAGCTCTTCTGGAAGGTTAATGCGAGGATGACAGGAGATGACAAATGCAAAGTTAAGCACAGGGTCTCACGGACTGTGGGTGCCCCATAGATGGGGGCTGTTACTCTTGGATCCTAAAGTCTATTTTGCTTTGCTATAAAACCAATCACATGTAGAAAATCTCTCCCCATTTTTTACCTGGAAGATTTTTTTAAACATTTTATTTTATTTTATATAATTCTTATATCATTTTTTCATTTTTGCACAATGTGTGCATTTTCATTTTGGTTATATTCCCCATACAATTGCACCCCTCCTTATTTTGACCCTAGTCCTTCCTCTCACTGCCCACCCCCATAATGTGTCTTTGGTTTATAGTTGCTTGTTGATTTTGATTTTTATTTGTATTAATTAGTCTTTTTCCTGGTCCCTTATTTAGGTTTTCTAAATTCCTGCTATGAGTGAGACCATCCGGGATTTTTCCTTTTCTTTCTGTCTTATTACCCAGAAGATTTTTACATGATAAGGAAATTTCCTGATATTGTGACTACCTGAGGATAGTTTTAATTCTATTGAACAACATTCCTAAATTTGCAATTAGTAACTGTTACTTCAGGTAATTGTTAGCTCATTTTCTCTCCTTCTGCTTTAAATTCATAATGTGTCATTTTAAGGTAATTCAAACATTTTGCCAGCTTCTACCACTTAATTTGTCTGGATTATAGATTGAGGGGCAAAGGCAGGTCAAGAAATAAAAGTCTCTGTGGATATTGCTTCAAAAAATCTTTTAATACTTTAATATTAGATTTGCTGTTAGAATGTGCATAGTGCAATTTAATAAATTCTGGTTTTGTTGCCTTAGTAAAGTTTCTTGTATCAGTCCTGAAGGAAATTTTTGGATACACTTTCTTGGTTAAATTATCCCATTAACTGAACTGTCCACCGTTGAGAGACTCAGTTTTGAAAATGAGATTTTAATAACTTTAAGTGTTTAAAATTGATCTCTTTCCCAGCATACAGACCTACCGCTGCCAAGCTATAAAAGAATCCTTACCTCATATCTTGTGCCCAAGGGGATTCTCTTAGGCTCTACTTTCCAAATTGGCTCATAGATACTCGGTAAGATTCTCCACTTAGACTCCTGGGCTGCTCTGTCTGATTTTATAGACTTAAATTTTCAGACATTTCCTAGCTTGAGGCTCACTCCCTTCATCCCTGCAATCTCCATTTCCCCTTTCTCTGTGCCCCAGAAATGCTCCAGTCCCTTTCGCATGGCTCCCCAGCATGATGGTCAATGTAAGAGGAATTGCTCCTAGAATCAATACCTACAGTTGCTTCATTATGTATTTCTAGCAACATAATGTCAATATAATATCACAAAAAGTGATCATTGTATTCAGACATAGACTTCATTATAATGGAGTGGCTCATTGTGCTTGTATTTATTCTAATTTCAAAAAATGGTTCCCTCAATAGAAAAATTGTCACATGTATAAGTTGAAGAAATGAATATCCCCCCTTTGAAAAAGGACAATCAAGCAAAATATTTCCTCATTGAACAATAAACACAACATATATAAGAAAACACAACTACTATAGTCTTAATGCATTTCCTGAGCCCTTTCATTTAGTATAACATAACACAGATTTTATACTTCCCTGGCAAAAGAAACAAAATCTGTTCAAGCACAAGAACAACTCTCTGCCAGGGATAAATGTGTTCATTGGTGGGAACTGGCTATATAATTATGTCTAATGTTTATAGAAACTTTCTTTACAAGGCTGAGAACACTGCCATCTTAAGTTTCTATGGAACAACTAGAGTAGACTATAATGATGGATATTCACATCAAGGGATGAGCATTGTCCTTAAGCGTCCTGAGGCCCAGTGTCCAGCAGGTGTCTGATCACTAAGGTTTCATCCACACCAACAAGCCCTTCTCAGATCTAGGAGGGTATCCGAATATCAACTCAGTTCTGACACACCATACAGAGATGGCACCAGATTTCACAAGACTGCCTTTCACTTCAGTCTCGGGCTGCAAACCCAAGCTTCTGAGCAAACGCCAATCAATTAGAGTTTCCCAGAATTCCCTCCTCACACTGCAGGAATGTATCCCAAGCTCCAGATTATTATCTTTGCTGGAGACTGGCCATAAATCAGAGGTTCTCAGGACACCGACCTCACATTTGATTAGACTTGATGCATTTGCTAAGAACCTCATAGGACTCAAGAAACACCATTATTCATTAGATCACTCATTTACTACAAAAGATAGGAAAGAATATGAATCAACAGCCAGAGGGAAGAGCAGCATAGAGCAAGGTGTTGGGGGAGGCACAGAGCTTTCTCTCCAGGTGTGCAACTCCCCAAATCTTCACACCGCCCACCAGTAGCTCTCAAAGCTTCTTCCTCTTGGACTTTTATGGAGACTTTATTGCATTGGTCTGAGTGATTAAATCACTGGTAACTGGACCCCTGTTCTATCCCATGTCTTCCCTCAGGGAATCAGAGGGTGGGCCTAAACTGGTTCCCTGGAAACAAGGCCCCATTCTTAGGTGTTTTTCGAAAGTTACCTTCATTAACATAGACCCATCAAGATAAGATGCCCTTTTGAACTTTTAGGATTCTGAAGATTAGGCAGGAACTGAATAATATTATGCTGAAACTGTCGTATTCCTCTATTATCTCAAGAAAGTCCAAGATCTGGGAGTTGAGAGGTGAAAACTGTGAATGAAAACCAAATATATGAAAAATATATTTTCATCATGACCAAAATACTCCCTATATAAACACATAACATCTTAGCTTCATCATGTATAAGAGAAAATTAAAAGTGGTTTCTACCTCATTAGATTGCTGTGAAGATTAAATGAGAAAATGTGTCATGTAATTAACAATGGTAGCTAGAATATAGTAAATGTTCAACAAACCTTACCTCACCTTCAGAAAAGGGGGAAAATACTATTTAATATGACTTCACGATATAGACACTGAACAAGAAATTTTATGGACTACCTAAATTAGTGATGTGTTGGCTCTATTGACACAAAATTTTTCTCAGTTTAATCTTTTGAACACAGTTGTTCTACAAGCTCAAACATGTACAGTGAATTCCTCCTGACATTTCATTTACTCTGACATTCCTTGGGCTAACAGCAGGTTTTTAATCTCAGACAGATTTTCATGCCTCAATCATCTTAAAATATTTGCTGAAACTAGTATTAAAAGAAACTAATGTAGCAACACTAACCTGCTTTAGATAGAGTTTTTCATTCTACACATTTAGATAAAAAAAAAAAAATTGGTCAGACCATTTCAACCTTAGGTAAATTTGGAAACCTATTGATTTATTTTGGAGTTCTCTTGACAGCTTCTTTGATAACAAACTCAATGTCTGCTCAGCTTTTAAAGTTAATCAGAGACAGAATCATTTTTCCCCCTTATACTTAGTTTTTTTTTTAAATTTTTATAATGCTTATTACTGTTCAGGATCCTAGGTCTGACAGGAAAAAAAAATGTTTCCATTTCAAACAACTGCTTTTTCTTCCCTGAAGACTAAACATCTCATTATAATTTCAGTGTTTCTCTCCTCTGTTGTCTTCATAGTGGACTCCTTTAACTTCATAAAAGAAGTCTTTTGTAGTTTCCTTTTAATTGTTAAATAATCAAAACCCACCAGTCTTGTCATTGTTCCCAGAAGATTCATTCACTAATCTTTTCTTTCACTTCCAAGTAAATATGAATTACTTTATGAAGTGTTGTCAATGTCTTTTTAATCTTTGCCATTGTAGCAACTGATCTGCTCCTCTAAGATTTCTCCCCTGTGTTCAGTCTTCCAGTTAATTCTCCAATTAATTTTCAATGGAAATAATTGCTCTTGCTTTATATTTCTGGATCACTTTATTTAAATCTCTGATTTTGTTTCTAACACATATAACTTGATATGATAGTTGACCGGATTCAAATTTATCTGCCCATCAGATTATAAACCCTTTCAGTCTGTGGACATCACTAAAAATCATTATATTTCTTTTAGCTCTTAGCACATAGTTTGAACATAATAGGCACACACTTAATGCCAATTGAATTGGATAGCATCTTTGAAGTAAGTATTAGTGATTCAGTCCCTTATATGCCTTAGCCATGTATTCTGTGCCAAACCCTCTTCAATAAACAGTGTATTTCTAGTGCTCTTCATGGTGGAACTGTAGGAACAAACAAGACAGTTTCTGACCTCATGGAGTTTAGGGTCCTTCTAGGTGTGCCCACATATATGCAAATTGGCAATTTGGTAAGTATCTTTAGGATTATTGAAAGAAATTATAGAAGGAACCAATCAGTGCAATTTTGCTTCTGCCAAAAATGTTCCACTCTATTTTCCCTTGTCTTTTGTAGCCTGGGTTGGTCATATGGTACAGTTCTAGATGGAGACATGAGTTGATAGATGCAAGGAGACTTCTGGGAAAATCTCTTATTGATTGGTTAAAAAAGACAGGTATTATTTACCTCATTCCTTTATCCCAACCTTGAACAACTCATGCTATCTGGAATTGTAGTAGCCACCTTATACTGGTGAAGGAGGCGGACAAGACTCTTAGGGCTGCTGGATCTAACACAATAGGATGCTCAGTTGCTGCCCATGGTCGTTACTCCTGATTTATAATTAGGTTAGAAAACAAAACCCTTAGAGTTTAGTTGTTCTTTCTTGAATCTCATTTTACAGAAGGGTATTGCTATCCTTTTTTCAAAAAACGGCAAAAAAAAGTAATTCAGAGAAGCTAAATAAAGTTTCCAAGTGTCTGAATTTATTGGGCACAATGGCAAAGTTCAATAATGAATACGAAGCTTGACCTTTACACAACCCCTATTCAAGCATTCTAGATAAGTTTGGCAAATCGAGCACTGTGTATACATTTCTCTCAGGTGCCACATTTTTTTAAGGAAAAGAGCTTCAAGCTCATTACCCACTCTTATCTTTGCATCCTTCATTTGTGATCTTACTATTATTTGTTTCCTAATAATATTGGATAACATAGCTAAGCAAAGAGTGCTTAAAATAAATTTCTTTCCCTACAGCTATGTCTTTATCTGTCTATATCTACATGCATAAAATAATAGCATATTGGAAACATGACCACTAATGCAAAATCAAGATGTCTTGTCTGAAAAATTTCCCTTCAAAATGGCAGAAACCAATGTCACAAAACAATGGGTGGATATAACTCCCATAGCGAAGGCCTTGCTATACAAAATGCTCTGCAATCATTAATCTACAGCCAAAATGTCAGTTTTCCCTCATGAAACTAGTGCCCCCAAATTCCAATCACTCTGAAAAACAATTAACCTGTCAAGTTTCAAGTTTTTCATTCATAATTTGAACTGTATCCTGCCATTGATATTTATTTTAATCTCCTATTGATTTCTGTGGGAATTCTTCTTGTAGAATTAAGGCAGGATATAACCCCAAAGGAATTTCTGCAAAGAAAATTCCCACTTTCATCTCTTTGTGTTAGATTTTTATTAAGTTTAGGTCATGACGTTATATATCCCAAAATAGGTCTACTAAAGCTATGATAAAGTCTTCTATTTTTATACTCAGGCTGAAAGGTCACAATGAGGATGCCAAAGTCTCACAGGGAAGAACCACATTATAAATGATTTTTAACCCACAATGGACTATGCTTTTTGATCCCCCCTTTTTACAAACAGATAGATACTTACATTATTAAAAATGTCTTTTTACCTTTATGTATACCTAAATATCTCTCTCCCCTGAGATTCATTTGTAAAATTGCCTTTTAAACCATGTTTAAACCATTTTGGGAACACTAGATATATTGTGCAGTCATTTAATACTATAGCATTGATGACTGAAATAATGGATCATGAAAAATGTGTTGAATGGTGTTGTTTTTAAAAAGTAAAATAAAAAATTACATATATAAAAATATGAACAGTAATGTAAAAATAAGATAGAAATTAAAAATATGTGCTATAATGAAAGGATTTTATGTGTTATCAGATTTTCATAATGTTCTATATTTTTATATTAATGTTAAAATTCAAATGATAACAAATAATAAACTTACCTTTCAAATAGAGCAACTTCCTATGAACTTGAAATCTTGACAAAAATTGAAACAAGGGAGAGCATGTCATTAAGTATATGTTGGTATTTAAGGTTTGTTAAATTATTTTTTTATTTTTAACTGAGGCAATATTGGGGTACCCTTCTCAGGTATTACCACCATAGTGTACCCACCATCAGTTCATCTGTATCTCATCACCATAGACCATTGTGCTTCCTTCCTTCTTTGTTATTTCCTTTCCCCTCCCCTCCTTGTTGTTTCAATTCTATACTCAACTATCAAGGGTTGTTTTTCAGTTTGTTTTTACATGACTATTAATTATGTTTCTTTATGTTCCTCATATTAGTGACACCATAATCTTTTCTCCATCATCATCACCATGCACCTTATTTCACTTAGTATTATCCTTTCAAGCTCTATCCATGTTGCTGCAAATGACATGACTTTGTCTTTTTGACTGCTGAGTAGTATTCCATTGTGTATTTCAGGCTTTCGTGAGCAGTCTTTGAACCACTTCTAGAGCACTGAAGGGCAGATATGGTCAGACGATGATTGTTTTTTGTTTTCTGCTGTCACAAAAATATCTTTGGAAGTTATGGGATATCATCACCCATTGGAACACCACTGGAAACACCAGTTAAAGAGCAATCTTCTGTGAGAACAGGCTCCCATTTTATACAAGGAATTATATAGATGAATACATTATGTACATGGAATTACAAACTTTTATATGGTGCTGTGGTCCCTAACATTGGTTTGTGTGTAAGAATAAATCACTATCATTCCCAACATTCCATCAAAGGTCTTAGTGTTCCCATCCTTTCAACTCTGGCCTCTACAGTGTGACAGATTTTATTATTCAAAGAACAACAACATAACAACTAGCACTGAATAAGCCCTTACCATGTGCCAGACACTATACAGTGCTTTATAGGCATTAATACCACAGTGCTTTATAGGCATTAATTATCTGGTCAGGTGTAGCATTAATATTATGTAAACCCATCAAAACACTATATTTCACTTCTATTAATGTGGAAATCAGAACATAGGCAACCTGCCCAGATTCATACATGTGCTAAGCATAGAACATAAGCACTACAAATTCCAAAATTTATGACATAATGAATCATCACATTCAGTTGATGTGGGGCAGCCCAAACGGTCACAGCCCTGGTCACCCCTGCAGGAGAGCTGAAACAGGAAAATGGAGCAGCATCTTCCTGGGCCTCAGTTGGGAATATGTGTGCAAACGGTAGCTTAAAATCATTATTGTTCTATGTGCCCATAAATGACTGGGAAAGCACTGCCAGTTTTAATTTGGGGGGGGGGTGCAAATAAGTTTTAGTGAGTAGGTTAATCTATAAATAGAAATCCCTGAATAATGGGAATCCACTGAATTCTACTTTTGCATTCAGTGCTTGGGGAAATAACCATGGATTGCGTGGTGTGTTTTGGTCAAATTCTATTATTTACTGATCCTCATTAGGCCCATTGTTGGGAGACTGTATTAACTGGAACTTTGTATTTCAGGAATTACTTAAGAGCAATTGTTGGGTAATACCATTGTCAAAGAAAGAAGGATGAAAGATCTGATAGCATCCAACGTGGGTCTTCTGAGATAGCGTTCACTGGAAAAACTCACAGGGTAACAACAATAGCAAGTGTTGACCTTCTGTGGCCCTTTGAATTCTGTAACTGCACAGATGAGTCACTGAGAGAGACACCCTATTTTGGGGGCATTAGGACTTATAAACCTCATGATTAGAAAAGTAGCAACTTCTCCCCTGGTCTGATCAAGAGCTGGGCTTCAAGCCTTATAATTACTGTGGTATCATGAGGTGTCCTCGCCTCTGCTGGTGTGATGAAGGGCCTGAAATCCAAGCCTGTATCTCAGTCCACCACCTCAGTACTCTACCAGATTCTATTGCTGTAAACATGTGGCGAGAGCAATTTCCAGGGAGATATGCAGAAGGCTGACCTGCAAGAAATCACTGTTAGCAGAAAACTTATCTTTTGACCATAAAGACCTGGATATGACCCTTCTCCTTTGTTTGGCTATTCTAAAAATAACTAGTGAGTCCTTTGAGGAGATTCAGAGACTATTCTTGGGTCACATTGCACAGCTTTTCTTATGCATGCCTGGCTCACCTTCCCTCAAGGGCTCTGAGTGTGGAATCCAAAGAGGGTGGCCATTATCACTGTGTCTAAGGCAGGCCTTTGTTTACTCAACTTGTTCTCACTCAGATGTACAAATCAAGTAAGGCCTGAATGAGCTCACCATCTGTTTTCATCCTAGAAACCCCAGTTGTCTGGATGCCACCAATGAACTTACAGACCAGACCAAAACACTCAGATTACCACAGAGGATTGATGCCTAGTATAGAAATCATCCATCTTGCTTTTAGTTAATTAAGTGTGACCACTTGGCGTTTGTCGCCCCAGCTACTTCTCTTTTCCATGGAAGACACAGAGTCATTTCACTCTTCCTCTAGCTGCTTCAACCTACAAACAGCCAGCAAAGGACTCATGCATTTCCCAACTCTCAGCACAGCGAACCCCAAGACATTAATGAATGTTCTGCCCTCTCAGGAACAAAGTAAGGTGGGGAAAAGTTAACCACCTATGTTAAATTAACCTACCCCAACTTATTTTCTCTCCTAATACCTGTGGGTTTCTTTATTATCCCATAAAGTCTCTACCCTCTTCGTTTGACTCAGCAAAAGCCACCTGAGACTTTATTTTAGTCCTTCAACCAAACAATTATCATAGCTTCCAGCTGGTGAAGTCACACTGAATCCAGATATCTGGCACTCCTATAGACAAATTCAACCCAGTCTAAATTCATGTTTTACCTCATTGTTAACAAGCACAGACACGCTCCCCAGATTTTTCTTGATAGGAATTAGAAAACTGTTCCAATTCTTTTGGTGGTTAAGTCACATTCTGCTAGTCTTAACTTTGTAATCCTTCCTCTCTCCACACCCAGCATGATGGGATCAAATGCAGCTGTAGATATGGATACAGAACAGTGTGATGAGGTTAACTGGCTTCCCACTGAAATCTATTTCCCTCCAACCAGTGAGATTCTGAGTCTTTCTTTAAGCCATGAAACAAGCACTTAGAAAGCAGGAAGACAAGGAGTTAGTTTCCATGATTGAAAGTTCATCACACTTAGATGCCTGGTTTCTTTTACTCCTCTAGGCCTTCCTAGTGTACACCCATTCCAACTGTAGGTGTTTCATTATTACTACTCATCACCCTAACTCATTCATAAGATTTTGCTAAGGTTGTAAAGTCAAATGGTGTGGAAATCCACAACTTGTAGAAACACAAATGATGTCGCAGTGAAGCCAGATATCTGGCACTCCTACAGACAAATTCAACCCTTTTCAGCTCTTTCGTTTCCACAAGTAAAAAGATGAGAGATTTGTTAAGCAGTCACAGGAATTTTCTGAGATTTAGTCTATAGCTTGAATCAAGAATTTTAAAAATCAAGGTCATTATTTTCTTTCTTTAATCTTAATCTTTCCAGAGCCAATACCAGCAAAGCATAAATGCTAGTCCTTGGCCATGTCAATTCAGCCTCTCAAATCCTTGCCTGGATGGATGCCTCAGATGAGAGCCAATGTTGTTCTCTGCCGCTGCCTGCCAGGGACAGTCATGGGGCCATCCCTGCATAGATGCCGCTGCCTTCAACTTCGGGTGACCAAATCACCATTTCAAATTCTTTCCAGGTGGCTGTAGCACCGCTAGGGTCAGTTTCTAAGTCCATCAAAATATTTGTGTCTGGAAAAATCAGAAACACCCATAACACTTGTTCAGCTTTTGCAGCTTTTCCCATAAGGAAATCCATAAGGAGAACAGGCTTTGGATCATGCAATCCCCAAAAAGCAAAGATTTCACCAGATCTCAGGTTCTTTGATTCTTCTCTCAGCTTTGCACTGTGTTGAGTTTATCCTAAGGCCATTCCACCCCAGTGCTCCAGGAAGGATGCCAGCCGCCATCATACAGTCACATGGGGAAAACCAGTGGCTTTCCTTGGCTGTGTTATGAACTAAGAACTTGAGCAGCCTTTCCTCATGTGTTTTTGCTCAGGGAATAAGTTCAACACTTTCGTGTGCCTGTCTCATTGCAGATTTTGTTTGAACGTGATCTTTATCTTTGAGACGACACTCTGTGGTAGGAATTTCTCATTCTTTTCTCTCTGGCTTCTTTATAATGCTACTGCCTTGTAGGTTAGGAGAAGTCTTACAAAGTCAGACACTGTATAATACTTTTTACTGCACTATTCCTGCTCAGTGGGTACTCAATATTTGTGTAATGAATGACAAAAGCTGCTCTTTGAGACATCTTTCCTGGAACCCCCAGAAACACCCAGGGAGGGGCCACACTTGCTGACACCTGCGCTAGACTTGAGTCTAAAACGTTCTCTCCCTTGAGGTGGTTTTTGTTAGCTTTATTTTCCTTTGCTTCTTGAGATCTGAGAGGTCTATTAGTGGCCAAAGTTTGGATGTGGATAAAAAAGAAGAATAAATAAATCCTATTTTTTAACTGAGACTCTTACATTTTGTCTAGTCTATACAAATGAAGTCATCTGGTTCTTATGTCTCCAGCAAATGAGAGGCTGAATTTCTGCAGGACTTGGACTAAGATGGGGACTCCAAGTAGTCCCTGATTTCTGTCTTGGCATACACAGCTTCCTCTTCAAAAGTACCTGTATGCACGGTTGTGGTAAAATAGGAACTAGAGTCCTTTTTTATTAGCTAGGTTTATTGCCAAATCGAACCCCAATGAGTTAGTTTGAATCACATGGAAGTATTTTATGATTCCTATGCTAGTTAGGGCTAAATATTCTTCAATCAAGGAGGCTAGCACGTCTGCTCTTTTTTCTCCCAAACTGAGAGCAGAGTCTCAGGACTCACCTTCAGGACATAAAGTGGACCTACTCACTCAAACCAGAATCAGAGAGACTCTGTTTCCTTTATATGTAAATCATTGCTCCTGGCAAAAGCAGTGTAAATGAGTACCCTGGAATCTGCACAATTCAAAACCGTGTTTTTCCTCAGGGACAACGATGAGAGGGGGAGTAGCACAGGGGTTATCTTCTGGAAGCTATCACAGCTCAGCTCACTCACCAGTGCTCAACACTGAAGTCACAAAATAATCAATAATTTTGGTTTGCAGCGTATCCTTTCCATATTTTCATTGTGTGCCTCAAACAATCCTGGGTAGCTGAAGGTGAATTCAAGAATTCGGCTTCCAGCCCACATCTATTTCCTGCTTCCTTGCAGTCACAACAAATAGGACAGATAAAGCCCCTCTAGAATGTTGTAAAAGCGTCTTGTCATGTATTTGGAAATAGGATGACAGAGCGAAAGATAAGTTTTGAACTCCGTGTGGCTACCTTGCCTGAGAGCACACATTTCAAGTAACTTTAAAAACATCATCAGGTATAATTTTGTTAGACCTCTTGGGGGGTGGGGAGGGGCAGGTCTGCCAGGGTCAGTTGTGGATTTGGGAGGTGGTCTCAAGAAGGAAGGGTGGGGTGAGGAGAGGTGAGACATAAGGGGATGATGCTAATACTGATGTGTTAATGAGCCGTGTGCAGCCTGGGACCTCTGGGACAGGCTTTAAAAATTGTCTTAAAAAAAAACAACAGGGCATCCCTGCTGGCGGGGTTAGAGACAGCACTATCAAGCAATTGGCAGCCACTGCAGCACAAATTGGATCTCTGGCCAGCCAGGGAGCTACCCACATGGCGCAGCAGACCTCTCCTGTCTCGCCCGCTGCTCCCCTCAGCAGTGTGTTTCAGTCAATCTGCCTGTTCTGTTCCCCACTCTGTCTCTGGTGAATCCTCTCACCCCCCACACCTCTGGCTTACACCCCAGTTCTTGTATGCATAAATAAATCAATCTTTAAAATAAAAAGAAAATTTAAAATAGTAAAAAAAAAAATAAAAATTTTCTTGTGTGCATAAATAAATTAACTGAACCTTTTAAAAATAAAATGAAATAACAATTTTCTCAAATGCTTCTTCCTCAGAGGTAAAGAAACTCAGTTATGACCCCCGAAATTCCTATCTGTCATGGCCTTGGGCTGTGAAAAAGCACCTCTGAAAAAGCCCTGGACAGAGATTTCCAGGGCCTCCAGTGGAAGGGCTTCCAGGAGCGGGGAGGGAGGGCTTCTGTGCTGTGCCTCGACCCCAAAGCGCCTGCTACTAACATATAAACCACCTTTTGGTCAGATTTTCCTGGATTAACATCTTTTCTGGAACACCTCCTCAAAATCTAACTCAAGTTCCTTTTTGATAAATTTATAGGGCTCTAAAGTACAAATTATACTTCTTAGTCAATAATAAAGAGCTACATTTCCTAATAGAGTTTGTGTCGATTTTTATGTCTCTCCTCACCCCTCACAAACCCTATTTGTTAAATATGGTCTCTCCATCATGAGCCTATATTAATTATTATAATTTTTAGAAACAGGACATCTTTCTCTCCCCTCGCCGGAAACAAGGGCCTTAGATGATGTTTATTCGAAGTTTCTTCTGTGGCAGGCGTTGTTTTACGTGCACGCGTGGTTGAAATCACTAAATCATCATTGGAAACTGGTGAAGGGGAACTATTATCATGCCCAGTTGACAGATGGGGAAACATAGTGAAAGACAGGTCCCCTTTCTAGGTCACAGAGAAGGTAAGAAGAGGAACTCATTTGCAGTCTCTGGCCTAAAAATGGGAATAAATAAAAAACATTCAGAGCCAAAAGGATCCTGAAGTATATAGCACAACAGATTTTTCATTTTATTCTTTGCATCAACTGTTCAAACACGGCTCTTGCATTGTGGCAGCTCCGGGTCAGACCCCTGTGTTTGTCTGTCACTGAAAAGTCAGCCCTGCCTGGATCCATAGGAATGACCTCCCTGCTTGAGCCCTTTGAGCTTCACTCTGTTTATATTGCAAAGGTCAGCGGCACCATCTCTTCTCTTAGTTGGTTTGGGTTGTTGGGGTTTTTTTTAGAACATGTTCCATATTAGGGCTTCCTGTTCTGTGATAATAAAAAATTAACGAAAGGATTAGAGAGTCCTCTCCCATTATCATAGGTGCTCTTAGGAGGCAGAGTGCTGATATCTTTGCCCATTTCATTTAAATGATAAGAAGGGTAGAATATTTACCAAATTGCAATTTGGTTCTTATGGATAAATCTCTGGGATTAGAAATGGATTAAGAGATTTATGGGAAATGATAAGCATTCTAAATCCCCACATTCAAAGGAAGATAATTGATACTAGAAGTAATAACATAATATAAAAAGTTTTTGAACTATTGCATAGAAAAAAACAGTATCGCTGATAATGAACATCAGGAATCAGATGTGCATTATATTTTATACAATTTATTAATTTTCCCTTTTTTCCATATTGCTTGTGCTGTATTTTAAAACAGGATATTGGATGCTTGAGAAGTCAAGTTTAATTTGAAATGTATGTGATCCTATCCACTAATCTGCCTCTGCATTCTGATAACAAAATGTGTAAACATTTTGGGAAGCACCAGGGATATTCAAATTTCAAACCTTTTTGCAGGGATGCCTTGAGGCATTTTAAAATAACAAATACTATTAGTATCCTTTTTGGTTCCAAATGTTTTTGATTTATTCCCACTTTTAGACCAAAGAAACTTATTAAAACCTGATAATTCATGTACTTTTGACTTTTTAAAAAAATGTTTTAAAGTTTCCATGATCATGGAAAAGAGCAAAAGTAAAGCACTTTGCCTTTTTGGCCATTTTCTAAATAGAATGAGAATCAAAATTCCTTTAATGCAGACAAGATAATGTCTCCAAAAAACAATTGTTGTTTATCTTGGGAAATAAATCAAGGGAAAAAATCTTAAAGTATGGCAGCAGCTGTATTTTCATAATGAACAGTCCAATTCTAGCCAATTTCATTAAGAAATCTTCCAAGGAACTTTCTGGCACTTCATTCCACTTGGATAAACAAGTGAGAGAGAGCTAGGTTTATACCCACTGCAGCTGCTGATTCTCCAGGTTGCAACCTGCTGGGAGATGGATTTGTATGCCATGTTTGGTTTTGACACAACTTTCTTCAGAGTAGTTCACTTCCTTTAACCTAGCAATTCTTCAACACTTCATTCACTACATAATTCATATCATTTACCATATCACAATCATCCTTTGTTCTACTTCTATTAAATATTCCACTGTTTCATTTTTTTATTTTGCCACAGACTTGAACAATTTGCAGTGTTTTAAAATGACCAAACTATTTAAGTTATTTGTGTGGATAGTTATTTCTATCAGGCAGGCAGAGTCTGGAAGAAAATTTGGACAATCAGGAATGACACTTGAATCCCAAGAAGATCAGCAAGACAAGGAACATTCATCAGTACATCTGGAGGCAGGGAGTGAGGACCTCCACACCCTGATGCGTCACAACCATGAATGAATGTGTGGGCCACCAGACCAGGGGAGGCTCCTGGGTCATTCTCGTTACAACAAAGCCATGAAACCTGATGACAGATTTTATAACCCTGACTAGGCGAACTTGAGAAGTCAGTAGAAGGAAGGCAAACAGAAACAAGTACCCCTTCCTTCTCCACACTGATTCAGCCTGTAAATATGTTGGTTTAATTTTCATATGCTGCTGAGATCCTTTTGATACCCAGAGGACATGAAGACATTTTGCAATATTAGATTTTATCCATGGTAAATAGCAAAACCTCAGTAATTGATTTAGAATCTAATGACATATAGAGAAAAGGCTAACATTTCTCTCTTGATAATTCTTCTCAATAAAAATAGACTCCTCTATCTAACTGTCTGCATTGTTTAGCACTTTATTGCCTATTATTATTAAGATTTGTTTGCAAGCAACCAAGTTTTGGATTTTCTTAGGAGGTGGGAGATAGCTTTGTTTATTTCACTTTGGTTTTATTATTTTGTAAGATATTGCAGAGTTCTGATTTCAAAGTAAAAAAAAAAGCATTCAGAAAACTTGAGCTTCTATGTCTGCATCTTCTCCCATAAAGATGAATGTTTTTGTTAGCTTGTGGATTAACTTTCCATTGTTTCTTTCTTAAAATATAAGTATGTGTATATAAACGCAGACAGTAAGTGCAAAGACACACATACAAAAATTGATTCTGACTCACACTGTTCTTAATAGTGTTTTTTCACTTAATATATCTTGGGATTGCATGAACAGTCTATAAAAATATTCTTTATTCCATTTTATAATTGCATGCTATATCATGGTGTGGATGCAAACTAATTTATTTCACAGTCTCATAATGATGGATATTTGGAATTTTTTTTGCTATTATTGCTGTTTTAGTTCTGTACTACTCTGCATACATCATTTTTTGTTTATTTTCTGCCAGTCTAACCAAGTTGTTTTAAAGGGAAAAACTATAATTCACATATAATCTAAGTGATTTGCAATTTATCCATCAGATGATCACTCACCTATGGAACCATTTCAGAATCCAAAGCAGAGATTCCATGTCAAGTCACTGGGGACCTCTTCGCCATGAGAAAAGTAAACAAGGCACACCATGATTTTCCTTTTGGGATAATAAACCCTATGAAAGATGTGTCATCCACAGCTGCATGAAGAGTCTGGATATCTAATAAGTATCAAAGAATAACTATGACAATACAGACACTCAAAATCTGTACAGCATTATGATGATTGTGATTCACCTACAGAACAATCGAGAACTCAAACTGTGGCTTCTCCAATGTGATAACAATGAGACTCAGAGAATATGTGTAGGGAAAGGTCTGGTGATTTTTAGGACAGATTTTTAGTAGATGCATTTCATCATCATATTTCATTTTTACTCACTACCACTTAAAACTGTATTCAAATAAAATATGTCGCTGATGACTTCAAGTATGGTGCTCATGAAAAATGATGTTTTTAATTTAACTTCAGACCTTGTATCTATTAAAGGGACTGAGATTTTAAAATGTTAAACTCCATCTAATAACATGGTGGTCAAAGCAGTTAACTGCTTCCTGGATATTTAGTGCTGTGTGCTTGATATTCAAGACAGTACACTCTTATTAAGTTGCAAACAGAATCTGGAGCTGAGAAGCTATGACAAAAGCATGTGAATGAAATCCAATTTATAAATGAGCCAGTTTGCTCCATGATCTCTCTAAATAAGCAGAATGGAAACTTTAAGTGTGCATGCACTTTGGAACATTAGCACCGGACTCATGAGGTGGTGATTCCAAGCACAATTCGAGTGACTTTAACAAGTTCTTAACATCGTGGTACCTCAATTTCCTCATGTGTAAAATGAAAACAAATAGTAGTGCCTCTTTCACATGTTTGTTGTGACAATGACACCACTCTATTTAAAGCATTTGTTTTTGGAATGCAGTAAATAGTCATTGTGATATCTGAATTATTATTATGCTTAGGCATAATGGGTGGGCTTAGTCAAAAATTTTATAGCTTCCACTTTCAACATGGCATAGTGGAAATGATAATTGTCCATATTAATGTAGGCGTGTGGCTATCTGAAGACAAAACCAGAAATTTCCTCAGGAAATAGTACCAGAACACAACAATGGATTTGAAAATAATGTACTGTAGAATCTCCTAAATTCTCTAACACACAAGATGGTCAACATTATTTTGAGCTAAAAATGACTACAATTTCATTACCAGTTTTGAGTAATGAAATTCAAATGAAGCTGATATAATACATTGATTTTTGAAAAAAATCTAGACTAAATGTCCTCTACAACATCATTTCTGTTCCTCCCACACACTTCCTTCCACAAGCCAAATTTAAGTTTTCCTATTATGTATTTTAGCATCAAAGCATTTCTATTTATTTTATTCGCATAACTGTCTTTGTTATAGAGCAACCCCGATATTAAATGGGTTCCTGGCTGTGGGTCCTCACCCGCGTGCTTTAAAGGGACTTATGAATACTTTACTACAGACACACACAAAAGGTTAATAAAAGGTTTATTTTTTTATAATAAATTTTATTTTTATATTCCCCATACAATTGCAACCCCCCCATTCTGACCCCAATCCCTCCCCTCCCGCCCCACCCCCCAAAAAGTGTCTCTGGTTCATAGTTTTTTGTTGATTTTGATTTTCACTTTCTTATAGTTATTCATTTTCCTGGTCCCTTATTTAAGTTTTCTAGATTCCTGCTATGAGTGAGACCATCTGGTATTTTTCTTTTTCTTTTTGGCTTATTTCACTGAGCATGATCCCTTCCAGGCCCATCCATGTTGCTACAAATGGCATGTGTTTATCTTTTTTGAATGCTGAGTAATATTCCATGGTGTATATGGACCACATCTTCTTGATCCAGTCATCTATTTTTGGGGCATTTGGGCTGTTTCCAAAGCTTAGCTATTGTAAACAGTGCTGCTATAAACATAGGGGTGCAGGTGTTCTTTGGAATTGATGTTTCTGTGTCCTTTGGGTAAATACCTAGGAGTGGAATTGCTGGATCATATGGAAGCTCTATGTTTAGTAGGTCAAGAAATCTCCACACAGCTCTCCATAGTGGTTGGACCAGTTTGCACTCCCACCAGCAGTGCAGGAGAGTTCCTTTTTCTCCACACCCTCGCCAACATTTGTTGTTGCTAGTTTTTTTAATATGTGCCATTCTCACTGGTGTAAGATGGTATCTCATGGTAGTTTTGATTTGCATTTCCCTGATGACAAGTGATGTTGAACATTTTTTCATATGCCTGTTGGCCATTTGCATTTCCTCTTCAGAGAAGTTTCTTTTGAGCTCTTCTGCCCATTTTTTGATTGGGTTATTTTCTTTTGTTGTTGTTGAGTCTCATCAGCTCTTTGCAGATTTTTGTGATCAGTCCTTTATCATTAGTGTTAGGTGCAAAAATGTTCTCCCAGTCAGTGGGGTTTCTCTTTGTTTTTGTTATTGTCTCTTTTGCTGTGCAGAAGCTCTTTAATTTGATGTAGTCCCAGCTGTTGATCTTTGCCTTCACTATCACTGCTTTGGGTGATGTATCTGTAAAGATGTCTTTGATGTGCAAATCACGTAGTGTTTCGCCTATATTTCCTTCTATATATTTTATGGTTTCAGGTCTTATGTCTAGTTCTTTAATCCATTTTGAGTTGATTTTTGTGTATGGTGTGAGGTAGTGGTCAAGCTTCATTCTTTTGCATGTGGCGACCCAGTTTTCCCAGCACCATTTATTGAACAAACTTTCTTTGCTCCAATGCATAGTCTTTGCTCCTTTGTCAAAGATTAGTTGACCATAAATCTGTGGGTTTATTTCTGGATTTTCTATTCGATTCCATTGGTCTATATGTCTGTTCTTGTTCCAATACCATGCAGTTTTGATGATTATGGCTTTGTAGTATAGTTTGAAGTCTGGGAGTGTGATGCCTCCATTCCCTTCTTTCTTTTTCAGGAGAGCTTTGGCAATTCGGGGGTTTTTGTGATTCCATATGAATTTCATCAATAATTGTTCTATTTCTTTGAAGAATGACATTGAAATTTTGATTGGAATAGCATTGAATCTGTATATTGCTTAATAAAAGTTTTATTTACAAGAGAAAAGGAAATAAGGAAAATGTACAACTCAGGGAGAAAATAGGGAAATAAAGTCTTTAATGCATCCTACCCGATCCGACGACCTGGAAACCCAAAGTCACTCTCAGAGCTGGCAGGACGCTGTGAGCTGATGGAGAGCCCAAAAATGGGGTCCCCCAAAGCCCACGTGTCTGCCTTTTCTATCCACCTGGCTGCTTAACCCCACCCTCAGGTCCCAGCCACCTTCCCTTTGGTGGTGATGGGATTTGGAGTTCCCAGTGTCTTTGGTTTTGACCTGGGGTGGGGGTGGAGTCCACAAAGCCTATATGGAAATAGCTTTTTGTTTTTATTTCTCAGTTTTTTTTTTTCTGGATTGACAGATCCATGAAGGCAAGAATATTTGATTCTATTCATCACTATTATCTTCATTCCAGTTAGCCAGGATCATTGCTGAGTACATAATGATATAAATCAATTAAATTGTTTTAGAGATTTTTTAAAATTAAATTTTGCATAGAAGTACTGGGTTGCAGGCCAGAGATGTTGGGGGTGAGAGGACTCTTCAGAGACAGAGTGGGGAGCAAAACAGGTGGATCTACTGAAATACACTGCTGTGGGGAGCAGAGGGCAAGACAGGAGAGGTCTGCTGTGCCATGTGAGTCAGCTCCTTTGCTGGGCATCAAACTCAGGCCGTAGGATGATAGCACTGAGACTTAACCCTTAGGCCATCATGGAGGCCCCAAATTTGTTTTATTTTTAAATTTTTTCTCTTTCTTTTTATTGAGGTAATATTGGTTTACACCACTATATGTGATTTGAAGGTATTGGAACACCTCCCCTCAGGTGCCTGCCACCACATCACATCCACCAACACCACCACCACGACCCCTCACAGTCTACTGGAAACATTCCCCTATTTCTTTTTCCCTCCCCCCCATCTTGTAGCCTCAATTCCATAGACAGATTTCTTGGGCTTGTTATTATATACCAATTAAATTTTGAGGAATCTTTGAGAAAGGTAGTTGGAGTTATAAAATAATTAATGTTCAATTCTTTTGGCAATATTTAGACACTAGATCAATAATACTTGGGGATCTACCTGGGCTTGTGATGACAACATATCTTCAGAATAATGGGCAGCAGGCAGAAAATCTTGAGTTTTGTACTCCAGGAATTCCTAACCTACCATAGAGGCCCACTTTAAATAATTAGCAATTGCCAGAAATAAACTCAGATCACAGAGAATTAAGTTTATAAATGGTGTCGAACACAAAACAGAGTTGGAAATCTTTCATCAAGAAAAACTTTCTGGAAAAAATAAACTTCACATGACTCCAGCAAAGAATGACAGGAATGTACGGGACACAATTTTAGGTGGGCAGAAATGTGTGAAAACAGACAAGCTCTGCAGAAGGGGACTTGCCTACTTTTCATCATCTCTTTCTTCCAGACATTTGTTCTCTAAACCTCCGTGGAGCTGCCCAAAATCACTAGGCACTCTGGGAAGACAAGAATGCTACAGTCATTTTCCTCGTTTCTCCTCTGAGAAAAGCAAGACTATTTGCAGAATTTTAGCTCATCACTGTTTAGTGTGCTCTATTTCTCAAGTGCTACACATACTTTTTACCTGGTTTTCAGTAGACAATGGTTCTGTCCTTTATTTTATTTTTTTTTTTTTTATAAGTGATTGAGATATAATTTATTTTTTTTTTTTTTTTGGTTTTTTTTTTTTTTTTTAAATATTAAATTTTATTTTTATATTCCCCATACAATTGCAAACGCCCCATTCTGACCCCAATCCTTCCCCTCCCGCCCCCCACCCCCAAAAAGTGTCTCTGGTTCATAGTTTTTTGTTGATTTTGATTTTCACTTTCTTATATTCATTTTCCTGGTCCCTTATTTAAGTTTTCTAGATTCCTGCTATGAGTGAGACCATCCGGTATTTTTCTTTTTCTTTTTGGCTTATTTCGCTGAGCATGATCCCTTCCAGTGCCATCCATGTTGCTGCAAATTGCATGTGTTTATCTTTTTTGAATGCTGAGTAATATTCCATGGTATATATGTACCACATCTTCTTGATCCAGTCATCTATTTTTGGGCATTTGGGTTGTTTCCAAAGCTTAGCTATTGTAAACAGTGCTGCTATAAACATAGGAGTGCAGGTGCTCTTTGGAATTGATGTTTCTGTGTCCTTTGGGTAAATACCTAGGAGTGGAATTGCTGGATCATATGGAAGCTCTATGTTTAGTAGGTCCAGAAATCTCCACACAGCTCTCCATAGTGGTTGGACCAGTTTGCACTCCCACCAACAGTGCACAAGAGTTCCTTTTTCTCCACATCCTCGCCAACATTTGTTGTTGCTAGTTTTTTTAATATGTGCCATTCTCACTGGTGTGAGATGGTATCTCATGGTAGTTTTGATTTGCATTTCCCTGATTACAAGTGATGTTGAACATTTTTTCATATGTCTGTTGGCCATTTGCATTTCCTCTTCAGAGAAGTTTCTTTTTAGCTCTTCTGCCCATTTTTTGACTGGATTATATTCTTTGTTGTTGCTGAGTCTCATCAGCTCTTTGCAGATTTTTGTGATCAGTCCTTTATCATTAGTGTTGGGTGCAAAAATGTTCTCCCAGTTGGTGGGGTTTCTCTTTGTTTTTGTTATTGTCTCTTTTGCTGTGCAGAAGCTCTTTAATTTGATGTAGTCCCAGCTGTTTATCTTTGCCTTCACTATCACTGCTTTGGGTGATGTGTCTGTAAAGATGTCTTTGATGTGCAAATCCCGTAGTGTTTCGCCTATATTTCCTTCTATGTATTTTATGGTTTCAGGTCTTATGTCTAGTTCTTTAATCCATTTTGAGTTGATTTTTGTGTATGGTGTGAGGTAGTGGTCAAGCTTCATTCTTTTGCATGTAGCGACCCAGTTTTCCCAGCACCATTTATTGAACAAACTTTCTTTGCTCCAATGCATAGTCTTTGCTCCTTTGTCAAAGATTAGTTGACCATAAATCTGTGGGTTTATTTCTGGATTTTCTATTCGATTCCATTGGTCTGTATGTCTGTTCTTGTTCCAATACCATGCAGTTTTGATGATTATGGCTTTGTAGTATAGTTTGAAGTCTGGGAGTGTGATGCCTCCATTTCCTTCTTTTTTTTTCAGTAGAGCTTTGGCTATTCGGGGTTTTTGGTGATTCCATATGAATTTCATCAATAATTGTTCTATTTCTTTGAAGAATGCCATTGAGATTTTGATTGGAATAGCATTGAATCTGTATATTGCTTTTGGTAGGATGGCCATTTTAATAATGTTTATTCTTCCAATCCATGAGCAGGGGATGTCTTTCCAAAGCAAACCCAGCATAAGGATTACAGGCTCTGGGTCAGGCTGAGAGGAAGCACAACCACGTCCAGGTTACATTTCTCGACTTCTGGCTGTCTGGGCAGGCCAGGAGCTTATGCTGAAGGGATCAGGCAATTAAAACCAGGTGTCTTTTATTGAAAATCAAAACCAAACTTAAGTAATTACTAAGGTGAATAGTAACATATGATCCTTTGAAAAAAATGAAAATAAACTAAGGAAAAAAATTAAGTTTATGTCAGTCCCTTTTCAACATGTTTTAAAAATGTCTTGTTGGAGCATGATATTTTAAACTGGTATGGGCACAAATATTTGATGCTAAAGTCTGGCTTTCATGGGACACAATCTTCTGTTCTCATGTGAACAAAAGAATGCTCTTAACCTTCACCATGCTAAGAACACAGCTTTAAGACAATTCCAGCTTCCAGCTCAGTTGGGTACCTTGTGAATTACTTCAGTAATCAAGTCACAGCCATTTAATCCTGCAGATAGGCAACCCTTACTCCAAAAATTCCATTTTGCCTATTTTAGCCTTCATTTCAACCGAGTTTACTTTTATTTAGACCCTGTATTGTCGAAATTTCTTTAGGGACCATGATTTGCTGGTATCATAGCATATACTATGATGGAAACTATAGCAACATGTTATGCAGATGAAATTCATCAGCAAGTAAAGACACATTATTTAAATCAGGCACTAAAGAGGAATAAGAGTGCAAAGCCCTGTTCTTTAATAGTGGTTTCTTGCAGGAAACCTCAGTACTTTGCCATTAGGTTGCTTCTTTGTGAACATGACTAGACGCTGATTTTTCCTACAATGAGTGATCCAGTGGTAGAAGGGGTAAAGTGGTAAAGTCATATGGCTTTAAGACAGAGTTTTGGGAGTCGGGAGTCACACTTGGTCATTTCCACAATATGTTTCTGGGAATGTTGTTCCCCCTGTACCTGTGGAATGAGCAAATAATCAATAGCACGAATCCTGAGGCACCATCACAGGCCATTTTGAGGCTGCTCACCACAGGCGCCATCATTCCTGGTGCTCCTTATTCTTCGTTTGCTCTCGAGTCCTCAAGCTAAAGATATTTTTAATTTTATTGATATTCTGTTGACATTTTGGCTTTACTAAGTTTCTCTATTATTTGGCTGTTTTGTCTTTCACTGATTTTTGTCCTTTCTTATTTTTTATTCCTTCTTTTCCTTCTTTTTCTTTCATGTTTAATAACCTGTCCTTTAACTTAAGGTGAAAATTTTCAGGCACTAATTTTAGAGTTTTTCTTCTCAAATAGACACAACTAAAACTCTATATTTCCTTTTAAGTAGTGTTTTGTAGCCCCAATCTTTTATCTTGGTCTGTATTTTCATTTACTTCAAAACATTTTCTGATTTCCTTTGGTGATTACTTATCAGTTACTTTTTAAAAATGTATCTCTTAATTTACAGGTAAATTTGTAAATACTCTTGATTTCTACTTTAGTTTCCTTATTTTTGGTCAAAGACTATATTCTGTAATATTTGAACTTTTTAACTTTATGGAGAGTTGTTTAATGGAGAATTTATCACATGCATCCAAAAAGAATGTGCCTGCTATTTTTGAAAGAATCGTTCTGTAAATGTCAATTATGTCAAGTTGGTTGATAGTATTAATTTTTCCATATTCTTAATATGTTTTTGCTCTGTTCTGTTTGTTACTGGAAAAGTATTGTTATGACTATCGATTTTCTGTTTATTCAGCTTGTGCTTTGAAGCTCTGTTATTCGGTGTATACTCTTTTCAGATTGTCACTTCTTAATGGATTCACCCCTTGATCATTAAAAGCCCCCTTTTTATAACTAGTAAATTTCTTGTCCTGAAGTTTATGTTTTTTCTAATACAATAAAGCCCTTCCTGAGTTTTTTGTGAATAGTATTTGACTGTTATGTCTTCTACTTTTTTATTATAACCTATCTATTACTTTACATTTAAGGAAAAATATTTTTATTTCCCCCCATTTTGACAACTGTGTTTTACTTCATCATTTATTTTTTTAAGATTTATTTATTGATGCATACAAGAGCTGGGGTGGAAGCCAGAGGTGTGGGGGGTGAGAGGATTCCCCAGAGACAGAGTGGGAAGCAGAACAGGCGGATTAACTGAAATACACTGCTGAGGGGAGCAGCTGTGGAGACAGGAGAGATCTCCTGCACGATGTCAGCTCCCTGACTAGGGATTGAACTCAAGCTGCAGTGGCTGCCAATAGCTTCATAGTGCTCAGTCTTAACCCCTTGCACCACTAGGGGGGCCCCATTATGTCTTTCTTTAATAGGGGTAGAGATGAACCAGATCTGACAAACAAGGGGCAAATAACTATTCTGGAAGGTGGGTCAGATTCAGGGACTTTAAAGGGAGATGTTGTTATGAGAGGTATCAAGGAGAACAGGACCTCAAGACAGCTTACTAGGAACTCTGATTTCAGACACTATGCCACCAAGAGCTTCCGAGAGAATGTAGGGAAATATGGAGCTGGCCAGGTCTCTCCTGGAGTCAACTTCTGCCTGATCACCCTGGACCAGGCAGCGTCTATGTTTTCTGTAAAAGTTCAGGGTATAAATAATTTTGATTTTATGGGCTGGATTTGGGCCATGAACCCTAGTTTGCTGACTCCTGTCTTAGATTACTTCTTGGTCCTTGTCTGGCATTTGACCTTCTGTGTCCAATTGATCATAAAGAGACTCACTGTAGTTTCCATAAATCACTTCCTGCATCTCTACAGCAACTTTTAGGCCCCTGGGGTATCATCCTATCCTCACTGTGGGGCTGTTGTGAGTGAGAACAGGTCCCCGGGCTTCCCTTCACAGTCGACTTTCTAAGAGGCACAGGGCTGATATTTACGGATACGTTTCTCTCAAGCCAGGTTGGCTGCTGCTGCTGCTCCTTTTGCAGCACTGACTCACCCAAATAGTTCACGGCAGATTAAACCACAGCATCTCAGTGACACCAGGGGTGAGTGGGGAAAACAACATGGATTTGACTCCTGGATGCTCTGGGTGATGACAGCCTGAGGCAACTCCATATCTGCCCTTTAATTAATTCAATTAATTATCAATATTGTTGAGCTTAAGACTACCAACTGGCTGTTTATTTTCTATTTGTCACGCTTTGTATTTGCTTCCTTTTCCCCCTTGGCTTATTTTTTTTGGATTCAGTGTTTTTAGATATCACACTCTTTCCACTGTTGAAATAATAGCTCTTCTAGCTAAAAAGAAAGTTCTCTGAAGAGGAAATGCAAATGGCCAACAGACATATGAAAAAATGTTCAACATCACTTGCAATCAGGGAAATGCAAATCAAAACTACCATGAGATACCATCTCACACCAGTGAGAATGGCACATATTAAAAAAACTAGCAACAACAAATGTTGGCGAGGATGTGGAGAAAAAGGAACTCTTCTGCACTGCTGGTGGGAGTGCAAACTGGTCCAACCACTATGGAGAGCTGTGTGGAGATTTCTGGACCTACTAAACATAGAGCTTCCATAGGATCCAGCAATTCCACTCCTAGGTATTTACCCAAAGGACACAGAAACATCCATTCCAAAGAGCACCTGCACCCCTATGTTTATAGCAGCACTGTTTACAATAGCTAAGCTTTGGAAACAACCCAAATGCCCAAAAGTAGATGACTGGATCAAGAAGATGTGGTACATATATACCATGGAATATTACTCAGCATTCAAAAAAGATAAACACATGCAATTTGCAGCAACATGGATGGGCCTGGAAGGGATCATGCTCAGCGAAATAAGCCAAAAAGAGAAAGAAAAATACCGGATGGTCTCACTCATAGCAGGAATCTAGAAAACTTAAATAAGGGACCAGGAAAATGAATATAAGAAAGTGAAAATCAAAATCAACAAAAAACTATGAACCAGAGACACTTTTTGGGGGGTGGGGGCGGGAGGGGAAGGATTGGGGTCAGAATGGGGCGTTTGCAATTGTATGGGGGAATATAAAAATAAAATTTAAGATTAAAAAAAAAAAAAAGAAATAATAGCTCTTCTATTTCTAAGATTTTTATTGGTTGCTATAAGTTTACAATAAGCATCTTTAAGTTGTGTCTGCATTCAAGTAGCATCGCCTATTTTTGTGTAGGTCCATATTTTTCCTTCTATGTGTGTTGTAAAATTTATCATAGTTTTTATAATTTAAATTATCAATTATGTTTTAAAGACTTTTAAATCTTTACCTCATATATACTTTTTGTATTGGTCTTCCATGCGTTCATCTGTTATCATTTTCCATTTATCTGAGAGAAATCCTCTAGGATTTCTTGTAGTACATATGTACTGACAAAAATTATCAGTTTTTTCCCAAAAATATTTATCTCTCCTTCATTTCTGAATGATATTTTATGAGATATAGAATTCTAGACTACGTCAAAAATTTGAGATGATTTCTTCAATGGAGTCTGACTTCTACTATTTCTTTTAAAAGTCTGTGATCACTTCTATCTTTACTCCTTTGTAGGCAAATATCCATTTCTTTCTCTGACTCCTTTAAGATATTCTCTTCTCCCTAGTCTTCAACTTTTTTTTTTAAGATTTATTTATTTATTTATACAAGCACTGGGTACAGCCAGAAGCGCGGGAGGGTGAGAGAATTCACCAGAGCCAGAGCGGGGAACAGAACAGGCAGACTGATGAAATGCACTGCTGAGGGGAGCAGCGGGCAGCAGGAGAGGTCTGCACGCCATGTGGGACCCTCGCCGGTAGCCGGGGATCGAACCAGCGCTGCAGAGGCTGCCGGCAGCTTCGCAACCCAGCGCTCAACCGCTGCGCCACCAGGGAGGCCCAGTCTTCAACTTTTGATTATGATGTGACTTGATGTTTTATCTGTTTGTCATATATGATGTTATTTAGCTTATCAGGTATGTAAAATTTTGGTCATTATTTCTTTCAATAATTTTTCAGTTCTCCTTTTTTTCTAGATCTGTGTTAAACCATTTTCTATCTTGTTACAGTGATGATGGCTCAGTTAACCATTTTTTAGCATTCCTCCTATGCTTCATTTTGAAATTTATCCCTGTCGTGTCTTCAGTTTCACTGGGTTATTTATTTATTTATTTTGGCTATTTTCGGATGTTATAGTAAGTTGATCCAGTTCACTTTTATGTTAGACACTGGATTTCTCTAGAAAGCTCATTAATTTTTTTGACATGGCTTCCATTTACCTTCTTATTTGGATCTTGTTTTTTCTAATCCTTAAACATGTAAAATAACTGTTAACTGTTGTTTTTTTTAAAAGATTTATTTATTTACGCACACAAGAGCTGGGGTACAGGCCAGAGATGTGGGGGGTGAGAGGATTCACCAGAGACAGAGTAGGAAACAGAACAGGCAGACTGACTGAAATACACTGCTGAGGGGAGCAGCGGGCGAGACAGGAGAGGTCGACTGCACCATGTGGGTTGCTCCCTGGCCAGCCTGGGATCGAACTGGTGCTGCAGAGGCTGCAGATTGCTTCATAGTGTGGTGCTTAACCCCTTGAGCCACCAAGGAGGCCCCTGTTTTAAAGTCTTTGTCTTCTACTTATATTATCTCTGTCATGTCTGGCCCTGACTCTATTGATTGACTTTTTCTCCTGGTTGTGGTTTACATTTTTCTTCTCTTTCTGTAAAGAGAAGCAGATAAGGACTTTTCAACAGGGGTGGCGGGGGGTGAGGGTGAGGGGGAAGGAATAATAATAATCCTCTACCAGCCACTGCCCAATATCTAAAATTAGTGTTTTTCTACATGACATGCACCTCAAAGACATCTTTACAGACACATCACCCAAAGCAGTGATAGTGAAGGCAAAGATCAACAGCTGGGACTACATCAAATTAAAGAGCTTCTGCACAGCAAAAGAGACAATAACCAAAACAAAGAGAAACACCACCGACTGGGAGAACATTTTTGTACCCAACACTAATGAAAAAGGACTGATCACAAAAATCTGCAAAGAGCTGATGAGACTCAACAAAAAAAAAAGAAAATAATCCAGTCAAAAAATGGGCAGAAGAGCTAAAAAGAAACTTCTCCAAAGAGGAAATACAAATGACCAACAGGCATATGAAAAAATGTTCAACATCACTTGTAATCAGGGAAATGCAAATCAAAACTACCATGAGATACCATCTTACACCAGTGAGAATGGCACATATTAAAAAAACTAGCAACAACAAATGTTGGCGAGGGTGTGGAGAAAAAGGAACTCTCCTGCACTGCTGGTGGGAGTGCAAACTGGTCCAACCACTATGGAGAGCTGTGTGGAGATTTCTGGACCTACTAAACATAGAGCTTCCATAGGATCCAGCAATTCCACTCCTAGGTATTTACCCAAAGGACACAGAAACATCCATTCCAAAGAGCACCTGCACCCCTATGTTTATAGCAGCACTGTTTACAATAGCTAAGCTTTGGAAACAACCCAAATGCCCAAAAATAGATGACTGGATCAAGAAGATATGGTACATATACACCATGGAATATTACTCAGCATTCAAAAAAGATAAACACATGCAATTTGTAGCAACATGGATGGCGCTGGAAGGGATCATGCTCAGCGAAATAAGCCAGAAAGAAAAAGAAAAATACCGGATGGTCTCACTCATAGCAGGAATCTAGAAAACTTAAATAAGGGACCAGGAAAAAGAATAACTATAAGAAAGAAAAAATCAAAATCAACAAACAACTATGAACCAGAGACACACTATAGGGGGTGGGGGGCAGGGAAAGGAGGGATTGAGGTCAAAATAAGGGGGTTGCAATTGTATGGGGAATATAAAAATAAAATTATAAATAAATAAATAAATAAATAAAATTAGTGTTTTTTTTCTGTACTTTCCCATTTTCTAGTTGCTTATGGTGAAAGGAAAAGTCTTCTGCCAGTTACCCCACTATGGTGTAGAGAAAATGGTCTCAACTCAAAAATGAGTTATGATCTGCAAATTAGTACTTTGAAATGTGAAGGCACTGCTCAATGACTATTTTTCATTGGTATTACCATGAGAGATACAAGAGAAAGTAAGTCCAGTAATTTCCTGTATTTTCATTTATCTCATTCTGTCATGTCTGCTAACAACTCAGTGATCAAAAGAAGTCATAGCACTAAGTTAAGGAGAAAAGGACACTCCAGCACATTTGGGAATATATTGTGATGTGATATGATAAAGAGTAAGCATGTAGCAAAGGTGAAAAATTAGAAACAGGGCCTCCCTGGTGGTGCAAGGGGTGAAGCACAGCGCTGTGAAGCTGCAGCCTCTGCAGCGCGAGTTTGATCCCTAGCCAGGGAGCTACCCACATGGCGCAGCAGACCTCTCCTGACTCACCCACTGCTCCCCTCAGCATTGTACTTCAGTCTATCTGCCTGTTCTGTTCCCCAATCTGTCTCTAGTGGGTCCTCATACCTCCCACGCCTCTGGCCTGTATCCCAGTTCTTGTATGCATAAATAAAATAAAATCTTTTTTTAAAATTAGAAACATATTGCTATTGATCTACTATAGCTAAAGTCAAATCATCAAAGAAAGAAGAGGGAAAATTCTGAGTTGGCCAAAATTGTACAATTGAAATAACTATCTACCAGCAAGAAAAAGCAAACTTGAGTGAGAAAGTAATTATAGAATAATAATTATTTATAATTAATTATAGAAAATTAATCTTTTGGATGCATTAATATGAACGTTGAGAAAGACACACCTGTTCTTGTTTAATATGTACAAGTGTGTCTCTAGAAAACACCAATTGGCAACATGAGATATTAGATCAGAATATCTGGTTTCAAATCCAATTTTAGTCATTATAGTTTGTATAACATTGAGATCTTAAAATACTTAACATTTTAAGCTATAGTCTTATCTGCAAATGTGGATAATAGGGTAGTTATCTTAATAGACAAGGTAGAAATGAACTGTGATAAAGTTTATAAATGTTTATAAAATCAATTGTGATAATGTTTATTTCCATGTATGGGACATCTAAGCCGGGGGTCAGCAAACTTTCTTGTAAAGAAATGGAGAATAAATATCTTAAACTTTGACAATCATCATGGTCTCTGTTGCCACCATTTGATTCTACTGTTGTGGCGTGAAAACAGTCATCAATCACTTACGTGAGAAGGGAAAGTTTCCGGCAAAACTTTATTTACAAACATAAACAATAAGCCAGCTCAGCCATGCTTTGCTAATCCTCTATAAACTGTAATTACGGTATCCATCACTTTCAACTTTGAAGTTCAGAAATCATGTCCTCATTTTGTTGGTATTATTCTAGCTCTTAGAGCCTGGCATGTATAAAGTGCTTACTAAGTGATGTTTGGAACAATAATTATTTATTGAACTCCTGACAATTAGAAACATATTGTTCTTAATGTTAAGCACATCCCTTAAGCACCAAAATGCCAGTGAAATGCCTGCTCATATTTTGAGGCCATCTCTGCCTACTCTGGCTGTTCTACCCAAGGAAGCAGATGGTAATGCTGCCTGAAGAGTTAGACAAGAATGAACCTTTTCTAATATAAATGATCTAGCTCCTCTGCTTTATTTTCTTCCAGCATTTGGATCATTGATATTTCCTCTGCAGTGTGCAGAAGTAGTTTAACCTATTCACATGCCCCTGGACTATTTTTTAAACCCTCATTATCTGATCCCATTTTCTAGACAGGACATTACAAGTTTCCTTGTGTGATGCTTTCACTTTGAACCTAATGGAAGGGTGGGTTCAGTTTCTGGTGCCCTAAGTGTTTGAGCCAGAATCATTTGTGTGCGTCTGCCTCGTTGATGATGGGGGAAGCTCTGTATAATGTTTGATGAAGAGGATATCCTGTCCCTGCCCTATTCCCATCCCTGCCTTCACACGCCTATCACGCAAGTCTGCTGACCTCAGTGTGTAGCCTGCTGGGCATTATGCCCTCGAGGCACATCCTTTATCATTGGGGTCCATGAACTCCTTCATCAGGATATTTCAGCGGTCTGAGTAGAAAGTCATTTTCATTTTTTACTCTTGACAGATTAAATAAAATGATCGTAGTGTTATAAAAGGATCATTTTTACCTATGAAGAGAAAGAGGAAATCATTGCAAAACGTCCAATTAATTGCAATAAAGCCTGAGCATTTTGCCCATAGACATTTTCTTTTATAAAAAAAAAAAAGATTTATTTATTTATGCATACAAGAACTGGGGTACAGGTCAGAGGTGTGGGAAGTGAGAGGATTTGCTAGAAATAGAGTGGGGAACAGAACAGGCAAATCCACTGAAGTGCATTGCTGAGGAGCAGCAGGTGGGACAGGAGAGGTCTGCTGCACCATGTGGGTAGCTCTCTGGGCAGCCAGGGATCAGACTTGTGCTGCAGTGGCTGCGGACAGCTTCATAGTGCTGTGCTAAACCACTTGCACCACCAGGGAGGCCCTCATAGACATTTTCTATACACGTCCCTTTGGGAAGAAGTGGAGACCACCTCACCACCATTGAAGGCCCCTATTTGGGTGTCTGACATCCATGTCTGTGTGTGTGCTTGTGCTTGAGAGACAAGCTATGATATAAACACACTTAGAACCACTCCATCTTAACTGAAGCAAGGTTGGCACTGCTTCGCCGGCTTGGGTCATGTGGTGTAAATTACTACTTATCCTTGTTTAAAATCAGAGCTTCCTATGTTGGCTG
Organism: Talpa occidentalis; assembly: GCF_014898055.3. Classification (NCBI taxonomy): domain Eukaryota; kingdom Metazoa; phylum Chordata; class Mammalia; order Eulipotyphla; family Talpidae; genus Talpa; species Talpa occidentalis. Next base: position 138,660,441 of record NW_023604295.1, on the reverse strand, counting down.
CGGATGCAGAGCCCACCTAGAGCAGCAAGAACAATGACCTGATAGCTGAACATTAGGGATGGGTGTTGATGAAAAGATTTCCTTGTATTATTTTCATTAGATTTCCTGCTTGCTTCATCAATGCTTAGTAGACTTGGGTGCCAAAAAGCAGGGATTACTTTAAGGAGCATCTTGTGAATTTACTTCCTCTTAAACTTGATGATATTTCACCTTAATGATATAACAGAGCAAGATCTTAACTGCAATTAGAAACAAATGGGCCCGGACGTGCGCAATCTTAAATGCCCCGGGGAAAGTGGTTTGAAGCACACTCAGATAAGCTCCCGTGCATCTGTGGTCATTGCTTCCAAGTTCACACATGATGCCACCCACCACTGTGTTGATATCACTGCTATCGGAGTTCCTGAAGATAATCATCTTGTTCCAGTGTATGACTAGGATGTTTTTCTACTTTATATGAGTAGCCCATCTTCAGTCCTATTTCAGCTGTGCTTTTGTCCTTTGGCTTCATCCTAACACTCAAGCAATTCCATTTACTCTATGCTAGCATTTCTCAACATTAGCATTTTTTATGCTTTGAGCTAGAAATTTCTTTGTTGAGGTGATAGTTGTTATCCTGTGCACTGTAAGATTTTTAGCATCACCCCTAGTCTCTACCTACTAATTCCCAGAATCACACTCCTGACCCAGTTGTGACCACCAAAAATATCTCCAGACATAACCTTGGGAGACTGGAAACAAAATCACTCCTGCTTAAGAATTCAATGGTATAAACCAAGTTGACTTTTCTGCCAATGGTATCTACAGTCGTATAAATTCCACCATGTTTTATAATTTATTTCACCCCTGAATAAACATATCTTTAAACACATAATTTTAAAGCTATGGAGATGGAGACTGGAGGTGAAGAATTCAGCTGGCCAAGGTGACATAGCTTACTGATGACGAAGCCAGGACTAAACCTTATTTCATCATAATGCTTCTTCTAACCTGGCCCTGACCCCATTACTTCATGCTATAGAGGTCAGTAAAGAGGGGCGTCTCTCTGTGCTACCCCCAAAACCATCATTAAGCACTTAAGTAATTGGTTGTCCATTCATTCACACTTTATCCATTCATTCACACTTTTAACAAATATTTGATGACTTCTCTTTATCAGATACTGTTGGAGGTTCAGTAAATATCATAATGAGCAAGCCAGATTAAGGTATATAAAATAATGGTGATCAGTGCAATAAGAAATTTAAATCTATAAAGGGAGACTGGGAATCATGAAGGGGTTGTAATTCTAGGCAATCCATGTGGCTGTCTGGGAGAAGAGCACACCAGGCAGAGGGAATAGTAAGCACAAAGGCCCTCAGACGGGACTGGCATGTTTAGGAGCTGGTAAAGCATCATTATCACCAGAACACAGTGCTCTGGGAAAGGCAGGGGGGGTGGGAATAGAGGTGAGACTGGAGAGAGGCCAAAGGCAGATCAATATGAACATAAAGACAGGGTTGTGATGATGATTTCCTGGAGACGTAAAAGCAGATTGTCAAGTTTTAGCTGTGCTGCTTCCGATTGTATAAAGACATACAATTTGGAAGGAATTAAATGAAATAAAAAGCACACCACCTGAAGAGGCAGGATCCAATATTTCAGAATCACATATAGTATTGTAAGCCAATGTTACCTTAATAAAAAAATTAAACAATAAAACCAAAAGAATATGTCCCAATAATTTAAAACTAAAACACTACTGATCCTTACTTTGACCACAAAAAGATACAAAAATCTGACTTTATTAGTCAAGAATGCATCTCATAATTTCTAGATAACTTTTGAACATATTAAAATATATCACAAAGATTTTTTTTTTTTTTTTACTGAATGAACTTTTTTTTAAGGATAAATTTTTATTTATTTATGCATACAAGATCTGGGGTGCAGGCCAGAGGTGTGGGGGATGGGGGTGAAAGGATTCACCAGAGACAGAGCGGGGAACAGAACAGGCGGATTGACTGAAATACACTGCTGAGGGGAGCAGCAGGTGAGACAGGAGAGGTCTGCTGCGCCCTGTGGGTCAGCTCCCTGGCCAGGGATGGAAGTCATGCTCCAGTGGCTGGAGATAGCTTGATAGCACTGAGACTTAACCTCTGCGCCACCAAGGAGGCCCCTAAATGAACATTTTTTTTTAAGAGTTATTTATTTATTTATTTATACAAGCACTGGGTACAGTCAGAAGCATTGGAGGGTGAGAGAATTCAGAGCCACAGCGGGGAGCAGAACAGGCAGACTGACGAAATACACTGCTGAGGGGAGCAGCCGGCAGCAGGAGAGGTCTGTGCACCATGTGGGACCCTCGCTGGCAGCTGGGGATTGAACCGGCGCTACAGAGGCTGCAGGCAGCTTCACAGCCCAGCGCTCAACCACTGCACCACTAGGTAGGCCCCTGAATGAACATTTTTAATGTAAAATGATTCCCCTCATTGCCCCATCCTCTTCTCCCTACTCAGTCCTCACCCAACTGCTCCATTAACTAAAGTGCTTTCAGAAAAGAAAGTGTGATCAAACATTTCAAGTGAATAGCTTGGTTACAATAGATAAAAATGGAGACAGGACCATTGGCTATCAATCAGCATGTCACTACAGGATGCCAGTCACCCTGGCAGCTTTGCCGATAAGTTGATCATTCAACTTATTTTCCCCACTTTTAAAATGGCTTTATTCTAATCTCAGTTGTTTCTGTAAAAGAGATAATCAATGTTTGGCAAGAAACTGGAAGCAATGACATTTCATGGGATCTTTATTTAAATTCCATCCAACATCTTTGGTTTCTATGTTCAGCTGTTGATTGGTATCTAGGTAGTTATTTAATTAGCTACTTGTTTAATGAAGCCATTTATTACTACCCAGATAGCCGTAATCAGGGGCGTAATACAAATAAAGTATGAAAAAGATTAAACTCAATTCATCAGCCAAATATGAGACCCTATACAATGGAGAGACTTAATTATTTCAGATCTGGTATTGAGATTAGCCTGATTGACTTTCTGGCTTTGATTCAACAATCTATTATCTCATTTTTAAGATAAAATAAACCTGGTGTGAAATAGTGATTGTAGCAAATTTTTTTGCAGGCACAATCAGGGAAAGGTGTGTTTATTTACCTAATACAGCACCTGTCAAAACAAATTACCACAGCAAAAGAGAATGTGCCATAGCTTTTACTCATTAAGCTTCATTCTACACTAATTTTTGATAGGCTTTAGGAAGTGCAGAGTTTTGGATTATTTATGTTACTTAGATAAATTTGGTTTCTTTTTCCATTATGGCACACACCAACAAACCGTGATATTTTAGAAAATGCTTAAGTATAAATTGCAGGATAAAATGATGTGCTCTTCTTTCTTTTTTTCAAAAAAATAGTAAAGGGAGAAATACAGACTGATGAATAGTCACAGTTTTATAAAACACAGTCTGAAAATAACATATGCCTTAAGTTCATGCATTTAAATAATATACATATTACCAAATGATTTTAAAGTTATTTCTACTTTTTGGTTCACAATGGCCTGAAAAATAGTCTCCCTTACTGATCATGGCTTGTCTGCCTGTCTGTCTTCTTAATATGATGGCCCAACCAGGCAGCAAAACACATCCAACCCTCAAACCGTGTCATATTTCCTCCACGTGACTTCTACTGCCCTGCCTCAAAATCTGAGTTATTTCCATGAAATAACTTAAGGAAAAAGACAATCTGGTAGAAGTGGGAGTGATTCAGAAGCAGAATTATATATGGGGGAAGGATCACATGGATGTGTTTCGGCTGGAAACCAAGAGGAAAACTCGAGTATTTAATTTGATTTTAGCGCATTTTGTTTGCTGTGCTTCTCATGAGCCAGAATTTTTTTTTACCTAAATCATACTGTATTATAACAAGATTACATAATATCTATAAGGCAAGACTCTATAAATGCCAAGTAACATTTTTCACACGTAGAATTTGAGATTTTTTTTTTTACCAATTGGAAATGTAGGTGGACAATCAAATATTCCTATCATAACATCATTAAATCAATTTGCTAAATTAAGCATAAATAATGTGGCTCATAGGGCATGATTGGGTTTTCCTAATAGTAATTTTCAGTAAACTCTTAGACCGAGGTACTAGAAGACAAAATGATTGACCTGACGATTGTCAATCTCAGGCTTTTATCTTTGGGTAATGGTTTTATTTTTTATTTTTTTTTTATTTTATTTTTTTTTATTAGATAATAAATTTTATTGTTATATTCCCCATACAATTGCAGCGCCCCCATTCTGACCCCAATCCCTCCCCTCCCGCCCCTGCCCCCTAAAAGTGTCTCTGGTTCATAGTTTTTTGTTGATTTTGATTTTCACTTTCTTATAGTTATTCATTTTCCTGGTCCCTTATTTAAGTTTTCTAGATTCCTGCTATGAGTGAGACCATCCGGTATTTTTCTTTTTCTTTTTGGCTTATTTCGCTGAGCATGATCCCTTCCAGCGCCATCCATGTTGCTGCAAATTGCATGTGTTTATCTTTTTTGAATGCTGAGTAATATTCCATGGTATATATGAACCACATCTTCTTGATCCAGTCATCTATTTTTGGGCATGTGGGTTGTTTCCAAAGCTTAGCTATTGTAAACAGTGCTGCTATAAACATAGGGGTGCAGGTGTTCTTTGGAATTGATGTTTCTGTGTCCTTTGTGTAAATACCTAGGAGTGGAATTGCTGGATCATATGGAAGCTCTATGTTTAGTAGGTCCAGAAATCTCCACACAGCTTTCCACAGTGGTTGGACCAGTTTGCACTCCCACCAACAGTGCAGAAGAGTTCCTTTTTCTCCACACCCTCGCCAACATTTGTTGTTGCTAGTTTTTTTAATATGTGCCATTCTCACTGGTGTAAGATGGTATCTCATGGTAGTTTTGATTTGCATTTCCCTGATTACAAGTGATGTTGAACATTTTTTCATATGCCTGTTGGCCATTTGCATTTCCTCTTCAGAGAAGTTTCTTTTTAGCTCTTCTGCCCATTTTTTGACTGGATTATTTTCTTTGTTGTTGTTGAGTCTCATCAGCTCTTTGCAGATTTTTGTGATCAGTCCTTTATCATTAGTGTTGGGTGCAAAAATGTTCTCCCAGTCGGTGGTGTTTCTCTTTGTTTTTGTTATTGTCTCTTTTGCTGTGCAGAAGCTCTTTAATTTGATGTAGTCCCAGCTGTTTATCTTTGCCTTCACTATCACTGCTTTGGGTGATGTGTCTGTAAAGATGTCTTTGATGTGCAAATCACATAGTGTTTCGCCTATATTTCCTTCTATATATTTTATGGTTTCAGGTCTTATGTCTAATTCTTTAATCCATTTTGAGTTGATTTTTGTGTATGGTGTGAGGTAGTGGTCAAGCTTCATTCTTTTGCATGTAGCGACCCAGTTTTCCCAGCACCATTTATTGAACAAACTTTCTTTGCTCCAATGCATAGTCTTTGCTCCTTTGTCAAAGATTAGTTGACCATAAATCTGTGGGTTTATTTCTGGATTTTCTATTCGATTCCATTGGTCTGTATGTCTGTTCTTGTTCCAATACCATGCAGTTTTGATGATTATGGCTTTGTAGTATAGTTTGAAGTCTGGGAGTGTGATGCCTCCATGGGTAATGGTTTTAGAAACAAAGAATATTGCACAAATTCTGTCAGGAAAATGATGAAGCAGACTGATATTTTTAGATGGCTTGTTTTTGTAACCATAATCATGCACTGAACTTAGTATTAAAGTGTGGTTGCTCACCATTTGACATCTTTTGAATTTATTTAATCTATTTTCAGAATTCAAGTGGAATTTTGAAATGTAATGTCATTTAAAGTATACAACATACTGCCACAAAATATCATTATTTCATTCAGAGATTCTTTTATGACAACTTAGCAATTGAGGATGGGCAAATCAAATGCAGACATAAATTAGAAAATTAAGTTTTTTAATTTGGAATCAAGGATATATAAAGGTAATAATATGTACAATGTTTTATTCTAATACATCTGTATTACATTCTAATTTATATCTGTAACAGCTATTATATAATAACATATTAATTTTAAGGGCTAAATGAATTGATATGTAGTTATCCTTAATATTATTATTTTAACATATATATACATACATTTGAAAATAAGTCCTACAGATAATAAGCAAAGTGCCCCAAATCACACATCAGATAGAAAGAAGAGTTGGAATTTGAATACAGGCAATATGGCTCCAGAAAATGTGTGTTTAGCAACTATATTCTCTCTCTCGAAATAGCAAGCTCTGTTTGAAAAAATTATTATCCACACTGTATTTCATATAGCCAATTATTTTTCCACAGAAAACTTAATCAGTTAATATAAAGTAGTGTGATAATTTGAGTAAAATCTGTCCCCATCACAAGATTACATGATCTGTTAATATTGTATCTTCCACCATAACTATAACGCATCAAGAAATCAGAAAGATTTATGGAGTAAATAGATATAAAAGGAGGTAAAGAAGGAAAAGAGGCAAGGAAAGGGGTTAGAGAGGAAGGAAAGAAGGAGAGAAGTTAAAATTTAGCCATTCTGTAAGTTTTATAACTTCTCCAAGAAGAACTCCTCTATGGTTTCCACAGTTGGAATTAATTACATCTTCCTATGCGATCACATTACATTGTACCTTCATTTCTGTTGTTATCAGTGTCTGTTCTCTATTATTCATCCATGTCCTGTTCACTCACCATCATGTAAACTTCTGGAAAGCAGGTGCAGCGCTCCATTCAGCTTTCCAGCATATATTCAGTATGCTGGATACCAAATTTTACTGAATTGAAATTAGATAAGATGACGGTCACCTTCGTGGAAAAGCTATCCTTTTTTTTTGTACTGAAACCTTGGAGGGAACCATGCTAGAGGGTCTAGAAAGAATTGGATGCTTTCTTAGAGCTAATCAGAAAAGAGAAATTCTGTGTCCACCTTGCCAGTACATGCTGCTCCACCACTGCAAAAGTCCCATTTAAGAGGGAAAATCTCTAAGGGCAAAACATTCAAATATGCAGACCAAGTACACTGTCTTCTGTCCTTAAAATACAAACCATATGCTTTTTATGTCCAAACAGGCTCTGGACTCCATCAGCAATGTTGAATACAGTGAACTTAGAACACGCCAGGTTTGATTTCCAAGATACTATTGGTTCTCTGCATTTATCACCCCATACTAGGAATTCTGAATGTGTTCCCAGGAGCCATGATGGAGTTTCGCAATTAGTCCACACTCTTTCACCTCATTCCTTTGCTAGCCAAAGCACCTGGGAGATCACCACTCCCCTGGGCCTGCAGCTTGTGACTACAGAACAAAAGAAGTACCTATAGGCCTTTGTAGAGACAGAAACCAAACTCACCAACTGGGTCTCATTAGCACCATGTCCTTACCAAAAGGACCAACCAACCCTCATGGAGTTCATTCAACTACACACAGGGAATGAATGCCATATTAGAAATAAGCTCATCAAAATCCCAAAGAGGGAGTGAAAATTGAAGATCACTTTGGCAGACTCCAATTTAAAATGAGAATTGAAATTGTGGGAGGAAGAGTACTTCTATGAAAACCAAATGTTGTTAGAAGATGTGCTTTTAAGAGAGAACATTTTTATCTTATTACTACCTAATCACACAAAGGTCAACAATCAAAGACTTGGTCAGTGAATGCCTGCTGTCTAAGGGGCCGAGGACAGAGAGCTCTGCTTGACAGAGCTCTAGCTTTTGTTCTTCGAGAATCTTCTGGCACTGGAAGACTGTTCTTCAAAGACTGTGACAGAAAATTTGATTATGTTCATTGTGTTAGAGCTGGTGAGTCCACATTTGATCTCTATTTCAAGGCCTAACAGACACAAGTCTGATGAACATGGGGGTGGAGTAAATCTCAAATCAATCTAATCTATGCTCCCACTCACAAGAAGCTGCTATACCCCCAGTGTCCACCCCGAGATCCCTGTGAACTCTCACAAGAGGGCTCACCTTAAGTAAAGGTCATTACAGCTCTGTCTGCTCTATACGAAAGCTAAGAAGTGTGATTTTCAAGAGCTAAGAACAGAACATTCCAACTGCTTCTAGTCCAAAATTAAATAAATATCTGGTCTCCTATATATATATATATATATATATATATATATATATATATATATATATATATATATATTAAGGCTCTGAAAAAGTTCTAGTGACTGACACGTGTTCATCAAATGTAGGTCCATCTAAACTAGCCCCAGTACATTAGGAAGGAGGGAAGAAACTTAGATATCAGCCAATCCATCTCTTCATTTTACAGATTAGGAAATCAAGGCCTAGAAAAATGAAGTTCATGCAAAAGCTATTGTGCACACACTTTCCACTTTCCACAGCCCTGTACATTAACACTCTTTAATGAACAGGAGGAAGTTTACAGTGGGTTGCATCTGATGGCAGACAGGACTTGAATCCAATCGAGTCAATTCTGACATTTTTATAGAGTGCTGAATTAAGGAGCGCCCCCTCCCGCCTGCAGCACCCCTCCACCCCGGATATATTTAGAGAGATTTTGGAATCACAGCTGAAATTTGTGGTCAAACTTCTAAAGCCCAGAACAGAGTCAATCAGGTAACCTGCAAAATATTTTTAAGGCTTATTTCTGCTTGGTGTTACACATGTTACACCAAGTCTTTTCATTCTAAATCTGAGAATGTAGTCTTATGTCCTGTAGAATAATCGTTCTCATATGATGCACAGTATATTACTACCTACCTCAGTTTCATCTACTGATGGAAATGAAACTACTTATTCCTGTTTTTCACTTCAGATTGTGAGTCCTCCCCAGCAATCTAATAGAATTATAGTGTGAAGAAATTGCATAATGTCATTATAATAAATGAGGAGGAATAGTACCTGGGGTCTCATCTCTTTCCAACCAAATATAAGAACCTTGCTTTTCAACATTAATAATATCCTAAAGCCCAAACTGCACTGAGTTGCCTCATTTTCTGCTCCTTTGAGTCCTGGTAAAGATTACTGACTATATTGTGGGATGATTTATCTATAATTGATGCCATAAACAAGATTTTCTCTGGAAAAAAAAGAGTAATTGTGCATAATAGCTGTATTTCTCATGTTACAATTGCTTAATTTATGATAAATATTCTTTGAGCAATTCCAGAGAATATTGGTTGGAAAACAAAGTAAAAAATGAAAAGGGCCCTTTCTACTTCCTACTTTGGCATATAGTAAAAAAACAGTTTAAACTTTTTAGAAAAATATAATACAAAGATTTCAATATAGTAAAGATAGAGATGAATGCTTGAAAATTTTTAGTTTGGGATCCAAATATGTAATAATGTAAATGGAATGTCGTAGTTCATAGCACATTGAATTTTTTCATTTTCATTTTTCAATGCTAATGACCCCCAAAACACTTGTCCCTAAAATTTCTCATAAAGTTTCTCCAAAATTATATGTGTTATTTCCAGCTGTCCACTTACGAAATGCTGAGCTTTTAAAAGATTAGCACCATCAGTATTCTTGAGGACTTTACATTTAAAGATTTTTTTTTAGATTTCAGTGTTACTAGACCTCACATGAACTAAATAAAATTTTCTGATGCTGCTTGCAGGAAAAAATGTTGCAAATATATAAGCTTTAAACTTTAAATGGATTGTAAGTATTTGATTTTCTTTTACTTTATACTGTTACATATATATTAGCCACAGCAATGGGTCACCATTAGTAATTCCTACTTCTACAGACAAAAGAAATCAACGTAACATTTTTTAATTCTCATACTTACTAGTAATTATTTCCTAGAGGGACCATTATCTTTAGCTAAGCTAGCTCTGTTGAGCAACTGAATATTATTGTGTAATTGTCACTGAGTTTAAATAACCATACCAGCTGCTTCATACATTTGAGTTGGCCAATAGAAGTGAGATTTTTTTTTTGGTGGCAATGGAGAGTTGATGTACAACTCTCCCATTCGTGAAGCAAATGCTGGGGGAACAAAAACAATGAGATAATATAAGTGACAGAAGTAGAAAACAATGGATAATCTGTTAGAGCTCCTAAAATTTCCAAGTTTTATGCTGGTTAAGTTGATGCAGTAGCCAATACTTACATCTATTACGTTCTAGGAAGCAGGGAACAGTAGAGTAACTACTTCTTGGAACTATGTGAGAAATGATGTAGCACACCATCAGCAAGACACAGAAAAATTATGCAGCACATAAAAAATACTGAATAAATGATAATAATCATTTTCTTTTTTTTTTGTACCTGTATACCTTTTATTGAAAAATATCTTGCATTACTTGGCAAGGTGTTGGGCATCTTAAAAAGCTTTCAGATGCTATTTCCACTGTATTGTTTGCTTAATACCTAGGTGGGCTTTGAAACTGTCCTTTATGTTTTAAGACACAGTTTTGTAATCAAGCCCAAGCAGACTCAAGTCCAAGCTAGAATGACCAAAATATATGGTGCGTATAGTCCAAGGTGCTGAGGACTTTTCAGCAAGTTTTTTTTTTAATTTTATTTTTATATTCCCCATACAATTGCAACCCCCTTATTTTGACCCCAAGCCCTCCTTTCCCCGCCCCCTACCCCCATAGTTTCTCTGGTTCATAGTTGTTTGTTGATTTTGATATTTTCTTTCTTATAGTTACTCTTTTTCCTGGTCCCTTATCTAAGTTTTCTAGATTCCTGCTATGAGTGAGACCATCCAGTATTTTTCTTTTTCTTTCTGGCTTATTTCACTGAGCATGATCCCTTCCAGCTCCAGGGATCATTTTCATTTTTAAAAAAAATTCTGATAATTCACAGCAGATACCTTCAGTTGAATAACCAAAAGGAAAGAAAAAAGAGGGTAGATCTGTCTGCAAATTATAATTTACTGCTTCAAGCTTTTTTATTTTTAAGGTAAAGCTCTGACTCTGCAGATCACTAAATTTTATAGCAATGATGATCTTGAGAAGGCTTCATGTGAAATGCTGAAATGTTAAAGAAGGAAGAATCTAGAAAACTCAAAGTAACAATGAAATAACACAATGTTTGTTTAACTGAAGCAAAATCCTATTTTTGATGAAGTATCAATTTTCCAAGAACATGCCCAAACATGTCTTATCAAATTTCATCCCATAGAAACCCTAAGAGTTTACTTTGGATACAGAAATTGTAAAAGAGTATGTAGCAACATTTGAAGACAGAAATTCAGCACTGAGAAAAATCCTTTTTAAGAATATTGTTTACTTTTTCTGTTCTAAGATTCTAAGGTACATCTTTTTAACTTTCTCCCCTTTCTGTAATACTAACAAAATATGGAAACTAAAAGGAAAAAATACTTCCATAAGGAAAAAATATATGTGCCTTTTTTCTTTCCTAATCACACAAAGTTTAAGAGGTGGGCTATTTTCACAATATTAACATAATTGATCATGACTATTTCAATCACGTTAACCACATAACAAAAAACAAATATCTTATTATTTTTAATCTAACTAGTGAATTTGTGCTCCCAGGATTTCTCTTTAGGTAATCATATACATGGTAATATCTCTCTACTTATAAACTTTAAATTATATTTTGAATTGCATTGTTCTTCTGGGAGTTAACTTTATTTGTGTTTGTCTACATAATTTCTCTCATGCATAACCTGTTTTATAACAGTGAATAGAGTCTCTTCTATTTGACAAATACAATTATGGCCAAATCAGGCAAAAATATTCCTTTTTCTATATGAATATATCAATAATTAATGTTTGTCTGTGATCCATTTTGGAAAAAAAGCATTACTTAGAAGAAACCATTAGGTATTATCATGTTGGCATAAAAGTTACTCAACCAAGAAATTACTTCTCTGTTATCATAGTTTCTTAAACCTATTAATTCAGTTCATTACAAGAAAATATTCTACATATAAGAAAATCCAACATCTGAACATACTTTTTCTTTTGATTCTTGAGAAAGGCAAAAGTAATCAACTTGTTTAGAATTTTTAAAAAGAAAGAGAGAACCAATCCAGTAAATTTGGATAGTGAAAGTAATTAGTCACAAATTGTAAATCTGCAATGGAGCAGTAAGATGAGACTTGAAATGGCCTTAAAAACACTCCACAGACACATCGTTAAAGCTTTTCAAGTTTGCTGGCCACTTTGCTATTTAAAATAAAACTGCCCTTTATACTGACTCAGAGCAATGAAAAACAAAAAGACAATTCTTCATAAAATCAAGTCATCCTTATTTTTAAAACAAAATTTGCTTTGTAATTTCTTCTTCAGCAGTGCAAATAGAGATAACACTGGAAATCTTTGTCAAAGAAATGATATTTCCTTTGATTGTGAAGATGAAAACACTCCCTCTTAGTCAGAATGATTGCAAGGAAAATCAGTCATTTGATTGTTTCTTAGTTTTAGGTGTGCCTTAGATTGGATGACATTTGCAGATTCTCAGGATGCAAGACAAGGACTCTCCCTAAACAGTTCCTAAATACTAAAATAATACAGACTTCAGAATCTACATTTTTAAAAGTCAGTAATAACACATTTCAGAATTTACATTTGGTCCCACTCAGTGAAAAGTTGTATGCTAAAGAGTAAATAACGGGGTCCTCCCTGGTGATGCAAGGGGTTAAAGATGCAGCACTATGAAGCTGTCCCCAGTCTCTGCAGCATGAGTTTGATCCCTGGCCAGGGAGCTACCCACATGGCACAGCAGACCTCTCCTGTCTCACCCACTGCTCCCCTCAGCATGTTTCTCTGCAACTCCCTGTTCTGTTCCCCAGTCTGTCTCTGGTGAATCCTATCACCTCCCGCTTCTCTGGCCTGCACCCCAGCTCTTGTATACATAAATAAATAAATCTTTTTTAAAAAAAGAGTAAATAACATTGAAAACAACTTCTGAATACTCGTAACAAAACTCAGCTAATAAAACTAGTCTCAAACAATCAAACTGAATTTAGTATTCTCAGCAAGATGACACCGTCTTTAACTAAATGATATTGTCATTTTCGTTTTAAAATTGGATAGACAGTAGGAAGGAATTTGTTTCCATAATACAAATAAGTGCTTTAATGGTAATGGAGAAATATATCAAGGTTAAGGAATAAGTGATATATTTTCTTGGGTATAAATAAGTTTTCCTTTTCTGAGGAATCATAGCAGCTCTTTTAAAAGTCTGATCTTAGACATTTTTTCATTTATTGTTAGAACAGCTAAAACAAAATGAGAAGAGGAGATGATTCCACTTCAAGCCCCCTAAAATCAGGAAACCAGAGAAAAATCAAAAACAGAGATTTTGCTTTCTTAAAATAAGTTTTCTTATCACTTAACAAAACAGAACAGTGTACAGTTGTTTAAAATAATGTATATACATAAACAGCAGTTTATGTTTTCTTGATTGATTTTAAGCAGGAACAATGATTAAATTATTTTCAAATAACACTGTAATTAATAAATCATTGAAATAACTATACCTTCTATAAATTTTGAAAGACACCCCGGAGACATTGAAAAAGCACCAGTTTATGAGGCAGAAGATCTGAATTCATATCTGGCTTTCCTGATTCTTAGCTGTGTGACCTTGTCCAGGTCAGTAACAAGTCAGCATGTAGCTGCTGAGTTACCCAGTGGGTCGAACCATAACCTATTGCAGTAATAGACATGTTCTAAGAAGCAAATGAGTGACACGTGGGAAAATATGGAGCTAGGTCCAACCTCACAGACTTATCCAGCCTAAAAGATTGGTGAAAATAAATTTACTTCTAAATTTCTAAATTTGCTTGCATTTTGATTCACAATGAAACAAACAGCAACAGGACTAAGGTCAAGGCTGCACAGGACCACAGAGCAGAATCTAGCAGCCCTTTTTTTTTTTTTTTTAAAGATTTATTTATTTATGTATTTATACAAGCACTGGGTACAGTCAGAAGCATGGGAGGGTGAGAGAATTCACCAGAGCCAGAGCGGGGAGCAGAGCAGGCAGAAGGACCGAAGTACACTGCTGAGGGGAGCAGCGGGTGGCAGGAGAGGTCTGCGCACCATGTGGGATCCTCCTCCGGTGGCCGGGGAGCAGCCGGGGATCGAACCGGTGCTGCAGAGGCTGCAGGCAGCTTCCCAACCCAGCGCTCAACCGCTGCGCCACCGGGGAGGCCCCTCTAGCAGCCCTTTTGAAGGAGAGCCCTCCAAGTTAGAGCTCACAGAGCTCTGGGCTGGAACCAGGAAGACTGCAGATGTAAAAAGAGACATAGCAACAATCCAGTACTTGCTTCAAAACCATTAAGGAAAACTGCGTTGTTTCAAAACTAGCATATTCAACCATCATGCTTTATTTCCTCCAGAACAATTAGGTCCACCCAACATTTCAGCAGAACTGAACACCCCAACATTGCATATCATACAACATTGCATGATCATACAACTTCTACCAGCAAGCTGGAAACAAGAGTTGCAAAGGATTAATCAATGGATACATATTTTTTTTTTTATTTTCAAGAAAGTGTATATAATTGTTTAGTTATCTATAGGATTTTCCAACTTCAAGTGATATGCTTTTTTCCCAATATTGTTAGTAGTAGTCCTATATTAATGATATTTAATGATATCTTATCACTTTTTAAATATAATGAAGAAAAATTCTTGAAGAAATTCAATCTTCCATCCATCCATTCAGAATTTGTATACATATTATAGCCCGTTCTTGTTAAAGGAAAGACGTTGTGCCTCAACATTCTCAGGAAAATGTTATTATGAAAGGTACTGCTCTCCTACAATATCAGGGGTAAAGAAAAAATCAGATTCAGACTAAGAAGAAATACATGTAAGTGTCCCAGTACCTAGGCTACGATGGGGGTTGGAGGGAAAGAAGATCTGGAAATTACTTTAATGGCTGAAGTAGATGACTAACTAACCATTGAGGAAGTTGGGATGTTTTCCTTTGAAATGCAAACCTTTAGATGAAATATTTAGATAACAGAAGGCATACAACAGACTTTTCTGGTCTAATTATATGATTTTAATCCCGGTTTCCCTGTATGAAATTAATTTTTTCTACATATTTATTGGGAACACTGTTTTACATTCACAGTCTCTGGACATCTGAGAAAAAATCCCAAGCAATTCCAATCCACATTTACTTCATTTTTCACAGGTTCACGGGATGTTTGTTAAACACACACACACCTCTTGGTAACTCATATATGATCTTCATAGGCAGGTAGGGGTAATTAATATTTCTTCACTATTTCCACATCAAGGGTGTTCTTTTTCACAAGTTCACAGTTATTTATTTATAAAAATAAAACTATAAAAATGCATTGTGTATATACACGCATTAATGAATTTCAAAGCCAGGAAAAAATGAACGTATTTCTGAAAATATTGTTAGAATGTCAAGAACCAAAAGAAATAGAAACATTGAACTCAAAGTAAGTATGAAGTAAATTGAAATTTAAAAATCTTCTAAGCCCACGCCAAAATATTCCTATTCAGTAGTTTGAGGTGCAACCCCACCATTTAGATTTTTATCAAGCTTCGGCCATGCTAAAGCTGCATCCCAGAAACAGCCTGTGAGTGGTACGGATTTTCGTTAAGTAGCATTGGCTATATGCTGGGGGATACAGACCCATACATGGGCGTTTTTTTTCTCCTTCCAAACTCCTGTCAAGAGTGTGTGATACTCTAACATGTGCAGAGAGGAACACTAGAACCGTTACTCGAAATGTAGCTTTTCTTCATGAAAGAGAACAATGAAATTTGGAAGGAACCGTTAGCATTATTTAGCATTTTGTTCACAGCCTTTGAGTGTGCCATTGAGTCAATGGCCCATATGAAGCAACGCTACTTCCTCAGGGGATGAGAACAGCCACCCATTCATCCATCTGCACATTTTTGTTCCATGTCATCAAGTTGGCTGTCTGACTCTACAGCTGGTTCTCCAGATATTCATCAGGCAGTGTCTGGTAGGAACTGACCTTCTGTCCAGAGAAAGCTCTGAGGTGGGTCAGAGCAGTAAGTCAGTAAAATTTACTTCAAAGCCAATCTATTCCCCATGCCAGGAGTCCACTCCTCTTTCTAGAAATTATCCCAAAGTAGGTCCAGCAACATTTTCCTGTCAGAAAGGGTGATGAATCCTCTCAGTTTTCCTGGAACTGAGGGATTTCTGAAATTTGGGACATTTCCTCTTAAAACCAAAACAATCCCCAGACAAACTGAGACAAGTTGGTCACTTCTGCAATATAATTAAATGATTGCAACATGGATAGCCATACATTCAAATATAAGTCTTTGTTAATTATCAAATTCTGAAGAAGAAATTTTAGTGAAAAAAATAAATTATTTTTCAAGATACCTAGGAAGCACAATACATAGTTTTAAAAAGTATCTGGAATCAGTATTTTTTACCTCATGAGTTAAAGTTCAAGAAAATTAAAACCCAAAGTTTATCTCTTCCATTTTATTCTGTCCTGTCTCAGTTAGAGGTACTCTAAGTGAAGCTGGCATTTCTTTGCTCAATACAGCCTGGAAAGCTTCTGATTGGAATGAACGGTGGTCTTTCAGGACTTCAGAAGTTGTAGTATTAGTTCTGCTCCAAGACTCTCCTGAGGCCGGATTGTAAAGTATTCAAAGATTGACTGGTCTCACACAGTTGTCCGTAAGATTATCATGTCCGTCACCTCATGCCCATGAAATTTAGAACATAAGATAATCTCAGGCTCAAAAGTAATTATCCAAGCATAAATCATACTCCCAGAACCCAGGAAGCCTGTGGATAAGCACAGAGTTGAATCTCATGCTTACTATTGGCAAAGATTATAGCCAAGACCACGCTTGACTTTGCATAAAGGAAAGTAGATGAAGAGCTAAGCTTCAGCTCCTCCAGGAGGCCAGTGATTCTCAGTCAGTCACTCAGAATCTGAGGTCTATGAATTTTAACTTTAGTGGGAGAAAGCTCTGAGTAAAAGGCACACTTTGACCATCTACTTTTACTATGTCTGGGGTTAAAAATCTGCGTTTGCTTGCTGTCTCTCTCTGGAGGGAAGGACATTTCTCTTCTTTTTTTTTTTTGGAAAGATTTATTTACTTATGCATACAAGAACTGGGTAGAAGCCAGAGGTGCGTGAGAGGATTCACCAGAGACAGAGCGGGGAACAGAACAGGCAGACTGACCAAAGTACACTGCTGAGGGGAGCAGCGGGCGAGTCAGGAGGGGTCTGCTGCACCATGTGGGTCAGCACCCTGGCCAGGGATCGAATTCGTGCTGCAGATAGTTTCACAGTGCTGAGCCTTAACCCCTTTGCCACCAGGGAGGCCCAGGAGGAAGACTTTCTGCTTTATTGAAAAACTGAGAAATTTGTGAAGGAGACAGGGCCAACACCATTATGATTCAAGGTACCTTTCTTTTCCATCCATTTCACTAAAAGTAGCTCAATTTCCATTCCCCTCCAAGGTCAGTGTTTCCTTCCAGCCATGTCTGCACTGCCTTTTGCTGTGATTGCCTAGACATAAGAAACCTGTCTTAGCCTGTGTTCCCTTCCTCGTATGCAGTCACTGTTTCTATTTCATTTGCGAGCCCACTGTAGGGCCTGACTCAAGAGCCACCCTATAAGCACTTAAAGCCGATGTTTTGTTCTCCACAGCCCCTCCTTGACCCTGTATGCAGAATGGATTTGAGTCCAGCTGATCCAACATGACTTGCGTAAGCTTCACACTAATATTTTGAACTAAAGTCTCCAGAAGGCCGGTTCCACGATTTGATTTCTGCACCGCTGTCTCTATAAACACAGCAACTCTCCTGTGGACAAAACTGTCATAAGCTGCAGTTGTTTGTCACATCAAAAATCTCACCTGGTGTAAGATTTAAAATTATCCACTTAGCCGAGGTACTGAGTGCCCAACACCGATTGCAGATTCAAAGCTGCATTAGCCAAAATGTACAAGTTGCGGCAAATGCCACAGGCTGCTTTGCTCCCTGACATCCTCCCATCTACTCAGGGTCTCCCGGCCAAAGTGCAGGAAATCCCATCAGTTTCCTGAATTGAATCTACCTCTCAAAAAACTGCAAGCTCACCCTAGTGTCCATCGCGGTGACACCCTCTGCTTAGAGAAGCAGGTGAGAAAGGGTGAAGAAAAATTTCATGGACTTCAGGTAGAAAGTTCTTCTTACAAAATACTCCAGGCTGTTGCCTGAGGAAAGTGAGAACATGCTAAAAAGAGAAAACGTACAGAAAACCACTGACGAGAACTGCATGCCAATGGTACATTTTGTTAAGACAACAGGAGAGCGTTAGTGGAGGTCTTGAGACATGCAGATTGACATGAAGCTTCTTTGGAGGAGATGCTACCTACAGTATTTCAACATTTTTCACCATCAAGCAAATGATTCAAAGTTCACCTCTATCTTAGGTTGATTGAAGAAGGAGAATCTGAATTGAATGACACAGAACTCCGTTGGCTGTTTATGGACTTTAGTTACTGGTAAGAGTGGGGAAATCGTTTGGATGAACACTGGTCTGACATCTCTTATTTCTCTGAGGTGATGAATCACACAGTCATCTGCAAGGGTGGCATAAGCAGAGGTAGATGGTGCAAACAGTGATTCCCAGGTCAGCAAGAATGAAAAATGCTTGAATTTGAGAGTGTATCTTGCTGATACTGGTATTGCTAGGGTTGGGGAAGGAAAGAAAACTACATTGCAATAGTTCACAGATGAGAAAATTCCTCCATGACAGATATAATGAGCCTGTTTGTTTGCTTATCTAAATTGTTTCTCAACAGAATCCTCTTCCGGTTTCTGCGTAACTTTGTATGGGGCAGTCACAAGATAACTACATGGCATGACCGGTTTTCATTTTTCCACGAAGCTACAAACAGAACAGACAAGGCATAGAGCAAACAGCAATTGCAGTAAATGAAAATATTTTACCTAATTTTTCCTTCCAGCATTGATTTTAATATATTGCGAAGTTCTCAGCGTAGAACAAACAGATAAAAGCTTTTCCCCTTTTTTTGGTGAGAGAGATAATTTTAGATTTTAGTATCTAGAACCAAACAGCTGAAACAAAATATTTCATAAACTGAAACCTTGAACTGTAAACTACTGCACATTCAGGATTTCCTACCAAATTGTTTTTTTGTTTCATTTCTTATTCCTGTGTCAGTGATCCCTTCTCAGTGTTCAGATGCACAGAAGCTAACCCTGGAGAATAGGCTTTAAATACAGTAGATTTGACATTATTTGCCTTTTAGGTTTTTATCTTTCTTAACATGGAAGATGGATTGAAAGGAGATACCATAAGTATTCTAGAAGCAACTGATAAAATGGGAAATGAGATTAGCAAGAAATAGAACTAACACAGTAAATATTAGAAAGCAGGGGAGGGAAACCAAGTCCTTAAATCACACCATACACGAAGTAAATTCCAGGGAGATTAAGGACTTACATGTGGAAAGGAGCACTTTGTTATCATTAAAATAAGATATACGAGAATATTGGCATGCTTTAGGGAAATAGGTTATTAGATAAAATAAAACATTCTAAACAAAGAAAGCAAGACTCAAAAATGTTTTTAAAACTGTAACACATGTAACTTACAGAAGATGGATAACTAGTGTTGTGAAGACTCTCAGAATTCAAGTTTAAAATATGAACACAAAAGACAATGGCAAAGGATATAAACAAGGAAGTCATAAAGAGGAAACCCCAATGGCCGATAAACATAGAAAAAGATGCTCAGACTCACTCCTTCTTGGCACAACGAAAAGAAAAACTGCAGTGATACTTTATTTTTCACTCAATTGATAAAAATGTAAAGTTAGAAAATACTAAATCCTGACAAAGAAAAGTAACCCAATAGTTGGGGAAGTGTGAATTTGTTCAACTGCTTTGGAGGTCAATTTGCAGTATTCTTCATTATAATTTTAAATTTTAAATATGATACAGTTGAAGATACATACCTCCCAAAGCCCAGAAATCCTCCTTCTGGTATAAAGACTAGAGAAATTTAAACATATGTGCCCAGGGAAACATATCAAAAGATGCTCAATGCTAAAGAAAACGTAAAGAATTTTTTTTTTAATTTATTTATTTATACAAGAGCTGGGGTACAGGCCAGAGGTGCGGGAGGGTGAGAGGATTCACCAGAGACAGAGTGGGGAACAGAACAGAACACACTGCTGAGGGGAGCGGCGGGCGAGACAGGAAAGGTCTGCTTTGCCATATGGGACCCTCACAGGCCGGCCGGGATTGAACCCACTCTGCAGAGGCTGCGGACAGCTACACAGTGCGGCACTCAACCGCCTGTGCCACCAGGGAGGCCCAAAGAAAGAAATAATTTTTTTTTAAATGAAATAAACACAGACATAGGAGGAAAAAAACGATGTACAGTGCAATATAAATTTCCTGAGAAAAAATTAGTGCTTCTCAATAGACAAATGGAAGAACATCTATACAGCTGTTACTCTACACAGCTGTGAAATTAATATACTTTATAAATCAACATGGTTGAATCTCTCTAGAAAAAAGATTGAGAAAAAAATCAAGATGCAGAATGAAGTATGCAAAGTAATACCTATATTTAAACTTTTAAAATCTACAATCATTTATATTTATGGGTATAAATTATTAGAAGTTTTAAAATGCACATGTAAAGAATATTTAGTTTAAAATAGATATCTCTGGTTGTTACATCGGGCAACACCACACTGATAAAGAAACGGGAGTCGCAGAACAGGCTACATAATGCAGGATGCTGCTGAAGAGCCAGATCCTGCCTTTTTATTGAAAGAAGAATTACACAGCATCAATTGAGAGAAAGGAGGACAAAGAGAAAAGGGTCAGGGTGAAACTGGAACAGGTGCTCTGTCATCTATAGTATCAGGGGTCCTGAATCTGCCCTCCAGGCACTTCTCATCTGCTTGATGACTTGGTATTGTCATTGAGATCGAGCTCTATTTCCCCAGCCTTGGTTTCAGTCTAATCAACAAGGCTTTCCACTGATCAGCTTCTGGGGTCATGATGCATAAGTTGGGGGTACGTTTTATGCATAGGTCCTCAGCCCCCCCAACCCGGGCATTCCTGATCATACCTAATGATGCACAGCCTTCCCAGCATGATCCAGCTCTGTGCTCTTGATTGATTTGAAAGGCACTTTGTAGGGTTGGGCTTCTGTACCTAACTGACCTGGCCATTTTGACCTTGCTTAGGATTTAGAACTGCAGGTAACAAAATGGTGGCCGAACAGGCTGTTTAGGATTAGCAGACTCACATGTGGTAAGAGGAGTGACTGTGACTGGAAAGAAAGTGGTGCCTAGAAAGTTCCATACAATCAGTGTATTAATGTTAAAAAGATTAAAACAAATAAAAGACTAATCATTTTATATGGGTAGGGAATATATTTGTTTATGATATACGTTCATTTTCAATGCAATTTAAAATTTCCATACTAAAAAAGTGATGTTGAATTTCCCACAATTGTAGAATCTGTTGGGAATCAGATGCCATCTTGTCTCTAACTGACATGATGAGACTTCTGGGTAAAAAGGAAGCCGGCTCACTCCACTCCCTATCAGGACTATGAGAGAATGCCCGCCGCTGATTTCTCCTTATGAATGACTATGAAACAACTATCAACACCCTGTTCTCTAGTTCTCTGTGACTAAAAAGACACAGATAAACCATCTCTGCTTCAACATTCCGTTTGAAGACTCTGTCAACTAATCCAAAGTTTTCCAACAAATGACATGTTTAGACCACTCCCCTGCCAACAGGCATATGAAAAAATGTTCAACATCACTTGTAATCAGGGAAATGCAAATCAAAACTACCATGAGATACCATCTTACACCAGTGAGAATGGCACATATTAAAAAAACTAGCAACAACAAATGTTGGCGAGGGTGTGGAGAAAAAGGAACTCTCCTGCACTGCTGGTGGGAGTGCACTATGGAGAGTTGTGTGGAGATTTCTTGACCTACTAAACATAGAGCTTCCATATGATCCAGCAAGTCCACTCCTAGGTATTTACCCAAAGGACACAGAAACATCCATTCCAAAGAACACCTGCACCCCTATGTTTATAGCAGCACCTGCACCCCTATGTTTATAGCAGCTATTGTATTGTTTACAATAGCTAAGCTTTGGAAACAACCCAAATGCCCAAAAATAGATGATTGGATCAAGAAGCTGTGGTACATATATACCATGGAATATTACTCAGCATTCAAAAAAGATAAACACATGCAATTTGCAGCAACATGGATGGCGCTGGAAGGGATCATGCTCAGTGAAATAAGCCAGAAAGAAAAAGAAAAATACTGGATGGTCTCATTCATAGCAGGAATCTAGAAAACCTAAATAAGGGACCAGGAAAAAGAATAACTATAAGAAAGTAAAAATCAAAATCAACAAACAACTATGAACCAGAGACACTTTATGGGGGGTAGGGGGCGGGGAGGGGAGGGATTGGGGTCAAAATAAGGGGGTCGCAATTGTATGGGGAATATAAAAATAAAATTTATAATAAAAAAAAAACCTCCCCTGTGCTCTGACTCTGACAAAACACAACTGGGCTGGCCATTTGGTATTGAATCCAGATCACAATCCCTATTCTTGAACAAACGTTCTCTTGATTAGATTACAGTCTGATCGTTTCAAAGTTGTCATGATCTTATTGGGTTTTAATCTTCATAAAAAAGCAAGTTGTTCAGTTGAGTATAGTGCATGATCTGAACAACATAAACCAGCAATGGTCATTGGCAGCCCACAATCACATAGGGGCCTCGGCCCAGTTTTTCTTGGCTGTGTCATGAAGTTCGACCACACCGAGTTTAAAAAATATATAAAAGAAGGATTTGCCAACACTTAAAAAGTGGGAGATATCACATTAAAACCCTGATGTCTAGCTTCTTTTGCAACATCAGGAGACCTGGCAATGCTGGTGCCCTACTTCCAGGGCCAAGATGGATGGAGCTGAGTAATCGCTGGGTCATTGGGTTGCTAGAGCCATCCAGAAACTCCCTGCAGTGCTGGCCCCTCTGAAACTGCATGAAGTCCCAGCTGTCACTTGCCATCACACTTTCCCTTTTTCTTATGCTAAAGACAAAAGCTCAGTATTTTACCTTGTCCTCTTCTTTCAGTTTCTTTACCTATCTGTTCCTTATAAGCATCTAAATTTGTAGCCCCCATTTTAAAAACAACTACCATTGACATGATATTTTTCCAGGTTGTAGTGTAACACAGAAACTAGCCTTCTGAGATTATTTTTTAAAAACTTTCTTGAAAATATAGAAATTCCTAAATGACTCTGAAAATGGAGTGCCATTAATTAGTAACACTGCTGTTTATCTTATCTAACACACATTGGAAGCACATAGCTGGTGTGCTTTGTGTATAGGCAGAATTCTCTCATTTTCCATTTAATATTTTTGGGCAGAATCTCCTAGTGAATGAACATCTGTTCATAAGGAGATGAGCCACAAAAATTATCCAATATCCAAGAGGATAGATAATGTTTCTAGAGTATTCAAAAGAGGGCAATGATGGTAAAGTTCTGGAACCAGATTCCCTGCTTACAAATTCTGGCTCTTGATATCTCTGAGCTGTGCTATCTGAAGAGAATTATGTGTTTTGATTTTCTCATTTGGAAAATAGTACCAATATATTATGCTATTGAGAAAGAATGGTACAAAAAAATAAGAAATGTTTAAATAGAATGTCAATAAAAATAAAGTACTGAAATTATTTATTCTTAAAAATAAAATTCATAAACATATCCCAAATTCAAAGGCTATTTTGGACTTAGATTCTTCTTAGTTACAAAAAGCCCTAGGATTTGATAAACAGTCATAAATTTTCTCAAAAAATTGTAGCTGATTATATAATTAAATCTTATCACCAAATAATTTCATAAGCAAATTTAAAAACTATTTCAAAACAAAATATTGCTTTTAATATGAGATATGGGGGTATTTTAACATGGACGAGATGATGAGGATTAGGATTAGAAGCTCTAAAATTAAGCATGCTTAGACTTCAACGATGTCTTAAAATTAGTTCTAAGATTAATTAGAAAACAATTTAAGAGCCCAGAGGTGATAACAAATATAATTCTCCAATCTTTTGCATCATTATTTACTTCATGACACATGGATCATAGTTTCTGGAGTGTTAAAACCCTCCCCTCATGGGAAACAACTTTATTGAGCAGAGTGAAATGCTTATGAGCAGTTGCCTTTGCTTTTAGTCTTACAGATTCTCTTCATTTACAAAGTGACTTAAGTCATCACTTTCCCCCACTACTTTAGGAAGAGTATTTCATACATTTGTAATACAGTCATATTCTATCACATTGTGCATGTCATCCTGCTATTCCCCTACTTCAAAATAATTTTCAAACTTGAAAACATTACAGTTTACTGTCATGTTATTCCCCTAAATCACATACATTGTTATAAACCATTATCTCAATATATAAAAAAGAGGAAAAAGAAAAAAAATAATTCTAACACCTGTATTCTAACTCTGGGTCCAATAACTACTTTGTTTTTTTCAGACTTTTTTCTTTTATCTAAGCTAATAATTTTTTGCTGTTGAAAGTCAGGCATTATAGATTTCAGAGAACACTAACTGAGGTAAATTGGCTTTTACTATGAGATTTACATTAGTCTAACTAGGAGTTGGATTTTATTTGATATTCACTGTGGTCGCAGGCATCAGAGGCTACAGCTATTTTCCCTCTTTTTGTCTCCTCTCTGTTTTGAGCTTCCCTAAGTAGTTCTCTTCAGGGAGAGTCTAACTCTTTCGATTCTTTCCGTTGTAATTCTCTGCTGTTATACTGGAGCGCAGTGGTCAGGGGAGGGATGGAGAGGGAGCTTCTAGGACCTTCTGACAAAAACCTCAGTCTTTTAGTTTGCCTATATCCCTGGCTAACATCTTCACAGATGTGCTTCCAATGATGTATCTATTCCCCCCTACCATGTCCTTTCTGTTGAGAAGAGCCTCTGGTAATGTCTCTTGACCTGAAGAGTATGCATTTGCCATGGAGAACACTCTGGAGTATTTCATACTGTGAGGGGAACTCTGTTGAAACCATGAGGGGAACATTTTTGGATCTTCACTCTGAGAACCTTATGAAGTTTCTGAAATAAACCTAAGAAAGTTTAGGGGCCTTCCAAAAATTAACAGTATTAATTCTTCTAATCTCTTCCAATTCATGAGCAAGGAATATCTTTCCACTTCTTTCTGTTTTTTATTTTAAAGAAAAATTTTTAACATTCATTTGACCAGTATTTTCTTAACTTTGGTCCATGAGTCACCTAGTACATATACAAAATTTTAAAGCATACATTACTGTACTTTTACAGAAGCCTAAGGTTTATTAGATGCTTGAAGAGTGGTATGACTTGAAAAAGCTAAAAACTATACAATAGAAAACAGTGCTTTTTATTTCTATATGTAAAACTACAACTCAGCTTCCAATACTACAAGTAACAAGAAAATATAAAATATTTCATCTGTGTTCTTTGAATATTTTTGAATAACCAAAGTAAATGCCAAATTAAAATTAGGTAGTATCTGCCACATAGACTCAGTTTGTGAAGTTACCTTGCTTCAATAGTTCACCAAATAATACAACTTGTAATTACCTAAATTCATCTTAACAAGGCAAAGCAATATGTTTTCTTTAAGATACGGAAAGTTACAAGTAGACTTGACTACATCCAGGACTTGTACAACCTTCTAGCAAGCAAAGGGGACACTCCATTTCTTTTTCAGCTTTCTGAACAAACAAATACCTCCCTTCATCTACTCATACAACATAATAAGTTAACGATTTCAAATCTGATGTTCGAGATATCTCTTGCACTGTAGGTTATATGAATACTATTAGCAATGAAAGCACAAGATAAAAGATGCGTTTTTAATTTTGTCCCACTGAGTAAGTCATTGTACTTATTTTCAATACTGATTAGATGGCATTGGCGAGAGAAGGTGAAAAAGCAGTCTATGTATGAGCATGGAATTAATGTAACTTTTTATTAAAAGAACATTATGGTGGCAATATCAAATCCCCAACTGTTCTCTATCATCTCGAGTAGATAAAAAAGACAGAAGCCCCACTGTTTACGGGGAGAAGGTCCTGTGGATAGTCCATCACTATTTTGCTTTTCTCAGTATTTTACATTACCATCAGACTTCCTAACAGTAGTCTCTGAAAGATGAAAGTGAACTCTTACTGAGAATTCCACACAAATGGATTAATTTGTGTCGCCATTTTTGGCATGTCGCCATGGAGACAGCCATCTGAGGGCCTCAGTGCAGCTGTGAGTTGATTGACGGTCCATTCACAGTGCAAAGCTTTACAAACCAGCTACATGAAAGGACACTCATTAGTGGACAAAGACTTTCCTTACACATTTGGGTGATGCTTCAAAGGCGGAAGGTTAGCGCTCAGTAAATCTGACCTTCAAATCAATATCACCAACAAAAATAAGAATTGCACCAGGAAAGAGTATATTTAAAAATGTAGAGTTAATATATTTATTGGACAGCTAGTTTATTTGCTTTCATTCAAATCTGGCTAATAGAAAATGGAATGAAAACACAAGCAGGAAAGGGTTGTGTTGTAAATTCTCTATTTTCTTTAAAAAATGAATAGGAAGTCCTTATTATAAATTTAGAGAATGGAGTCTAATTAGATTAATAAAAGGGGGTAGTCTCTGTCATTTGCTATGAAATGGAAAATCTGCCTCTGAATGATATAGCACATTTGAAGTATGATATTATTTCACATTGTCACACATCCAAGTGTTCAAAGATGTAACTTGATTCTTCTGTCATTAAACTTAGCTCATGAGACTCCGGTGCTGCTGGGAAGTGAAGTCCCTTACTCTTCTAAATTCAGGGTAACTATATCAACTTGGTTTTATCAAGCTGGGTTTTCTACTTTGTCAATTCAGGAAGCTCATCTCCTCAAGCTTCTAATCCTCTTCTCCTTAGGTGTCATCTGGGCTCCCGAGGGGACTCATATCTCACCTTGTTATCAAAGGAAAGGAGACTCACCTGTGCTTATCACACCCTTGATGGCCCCTGCCAGCCTCTCCCTCTGGCCTTGAGTACCGACTTTGCCTGCTGCCTCTTCCACTTATGTTGACATACTCTTAGGACATCCAGTTTATTAGAGTCCATCCTCAACATCTTGAGCCTCTATCCCTGCCTTTGCCTGTCTGTTCAATCACTGTCTTGTACGTCTTGGGGTGTTCAGGAGTGTTTGCCTGCTTTCCCCATGACCGCAAGGTGCCTGATACCACGTGAGGCTAACCTCAGAACTGACCGCATAGACATCCTGGTACCCAGGACACAGAAAAAGAAGGCTTTAGCTAATTGGGCACAGAGAAACTTTGTCAAACTTCCTTGAATCCCAAGCAGCTTTCTAACTCTTTATATTACATCTCATCAGTGAGTAAACTACATATGAAGTTGATTCTGACACTTTGATGTTCTTTAGCTGAGTCTCCCTTTATTTCTATCAAAGGGCCAGAAATAACAACTCCTTTAGGACTTTCAGCTCTCAAGATTCCTGCTGTTTTCCTTGGAATCAGAATCAAAAGACATCATTTGGCACATAACCCATGTATAATATGAGCTAATCCATCAACATGACAGCATAAATGAAACTGAGATCCTACTGTCCCTTCCATCGCTGAAAATTCAGTAGAATTTACTATTTTCATAGAATTTACTAATTTCATAGAATTTCATACTAATTTCATAGAATTTACTAAATTCAGTAGAATTTACTATTCTGTCCACACTACTTCTGTTCAATTGGGCAGAAACACCAGATCAAAATCAACATTTTGGAAATGATTTACTTAGAAATATTTCATGTGAATTAAAATTTTTGCACCAAAATGAGTCACAACACTGATCAAATAGGGAATGTGGGAATGTTGCACACAAGTGTGCAGGTGCATCCAAAATTGAAATGTTTTTTTCTGAAGCAGTCTGATGTATGTATGTATGCTAAGACATTGGAATTGGGTAAAAAAAAAATATGTGCTCTCATACAGGAATAAATTGTGCAGGTAAATGTGAAACTGGATGGGATGTAAAATATCTTTATTTTATGTCTTTTTTTTTCTATGTCACTATTTAGAAATTATCCAAGTTCATTGCTGTACAGAAAGACACAGAGGAAGGAGGGGAAACAGCTGGGAAATTTATTCCACATGATGAGAAGAAAGGATAATTAATGAGAGGCTGAGAACTCTTTAAGAGAAACTTATAAACACAAAAAAGAGTGTGAGGTGTGTTACCAAAACACAGCAAATAGGCAGCATAAAGAAATCCAGAGCTTCATTTTTAATGAAGTTTGATTTGTATCTTTTGTTAACTCTGTTTTCTACAAACTTTTAGATAATAATAATTTCAGATCTTCTTTTTTTCTATATTTGTGTTTGAAATTCAATGGTAGTTAACTTTGAGATGATACTTTGATCAGGAAATAATAGAAGAGCTTTTGTATTCAGTTTTCTGTGAAGCCTCAATGCCAAACCTTTGAAAATTAAAAGTGGCCAAAGAAAGGTCAAAAGTGTCAGGTCTTAAAAATATTAAATAACTCAAAATAAGGGAAAGAATGAACAGCTACCCATTTGGGAAGAGTTATTTCATTTACAGAATCATTGTTACAGATGGAGAGGTAGTGAACATGGGGTGTTTCTCAGGCCTAAATTTTCAAATATATGCAATTGAGGTAATAGGATAACTGGGCAAAGAGCTCTTAAAGAGAATTTAGCAGAGGCATTCATCCCAGTAAACCTAGAGTTTGGAAATCTCTGTGCATAGATTTTAAAAAGTCTTAATTCATTTTTCTATATCTGAAATCTCTTGGGTGTCAAAAGTATTTTAAGCAAAATAAAAATTGAAAAACTTAAACCCTCGGGGGAAAAGTTACAAATTAAATATAGAAACACATTGATCTGGATAAATAGTCATTGATTTTATTTCTGGAAATTTCAGATTGTTTTCAACCTTAGTAACAGAGCATTGCAGTAGTTTTAAGTCTTTACATCTATTTGTTCAGATGACAGCTATGAAAGCTCTAGTTTCTAAGATGTTGCATGCTATTTTTTCAAAATAAAGTGTATTGGCATCTGGTTGCAGTATCAGTCCTAACTCCCTTATGTTATTAATTTATTAGGAGTGACTATGATTACATTATTGGCTAAAATTATAATTTTAGAGATAGTAATAAGGAAATATTAACATTGGTTGACATTATTTAACAATCAGCAAAATCTAAAAATGTGTATCAATAAGATATTAAAATAATAAAACATGATAGTGACCTATATTTATGAAAATTAAGTTAAAAATCTAAAACACTTCACAGGTATTAAAGTATTATAAGTAAAGAAACATGTTTTAAAAACTCAGAAATAGCAATGGGAAAGAAAGGAAGAATAATCTAGAATGCATGTTTCTGGCCTTAACTGTGTTGCTGAAGGCAGGAATGGGAAGTGACAATTTGATTTTTGATTACAACTACGTCAAGTGTACCTCATTTCCTTACATTTAATAAAATTAGCAGGAACACACCCCAAAATACCAAATTGATATTTCAAAGTGCAATAATATACACATGATTCATTTGAATGGAATTTTTTTTTCTTGATTATCAAAATGTAATTGCCAATACATAATTTGAATCCATATCTCCATTCAGAGATATACAAAATTATATGCTCTGACAACAGTTTACTCTTAATTAAATACTTGACTTTATAATTTTATAATTTTGGATCCCACAGATTTGTTCTAATTAACCACAATATTCCTAACCACCTTCATGATGATAATTCCACAGCAGTTTGTCTTAAGAAAACATAGAAAAGGGACCTCCCTAGTGGTGCAGGGGTTAAAATCTCAGCACTATCAAGCTCTCACCAGCCATTGAAGCGTGAGTTTGATCCCCAGTCAGGGAGCTGACCCACATATGCCACAGCAGACCTCTCCTGTCTCTCCCACTGCTCCCCTCAGCAGTGTATTTCAGTAGGTCCGCCTGTTCTGCTCCCCACTCTGTCTCTGGTGAATCCTTTCACCCCCCCCCCCAACACCTCTGGCCTACACTCCAGTAGTTGTATGCATAAATAAATAAATCTTAAAAAAAAAGAAATGTTTTCCTTTCAGATTGGTCCCTTAATTTATTACTTTTGTTCTATTGATATTTTTGTCTTTTTAGAAATATTTTTAATTTTTCTTTTTGAAATTTCAGGAGTATTTGGTCAGTGGAATAAAGAATTCACAAACGAGGAAAGATTGAAAATTAGCAATTACATGTAATATCTTTAGCCAATGTAAGCCATTTATCTACAAAATATGGAAAAAAGAAGATATTATATTGAACATATGCATAGATATATTTTTAATTATGGTTTTCATACGTATTTAAACTGCTCCACTTCAAAGTTCCTCACTGAATAATACTAAAATCAGCATTACTATCAACAGATATATTTTATATCCACTTAATATACTTACACATTCTAAATATAAAAATTGATCTTTTATACATATTGCATTCTAATGTCTTTCAAAAGATGTAAATGATTATTTTTAAGGAAGGTGAACTATCTACATTTTCACTTTATAGTAATATCTTCCAAGTGTAATCTTCTATTAAATAGCCCTTAAGACTTCTAAATAAATTCAATGGAGAAAATTCTAGATACCATACAACTCAAATAAATTTTAGCATTACAAATACATAAACCCATCTAAGTTCCCCTTCAAGGTACTATTCTTTAGAGCAGTAATTGGCAAACTTTTTGAAGCAATCAATTAAGAGGTTTCTATGAGCAATTTGGAGCCAGAGGATTGTGGTTTTGGCTCAAGGATGCCCCAGGGGAGTGTCTTTCCAATCCATCATGAGCAGAGTCCACTTTGTTTTACATGACACTTGTATACTTCATCAAGGGAAGTGCTAATCAACATGCAATAGCTTTTACTTCAACATTTATGATTATAAAGGCTAAGCAAATGGTAGCTCTTCCAAATGATCTCCAGGACAGGAAAAAGAAGCCAGAATAAGCAGCGCAAGACAGCTGCCCGACCAGTGACCTTTATCTTGAGCTAGAGTTACTTCCTGGTGTAGATGTTGGAGACAGTTCATTTTGCACATTACTTCAATACAAACCAGCTCCCTAAAATGTGGTAAAAATGAAACATCTGGGCCTCCCCGGTGGCGCAGCGGTTGAGCGCTGGGTTGCGAAGCTGCGCGCGGCCTCTGCGGCGCCGGTTCGATCCCCGGCTGCTCCCCGGCCACCAGAGGAGGGTCCCACATGGCGCGCAGACCTCTCCTGCCGCCCGCTGCTCCCCTCAGCAGTGTGCTTCGGTCCTTCTGCCTGCTCTGCTCCCCACTCTGGCTCTGGTGAATTCTCTCACCCTCCCGCGCTTCTGACTGTACCCAGTGCATGTATAAACAAAACAAACAAACAAACAAACCAGCAAAAACAAATAAAGCATGCCTCTATAAAAAAAAAAAAAAAAAAATGAAACATCTTATCCCAAGGAATCAAAGGACAGGTAAGAGGGGATGTGTGCTATTGCTAAAAGTGGTTCACTGATATCTTTAGCAGGATTCTCATTGTCTTCTCCTGTATGATATAGAATCACCTGAGAGTACATGAGGCAAAAAGACTGTATTGCATTTATATCCAGATTCAAATATCTTTAATTTGCATCTGCAGTTCAAAAGCTGAGCAAGGATCATCTATTTCAAGAGACAGGAGAACTCAATGAGAGAATTAGTGCCAACAATTAACAGTTATGCTTTAAGATCTGAAACAAAATGTGTGTGTCTTCTTCAACAACTCTTATACCAAATAGGGAGAATCAGCTAGTGAAATGAGGTCATGAATATAGAACTTGTGTGGGATGTGTTACCAAACATTAGGTATCTTAGTTGAAATTATGATAAAGAAGTCAGTTAGTTCAGGTTACAAGTTTTCCAAGAAAATATATCCTTGAAACATCCTAATTTACAGCTTGTACCTTGTTCACCTCTAGCCTTCCAGAAAAATCAGGAAATTCAACATCAAGCTCTCTACCACAAAGTTTCATACGGAGTGTGAACAGGACTGTCACTCCAGTGATTGTTCAGCAAATTTTGACCCAAGGTGAATCCATTCTAGTCTTTATTACTTCAAAAACTTGACCAAAAAAAGAATGGAAATAAGTAAAAATATCTCTGGGGTGTTATTCACTTTAATCATCAACAATAGTAAGATAATGGAGAAAAAAGAAAAATCATAAATATATCCAATTTCATTTTTCGGAAAAGGAAATGCTTAACAGAGTTGATTTATGAAGTGTCAGATTTAAAGAAGAGATATTCTGGGAGAAGTCACAATTTCTCTTGCCATCATACATCACAGAAAACTACCTGCAAAGGGTAATGAAGAAAGAAAAAGACTATACAAATACAGTGAATGAGACTTCGTAAGCCAAAGGAGACTTAAGGAGATAAGTGCTTTCAAAAGAGGAGTCAATGTGTAGATTTTGTTTGAAAGGATAGCTCAGATGTGGACAACACTGATAATATGATGCAGAAAGCTGAAAGAAATGAGAAATAATGAGCAGTTCTTTAGTAAATAACCTAATAGGAAGCAAATTACACACAACTGAGGGATGGAGATAGAACTAATATTCTTTGACCATTGTCTTTATGCCATTTGTTTGCCTAGCCATATCCTTCCCTGTTGAGGTGCGGATTAATTACAAATTCACCCATTGAGGTAAGGATTTAATTCTCACAGCCTCACTATGATATATGAATTAGCACCCCCATTTTACCAGTGGGGAGACCAACATTCAGAGTCTAAATCTTGCCCCACACCCCACAGTGGCTGTGATGACCAGTTACAGAAGTGTGAATCATGAAGAATGGAAAACGCAAGAGAAGCTTGAGGCAATAGAAGCAACAGGAGAATGTGAATTAAATTAAGGAGCCTGGCTCCCTCTCATGTCACACTGAACTACTTTCCTTCTCAGGAAAACATGTGTTCTCTGACTTCTGGGTTCTTTCACGGGATTGCTCACCCTGCCTGAAAAACCTCCTTTACCTTCTCACTTTTTCTCATGCTTGATGCTCATATTTCTCTTTGCTTGAAACTCCTACTTATCACTTCCTCTGGAAGGCCTAGAACTCATGGGGGTGTGGCTCTCCTATGATCTCTCTCAGCAATGCCCCATGGTGATCTCAACCACTACACTCGCCACTCCACGCCCTGATTTCTCTGTGTCAGCCTCTTTATACCTCTCAGCCATGAGCTTCTTGAGAGCAAGAGCTGTCTTTGCCACCCTTTAAACCATGGAGCTTCCTTCAGCCTAAGCTGTATTACGAGTTTTACACATATCATTGTTGAGAAAAGGCTGTGGTATTAAAGAAAAATGAAAAGAACTATAGTCCAATGATTACGTCAAGGTAAAAAGGCAGATCAGGTCAGAAAGAAGAGTAAGGATAAATTTCTCTATGGTTTCCAGATTGTAGGATGGTTTTGTCCTTTAAAGGAGAAAGAAAGAGCAAGAAGGGCCCATCATCAGTTCAAATGAGACATGTTTAGTGCTTGATGGCAGGGAGAGGCGAAGGAAGAGCTTTTGAAAGACTGAAGAGATTTTCTATTACTCTTGGATGAACTTCATTTTTTTTTTTTTTACCATCCCTATGTGTCATCTGCCCCCTGCCTATCTCTCCAGCTTCATCTCCAGTTTCTTTTCCTGTCATTTCCTGTGGCCTTCTGGCTATTTCTAGAACAAGTCAAGCTTATTCCTACCACAGACTGTCTCCATTTTAACATCTAAATTATTACTTCTCCCAGGAGGGGTTTTATAATAACAACATGATGTGTCCTCCCCTGTCTACAAGTATTACCATGCTCTGTCAGTGCTAACTGATCTCCAAATTTATGTGTTTATCCAATGGCTTATTTGTGTTTCTCTCAACTCTGCACTGGAATTTTAAGCTCCATGAGGGCAGAAACTTGATCTTTTCACTTTTGAATCACCAATGTTTGGCACATAGTAAGTGCTTAATAAATATTTGTAAATAAATGAGTGAGGTGATCCTGCCATTCTGCTATATGACTTTATCAGTGGGAAGGGGTAAAAAATGAATAGTTAATAATAATAATTCATAGATAATAGATTACTAGATTCTGGGCACTGTTTTAAGTGCTGCCTGTATATGTAAACTTCATTTAAACTTCAGAAAATCTTTTCCCAGTTTGGAACATGAAAAATTAAGTTACCTTAGAACCTGAGCATCCATAGTATTTAGTATAGCATATAATATGATATAAGGACAACACAATGACAAGATACATAAAAGGATGGCATCTGGATTTCTAATTTATCATCTGGCATATGATACAGTTCCTAAAATCCATCGCCTCCTTATCCATTGGCCTTATTTTGCAGGAAGGAAATTTGAACTTGATCTTCGGCATGTGCTTTCCACCTTGCAACACTGCACAGTTTATCTGAGGAGTCACCTGCAGCATTTGGGTGTCCCACGGAGCCCTCTATTCAGCTGTGTGAGAGCCCCAAGCACATTCATTTTCTCTATAGTCCACAAGTAAGTGAAACTATCCAATATTTACCGTTTTCCTTCTGACTTATTTTGCTTAGCATAATCCCTTCCAGCTCCATCCATGTTGCAGCAAATGACATGAGTTTATCTTTTTGATCACTGAGTAGTATTTCACTGTGAGATAAAACTTTCACACTGACCTTAGATCTGAAGCCTAGAAGGAAGGATCAAGGAGAAGGGGCAAAACAGGGGCAGGAAGAGCACAAGGGACCATGGTGATGGATCACGGGTGCTATGATGGTGGGAGAACTAAGGAGACTATCCTTAAGGGGAGAAATCAAATATTGTACATAAATGAGTAATGATGTAAGAAAATAAATAAATTTAATTATAATAATAAAAAGCCCCAAGCACATTTCCCTTGAAAATGTGTGTTTAGTTGACTGTCTCTCTGCCTCAACACAGAGCCCTGCTCTCATCCATGCCTTTATAATACCAATCCAGAGCAGATTCTCAGCAAATTCTCAGCAAATTCTCTCTTAATTGCTGCCATTGCTGACAAACTGAGAAAATTTTTAAATTTTAAAGCATCATCAATCTTGAGATGACTGGAGTTTGATAAAAAGACATAATACACTTTTGTGCTGTTTATGATGCAGTAACCAGGTGAATTAAGTCCTATTTTAATCAGGTCAGGACAGGCATTCTGTGAAATAAATATTATATGTACATGAACTTGACTTTTCCTCAGCCAAGTTATTAAAAGTCTAAAGATGGGGCTTTACATTCCCTTCATATATAAATAGTAACACATTTGGCTACTCATTCAGGTCACTCCCATAATATACAGTTGGTTCATTCGAGATAAGAAAACCTCTAGCAGTTCAGCATTGGGGTTTGCTTAAGTGGATAATCTAAAACACTGCATGTTTTACCAAGGCTTATCTGAATAATCCAAATCTCTGGAGTCAACTACATTGGGCTAGAAATCTTAGAAGGAGAGGTGTTCTCATAATATTTTTCAACACAATTTGTCTCTAGCTTGAGCCAAAAATAATGTAAAAGAGATCTGTCGACACTTTAAGGTCTGAACTTAGATTTAAAAAAAAAAAAAATTAAAAGTCTTTGAAATGAAAAAAGTTCCCCTCTGGCCTGCAGTTCAAACAACAGCATAAAAACCCACAACACAAGTGGTAAGTGCTTGGACATCCATCCTTTATTTTAATAGATTACGCTGTGGTTCCCTTTCAGATGTGAAGGGAGTCCATTCAGTCTTTCCCTGCCTCTGGCAAATTCATCTCAACTACAAGGACTAGAAGATGATGAAAAGATAAGAGTTCCAAGGAGGGCAGCCTATAATAAGAAACACAATAACAGGAAATAGGTGGTGGTCACATAAGCATTAAAATGTGCCTTAAGTGTGAACTTGGAAAAAAAAAAAGTGGAAACAAAGCAAAAGCCTGAAAGCAGAGCAGTTCTGCCCAGCAGAGAGAAGTTTTGCCTGCATATTTGGAATATGTGAATTTTTCACTGTCAGGCAATTTAATTGAACCCACGTTCTAGGAGGGACTAGAAAAATCTAAGGTACCACCTGGGCTTGAACTTAGCTGGTTTGCACACCTAAGAATAATTCAACATTTCTAAAAGCATTTGAGATGTTTTCATGGCTCTCGGAACACAATTTCATGATCTTAATTTGATATAGAAAACATTTGTTTGAAGTGGACTGGAAGTCCAGGGAGTCTGTGTGACCCTGCTCGAGCTGCATTTACTAGGTGCATAACTCCACGCAAACTGGAGCACACACAAACCACCACACACACAACCTGGAGAGGAAGAGGGAAAACAGATGGCCCTGGACTCACTGTCTTAAAAGAAGCATGTTGCAAGATCAGAGTATTGCAGAGTGAAGATCCCATAGCATTAAAAAAAAAAAAAAAAACACATATGGGCAAAATCTTTTCCCTTTTCTTTATTTTTAAAATCAGATGGATATCACCTGCCATGATCATCCACCTTCTTCACTGGGCTATTTCTGTCTTTGGAGAAGTCCACTCAATGAAAGCCTATCCTCAAAGAATTTCTGTCACCACAGAAAACATTCCAAAGACTCCAAAGATGATTTTAACATCAAAGCTCAACATCGCCTGAGTGAAAGAAAACCTTACTATTATCCCAAGGCAGAGCTGGAGGGTGAAAGAACTCCAGTCTTGGGGGAGGTGGGGCATTTTTGTTTCCATTTTCTTTGACCCCCCCATATTCCCATCATCATTGTAGGAGGCATTTACCACCTTCTCCCCTACTACTAAATAAAGCATCCCTTTTCCATAGCACCTAAAAATATTTCAAAGAAACCAAGTACAGTTACAGAATGTGCATCTGCGCAGCCCACTGGCCCATTTGTGAAATGTGGTGCTCATTACCGATGGCGGAATTGGTGGGGAATTTGAAACCCATTTAGAAATGTTAGGAATTATCTCAGGAGGAGTGAGAACCTTATTTGGAGTGAAGCTGCTTGAAAAAAAAAAAATATGAAAAGAAAGACTCAAAGGCTGGGCCGCTATTCGTGCATCTTAATGAGCTCCAGTCACAGCACAGTTGGGTGGAGATGGCTGGTTCTCTCCCCACTGAGGGGAACAAGGGAAAGTTAATAGAGAACAGCGCAGCTATGTTCTGCCAGCTGCCTGCCTTTCTTTACCAGGAGCTGCAGAGAAGGTTAAAACACCTATTTATGGGTGAAAGATGACTTCCCGTCCACACCGCACTACACTGACAGTTACGCACCCCAAAGATGAGTCGGTTGCAGTTTTCTTTTTTTGTTCTTTTGAATTCTAGGAAAGTTGGGAAACAAGAAAGAAAGATAGACATATTACATTGAAGACAGACGCTTCAGAGGGATGGAGTGCCAGGGATCGCCTTTCAAAATTTAAACAATGGTAAGAACCAGGCTGGGGGGTTGCCAGATGGCTCTATGGTGCCATCTTGCCAAACCCATAGAAACTGGATATTGTCTGTGGTGAATTTAATCTGGGCCACACATAGTAACAGGTTAAGCCTGTCGTAGTTGGGTGGGGTTGTTGAGGAAGAGAAATGCTTTTTAGAGGTTTAAGTGTCTACACCTCTCTCCCTTACTAGAGCTCATGTGTAGGAAAGGGAACTAGAAATAATAAATTTTGAAGTCCTCTATCTTTGATGTCTGGATAGGGTGGAATCTGTAGTCGATAGTCCATTGGTTAGCAGAGGTTACTGGTGAACAGAGATGCAGGGTATCAGTGGAACAGAACCAAGTAGGGGGTGCAGAGTTACATCTTTATTTTGAAATGAGGAGAATTAAGTTGGGGGTGAAGGAATGTGGAAGGTACAGAAAGGAGACTTGGCACCTCCCACTCTTTGTGCTAAATGTTGAAGGTGACGAACAAAATGTGCTTGACATCTAAGGAATTTTCCTAAGACAGAAACCCCCAGATGGCAAGATGGTTCCATAGAGCCATTACTCCAGTGGGAGCAGGAACTGAGTCACAGCTGAATCCACCCTGTGCTCTGTGGGAATCCACCTGATCTTCCCACCAGTGTCTGCATCCTGGACCTGAGCTCTGTGAGAACCAATCTTTCAGAGTACTCCTTTCTGCTGGTTTATCTGATGAACCAGTTAGGGTTAAGATACCAGGATAAAGTTGGCTCCCAGGTAAACTCTTTTCATTTTAATAGAAGCATGAAATACCTTATCTCAGAGGAATGACCATAGGCTGTTGGACAATAAAAGTGAGGTATTTGATGATAAAATTTCCTTATACTTCTCACATCACATCACACAGACCAACACCTGTTTCAAGTATAAAGTGTTTCCTCTCACAACCTCATTCACCAAAATTCCACATTGACTTTTCCAGACTGGTGCCAAGCATATTGGCAAGGCCCCAAATAGTGCCTTCAATCCCTCAGCCACCCTCCAGCTGCTAGAACTAATGTTTCTCGTCTCCTACAACATAAAGAAGATTCTGTTCAGGAATCACTGTCAGTGAATATTCAAACTTTATGCAAATTAGTCAAATTTATTCCATACTTTGCTCACTTTGTCAAAAAACATGACAACCACCACAAGAATTTTCCATAATTCTGGCTACAAAGCTCTCCAGAAATAGAGTGTCTAGTGAGTTGGCTTTCAGAATGTAATATTAGAAAGATCAAGTCTTTTAAAACCCACAACGAGAATAAAGTTGCAGAGTTTGGTATTGTCAGGGCAGAATTCCAGACTCCCCACCAGCTTCAGCCCTGTAGTAACAGTTGCTCTTCTTTCCAACTTGGCTCATGACTACCAAGACCTTTGCTGCACACATGATGTTTATCGTTTTCCTCCCCCACTGTTATTCATGATTGAAACGGATCTAGGAGGCAGGTGTGGGAAATGAAATATTATTGAACTATAAGGTGATGATAACCATTAGATTTCAAGCTAAATTTTCTAGCCAGGACTTAAATCATTTAAACTTCACGCAATTTCAGAGACGCTGTTTTGTTTTTTTTTTTTTTCTTAAGAGAAAAGGAAAAACACCTGGTGTATTATTTGGTGAATTCAAAAGAAAGAACCAAAAGAAATTATCTTTGGCTGTGAGGATAAGTGGTTCTCCATTTTAGCTGTCAAATGTAACTATTCCTTGTAAGTCTTCAGTGACAGGCATGTTTTATCTCCTTCCTTTTCTGGTATTCTTCTTTAAAAATAAATACCTAGATGAGAAATAAGACCATCTTTCAGTTCTAGCTTAACATGTTCAGATACCATAGAGAATTGCACTATCTCCTTGACATAGATCCACTATTCATAAATAAAATTGGAGAAATGATAGAGTTCCCTGAATGATTATACAAAATAAAGGTGGATCTTTAGACAACAGTGTCCTCTCCAGTGAGGTAAAAATTAACCTCACCAGTGAGAAGAAAATTTGAAATCAAGAAAGGCACAGATCTCATTAAAGCAAAAATGTCATTCATCTTCCTATTCCTTCCTAAAGTGGGTTCCATGGAGAAAACAAATAAAGGTTTGTTTTAATCAGATGATTCTGTATACCACGAACCTGACTGTAATAATCCTGTGTGATATTGTTTGTGATAACAATTAATCAGTGTGCACCCTCTCTTTGTGCAACCAGAGATCATCAAAAAGATCTCTGTGCTCTATTAAAACAAGGATTTGGAGGAGAATGTTCCAGAATCCTGCCAGGCTCATGGGGTAGTCCAAGAAGATAGGATCTCCTCCCCACATAATCTCTAATCTATTCACTAGACTGTTGAAAGATGCCCAGCACATCACTGCTACTCAGTCAATACTTGTTGAATGGCAGAATAAAAATATATTTGTTGAAAGAGAGATTAGAGGATCATCACTTAAAAAAAAAAAAAAAACAAGGAGAAAAAGAAAAAGGTTGAAACTTTCTGATGGAGTTCAACAACCAAAGGGGTGAAATATCTTGTCCAACGCATATGAGTTACTGTCTAAACTTAGTCCCAATCTCCTGATCTTCAGTTCTTTTATATACTGGGCTGCCCTTCAGTTTCTCTTCATAGGTTCATAGCTTATATAATTACAATGCCAGGTCACTTTGTTCTGCTAAAGGAGCTCTACGTTTGCCTCTATCTCTGTCTCCAAACCTTGACTCAAGCATGTTGCAATGGAATTCCAGCTAATGATGGGTTAAGGTAATAGACAAAGGGAGAACCTAAAGACAGCTTTACAGACAATGGCTGAGGAGCATAACCCAGAAATCCTTCAGTTTAAAGGAAACAAGGGATTTTGAAAAAATCAAAGTCATGATTTAGCTGCTTTTCCTTTGTTTCAGTTTCTTCAATCGTTTGGTTGTCTTTGTTGTGGGAGGAGATGAGTAAATCCTTAAAACAGTGTTTGTTAGGAATATTTCCATTCTGACTCAAACAGGAAATGCCAGCAAGACCATGAGGGGGCTGGTTCCTGAGAGATTTCAAGCCCAAAGATTGGATGTGTTGAATAGCATCTAGAAGAAAATAATATTAAATTGTAGGTGTTTGCCAAAGTAAGTCCTTTTCAAACTAGGCTGTTACTAATATTTGGATTTCATTTCCAAGCCATTTGTTGAGAATCTTGTATCTTTCAATTTTTTTGAAGATTTTTCTTTAAATATATCCTTGTCTTGAACTAGGAAGAATTTTTATTGAATGAACTGAAAGTGATTCCCATTATATCAATGTACTATTCATCATTAATTTGCCTAAATTGTTAATAATGTAATTGACAACCCATATTGAACATGTTTCTCCTTGCTTAAACTTCCAGCCGTCACAATGCCAATGTAATTATTAACAAATAACTTTAACCTCTTGGAGAATATGTATTCACAAGAAAAAGTTGCAGGATTCCTCACAATTAAAACCATGTTTTTTTCCCAAAGATTCTAAAACCTTTAAGTGCACCCATATTTCCTCAAAATCAAACATAACAAAAATTATTCATGCAAGAAATACTAGTTTTAAATTGTTTCCTAAACGTCTAAATGTTCTGAATAAGACAAATGAATCCCATCTTCAGTTTAAACTACATGAAAATAAAATGATTTTAAAATAATAGTGAATACAAATAGGAACCTAAGGGAGTTAAGGTTTGAGTATTTTAGAACATGGGAAAACATGTTATTATCCAGGTGTCTGCTAGCATTTTCACCAAATTACTCTTCTTCATGAATTGTGTGTCTTGGCTAGACAACTTTTGATAAAAGGAAACTCTGCTTTACCTCTGGATCCAATTTTCCAGTATAATGTGTTAGTACAAAGTACACCAATGTTGACCTCACCCAGTGCCAAGATGTTCAAATTATGCTGTTAAGGTTTCAGCAGAAACATTTGAAATTGCTTAGCAGCAGATTCACCTGTTTCTCTTTTTTTTTCTCAGCGGGAACTAGTGCTGCCTTTTGCAAGCTGTTCTCTGAGTCTTTATTAAATATCAGCAAAAGTGCAACAATATGAGACAGAACTTCAAACATAATCACTGCTGTTCGCTACAATAAGAACAACCCAGGAGCTAGAGTGCGGTTTCGATGCCAGCTCCTCAAGTAATCTTGCTGCAGAAGAGATTGCATGAAAATAGAACACTTACCTCACTGAGAATCAACATACCTCACCTCTGTCCCCTCCCACCACACACAAACACTCACATGTTGCTTGATTTTCACAGAATTGTGTGAACTGGAGGAATATTAAATCCATCTGCAATGAGTACTTTCTAATATTGGTTAACTGAGCATCGTCAAACAGGTCTCCTGCTAAGGGTTGGGGATAGAATAGTGGAGAGGGCAGAGTCCATTCTTGCACAGCTGTACTCAGGGGGAGGGGGCATGAATTTAAGAGTAAATGGACAATTCCAGTAAGAGAAACACGTTTTCCAGTTTGAGTTCTAAGAAAAGGGATGGGGACTGGGAGCAGGGAGTGAAACAGGCCATGGGAAAGTGACAGGATAAGAGGTCTAAGGTGAACTGAAGTCATTTGATGACTATGGGGTGTGTGTGTATGTGTGTGTGTGTGTGTGTGTGTGTGCAGGAAAAGAGAAAGCAGGAAGAAGGGTGATTAAAATTCAGCACTGAAAATTGGAGAGCCATGTCAGTGACAGTCTTGGATGGACTTTGACTTTTAAGACAATGTCATTGAAAGGACGAAAGTAGAAAGGAGACACATCTATGTTTAGAAAAAAATTCTAGAGGTACTATGAGGTCAGATTTGTTTGTTAAAAAACAGGTGGGAGGGAGATAATGGTTTATCTAAAGTAAGGTAGTAACAGCAGGGGATACTAAGAATGAGTCAATTTAAGATAGAATGAAGACACTTGTAATTGACAGAATTTTAGATTTTCTAGACAGAAGGTTAATAAGGAAGGAAAATTCAAGAATAATACTTCATAATATGTCCTGGTATACTATGCAGAAGGGGATGCCATTCAGTAAGATAGTTGATAGAAAAGAAAGATCAAATTTGAATGACAAAAAATGTATCGTGTGATCACAAATGTAAAAGTAGAAAATGAGGCTTATTAGAAGGGCAGTTGACAACTTTAGGAAACATAGATGGGGCGTCCCTGGTGGCTCAAGGGGCTAAGCACCACACTATGAAGCAATAGCAGCCTCTGCAGCACAAGTTCAATCCCTGTCTAGCCAGGGAGCAATCCACATGGCGCAGCAGACCTCTCCTGTTTCCCCGCTGCTCCCCTCAGCAGTGTATTTCAGTCGATCTGCCTGTTCTGTTCCCCGCTCTGTCTCTGGTGAATCCTCTCACACCCCGCACCTCCGACCTGTAACCCAGCTCTTGTATGCATAAATAAATAAATCTTGAGGAAAAAAAAAAGAAAACATAGAAGGGATTTAGTGAAATGGCCAAGTTTTTATTATTTACAAAATATTTAATGGTTGTTTATTATCATAATTATTTATACCAAATTTTATAAGAACAAAGACTTTTTCGTAATAAATATTGTTTTCTTCAACCTCAATTTTTGCATATTTCTAGTAGTCTCAATACTAAATACTGGTTATGTTAATCATCAGACCAACAATTCCTCAAATCTCCAACATAAATAACTACTCAGATATGAAGAAAAATATCCTGTGTTTTGTCATGTAAAGCACTTTTAAATACTTTATGCAAATATGCAAATAAAAATTATACAAATATGAATGGTCTCAACAAATTTCTTGTCTTGTGTCTTAATACTGCATATAATATTCTTATTTACTGGTAATACAGAAGGTCAGTTGAATGAAGATTCTGGAAGAAACCAAATCATCTGAATTTCACTTTTTACCAGCATCAATATATACACATAGTGCTAGTTTCTGGGGAA
Organism: Talpa occidentalis; assembly: GCF_014898055.3. Lineage (NCBI taxonomy): Eukaryota > Metazoa > Chordata > Mammalia > Eulipotyphla > Talpidae > Talpa > Talpa occidentalis. The sequence goes on along the minus strand of NW_023604295.1, from coordinate 138,616,975 downwards.
AAGCAAAGAGTAAGAAGTGATCTCTAAATAGTGAAAATTTACCATCATTCGTTGCATCAAGATATATGCTAAACAATGCCAGTTAAAAGCTTTTGAGTTATACAGTGATATGTAACATACATATAATAGAATTAAAGAAGATGTAGCTGTTTCTTTATTGGAGAGATTGTCCACTCTGCCACTCACCCACACTAAGAAAATTTAAAATATGTGTGAAGAATATGCTTGACTTGAATCGTATCCATATACCGAATGCTTGGTACTTAACAAAGCGATGCCTCTAGGAAAAAGATAAAGAGTAGAGGCATGATCCTTATGCCCATTAAAATTCAGTTCAACTGAAAATAACAAATATCCAACCACAGTTGTGATCTTATGTGAAAGTAGTCGCGAGGTAGACTTGCTAGAGCTGAACAGCAACATAAAGGAGGGAAGTTAAAGGAAACTATATGGTGTTAATATTTTTATACTCCAAGTGCTAACATATTAATTCTCAATAGACTGTGAATAGTTAAGTATGTATAAGCCCTAGAGCAACCAGTGCAAACTATACAGATAATATAATACTCAGTAAATTAAAACGAAGTTCTAAAATTATTTAGACCAGTTTGTTTTTGATACTATTGTCTTCTTAATTATTTGATGAAACTCTTTGTTTTCCCTAGCATCCAGTCAAATTTCAGTCTTAAATTTTGTTTAAATAAGTTTAAGGTAACCTAGGCATAAGGCAAGATCTTAGCAAACTTGAAGGATCATTCCTTGGAACTAAAGTTTATAAGTTCAAATATGAACAACTGGATATAGGTTTCTGTCAATTTTCAAGCATTCCTGTAGAAAATGAAATGTGACTGATATGTTTGTTTGATTTGTCTTCTTTTGGTCCTTTTCTAAAACTATATATTTTTGAGGATGTTAAATACTAAGCTTATTACTAATGGAATCATCCTAAATTATGATTGCAGAGAATTTGTCTAGTCAAATTTTTCATCTTCTGGAATGCCTTTTCCATTCCCTGGCTACATCCCACAGCTGGCTCAGTTTCTTTTTTTAAAGCCCAGTTAAAATTTCATATCCTCAGTGAATCTCTCCTGAATATCATGGCTGCTTGTCGGAGGCAGTCATCCTCATTCCTAATAGTAATTTTCGTGCTTGTGTTTCGATTGTTTTTATTTTAATCTTTATTTGATTCTTTATTCTAATTTTTATTATTAGAATGTAAGATCCATAAGAACAGGATGAAATCTGTCTTATTCCCCTTTATAGTCCTGAAACCTAGCACAGAGTGCAGCTCTTAGTAAGATACATACTTGCTTAAAAAAATTAACATCATTGAATTTTGACATTAATATATAGACTTGATATTCTTTCACATGGAATCATGATTATTCCACATCACTGAGCTTTTTAACTTCTTATAAATTAATTTGATGTTTTCACTAATAAAGCAGCTCCAGGGCCTCCCTGGTGGCCCAAGGAGTTAAGACGCAACCTTTGAAGCAATCCACAGCCACTGCAGCAAGAGTTTGATCCCTGGCCAGGGAACTACCCACATGGCACAGCAGACCTCTCCTGCCTCGCCCACTGATCCCCTCAACAGTGCATTTCAATCAATCTGCCTGTTCTGCTCCCCACTCTCTCTGGTGAATCCTCTCAAACCCCCCCATGCCTGGCCTATACCCCAGCTCTTGTATGCATAAATAAATCAATCTTTAAAAAATTTTAAAAAACTAAAGCAGCTTCTTTGTCAACAAAACCACCAAAAGATAGTTCTTAAGAATTTTTCCTTCAAACTTCTTGAATTCCAGGATCTTCAATGGCAATGAACCATGTATTATTTATGTCTCCTCAAAACTTGACACAGCATCTGATACAGAACAGGTATGCAATAAATATCTATGAAAAGGGGAAAAAAGAAGGACAGAAAGGTTTTTTATAGCGCCTTAGTCATTGGGGGCATATTATTAGAAGAAAAAATATTCCTTATTTCAGGGGTTTTAATGATTAAAAAGCTAGTCATCAAAAATAACATTTAATAATAACCAACTAGGCATTTGCTTATGGTGGGTTTTCAAACGCCAAGGTTTATTTGAAGGAGGAAAAATACACATGCTCAAGGATTAAGGAAAAAAATGCTAGGGTCTCACAATCAACTAACAGGGTACATTGTAGAAGTGATGTTCTGCTCTCTTTACTTTTAATATGGGAGAAGCGACCCTTCTCAGTATCTAAATGTCCGGCACACTCTTTCCAGGAGCATTTTTAACTGTTTTTTGTTTTTGTTTCTTTTTTTTACAGTCACCATAATTATTTTTATTTTTTTAATAAATTTTATTTTTGTATTCCCCATACAATTGCAACCCCCCCCCATTCTGACCCCAATCCCTCCCCTCTTATCCTTTCTCACCTTTGTCACCTGTGCTCTTTATCACTTTTCCCACTAAGGTATTTAAAATCATTTCGAAGCTAAGAGTTTATCTGACTCCTACATACTAAAGCCTAAAATGTCTCCTGGATCTTGGAAGTGAGAGGTCAAATGAGAACACCAGTCTTGAGTCTTGTCAGCCCTAGGAACTTGTTGCCTCATCATCTACCCCTTATGTCAAGTCAGGATGAATATATTGAACTTAACATGTGTGGTAAGAAGGAATTCTAGGGAAGCAGAAATTTCTTTAACCCAAGCCCTACAACAACAAAATACTGTCACCATCATGAAATAATTAATAGAACCATGTTTATGGCTTGATAAATAGGAAAGCCACTCTATGATGTTTTAAATTAACATTTCAAAAATTTACAAAATCTACAATAACAACCAAGCACAGCATTTTTAAATTGAAAGTTGCATGGATGCTTCATATTTTCATAAAATGATGTAAGCAAAGTGCTCTGTAAATTATAACTACAAGCATATATTATAATTATAATTTTGAATATTCATCTTTGAGTTTTAAAGATAAATTTTAATGTGTACATCTTAACATATCTGAAGACAATTTGGCTTATATATGTTCAATTCCATGGTATCTCAAAAAGTCATTAATTGAAAACATAAACTGACTACAATGAACAACAACGCATTACATTTTTCCTCCTTTGGAAAAAACACAATACATAAATGAACTAACATATTAATGATTATTTTTATCTAAAAATATATTTAGTAGCAACTGTATCCATATCAGCCTAGTTTGTGGTCGCTGAAATGGAAATAATTCAAATTAATTCAGTTACCATGAATTAGGCTAGTATAAGTCTGTGCCAGTAAAATGATTGCAAGTCTGTGGGTGAAGGAGACCTTCTCTTCCTAAATAATAATTAGGGGGCCTCCCTGGTGGCGCAAGGGATTAAGCACAGCACTGTGAAGCTGTCGGCAGCCTCTGCAGCACAAGTTCGATCCCCGGCTGGCCAGGGAGCTTCCCACATGGCACAGCAGACCTCTCCTGTTTCCCTGCTGCTCCCCTCAGCAGTGTATTTCAGTCCGTCTGCCTGTTCAGCTCCCCACTCTGTCTCTGGTGAATCCCCTCACCTCGGCACCTTTGGCCTATACCCCAGCTCTTGTATGCATAAATAAATCTTTAAAAATGAGAGATAATTGTAACCCCTTCTTTTTATCTGATTCATTCTGGAAACTTGGTTATAACAGAACAAAACATTCACCTTAGCTGTTTCCAAGTAGAAACGAATATCAGAAATATTTACTTCATCCATTTTCCATTGATGGCCTTTCCAGACTCCTGCTACTTTAAAGTAATCTTCATAGGATTATGTAATTTTTAAAATGTGTTCTTAAAATCACTTGTCAAATCACTTTAAGCTTGTATTTGCAGAATCTAAACAACTAAGGTAAATGAATTGTTTTTCAATTAATGTATCCAAATGGATTAATGAATGTATCAACATTGGATTAATATGTATGTTCACTCAGAATGATAATTTGATGTTCTATTGACATCTGATGTTCTATTAAGAGTTATGTGGAAATTCTTTTATTTAAATAATCATAGCAAAGTAACATGTATTTCATATAAAAAGAACTGTACATATAAATTTTATTAAAAAGTTTTTTGCTGTTGCTTCATTTTCTTATCAAGTCCGTACTTTTAACAGGGGGAAATCACATAAATGTTCCTATACATCGGCCTTTCAATTTACATGAACAGTATTCAAAATTCAGAAGAATCACAGGAAATACTAATAGTGTTAGCATTTGGTGTCTAGGAAACCAGACACATTTGGTAATCATTCCTATGGGCCTTAATGTCTGAGCAAGCATTAGGAGCTGTTTACTTTTCATTTAAGTGATTAAGAATCTACTATTTGGGCATTTTTGGAAATGGAAAATTAAGAATCATTTTCTTTGCAAGTGGTTATATAAGCAAATAGTTGATTGCCATTGATTAAAGACTCCATAATGAAAAGTATTTTTCCCATTTTTCTGAAATGTGTTTATTGCAAAGAGACACTGTAAGCACAAGAGCAGACCACGCTGCTTTGTAGACTTGAACGTGAATTTTAATCTCATATGTTTAAAGCCAACAGTCTTAAAATTCACATTCAACTCCATAAAAACAATGCTGGTTTCATTAACTTTGACATAAATGTCAATCTTAATGAGCACAAATTTAAATGTCTATATAAAGTATACAAAAGATATATATTTATACAAAAAGTATTATACATATATACATAGATCTATCAGAGGGCCTCCCCAGTAACACAGAGATTAAAGCCTCAGCGCTATCAAGATATCACTAGCCACTGTAACATGAGTTCAATTCCCGGCCAGGGAGCTGACCCACATGGTAGGGCAGACCTCTCCTGTCTAGCCCGCTGCTCCCCTCAGCAGTGTATTTCAGTCAGTCTGCCTATTCTGCTCCCCACTCTCCCTGGTGAATCCTTTCACCCCCTGCATCTCTGGCTTACACCCCAGTTCTTGAATGCATAAATAAATAAATCTTAAAAATAAAAACTTAAGTTGGGAAATTGTACCCCTATCAGAGACTGTAGAATTACCTTATTCATCTTCAACCATTTAAAGGAGAAAACCCTTAGAAAGAAACAATATATTTTTTAATTATAATTGTTTTCAAATCTGAAATCTAAAAAATATCTTTAGAACATTCTCTCTCCTGGTTCTATCTTCAATTAAATTGGCTGATTTCTATGTGATGGATAATCTATGAATGATCCATCCTTTAGGGCCTCCCTGGTGGCTCAAGAGTTTAAACACGGCACTATGAAGCAATCTGCACCCTCTGCAGCATGAGTTCGATCCCCGGCCGGCCAGAGAGCAACCCATATGGCAATGCAGACCTCTCCTGTCTCTCCCGCTGCTCCCCTCAGCAGTGTATTTCAAACAGTCTGCCCGTTCTGCTCCCCACTCTGTCTCTGGTGGGTCCTCTCACCCCCCACATCTCTGGCCTATACCCCAGCTCTTGTAGGCATAAATAATTAAATCTTTAAAAAATAAAGGATCTATCCTTTAAAAAGTTGACATATTCCAAAATAAATGGATATTTCATTTTTATCAGCACTTAAATATTTAATTCAATACCCAAAAGTCTCAATGGATTGTTTTAAGAAGTCATCAAATTTAAAATACAGCTTGCTTTGAATGTTATTTACCTATGGAAAGGAATTTTCAATAAACTCTTAGGACATTTAAATCAACAAATACTTATCAACTATGTCACAAGATCCAGTCTTGTTCTTATAACTGGAGTGACTGAAGACCACATATCACCACTCAATGTTTTTGCCTGAAATTTTACTCTGCAGCTGAAAAGCAGAGTGTTTCTTATAAAGATCTTTTAAAATTATCCCAGCAAGTGGCTATCAGGAGTATTCAATACATTTGGTGGTAAATTTTCCCATCATTATCCATGAAGATTATTTTAGAAGATTGTTTGAACCCTCTTAATTTTCCAGAAAAGTGGTTAATGATAACTCATGTGATCTGAGACAATTTCTTCTGGAGGACACAGGAGGCAAGCTCCAATGTCAGAACTGAACAAAATAATTTTCACCAGTGGATGAAAATCACCATAAGGGCTTCAATTCTTAAAATCCAAATGGATAGAGATATTCAAATTTCATGTAAATTAATAATTTTAATTTTGGAAAATCATTTTGGCCTTGTTTCACTTCAAAAAAAAATAAGATTTTGTAGGGGCAATATTGTGATAGATTGTAGGATCCTTTATATCAGGCCTTACAATAAAATACCTTCAATTATATCCTCCTCAATGTTGCCAACAACCATGTACACTTAGACTACTAGAAAATCCTTATAAACACTTACATATGCTGGAAAAGATCTGCTGTTATTTCCATTTAAATAGATTTTTATCCAAATATTCAATCAAGTTAATTATCTGCCATCTAGTACATAAACTTTCAACATGTTTGATTTAATCTGTTCTTTAAAATATAAGTCAAGTAAAACTGTTATGTTTATACAAGCCAGCCTTTACCAAGTTCTTTTAATTGCTAAACTAATCAAAATAATTTCAAAATGAGGCAAAGTTTAGTAAATAAGTTATTCTTTATTTTCCTTGATGTCGATTATTTAAGAATTTAAGAATGGAGATTTTCATAGACCAAATTTTGTCTAGATCATTCTAATATTATAACCTGGGCACAGAAATCAAAGTTGGAGTCAATCAATTTATGGCAAACACTACTTTAAAAAATAATAATGTAGTTACCAATCCCATGGTATTAGCAATTTCAGTGAACAAAATCAGTTGCATTTATTACTTAATATAGCTCCATGCAAAAATACAATTTCCAAAGAAGCCATATAGAGGAAAGAATATTTTAAAATCATTTTACAGTATCACACTAAATGGGTAAAATGGATTGATTCATTTCTAAAAGTCAAAGCAGAGACAGATAATTTCTGGCAATGTAAGTTCAAAATATCATGTCTCCTCTTCCTTTGAATCTTAGAAATATTTTTGTCGGTTTTTTGTATTTGTGGGTTTTTTTTTTTTTGTATTTTGCACATATCGGACTAGATATATTACAATTGCAAAAGAGACTCTGGATGCTTCGTGTGTATATATATGCATGTTTGCAGACAAAAAGGAAAGAAACAAGAAGACAAGAAAGATACAAAAAAAATACTTAAAAATGGACATTTAGGTTGATGATATTTGGTTTTAGTTTTGCTCTGAAATATAATTTAATCTACTTAACTTTTGGTCTGAAATACATTTAAATATTACCATTTATTCAAAAAGATTACAAGTCTTGAAGAGCATGTTTCATCCACTTTTTAAGTTATTAGTTAAGAAGGTAGTGATGATGAATGGTCAACAGATATCAGAGCAAAGGTTGAATGGTGTACTGCTGAGGTTAGCAAATTTTTTCTGTATAAAGACCCATAATAAATATTTTAGTTTGTAAGCCATATGGTCTCTGTCACAACTACTCAGCTCTGTCATTATCACCCCCAAACAACCAGTAACTACACATAACCAATGAGCATAACTGTATTCCAGTAAAACTTTGCTTATGGAAATTTACATTTCAAGCCATTTTCACATGAGATGGGATATTTTTCTTTTGATCTTTTCTTTTTCTTTTGATCTTTTCTTTTCAATTGAAATATGTGAATACTGTGCTTAGCTATCAGACAATACAGGAAAGCGCTGTGGGTGTGGCCTAGTACAAAGAATATGACGTGAATAATCCAGACCTCTGAGTTTGAATCCATTCTAAAGCTGAGTGGGATTACCTCCTTGGTCTCAGCTTCCTCATTTATAAAATGAGCAAGCTGAAAAGTCCCATTCAACATCTAGGGATTTTAGACTCATCACCCATTGTTCATATTTTACTACTGGTAAATTATGCAATGGTATTTTGTAGTTTACAAAGTACATTTGGTGTGATCTGATTCAATCCTTGAATTTTCTATGAGATGCTATATAACTATATCATCTTTTGAGATTAAGAAATTGAGGAATATCCCTAAGATCACACAACTAGCAATATCTCTCATCTTAAGCCCAGATTCACAGACCACCATGTCAAGTTATCAACATATTTCCAATACTTTGGGAAAAATTATCCTTAAAATTAACTCTTTAAAATAGTTAACTTTCATATTTTAAATATTTTGATCACCTTGAAACTTGGAAAACGAACTGAAAACCTTTCAATCAAAATTACTATTCTTGCTTTATTTTCCCCAAGATACAGGCTATAATTCTCAGAAGAAGCTAATGATGTCTAAGGAAAGAAAGAAGAAATTAGCTGAAATAGGTAATAGAACATCTGTGTCTCTTCTAAATATCTTGTAAAATTGAGAAACTGGTAGCTGACACTTACATTTCAAGGTAATAAGCATTACATTTTAATTTTATACCCTCATAAATGCAATGCCTATTTTCAACTGGCCTACCAACATATTGGGTTATATTCTTTATGTAAAGGCGGCACCACCACTAAACAGAAATATCAAATCTCTCAGAATTTTGTACTGACTTTTTAAAAACCTTTATTTTAGATCTTTTCTCTGTCTTTGACAAATTCCTTGACCTTTAAAAAATAGATCCTGGGGGTCTATTAAGCCCAATCCTAAGAATAAAAAAAAATTGATAAAGAAGTATTTATTGTTAGAGTAAAAATATAAATAAATTGAAAGAAAATAAGGCAAATAAGTATCTTAATTTCCTGATCCGAAGTATGGATAATTTTCATTAATTGTTATGTATATTCATTCAGAAATTACTTTGAATGACTATTAAATACCAAGTACTGTTCTAGCCTTGGAGACACAACAATATGAAGCAAAACTTCTTCGCTTGTGAAGCTTACATTTTGTTGGGGGAGACAAACAATGCAAATAAATGAATGCATTGTTTTTCAGATACTAAAAAAGGCTCTGTAGATAAAGAGGAAAAAGAGATAAAGAGGATAAAGAGGAAAGGATAAAGATGAAAGAACTGGTGAAGTGGGTATTGAATAGAGGCTGGGCAGAAATACAGCATGTACAAAGGTCCTGGTGTATAGTCTGTACAGCAGAGGCCTACGTGGCTGGAGCCGAGAGAGTAAGTGACAGGAAATGAGGTCACACTGGGTTCACTCAGCTGGACAAGGAAAACCTTGAAGACATTTTTTGAAGAGCAGTATCGTGATCTGGCTTATGTTTTCAAGGGGTCATTCTGATTATGAAAAAACACTATGAAGGGGCAAGTTCAGATGCAGGGATGACAAGAAAATTTGCAGAAGCCCAAGAGAGAAAATGTATGGTGAGTTGAGAAAGGGTGACTGTAGCAGAGAAATATGTGGTGGTCAGGTAGTTCTTGCCATGTAACAGGGGGGTCCCCAGGAAAAGGGGAGTTTCCAGGTTCCCTGCCCCACCCAAGGGAGGGTGGAGCTGAGCAGGGAGGAGAAGAAGCTGGAGACTGGAGAAAAGCAGGAGGAAGGATGAAGAAGCAGAAGGAGACCTGGAGGAGGCACATGGAGCAGAAACATGTGAAGAAGCTGCACTTGCTTCTTGGTCCTGGGCTAATAGAAACAGATGTGGGTGAGAAACCCGTGGGGAGAATAACAGTGGCAGCTTTTATCTTGATTTTGATTTTGCTCTTTTCCTCCCAGACTTGTCTGATTGTTTCTCAACCTTTTCTATGAGTCCCCACTGGAAGGTGCCTGAGACTTGTGGAAGGCTTTTGGGCCTTGCTTTGGGCCAATCCTGTTTGTCAGGACATTTACCCACGAGGGGATGGGTAACTTCAGGTGCCTGATTTGGAAATTACATACTTTGTCTTTTCTTCGTTTCCATTAAAGGTCTGTATGTTTTGTGTTGATGCAGCGCATGGCAGAACCTATTTACAGCAGACAGGTTTGGGGGATCTGGGGTGCCCCTCTCCCTGCCAGGTAACAGTTATACGTCATAGGAGCAGCTGTGAGAATTTACTAAAGGTTTTGCTGTGAGGAGAGGAAAGTCAAGCATAACAGAATCTTAGCCTGAAAACTGGAAGGTGAATATGCTCTTTAAAGGGGTGAAAAGGTGTGAGTGTATCAGCTTGATATAGGTGGGGGATTACAAATCAAGAGTTCAGCTTTAGAAATGTTAAGTTGGGGAAGCCTGTCAAGTATTCAGATGGAGAGGTCAGTTAGGCTGTTTGATATGTGAGGGTCAAATTCAAGACAGTTCCTTGAAAAGCAAGGAAGGAGCTATAGCCAGAAAAAGAGATAAGCGTTAATTTCTGTGGATTTCACAAATATTGAGAAAAGAGAAGAACAATAGAGAAGAAGACAAATGTGTCCAGCAGGACTTGCAGAATTCTTGGCCATCACGCTAACCACATGGGGAATTGTGTTAAGCATCGGGGAACAGACATGACCGTGTACACTTCCTCTTCTGTCTTTTCAGTGGCAATTCAAACATATGGCATCTGGGGGATACCTCCTGGCAGGTGTGAGTTAGTCTGTGGGAATAAGTGTATAGCAGCATCATAAAATACAATGTGCCATAGCTAGATGACTTCTACTCTGAAGATGGTGCCACAGATTCCTCCTCTGACTGCAGTCTTTCTCGGGCAAGAAGCATGGTATGCATTGTGGTCACTGACAGCCAATGATGTCAGAAGACCATCAAAATTCTCTTTTGTTTTCTGTTTAGGTTCTCTTCTTGCTCTCTTCAGGAAATCGAATGGGTCCAGGTATTCCTTCAGTTTCATGGGTCCTGATTTCTAGAACTCCAAAATGAGGTAGAGTAGAATGTAAATGAAAGTGGAAAATGAACTGCTTGCAAAAATTTAAACTACACATTAAGGAATTGGGGCAAAACTTGTTTCTCCTGTGCAAACTATTTCACGGGATAGTAAATGGTAATGGTGTTAAAAGTTAAAGCTGAGGGCCTCTCTGGTGGCAAAGGGATTAAAATGCAGCACTATGAATCTGTTGCCAGCCACTGCAGCACATGTTCCATCCCCAGCCGGCCAGGGAGCTGACCCACATGGCGCAGCAGACCTCTCCTGTCTCCCCTCCTGCTCCCCTCAGCAGTGTATTTCAGTAGACCCGCCTGTTCTGCTCCCCACTCTCTCTGGTGAATCCTCTCACCTCCCCCACCTCTGGCCTATATTCCAGTACTTGTATGCATAAATAAATAATTTTTTTAAGTAAAAGCTGAAATTGTTTTGAATGTCTTTCATATCCTTTTGTCTTAACATTATATCATTATATTTGTCTTGACCAAATAACTTGCCAGAATATAATTTTAATCCATTTGTCATAATTTAGACACATTACAATGACATAAACAATTACCCCATCATGGAGTGTTTAAGTTGTCATTTCCTAATTATAAATAAATCTAAGGGAGAAATAATTTTATATTAATCTCTTGTCTGTATCTCTCATAATGAGAAAGAGCAAGAGATCCACATTGCTCTCTGATAAGACTGTATCTTTAACAAAATCTCAAATGACTATCTCTTCATAATTTGATACACCTATTGACATCAAATATTAAATTTGATCTATTTCATGGGGTTAAAAGTGCAGAATTAGATATATATAGATATATATAGATATATAGTTGCATCATGGAGGATATCAGTAGTTCTGCACACATTACAAAGTGATAATTTTATGGGAGAAAGTAAAATGTTAGAGTGCATCTGGGTAAAGCTAAAGGAAGGAGGGATCAGACAATAAAGCTCACTCAGAAATAATGTACAGCAGTGATGGGAAACTTCATCCATTCAGGGAGCTGACGATGACTCATTAGTTCAAAGGAGAACATCTGTCAAATTCTGACCTTGCTGATATTTTCATTGATCTGAAGTCAGAAGAAGCATGGGCAGAGACTGTCACCCCAGAATTAATTTCAACCAACAGGAAGAAATACACTGGCAATAGAAAAGTTGTCATGAGACAAAAAAATAAGCAAGTTATTCCAGAGGAATGGAGAAAGTTTCCTTTATAATTCTTTGAAAGAAGCCTCAAATACAAAGGAAAGGATTTGACTCCATGTTCTGGACTCTCTTAAGAAAGATGGATCAAGAAAGTTTGAAAGCATTAAAAATGTAATTATCTAGGCAATAACTAATTATTTCAATGAGGTAGAAAAATGAGAGGCAATGAAAAAAATAAATGAGTTCCAGAGTGTCCTCAATAAATTACAGTCATAATAGATATGTACAGCAGCAGGAAAATTAAGCACATAGCCAAGGACAAATGTAAGATCTGGCCTAGACAAATCAAGAAGGTAAAATCCACAAGACAACTGAGAGTTTATACTAATAAACACTAAGGGGAAAAAAAGAATAGACACTACTTGAAATTGTTGTTTGAATATAAGGGGATAATGGGAACAAATGAAAACAACTTGATTTTTAATTTATTCAGTTCTCTCACTTTTGTGATGACATTCAGACTGCAAAGAAAAAAAGGAATAAAAAAGTAAAATTAATAATTTATTTACATAATGCTTGTGAAAATCACTAGCTTGGGGGATGATTTTCCATAAAGAAAATCCTAAAGACTCAGTCCAACAGCTTTAAATATAATCAATAAATTCAGTAAAGTTGCCGGATACAAACCTAATATATTAAAATCAGCAGCATTTCTATATACTACCAACAATTATCTGAAAGAAAAATAAAGAAAATGATACCACTTACAATAGCTTAAAAATAACAAAAGAAATATAAAAAAATAAATTCAACCAAGGATGTGAAAGAGCTCTACTCTGAAAACAACAAGATATTTTAATAAAAGTAATTAAAGATGATCCAAGTAGGAAAGTTATCCTGCTTTCATGGAATAGAAGAATTAATATTGTTAAAATGTCCATATTACCAAAAGTCATTTATTGATGCAACGCAAACTCTATCAAGATTCCAATCGAATTTTTTATAGAAGTAAATAAAAACAATCCTAAAATTTATGTGGAACCTCAAAAGAACCCCAAATAGCTAGGGCAATCTTGAGAAAGAACAAAATGAGAATCATCATACTTTCTGATTCAACCTGTACTGTAAGCTATAGTAATCAAAACAATATGGCAATGGCATTAAAAGCAAATAGCTCAATGGAACAGAATTGAGAGCCCAGTAATAAACCCATGCATTTATCATCAACTAATTATTTGATAATGGAGCCAAAAATACACAATGGGGAAAAGTCAGTCCCTTCAATAATTAATGCTGATAAACTTAGACATTCGCATATAAAATAATAAAATTAAACCCCCATTTAAGTTAATTGTTTTTACTTAACAATTACTTAAATGTAAGTCTTGAAACCATGAAATTCCTCAGGAAAACTCTTCACAATGGGTCTTGGCAGTAATATTTTGATGACACCTAAAGCATAAACAACAAAATGAAATATAAACAAGTGACATTACATCAAATTTAAATGCTTATGCATAGAAAAGAAACAATCAACAAAGTAAAAAGACAACATGTGTTTGTTTGGAAAAAAAATATTCGCGAACCACTTATCTGATAAGAAGTTAATATCCAAATGCATAATAATTCATGCAACTCAATAACAAAACAACAAAAAGTAGTCTAGTATTGAATGGGCAAATGACTTAATATTTTCCCAAAGAAGACAAATCAAATGCTGACAGCACATGAAAAGATTTTCCTCATCACTAGTAATTAGGAAATCAAATTCCAAACCTCAATGAGATGTCACCTAATGTCTATTAGAATAACCACCATCAAAAAGACAAGAGATAATAAACTCAGACCAGGTTAAGGAGAAAAGGAACCAATTGTGCACTGTTTGCGGGACTGTAAAATGGAATAGCCAGTAGGGAAAACTCAAAAAAATTAAAAATCTAAATCCCATATGATTCAACAGCTCCACTTTGGGAATACATCCAAAGGAAAGGCAAACACTAACTTAAAAAGAAACTTGCATCCCATCATTTTCAAGGCAAAACTCTGCCCTGAATCAGGATTTTCAATATATTCTATTCAAGTGCATGTCATTTTCCTTCAAAATTTGTTTTATTTCTGGTTCTCTTTTTGACTTCTTTATTAGCTGTTTCTTATTTATGTTTTCAAAAACGTCTTGTTGAGATATTCTTCATTTGCTTTTTTAGAGAACTGGATCTTGGATTGATGTATGAGTCCTGTCTCGGTTTTTTTTTAATCTTCCTAATGTTTACATTTTTTGTGTTTTCCTTAACTGTTCTGTGTGCTCTCCTTGGATTTGTCTTTTGTTCTTTGAAATGTTTCCTTTCACTATTTAGCTCATTTATTTTGTTCTTTTTTACTCTTGAGAATACAACAGAATTAGGGCAATATTTTTTTTCTATTTTGTATAGTGTTGAAATCTGTATATGCTGCAAAGATGGATGGATATGTAGATTTAAAAAATACAAAAATGTCATCAGTGGTTATTGCTATGTAGGTAGGACTGTTGTCTCTTTTAATTGTTTTTTTTTTTCTTTTAATGTAGCATATGGGAACAATGGCCCAAACACAGGACACCAGGCCCTGCATCAGCCACCAGGCCACACGGGCACTGACAGCGGAAGTGTCTGGCAAAGTCAAGATGAGTGGAGCCCAGGTGTTGCTCTAGTCAGTGCAATCCCTCCAGGCTCACAAGGCTAAGTCCCTCTGCTCTTCTCAAATTTAGAGGCCCTCTTCTTGTTTGATATGGGAGAAGTCTGGTAAATTTTACTCTCGCTGATTAGAATTCTCCCAAATCTATGACCTTAGCCCTGAGACTAGACTTCTAAAAATTTCAAAGCCAATAATTCAGTGTTGCTGTCATCTCTGCTTTCTCTGTACTCACGGAGGAAAGAAATATGGAGATAAATACTACATTAGCTGATGCTGCAACTGTCTCTTTCAGGACACAATTCTAAGTCAGTTCATCAGTTAGATGGCATCCTACAGCTCAAGATAAAGCGTTCCATAACTTAACTGAATTCGGATTTTTGGGGGGGGCGTTCATTAAAGTGTTTTAACTGCTTGTAGAATTACATCACTTTGCAATTCTTTGGGCTTTGCAAAGTCACTGTATTAGTGTGGTTAGAAGCCTCACAACTGTGAAAATGGTATTTTTATGAAATTAAAAATCTCTGATGCACGAGATGAAAATAACTTCTCATTATCATAATCCAGTTTAACAAAACAGGATAAGTAATCAGCATTCATCAAATACTTCTGAAAATAACACCCAGGAATTGTTAAAATCTGTCATGTTCACATAAGCTCAGTAGGTGAATATCCTCATCTTGGAAGTTTCTCTAATATACTAAGGTGCCAAGGATTTTTTTTTTTTTAATTGAAGTTTAATTTTGTTTGTGTTTGGCTAGAAAAAAATATTTGTCACTTATCTAAGTGCTAAAGAACATATTTAGAATATATAAAGAAATCGTACAAATAAAGCAAAAATAATTTAAAACTGCAAAGGTTGTACATGAGCAATTCACATGAGAGGACATACTCTGAGAACTGGGAAAATGTAAATTAAGCAATGTGAAAATGTTATTTTATGCATCACTGATACAAATTTCCAGGTATGATAATATCTAGTATTTACTAGGATATAGAGAATACAGTAGCAACATACAATGCTGGTAAGAATATCATTTGTTACAACAATTGGAAGGTGATTGAGCCATATCTATTAAAATTTAAAATGAACATTTTCCATGACCTAGAAATTCTTGCTCCTGATAGTTGCTGTCTCCCAAACTGCAAATGATTAAAAAATAATAATCATCACAACAGAAGAGTGAAAAATATGTGCAGGAACACATACATCAAAGGGGTGTGTGTGTGTGTGTGTGTGTGTGTGTCCTACATATGAACAGAAAACATTAAAGAGAGTGGAGTGGTCCTTGGATTAACCTCTATTTTTTCTTAATTTGTGTCAGTGTGTATGCATTCATATGTTGCTATGAAATCGAAAATAAAATTCATTTTTGAAATCCCAGAAGAGCTTCCTAAAAGATGTTGTTTTTTCTTCTCAGTTATTTCTTCTTTGTTCAGCATCCTGACTCCTGCAGAAGGAACTCCGAGATGGTGCCTTCCACTGCTAGAAATGTGTCCTAAGAAACATCCAAAAAATTCCCTGGCATGGGAGAGCTTCTTCCCAATGAACTAAGCCTGTCTTGTTCAGCGTGGGCCTGACGTGGCATGAGTTGTTTTAGTCTTTTTTGTTTCTAGTTGCGGCAACATTGGCTCACAACACTATATAGGTTTCAGGAGCAAGTTTCACACTCACTGAGTACATTATACACCACCCCACACCCACCAGCAAAGATCTAGTTTCCAAACACCATCACCCGCTTTGCCCCCTCCACTGGTTCTGTTCATCCTTCCGCACTCCCCCTTAACCTTCATTCTACTGTGAGAACTGAGGGCTTATTTGCCTTACTTCTTTAGATGAGTGAAATCATATGGCATTTGTCTTTCCCTTTTGAACTTATTTCACTTAATAGAATCAAGCTCCATTCATGTTGCCACACAGAATACTGCTCAACTAATAATAATAATAAAAAAAAAAGTTTGAAATTCAGAGAATTTTTTTCACGATAGGTAGGGTGACTAAACAGCTGAGGTCTAGCCTCATAGCACCCCACAATTTTGTCTCTGACTTTCTTTTCACTCTTCTTCTTGCAGCATGGACTTCTTTAAAATGCACCCAATGTTTTTCCAGCTCAGGGCTTCTGCTGTCCTCCCTTGTCTGGAATATTCTTTCTAGAGATCTCTGCCGGCTTGCTCACTCTTTTTCTTCACCAAAAACCTTGAATCAATGTGATCTGGGAAATTTTTCTGACTGACATATTTAAAAAAGCTCCCTCTCTTATTCCCTCTCTCAACCCTATGTCATAACTTTGTGTCCTATTATCCTGCTCAATTTTTCTTTTGTAGAATATCCTGGTATAAGATTATATATCATATTTATCATATTTACCCCCAATCCACTGAATGCAAGATCTACATGGTCAAGGACATTGTCTCATCTATGGCTTTATCCCCAGGTCTGATAAATACTTGTTCAATAAATGACTATAAAATAGAAGCATTAGATTAGAGGCATTCAGGGAGACATCAAGAAAATGAGAAAACCCTGAACTGAGTTGAAACCTAAAAAATTTCATCAACTGTTTGGTGGGGAAGAAATGACTGAGAAAGGAGGCAAGAAGGACAGAAATAGTTCAGGTAAGAAGAAAAATAATATAAAAATTAAAGGAGACCCCTTGGCACTTCCAACAATATCTATCTTTTAAGTTTAACCAACTCATGAAAAGTAATATTTGGCTGTAGGATGGGATTTTTTTAAAAGGCTAGTACTAGCGAAATTTTGACTAGTCTAAGATGTCAGAAGAAAAGATTAAAATAAATTATATTTTACCGTTTATCTTTCTATTTAACTTTTCTGAGAATTTTTCAGGGATTATGTCATCTATTTGATTGTTAATATAGTCTAGCATCCCCCATTTTTCTATGTGAAGAAAGAGTTGATTAATCACAGAAAAAAATCATACCTATTTTGGAAGCATGAAAAGAAACTCATTCCCATGATTGGGTGGATTAATCTGGGATCTTATAATTAATTCTAAGTGGACTACATTTCAAAGCAAAAGTGTCAGTTTTTATCAATGTCTCAGGTGGGACTTATCAAAGGCTTAGGTGGGACATAACAATCAAATCTGAACCTCAGTGCATTTCTCGGTTACAGTTTATGTTATTCATATAAATGGATGGCATCATTATTTTTTTGCCATGGGAGAAAATGTGTATGATTATAGCATAGTCCAGAGGGAACAGATCATAATTAAAATAATAGATTGAGGTTTCTTTTCCCCTTTTGTTTTGGGGGTACTATAATTAGATCAGTCGTACACAGCATTAGGTCATATGAGCAAACCTAATTTAAAGATTACAGAAAACTAATAAGGCTCTGTTTTTAGTAGGTGCATGAAAACACTGAAACCAGTACTACTAAAAGGATTTGATAAATTAATTAAAGCCGATTTGAGGATTATAAAACCTCAAGACTGCAGCATTTCACAAACAGCTTAAAACAAAACATAAGCTAACTTTTAAAGCCTTAGCAATAACAGTTTTCAGCATGGTTTTGATCAAAATATCACTTTTTCTTCTTCAATTAAATAATCAAAATTAGAAACGGATTCCCTGTAAGCCATACACCACCTTTCATGTGTGCTTAATGTAATCTGCGTTTGATCTTCAGATTTTATGAAATGGCATCCAAAGGTGAAGTTATAATTTTTTTTTTCTGTGCAGAAAAATAATGTGAAATTAGATCTTTAGAGTCGTGACTAAGCAATTTGCCTTCATAGGGGCATGCAGACAAGTACTGAGAGAGAGTATAGCATGTGGGCATCTTTCACGGGACTAAGTTGGCATCAACCAAGGCAATCAATGGCTTGTGTCTCAGTATCTTCAAATTCAATGACGTTTAATATTGTAAAGAGTTAAGAATATACCTGGCCCATGGAAAATGCTCTATCCATATCTAAAAGATATGACAAAGGCATAAGAAAACATCTTAACCTCAGTGCATTTCTAGGTCACAGCTTCTGTTATTCATATAAATGGATGGCATCATTATATACATATATTTATATGTGTATATAAATGTACTAGGTGTCCATGTTAAATATTGGAAACACATGCACTTATATTTTAGATTTGGTCCATTTCAGCGAGAAACTGAACATCAAATTTCTTAAAATCACCCTATGGTATATCAGGATTTCTGAACTACAGCGTTCTAAAAATCAAAACATGGTGTTTAAAAACAGTAGTATTACATGGGCTTTGCCAAAACCTTAATGTTGTGATACATGCCCTTGGGGAAATAGTTGGACCAGTTTTACACTGTTGTACTAATCCACTGAATCCACTCATAATTGTTAAATAAACAATTTAGCTTTACATTAGACACTAGAGATGGAGGGAGTAATAGAGTCTTGGAACAACTCAAAAAGTATTTTTCAAGATTATTACAACAGCAAGAGTTGGAGCTAAGTCGAAAACAGAACACACAGGACCCATTTGACTTATAAAAATTATGCAATTATAGGAAATGGCTAAAGTACAGCCTTTTTATATGTAGATTTTTTTTCCT
This sequence comes from Talpa occidentalis, assembly GCF_014898055.3. Classification (NCBI taxonomy): domain Eukaryota; kingdom Metazoa; phylum Chordata; class Mammalia; order Eulipotyphla; family Talpidae; genus Talpa; species Talpa occidentalis. Next base: position 138,597,886 of record NW_023604295.1, on the reverse strand, counting down.
CCACAATACTTGGCACATGAACTTGCACTTGAAGAATGTCCGAGGAAGATGTTATGTCAAGGACTGCAGTCTTGTACAGTTAGAGCAAATCCATTTTAAGAATTATATGGAATTTATTTGAATGTATTTCAATATGAGGAAAAGGTCAAAATCCAAATAGACATAGACATGGAAATTCATCCTCAGGACACCACCTGAATTTGGAGACTCCTATAAAAAGAAGCTGTGACTTAAGGAGATCATCCTCAGCCAGCAAAATCACAGCTCACTTTCTTTATAGCTGCTGGATCAGCAGAGAAGTAACCTCCTATCAGCTGAAGGCTTGCTTCTGGACTGAAACCATCCACCTCAACTTTTCTTTTTTTTTTAATTTATTTATTTATGCATACAAGAGCTGGGGTGCAGGCCAGAGATGTGGGGGGTGAGAGGATCCACCAGAGACAGAGCAGGAACAGAACAGGCAGACTGACTGAAATACACTGCTGAGGGGAGCAGCAGGAGAGGCAGGAGAGGTCTGCTGTGCCATGTTGGTCAGCTCCCTGGCCGGGGATAGAACTCATGCTGCAGAAGCTGCAGATAACTTCATAGTGCTGAGACTCCACCACGGAGCCCCCCAACTGTTTCAAGTTCTGTATCTTAAGAAACAACTCTATGCTTCAGTTTATTCCTCTGTGAAATGAACATAATACTAAACTCTGAAGATTGTGTAATAAATACTAAGTACTTGGTGTGGTAACAGAGTAAGGTGTGTGTATGTGTGTGTATGTGTGTGTGTGTGTGCATATGAGTATGTGAGAAAAAGAGAGAGAGAGAGAGAGATTTGCCTTCACAATCCTCTTCACAGATAAATAAATTAATGCTTATGATTAAGTAAATTAATAAGCTAGTAGGCAGGAAAGATTTAACCAAAAGTCTCTCTATATCCAAAGCCTGTTCACTTAACTTACCTTAACTTTGTATTAACTTGCTTCCAGAAATTTGTTAAATCCTCCAGATACCAAAGTGTCTTCAGTGCTTCTTTTTAGCACTTACCACATGTCATCATGATTAGCTGCTTAGATGTGAGCACCTTGAGAATGGGAGTTATCTTTTATTTATCTCTGTGTTGGCAGTTAACACTTAGATTACTCACCCCCCAGTACAATCCAGACCTTATATAAGTGTGTGTTGAACAAGTGACTGCATGGTTATTAAGGATATAGAAACAATACCTAAAGGGGCCTCTTTGTATACCAGAGTCTCAAAAATAGTGGTTGATTAAACAGCTGAATATGTCATAGAAATGGGATTGATATTTGGGACCGCATGTCTTGTTCCCACAATACCTTAAATGTTAGCTACTTATTCCATCTATCCACTTAGGTCCTCGAATTCCACATAAATGTAAGCACTACCCTTATATTCTGGATGTTACTTTGTTATTACATGTCATCATCTACTCTCAATATAGAAGTTCATGAAACCTGAACACCAAAGATTTGCATAACCAGTGCCCTGTCCCAGACCCATGTTTCCCTGGTGATGGTGTCAGAAGGACTGAGGAGTACATGTGACTAAGCCAAATCCTTTTCCCCCTGCCAAACCCTCACTAACCATTAAAGACCATGCTCGGGGGTTCTCCAGTCCCAAAACTCTCTGTCCTAAAGGCCTCAAGAACCTCCCAGGATTTGTTTAGAGCTTTTGGCTACAAGGATCAAGGTGTCATTCATGTCTACACTACTTCCCCTTTGTAGGGGGAAGATATGGGAGGAGCTTAGAGATGCATCTGAGCTGAGGTGTCCCCACCTGCGAATGTGAGGCCTCTCATGGTGGGGACAAAGCTGAACGTGGACATGGCAAGGCTGAGCCCCAAGCCAGATCGTGCTTTATGTAATGTGATATTAGCTTGACTTATAATTTCTAAATATTTAGCCATATACTATGTGGGCCTACATTTGTACTTTTCCCACAGATGCTGAGAATGTTAGGGGCAGTCTTACAAGCAGGAAATTACCTACAACTACAACTAGTCATTGCTCCCTTCTTGAAAGCAGGAGCTTAGTAAGACTGAGAGATAGTGGTGACATTTATCGGAAAAGCACTGGGTAGATTTGTATCCTTCTAGATGGTAGATTTAATCAATGAGCATAGGCAACTTTGTTCGTAAGTCAATAATCACCATGCAGTGACTAACATAACTTAATTTTTAAAAACTCTACTCTTTAGCATGGCAGCTACCATATTTATTACAGATGAGTGTCTCCAGTGCTGTGCTTTTACCTAACAAGACCCACAGGCAGAAAGAGAGAAGGTAAGCCATAGGTCAAAACAACAATCTTTTTGTCAAGACCTAGGTTTCCAAGAAGATCGTCTGTTTTCATTTTGAAGCATCTTAGGGCTTGTTCTTGCTTTATCATCAGTAGAAATGTTTATTGTCCACGTTGTAATTTCAGACATTCATGGCAGGGAAGCCTGGTAAGTAGAAGTTGAGCTGTGTCTTCATACCAACAAGGAAAAGCCACTTGCCAGTGTAAACTTGGGCTGCATTGTCTTAAAGCAGGGTGGCCTCTTACCAGAAACGTGCAATTAGAAAAAGAAAGTGGGCAGGGCTCAAACGCCCACCTCTGTTGAGCAAAGCAAATGCACTATCAGTTGGGTCTGAGTTATAAGGGTGAACATGATGTTTTATAATAAATCTGAAGGGTACTTTTTGCTGTATTAAAAAAAAAAAGGAAAAGGAACTGAGGGACCTTGTAGGAAAGGAAACTACTTGTGAATCCAATCTACACCAAAATCAATTTCACACGGCCATAATTCAAGGAAATGGGCGGTATGTAATGACGTGGACATTCATTTTGCTTTTTAAAATTTGAACTTTCTTCTTGGCTACTCCAATATTTTTACAAACAACTTGGAGTTTTTTCCCTGTCATCTCTTTCTATAAGCACTTTTGCTAAACATGGGAATCTCTGAAAGCTAGACTTGCTTTGTGACTCATTACTATTGTTCCCTCTAACTTTTCTCACCATCTCATCCTGCATCATTTCCCTTTACTCAAGAATAAAAAACAGTAATGAGAAAAAGAATCAATGTTCTAAAACATATACTGAACATACGATATGGAATATACTAAGATAAATTCAGTAATTTGACTTTCACCAGCACATTCCTTGAAATTGATAGTACTTTGAAATGTATGTCCAATATCATTCCTTATATTACTCACATAATACAATAGTAAATTTTCATTTCTTTTTCTCCCACTTGTAGGGCTCGGGAAAGAAGGTCATAAATTCTTTTCTTATTTCTACCTTTTGAGTATATCCTTGAGTCTTTTGTGTAATTATCATGAAGCTAACATTTTAATGCATTTGTGTAATTATCATGAAGCTAACATTTTAATGCATTTTAAATACCGGGGCAGTGATAATATTCGACACATTTTAAAAAGCCCAGAAGTTGGGCCTCCCTGGTGGCCAAGGGCTTAAGCACAGCACTGTGAAACTATCTGCAGTCTCTGGCCAGGGAGCTACCCACATGGCACAGCAGACCTCTCCTGTCTTGCCTGCTGCTCCCCTCAGCAGTGTATTTCAGTTAGTCTGCCAGTTCTGCTCCCCGCTTTGTTTCTGGTGAAGGCTCTCACCCCCACACACCTCTGGCCTGTACCCCAGTTCTTGTATGCATAAATAAATAAATCTTTTTTTAAAAAAAGGCCAGAAGTTGAACAGATGGCAAACATCATGCAATATATTTGCTTGACTCCACAAATTAACAGCTGTCGTTTTAAGGAAAAAAAAAAAAAACAATGATATGGAGGTTAACCTTTTAAATATTAAAACCAGTAACTAATGGTACCCTTTAAAAGAGATTCAGGGAAAGATGTGCTTTTAGTAATGTGATAGAAAATAGGAAAATGTGATATCCTCTAGTTATCAGATCAAAATTTCTTTAACAGAAGTTGACACCATGATGAGATGCAGACATAGAGGTTGTGTGAAGGAGGGGAAGTGTGTGCTCTTTTTTAAAATAAATTCATAGTGCAGTTATAAAGAATACTACAGAACCTGACGCTGGAATGGATTCCAGAGACCAGGAACCTGATCTTCTCATTGTAACACAGGATGAAACTTAAATTTAAAGGTCTCAGCGGCTTAACCAGTATCACCTCAAAAGAGTGTGTCTTACTTAGATGGAACCTCAAGATTTGGGGTTCAAACACAATTCCCACTAGATTCTACTTGTCTTCAATGTTAAGAACATTTTCAGCATCAAATTTTTTTAAAGATTTATTTCTTTATGCATACAAGAACTGGGGTACAGGCCACAGGTGCAGGGGGTGAGAGGATTCACCAAAGATAGAGTGGGTAACAGAACAGGCAGATCTATTGAAATACACTGCTGAGGGGAGCAGTGGGCGAGACAGGAGAGGTCTGCTGCACCGCGTGGGTCAGCCCCCTTGCTGGGGATCAAACTGGTGCTGCAGTGGCTGTGGATAGCTTCATAACGCTGCATGTCAATCCCTTGCACCACCAGGAAGGCCCCTTAAATATAATTTTTAAACAATAAAATCTTAGAATTAATAACTTTATCAATGCTGCTAAGCAGATTCACTCTCTCTTGAAGCAGAGAGTTTATAACAACAATTAGCATTAAATCTCCTTCCTCACGGTCACCACATACTGGGTGAGACCATATGGTCACTACATACTGGGTCTCCAGTATGTAGCCAGTGCCCCATAGACAATCCCGCTACTGTCAACTGACCAGTCTTTTATGTATGACAAAATTATTTAAACTTTCAATTTTATAATGTGGAAGGTGATGACAAAAATCACCTGACTGGTAGACCTGTGTGAAAATTAAACTTAGATGACATGAGTGGAAAGGCCAAACCTTGTGCCTGCCACTTCGGAGGCACTCAAATATAAAGCCTAAGAGTAGGGTATAATACCTGGAATTTTTAATACCTACTGTGGGGTACAATATAACCTTTTTAAAATAGCTAACTCTGGAATAATTCAAAGTGGCTTGTTAAACAAATGTTTATATTCACTAATGAGGTAGAGAAAAAGGGAGCAAATAGGAACTGAAGTGATTCAGGAGCAACAGTGACGTAAATAACCATTGTGGGGGGCAAGACAGTGACTTCATGGGGACTATGACTTTAGCTGGGCATTGACGGAGTTAGAGCTCACGATGGCTGGAGTTGACAAAGAACGAGGGTCTGAGCAGGATAGAAGACAGGTCAAGAAGGCGCTCCACACTGGAGATGTAACCCCATCTGAGGCACAGGAGCAACAGGGCCTGATCTGGAGAGGAACAGATGGAATTGCATAAGCAAAGCATAGGCAGTGAAAGGCCTTGAATGTTAACCTGCATGGTTTGGATTTGATACATAGAACAACACGTTCAAAACTACAAAACAAAGGAAAAAATGATGGACAATTAGTGATTTGGAAAAACTCATCAGGGAATCACGCTTGTGACTGACAAACCAGTAGAGAGGATGGATAAAAGCGATTCCAATAATCTCCAGCTGAGGTGATATCAGCCTGAAATAAGAGGGTGGCAAGAAATCCAGCTTCTGGTCAAAACCTACATTTGCTCTTTCAAGCCCACCCACAGGCAATCAAGATGGGCTTCCTCCAGGCAGCCCTCCAGGGGATCATCTCCAAGCACCCCTAGACAGGGCCCTGGAGTCTTGGAGTGGCAGTCAAGGACAGGAGACACTTGGCCGGCCTGACTCTTCCCACATCTTCATTCCCAGCCCAGCCTCTCCATTCGGAGGCCTCTTTATCCAGAGCCTTCCACTGAGCCCTTGTGCAGGGGTCTCCCTCCAGGGGAAGAAGATTGAGGACATGTTTTTCAGGCCGGGCCCTTTTCTCTCTGGCTGCCCTTTACCCCGCCCCAGCTTTGAAGTCCACAAAATGGCGGGAACTCTTGGTTCACGCTGAGACTGTTTCTCCCTCCAGGCTGCAAGGTCACATCTCAGGTTCATTTGTCTGTGCCAAGGTGGGCACATGGAGGGCGTGGGGGGCTTTTTCTTCCATAAACAACCTCAGAAAGTGATTAACAACTCAACTATCCCCTTCATGGTGGCTTGTTGGCTCCTCCAACAACCCGCAGCTCATCTCTCTCCAGCTCAGCTCCTGACAGGTGGCGGAGAGAATTTTAAAAAGGTTGAAACTTGGAAGAGAACTTACTTGATTGCCATTTTTGTTTTCAACAAATCTACTTTTTTTTTTTCAGGTGAGTTTAGTTGGCAACACTCTGTGGGTTTCAGGTGAATAGTTTCTCACCTCAGCAACTGTCTGCTACATACTCAGTCACCAGAAATATAAACTATATTTGCAAAGTACTTGGAGAAAGCTTATTAATATTTAATAACTAGTTTCAAGTTCTTAAAACAAGGACCACTGCAGCATTTCAATGACAAATTTATAGGCGATGTACTAAAAGCCCGGTATTTCATGGTGTAGACTAATTTGAACAAAACTTTCATGTCACTCGCATTTGTAATATAAATTCAAAAGTCAAGAGATCTCTAAATTATTATATTTCAAAAACACTGCTGAAAAATAACGAACCATGGGGATCTAAAGTCTCATACAATCGTGACAATGATTGAATACCTGACATCTCTTTAAAGGTAGGATGTGGAAAATAGGACAGGATTTATTTACCTCCTTTACACTAATCTCCAACATTGAATATTCAAGTTGTGCAAAAGTGCTGTTTGTTCTATGGAGCATCGATACTGGGATAACTATTGTGACTTTTAATGGGAAAATTGCTGCATGGAAACTGCAAGAGATGCTCATCAATCAATGTTTTCAAATGCTCCTTCGCACAACCTCCTCCCAAGAAACACACATCTCTCCCTCCTCTGCCACACCCTGCAATTTTCATCAGGTCCCTGGACCTAAATTACCTTTTCTCTTTTTCCTGTAGCCTCTGCTCACTCTCCCACATGGCCTAAAAGTTAGACAACTTGGCCACGTAGAGAGCTAAATACTCAGTCACTTCCAAAGTAGGCAAGGTACGAATAAATGAGGAGCAAGGGTATTGCTGTCATTTTACCTTGTAAATTCTGATGTCTGCATTAATAATGGAACACATAGAGTACTTCAGGACTCCATGAGGAAAAGGTTTGGTGTAAAAAAATTCTTTTAAGGTCTAGTCTATATACTGTTGTTATGTTGTCAAACTCTTTGAATATAAGTGCAAGCGTATTTTCCTACTCAGTTTAACTGTATTTTTTTCAGGGGATAAAATTTTTTTCCTTCTTCCTTTTATTAGTTTGGCATCATTTGTCACTGCCACTTCCAAGTATCCTGATGAATACACTGTTTTATATACGTATCTTAAAACTGACTTTTTGTATTTAACAGCTGCATAAGCTATATGAAAAGCTAAAAAAAAAAAAAAAACCCTCAATAAATACAATGAAGAGGAACTGGGCAATTTTTATTTTCTGGGTTGCCAACAGCCTAAGGACCATGAGGACATAGGTCAGGGGCTGATGCAGAGGGTTGTGCTGAGGTCTCTGGGGGTTCTCTGAAGTCCCTGGGGGCTCTCTGTCATGGAAAGCCAGCAGGTAGGAATGCAACATGGAAGTGCCAATAAGCTGACTGGAAGTACCAGAGTCACAAGACTTGCAGAGATATGATTGGTTTTCCCATAATATGCCCAGGATTCACTGAGGAAGAAAGACTGACAGAATCGCTCCCTTTAATGAACACACTCTTTGATGATAAACTGCTAGTCCCTATTTATTAACAGGAGAAAGTGGATTTAAAACACAAAAATAGCTTAAGAAACACTAAGGATATGTGGACTTTTGCATTTGGTGTATTTTCTTTCAAAGAGGTAATCCTCACTTTCAGAAGCTGAAGAAAACTTAATTCATATAAATTAAACTTGCTTTACTTGGATTTTACAAGATCTGCCCTTAGCTAACAAGTCCTGCGCCAGGACCGTGCGTGGCTGGGCAGCAAGACTGTTCTTGTAGCAGGAATGACTTAGAAGCAGGCTGTTTCACACACATCTGCACAAATATAAAGCACAAACCACATGACATTTTATTTTCTAAACTATTAAGTGAAATCATAACCTTATATTGACAGCAAAGAATTATTTTCTTCTCTCATACTGGTGCGAATCATTTTACCACACATGCAAATTTAAATTCCCTGCATGTCTTCCCTGTTTTCTCATTTACTTCCCAGTTACACATTTTGGAAACAGAGATGGAGATTTTTTTTTTTAATTAAGTGGGAAAATAAAAATTCATCATTGCTTGAGTACAAAATGCCTCAAGTCCCTGATAGACTAATGGGGAGGATTATTATTGTTACAGTTCAACAAACCTGTCACTTTGACATAACTTAAGGTGATTTCTCCTCAGCTGGTGCTAAGCAGGTGAGAATAAACATCGAGTAACTGAAGAGAATGACTGACATCTGCTGGATTTCGAGGGAAATGAAAAGGAAAAAATTTCAAGTGTTTAAATGCTCACAGGTCACCATTCCAGAACTGGTGTTGGTATAACTCCTCAAGAAGGAAAGTTTCCTGGGGTATAGGAGAAAGGCATGGGTGTGTGGTTGTGTGCTGTTGTGTTCTGGAACAGCCAATCGAGCTAACGTCAGCCCCAGGGCAGTTACACACCCTAAATACACGCTGCTTTTCTGTCCTCTGTGATTTTCTACCTTATTGATTTCTGTGCCCTGTGGGTGTCCATCAACTTGACTCTGGCTAGGTCTTTGCAATCAATCAAATGAGTTTTGCAAATCTAGGACCAAGAGATTAAGAACTGGTCGTGAGAAGGTCAACAAATAATTTGGCAGGGCCTCCCAGGTGGTGCGAGTCACAGCACTGTGAAGCTAGTGGCAGCCACTGCAGCACAAGTTTGATCCCTGGCCAGAGAGGTTACCCACATGGTGCAGCAGACCTCTCCTGTGTCACCTGCTGCTCCCCTCAGCAGTGTATTTCAGTAGATCAGCCTGTTCTGCTCCCCACTTGTCTCTGGTGAGTCCTCTCACCCGCTGCACCTCAGTTGTATGCATAAATAAATAAATCTTTGAAAAGAAAAAAAAAGCATCAAACTATTTTAAAAATAAATAAAAATTACTCCTTCATGAGGGAAGAGGATGACTTTAATTGAGCGCATTCCATGTTATTTCATTTAGATCTCTCTACACTGCCACAAAAATAGGTTCTTCTTAACTCTGCTTCAGAGGCGCTGGGCGTCAGCGAGGGCGTCGGCTTGCCGGGTTCACAGGCTGTGTGGACGCGCTGATCCAGGTGCACTCACCTGACCCAGGACCTGTGTTCCTCACCATCCAAGCTGATCCTCCAGACTGGAACTTGTGCAGCTTCGAGTGCCAGTGCCATTTCCTGCCACCCTTTAATGTTACAACTTTTATTAAAGATAATGGGGCTTGTCCATCAACACTGACTAAAGACCCTGAGTCTTCAGAATCTGGTCTTGCCTTTGGAGACTTTGTCAGCAGGTGCTTGGTGAAGACCCACAGAGCAGGAAGACCGCGCCCAGCAGAGTGGACACAGCCCGTTCTGTCTCAAGTTTAAAATGTGGCCTGGGCCCTCAGTTTCTTAATTTGTACACAATGGAAGTGGATTAGGGGATTCTAAGATCTCTTCTGGCTGTTCAATCACAACAAAGAAAAGAGAGACCACAGGGTTTGTTATCATTCGGTAATAACACACTCAAGAGTCTGTAACTGGCAACATACTGTACACGTCATTTTTGGTAGTGGAAAGAAGTGTTATTGACTTTTTAGAATTTTGTTTCTGTTTATAATGCCTGTTGGCAATGGAAGTGAAAATCTGTACTCAAAGGTTGTCTAGTTTGACACACAAACACACCCACTCAAGATAGTTTCTCACCTCATAAAAATTTAGAAAAAATTTCACCCCTACACTTCCAATGGCCTAAAAAATAAAATCTTCATTTCACCTGAAAAGGAAATAACAATCGATGAGTATCTCATAGTAAAAATATTTCTATGAATTACAATTAAATGATCATATCCTTGAGTTAACATTGTCAAATTTCCATAGGGTCCAGATTTTGATTTTTTTTTAATTTCCAAAAAGGAGTAAAAATTGCCTGGGCATTTATAAAATATTAATAAATACATTTAATTAATACTTAGAAGTAACAATATCAATTTCTTCTATACATAGTCAAATTGTTACATTAAAATACACAGCAGGTTGACTCTTGAACTCAATACCACCATCTAGTGGAAATATGCCAGAAATACTGTTTTTCTTACACAACTACAGCTGCTGTTCCTCCCAGTGTGTAGCGATAAATAATCCAGGGATGGAGGGACTCCCTATGATAGGTATTTCTTTGCAAAAAAAAAAAAAAAAGCTATTTTCTTGAGAGCAACTTAAGTTGATTTATGTAGTAATCTGGACGATGTAACTGAGCAGTATAAAGCCATCTGCATATGACCTTACTCTTACAAACCAACCTCACATCATGTAAGATGTTCATAAATGTTCTTGTAAGAGGTTAAATTTATATGTGTATATGTGCAAATCACTCATTCACTCATTTATTAGCAATCACTCAAATTTTCTTTTCTTTTCTCCTTCTGCTGCTAAGTGTTTGTCCTGAACATCTCCTGCGCTCTGCTTCATCTTACACTGACACCCAGCATTACAGCACATTTTTGCTTTCTTGCTGTTTTTATCACTGTTGCTTCCTGGGCTACCCGGGCTCCCTTTTTCATACTGCCCTCACTCACAATGGTTCCATTCTTGCTGCTGTTTTAAAGAGACCCCTCTGGGCCTCCGTGGTGGCAGAAGGGGTTGACTCTCAGCACTATGAAGCTATTGGCAGCCACTGCAGCACAAGTTTGATCCCTGGCCAGGGAGGTGACCACATGGCGCAGCAGACCTCTCCTGTCTTGCCTGCTGCTCCCCTCAGCAGTGTATTTCAGTAGATCTGCTTGTTCTGCTCCCCACTCTGTCTCTGGTGAATCCTCTCACCTCCTCTACATTCCCCCACACAAACACCTCTGGCCTACACCCCAGTTCTTGGATGCATAAATAAAATGAAATAAAATAAAATAAAATAAAATAAAGACTCCTTCTTGTGCAGGGTAGTGCTGACATTCTCTTCTAAGCTACTTCTGGGTAGTGGTGAGACTAAGTGAGACCAGGTCAGTGAAGGTAAGTAAATGGTCACCAGAAAGAACAGTCCCTCCAAAAACAGACTCATTATGTCTCTCTGACAGCAGCTACAGCTGAGAAAAAAAATAGAGGTTTCCGAACTGAAAGATGATGGATAACATTGTCCTGTTCTCCATGTATAAATAATTCTCCCCCTCAAAGATATTCTGAAAGACTGGCACTGAGTGATTCACCATCTTCCTCCTTTTTTCCTTCTTATTTCTCATCTCAGAAACTCTAGAAGCTTGTGCTGACACTGAGTCTCCAGCAGCCTGGCTCGGTGGCTCTGAATATACCTGCTACCTCCTTGGACACGGAGCTTGAATAAAAATTATTGTTGTTATGAAGTCACTGAAAGTTTGGGATTGTTTGTATTTGCAGCATCGACCCATCAATCCCAATGGAAACAAAGCATTAATTAAGCACAAAATAAACAAGGCAACTTGTAAATCCTTTCCATTGGGTAAACAGAAATACATCTAATATGCAAGCAAATGAGGTGCTCCTCCCCTGGCTATGTGTTGCTGAATCCCCACTTTCCCTAAGGCTATGCTGTATGTGCCCTGGGACTATCTGACATGTATTCAAGAAGGTCTCAGAGTCTATGGACGTTTGACCTCTCTGACCTCAGATGCCTCATCTCCAATCCAAAAGTTTGCTTAATGACTGCTGAGGTCCCATCGAATCACAAATGTTGTGATTTTCCATGGTGGGAGGTAAATATGTTTTTTAACATATTTATGTTAAATATGTTAATGTATTGTCAGGTATGAAGCTACTTCTCCTTGGAGAGAGAATTGCTTTGCTTCAGAACCCTAGGGGGTTGGGGCCTCCCTGGTGCCCTAGGGGTTAAGTCTCAGTGCTATCACCTCTGCGGCCTGAGTTTGATCCCTGGCCAGGGAGCTGCCACACACACAGCACAGCAGACCTCTCCTGCTGCTCCCCTCGGCAATGGATTTCAGTGGATCTGCCTCTTCTGCTCCCCACTCTGTCTATGGTGAATCCTCTCACCCATCCCATATGTCTGGCTTGCACCCCAGTTCTTCTATGCAAAAAAAAAAAAAAAAAAAACCCTAAGGGGATTCACCTGTCAGAGGCCCCCACAGGCTTTAGTTTCCCAGTTGGGCAGACTCTTGAGGCACCCCCGGACACTGGCCAAATTGCTTCCATAGCAAACTGGGAAAACTGAAGGCTTTTACGCTGGGCCACATTCAAAGCTACCCACCTTGTGAGTTTATTCAGGATATAGTGTGCCGCAGCACAGATCATGGTGTATGCTGCCCCCTCCACCCAAGATGTCACGGCGTCATGGGCACAGGGGCCTGCTGCTCGTGGTGTAGCACCATGATCCACGTTTCTGAACCCGACACTTTGTCGCGGCAGACACATGAAACTCATGGGAAAGCTGCCCACCCTCTGGTGTACATGTATTTAATGGGCTCTCTTGTTACAAAATTCTATCAACATGATGTCACCAAAGTACTAAATCAGTAGTATATTTTATGGGATAGTGATATAATTAGGCTTCCTGCTGACTAAATTACAGCAGAAAAACACAAACCATGGATGCCTAGAGGCAAGATAGTAAAATTTTAGTTCAATGTAAAAGTAGACTCCTGGCATTCTCTGCTTACTGGGGAAGGACAAATGTGTTTGTCATATCAACTCCTCCAGATAATTTGCTAAGGGCTGTGTTTTTGCTCCAGCAGAGATAGCTACACATCTACATTTGGCATCACATTGGGCTAGATACTAGAAGCCCTCCTACAAAAGGATCCTTGATAAAGTAAAACAAAGGCAAGTTTAATGCATTTCTAGTTCTAAAGAAAACAGAAACCTCCAAGGAGGGAGAGGAAAGGCCAGTGAGCTAAGACCTAAATGTGAGCAGTGACAAAGTCCAAGAGTCAAGATTTTCCAGAAGGCAGAAGGTCATAAAAAGCAAAAATCAAGAGACTGAGCCTTGGGCCCACAACGGTGAAGGTGAGAACCTGAACTCATGTTAAAACACAGCCCTTGGAAACAGCTCAGAAAGTTCCTGATCATAACAATAAATGTGAGTAGGCAGAAACAAATGCTGATCCCTGTTGAGGGAAGTCTCACCACTATTTTACTTAAGTCCTGCCAGATGTGGGCTCACCATTTAGAAACAAAAATAGGGCCTCCCCGGTGGCGCAGCGGTTGAGCACTGGGTTGCGAAGCTGCCTGCAGCCTCTGCAGCACCGGTTCTATCCCCGGCTGCTCCCTGGCCACCAGAGGAGGGTCCCACATGGCGCACAGACCTCTCCTGCCGCCCGCTGCTCCCCTCAGCAGTGTAATTCGGTCCTCCTGCCTGCTCTGCTCCCCGCTCTGGCTCTGGTGAATTCTCTCGCACTCCCGTGCTTCTGACTGTACCCAGTGCTTGTATGCATAAATCAATCAATCAATCAATCAATAAACAAATCTTTAAAAATAAAAATAAAAACAAAAATAACACACAAGGAATAAATTAGAGAGTACGCATTTAAAAATGGTCTCCAGATACTTGGTTTCAGATTCATAATTTTAAAATGACAGTGGATAAAATACCTACACATAAAGATGTTCTGCTCAAGAACCAAAAAACTTAAAGGGTCATAGGAATTTGAAAACAAAAAACTGTGGGGAAAAAAAAATATTTCCATGGGCCGGTTAAGTAGCAGATCAGACACAACTTAAAAGAGACCAAAAGAAAATATCCAAAATAAACTGAGATAACAAAGAACAAAATATGAAAGAAAAGTTAAAGAGCCTGAAGGACAGAGTGAGGAGAACAATACACATCCAATCACAATCCCACCAGTAGCCAGATTATATTTGGAAAGAGAGTGACAGTTTTCCAGAACCATGACAGTCATTAATCCACAGACACAGAAAATATGGCTTATATCAAACAATAACAAAAGAGAATTTAAAAGCTGCTACAGAGAAAATCCAGAGGATACAATGATTAGACTGACATATAGTCTCAGAAGCTACATGGTGAGGCAGAAGATAGAAAAATAATGCATCTTTCTCCTTTTGGGCTGCTACAATAAATAACAGTCTGGGTAGCTTATAAATAACAAAATTTATTTCTCAGCATCCTGGAGCTTGGAAGCCTGAGATCAGGGTATCAGCAGGACGGGGTGAGGGTCCTCTTCTGGTAGTAGACTTTTCTTTGTATCTTCCTTGCCAAGCACAAGGGCCTAGACAACACTCTTCTGATTCTTTTATTTATTTTTTTTAAAGATTTATTTATTTTTATACAAGAACCGGGGTACAGGCCAGACGTGCAGGAGGGTGAGAGGATTCACCAGAGACAGAGTGGGCAACGGAACAGGCAGACTGACGAAATACACTGCTGAGGGGAGCAGCAGGCAAGACAGGAGAGGTCTGCTGTGCCATGTGGGATTCTCGCTGGCCGGCTGGGATCGAACCTGTACTGTAGAGGCTGCGGACAGCTTCACAGTGCGGCACTCAACCGCCTGTACCACCAGGGAGACCCTCTTCTGATTCTTTTATAAGGGCTTTCAACGCATGAATAGGGTGCTGCCCTCTTGATCGAGTCATCTCCTGAAGGCCACTTTCCTGCTACCCCCCATTCCCAAAACACACACTGTCACTGGGCACTGGAATTTCAACATATGAATTTTGAGGGACATTTTCAGCCTACAGAAAGTATCTTCAATGTGTTAAGAGAAAATAAGTCAATGTGAAATCATCAGCCAATAAAACTTCCACATTGACAAAACAAGTATTTTTAGATAAGCAAAATTAAGAGCCTAGCCACCATCGGCCCTCCATCAAAGGAACATCTAATAACAAACAGCAGAGACAGGAAAATCAAGAACTAATGGTGAATCAAGAGAATAGTAAATACAGAAGTAAATCTAGGCAAGGTTGGTTGTAGTGATGATGATCAGATGGTGTTGAGTTTGTGTCATTTAAATTTTTGTAAAACTAGCATCACAGACATTACATCCCGAGCAGGAGCTGGCTAGTGTTCTGGGGCGACAGTGAGAGGCTCCCCCGGGCACTGGGCACACAGCCGCGGGCAAGACAACTCCCCAGCTCCGGAGCTTATGTTCTCGATATTCTACTTCTTTCGGTGTGGAGAACCATTAACTTGAGAATTTGTTACCTATGCTCATTAATATTTCAAGATTAACCAAAGAATTTTAGGTCACTAAACAGAAAGTATCAACAGAATGGCTCAATTCGGAATAAAAGAAGCATCGATCAAAATTGATCATAAAGTACAAAGACAGGGGCAACAAGTCTAAAAAAATTGGTATTTATGAAAATGATCCACAGAGATTTTTAAAATTGAGTTCTGTGCTTTTCAAGAGACTAAGGACTCAGAAAGCAAAGTTAAATGGGAAATTGTCTATAAAGGAACACACCACCCACTGCCAACCAGTTTGTAGTTCAGATTGTGCAGAAAATGCCATCTTTTCTGTCAGTAGGTTTTGTTTTTAATCTGATTTTTAATGATTTTTTAAAAAATTTACTTCTCTTGTTTGATTGAAAGGGAATTTATCAATGTGTACCCAGGTATACTGACCTATTTCCATGAGCCCCATTCTCGAGGATTTATAATAACACCGTTTTTATAAGATTTGTTTTTGAGCTTTTTCTCACAATAGTATTGTCTTCTACCTTAACTCTCTGAAATTTTTAGCAATTTTTATAATGTAAGACCAAGTGAGCCAATAAGTGCTTCATCATTCCTGTTGCTGGTGTCTTTGGCAGTTCAGTTCATGCACCACTTAGCATGAAATGCTGGAGAACTATTACCTGTCCTCACTAGCTTTATCACCAGAGGGCACCAAAGCACCAGAAATCAGCCAAGAGTAAGAATTTGAGAAAGACCACAAGGTGGCCCACAGCTTTTCACAAGAACACATCTGGCGGTGGTAAAAAATCCATTCCAGGAAGGTCAAACGAAATGCAGTGTCCTCACAATGCACAGGGCCCCGGCGCACGTGCTTCGTGAAATGGCTTGGCACTAAAACACTTTGTCAAAAAAATGTGTACTGAATTGGGAAACTGTATTGGTGAGTTACTTCCTAATGCAGTGATTTTACTATTTATTACTTTGAATTTAAAATATTCCACTGATAGAATGCTTTCCCTGGGCTCTCTACTAAATATTCTACTAAATGAAACAGGAATGGATTGCATATAAAAACTAGTACAACCTACTAATATATTAATTTCTCCTATTAATATTTGTAAAAGCTGTTGAGCCTGAGCCTTCTCTCTCTACTGTGGGCTTTCTGGCCAAGGACCAGAAATTACTTCACCTGATGGCCATCAAGATTTAAAGTGGAGGGCCTCCCCTGGTGGCACAGGCCGTTGAGCACCGCGCAGTGGAGCTGTCCACAGCCTCTGCAGCGCAGGTTCAATCCCAGCCGACCAGTGAGGGTCCCACGTGGTGCAGCAGACCTCTCCTGACTCACCCGCTGTTCCCCTCAGCAGTGTATTTCGTCAGTCTGCCTGTTCCATTCCCCACTCTGTCTCTGGTGAATCCTCTCACCCTCCGGTGCATTTGGCCTGTACCCCGGTTCTTGCATAAATAAATATTTAAAAAAAAAATTAAAGTGGAGCAGGAGGATGCAGAGCACACACTAGGTGAGCAATAAACACCGAATGTTCTAGGAGGAACACAGACTCTGGAGGAGTCAGTTAGACCTGCATTCAGAGTGCTCGGTCTGACCTGCAGCTCAATTTCCCACACGTTCCCACGCCTGTGCCAACCTCTGCCCAGTTCCCAAGTGCTCCAAAAACTCTTGCTACTGCCTAGCCCAGGAGTTCTCCACCTGATAGGCTTCTGGCTCACTCTCTTATCTCCTTCATGAATCAGCTTTATTTTAAAGACATTTATTCAGGATCATGATCAGATTGTTCTATTTAGCAATCAACAGCATGGGTACAAAAAAAAAAAAAATCCACACTGAAACCCTTTGTTAGAATGTTTTCCACTTTCCACAGGAAACAGAACTAAAATGACCTGTAATACAATTAGTCACAAGCACAGTCAAGTTTTTTGCCAACACACACAAGCGTTGTCTAAAACACGTCTCCTGTGAGCAGCAAGGCCCTGCCACTGCTGTGCTGGAACGAATTCACAAATCTGTTGCAATTTACAGCTTTCTTGTCATTTCTCTAGCTCTCCTCTCCTACTAACCTTTGTTTCCTGGCAGTTAATTAAAACCTGTCAATGTCGCAGCTACTGGAACCACCACAGCCACCTTAGGGGCTTCATGGTTGGACCAAGCATTGACCTCCACCGCCCTTGAGGCCAGAGCTTCTGCAAGAACATCCCACTTGCTAATTTCTCCTTATCAACAACTGTGAAAGTACATCAACACCCTGTTCTGGCCTATGGACGATTAAGAAATACACAGGGGGCCTCCCCAGGTGGCGCAGCGGTTGAGTGCTGGGCTGCGAAGCTGCCCGCAGCCTCTGCAGCACCCATTGGATCCCCGACCACTGGCGAGGGTCCCACATGGCGCGACAGTCCTCTCCTGTCTCGCCCGCCGCTCCCCTCAGCGGTGTATTTAGTCAGTCTGCCTGTTCTGTTCCCCGCTCTGTCTCTGGTGATTTCTCTCGCCCTCCCGCGCTTTTGACTGTACCCAGTGCTTATATAAATGAATGAATAAATCTTTAAAAAAAAGAAATACACTGGAAGGTCATTGCAACTGATGCTCATCTGGAGGCTGAAACTCAAGTCAAAAAACTGTATGAGTTAAATTTAGAGACCTAAGTGTGCTATGCTGCAAAGCTGGGGCGCACACACTACCACAGACTACCTCAGATTCAGGACTGAGTGCTGTGACCAGCCTGAGTGGGATACTAAGAGGTATAATGCCTAGGAACTTTTTCTCTGTCCTTTGAAGTTGCATATCTAATTACATGTTTAGAATGAAAACACCCGGGAGTGAGCCAAAACATTTCTCTAAGAGACTGAAGGAAAAAAATTAAAGGCCCAAAGCTAACCCAAAGTAGATCAACAAGTTGGATATAAAGACCTGAAAGTAAAACACACATTGAAGAAAACATAAGCAACCTCCTCCTACACATCAACCTCAGGGATGTATTTGGAAACTGATCTCCAAAAGCCAAGGAAACAAAAGCACAAACAAGGACTACATTAACCTAAAAAGCCTGTGTACACTGAACGAAACCACGACAAAAAGGCAAACTATGAACCAGAAGATACTGGCACATCACAAGTCCAACAAGGGGTTCATTTCCAAAATATGTAAGGAACTCATACAAGTCAAGAACAAAATAAAACCCAATCAAAAATCTCGCTAAAGATCTAAACAGACATTTCTCTGAGAGAGACAAACAAACGGCCCCTGGGCACATGGAAATAGGCTGGTCAGCCAGCTTGCAGAAAAGGATGGTGAGCCCCGAGGCAGCAGGCACAGCACGGAAGGCACCTATGTGGGAAAGTGGCCTGAATACCCTCATCGGTTCCTCGCAAGAACAAGAAAAACTTATTGTGTTGAATTACTGAAATGTTGGTACTGTTAGAGCAATTATAGAGAGGATTTAACTGGACTCACATGATGAGCTGAATAGCTCAGTCTCCACCAATATAATGGCAATTTCAAGCTCTTCATAAAAGATGAACCCGACTCCTAATTAAGAGTCTGGGCATACAAGGTGTGACAAGAGTTAGGGGGGTCTGAAAACCAGCAGCAGAGGCTGCAGCGACAAACAAGTCCCAGACTTCTTAAATCTGGGACAGCTCACATGGCCTGGGAATGTCTAACAGGATCCAGTTTCCTCCATCTTCAAGATGACTTTGCTTTGACTCCCTTGGAGAATATCAGGATCCTCCTGCTCCCAGCCACTGGGTTCTTTCCCACCACCTCTTGTACACACTCTGCACCAGGTGGGGTAGTCATTCTAAGCCCCTACCCAGCAAAAGGGAGGGGTTTGGAGCACAAGGTAGCAGCCTTTAGAAGAAAACAGTGTCAGGTTATCTACCACTGGTCAATCCCTTTAGTAGTCAATTCCCGGGTGCCTATTTTCAACTATACACAACAGATACAGAAGTGGGCTATGTGTAGATTACAAATATCCCAAAAGGAAATGCCTCTGCTATTCTCAAATGGGAAGAAAAGGTCCAGCTAAGGAGACACTTCCAGCTGTGTTCTACCTGACGCTCTAAAGCACACCTATTGAAGAGACGAATGTTCTTTTTGCAGGGCTAACTCACAGATCAGGGAGTGGTCTATTGAACTCACAATTACTGCATTTAACATTTCACCTGGAGAAAAGGAAGTTTGCCTAAAGGTTCCCTGGTTCTGGAGAAAACAAAACATACTCTCTAGTCCACTTATACCAAAATATACAAACTCAGTTGATTTTCTGTTCTGTTGGCGTGGTTCTGTTGTTTACTGGTGAATGTTCTAAGAAACTCCTACCTCTTCTGATAAATAAAAAGTAGAATTTCCACTCCTCAGGGCAGTGCAAGGAGTCAGGTGTGTGATGGTAGGAGTCAAACCCACTGATGCTGGCAGAGGCTCAGAAAGCAAGACTTTCAGATGGAGTCAGTTGTGTGTTTTGACCCATTCGTGAGCTCAACATTCATGATGATATTTTCTGAATGGCAGGTTTAACTTTGGTTTTCTAGTGTTGTTTTAAAGTAATGCAGTTTACAGAGCAATCCTTTCAGCTGATCACGACTGTCCCTAGGTTCTCTTATTAAATGCCTAGGCTGGAAGAACACAAGTCACAGGCATCAAAGCATGAGCAGCATTTGCCTCAAATGAACAGTGTGACTCCACTGAAAGGAAAGAAGAGCCAGGTCTACTGCCACCACAAATTGGAGAAAAGTGGCAGCAGCATATGAAGGAGGTGTTGGCTGCTAAAGCCCCATGGTTTGGTCACATTAGAAACACAATGACTTCATTCATCAATATTTATTGGGTGCCTATTGTGTGCAAGGCACTATGCTAGGCGCTGGGGGAGATACAAAGATAAATCCAACAAGACTGCCCTCAAAGAGCTTACAGTCTAGTTTAGGAGCATACAGTCTCTCAAGAAGATATTTTAGTTATAATTACCCTCACCCCACCCACCCCACAAAAAGAAAATGAAAAAAGGCAGAGAAAAATAAAGAAAAAATTAAGTCTAGACTTGGTTTTATCCATTTTCTTTTAGTTCAGCAGCTTTACATAAAAAGCATGAATCTGAAAGTCTTTTTAAAATGCATCCTTTTACTCGTAAACAAAATTCATTTTCATTAGAAAAAATGCTATTTACTGCAGTTAAGAAAATCCTAAAACACAGCTTCTGGGTTTTCATGAATTTTTTTCTTAAGAATCTATACTGTGCAGTAAACAATTTCCCAAATTGCATCAAAAACTTGCAACAACTTTTTAAAACACCTCTAAACCACTGGCCATCACATGTAATGTACACAGGCTCTCTGCGAGAAGCAAGGAAGGCTTGTGAGATGGATAGATGTTCACCACCAAAGTTCACAGCTTATGGATGTTCCCCCCCATAAACCCATTTCACATCAATTTAAATTATTATAAAATAACACCTCCATTAACCTACATACCCAAAATCCAAAGCTTTAGATTGTAGAGTGAAAAAAAAAGTCCATTATGAACTTAAAGTCCATCTCTTAGCTGGCCAAATTATCAAATGACTAGAAGTTAATTCCAGGAATTCAAAATAACCAACTTTCCTATTATACACCTGAAGGAATTCTGAAATTTTTTATATTTTAAGGATAAACCAACTAAATATAACTGAGGGAATAAAACACACTGACACAGCTGTTTCAGTTAAATGGCTAGAAAAATGGGGACTACATTTTAAAATTCCTTCCTTTCTACAATAATTACTTTGTAAGTACCTTGGGATTAATTCTCTTTCCCCCAAAGTCATCTCTGACCTTAGATATTTCTGATCATACTCAGGTCTTTGTAAGTCTGACTCTAGGAGACCTCTTTAAAACACTGACATTAACATATATGATATGGTTACCCACTGAATGCAAGTCTGTTTTAATGTAGAACAATGGTAAATTAATAAAGCTGTGCACACCCAAAAATGAGTTCCTGAGATGGAGTTTCCTTATTCCCATGTTGGATCATTGTCCTGAGCAGTTTCCCGTGAGTAAAAACAATTACCTATCCTTTGTGCTAGTGGGGGTCTCTCTACTTCTCGTCCTCATCAGACTCCAAAAAAGTGAGTGGGCTCATCAAACTGTAATTCAATAAATTTTGACATTCATTTCCACCAAACTAACAGACCCACTTATTGTGGAGGTACAACGTACTGGTGTCATTAAACCAGTACTGGGATCTGGTTGTGAGTGCAGCTTCATGGTCCTTAATGAAAACGTACCCAACTTTGAAGCTTTAATGTGTACACATTTTCAATTTCATGGCAGTAGCTGCATAAACTGCATGAAGCTAAACTTCCTGGGTATAAAATCTAACGAAAATAAAGTCATCCTCTTCCTGTCTGCACGTTACTCTGGGGCTTATCTGTTCAACCACTGTACAACAAATTTTATAGACTTGGTGTGAGAGAATCACTATTGAACAGTCCAACTTTGTCATTTTACAGATAAAGAAACAGAAACAATGAGAAACGTAACAGAAAAGCTGGGAGCCAAATCCAGCCTAGTATTCACGATACTGTCGTTTCAACCTTTCAGTTTGTTCCGCCAGACACACAAGCTTTTATGTGACATGTACAACTGCACACCGTAACTGTTAAAACAGATGTACTTACAGAGTGATGCATTTCACATGAGGTAAATATGACAAATGTTAGCTAATAATTTACACTATACTTACAAAATATTAGCCCTTTTTGGTTACTGCTGATAGTAGTGTAACTACAGTGTTTGGTCTTGTTTTTTAAGGGTTATTGATTTGTAGTTGCTCTTTGAGGACGTTTATCTGCCCACTGTAGGAAAAAAAATCATGTTACATTATTATCATATATTTAATCATGTGTTAATTACTATATATTAATTGCTAATTTTTACAAACATTTGGATTCTGAGACTTTCAAACACAAGGAAAATTAGTTTATGGAGAGAATGAAATGAGTTATTACCTCTATGTATATTGTTGGCAGCTTGAAAATTAGTCACTTGCACACAGGGTAGGAAACCTCTTTTAGTGGTAGAAAGGGTGTCCAGGGTAACAAAAATACAATGAAAATTTTAATAAGTTTTGATTAGTCTGTAATCTGAGGTATAGGAGAAAGGATAAGCTTAGAGAATCAGATCTGAGCTCCAATCTCAACCTCACCCCTTGCTAGCTGCCTAAGCCTGAAGCAACTCAACAGTTTCATTATCTTCACTTTCAAAGAGCTAACATTTGCACTGCTTACCTCATTAGATTATTGAGGATAATGTACAAGAATTATGGGAGAGTGCTTATAAATGGAAAAGCACACCAATACCTATTATTGTCCCAATCATTATTAAAATGTGGACCTCTAGAAAATTTTAAAAATTTACCACTCAGTGGCACTAGGGCATGCACACCAGAACAAACTTAAATCAGAGGTTGAATCATGCAAACATTTTTAACTTCAATGGCAACAATGCTACAAAAATTACACAAAGAAGTAACACAAAGAAACATTTTTTAGAGAAAGCACTGAAAGACACACATTTGGCTGACTTAGTAAGAGACTTTAAAATGAGTTATGATTTACAGCATTTAAGAGGTATTTAGTCTTTAAGTGGAGAAAGTTGCTAGTCATCTGAAAGAAAAACAAGCATTATGGGAATTCCTAAAACAAATGGACTAAAATTCCATCACTTTTGGCTACTTTGTAAACCAGGCTTCTCACAAAGAGCCTTATTAATTTTTCCAGTAATCAGACATACCGTAAAAGAGAGAAAGAGAGAACGTGGACTTGTAAATCGTACCCAATGTGTACTTGCATGTAAGCAAGACGGATCTTATGACTCCACAGGCACCTCAAAGTTTTAACTACCCCTCATGCTCACTTTGTATTCCATAAAGAATAATGGAAATACAGGAATACTTCACATGTAAGTTTTTTACAAATCCTTATTATATAGTCTTATTCTTGTAAGATAATACTTCATTCTGGTGGCCTTCTTTGTTTTGTTTTTAAAATTAAGTGGCATGTTTTAACCTTTCCCTTCAAATACGCCTTTTGACATTACTTCATATATATATATACACCCCCATCCACAAAAAAAAAAATTAACAACCAAAACAAAACGAAGATGCCAGGGAAGAGATAAATGAAATATGATTCATTAAGTATAAAAATATGTTGTTTCAAATTCAGAATAATTTAATAACTCTTCGTTATTTCATATGTATCTGGAAATGGGACAGATACGTGTCCCGATCCTGTCACAAGAGGTAGAATTCCAGCATTTGGTACAACGTTCCAAGACAGAGTTAAAGTGACATTCCTGTTTCCCCTATTAAAAAAAAAAAAAAAAGAAAAAGTCACCAAAAATATATACAGTTCAATAAAAATATTTTAATTCAAGCACTAAGATATCAAATACCTTAACTGGAATCATAATTTACCATTAAAGCTACTCCTAAGCATTTCTGTATTATATATGCAGGTGTGATGTAGCTAAACTCACAGATATCATAGCTAAACTACTGGTGCTATCAGCCAAAAAGTGCAAGTGAGTAAAACACAGAGAATATAAAAAGAAATCTGGGCTAGAAATCAGAAGGCAATGATTTGAAACCTAATCCTATCATTCTCTAGATAGACAAACCTGAACAAATCAAAATCTCTCCTGGTCAAAAGGTTCAGTTAAAACAGCTTTCCCATGAAAACCTTTCCAGTATTTATTTACTCACAAAGATCTAAATAAAGCCCAAAAGAGCAATCATTCTAGAGCCTTCATTTTGTATAAAAGGAAACTGAGGGTCAGACAAGTTAAGATAACCAAAACTAGAAACCTCAGTCAACACCGGACCACCAGTTGCCTCATGAAGGCTTCCATGGCAAGTTCCTCCACAGTCCACAGGGACCCCCTGACTTTCACATGCTGGCTCCCCCCAGTGCAGACCCCTGCTCCCTGAACACTGAAAGCACAAGATACAGGCCTCATTAGCCTGCCATTATATTTTACACCATATATTTTATATATTACAAGAGAACTAAGCACTTATCTTAGATCCCAGTTAGTATGGCAGTATTTCTACCCAACCTGAGTTCAGATCAGCTTCAACACTTTGTCTCTTTCAATTTTCCACTCTTAGCCCCTAATATTTTTCTTCAAAATAAAGAATACATCCTTCTCTCCCTTTCAAATTTTAATAAACATGAAAAATGATAAAACAACTACTCACTTGAGGCCATTTCCATCGTCAAAGAAAAAGTATTTTGTTTTCATATCTTTCAACAGCAGCTTTGGATTATCACCTCTCAGAACAATCTTGTCCCAAAGGACAACTTGGTTCAAAGCCTACATTAAAATCAAAATTTCATTAGATAATTCCTGCAGAAATAGCCTCTTTTTCTTATCTTTTGTTACTTCAAATTAAAAGTAGTATGGTTAAGCAAATAGTTTATATTAATGAACTCAAATTGAAGGAACTGCTATATAATCTTAAAACATACTAAATGAAAAGTGGATACTTACATGAGGGGGCTAACTTTTCTGGATAGAGATTTCTCTAAAGGAAAGCATGCCTTCTGCTAATGCAACTGTGTTTTTTAAGGCCCTTAATATGAGATTTTAGACCTATAGATATATGTAAGAGTCAGGTCCTTGAAGAAAAGAGAGATCAGAATGCTCAAAAGGAAAGCTTCATTTAAAATCATTTTTCCTGTTAGATTTCTGAAACCCTCCAGCAAAGTGTAGACCCTATAGGTGCCAGGAAAAGAAAACTAATCCCATTTCCATTTTGCACTTAATACAGGTCACTGCTGCCAGATTACCTCATGAAAACTCAGGTATCTCCAAGGTTTTTAAATGATCCAGGAACTAATAATGAATCCTTTTTAATGTACTTCCCTTTTGAATTTAAAAAAAAAAAAAAAAAGAAACCCATAGGCACATCATTGTTTTATTATGGAAAAATTCTAGAGGACAGACAACTCTTTTAAGCCACTGTTTTGATGGCTCATAAGTAAGTTTCCTTTGGAAGATCAGGGGCATGAAATGCAGAGAAAACACAACTTTGATGACTACTAAACCCCAAGAAATTTATTCTCAATAAGCTATCAGCCATTCGCTTATGAGGCCAATTGCTCAGCATGTGGTGACTACGTTAAAAGAAATCTGGACCAATGTTTCTAAGAGTTCAAATCGTTCCCTTAGATACCCTAAAACATTAAACAGAAGCACTAACACTGAAAAACATAGAGTCAAAGACATGCCAAAGTGAAATACTTTTCTAAGTATATTTTTTCATTCACCAAAAGCAATAATTTGTCAATTCCAATCAGTATTAGCCACCTGTCTTGCTGGGGTAAACCAGAATTATAAATATAATTTAGGTAAACACATTACCAACCATGTGACATACTTGTTTACTTTGTTGAGACTTAAAGAAATATGTATATTTCCAGCTGTCATTCTTATTTTTTTTTTTTAAAGATTTATTTATTTACTTATACAAGCACTGGGTACAGTCAGAAGCACGAGAGGGTGAGAGAATTCACCAGGGCCAGAACGGGGAGCAGAACAGGCAGACTGACCAAAATACACTGCTGAGGGGAGCAGCGGGCAGCAGGAGAGGTCTGCGCGCCATGTGGGACCCTCACCCGGTGGCCAGGGAGCAGCCGGGGATCCAACCAGTACTGCAGAAGCTGCTGGCAGCTTCGCAACCCAGCGCTCAACCACTGCACCACCGGGGAGGCCCATTCTTATTTTTTAAATAATTTTTTCACTTTGCTTTTAACACTGTTGATTGTCAAGAACAGGAATCAAAACTTAGTCAACTCAATGTTCTAGGGCCTAACAAAACGCCAGACATAAAAGATAGGCCCGATATTTATGAATTTTAGTGCTAAATATTACAGTTAACTAATGAAACCAATTAACAGGTAAAGTGGATTAATTTCTAGTCCCTTGAAAATGTATACTTTACTAAAGAAGTAAAATCATCTCTTAACAGATTATCTCCTGGATAGCCCAGGTAAAAACAACATACAAGTGTATTTAACACCACAGATTTCACCTTCCTATTTTAATTAGTTTATCTCTTTTTTTTGCAATATTCTGAATGGATGTGTCTTAGCCCTTATACTAGCTACCTCAAAAATTCTAAGTCAGATTGGAATAATAAATCACAAACTAATAGTTTTAATACTGTTGTGATAGGTTTTAACCTACTTGGCTTAATAGCTTATAATTCTTACAATCTTCTGGTAAACTATAATTTATGATTAAGAAAAACTATTTAAATACTCAAATTGGCAAATCACATACAACTCCAAAACAAAGAATACCGTTCTCAGTAGATACTAGTAAATTATAGGTATATGGCTTAATAAGATTGTCAAAATAGCACACATGTATTAAAAAAAGAGAATGTAAACATTTAAATGAATTTTAAAATAATCTGAGATAATTATATGCATCTTAGTTATAAATTATCAATATATACATAATACACATGTACTATGTTATTAGCTAATATTACTGACAGTGAATACAAATTTGCATGTCAAAGTTTTATGGACTAATGCTTAATTTTTCAGTCAACTTTTTATTAGATCCATTTATGTTCTTTTTGGCTCTTATTTCTTTAATATGGCTGAGCAGCTCAAACAAGGAAAGGTGCGTCAAGTCTGCCATTTTCCTGTTGCTTACATATGCCTGGACCATTAGCTTCAACCTGTGCTTTCCTTGCAGAAATATGTTAAA
Source organism: Talpa occidentalis (assembly GCF_014898055.3). Classification (NCBI taxonomy): domain Eukaryota; kingdom Metazoa; phylum Chordata; class Mammalia; order Eulipotyphla; family Talpidae; genus Talpa; species Talpa occidentalis. The sequence goes on along the minus strand of NW_023604295.1, from coordinate 138,570,822 downwards.
GTGATTCATTCCATTTTGTGAGGACTGGTTTATTTATTTTAAAACTAGATATGCCAGCATACCAGAAAAAAACTAAGTATGCCTGAATGTTGAAAGTGAACAAATTAATTTAACAGCATGAGCAACTTCTAAATAAAAAGTTAACGACTCTTCTGAAATTGATAAATGAAGAAAACAGTAGCTCTTAACTGTCTGCCTTACAGACTTATGGGTTACCTTATTACATCCATTCTGGAGACCACAAAGCTAGAGAGCTATAGAAACAAACACGAAAGAGAAAAAGAGAGTAGCTACCAAAAAAGATTCTTAGTAGCATCACTGCTCCATAAGCTTGTGATTGTTTTTTTCCCTTAAACAACTCAGGACAGCTATTTTTAGTACATAAAGATCATACACTTTTATAACAAATGAGGTTTTAAATATGTTAAAATGCTCCTCTGCATTATATATATACTTACATTGTTTTTTGTTGAATATTCTGCTGATAAATAAAGAAACAATTGCTTAACATTCCAATCAAATATATTCTCTAGATGTAAACAAATTAAGGAATATATAAATCATAAACATACAACTTTTAAACAGATCTTATTTTTACATTTAATTTTCCAAAGCCATACAGATACTAAAAAAGGGAAAAGGGTCCAGAAACATACTGTGCCACTGATTGAATACAGAACTATAAAAAACAGCAATAATGTCAAAGCTAGCTCATTCCAAAGTAAAGAAAGTCAGTTTGCGATTATCAGCAACCTCCCCTGCTCCTCCAACCATTAATAGCTGAGATACTTTAATTAATAATAATAAAGAAATACAACATTTAGTTTTCTGCAACATCGACTCACTAAATTTAGAAGAATTTAACATTTCAAGCACATATGATTTCACTGGAATCCTAAAGTATAACCAATTATCACAATTTAAATTTAATGATATGGAAATGTGAACTAGGCTCCAGTGATTAAACCAAGTATAATAAATTTGTACATGCTGTTTTTGGACACATGCCAGTACAGATCAAACTGCGTCGATCCACAAATTGCTTTGGTAAAAATATGGGGCTGAATCCCAGTTTCACTGAACTTTCCACAGTGGGGGGAAAACAAAATTACCAGGATTAATGATAAGACTGGTATCACTGAGAGATGAACTTGAATTAATGTTTGGATTTATTAGACATACATTGCTAAAACCTCTTCTTATGTCTTTGCATACGGACAGCAACATTTTCATTATATTCTGCCTTTAGATGTGGATAGTCACTAAGAATCATTTCAGAATTGAGACACTCTAGATAGTTTTTCATACAAGCAGGTATAATTTCACATTTTAGTAGCACCACTAAGAAAATGTGAGTAAACTATCATTAATGATGTCGAGAATACATAGAGTGGTTGAAATAGCAAGACATTTCACTGTTCTTCTCAGAGTGGACCCAAATTCCTTCTTAAGTAAAGCAGGTTTTAAAAATGCAATGAAGACTTAAAAGCAGACACACAGAGTCTAGCATAATATTCTTATGATGGTGCACTCTAAAAAGTATATAGAGAACAAATTCCTACCCTACTTCTAAATCCAATCATTTGCTTTTAAAAGTAACTCCATGGTAGCAGAGAGGCACTAAAAGGTAAACTCCACAGGTTCATAAACTGCTTCGACCGTTCAGACAGTTGCTTTTCATAAATTCCATAACCACTTTTGATTCTGGGGTCTCAAAAAGGCAGGTGTAACTGGGCTAGAGGTGTCAGGGACAGTGCTGTCCAAAACAGTAATCTAAAAGACTACTGCACGAAATGATCAGAGGTATTAGTAGGTGGAAAGGAAAAAAATTAAAATATAAAAAAGTAATATAAAAACAAACTCTGAAACTGTTTTCTCTTTTATAAAAGTTAACAAAGGCTATAATACTAAAAGCCTAGTAATGTTTACCCAACAACTATTTGGATAATAACCTGCCAAAACAGAACAAATGTAATTCACTTTTGAACAGGCTTCCCTCTGTTATCATAAAATATGGACACACTCTGGGGACTGCACACAAAATAATTTTTGGGTAGTCTGACCACTATTCCTTATTTAATCCAAATGATCAATTGTGACTTTTTCTTTCCCAGACACAAGTTGAAACTCTTGTAGCTTTTGATGTATTTCACACTTCTGAGAAAAATTAAAGCATACTCACAAAATCCTAACTCGAGAATCTATCAAAACATTGTCTCAAGGTGTTACTGAGGTAACAGGAACACTATTTTACAGATGGAAACACAGGTAGAGAAATTTCCAAGACTTGGCTGATTCAGTGGGTAGCCGCACTTGTGCCGCCAACCACTTAAAACAACACGTATCCACGTATGTCACAGCAAAACTACAGGCAAGGGAATGAAACGTTTTCTTTAAGGATATCAGCTGTTATATCAAAGGTAATGAATCCCAGATCACTTCTTTCTCTAGGTCCAGTGAAGTCTTCTACATTTTTTCTAGAAGTAAAGAAAAAAGGTTTACCATTCTTCAAACGTGTAAAGCATATAAAGCCCTTTAAATAAACTAAAAGAGAGTATTTAGTTGTATGCACAAATAGAACCACCACCTATAAAAAAACAAGTCAGAAAACAGCGACCAGCATGTAACACAGCATAAAAGCAGGCCTTCGACTGTTTTCACATGCTTTACAACACCAAACAAAACGGAGAGGAAGGTAAAAACTGCTGGAAGAAACTGTAAATACTTGATGTCAAGCAATGCGGAGAAATGGGGAGAAGAAAGCTCCAGGGCTCCAAGGGGGTGTGCAAAACTAAGAGAAAACGGTAACTGCTGTTTACTGAGCGGTTACCAGGTGTCCGGGTCGGGTCTTCCACTTTTTTTACCCAGTTACCTCAAAAACTCTCTCCACCAGACCCTGAGCTGGGTCTTTCTTCCACTGTCAACACAATGAAATTCTAAAGCCCAGAGAGGTCGGGCCCTTGATGACCACGAACAGCAAACAGCTGCTCAGTGTCTGCGGGGCAGCAGCGCCGCAGCCCCCCGGGGCTGACCGCGGCGGAGCCGACTGCACCCCGAGTCTCCGCTTTTCTATAAAGCAGCAACAGACACCCATCGTGCAAACCCACCCAAAACGTGGGGGTCGCTGTGAGAAGACGAGCTTGATTTTAACAAAGAAATGAAACTAAGACGGAAGAACAAGAGAAAACTTGCTGGACGATGGAATGAGAACGTATTAGAAATGGGGGGGAGGTTGTGTTGTGGGGGACGAAGGCTACATATTAAAGAAAAAAAGTGCTGGAGAAGAAAAGAATTAATAACGGGAGGCAGGGCAGGAGCGAAGCGCCCCTGTCATCCCGCAGGTCTATTTCCTGGGGTGCCCACAGGCTGAGAATGAGCCAACGAGCGGCATCCTTCTCGGGGTGCATCTCGGGGCGCCCCGCCAAGTCCCCGCAGCCGCAAGTGTCCCCCCGGCCCCCAGCAGGTGGCGGGACCAGAGCCGCCAGGGCCGGTCCCGGGGTCCCCCGCAGCCGGCGCTGCCCCCCCACCACGGCCCCTCAGCCGGCGCTGCCCCCCCACCCCGGCCCCGCAGCCGGCGCTGCCCCCCCACCCCGGCCCCGCAGCCGGCGCTGCCCCCCCCCACCCCGGCCCCTCAGCCGGCGCGCCGGGCGCGGCGCTGTCGTGTGCCTCCGTCATTGGCCGGCGCGGCGCGGGAAGTGAGGAACAGGAAGGAGCGGCCCCGGCCCCGCCGCGCTCGGAGCGCAGTTTAAGAGCAAGCCCGGGAAGGGGCGCCGGCGGGAGCGCCTCCCGGGGGGCGGCCGGCCACGCCCGCGGGGCCCCCGCCGCCGGGCCTCGCGCGGAACGGCCGCCCGTCGCGGGGGCCCCGGGGCGGCGCGCGGCCCGCGCCGCCGCCACTCACAGCATGATCCGCGAGACGTGCAGCCGCACCGGGACGCTCCGGTCCTTGAAGGCGGTGGTGATGAAGCAGCCGAAGGTGAGCGCCGCCATCACGCTCAGCGAGAAGGCGAACAGCGAGTTCGCCCGCGACAGCACCGTGTTCATCGCGCCCGTCTGCCCCGCGCCGTCTCCACACGCGCACGCCCCGGATCCCGTTCCGGTCGCGGAGCGGCTCCCTGCGATCCGCGCCGCCGGGGTGCGCGCCTTCCGGGAGCGCGCCCCGCCGCCGCCCCGCCCCCTTTCCGGTCCTGCGACGCCGGCGCGCGCGCGCCCGCCGCCGGGACACACCCACCGGCGCGCAGGCGGGCGCGCGCGCCTAGAGCGAGGCCCAGGCGGGGCGGGGTCTCGGCCTGTCGCCGCCACCAATCAGCGATGAGCGGGGCGGGGCTTCGTCGGGGAAGACCCGCCTCCTCCGGCCCGGGACGCCCCCGCCTTGGGCTCTGACTTGAAAGGGGCGGTCTGGGTCTCGCTCCCTCGCCTCGGGGGTTCGTGGGGCGGTGTTCTGGGACCAGGACCCTTGAGTGCTTTTCTTTCATTCATTTGCACTTAAAGCCAACAGCAGAACGAGACAGTTTGGAAGGCGTGGAAGCCTCACCATCTCAAACGCCTCATCTTCCCATTTGCTAAAACTGATCAAAGTTAGAACTGAAGCCTTTTTGGAGGATGTGGGGAGAGGAAGTCAGAGGCCGCCTGGCACCGCAAAGCCATCTCTTGCACCAGCCTTTCGACTTTTGCCTTTTTTTAAATTTTCAACCGTCATCCAGTTCCTGTTCATTCTTAACCTTTGACTGCAGCTAAAGCTGTTTTGGATGATAAAGATGCTTACAATGCTAAATATTTGTATTTTAACATTGTATTTCCGATGGCTAAAACCCTCATGGGTTCTTAGAATCAAAGGAGATATGGTTGTGGAATTGCCATAAAGCACGTGTCTAAGAATTTGAAGTTTACTACCTATCAATGCATAATAGCCTTGAAGGAATTTAGGGTTCAGATGGACAATCCCTAACTCTTAAATGTACCCTTGGCCTATTACCTTGTTGCTTTCACAGCTAGGGATTTTGTATAAGAAGAATGGGATTCAGAGAGTCCAGTAGTCACTTGAAATTATTTTTTTTTTAATTTTGTATGGATTAACCCAAAAGAGGTTAAGAACACGTGTCCTAGAAGAATATGATCGTTGCAAACCAGAAATTGGTACTCTGACCCTGATTATGGCTAATGACTATTGTTAAGCTGGTCAAGAATGAAAGGGATAAACTATTAACTGAGAGATCCTTAGCTGAGTTTAAAACCTAAATTTTCATCTTCCAGATAGCCACAATTCTTTTGATAAAGTAAATATTTACTGAACACCTGCTTTCTTGCAAGTGATATAGAAATGTATATTACTTTCTACCCTCTTGAGGCTTCTAATCCAGTATAATCGATACAATTAAAACACAGAAATATAAACCATAAATACCAAGAAAGTTACGGAATAATATGAACTTCAAAGAAGGAAGAGATCACATCTGTTGAAGTGGGACAAGCCAGTGTATGTAAAATATTTAGCATAATGCCTAACAATACATTATGCATTCTTATTATAGGATAACTTGGAGAAAGGATGCTTATTACAGATAATGTCCAAAAGGAATATTCCAGAAGACACTGAACTGCAATATAGGTATGTCTAAGAGGATCCCAGTATCTGACCCAGTCAAACAATGTAATTAATAAATTAGGGATTAGACTGCAGAAAAGACAGGAAAGGTAAATGAGCCTATTATAGACAACCAGGCCAAGGAGTTGGGACTTACATCACAGGAAATTACATAATACTAACTTGTATGATGTGTCACTAAACTGGCTGACATTCAATACACATAAACAACTAAAATTCATAAAAGGAGATAATCCTAAAGTGAGACACATTCTAACCGTGGATTTCTAAAAGTGTCTCTGAAACACCAAACAACCAAAGGAAGTTTCTACATGGAATAAGCTATAGTTCTAATCCAATTTGAAATATTTTTCAGAAAGGAACTTTCTGAGTTTTATAAGTTATACTGTCCATCATGGAGGCCAACGCATTTTTCTATTTCTTTTAGCATCCAGGACAGAATCTTATACAAAGGAAATGCTTGTAAATTTCTAAGGAACTAGGATACCCTGAATCCATAAATCATGATGTTTTTGGACACTGCCATGAAAAAAAAATGTATATATATGTTATGCTTGAGTAACAAATACTCAAAGTGTAAAGTGATGAAATGACAAAGTGCAAGGCTTAATTGCATAGACCAAGGGTAAATGGTAGAAGGCTTGAATGCCAGGCTAATAAATTTGCGTATCATTCAGGAAATTACCCGAAGTAAAAGAATAACAGAAAGGTTTAGGGGAATGGAGTGTATAATAGGAAAAAAGCAGAAAATGTGTCCAGAAACACATCCTCAGGAAGAAATCCATGTGTCTGAGGGCTCCATGTGTATGGCCATCTGCTAACAAGTCTATGTCTCCAGTGTTTGGAAAGCCATTGCTTCAGCGTCGTGATGTGACAGAAGCAGAAACTGTTAAACCACGCGTGATGCCTGAGGAAAAGCGACCAGCACAGCCTTGGAAGCTGCAGCTGTGACCTTCATCTGTGCTCTCAGCCCAGCCTCCACTCCTTTTCAAGCAAGCCAGAGCTATAAGTAGCCCAATATTCAAATTTGAGGTCACATCAAAGCTATGAAACAGATGTTCAGGTTTTTGTAGCAAAACCTGAAGAGTAAAGTAGTCCCCAAACTAGCCTCCCCATTACTTCAAGTGGTTCTGGCTCCACTTTGGGGATCTCTTAATGAGTGAGTCTTCTCAATCCACACTTTTATGATCACTCCCATTTGACCATGCCTACTGTGTGCCAAGCATTGTGTTAGCCATTTTATTTCATTCACTCAGTAGACAATCATGAGCAAAGCAGAGCTCATGCCAGAACTCAGAGCTTACAGCTCAGTGGAGGTCAACTTTGTCAATGTAGACGTGATCAGACTGCCACAGAGTCAAGAAAACTCTTGTTCAGAATAGGGATCATACTCCGAGTCCACATCCAGGGGTCATCCCAAAGTGTGTTCCCTCAAGTGTGTTCCCACACAAGGGTGTGGTCTAATGAAGCTTATATCATTTGTTTGAAATTTCTGGATTGGTGGACAGAAGTCTTCAGACAAAGATATTCTAATAATATTCATGGACAATGGCCTTGCATTGCGAGGTCTTTGTAACAGTCAGCAGATGGTCTTCCTGTGCCTGGCTTAAACGATGAGGAGAGAAGAGGGAGGGGCAGAGGGTTGCTTTTCTCCCTACTCATGGATAAGGAGTTTTAACAGTCTCAGATGGCGAGTTGGGTGAGGCTGCTTGCTCTTCACCCAGAATCTCATGACAATGAGAGACAAGGTGGAGTCGGCTTGATCTCAAGTAGGTGCCACAATTTTAAATGAGTTAAGAGTTAACGAGTGACTCAAAACTGTAGTGAGTGCTATAAAGGAAAAGAAGAGGCAGCTCAGAGAGATTTAACAGAGGCTGAGTGTTTAGGGAGGGCTATAAGAAAAAGAAACTGACCAATATGTGTGAACAATGAGGAAATCTCTCACACAGTAGGTCTTTCAGGGCAGAGCTGGCTTCTGGTGGGTTGGGTCAGTGGCTCAGTGGTGTTATCAGGAACTGGAGTCCTAGTTTCTGCTCTGCTGTCCAGAGTATCAGTTCTTTTTTTAAGCCTGGGTCTTTTTGTGGTTATAAGATGTTGCAAACACAATAGAGGTTTATTTCGCTCTCACTTAAAGATTGATTTAGCTAAGACTGCTTGCATTCCTATCAACAACCAAAAAGAAATAATATTTTACATTAAATCCTTTTTTTTCTGCCTAACCTAGTCACCCTAACAGAAAGGTTGCTGGCTGCTCACCAACTTCATTATCCTCAGTTTTTAGATCACATTTCTCAGTTTTCCTTATGACAAGCTCTGGCCCTGGGACGAGGTCTTAGCAATACAATAATGTCAGTGGAAAGAAGTCAAGTCATTTCTGGGATAGACTTTTCTAGGAAGGGACTCCGCCTTCTCTTGTCCCTTCTTCCTTCCTGCTGCTTGAATACAAATGTGGTATTTCCTTCATTTTGTCTTAGTACAGACATTGGGTTTTTATTAGTTGTGTCAAACTTTACTTTCTAGTTACTCCCTGCTTTGTTTTCCTATCTCAAGCAAGAAAATTCTTCCTGAATTGACTTCTAAGGTCATATAACTTCAAAGAACAGGTAAAAAGCCCATTTCTGCCCCTTTGCGGCCACCTGACATTCCCTACAAGATTGTTTCTGCCTGCGCTTCTATCTAACAATGCAAGTATTGGGAAAGCAATCTTGCCTTGTCCTTATTAGATTATCTCTGGGGGGGGAGAGGATAAGTGGGGAGTAGGGGGGAGGGAGAGAAAGAGAGCCAGTTTGAGCCCTATCATGTCTCTTCCTACAAGGACACCAGTCCGATTGGGTTAAGGGGCCATCCTTATGCCCACACTAATCTTTTATTAGGTCCTGATGGGTTGTATCACTAAATACAGTTACAATGGGAGTTGGGCTTTCAGCATATGAATTTGGGGGGAAATACAATTCTAAACATGGATATTGTGAGTAATGAATGGTATTACAGAAAAAGTACTTGAAATAGAGCTTTGTAGATTAGCGTTCTTCATATTTTAGAGTATATAGAAATGTATATAGAGAAATACTTCAATATATTCAAATTTATAGTGTTTCATAAATGTTATTTGCTGTAATTATGGTGATTATTTGTGAGGTTTTTGGTTTGGCATTTATTTTATATTCTGATTTAGACTTAACATTTTTATTTCATCCCTTACCCTTCTTTTTAACTCTCTTTATCTAGGCTGTGGGTCGATCATCAACCAAAGGGCCTTTAAAGAATCATTCTTCAAATCAATTGTTCTTTTATTGGATCTGAATTTACAGTGTATACTATCAATAAGAGAACAAAAACTTAGACTATGACTTAGTTGTGTTCTTATAACCAAGGTGGAGTGGGCAGTTTCATATATAAAATGAATTGCAGAGAAGACCTATCTTTGATACAAGTCATACTCAATATTAGTTGAATGAATAATCCAAGATAATCATCATTGTCATGGTCCATCAATTCGGAACAGAAAGTGGGCCTCCTTTTCAGTGACTTGAGTGCAGCTGACACAATTATGACAAATGCTATCTTGCTATTTTATCATAAACTATATTCATCTTATTCATCATCTCTATGTTTTAAATAGCAACCATACTTGTAATATAGTTGAATGCTATTTTAATTCTCCACAAATTGATGGAGAATTAAAATAGGATTTAACTACATAACAAATGCTAGACCAGATATTCTTATACTCTCCAAAATAAACTATCAGAGCCAAGATATTCCAGTACAATAGTTCCCAAATGTTGCTTCATGCGTTGGCTGCAAAAGAATCATCTGTGATTTTTATTTAAATGTAGCTTCCTGGCCCCACTCAATCATAAGAATGAAGTCTTACAGACATCCCCAAATCAGGCCTGTGGTAAGGGTCCTGGCTTTGTAAGAACAAATATGTCATTTAGTGACACCCCAGCATGTGTAGTCATAACTCCTGGTATTCTCAAGACCTAAAAATGTCATGGAAAAGAATTTGAATCCTATCCATGATTGTGGTTTATAGATCAAAAGAAGATGCTGATAAAAATCATAATTTAGCAAGGGAGAACAAAGGAACTGATGGGAGAAAATATCACCCTAAGTGAAGAAGTAATAAGCACAAACACAAATGTATTTTATATATATATATATATGCACTGATAGAATTATTTATATGATAATCGAATTATTATATTTAAATATAATGGCATATTATCACACTAGTCAAATGTAACATTTAAGTTAAGCAATCATGTTACAGATCAACAGTCTGATTTATAGGCTACAAAACACCAGTTTGACGTTTCTATAGTTTAATTTGCATCTGACTTTGGGTCACTATGCCAGGGGGATTTTGTCTCCATAAGGGACTTGCTTTAATGAAGACTTGTTCGTTATTTGTGTTATTACTACCCAAACTAATGTTTGGTAACAAAGAAGACAGCCTGTTCAAAAGAAATTTGAATAACAGCAGGCAAATTCTCTTACTAGTGAACGAATTTGAATAGAGCCTCCTACCAGAAACTGTAGCAGACAAATTCCAAAAAGTTGCTTTAAGCGATGCGAGAATGACTGACACCAGGCTATCTAGGTCTAAAATTTCATATGCCGAGAAATGAACTGTAGAAGCAAAGAAAATAGAAACCCTTGACTCCAACATGCTGAGCTTGCCTTCTGATGGAGGTGCCCAAAAGTGCCCCGATTTATCTAGGAGTAACTTATTTGAAGACCTTGTGAAGTCATAAAAGAAGCATTTCATTAGTCATATTTAAATCTGGCACACTATAAATAAATCTCCCAAGCAGCAGCCCTCTCCAGTGAGCTCCAATAATCAATTGTAGTTTTGTTGAAAGCCTTTTAATATCTAACTTCACCAAAAGCATGTTAACATTTGCTCCATTAACTGAAGATATCTGTGTTTGTTCTCAAATAATCATTATTCATAAGGAGCATCCTAAGTCAAGTGTCCACTATTCTTTTGTGCCTAAGCTTTTTGATTATCCAGTGATCAGTATGTATTTTTTAGTGGAAAACTGAGTGCGTGGATGATGGAGTCAATAGAGCAGAAGCTTGAGTGAACCTTTTGGAATGTTAATTATGGTGGACATCTGTCATTCATGTCTGCCTAAATATTTTTCAATGCTTTCTCCATATGGCGATAGTTCTCCCTATTGTGCATCTAAACTACATTTCCCAGCATTCGTTACTGTAAGGATATAGACATGTGACTTACATTTCACTGATCACATTTAACTTTATGAACCTTTGATTTTTGGCTCCAATGAGAAAACTGTTGCCAGCCATATTTGCACCATGTGTGTTTCTTAATTTGAGGCTAAGTGGAATCACAGCAGAGGCAGAATAGATCTGAGGTCAGGAGGGGGCCATTCCTTTTACAGCTCAGTCTGTTGTCCTAGGAGGTATTCCTTAAAGCACAACCGAAACTTGCTGCATCTGAGTTTCTAAATGATTCTGTGGCTCCCTGATACTCTTAATAATCCCCTCCCCTTAAACTAACTGGCATGAGTGCTGTTCTTTGCAACAAAGAACATTAACTGGTGGATTCTATATGATATATATTAGATGTTTAATCGGAAACTAATTGTGAAGGCAAAATTTTGTAATATTTTAAAACTTACTCTAAGCGTACTCTAAAAATAATTCCTAATCTTTCTGGGGCTATTTAGTTTCTACTATTTTATTCCAGACATTCACAAGTGCTGACCTTGTGTAAAATCTATTTTTAAAATGACATTTTGTGGCTTTAGACTTATCTGTACAACCCTATTATCTGAAATATCAAGTCATGATTGACTTCTGAGCCTATGCTAGTACATTGTAATAAACGTCAACCATGTTTTCTTACTTTTTTGGTAATTCGGTTTACAATGTTTAAGCTCAGCTTGTTTTTAAAGAAAGTATGTGTGTATGTTTGTATACGTATGTGTTGTGTGTGTGTCCGTATGTCTGAATTTACATGTGTGCTGGCAGTTGTATGACTATTTTAGGGACATTGTATGAATGATTAACACTAGTAATGTATCAAAGCAGCTTTAAAATGATTATTAAAAGTACAGGAGTTATTACAGTAATTATCATACTAGGAAAGCACAATATTGTTGTCATTAATTATAATAACAATAAGTAAATTAACAATTGAGCTCGCCCTAACAATTTGTTTTTCAGGGACAAGATTGAAAAAGAGGAAGGAGATGGATTAAAAACAGATCTTGATATATAGGTTTGTGGTTATCTGAAAGCATATCTGGTTGAAGAGAATTTTTAAGATAATTACCTTACAAGGTCACCTCCCATAATATGCAAAGTCTATAACATAAATCTGATTAGCAAACTTCTCCAGGCTTTTATTGATGAAACAAATCAACACCCCACTAAGCTTAAATGCGTCTTAGCCCAGCTGGACATTAATTGGTAAAGTGGGTTATCGTGAGATAAAACTGAGGAAGCAAAAAGCCTCAAGACTTTATAGTAAATGTTTCTATAATGGAATATTGTGTGGTATTTATTCTAATTAAACTACTATTAAATAAAACTGTTACGTTTGACAAGGACCTGATTGTGGCAATTTTTTACTGTAATCTTATGAAGATGTATTTTTATGTCTACATGCAAATGTAGAGGAAAATCAGGCAACTGATATGGAAATTTATGACCTATAACTAATAAGTATATTTTAACCAGTCACAGTAATTCCAAGAATGCCATCCAACCAGTTATTCCACACTTAGAAATCTACTCAAAGAACACAAAAACTCATTTAAAAGGAACTTTGCACCCCTGTATTTATTGTAGCACTATTAACAACAGCCAAGATATGGAAACAACCTAAATGTACCAAAATGGATGACTGGATCAAGACGTTGTGGTCTATATACACAATGAAATACTATTCAACCATCAAAAAAGATAAACTCATGCCATTTGGGGTGACATAGATGGAGCTAGAAAGGTTATGCGAAGCAAAATAAGTCAGAAGGAAAAAGATAAACATCAAATGGTTTCACTTATATGTGGAATATAGAACAAAACAAAGAGTCAGGCAAAACACATTGAAAGCTGACAGTAGCTCTGAGGCATCCAGAAGGAGAGGGAAAAAGGAGGGATAAAGCCAGTAGTTGTGGGGGTGGGGGGCTGGGAAGAGCACAAGGGAATATGGTGATGAACTGTGGGTGCTTTTGGTAGTGGGAAAACTATGGCAACCACACCTGAAGGGAGAAATCATGTATTGTCCAAAAATTAATGATATATGGAAAAAGTACTACATTTAAAAATATATAAAGGGAAAAATCCCTGAAAAAATCTCAAAATTTGCATGCAAAGAAAAAAAGGAAAGACAATGGCAACAACCTTCAAGGGACTAGACAACACTGTGTGCTTACAAGACACCTTTTACCATACTGAGCTCACGCACACTGTTGTTAAGTGCCAGGATGCGAGACTTAAAAAGGAATAGAAATTAGCCAGTGTTAGTGGACAGGAAGAAAAGCACCGCAAACAAGGCCTGGCCACTGCAACTGTCACCATTGCAAATTTTGAATCTTTGCAAAAAGAGACTTCAGTGTCACACATGTCAGTGTCTGAGAGGAAACAGTACATGGGTGGACTTTCTAGATACAACAAATGCCTAGTAGCAAATGAAGCTCTAGCTGAGAAAGTTCTTTAAGTTTGTATTTGTGAGTACTGTACACCCACAATTGACAATTTGGTAAAGATAAAACCCAATTTTTTTTTTTCCCCCTCAGAGACTCTCCTCTGCTCAGAAGCTGTTGAGTTTCTGTTGTGGCTTTTGGCAATATGAATACTGCCTTGTAGATGTGCTTTTCCTGGGATCATTGCCAGGAACAGAGACTTGACTTGTCTCCTATACTATGTCAGGTGCTAGGCTGTGGATAACCCATAGGTCCTGTTCTCTCTCTAGTGTTTTGATCGGTGGGCAACATTGGAGATCTGGTAGTAGCTAATCAGGACTTTTGATGCCCTGAGGGTATTACGGTCATTCAAGCAAGAGTCTAGGCTGGAGCTGTGATCGGCTCACCAACTCTGCCTGGTTCCCAAGAGCTCTGACCTGAGCGCGGGGTTACCCAGAACAATAAATTCACAAAATCATGTTTGGATCTTACTGTAACGTAAGATATCTTTTACTTTGAACTGGTAACTCACAAGAGCAAGCTTTTGGTTTTGGAATCTAACACCCTTGCCACTTAACACGCTAAGCAATTTATTTACTACTTTAACATAGTGAAATTCAACAACATTGAAAATACACGATTCTGATGTATATCTTGACAGATTACTAGTTCAATAAGTAGGTCTAGGTCACCACCCCCTCCCATGTTCAGCTTCCTTATCACACCTCTGGTCCTTCAATCCAGAAATTAGTATTTACCTAGTGAGATCTGCCTTGCTTTTCTTCGATATACTTTTACCAACTATATATCCCTAAATGCAAAGGTTCTATTTTGCCTTTATATGAATTTAAAGGAAATTATATAGTGGGGCCAGGGAAGGTATAGAGAGTCATTTCTTCAATATTATATTTGGGAGACTCACGCATGTGTGCAATTGTTTTATCACGAACAAAATGCCCAGTTCCAGTTCATTGAAGGTTTGGTTAAGCTGAGACCAGCCAGTGTTCACTGAGCTGCACTGCTGTCCAGACTCAGTGCCAACAATGCAACCGAAAGCCAATGTGGTCTCTCCACTCTGGGGTAGAATTGTACTCCCATACTTCTGGCTGACACTTTCCTTGATGAGTCTTGTTATATTTGTTTTGATTCTTGGGCTTTTGCCGATGGCCTAGCTATTAGTCTATCTCTTGGAAAACTGCAATCTGGCAAATTTAAGGCTCTCCTCTTTGAGACCACAAACTAGGGGATCAAATTGTGCTATTCTATGAACCACCCCTGAGTCACTCATACGGATGCCCATGGTAAGGGCTCATTCTGACTGATCCACACCACCTGGTTTGCAGACATTGCTGCTGGGACCCATCATCACACTGAAATAGCAGCACATCCACCAGAATGACCTGTTCAAGTGCATTCCATTGTGTTAATGCACCACAATGGTTTATGTTTCCTATTTGATGGACGTTTGGATTATTTCCAACTTTGGTTCATATTGATATTTCCATTTCAGGATTCATCCTTTGAATTTTCATTACTTGTAGGAAATGACAGGACATTCCTATTTAAATTGAAGACACCTCTCTTTGTTATTAGTGATACTTACACCAAACTACATCGTCTGTGTAATCTTCATCAGTTTGTTTTATTTGCCATGTTATTTGTTATTTTTAAATATATTTATTTAATAGATTCTTATAAAACTCTTACTAGCATATGCTAAACACTATTCCAAATACTTTTAACTATCAACTTATGTAGTAATCCTGACAACCCATTGATGTCATTATTATTAATATTCACATCTTACAAATGAAGAAATGTAAGCACAGAAAGGTTAACTTACTGGAGGTCATGGGGCCGGGGAGAGTCAACACCCCAGCCCTGATAATCAGACTCCAGAGACAATGCTGCCCTTCTGAACGTGTTCATATCTGAGCCAGGGATACCATATCATAGCCACAGATAACCTGAGAGTAAATAACCAGTCAGGGAAATATGCTGCACGTGTTCTTTGTAGTAAACCATGGGCAAGAAAATGGGAAACCAGATTGTTTGAGTAACAATCTAATAACAAGACTGTTAAACAGAAGAGACTTTCAAGTCAAAAATGGGAAAAAGAAACCATTTAAATACCTATTGACCTGAATTATCTCCTCACTAGCATTAATACACTTAGTCAGGAAGGGATCTTTCTCTACTTGTGAATTACCATATCCATGTGATAAATATTTAAGGCGAAGAAGGACCCTGATTTCTTGTGTTTATGCTCCCACCCTCATTCACCCCTAGTGTTCTTGAGGAACCTGCCTTCCCTGACCATTTATAACACAATCCAGTCTTGATTTCATGGGCCTCAAAGTGATACATATTAGTCTTTCCCTTTGCAAATTAGTTGAGAAGTCCACTATTGCCTTTAATGGTATTCTCCATTAAAGCCAGGTGGGGGAGCTCCCCAAAGAACTTTCTTTGGAGATTGTTGACCAGGTCAAGCTGTTATAGTGTTATAGGACAGGGAGAGGGGCAGCCCAAACCCGGCAAACCTGCCTATTCTAAATGGGTTCTGCCATCCGCCGCATCAACACAAAACATATGAGACTTTAATGGGAAGGAACTTTAATAAAACTAGGAAACAATACAGGAAAGGCAAAGAGTCTAGTTTCTAAATGAAGCACCCAAAGTTACCCGTCCCCTCGTGGGTAAAAGTCCATCCAAATGGGATTGGCCCAGAGCAAGGCCCCAAAGCCTGCCACAAGTCTACAGCATCTTCCAGTGGGGACCCACAGAAAAGGGCCAGAAACAACCAGACAAGCCCGGAAGGAAAAGAGCAAAATCAACATCAAGATAAAAGCTGCCATTGTCACCTCCCCATGGGTCTCACCCACATCTGTGTCACCCAGTCCACGACCAAAAGGCAAGCGCAGTTTCTTCACGTGTCTCTCGGCTTCATGCGCCTCCTCCAGGTCTCCTTCTGGCTCCATCCTGCTTCCTTCCTCAGTCTCTTCTGCAGCTTCTTCTCTCCCTGCTCAGCTCCACCCTCCCTTGGGTGGGGCAGGGAACCTCCCCCTTTCCTGGGGACCACCCTGTTACAAAGCTAGGAGGCAATTACCATGAAAAAAGTGAAGTCAAAATGCAACTTTAAGGAAAGATTGAACCTTGAGAAGAGTTTATCACCAAGTGAAAAAGACAAATGAACTAACCAAGTCAACTAACACTGAGGATGGTGGTCAATTAATGGCTTTGAAGATTTTTGGTTGATTTAACATCCTGGGCATTACACAAAGAAATGCATACTTGAATGAAAAAAATGCATAAATGCATAATTGAAAGAAAACTTGTTGTTAGAAACTGAATATTTGTTCCAAGTCTACACTGAGGTTAACACTATGCGAGCAAGGACCTTATCGGTCTTGTTCTGGGTTATATCCCAGTGCCCTTAGAACCTACAGTACACTCTACACCCAAGAAATATGCGGTGGATGAAGGCCCCTGGCCTTGACTTGCAAAGCAGAGCAGCAGGTTGGAGTAACTTAGCAGTGGTAAGTTGGAATTTGATTTATTGCTGGAGGGCAAGCTAGTTTATTGTGGGTTCCTATGAGCTGGCCACTCATGGGCAACTGTGACCTATTTTCTGTCTACAAATCACAGCAGAACATTCCTTGACTTCTTACAGAGTATAGCTTGTATGGCAAGGCAGGCCCAGGGACGCCTAGGGCACTGTTGAACTGATTACGTAACTATCTCTCTGGTGGCCTCGGGGTAACTCTGCCTGTGATAACATCATACTTTGCTGACGCAAAAGTCTCTGGGTGCATGGTCACGATGTCCCCTTCCTCAGCCTTGTTAAATTTTGTCCCCCATTCTTATCCTGCCCTGGAGATTTTATTCAATATCCCATTGTCGCATGATCAGCTTTCACTAGCCTGTACACTTTCAATAAAAGGCACAAGAACTTCGGCTCAAGTCGCAGAGTCTTGCCTTGCAGACCTGCTCCACGACTGCTATGTCCTTCATTGGTTTGCTGCAAAGTAGCAACAAAGTTCCTATCGCAACAGTTTATTACTTTAGAGACTCACAAATCGAGGGATTGCCTATTAAATGAAATTAAAACGTAGAGCAAATTCTCATACACCCTTACAAGTGATATAACTATTACCTTTTTGCAGGTAAGAGAACAAGTTCAGAGGAATTAAGAGTCAGTTTCCACCCTCTCTCTGTGTATCTAAAGCGGTTGACTACCTCTGTCATGGAGCCTGGAAAAATAAATAAAATTTATCAAAATATTTGTGAACACATTTCTTTAGAAGATGGAAGTACCCTTTATATCTTGAAGTAAAAATATTGCATTCATTTTATGTATAACATTGGCTATGAGTTCTGGTTGTAGAAATGGACACATTTCTATCAGCAGAAGTCTGATTAATTTCTTTTACTTAAATATATGTCTAGAGCTGGCAGAGAGTATACAAAGTGCTGTTATAGGCAGGGAATTTAAGGAGACAACAAACTGCAAAGTCTTAGTTCCTGTCATGTAACTTATTCTCATTTAGATAATAAAATAATAGAAATCATTATATATAGCTAATGTTTGCTGAGCGGCATGAAGTGCAATGCGGCATGAAGTGCTATGCATTGTTGCACTTAAACCTCCCTGCAGGCCAGGTAGTTTCTTTTATTATGGATTTCACGATTGAAGATAAAAATAGATTTGAAAGGAGAGCATGCAAAGCGGTACCTATGGTGTCAAAGAAAATAACCTTGGGATCCTGGCCAGGGTAATTCACTGTCCCCAATTTTGTTAGCCAATTGGCCACATCCCAGGGCCACTGATATGTTTGATATCTTTGCAAAAGTGATAATTATTAATTGCTGAAAATTTATATATAAGAATGCCATGCTGGGAGTGCTTGAAGGATAATTAATATCACTCCAAATATGATTTGGATCTTGAATAATCAAGTCAAAGTGAGAGACTGCCCTTTAGTCTTTTAAATATTTAATCTGTTAAGATCAGATGGCTAGTCAAATTATAACTCACAGAAGATTTAGATGGAACCCATTAGTTTCAGTCAGCCTGGTGAAATGAAATGCAAAAGTATTCAGTTGAAGACTAGTCGTAACCCAAACAAGGCACACAGGTATGTGGTAGGGTACAAGGACAGGACTGAACCAGACAAAAAGGGTTTTTCAACACAACCTGTATTAGTGAGAATTGCAATGGTAAAAGCGTGGTAGGAATGTTATAGGGCAGGGAGAGGGGCAGCCCAAACCCCGCAAACCTGCCTATTCTAAATGGGTTCTGCCATCCGCCGCATCAACACAAAACATAGGAGACTTTAATGGGAAGGAACTTTAATAAAACTAGGAAACAATACAGGAAAGGCAAAGAGTCTAGTTTCTAAATGAAGCACCCAAAGTGACCAGTCCCCTCGTGGGTAAAAGTCCATCCATATGGGATTGGCCCAGAGCAAGGCCCCAAAGCCTGCCCCAAGTCTAAAGCATCTTCCAGGGGGGACCCACAGAAAAGGGCCAGAAACAACCAGACAAGCCCGGAAGGAAAAGAGCAAAATCAAAATCAAGATAAAAGCTGCCATTGTCACCTCCCCACGGGTCTCACCCACATCTGTGTCACCCCGTCCACAACCAAAAGACAAGCGCAGTTTCTTCACGTGTCTCTAGGCTCCATGCGCCTCCTCCAGGTCTCCTGGCTCCATCCTGCTTCCTTCCTCAGTCTCTTCTGCAGCTTCTCCTCTTCCTGCTCAGCTCCACCCTCCCTTGGGTGGGGCAGGGAACCTCCCCTTTCCTAGGGACCACTCTGTTGCAGGAATCCTAGTACTTGCAGGTCAGAGTATAATCTTGGGCAAATTACTTAGTTTCTTTAAATCTGTTCCCTCATCTGTTGTATGGAAGGGAGACTGATTAACTACTTCATAATGTCTTTATAAGGACTTCACAAAATAATGCTAAGTTCCATTAGACATACCCTTTCAGAATTTCAACTTAAAGTGTAAACATTTCTGTTGTCATTTCAAATTTCTCTGTATTGTAAACATGGACACCTTCAGTGTATTTTAGACATCTAAGAGCATCATGTGTCTTTATTTTTTCTCAGGAAATTTCACAAAAAAATGAAAAAATGAGTGTTATGTTTTCATTGGTGTTTTAAGAGCAACAGTGAGCTGTTACCAGACCCACAGCAATTTGCATATTTTTTCCCCTTTCATTTGTCAGCCACCATTGACCTTAGGATTTTTCAGCAAATGGCTTTTCTCAGTCTGCCTTCACTGTGGACAAATCTCCCCAGCATCCTGCTGTGAGGCTGGAGGATGCTGGCATGAGCTGAACAGCAGCAACCTGGCTACTTGGAATATATCCCCATAGTATTTGTTTTCTTCATATTAGATATAAAAAGTCAATTAGTGCCTTTAGATTTCTACCAGAGAATAAAGGATCGTATTTTTTTAAAGGAATATTCATTTCAAAGGATTAAAAAAAAAGTTCATTTCGATGGAATTACCATATTTCCACTATGTAAAAATATGCAAAGATTTGTCAAATGGAAAACACTAAAACAGGCAACTTTCATTATGTTCCACTGCTGTTTCAATTGAGAAGCAGATCGATACAGCTAAACCAAAACAGGTAGCCCTATAATCTCTGGTAATGAGATTCGCTCTTCTATGAGAATTTAAAGGCCAATCTGACCACATTTGAAAGGCATTATCAGAGCATCTGAAAGATAGGAAGCTAAGTCCCTGAAACACAACCACAAAAAATGTCAATGTAGTACCCCGGAATTCTAAGAAGGATAAACAAGAGATTAGAAAGAAGAAAGGCAGGGAGTCCCGGGTGGCTGACGTCTATCTGGTGGGAGGAGAGAGACAATACCCAGAAAGGTGACAAGAGGAAGCCAAGGAGACTTCTTCCTTTGGAAGTTACTTCAAGGAACCCTCCAATGCAATGTCCTGAGATCCTCTGTATTATCTTATTCCAGTGCAGAGTTGAACATCAGACCTAATATCCTTTTCTTTATTCTCATCCTTTTAGTTCTTACTCCTTTTTTTAAAGACAGAGTGAGGAGCAGAACAGGCAGACTGACAAATACACTGCTGAGGGGAGCAGCAAGTGAGACAGGAGAGGAGAGGTCTGCTGCTCCATGTGGGCTAGCTCCCTGGCCGGGCATGGAACCCAGGCTGCAGTAGCTGGTGATAGCTTCGTAGTGCTGAGACTTTAATCCCTATGCCACCAGTGAGTTCTTTATTCCTTTTTTTGACCCTCCTTTGAACACTGAGCTTTTTTAATTATTTTTTTTAATTGAGGTGGCATTGGCTTACAACATTTCATATGACTAAGGGGACGAGCGTCACCCCTCCTCAGATGTGTCTTACCACACCACACCTTCCACCGAGGTTCCCAAAGCCAGTCACCATAGTGCATTGGGAAAACAGTGTTTTCTCAGCCTATTAAACATCGATCTGCCATATGATCCAGCAATTTCACTCCTAAGTATCTACCCAAAGATGCAGAAACATCCATTGGAAGGGCTATTTGCACTCCTGCATTCATGCAGCACTCTTGACAGCAGCCAAGTTATAGAAAACCATCTAAGTGCCAGAAAACAGATATGTGGATTAGGAAGACGTGGTATTTACACAGTGGAATACTATTTTACTATGTAGATTAGAAAAGATGAAATCTTGCATTTCGACCACATGGATGGAACAGGATGGGAGTGTGCTCAGGTCATAAGTCAAAAGGAGAAAGACAAAAACCAAATAATCATGTTGCAATGATGAACACTTATAACATGCAACACTTATTTTTCTTTCTTTACTGAGGGACCGTAGTTTTACAACACCATGTACGATTTAGGGGAATAAGCTCGCACCCACTGAACACTCATGCCTGGTTTTTAATAACCATCAACTACTCTATTGTTTGACTCCTCTAACTGCTTTCTCTCTGCTTCTGTGTTTGTTGTTGCTTCAGTGGGAGGGACCTGCTCACCAACTCTTAGCTTGGAATAATCCAAAAGCATTAGCTTGGTCATGAAACAGTCCTCTTCTCCTTTATTACCACTTACCAAACACACACAACTTTCAATCTCATTTAATAAGCCAAGAGTGTGTCCCCTACCCTACTAATAGTTCCCTTGTGACACATGGTCTCACACTGATCTCTTTCTTCACGGTGTGAGACTCTCAGTCTCTGCACATAACACGTGTGTGCTCATTCAGTCTGTCAGTGCCTAACAATAGAAAACATAAGCAGTAACTTGAGCTTCTATTTTTAAGGCATGTTCAAAGGGTGCTATTGTCACAAATAACTTTTGTCACTGAGGCTCTCTGAACCCAACTTTCCTCTTCTTTAAAATGTGAAGAATGATACCCACCTCTCTGAGAGGCTGTATGATTGTGAGACGATTGGGTTAAACATGTAGCATATAATGGATGGTGAATAAATTATTTCTATGTTTTTAACTTCTCTCACATCACCGATTCTCATAAGACAATGTTGAGCTCACTTGCTGCCTTTTTTTTTTTTTTAAGATTTATTTTACTTACGCATCCAAGAATTGGAGAGGTGTTGGGGGTGGGGTAAGAGGATTCACCAGAGACAGAGTGGGGAGCGGAACAGGCACAATGACTGAAATACACTGCTGAGGGGAGCAGTGGGGAGACAGGAGAGGTCTGCTGCGCCATGTGGGTCAACTTCCTTGCTGGGGATCGAACTCGTGCTGCAGTGGCTGCGAATAGCTTCATAATGCTGCATCTTAACCCCTTGTACCACCAGGGAGGCCCTGCTTTTTGTTTTGATTGATTGATGTTAAGATTATGACAGCTGGAATGTATTGGGCTAATCAACCTATTGTCTCTACCACATCCACTCCACATGGTAAATTATGAAAGTATTTATCTCAAGAAATCACTTAAATTGCTCATCAATATTTTATTTTTAAGAAAATGCGAAGGCCAACAATAATATAATGTACAATACTTCTCCGGGGTCTTTTAAACATTAATAAAATTATTCATGGTGTTATTTGTATGGATCAATAATTGTGAAAAGTGTAGCTCTCTATTTTCAATTTGATGAAGTCACTTATTATGAGTTATTTTATTTAACCTTCACTTTTATTTAGTGATTAACAGAACTGGAGATGGTGACAGCTGCTCATGGAGAGTATATATCAACACAGAAACTAGAACCACAAGTCTAGGAATGAATTAAGATAAAACCTGACATCTTGATATAAAATCCTCAATATTGGGCAGTCGTGTTTTTCTAGTAGTACAAGACAGGGCTTGAAAATTCATGCACCAATGATAGCAACCTTATTTAAAGAAAACTATTCCTCAACCCCAAAGCATCCAGGCTCTGAGTAGCTGATGTAGGTTATTATTTATATAGCACTTACTGGTAAAGAGGAAGGAGTGAAACCTTAGACAGACACTTAGACTTCACAAGGCGGGTTTTATTTCCGATGCTAAGTGCTGAGATGAAGTCAAGTGAGTGACTCAGAGCATTGTGATGGTCCAGCTGTCAGGCACGTTGGCTCCAGGCGTAGTCACCCATCACAGTGCCGGAGGGAAAACAGCGGGAGGGTAACATCAGGTAATTCCTTAACTGACACTACGTCACCACCAATGAATCAGAGGGACATTTAGTGACTTTCTCTTCAATATCTTGAAGTTAATTTTTGCTTATTCTATTGCACATATGAAATGCCCAAGGGATCCAAGGAATGGCCACTGCGTTCAGTCTGAAAAGTACCCAAACCATTTTCATAAAGATCTTGTTAATTTCATTCTAATATATTGACCTAGTTAATCTTTCTGGAAGCCACTCAGTTATTGGGGAAAGGAGAAGCCTGATTTTTTTTTTAAACATTTAACTTAGAGCAATGTTTCTTTTGGCTTAGGAATGTTTCATGTAAGAAAGAGCAGTCAGACAAGATACACAGCATAAAAGCATACACCAAGGCAGAGAAGCTCTCAGCACTTCCTATTACACCCAATCATTGACATGCTTTTTAGTCCAACAAGAGTCTTTTCTCCTATATCCTTGTTATTACTTATTTTGGAGCTTTTGGATATGCCACCTCCTCCAGGGAGCCCTTTCTAACTTTCCCTACCCTGAGTAGGTTTGTGCTGCATGATACCCTGTCCTCACCTGTCTCTATCTGATTTCTTAGCTCCTCTAAACTCTGAGACCTTTGAGATAGGAACATACTTTCTTTTTTGTCTTCCTTGCATCCAGCAACGTTTTTGACACAGAATTGCTTAATAGGTGATCACTGGCTGCATGAGCCATCTAAAGTTCTTATTTTATGGCTTTCCAGTCTATCCGTTTAGTCAAATATTTTTCTGATAGCAATGAAACATAATTCACTAATTTGATAGGTGGTCATTAAAATAACCAAGTCTTGGATTAGCTTATGATTTAGCACAGGGTCTACAAATAGTCCAATTTTAAAGTCTTGAATAGATGGTTAATTTTACTTTATGTTATGAATATCATTGCCTTTTACAACAGGCGTACAGTACACCAAGTCTTAACAAAAAAATGATTATTTAGATGGCAAAAAAGGCAATAATCTGTATATAGATTTCAAATCGTAGATTTTGAAATTCAGAACACAGGGGTGGCGTGTCATTTTCTCCTAAGAATGGAAAGTCAGGAGTCTCCCAAATAGGTAGGTGTTGCAATTGCTTCCGTGCAATGTGGTCAGACCAATAGGAGTTTGCAAAGAACTTTTATGGACAGTATAAATATTTTGAGCTGGAGGCATCATTACCAGCTGATGTTTTCTTTCCTCAGGACCAGCTGTTCTAGAGCAGCCCGGAGCCGAGCCAGGCATATTTGAGACTTGGATTGAACTCAGGACTTTAGAGATTTTGGCGCAGCAATGTCGGTGTTAGAAGAAACCCGACCGTTTGCTCAGCAGTTATCCAATGTCTACTTTACGATCCTTTCACTTTTCTGTTTTAAACTTTTTGTGAAAATCAGCCTTGCCATCCTTAGTCATTTCTACATCGTGAAAGGCAACCGCAAGGAAGCAGCCCGGATAGCAGCTGAGTTCTATGGAGTAACCCAAGGGCAAGGTATGTTGACAGTAATGCTCTCCTGTTTCCAGTGGAGTTTGACTATCCTTTTATCCACAGTCCAAGAAAACATCGAATGTTTTCTTTATGGTCTGCTTCATGGTGAGGATTTTGTAAATTTCTCTGTCGAGAAAATCTTTGGTAACTCACAACTTCAGAGAAAACTGTTGTGTGAAAATAGGAGTTAACATTATTGCAAAAAACAAATAAATGAAAATGTACTACTAAGGATAATTTTCTATTACTCAATATTTTAAAACTTTAAGCCTTGCATTTGCCAAGCCAGGGTTTTAGAGGTTTTAATTACTGATGGCGCTTCTATTGCCTTTTCATAGGTACCTGGATTTTTATGATTTTTAAACAAATCTTTAACAATATATAGTCATTGTTATTAAAAAGAAATTTGAAAGTTTTGTTTTTCACATTTTTATTTTACCATGATTAACCACTTGCTTATAAGTAAAGTACAAGTTTTCAAACATAAATATTTATGGTATGTGTTTTCCTAATGGAATTGTTGCTTTGCTCAGTTTATAGATAATTGATTATAATAGAATAGAAATATGAATTAGCAAATTTTTATGTGTGTAGCCAAGTAGACACATAAAGAAATTGAACTATGAAACCAAATGAGAAAGACTAATTTAAACCAAAGACTTAAAGCTTGTGAATCTTTGCAATTTATTTGAAGTTAGTTTTACTGGACCAATAATTTGTGAAATAAAGTGATTCTTTTGGTAGACTTCAAGGTCACATTTACGTTTCTCATAATCTTTTCATTAATTTCTGTTTTGAAAATAAGCAGGCAAGCTTGCACATTTTAGAACCCCGGATAACTTTAAAGTAGCTTAAATTTTCAGAAGCAACATTTACAGAACCACATAATTAAGAGAATAGAAAACAGGGGTTTTTTTAAAAGAGCGCTTAGAGGAGAGAACCTGCGTTCTTCAAATCTTTTTCAATCCGTGGAAAAAGTCATTTTAAAATCTAGGTAATTCTGTGGGTACATGAAATGCTGAGTAACAATAGAAAGTCTTTTGTGGTGTGTGCGGTAGACAACTGTGCATTTCTTTTTTTTTTTAAGATTTATTTATTTTTGTACAAGAGCTGGGGTACAGGTCAGAGGCGCGGGAGGTTGATGAGAGGATTCACCAGAGACAAAGCAGGGAACAGAAACACAGGCAGATGGACCGAAACACACTGCTGAGGGGAGTAGCGGATGCAACAGGAAAGGTCTGCTGCACCATGTGGGTATCTCCCTGGCAGGCCGGGAATTGAACCTATGCTGCAGAGGTTGTGGACAGCTTCACAGCGCTGCGCTCAACCCGCTGTGCCACTGGGGAGGCCAACAGTGTGTATTTCTCAAGGAAATAGTTCTAACGTAAAGTAAGGCATTTATGTGCTCATTCAAAGTGAGGAAAATCTAAAAGCCTATATGAAATTTCCACAAGGGAGGTGACACCCTGAGGGACAGGTAATATTTATTCCTTTACCCTCCAGCTCTGCTGCAGAACACACAAAACAATTTAAATGTCACCTACACTCTGTGACCCAATTGAAAATAAAAAATTCAGGTAGTAAATGGGATATTTTGTTTACAAAACAGCAAACACACAAAACTAGTTGTACAACAAAGACTATGCTTCTAGATACTAGACTAAACAGGTACCGTGACAGTGAGGTGGTCAAATTCTCCTGGGTAGACAGCAGCTTAGTACTTCACAGTCAAATCTTGTCTGCCAGTTATGAGAATTGCCATCCATGAAAATGAGAAATGTTGTCTAAAAATAAGAAACTTTTTTTTCTTTTTGATGGATTGACAAGGATTTTTGAGGTAACCATGGAAACTCCTTTTTGCTCATATTTACAAATAAAAAGAACTGGTTGTCCCCCCTCTTTAAATCTGATCTCAGGGTTCTTATGATGGAAATTTGGAAAGTCACCATAACCCATAAAATGGCCTCCCTGCTCTCGCTGGCTTTTCTGAGTCCATGTTGGGTTATATCAGAACTCCAGGGTTATGTCCCTAAAAGGGAAAAAAGAAATCAACACTCACTCATAGAAAACACTTTCCTGGGACTGTAAAATGGGAACGTAAGATTTTTAAAATGTTTGTTTCGTGTTGTGTTTAATGCTAAATCTACTTAACAAAATCCCCCCTTCCAATATCTTGTATTCATGTATATATTAATGCCATATTAATGAATTAGTACTAGACTGTATTAATCTATATATTAAACAATAGGATATATTATTATTATAACTTTTATTCGATGTAAGTACATGAGGTCTCCAATTTTCTTCAATATTATATGAAGAACAAGTACTTTGTAAACTTTTGGTTGATCTCCTACATCTAAGAGTTAATTATTCCTTGAACAGGAAATTATTATTTTATCCATTTTAACATCGCTTGGTCTTTTATTTACTATAATGAAACAATTTTAATTTTGCTTTTGTATTTATAATTTACTCATAAGGCTTAATTATCTTTGTTTGATCTAGCAATTTCCTCCTTCCTAGAAAAGATTATCACCTTCATTCTACCTTGAATTAGGTTTCTCCTTCCTACTTTCAAGGCTAAGCCAGATTGCTCCCCAACATTTTTTGATGTGCAGTTGGTCAAATTCCATGAAATATGAGATGATATGTGTATTTTCATGTCTTTCATAATCACAGAAGACCCTGTTGACAAAATCTTGGATGTCCTCCCCATGAGCAATAATATTTCTGTGTGAAATAAAAGGAACTTGGCTTTCTAGCTAAATAATAGCTAAAATAGTTTCAGATTATTTCCTTCTTAATCCCTTTGCCATTCCAATAAACATTACAACTCTGCCTTTTGGATTTTTTTGGTAGTGAAGCCTTTTATCAATTCCATCTCCACATTGAGGGCACTTATTTGTTATGCTTTTCTATGAAACTTCCTCCTGTATCTTTTTTTTTTACTGTCAAATAAATGTCCTGATACCATCTCTGTATATCAGAGGTCTAGTCTATTTTTAAATCTAGCACTAAATTTTGAGATTGACAGTGAGACTAACAGGAGCTGAAAGGTGTTTTCAATTCTAATATCAAACAGGGCTGAGCACACGTGAGATTGTGGAAGGCCACAATGATTTCATGAAATCACACAGAGCCTGGAAAAAGCCATGAACTTCAAGAGGCAGCTTCTGTCTCTGCTAAACACAAGTTTTTCAAGTTCTGTCTTAAATTTTGAAGAAAGTTTAGTTGTTTGATGTATGAGTGGGCAGGGTCAATTCTAGCGAGACTGCTTGTTTTTGAACACCCTGCAGTATCAAGATATCAAAGAAACATAATTTTAAAAGTCAAAATACATTGTCTCCACCTGTAAGTAGTTTATATTCTAATTGAGAAGATAGTATAGCTATATGTAAAAATTATTTTCCAGGTAGGTTATATATCAGATGAGTCTTAAGAGTAGACAGTTCAATTTCAGCTCTGGACTTGAGAGATAGCTTTATGGAGAAGACAGATTGAGTTGACCCCAGAAGTAAATATAAGCATAGATTTAGGGATCCCCACAGATTATTAAGAGAATGTGGATGTAACTGGAATAGAATGTTAGTGCAGTAGAAAAGTTATAATAAATTGGGCATGTGTGGAAAAATTTGTGTAACAGTCTAAACAATTCGATCTTAAACGTTGAAGCCAGTGGTTGTTACTGAGTTTTTGGTATGAGTGAAGGTAGGAAATGACAAATAGTGTGTATGTAAATGAGAATAGATTTCTATAGCAGAGATCTCTGGCGTTGAGCAGTAGGACAGGCTTCAAGTTGGCAGGCCAGTCAGACCCTGTCATAAAGAATGGGGGACCTAGACCTGTTTAGTGGTTTTGGATAGAAAAGAAAGAATGACAACAAAAAATAAATACAGGGGAGAGAGAAAGAACCTGATACCTTTGAATGGCATCAGCAGAGGGAGCAGATAGTACCTTGGGGCACCTCAAGGTAACTGATTGCCGTCCACAGTTAGATCTTAATATATTTAAAGCAAAATATGTAGCTCTCATTCCCACCTATGGCCTGCAGGTGCCTCTCTTTATCATTCCCCTTTTCCTCATATACCTGTCCCTTAAAAACGTAAAATAAGAAAAGAATATCAGGCAGAAGAAAGAGAACCAAGCCACACAGGCAAGTCTGCCGTTCCTAGCTGGTGACACACCTGGGAGGGAGACCCTGGGCTACCGGGTGAGCCTGGCACCTGTCAACCTGTGGTGCAAAATAAAGGCAAATCAGGAAATAGAACTAGAGTCTAAATTCCAGAATTGGATTTGATTTATTTCACTATTCTCTTTGTTCCCCCTTTTCATCACCAAATCATCTTCTGATTACAATTTGGTTCCCTGTCTATATCTGTCCATAGACAAAATGTTTTGGATTGCCCTCATAAATGTTTGAATCCATAGGACATTTATGGCTTTCACTGCAAACTAATACATATATTTTTTTTTGCTTTAAAAAATAAAATTCGCATCAGTTTTTAGCATTCAAGTTTCAATGGTACAATATCAATGTCTTTATCTACAACAGCATCCTCACCACCAAAAGACTAGATTACAATTGACCTGATATCTTTTAAATAAATTGGACTAACGTTGCATTAGAACATTATATGAGTCTATGATCTCTTGATAATCAGTCTTTAGGATTTGTGCTCTTTGAGTTTTAAGTCCTCCTCTGAGATGTGTGTTTGTTCCAACTTGGCTGATCAGGTTTCTGAGCCTCCAAAGCCAGGCACCAAATTTTAGACTGGAAAAATCATCTAGGTAGTGTCTCTCTGTAAGGCTGCTTGAAAAATAATCTTGTGACGCTTAACCCCTTCAGGGATTGGAGACTTCATGTTTGAGACTTTATGCAGGACATAGAATGTATGTAGAACCCTCTGGTAGAATATTTGTGCTTGTGAATTCAAAATATTTGGTTTCAGGGTTAAGCAAGGTGCTCTTTTATTTTATTTTATTTTATTTTTTGACAAATCAGTTGTTGACACTTGAAAATAGAATGTAGTATAAACCTGTATCACAGTCAAAGGAAACAGTTCTTGTTATTTTGAAGGGTCGGAAAATACCTAAAATATTATATAACATTATTTTTTCTCCATCAGCAAAGTTCATTTTAGTTTAAAAACATTTTTAGGAATTTTACTTTATAGCAAATGCCAACAATGGCAGCAGTAATATTCATTATACCTGTCTCCAAGGAGTAGCTTATTCCAAGTGATTTTTTTGGTGCTGCTGTTTTGCTTGTGTGTGAGGTTAATTATGTTAGGAACATTTTTCAGAATCTCAGCAGTCAAATATTTGAAGAGGCAAATCTGTAGGATGACTTCTTAGGTGGTGTTCATTACGTAAAAGTGCAAAAATACCCTAAAGATGTGAGAACTTTTAAATAAATTTCTATACTTAGGTGAAAAACTCCATGTAAGTATAATGCGAGACAATAGACCTCTCTTCTATGATAGATATGATAAAATAATCAAAAGTGCTCTGAAAAAAAATTAAGGTTTTTTTTTTAATTTTGTTCAATTTTGTTCAATTTTTTCAAAATTTCCAGACCACTTTTTTTGAGGACACAATTATAATGCTGTGAATTAAAAATGTAATCTGGGAATAAAGTTCCAAGTTAGCAGAGACTTTTTTTTCATGTTTTAATATATTAATAATATCTTCCCTCTTTCCAGTTGGAAAAATGCATGAATATTTGGAATTAAAGAGCTTGGCATAAATGATGAGAGCTCAGGAGGTATCAGTTTTTCTAGGAATATTTTTCTTAATGTCTTTTGTTCCTTTTTCCCTCCCTTGAGGCATTTAATTTTTTGCTTACTTACAAGGTTTGCTTACCTATCTTCTTTGTCAAAAGCACTATGCTAAGCATCAAGGATAAAATATATTTGTCTATTGCTTAAGTATGTATGGTCCAGGGAGAGACAGAGAGATAACCAACAATTAAAAAACATGGCAAGTGCTCTTTCTCAAGTTAAAGAAGGAACAATGGGAATACAAACGAGAAAGTACGCAGATAAGAATGATTCTGCCTGGGAGTTGTCCATGAAATAAATACTAACACCAGACGTTCTCTCCCATGATCATGTATGTGTCACCCATGCTGCCCGGAGCCTTCCAATGCCCCACTTTCACTCCCTACTCACTTCATCGCTTTTTAACTAGTTCAGAGGTAGGCGTCCTGGAAAACTCAGAAATTTCTTTTATGCTCTTTTGGAGAGAAATGTTTTCCTGGACAAGCCAGGTGGTTCTGGCTGTTTGGTAGGGAAACCTGGGTGTTTCTGAAAAGGTGTTATGATAAATTTGTAGGGACACGTACAGTGGCATGCCGTAGCAAATTTCTGATCACTCTTTATAGTGGATACCAAGGAAAGCATCGAAACATCTTAACCTTCAGCATGATACTAACATTTTCCACCAAACTGTCCTTCTTCAAAGCCTCTTGCCCTTTTATTTTATTTTCTCTTCTTAACCCCACGCGACTGAAAGGAGAGGCCTGCTCTGCTCTCCACTCTGGCTCTGGTGAATTCTCTCACCCTCCCGCGCTTCTGTACCCAGTGCTTGTATAAATAAATAAATAAAAATAATAAATCTTTAAAAAAAAAAAAAACAGTAAGGAAAATCAGTAACCGTGAGGAGCTGAGCCAACTAGTTCAAGGATTTGGCTTTTTTCCTTTATTTTCTCTTCTCCTTTCTGCCAGCTGGGCTCTCCAGGAAGAAAGCAAAATGTCATTTTTCACTGGACATTTCTTGCAGAAAAACTTTTCTTTTTTTCCACATGAGGAAGGAGATTAAAAAAAAACATTTTTAAAATAAGTATATCATCTGGAAATAAGGATGTAGAATTATTTACTGAATCATCACAAGACCTCAAAATCAATGGATGCCTATTTATATTATCTGGAGTTCTAAGCACAGACTAGCAAGCTATTCCTCCAAGAGCTTCCAGGAACGCTTATTCCTCTACCAGGTATTGTGTGAGGGTGACTAAGCCTCTATTCAAAAAATAATAGATCACAAATAATGATTTGGTCCTCTCTCTTCAGGATGAGACCTTTCAGGAACACTTGTTCCTTTACCAGGTATTGCGTGAGGGTGACTAAGCCCCTATTCAAAAAATTATAGATCACAAATAATGATTTGGTCCTCTCTCTTCAGGATGAGACCATTGGCTGTAAATATTAGCATTGGGAAACAAGTGAGGATCCAACTGATAGGAATACTAAGGCTGTTAGTTGCAAGATCTGAGGGGCCAGTTTCCCTTAATGATTCACAAGACTAGGTGTGAATCAACCTCAGGTCAGAAATGAGGTTTTATTACTGAAAGTTTGGCAGGAGTGCAATGATGGGTGGAGACCTTTCTTAAAACGGAATGTCTTGCAGCAACATCAAATTCTGGAGCGCAGCTTTTCTGACTAGACAGCAGTATGTAATGAGCCCTGGATGCTTCTGGACGCAGCTCTCTCTAGCCTGTCTGACTCTTACAGAATCATACAGACGATACAATACTGGCCATTTGTTTTAAGAAACGACAGAGATCCAGTTCCATGCTGTAATATCAGAATTTTTATATTCTAACTGGCATGTAATTTGTCAAAATAGCTAAATCCTAAATAGCTAAAATAGGTGCTTTTTAGGCTATATTTAAAACTTGGCAAAATACATATACACATATGTACCATATACACACATATATACCATAATGTGCATCCAATTGTGCTTAAAAAACAGTTTTTAGTAAATTACTAAATTTTTGTCTTATCATGTACTTAATACTTAAAAGAGACCCTTTGGGAAAAAAACTGTATTTTATAAATATAAGTTTTTCATAAACTGCATTTTTTAAACTGAGGAATATCTATGCATTGCCTTTCTAGTACTATTATGTGGTTAATGTGGTTGAAGGGGAAGATGAGATAAAGGAAAAATAAACATCTTCTTCAACATAAAACAAACCCTTTGTTTCTCAAATTCTCTCTAATTGATTTAATAAGCGTATTCCATGAGTCGCTGTCACATATTTTATTTCTAGGCTTTGACTTGACATGAATATATAACATTTCTAACAATAATGTCATTTTTTTTATTGTACTGTCCCCAAATCCATATATACCGCCACTTTACATCCTCATAAGGGTGCTAGATGGTATTAGACCTCTTTGGCAAAGAAAGAAACAGAAACTAAATAGAGTTTAAAAATACAGAAGAACTTGTTCATGCCTTTTGGTCTACTTCCAGGAAAGTCCAAACAGGAGCTTGTTCTTCAGAGTTGCTTCTGACATCACTCAGTCTGACCATTTGTGGGATGTCTTCTCTTTGATCCATATTAGGAAACAAGCAACATCTTTTTTGCAGGGCTATTTCTAATCATATTGGGTTGTAGTCCAGCTCCCCGAGTCTGTAACCATCCTAGGTAGACACGGGATTACTCAAAACTTCTGTGCTTTTTTCTCTACATGCACATGATATCCTCAACAAATTCAACCCTGACTCTACTGTAAGTCAGATCATCAGCAACTTGTAAGCCTTGTGAAGACAGGGATTCATTTCACCTTCGGAGCTGGGAAGGATGTCTAGTGTGTAGCAGGTACTTAATAAATATTCACAGAAGGAAAAATTAAGGAAAAAGAAAGTAAGGAAGAGAGAAAACAAGGGCAGTCAACTTAAGTAAATGGGTTTTATTACTACTTTCAATCTGGACATTGCCTATTATAATCTTGTCTCACTCAGTGTTCTGCATCCATATATACTGAATAAATGTTAATGGATAGAACCTGGGAGCTAATTATCAAAGAAGAATTAAGACAGAAAAGCAATACTAAACCAGAAAATAAATCTATAATCCATGTCCTCCAGTCCTTCTTCTTAATCAAACTAATTGTTCCTTTTCCCTGATTCCTTTTAATCACATCACTTGCCATCAGCTCTCCCTCCAAAGAAAACAAGGCATTTTCAGGTTTCTTTTTCGCTGGAATCAATTGATGGCTGTAAAAATCTTCAAATATCTTCTTCATCTTATGTTAACTCAAAGATTGCTTGCCTTTTGATAAGGAAATGCTGCTTGTCTACATCTGATGTCTCATCTTAAATGAATGCATTTTTTATTAGTATTTAGAACTTCCTGAGCCAATCTTCAAACACCATTAAATGGTTTTCTCTTGTTCATTTAAAATTGAATGCTTAGTATGGTACTTCAAAGTATGTATAGCAAACAGAAATCACCACAAACACCAGAATAATAACTGACAGGAGACAGCTTTTTTTTTCCTCTAAGGCAGATCAGAAATTGTCAAGTGTTAGGATGTGTTACAAGGAAGGATAAGACTCCTTTGACAAAACCGCTTCATAGCACATGCTGAAAACAATACATCAGGACTTCAGTTCTTTGCCATTTAAGTTATCTGTATGTTACTCTTATAGCTCAGATTTTCTCTAGAATCTCTTTTATTTTGCAAAATAGTAGGAATGACATCAACCAAGAAATAAGAAGTAAATCAAGCAATAATCAATCTTGCTTTTGCCTGTCACACAGTTGGTTTCCTTGCACAGAGGTAACCAGAGGCATACGATGAAATAAATGATCTGCTTCAGTGCCAGGAACTTTCTTGGGCTACTAAGGTTAAAAAAAAAAAAATAAGGAAAAGAGAGCAGGAGCCCCCTGGAGTATGGAAAGGCCTCTGTTTGAGGACAAGAGGACAAGGACAGACTGAATTCAGGTCACCAGGAGCAGGTCCCCAAAGACTACGTGAGGTGCCTTGGCTTACCGGGTTGGCATTGAGGTCAGCACCCCAGGGCTCCTGACTTCTATGTTCTCTGCTCTTAAGACATATTTCTGCAAATATCAGCAACATGGTGGAAACCAATGCCAGCAGATCTCTGCAATTTTCATGAAAATATCAACTTAAAACACCCAAGCTATTGCCAGCCCGTAAGTTTACCACGAGCCCATCAGCAGTGGTGATAAAACTATTTGTGGCTAGAACTCTGGGGAGGAGAAGGATTAGGTATAAAATGGTTCTTACACTGAGTCCTTGTCCGTGGTGCCTTTCAGATTCTCTTCCCAACAGCTGCTGTGCTCAAACCAGAGAACACAGGTGGCTGATTTCATTCCTTGTATGGATTGTGGCTCTGTTAAATCTCTAACTGGCAGTGGGTAGAAACAGAGCGTCATGCATGAATACAGAGGGCCCAGAGAATGAAAAAGTGTAATTTTGGATGAATAGTAGACACCTCATTCTTTGTTATAAGCTGTTCTAAACATATACAATTTATTTTTTTTTAAGATTTATTTATTTATTTATACAAGCACTGGGTACAGTCAGAAGCTTGGGAGGGTGAGAGAATTCACCAGAGCCAGAGCAGGGGACAGAACAGGCAGACTGATGAAATACACTGCTGAGGGGAGCAGGGGGCTCAGCAGGAGAGGTCTGCGCGCCATGTGGGACCCTCCCCAGTGGCCGGGATCGAACCGGCGCTGCAGAGGCTGCGGGCAGCTTCGCAGCCCAGCACTCAACCGCTGCGCCACCAGGGGAGGCCCAAACATATGCAACTTTAAACTTATTCCCAGAACTGTATGATGTGGCTGCTTTGGTTGCTAGATTTGTTTGTCCCTCCCACACTGTATTCGCTCTGGGTTAGATGCGTCTGCTGTCTGTGTTGAGTAGCGATCTTATCCACGCAAAGGGCACAAGGAGGAAGCAATCTCCTCTTGTCTGGCTTTGCTGAGCGGCCTGGGTGACTGAGGACTCCACCTGCCCACTTTCCATCTCAGCTTCTTTACCTACAAAATGAAGGGGTTAGGCAAGATCAGTGGGGTTTGAATCTTCTTTGGCTTTTAAAAGCCATCCACCTCTTATTTTGGTGATGATGGGGAAGCTCTGTCTGTGAAGCTGGTGGAGCAGAAGCTGCCCAGTTGGGAGACAGAGACCAGGCTTTTCAGGTGTGGGCCCAGGTAGCTCTGTGGGCCCCGCGGGGTTCTCTGAAGCCATGTGCACGTCCCTGAGGCAGAGAATACCTATGTCCACTTTGAACTCAGAAACTCTATGATTCTTTCATGTTATTCCGACTGTTGATGAGGCACTTTTATACCAGAGAGGCTTTTAGTACAAAGAAGTCAAGTTGCTTTTTGTGAGTGTCTCATGCCCGTGACCCACCTGCTCTCTTGCAGAGCACGGAGAATGCACTCAGCTGAAGTGCCCAGAATATCTGGCTCTGAAGCATCAAATAGCACATAATGATGATTATTTTAGCACAGTTCCTGGGGGCTTGTAGGCAGATTTTCACCTATTTATGTCAAGGATCACCCAAGGTCACATTGCTGGCAATTTTACTTCCTGGAAAAATTTAAAATAGGTAGTGATTGAGAGGCGCCTGCATCATTTTAACTGGGATGACTGCTCAGTGTGGCTGCTTTCATTTGACAGTAGGCTAAAACTGAGATGGATCAAAAGGATGATCATTTTATTTTTTTAAAGTTTTTTTTATTTATACATACAAGAGCTGGGGTACAGGCCAGAGTTGTGGGGGATGAGAGGATTCACTAGAGACAGAGTGGGGAACAGAACAGGCAGACTGACTGAAATACACTGCTGAGGGGTGCAGCGGGCAAGTCAGGAGAGGTCTGCTGTGACATGTGGGTAGCTCCCTAGCCATGGATCAAACTCATGCTGCAGTGGCTGTGGCATGCTTCATAGGTTGTGTCTTAACCCCTTGCACCACCAAGGAGGCCCCAAGATGATCATTTTAGATGAAGACTTCCTCTCTGCACTGCATGTGAGGTCTTGTTTCTGCAGAGCTGTTCCAGATTTAAATTATAGTTAATAGTTTAGAGTGATAATTGACAATTAATAGGTAGCATTTTTGTATTTTGTGCTATAAAGAGAAGTAACTGTAGGTGCAAATGTGGTTTCCGTGGGTTGCCCAGACAACAATGAATTTGTGTTTTTGGCTACAAGGCATGTGTTGCTCCAAACTTATGCTCAAAAGATGTTACTTCTGCAGACAAGATTACAGCTATAATTTTACCCCTTAACATTTGAGTGTGAATAAAACTTAGGGTATAAACAGTGTTAAAAATTAATACATTATTAACTTTGAGAGAAGGAGGAAATTTATTATAAAATTAATCAAATCAAAGAATTAAAGACAGAGAAGAAGTATCAAGAAGATAGAAAAATACAAAACACAAAACTAATAAGGTAAATATCAAAATATATCCATAATTTAAATAACTATAAATTGAGTTCTCTAGTTTAAAGAGAACAATTTCAGGTGGAGAGTTTGAAATATCCAGCAATGTATTTTTAGAAATGAACCATTTAGAACAGAGGGATTTGGAGAAGTTGAAAATAAAAAGATCAAGGAAGATGTATCCAAGGGGAACCCAACTGAAAGTACTGTTATATTAATGAGGTAAGACTGTAGGCAAGAATCTCTCTCTCTCTCTCTTTATATATATATATATAGATATATATATATATACACACATATATAAATATACGTGTGTGTGTGGATAATTCTAACTACTCACCCAATAAAACTACAATTCTAACTACTCACCCAATAAAATTGCTTCAAAACATAAATTTTAAACATGACGTAACTACAAGGAAAGAGAACATTTTAATAAAATTCTCTTAGCAATTGAGAAATTAAGCAGATTAACTCTGTTAAGTATGTATACATGGAGAAGAAATTAAAATAGGTAGATCTAATTGAGATATGAAGCTCAAGACCCATGATCTCAGGTGTTCCTGGAGGTCCCCCATATTTTTGCTGTTCCCCACTTCACCTTCAGTTCTCTATCGACTGTCAGCGCAACAGCTGTGGCTTCATCTTCATGCAAAGACAGCAACCTAGCAGAGACTTCTTAACCCACAATTGTAGAAAGTATCACTGGTATGAATTTTTTTTCATTCTGTGACATTCAGAGTGATTGAATCTTAACTGATACATTACCAAAACTCAAAAAGGTCAGTACAAGTAAAGAAAATTATACTCCAATTTCACTCATGAATATAAACTGCAAAACCTTAAGTAAAATGTCAGCAAGCCAAATCCGGCATGAGAAATCAGCTTTCTAGGAAATCTATTATGATAAGATTTCCTATTTTAAATTACATCCCGCCCCATAAATTGAGCTGAAAGATAATATCCTATTAGGAAATACAATCTTACTTCTGCAGAAGCACACAAAACAGTAAAAGTTATCTCGGGCTTATTTTGAAGACAATCCCAGCCATATCACTTATTAAGAATGAATTGGATGTTGGCCAGAATCGATGTGGGGAGAACAGCTAGTAATTATTACAGTGCAGTAATATACAGTAGCTGGTCTAGGCCTCTGACTCAAGAGAGATAATGATAGTGGAAATGAAATTCAGGAGGAAAAATGGACACAGTGAAGTAATGGGTTGTAGTATGCACATTTCCACGTCAACACATGAAAACTCTGAGGTCATGACAAATTTATGAAGAAACTGTCAGTGTAAGACTGTATACTACATAACTGAACGTTTGAGAACTGCCATCATTTCTTTGTGAAGCTGTTATTTACCTAGGGGGAAAAAAAACTTTAGGTAAAATTCAATTTGGCTTGAATTCAGTTCGGCCCAACAGACCTACATCTGAGGATAGTCCAGTAATCTGGCTCCAACCACTGACAAAACTTCTACAACCAAGGTGTTGATAAGAGCCTTTGAGAGACTTTCTTGTTCTACATTATTGCTGTTCCCAATTACTTAAGAATTACTTCTCCCCTTAAAAAAAAAAATTGTAGGCCTCTTTGATAACCTGGAGGTTAAGTCTCAGCACTATCACCTCTGCGGCCTGAGTTTGATCCCCAGCCAAGGAGTTGACCCACATGGCAGACCTCTCCGGTCTCCCCCTCTGCTCCCCTCAGCAGTGTATGTCAGTAGACCTGCCTGCTCTGCTCCCTACTCTGTCTCTGGTGAATCCTCTCATCCCCTGCATCTCTGGCCTACACCCCAGTTCTTCTATGCATAAAGAAAGCTTTTTTGAAAATCATCCTTTAAGGAATTATGCTCAGTGAAATAAGCCAGAAGGAAAAAGAAAAATGTCGGATGGTTTCACTTATAGCAGGAATAGAGGGGAACCAAATAAGACATGAGTGTAAAAAAATGATAACAGTACAAAGCACAACAAAGCTAAAACAGACGATTATAAATCAGAGACATCCTGCAGGGAGGGGGATAGGGGAGGGGAGGGGAGGGATCAGAGGGAGGGAGGGAGGCGCACAGGGGACTGAGGTGATGGTGATGGTGCACGGGGTGCATTGGGGAAGGAAACTCTATGGGGACTCCACCTGAGAGGTTGGGGGTAAGCAAATATTGTTGAAAAATGATGTAAAAAATAAAAATAAATAAAATAAATGAAAATAAAAATCATCCCTTAAAAAAAATTTCTAATTTTTTCAACTTTTATGTGAAAATGGCTGCTCTGTTACGTACGTATTCCATCAGTCAGCGTGTCTCTCTCTGCAGCCAGTAGACGCCCTCATGACAGAGACACCCATGCATTTCTAAGTATGTCCTTCTGATTTGTGGGGGGTTTTTTTGTTTTGTTTTGTTTTGTTTTTTTTTTGCTTTATTCTCTTGGGTTGCTTGGGTTGGTTTGATATTGTTTGGTTGTTTGCTTTGCTTTGTTTTGTTTACTAAGTGACAAAGTTATATCCCAGATGCCAAGAAACCAACAACTGTTTTATATACACCATTGTCACTAAGCAACTAGGACCCAAGAATATTTTTGGGGTTTACCAGTAACGGAAGTGCTTGAGATTTGTGTATTTAAATTATTTTTTTAACTTCACTCCTAGATTGGAAGACAAGCTTAATAAGGGAAGCAGGAACGTTACAGTTATGTCTACAGTACATACTTATAAGAATAATGTCAGAAAAACAAATTTTGAGGACTAGCTGTCCTCGATTCTAATTTATATACTAATTCATTTAATTCCCCAGAAATCCTGTGATGTAGAATTTTTATCCCACTTTTCCAGATAAGGAAATTGGGGCACCATGAATTAATTTTCTCAAGATAGTAAATCTAGTATTTGGCTAACTGGGATAAAAGCCCAGGTTTGGAGATTTGGTTGTAGAGTTGAGGTTTCTAATCAGCACACTGTACTGAATGGGTAGCTCTATTAGAAAGTGGCTTTCCTGAGATTCATTAAATCAAATGTAAATAAATTGCTGATGCACATGAAATTTATAAAAAGCTGTCACATCAATGTGAGCTTAAGATTATTATTTTATGTATTGTGGTTGAGAAATAGAATTTCTAAAAAATGGACTATATATTTTCTTCTATGTGTGGCAGAAATCTGGAGAAATTCTCAGCCTTGTTTTCAAAAACATAATTGATATGTTTGATTAAGTTTTCTTTGTTTATTTTTTCCTTCACAAAATATCTTTCATTTTGCTATCTTTCCATTAATCTCAATTTGCAGGTTAGCCAAATGCTTTCTAGGATACCATGTTAAGAATAATAGCCACCAGAGCAAAAAAAAAAATATGTTTTCCTTAATTTCAACAAAATTTTTTGAACTTCATAAAAATCTTAGTAATGGAAATTTCTGTGATAACATCATATCCTCTGTACTGAGAATTTGCTGACCTCTTACAATTTATTTAATTTAGGTATATGTAAATCAGTTATTTTATGGCATTTCAAGCAGGTATGGGGCCACCACATCAGATCAGTGATGGGAACTCCTGAATCTGTCAGGACTTTAACAACTTTGATTCCCAGATTCATAAAGGTTGCATAGACTGTGATCAAGGTTTATACAGTTTTAAAATGCTTCTCTAAGGTTTAATATTCAAGTGAGCAGAGACTGTACATTCTTTACATCCCTAGGACATAACGCTTGGTGGCTATCTAAGAAATACTGAATGAAGGTGAATGAATGAGTGAATGACATTTGGCCTCCTTGTTCATTCATTACACAACTGTGACTATGCTTTATTAGTTAGAGTTCATGTATTTTTTTAAAGATTTTATTTATTTATTTTTATATAAAAGAACTGGCATGTAGGCCAGAGATGTGGGGAATGAGAGGATTCACCAAAGATAGTGGGGAGCAGAACAGACAGATCTACTGAAATACACTGCTGAGGGGAGCAGCAAGACAGAAGAGGTCTCCTGTGCCATGTGGGTAGCTCCCTGGTGGGGGATCGAACTCAGGCCGCTTTGCCTTGGTGGGCTGTGGTGGTGAAAGTGCTGAGACTTAACCCCTAGGCCAACAGGGAGGCCCTAGTTAGAGTTTATGATGATGTCTGTTGGTATAATCATTTAGGTATTTTGAATTAAGATGTATTTTATTATTTTCCTTCTTCATGTGGGCATTATTTGCATCTTTTTTTTTTAAACTTTTTTTTTTAAGATTTATGCATTTATTTATTTACTTATTTTATTTATTTATACAAGCACTGGGTACAGTCAGAAGCACGGGAGGGTGAGAGAATTCACCAGAGCCAGAGCGGGGAGCAGAGCAGGCAGAAGGACCGAAG
The DNA here is from genome assembly GCF_014898055.3 of Talpa occidentalis. Lineage (NCBI taxonomy): Eukaryota > Metazoa > Chordata > Mammalia > Eulipotyphla > Talpidae > Talpa > Talpa occidentalis. The sequence continues at coordinate 138,529,901 of NW_023604295.1, read as the reverse complement.
TATACTGCTGAGGGGAGCAGCGGGCGGCAGAAGAGGTCTGCGCGCCATGTGGGACCCTCCTCCGGTGGCCGGGGAGCAGCCGGGGATGGAACTGGCCCCGCAGAGGCTGCGGGCAGCTTCGCAACCCAGTGCTCAACCGCTGCGCCACCAGGGAGGCCCTATTTGCATCTTATAAATAATCATTTATGTTATTCAGTGTATTTAAAAATATTCCATTCAGCAACATCTTTTATTTTATAATGCTATACAAAATAATTTGAGATTTTATCTCTCAAGATTAACAAAATTTTGAGTATGATGGAAAGCACCTTATGAACACTTAAAGGAGACGTACTCTTCCTTGTGATAAAGTTTCCTGAACCAGGAAGATACAGGTAAATTTTCCTTAAAAGAGCAGCCCCTTACCATTTTATTTCAGGTGCTACTGTAAAAATATATTTTTAGAAGCATATGATATTATTTTAAACCTTATTTAGTAGATTTTATATTATCCTTGCTTTTTAAATCAATCCAAAGATGGCTGGCAAAATCAGAAAGACCTTTTTATATAACATTTATTTTCAAAGCCATCCACAACTCAAGCAAATAAAATAACTTCCAGCACAGTGTTTAGGCACTGCTGATATATTGTGACTTTGTAACGATCCCAATCATATTTTTTCTGCTTCTGATTTTCAGAACCTTATAGCCTAGAGGCCTTTCCTAACCACTCAACTCTATCTCAAGGAGGAAGCCACAGATGTCAACCTTTTTATTAGAAGTGAATGACCCTTGACACAAAGGTTAACTGCTAAATAACAATCCCTCTGTCTTCCCCAAGATACTCCTGTGTCAGGATTGCCCTCAGAGACCTTCAGTCCTCACGAACCATCACGAAGCCAACAGATTTAGGTGCTCATGTTTAATAAAATAGAACAAAAAAAAAATAGAGTGAGAATAGCATCGAGAAATGACTCATAAGAATTGCAAGTATGTGTGGTCTTGTACAGAAGTCCGAAACCAGGACTCCAAAACTATTTTTCAAGGGTGGACATTTGGCACTAACAGATAAAAGAGAATTTAATATACTATTGTGATGATTTTGTGATTAAGGCAAAGATTTTATCTCATTCTTTGTGAGTCCTTGGCAATATAGGAAAACGAAATATTTTTTAAGGATGAGAAACTTACATTTTTAAAAGGATATTTAGAAAATGTAGATATTATAGACTTTGTCCCAAGATAAAGGATTTCAAATTTATATCAATTTAGGTATCCCTGTAGAAGGTAGATTATGAGCCGAACTACTCCTTAGAAAATATAAATTGCCAATCTGTGTTTATGATATTATGAAATTGCTGTTTTTTGTAGTAATGATATTGTAGTTATGACTATAAAGAGCCCTCCTTTTTTAGAGATAGATACTAAATATTTTTGGCTGAAATGATAGCATGAGGTTTGCTTCTAAATATTCTTAGGAATGTGTGGGGAGTGGGGTGGATTATAGGTGAAGCCAGACAGTCCTGAGTTGGTAACTGCTGAAGCTGGTGATGAATCATGTGTCTACGTTTTCCTTAGTAATAAGTGGTCAAAAATATGAACTTGAATCCACGTCAGATTTCATCTCACGGAGGAACAATAGTTCATGATCTAAGACCCTGTACTTAGGAATATGCCCCTCAAAAAATCTCTGTGGATTACTCATTCACAAGTTGACCTAAATACCACTTCTTGGAAGCAGGAACTTCTTAAGTTTGGAACCATTTGTGTGAATTAAAAAAGAAGTTTAGATTTGTGTCCCAAATTTAGTTTATAAACGATCAGGCGATCTACCTTTATTTCCCCCAGAGTTTCTTGAAAAAGTTTATTTGCTTCTAATTTTGCCTTGCATGATTATGTAGATTTCTACTGGAATCCTCTAGATTTCAACTTTCCATGTTGAAGTATCTAAAAGTACTAGGATTTCTTTCCTCCATCTCTTTGATCATTTCAAGTGTCCTCCTTTGAAAGTTGTATCATTTTCTTACCTTGAATTGGTGACCAGACCAAACAGAGATGCCTGTGTTTTCAGACACACTAGTGTTGGGATTACAACTACTCTTGGGAATGGAATCCCCCTGTCTCGTGATCTGTATCCTTCCTACAAGGTTTAAAGTATGTTTTTGTCTCCCTGGGTAGGAATAGTATACCATCTCCATTCTGTTTCAGATGCTTTTCTGAGATATATGAGTTGAGTCCATCATCTTCTGTAGAACATTATTTTTATATTTTTCCCTTAGTGATTTATCTGATATTGGTTCTCTTTAATACTTCTGCCTTCTCACAGGACGCAATGATTCCCTGCCACTTATCCAATCCATTTTCATATTTATACTAAGGAAGATGCTGGAGTCTTCTATCTCTCTAGAGATTTCACAATGCATTCTTGTTTACATAATCATAGCTACCCAGCATTCAAGTGATTCTGTCCCAAACAGTCATTGATTGTGCATTCTTTGATATGAAATTATACAGACAAGCCTACTCGATCGATTCAGCTTTATTACTTTCTCTAGTAAATTAACCATAACAACATTTCACTTCCACAGAGTAACTTTTAAAACTTACTTTTGCTCTTGATGCATTTGAAATGTTTTAAAGAAGTAATTACTATCTCCTTAGTCCTTCTGATTATTTGTGTGTTCTATTACATGTATTCTGCAGCCACACATGACTCAGTTACTGAGTATGTGGTTGTGGTCAAATGCAACGGCTTCCCTCCACCCCATTATACTGGAAATGTGTTTGTCACCCCTCCCCCCAAGGGCCATAGAATGCTGTTTTGAAGTATCATGGGACTTCCACATGCAAATTACTCTTTAACTGTTTCTGAATGTCTGTTCTTTAACTGGCGCTGTGGTTGACCTTTGAAGTTGTAGGTATCTGTACTCAGACTCCACACTCAGGGCGCTCAACTACAGAGGAGTCAGTCACAGAAGCAGACAATTCTGATATAAGATGTCCAAAATTGGGCCTCCCCTGGTGGTGCAGCGGTTGAGTGCTGGCCTGCGAAGCTGCCCAGCAGCCTCTGCAGCGCTGGTTCGATCCCTGGCCGCAGGGCAAGGGTCCCACATGGCGCGACAGACCTCTCCTGCCGCGCCCACTGTTCCCCTCAGCAGTGTATTTCGTCAGTCTGTCTGTTCTGTTCCCTGCTCTGCCTCTGGTGAATCCTCTCACCCTCCCGCGCTTCTGACTGTACCCAGTGCTTGTATAAATAAATAAATAAATCTTTAAAAAAAAAAAAAGTCCAAGATTGCTTTAAGAACAAATCTGTCCCCATGCTTGTAGCAGAGCATCTTATGCTTATTTTCCACTAACAAAAGGAAAGGGACAAGCTGAAAATTAAAGAAGCCTAAAATTGAAATTTCTTTTAAAAGCAAAAGTTAACCGTGACCTTTACTCTGTGGCTTGTGTGGCTCACGCTACGGGAACAAACTGGGGACAGAAGCCAGGGGTTAATGGCAACCGGCTCATGTGAGCAACTGGACTGATAGGCCTTTCACAGACCAAACTTGGCCTTTTCTAAAGTCACCTAGAAATGTGACCCTCCCCCCCTTACCAAGTGCCTCAGCTGAGCTGGCTCCCAGCTCCAATTTTATTGGGACTGCCTGTCCTTCCTCCGTTTGGTAACAGAATATGCCTGAAGCTCAAGTACCACCTGGCCAGTGAATGTTGGCCACAGACTCTGAAACAGAGGCTGCTAGAACCAGAAATGAGTTCTTATCCACATACTTCATTTTAGAGAAAAGCAAAGAGGTTTATTATGCTTTGTGTAGTTTGCAGTTTGTAGGATTAGAATTTAATACAAGACAAGGAGGTGATATTGTTGGTATTCATCACCGCTGACTTTTTTTTAAAAGATTCATTTTATTTATTTATATATACAAGTACTGGGGTATAGGCCAGATGTGGAGGGGGAGTGGAGAGGGAATTCACCAGAGACAGAGTGGGGAGCAGAACAGGCAAATAGACTGAAATACACTGCTGAGGGGAGCAGAGGGCAAAACAGGGGAGGTCTGCTGTGCCCTGTGGGTCAGCTCCCTGGCCAGGGATCAACCTCATGCTGCAGTGGCTGCTGAGCGCTTCATAATGCTGAGACTTAACCCCTGCACCACCAGGGAGGCCCTCATCAGTGCTGACTTTGAGGTACCCACTGGCAATGCAGTACGGCTGGCAGTGTGAACAGGGTAATGTACAGAAAGTAACTGTACCTGTGAAATATTTTTTCTCTTACCCAGCTTGTTCTACAAAACAATGCCCCAATAGTTTTATACTGTCTATACCAACCAAAAATAGAGACTAAAAAATAGTGATTAAAAAAATAAAGATAGAAACTAGGAGAATGTGTAGCCATCTTTCAAGACAGATCTCCAGGTCCGTATGTTAACACCATGTAACTGGATCACCAGCCCAGCTAAGCCCTGCAGTCCTGTTGGTGCTGCTGTTGACTAACCCCGGGGTGGCTTACCTCCCTTAGCTCCGCATGCCAACAAGAAATTCCAGGCACACGTTTGGTTTTTCCTCCTCTCTCTCCAGACACTCTTTCCTCTGCCTTTTAGGGTAAAAAGTTAGCTGGATTTAAATGAACTGTTGAAGTCGTTTGCTATAGGAGACACGGCTAGAAAAACCCCAATAGTGAGCCGTGCCTGCATCAATAACAGGATGGTGATTCTGTACTGAAATTAATTCTCAACTTCCATCCTTGCAAGAGGAAAAGGTTTAATGCACATACACTAATACTGAGGATGAAGGAAAAAGCCTAACTCGTCAGGTTCTCATCACTGCTGAGTTTCTGGCTGCAACATTCTGTTTTTATCAAGGAGCAGGAGCAATTTTACAATGGATCTATTTGTAGATAATTCAAATAGGCTTTCCTACCTTAAAGATAAGCATTTCTGTTCTGTTTCCCAGTAGTAAAAACAGTTTCACCCATTTTTTTTATCCTTTCTGGATCATGCAAATAGTTAAATACTTCCGACTGCTGGCCAGCACGATTCTAAAAATAGAAAAGGCTACTGCATTTCTGGCCCATCCCCCACTGGCTCCGACCAGCCTCGCTCCCAGTGTTTCTGAATAGAGTTCAATATCGAGGCCATCGCCAGTCAGCACACTGCAATCTTTGTGAAGGTCTGAAGGGAAGGGGAAAGGTGGTAGAAATCCAGTTGCTGATATTGCTCCTGGCTAGGGCTCTTAGGACAGCTGGGTGTTGCAGACAGAAACATCAACCACGTTATGCCCGCAGATATTGCTGTTGAAGGGAACTGCATTAAGCAGATCCTCACCAAAAGAAGGCTAGTGAGTGTAGAAGAATGTTCTTCTAAACGAAAAGCTAGCTGGGCTATTCTGACCAGTCAAGGTTAGTAGACAGCCCTTGCCATCTTTCTTGGTAGCCTGAAATAAACGATTTTGACCTGTTTTTGCAAATGCTAACGTTAAACTGTGGGTGCTTTCCAGAATGTGGATTGTAAATATATAGCATCAGTGTATTTGCACTCTTAGTGTTGGAAAATGCCTCTGCGGGATCACTTTTATGATCGTATATTAAACATGAGGGTAATTGGTCTCTGGGTTGTATACATTTGTGTTCAGCAGGTGTTTCTATGTTGGTATGGAAACAAGGAAAGATGATATTAAGCAAGAAATAAAGCTGGTTGGGAGCAATTAAATAGGGAACTTTTGACTCATTTAAATTGGATCAAAAAATAAGAGCATGATTTTGGAGAAAATGAACAATTTTCTTAAAGTGCACTGACACTTCTTCAAGTTATTCATTTTAATTTAATAAAAAAATAGAAAAGGTGTAAAGTAGAATGAGTACAGTACCAAATAAGAACTACCTGAGGAAATCTTTTTATAAATGAGTAAGATAATGCAATAGACCACCAGAATGGTTGGTGGCAGAGTTAAATGTTGGGAATGCAGAATCAGAGATGAAAGTGAGTTTCTACTTTCCATGATGTTTTCTTACCCATATAATAGTTGGGAGTGTGAAAAGTATTATTTTTAATTTACTGTAAATGTTAGAAACATACAAAACCTATTTTAAAATACGTTAAAATACCACCATTTCTTTAAATATTGAGAGAGCAACCTGCCTGCTCCCCCCTGTCCTGAAGTATATTTCCTTTTCATTATTTTTTCCTAATACAATGATCAATAAAAATTAAGAGCAAGTCAGCGTGGATAAAATGTGGTTGACTCTGAAGATAACTGAGCAAGTCAGCAGTGTTTATTGAGCAATTACTAAGTCCCAATCACTGAGCAGATGTCTGGAAGCAATATAATTAGACTCATGAGGAACCTCATGCTTCTTAAAGTCCAGGAAGAATGCAGGCAATTACTGCAGGAATAGACAGTCTTCTGTCATTTTTTAAAACGAGGACTAAAATATGTAAATAAGTATGTGACTACAGGTCTGAGTAGTTTAACAGAGTAAGATCATGTGACAAAAACTAAGTTAATTCTGGGGGAATATCACATACTGGGGAGCAGTGCAGCACTGCTCCCCAGGAGGTCGAAATAATCCATAGAATTCTTCTGCAAATCTAATTTTGTGTAAAAACAGATTCATACAATCTTTTTTGACATAGTTTAACCATACTGAAAATACCAGAAAAGAGAGATGCTCCATGTTTTGATTTTAAAGAAAGAACAATGGGACAATGACCATACGATATTTTTAAATAAAAAGTTTAAAAGCAATATGAATAAGAGGTAACATCTTGATTTCAAGATGTGTATTTAGGAGAAAGTTGGGAAGGATATACTTTAAATATAATAAAATGTAGCATTATGAAAATGCATTATCACTTTTTGTGTTTCACAATTTATTGTCTTAATGTCACCTGCCACTTTTATAGTCAGATAAAACCATAGAGCTAACATTGCTGTATTACTGGAAGCTGCTATTATTTCAAATATACAAAAAAGTAGAAAACAGAATTCTACAGTTCCTTTCATTTTAGGAAGTAACTTTTAAAAGAGTCAATTAGTTTAATTAATCACATAATATTTACTTAAACCCATGGATTAACAGCCTACCAGCTACACTGTAAATTCTGGGATTGAAATTTCATTGATCATTGGAAAAAACTGAGTTTGCTTCCTGCTTTTGTCACTTTACTGATTATAACGAGGCAAATCACTTTGTCTATCTTGGTTGGTTCAGGCGGCCAAAATGAAATACCAATCCAGATTCCATCACACCACGACCCTCAGCGTAGTGGTCATGGCAGAACCACGTCCTGCCGCTTCTTAGGAGTGGCCTGAAAACCTGTCTCTTCTCTCTCCCTCTTCCTCTTTCCATCCCTTGTGCTCTTCCCCTCTCAAGTCCCACCTCTTCTTTCTCTCCTTTTCGCTTTCCTCTCTCATCCTACCAGTTGGCCCCCTGTTCTGTCATCCCACCACCCCAGGAACTTACCTTTTCAGAGAAGCTGATTTCATGCGTCCTCTGCTGTTGGGTTTTTATAAGGTGCTGTAAAGCCAAGGAGGAAGAGCAATAACCAAAGAACCAAGAATCAAAGTTATTCTGCCTCCTGGCTAGAACGTGTAGTTAAAGCTCATGGGGCAGATGTCTGAAAGTCACTGTTTAAAATGAAATTTGGATTATATTGGCATATTTCAATTTGTTTGCTAAGAGTTTGACACTCAACAACACTATGATGTAGATAGAATTATCCTCTGCTTCCTGGCGGAAAAAAACTGAGGTTCAAGAGGTTAAATAACTTTCAAAGTCACATAGTAAGTATCTGTGCTGGGGATTTGAATTAAGGTCTGTCTGACCTTGTCCTCCGTGTTCTGTCCACAACACCAATGATCAAGAATGGCTAACTGGGATGACTGAGTAATCACTCCCCAAAGCAGCACTGCTTCTTTTTTTTAAAGATTTATTTATTTTATGCATACAAGAACTGGGGTACAGGCCAGAGGTGTGGGAGGTGAGAGGATTCACCAGAGACAGAGTGGGGAGCAGAACAGGCAGACTGACTGAAATACACTGCTGAGGGGAGAAGCGGGCGAGTCAGGAGAGGTCTGCTGCACCATGTGGATTGCTCCATGGCTGGCAGGGATCGAACTCGCGCTGTAGAAGCTATGGACAGCTTCATAGGTTGCGTGTTAACCCCTTGCGCCACCAGGGAGGCCCCTGGAACCTTCTTTTAAGAAAAATAATATGAAATTAGAAAGTGTCCGTACAAGCTAGGGGCTGTGAGCTTAAGTTTTATGGCAAACCCACTTCACTGTTGGCGTCTTTGGTAGCTGAGAGAGCTCTGCCAGTAGTTTACACTCTGATTCATGTTGGAAGATGCCCCTTGTTCTCACCCTTTCTTGTAATTCCATTTGAGAAAAGTGCTGAGCCTCTCCCATTTTGAGAGACTAGGGAAAGTGGTGTGACCCAAACTCAGAAAGCACCTCTAAGTGAGTTTGCTATGAGTCTCTCTCCCTCTTGTGTCCACGGACTAAGGGCAGGAAAAGACACCAAAATTAAAATGGTGTCATCAGAGCCAAGGCAGAGACCTTTATTGTTAATGCTTTTATCTCATGGCAGGACCCATGACATCAGGAGAAAAAATAAGTGAACAGCAGCAATTTCTCAGATAGATGAGAGTGGTCAATAAGAAAAGACAGTTCTGAAAACAAATCAGATTTTCTTAAGTTGTTTTTCTTTGAGAGGTGAAAGATCACATTACAAGGAGCTTAGAGCTCCTTAAAATGGCCGAATATAACTAGCCAATGACGAGGGATTTTTTTTTTATGCTGATAGAAAAAAGAAATGAGTCGGATTTACCTCAGCAGTGGCTGGCTTGAAGCCCCTTGGGGAGATGGTGATTTAGGTACGCTATAGAACCTTATAAAACTGCATGCATCTAAGAAGGTGAATGTTTTTACTCTAGCAATGCAATGTTTGCGGAACAGGGCAGACTTTCCCTGTAAATCATAAACCAGGATGTCTGGGAACCAGGGCTGTTTCTAAATATAGTCAGAGTTACCTCCTGTGTAGCTGCAGAGACCGAAACAGTAGGCGTTTGATTAGCATGGTGAACTGCAGATATTTTGTAAAACAATTTCCATAATGAATAATTTATCCTAAAGAGTTCAATTGAACACTGATTTTTAAAACTCAGAAATCCATTTAAAGTCTAAAAAGACTGTAAGATTACAGGAGTTGTTCTATATGGAGAGATTTAGATTTTTTAGTCTTGGAAGACATAAATCTTTCTAATAGAAATCATATCCATTGTGAGATATAAGATGTTTAATCCTGAACATATTTGAATAGAAATTTGTGGAGAGGGATGAGGACTTAAGTCAAAACAGAAACTGGAATATGATATAGTATCTTTTGCTTCTCACATGTTACCAGATTAATTACAGAAATCCTCCTAAGGAGCTACAAGGGAGCAAATGAGGCAGAGTTGCTTGGGAGTTAAGTAAGCAGAATTCAAAACAAACAAAAATATCTTCATTGACTAGTCTGAAGTATGACTCCTTCAACAGAGTAATATATTTTTATTTCTTATTGCTTACTTAGAGGAATGTAGGAGCAGTTGTTCATTATTGGTTTAAATACATTTATAAAGCATTCGATTATTTTATTATTTAGTTAAGCTCATAGACTGAAAAACACTTGTCAATAGATGCTTGTTATTATTTCTTAAGTCTCCTTTGGGAGGTAAAACATTGTTGCCTAAGATTCATATTAAAGTCTCCCTTATTTATCCATTGTGTTTAGCAAAGAATACCAGGTATTATAGGTTATGCATTTATATAGTGGGTACTTTGCACACTCATTTCTAAACCTCCCTCAATCCAGTGCTTTTTCCCATTTTAATGAGGAACGAGAATCTCAGAGGTTAGATGACTGCATGATGTCGGGATGAAAATGCAGCCTGCCTGGCCCCTCAGCCATTTTTTCTCTATGAGCTTCTGGGCTCTAGACCCCATCTCATTTCTTATTTCCTCCTAGTCTCTATTCCTTCCTCTTCCTCCTACTGCTTCTTCCTTCTTTAAGTCATAATGGCCCAGCAGCGATCCCAGGCAGGTGAAGGGAGCTGAGCTCCTCCAAGCAAAACCGAGGAAGGTACACTTTTATAAAGCCTCTCCCCTGACTGATGGGCCAAGGAATCCCTCATCCAACATTGTGTGTTTTCAGTGGTTATTTCTTTGACCACCCACCCACGCTTTCCTGCAGATAGCTGTGATAGCTATCTTTCCTGCAGATAGCTTTTATGCCAGTGGAGGTCATGTTAATAGAAACAATGGCAAATGCACATGCATGGAATCTGACTTCAGCTTTTTTCTCCCCACCATGATGGAAGAAGACTTGGTGATAAAGAAAATGACAGTGAGGACAGAAAGCTATGTGACAGTCTGGGGAGAAATCTGGGGGATGGGCTATGGGGTGGTAAATTTGAATATTTACATTTCTATATTCTGGCCCATGCGTGGCCTGTTTTCTAAATGATTCATCTCCCTTTTCTCATTTTTTCTTGCTTCGAACACCAGCAAGTCATTCTGAAATTGTTCAGAAGACTAATGCAATCATTTTGATGGCCACATTAATATGCAAAACAGGAATATACTTAGCTGCAAATAGGGTTAGCTCTACTGCCCTGCAAAGGTCTTCATAATATACAATAAATGCATCCAAAATGAATCCAAGAGGCCATCTCTCTAGACATTTTTGCAATCCCAACCTCTGTTTAAATGCCATGTTATTCAGTGACAGTGACAGAACAGTGATAATGAACAGGCGTCACATAATCAGCATACATGTTTTAGAGATAAATTAAGGATAATGAAATGTATTAAGGCATTATTCGGGGGGAGAATCTGATCATTATAAATATTATAAATGATTATTTATATTCAAGCATATATTTAAGCATTGATTACTTAAAGTCAATTAATTTACTGCTGCTGTGCTGATTAAACTGAATTTAGTGGTTTCACATATGCAATCTGTTTGGATAGTTACTGTCATCATTTCCTTATTTAAATATTCACAATGAAAATTGATATATGTTCTGAAGTCCTCCAGCATTTCACTCCACAATCAAGTTGTTTCATGATAAAACAAGCGGATGTGTGTGATTTTTCAAAGCATTAAATTTTATCTTAAAAGCTGGAATTCAAAATATGGTCGCCTCCCCAAACAATATTTATGATGTGACTTTTGCATTTTTTTTAGTGAAAACATAATACTCCAATTTTATGGCAATACTTTCGTGCTACCAAGTCTTGTCCTGCCAACAAATATTAATTGATGTGTATTATTTCGATTCTGCTTTTAAAAATAATAAGTGTTGCATTAAAAAAAAAAAAACCAGATACACAAGAACTACTAACCATAGCTCTTGTTCAGTTGAACATTTAAAGAATTTGAAGTCTAGCTTACTAATTTTTTTGGAATTAGCAAGAAATAATGCTAGCTGGAAAGTTTAATATATGTTATAGAAATTTCCTTACCTATATCTTTCTCATATGTATACATATTATGTATTTATCATATATATGTGCATCTTTTATATATTCACATAGAAAGATACATACAGAGAGGGACATATAGAGAGAGAAGGCAAGTGGGAGATACAATTTAGTTTTCTTTGAGCTTAAATTGTTCATAATTTTATTTTTTAAGTGAGGAAGCCATGGAGAAGCTTAACAATAACATATATACCTTTTGTATACCTGGAGACCCAGTATGACTGAATAACTTGCCCAGGTGGCTTAAGATGCTACCTTAACTAGCTTAGCTAGGAAAAATGAGGGTGGAGCAACAGTGGAAGTCAGCTCACAATTTTGTAAGTCAATTACCCTTGTTCTAGGAGTAGAGGTAAACACAATGAAGAAACTAGGTGGCGATTGTACCATCTCCAGGGCAAATTCTGGCAGGTATTTTTTAAATCCTTATAAATACTTGATAAGATTCCTTTTCATTGCCATTTTCCCTGGAAATCAAAGTGCAAAAAAAAATCTGGTAAGGGGGAATCTGAGTGAATGAAATAGGCTTAGAAAATTGTAAGAGATGATTAATAAGGACTGGGCACAATTACAGTTCTAGGAATAGCTAAGAAACAGAACTAAATATGAGAAAAATAACTTTTCATTTTTATGCCACCAAGTTAATGATGATTTTGAGACTCACCTGTAAATTTAGTTTCTCTGACTTGAGTTATTGCATTTCACAACTTCCCTACACTATCACTCAGTGCCCATCACGGGAAGTCTACCCCGTCACAGCAATTGCCTATAGTTGTTGCTAAGAAAAAAATGAAATACACCACTGTTCAGATTAGAGGGGGTTATTTTGGAAGTGTATTAGAAAAGAAAACATGTGAATGGCATAACTGATAGCAGCAAAAGTAGCTCCCCACAGAAATGTATTGCATTACCATTTACAAAAATGCTTAGAATACTCTGTGTGTGTGTGTATGTGTGTGTGTTGAGAGACAAGATTGCACAGCTTAAAATATTTTCTCTGAAGTTGAGTCTGGGGTTTGAATTTACTGATCTTTTTGGCTAAGTTACCACAGGAATGTTAATTAATCTTTCTGAGTCTCGGTCTCTTGCTAGAAAAGAGTAGTCCATACCTCAAAAGATCATTGTGAGGATCAAAACAACTAAACTTAAATGCAACCATTAGTATAGGACCTCACATATGGTGAGAACTGCCTAAGGATCTGTATTTTTATTTAAGCAAACATGTTATCACTAAAAAATTAGTTTTTCTCAATACCACCACTGTCTCTCCAGAGACTTCCAGTAGCACTTGCTTCTTTAAACACTGGTTCTCAACCTCTATGCACTGTCTATGATGGTCCCCTTTTAAAGAAGTTTGAGGGTTTTCAGCTGATGGAAGCTATAGTTTCAATGTCTTTTTTTTAACTTTTTTTTTATTTATGCATACAAGAACTGGGGTGTAGGCCAGAGGTGTGAGGGTTTGATGTGGTGAGAGGATTCACCAGAGACAGATTGGGGGAGCAGAACAGACAAGTCTACTGAATACACTGCTGAGAGGAGCAGTGGGTGAAACAAGACAGGTCTGCTGCACCATGTGGGGCATCTCCCTGGCCAGGAATTGAACTAATGCTGCAGAGTCTGCTCATAGCTTCATAGTGCTGTGACTTAACCCCTTGCACCAGCAGGGTGGCCCCGAGTTTCAATATCTTTTGAAGGAGAAAAAGACATCATAATAAAACAATCCATCCTAGGAATATATTTTATTCACCATCTATCTTTGAAAAATAGTAATTCAAATGTACTCAGCTCTGCTTTCTCTCTGTTGGAGGAGGCTGGTTGTATTGTCTGTTCACAGTTGGGTCTCTCTGACCCAGAGACACCCATGTGATGGGGACACAATCCCGCTGTTTGAAAGTAAGCTCTAATGGCACAAACCAATTTCTTCCTACAGATGCCAGAATTTTCAAAATGATAGGAAAATTGACTTTTTCCCCCAAAAATGAAACTTAATGTATTTGAGATTAAAGGAAGAACAGAAAATAGTGTTGTGGAAAAAGCACAGACTGCAGATGTCGGAAATGAAATCTGGAGAGCCAGGAGGATTCTGAGAACACATTTCTCAAAGCTCTAATGCTTAGAAGACACCATGGCAACATTCAGCGCCATTCAGCTGAGTCTCCGCATGAATGAATCCATGCATGTTTCAAGACAGTTTACATTCTGAAAGGCTACTCTTTACCAGTTTTAACATAAATATAATCTATGCTAACTTTGTGACATTAGCAAAATGCTGAGTCTTCAGTGTGGTTCTCCTAGCCCCACATCCCCACGAATATGCTATTGCTATATCGTCATAGTTAAAGTCAGGTGTTGTCACTGTCCCAGGAAGCAGCTCATACGTCCCCTGCACTGAAGTCATCCTGCAAAAGCCAAAGGGCAAAACAGAGATGACAGCTCAGGGTTGGAACTTAGCGCGTCAGTTCCTCTACTTCTGATGTGTCTTTTACAGCTGGTCAGTGTTTTTTTCACCAGAGCACAGGAGGGGCTGGGGGGTTTCTGTGCCACCATCCACCAATCCTGGCATGCAGAATATCAGTGACCTGTGGATAAGTCGTTGGCATTTTTGGCACCATCTCAAACATCAATGACAGTCTGTCTCTTATAGCCTATCATGCCCCCTTTGTAGGGCCTTCCTGGACTGTTTCACGTTTTAGGACTTGGGGCTCAGCTACTTATCCTCCTTGATCTTGTTTCACAGTCCTCTACTTCAGGATCAGGGCATTCTGGGGGTGCAGAGAGCAAGCGGATCAAAAGGGTGGATGGGGCATATGGGGATTCCCGCTGCTCCCCTTGCTAAAATTGCAAAAAACAAAAAAAACACCATATCTTTTTCTTTTTCTGGTTTCTGTCTGAAAACCTTGAAAGATAGGGTTATTTTTCAGTTATTTTTTGGGGAAAAGAGGAAGATCTGGTGATTTTAATCTTCCTCTTCTTTGAAGGATATTTCAAAAGGTGCAGGGAGTCTGGGGTCGGTTGATTCTAGGCCATGCAGCACAGGCCTCCGGAAACGGCCTGCTTCCTTTAAACAAGACCCAAATTTCCTGGTATCTGGCATAGGTGACTTGGTCCCCTGTTGCAACAGAATCTGCACCGTTTATAAACCATGGGACTTGATTGTGCCTGTTAGGGTTTACTTTGACTCAGATTCTTGTGTCTTTCTTTTCTGGCAGGTTCCTGGGCAGACAGGTCCCCACTGCATGAAGCAGCAAGCCAAGGTCGTCTCCTAGCTCTGAGGACATTGTTGTCACAGGTGAGTTGGCCCAATGATTGAAGCGTGTCCCTGCCCCACGAGCAAAGAATGTCAATTATCAATTCCATTCACAAGCATCAAAACTGTCTCATACATTTTAGTTATCTTATTTTAGCTCATCCATAGTCAAGTCTGAAATTCTCATTTCTCTTTGAAATGTCTTTCAAATGCTTAGAATTTCAAATTCCTCATATAGTATAGTTGCTTGTCAATAGACATTAATTTATTAGTCATTTTAAATATGTTTTAACTTTGTATGACATGTACAGTTAATGGCGACTTAGTCAGGGGTATACAACATCCAAAAGGGGGTCATCAGACCAGGCGCATTAAAAAAAACACATCTTTTTTTATGTTACAATAACCCATCACATGTGGTGGACAGTTGCTTGTGAAAGCTATGGAGCAATTCCTTCTACAGCTACCTGCTCATCAGACACACCGGAGGAAAAATAGAAAACACAGATTTCTTGTAGAAGGCAGTCTGGCTTGGCCTGTGAATTTTTAAATTTCCCAATGTGATGCCAAATGGGCTTTCAGATTCAAAAGTCACTAACTTGAGGCTTGTCTGTATTGAGGGGAAAGGATTTTCCCAGGTGGGTATGACAGAAGGAAGGATAGTATCATTCAGTTTACACAACGCTACCTGGATTCATGTTGCCACTTGAATCATGGTCTATCTGAGCCTCCCTGGCCTCATCTGGAAAAGAAGTGTCGGATGAGACACTACCTTCCAGCCTTCCAGGTCCAAGAGGACCATAGGACTACTTGGTTCACCTCTTGATATTTAAAAAAAAAAACAAAAAACAACAACAGCCTGTAAAAAGGTCAGTGATTTCTAAAGGGCAGTTCCTCTGAGAGTGACAGGCATTTCCTTGAGAGGAGACCAGTCTTGGGATAGTTCTCAACATGTATCTATCTCATATCCACCAACTGGCCAGCCAACAAGTCAGAGGCTGCCCACCCCCCAGCACCCCCTCCCTTGACCTGAAAGAGAACCTTGACCTTCGCAGCTACTAGGTCATCTGGTCACTCCAGTGCAGTGCAGTGAGGACCAGTTAGGACCAGCTCTCCAAGTCCAGATTGCTGCTCACAGGTTCAAAATCACTGAAAGGATCATTTGAGGGATCTTATGAGTTGCCACATGGGCAACAAAGATCTGGGGTGCTTATTTTCTTGTCTTCATTTTAAGATTCCTCATGTCCATTCTGCTATTGTGTTGTTGTGATTGTGTTGGTGATCATGGTGATTGTGTTGTTTATGTCATGGGGATTTGACCATGGAAGTGTTTCTGTTAATGCTTCATGTGATTCTCAATAGATAGTGAATTACCAGAAATAACAAGGCTAATAATCTCACATCCTAATAAGTTTTATTTTAGTCTGATATGACTAGCTCAATTGTAATAAAATGTTTAAGTGTTTATTTTGTTTGCTTGCATAATAAAATGATACATTTCTATACATTGATCATATTACTTTTCAAGCATCATTTCACTTAATTCTCATGGTAATCCTAAAATTTAAGGGTTAAGATATTCCTCCAAATTGTTGTAATTGTTGCATTAAGGAGCTTCAAACTCCAGTCTGATTCCATAAACAGAAGTTATAATTATTAGCAGTAGTTAACCTATTCATACCTACTTAGTGATGAAAATTCACAAAGCAGCTTGCTATAATTTATCTCCCTCCACCCCCAGTCTGGCCTGACCTGTACTTTACAGATCCAATCAAGTGATCCAGACTGTGAACAGCCTTCAGTTCTATAAAACAAAAACTAGATGACATTAACAACCAAACCAACTCATAAAATTTAAGGCAGAAAAAGTTAATGCAAATTTCAAAGAGAACATTAAAAAAAAATTGCACAGAATACTTGAAGCAGTATCAGGTTCATATATGATGGTTATTCCATTCTGGGTCTAAAGAGTTGTGATAACTAATTGACTTGGCAATTGAATTGATCCTTCCTGCTAAACTTAAAACTGATTTGCCTAAGAGTGTCTGAACGCTTTCATAAATGTCCAGGTGACATTTAGGGAGATGATTTTATGTAACCTTTGCTTCCTTTCAAAATTATTCCTATTACATTTAGGGTTACAATGTAAATGCAGTAACCTTAGACCATGTCACCCCATTGCATGAAGCCTGCCTGGGAGATCATGTGGCGTGTGCCAGGACCCTTCTAGAAGCTGGAGCAAATGTAAGTACCTTTTAAAAACATTGGCAATTTCACATCTACTAAGAGAATCAAGCAAAGTTTTCTTTTTACTTTTCTTTCCTTCTTTCTCGTAATAAAAATAGAACTCATATTGTCTTAGCCTTTTCATGGTGCGCTAAGAAAACCTTCCAATCATTGCAGTAAAGTGTAGCATAATAATATAGAATATTCTCTAGGTTATTTTTCTACTTTCATGTCACCAAAGAACAATAGATGAACGTTTTTATGCCTGTCACATTTGCCTATCTTTTCATTTATTATCATTATTTTAATTTTTTTTATTGTGGTAACATTGGTTTGCAATACTGTATATGATTGACAGGGTCACACCTGTTCTGATGTGTGAGAACACACCACACCCATCACCAGGGTACCCACAGTCCTCCACCATAACCTCTTGGATCCCCTCTCCACTTTGATTTGGCTTAGTTTTGTCTGTACCTTTGTTTGGTGGCTGTATTCTGCATATGAGTGAGATCATCTGCATTTGTTTTTCGCTTTTTAACTTATTTTGCTTAGCATAATCCCCTCCAGCTGTATCCATATGGTCACAAATGACATGAGTTCATCTTCTGTTTATAACTGCTTCTTACTCTATTGTATTTATATACCACATCTTCTGAATCCACTGCTCTCTCATTACATTTGTCCATCTTTTGGATGATTTCCTCAGATAAGTTCTCAGAATTAGAATTACCAGTTTTACTAAATGATTTTGCCACTTAGCGAAGTTGCTTCATCACAATTTTCGTTATCATTACTTACTGAGTATTTTTTCATGAATTTTACCAGTTATATGTTCATTGCTGTGAATTACCTGCCATATATCTCTACTTATTTATCTACCGTGCACATTTTCCCAAGGATTTCCTTTAGCAAATCACATAACTTTTAAAATGCCTAAGTTAGTTTAATCATTCTGTGACTCTAATTCTTAAATTGTGGGTTTGGTTCAGGTAAACGCAATCACAATAGATGGCGTGACCCCACTGTTTAACGCGTGCTCACAAGGCAGCACCAGCTGTGTGGAGCTTCTCCTGGAATATGGCGCCAAAGCCCAGCTGGAGTCGTGTCTTCCTTCTCCCACCCATGAGGCTGCCAGTAAAGGTAATTTAATCTGGGATTAAGTGACCAGCAGAGAAAGTTCCTTCACTAACATGCAGGTATCCATTTATATTTCAATGATTAACACTGCAAGAGGTGTGGGCTGGGGCTTCCATGGTGGCCTGGGGGTTAAGTCGCAGCGTTATCAACGTTATGGCCTGAGTTTGATCCCCAGCCAGGGAGCTACCCACATGGCACAGCAGGCCTCTCCTATCTCGCTTGCTGCTCCCCTCAGTAGTGTATTTCAGTACATCAGCCTGTTCTGCTCCCCACTCTGTCTCTGGTGGATCCTCTCACCCCCTCACCTCTGGCCTGTACCCCAGTTCTTCTATGCAAAAAAAAATAAAAAGACATGGGCTGAGGTGTTTGTGTGTGTGTGTGTGTGAGGGGGTGGTCATTAAGGAAAAGGAGATGTCTGCTCTGTGTTGGCAGGTCACCATGAATGTCTGGAAATACTCATATCCTGGGGCATAGATGTTGACCAAGACATTCCTCATCTGGGAACTCCTCTGTATGTGGCTTGCATGTCCCAGCAATTCCATTGTGTCCGGAAGCTTCTTTATGCAGGTAATGCCCTTGAAATCCTCTTTCATTCTGTCTATACCCTTAAGTGCTACAGAAATTTTGTCATGGAATATAATATTCCCTCTAAGCATTTATATTTGGTTCAAAATAAAATATTGAAAGTAATTATATTTATTGAAACTTGAAAATAGCTGGAGGACCCTTCAGGGCACTGTTTCCTGCAGACATCAGTGTTACTGATAGTATCTGAAAGTAGAGTTGAAAAGGTTAGTGCATTTTTATCCATAGACCTTTTTTTGGTGTTGTAACCCTCTTTGTGCTGGAAAATGGGGTTATTATTATTTATATTATTAAATAACATTTATTTATTATACATTATTGAATGACCACCATGAGCCAGGTTTTGCATTGAAGTAAAATAACTATGTGATAGGTAATTTAACATTTAAGATTTTTAAAAATAGTAACTTTAAAAATAATTTACTTTGCATACAGAAATTTGTGTCTTCACTTTTAAGAAGCTCAGTGCATTTATAGATTTATTTAGTAAATTACAAGAATGATAAGAAAATCTATATATATTTTATCTAAAAAGCTCACATATCTAGATATACTAGTTTTCAAAAAAACAAGAGCTCTGTTGCTTTAAAATCAATGAAAAGATTCAGCACACTAAGCTTTTGAATAATCCTAAGATTATTCATGATGAAAATGGTTATCAGTCAATTTAATTGTGCACTGTTTATCAACTATTTAACATGATTACTTTTAGAACTTTTTACAAATTTAAGAAGATATTTTATTATGAGACCTTTAAAGGACACAGAAAAATGAGAGGAAAGTGTGTGAACACTCTAGTCACATATACCAAGTTTTACTATCTAACATATGTGTCTATGAAACATATACATGCATGTGTGTTCATAAACATTTACAAAGATGTACCTCAATACAGGTAAAGTTGAGGTCCCTTTGTGTTCTTTTTTCCCTTCTCATTCCTTCCTGCACTGATGTCAGTAACTAACCCAACAATTTTTATTTGTATTTCTCCCCATTCCCTACTTACTTATAGGTGCTGATGTACAAAAAGGCAAATACTGGGATACTCCTTTGCATGCTGCTGCTCAGCAGTCCAGTGTGGAGATTGTAAACTTATTGCTAGAATTTGGAGCAGATATCAATGCCAAAAATACAGAGCTCTTGCGACCTATAGATGTAGCTACTTCTAGCAGCTTGGTGGAAAGGTTATTGCTTCAACACGAAGGTGAGAAGAATACCTGTACTCCTTTAAATAGCCAAATGCTTTTGCCTAAAGTAGATGAAATTTAAAGGCTTTTTCTGTTGGCATGTAAAATGATAATGACATAAAATTTGGAATATTTTTATGACCATAACTAATTTTTAACATTAGATGTATAATTCAAAAAGATATCGTGATATTTAAAAATCTTACCTAAACTATGTGTTTTTTGATGACGCTAACTATACTTACTTTGGTTTGAGAACACATAATATGTTGTTTTGTTTGGTATCTGCTAATCAGTACTAGAAAACATTCCTCATTTTATCAGAGCATGCCCTTCTATAACATATTCTAGAAATATAATGACACTAAAAAAATTTTTTAAAGAAATTCTTAAGTGTAGTCCAGAGACTAGAATAAAATTTGCTTTGGCTTAAATAGTAAACTTAGTTTGAGAAATGTATATTTATTTTTAACATTTTTTTCCTTTCATGGCATAGTGCTTCCTAGAGCCTTTGATTGAGACCTTCTTCATAAAGCAGAAAATATATCTGCGACTTTAAACACCACAGCAGTTTCACAAGCCTAAAGATTATAGTTTTAAAGACCATGCACAAAATATACCTCAATTATAATAAGAATTTATAAATCAAATCAATATAAATGATCCTATAAATGTCCCTGTTATAGTGGTCACTGTACCCTAGTTCATTGCAAAGTACTGCAATTTTTTTATACTTTTATTTCATGTATCTTACAACTTACAAAAATCCATGTGGACTTATAAAAATACCCTGGTGTCTTTTGCAGCGACCCCCAGCTCTCTCTGCCAACTTTGTCGACTCTGTATCAGAAGCTGCATCGGGAGACCCAGACTGCACCTTATCCCACAACTCCAGCTGCCAACATTATTGCAGAATTTCTTACAGTACCGATAAAGCAGTATATTAATTCCAAATACCATGAAGATCAAAACTTTCTATTTCATCTGCAGAGAGTATATTTCACATTAAGATATGCTAACCATGGGGGAAAAGTGACTATGAGGATACCCAGTAACGTGGTGAAATAACAGTTTAAATTTTAAGTGTACTAGTTAGCTCTACTGTTTTGTGCATTTTTACTGTCCTTGGCATATAGCACATTTTAAGTATCTATATACTACAAGCTCTTGCAATATATCTTGTTGATTTAGAAACAAAATGAGAAGTTCTTCATTTTTTTAGAATGAAATAAGTGTGAACATTTATTGAAATTTTTTTATCATATTTTATTTTAAGAAGTCTGTATTCCGGGCCTCCCCTGGTGGCGCAGCGGTTGAGCACTGGGCTGCGAGGCTGCCCACAGCCTCTGCAGCGCTGGTTCGTTCCCAGGCAGCGAGGGTCCCACAAAAAAAAAAAAAAAAAAAGTCTGTATTCCATAAATAATGGGTCAACATTTAAATTTTGGACACTGTATTTGCTTATCCCTGTATTTTTTATATGAATACAAAATATGAGTATGGTTCAGAAAAGAGTAATATTATTTCTGTAATAAAGGTGATTCTCATTCAGAAAGCCATTTTGTTGAATGTGCTCTTGTCAGAACAGTCGATTCATAAAGAAAAATTCTTCCCTCCTTGCAAAGATCTTGCTAGTCACCCCACTACATCACACGAACCTGTTGCAGAAGTTTTAAGACTGAAAATTCTTGCTGTTCTCCCACTGTGATTTTGAGAACCTGGTTATCCTAAGACGACCTCCCTCTCCAGGAAAACCGTCAGGGTCCCTCCTGGCTCCTTCTGTGCATATTACTCTAGTCGCCTTCTGTTTCAGAAATTGTGGATCATAGGTGATACCTGATGGAAGAAAATGAACTTCATATTTAACTGGAAAAGAGCTACTGGGACCTACTTCAATGATCTGGGCAGTAGAAAATGATAAATAACTCATAGTGGAGTTTTCAAAGAAAATAGAAAGGCAGGACCAATTAGCAGGCCAGGAGACCTTACATTTTCTACCCCACATGCAGCCCTGAACAGTGGTGTTTCCCACACAAAGCAAGGGCTGCGTGTGTGTTATTTTTGCAAGTGATACTATGAGGGGATATTGTAGAGGACAAGATGTGCTTGAAACATCATCCTCTGTAAGGGTAAGAGTAGGTTTATTCTCTTCCCCTATAATTGTACTTGAGTAAATGTTAATTTTGTGCTTCCTTTGTAGTTTGCATTTGATCTAGAAAAAAAGACAATCAAGATACAACTCTGTGCAAACCGGAGGAAAATATTTTGATGAATTTTATAAATTGATCACATTTTGATAATATATTTTGAGCATGATTTTAATATCCCAGGGGCCTATTTCCTTTCCTCTCAGTTTCCAGAGACCCAGGGGAAAATAAACTGTTATTGTATGTAATTCCAAAGTCGTTAAGATTGCATTTAAAAAAAAAATCTTTAGTAGATGTTTTTGAAATAGAAATAAGACTTTAGCATATTCACTTAAAATGTTTTCTATGCAGTTAGTGATTTCAAGTATATCTGTTTTATCAAGTATCTCAGTTGTATATATTTATGGTGTCTTCATGAATAATATGCATTTAAATGCTTTTTTTTTGGTTATAGAATAACCTCTTTATATACAGTGAGGCATTAACGCTGCTTTTTTAGTAAAACAGTATTTACTAGTATTTACTAGTATTTCCCCACTAGCAATTTCCCTAAGGCAGAGGGGACAGTCTCAGACTGTAAAAGCAAAGCAACCCACTCCCTCCATTAGTCTTAGGCGAATGAAAAAAGTAAATATCAATTGTTAAAATGAAATCGACACTTCACAACTTTTGAGTAAGTCGGTATACCTTCTCCTATCAATGAAGTGTTCTAATTAAAAAATGTCCTATGTTTGTTAGTAAGTTAAAGTGTGCTTTTTACCCTTGGAATAAAACTAGAGATTCTTGAAGAGAAGGCGCCTTATCAACACCATGTACAGCAAGGACTCAATCGATTGTCTAGTTGCTGGAGGGCAGGGGCTGCTTGCTGATAAAGTTTGCAAAGTAAATGGGTGGGGGTGTCTTTTCCTCCTTTTTGTTTTCTTTCCCCATGGAGGGAGGTCACTCCTTGAACTACACATTCCTTCCTGCCAGGCAAAGGGTGACCAGATGGATTGAGTAAGGGAGGCTCACACACAGTCCCCCTCTCTTCCAACCTGAGCTGAACCCCCAGGAGAACCCTCCATTCTGCTTCTCTAAGTCACAGAGTTTACACCTGTCGATTCTGTCCTCTGCACACCCAGCCCTGCTGTGACGGACAGACACTTCATTCTAGCACCAGCGTCCAGAGTCAGGAGTCGCAAGCTCCTAGCTCAGAATCCAGCTTGTAATACCAGACTGGTGTTCCTGACTACCACCGCCTTTTGTCTTCATTCAGAATTGCTCAGAATTTAGGAGGAAAAGGAAGAGTCAATTTGATCCCCTTTGCAGATAACAAAGGAGCTTATTCCTAAGGCCCACTCATCCTAAGAGGACTCAACTTTTATTTATTTTATGTTGCTGCAACGATGGTTAGTAACACTATGAAATAAAACCTGCAGCAGCAGGTGTCAGGTAGAGCTTAGTTTCTCATCACAGTTCCCACTGTTGGTAAACACAGAGCGTGCTGCACTCCTGTCTCCATCCAGGCCAGACATGCATAGTCGAATATCACGTCGCCAGCCTCCTCCTTCTGTGCACAGGTCTGTGGTGCAGCGCCTTTCCATGCATTGTGTTACCCTCACCTGCTTCTCAGGAACAGCAGCTCTACCCACTCACTGCTCGTGCTTACCTCGGAATCTCTGCCTCCCCTTTGTCCCAACAATTTTGCAAATGTGAGTTAATCTAGGACAGGGTTTGCCAATCTCAGTATTATGAATCTTTGGGGCCAGATGATTCTAGTCTTGACAGGTGGTCTTGTTCACTGCAGGATGTTAAGCAGCATCTCTGGCTGCAATCTGCTCAACCATGTCCCCCAGCTCCTCACCCCAGTCCTGACAACAAAATGACTCCAGACAATGCCAAATGTCCCCAGCGCAGGGGGGCAAAATTGCCCCCTCTGAGAATCACTGATGTAGACTGACTCCTCGGGGGCCTCATTAGGATAGATATAATCCCTCTGACGTGTGAACACTGGAAGTGACGCTTGAGAAAGGACTGGGGAGCTGTTTAGGGATGTTTAGATTCATAGTATCTTAGCAGAACAGGGACAACAGCATAATATACAGTTTTCGAGCACGAAGCCCTTGCAAGTGTGGGGTCTCGTGCACTGCAGAGTGTGCACACCCAGGAAGCCAGCACTCTTCAGGAAAGTCTCCGATGGACATAGGTGTTCAGAACCGGTTATTGTTTGGGAACTTCTGGGCTGTGTAAGAGCGGATGGACATTTACATTTTCTCTTCTGCCCAGCAGATAAACAGAACACATGTGCACACATATTTCTGCACAAGGACAAATATTAATTTTCAGGGCTAGCACAATTCAAACCTAAATTCATAATTTTTAAGGCATCTCCTTAAAAGTGAAGTCAGCACTTCACATTGTTGCTTCAAATTATTATGCAGAGCCATATCCATTGTGAGCATAAAGACATATTGCTTTAGGTAAGAAATTGTGCCTTGTAAGGAAAAAATTAATTTTTTAGCCAAATGGTCTCAGTCTGGGAGAATGGAAGGCAGTAATATAATCCTTTCAGTTACATACTCCTTAGGAAAATAAAAAGGAAGGTTTTGAAGAGTCTCACCAACTTCCTTCCTGGCTTGGGTCTGAGGGGAATAAGCAATATGATCAATATACCTAGAGATGCCTATTTAAGTAACACGAGCTGAACTCCACTCCAGGGCCTACCCTTCGGAGGGAAGATGTTTGATTTAATGGTCAGTAGCTATCATCTTAATATTTAACTTTTTTCCATTTTATTGAGAGTTAATATGAAATTCCTCATTTTTGACAACACACATTTTAATTTTGCACTGTGCTTTGCAAATTTTGTAGCTGTTCCTCTTATCTCCTGACACCATTAAAACCATAGCAAATAGCATCCAGCCAGAGGAGATTCTTCCTCTTTGTTTAAGTTAAATGGAAATTTCTCAGGCGGTGTTTTTGCCCTGCTCTGGGACTCCAAAGACTAGAGGGAGAAGACTATGCTTACAAGGCAAAAAGCAGGATTAACTTTTGTCCTTGTCAGTGCAACTTCTTCTCTTCTCTTGAATCCTCTTTGGGAAAATTATCTGCACCAAACCAAATTAAATTTGTTTAAGACTTAATGGACTTAAGGAAACTAGAGTAGATTGTTTGCAAAGTCTCCCTAATATATAATTACTTCCATTCGAATGCATCCCTTTGCAATTGATTTTGTCTCTTTTTCCATCAAGAGTTGGGGGCTATTTCCCTGCTCCTTGAATTTGGATGGGTCCTTTTTCTTGCTATGGCTTGGCCATGAGCTGAAATTTCAATTAGATGATTGAACATTATCTACAGTTTCACCTTTACTGATGGAGTTTTTTTTACTGAAATTGGTTTTTAATACACTGTTGAGGAAAATGATTCTTGTATGCATTTGGCCTGAATATGACAAAGTAAATCACCCTCAAGGGAGATAAATAACCCAGACCTTCAGCTAGTTACTTCAAAATTAGTAGCTGAGATATTAAAATATTAGAGTAAATGATTAAATCTTGAAATCATTTTGAAGAAGTTGATATGGACATTGGAATATAAAATATTTAAGTAGTAATTTAGATAGTTGATGTGTTCTTAGTTTATAATTGTTTAAATATAAATAGCATTTCAACTTATATTTAGTTTTATTGCTTGCTTATGGCTCTGCCTTTCAACTTAGAAAGATTATTAGCAGGAAGGGTAAGCAATAACAGTTATATTTCCATGTTAAGCATCTTAGAAACTGGACCAGAGTTTCACAATTTAACTGCAAATCCACAGGCCAGTGACAATGATGAAATAATATGTAATTCTAAGGTAAGATTCCAAAAGTTAAGCTTACATACAGTCAAAGAGAAAGGTAGTTCAATTTCTGTAAATCAGAGAATGGACCTTCTTTGGTAGTGCTTTTCCATAGACCCATCTGTTACCAGTCTCTTGTTTTTCCGCACATCTTATGAGCAGAGGCATGACAGCTTTTATTCCAGATTTCTTTTCAGTGCTGTTTATATTCCTGAGACAGTACATCGAGTATCATTCTGCAGACCAGAGTGAAGCTTTGTATACTGCCCATTTTAGCAAAGATTATGTCTCCCTCTGGGGCAATAATTGGGCAGGTTTCCTTGTAGCTCATTATAAAAGATGGGGGGTCTGCAAGTTCAGGATTTTTAGTTGTAATGTAACCCACTGTGTGTGGAGTCACTACTGGGCCATTTCATGTCATCCTGTGGGACGTGAGGAGCCAGGGGGAATGGCACAAATCTGGAATGCAGGCTACTTTCTGTGGTGGGAATCAGAAAGCCCTTTATGTCCAACCCAACTCCAAGATGGTAGAAGGATGGAAGGGGCTGTGTGTTGCGGAGAAATCAAAACCACGACAAAGTTTGCATGTTCTGCTACCGCAAACAGCCCAGTCATGTACCTAAAACCTGAATAGCCCCAGGGCTCCCAATATGCTGATTCTGATCTTAAACAAATCTTCATGTCAGCCTGACCATCCAGCATCTGAACCAATCAGCTGCAAACAAGCAAGTGTGCACAATAAAAAGGAATGTCACTTCTAGTCACCAACATCAGGGTCACATGTCTTGTTTTCTGTAAACAGTTTTTCACTCAACAAAACATATCCTATAAAGTGCTTTGAATTTTCTTTGGCAGATGATAGGGCAGTAACAGTTACTGACTTTGAAGGTTATTTTGCTTATGCCAAAGTTGGATGGATTTTGGAGAATGACTATACATGATCATAAACTTAATGAGAACACAGCTCCAATTTTAGTTGTTTTTCCATTTGAAGTATCTTTCTGGGAATAAATGACCACTGTCCCTAGCAATTGTTGTGCTGCTATTATCTGGAATGTACTTTCTCTCTCCACAACAATCTGTAAGAACCACCAGAAGCAGTTCCTTTATCCAGGACGAATTGTGCATGATCATGAAGTTGCCTCAAGTCAAATCCACTTTCATGCTCTCTGTCACAGATCAACAGAGGTTCTTGAGTGTCTTTAGAGCTCCTAAATGACCATGCTTGGTCTACTAGATGGAAGATGTCCTGTTGACTGGCCCTGATGGACTGGAGCTGCCCCAACAACTAGCTCAAATCTCTTTTTCTAAATTATAAAGTTTCCCCCATTCTTTTTTCATTAATTCTTTTAATTTTGTATATAGAATTATAATTCCACCCCCTCCTCCTGTAGAGATAGCTGGATTCTCTAATATCTCAAGGTATCAGAAGTCTTCATATCCCATCTGCAGTGATAAACATATCTGGCAATTAGAATTTCTTACAAAGTTAAATACTAATACATCATTAAGCCTACAAAATATTTAGTGCTCCATATGTTGTTTGTGCTTCAGATTGCTCAAACATTTTGCTATAAAACACAATTCAGAATAAATAATAGATGACAGAAAAGTCAAGAGCATTTGGAATTTTTAACTTCTTTGTTTTATATTTTATTTCTATAAAGTATACTATTCTTTACTCCCTTGCCATGAAATCTGAATATTCAGAGTCTATGAGTTTTGCAAAAGATATTGATTCTAATAATACATATTGCCATTAAGTTGAACTTAATTTAGGACAAGTGGGAAAATTTCATTAGAATTTCCCTGATTAGATTTAATTATAAATTCTAGTTTCTACAGCCTGTGCCATGAAGTAAGGGATTCTACTTTGCTGCAGAGCTTAAATGCAACTTCATGTTTTGCTGCAAAATTTAAACAAATCTTGGGTTAGTTCAGGCTAAAGTCTTTCTCTAACCCTAAAGGGTTACTTGGTATTTCCTAAAATCATAAAAAAAAAAACCTCTCATGCCATATCATATATCATAGCATAAATCATATCATTTAAGCATTTGTTCATAGCAGCCCATCTCCCTCCCATGGATTTCCATGATCCTGTGAAAAGCAGTCATTTCTTCTTATTGAGCACTTACTATGTGTTATGCACTATTTAAGCATGTGTGCATTTAACTTGTTTATTCCATCTTCACAATTACCCTGTAAGGTATATGAGGTATATCTTCTATTTATTTCCATCTTATACACCTAAAAGTGGTTAAGTAACTTGTCCAAAGACACATACTAATAAAAAGTAGAGATGCTCCTCCAAAGTCTGTGCCCTCTCCAAGTCCAACTACTGCCTTCTAAGATCCAAAACAAAGGGGATCCCTTTGGGAAGGACTTCTCAGATTTTCAGCTCAAATTATTGTATTTTTACCATGGTAAGACTTTTCAGTGTATATGATCGTTTTACTGGTATTTGTATTTCTGTGTCTCTTATCCTACAAATATTCTAGTTCTCAGCTGTGCAAGAGGACATTCTATTATGATGGAAAAGTGATGTCTAAGGGCCATACAATATGGTAAGCATCAGGCACACCTGGCTAGTGAACAGCTGAAATATAGTCCGTGTAATTAAACTTCATTTTATTTAACTTTATTTAAATTTAAATCTAAATAACCACATATAGTTTGTGGCTACCATAATGGAGTGTGAAGATCTACTGCATAACCCAGGATAGTTCTTCCAAAAAAGTGCATTAAATGAATGAATCATTCATGAGAAACTATCTGGCAAAGGGAAAACCCTTGTATAGCTTCATTTTCTCCCCCCCTACAGTTCTTTACCGGGGGCTGCTGAAATCCTGCCCCTTTGCCTCCTTGTTTCCCTTGGAATATCTGTAGTTTCATTTATCTTTTTGTTTTTAGTCATATACAGACTCACCTTGCTTTACTTTATTCATCAGCATATGTATGAATAAATATGCAAAATGTTTTACTTTGCATAACATGCATCTACATGCCACGTTGTGATTTTTTTGTTGTAAAAGTTTTAAAAGGAATTGTAATGAATTGACCTATGTTCACAATTAATTTGTAATCATCTATGCCTGCTTTGTAATCATTTTTTCTAAGTTTGTGTTGCACTGATAAATCCCATCAGATGCAAGTATTTGTCAAATGAGTGAATGAGTCATGCATACCAGGGCATCTTTGTGAAGTGTGACAATTAGCTCTACGCATTGATTTCCAATATTATGTAATTTTTCTGAATATTGATGTAATAATTAAGGGACTGAGATGACAAATGGCTAGACACTCCACAGATTCATTTCAACTTTGAAGTTGTGAATTTTCATTGGCTCTGTGAAGCAGTTTGCAAACAAAACTGCCCTAATCCTCTAGAGCTTCTTCACATCCTCCTCAAATGCTTCACTGAGCGGCCTCCCTGGTGGCGCAGGCATTAAGTCTTAGGGCTATGAAACTGTCCCCAGCCACTGGAGCATGAGTTTTATACCCTGCCAGGGAGCTACCCACTTGGCGCAGCAGACCTCTCCTGACTCGCCCACTGCTCCCCTCAGCAGTGTATTTCGGTAGATATGCCTGTTCTGCTCCCCCACTCTGTCTCTGGTGAATCCTCTCATCCTTCCCACCCCTGGTCTACACCCCAATTCTTTTTAAAAAAGATTTATTTATTTATGCATACAAGAACTGGGGTACAGGCCAAAAGTGTCAGGGGGTGAGAGGATTCACCAGAGACAGAGTGGGGGAGCAGAACAGGCAGACTGACTGAAATACACTGCTGAGGGGAGCAGCGGGCGAGACAGGGGCGGTCTGCCGTGCCATGTGGGTATCTCCCTGGCTGGGGATGGAACCCGTGCTGCAGAGGCTGCGGACAGCTTCACAGGTTGTGTCTTAACCCCTTTCACCACCAGGGAGGCCCCACCCTGATCCTTGTATGCATACATAAATAAAAATAAATATTAAAAAAAAATATGCTTGACTGAAAAATCGACCTTCCCTGGGCAAAACCCCAAGGAGGACACCGACCCCGGGGATGGCTCCAAGTCAGCAGTGACTGAGGTCAAGGAACACCGAGGTTGAAAGCTCCTCCCAAGGTTTAAATCTCCCCACACCGTGTGCACGCCCAGGGGGGCCAGGGGTTTGCATCCCCAACAAAGAGCTCCAGGCTGGGGAGAGGGAGCAGCCAACTGCCAGAACCGCGGGGTGCGGGCCGGGGCTGTTGAGCCTCCCCCGTGCTGGCGTTGCCATAGAAACGCAGGAAGCGCCATGGCTGCCGCCGGCCTGGGGGGCGACGAAGCGCCGCTGCCGGCGGCAGCTGTCACCAAATCCCCGTCACTTTCGTCGCAGTCCGCAGCCCCCGCCCGAGGGAACCCCGAGAAGTGTCTGGTCTATCCGCACCCGCCCAGGAGCTCCCGCCTGTCGCGGGCTGTTCTGCGCTGGCTGCAGAGTCTGGACCTCAGCTACTTTCCCAGGAACGTGAGCAGGTGCCGAGCCCCCCGGGCCGGGCCCCCCGCAGCCCCCCGCAGCCCCCCGCAGCCCCCCGCAGCCCCCGCCCTGGGCAGATCAGGACCCCACCCAGCCCCCCAACGCTCGCACAAACACAGCTTCCCCTCTAAGGGAGCAGCCCTGAAAGGAAAAAAAAAATAGGATGAAGGATTTTATTTATGTATTTATTTATTTAGGTTCAGTCATTACATGTTAGACTTTAGCTCATGCAGAAGGCTCTGGAGACTACACACGTGGACATAATCCAAGCTCTTTCAGGGACAGGACACTCAGCACTATTGGGGAGCACCGGTATCCCTCCTCAGGAGGCGTCAAGCTGCAGGGTTAGCAGGGATGCAAAGAAAGTTGCTGCTTAACTGCTGCCACCCTGAAGTTGCTGCCTGTTCCTACCAGCTCTGGGAACGCAAATTAAATCCTAGCAAAATTAAGACATTTTTGCCCCCAAGGACTTTGCTTTCCTAATATCGGCTCTGCTTAAAGATGTGGCTGAAATTTTCCATGTGTCTATGAATCACTGGAGAGGCGGTTAAAGTGCAGATTCAAATACAAATTAATAGTTTGTGTTCAGCTACAGAACACCAAAGCCTTTGGGGTGTTCTCTGATCTTCCCAAAATGTTATTTTAGAGCAGTTCCTTGCTCAGACAATGATCCAGCAAAACTAACTTTGCAAGTTTCTTGCTTTTAGTTTGGAGTATCAGGTTGTTGTTAATTATAAAATAATACAAACTGTAGAACTAACTATTTTAATTTTATTGTTGTTCTGGATCAGGGATTTTTCCAATGGCTTTTTGGTTGCAGAAATATTCAGTGTGTATTACCCTAGTGAAATTAAATTGTCATCCTTTCGAAACGGAAGCTCTTTAAAAGTCAAGTTGGATAACTGGGGACAGCTGGAGAAGGTAAATGAGCCATCAGTGACACGTCTAACTGTTCAGAAGTTTATGTTTTAGAAGGTGCATTCTTGAGGTCTTGGATAACTGCACATATGTGTGACTGCAGGCTACCAGGCCCCGCTGAGCCCGCAGCCTGCTTTCCTGTGCGCAGAAGCTTGTTTTATGAGTCACCTATATAACTGACATACTCATTTCAAATTAGTGTGGGATATAATGATTGGTTTCTTGCTGAACAATAATAGCTTTTAATACTTAATTGTTAAAAATTAGAAAAATTAGTAGGGCGCTAAAAGGGGGAGGTTTAAAGTGAATTATATCAGTTCTCCTGCCCACCTGTGTCTATGCAGAGGCCTCTGTTTTTCTTTCGCTTTTTCCTAATAAACCTGTCCTTTTAACATGTAGAATAAATAAATAGACAAATAAAGTGAATGCATAGTAATTGGGAAATTTTATAGAACTTCTTATGATGAAAATACTTTCTTTTTACCTTTGAAGTTCTTGGCAAGAAAAAAAATTAAATTACCTAAAGAACTAATTCATGGAACAATTCATTGTAAAATTGGAGTCCCTGAAATACTGATACAAGAGATATACACCTTGTTAACACACCGACAGTGAGTCATTTGGAATTTTCTAGTAATATAATTTAATGTCAATCTTTTGATAAATCTTGTTATAAAAATGTGGCTCATCCACAGTATTTTGTTTTTATTTTCCAGAATTAAAAGTGTCCAGTATGACCTCATGAATTTCACAGACTATAGTTACCAGATGCATCTGCCCATTGCGCACAGGTCTACAGCTTCGAAGTCTATTAAAGATAATATTAGGCTGTCAGAATTAATGAGCGACCCTAACACACTCAGCAATGAACTTAAAGTAGAGTTCCTCTTCCTTTTACAAATGTTGCAGAGACGATTAAGCCGAAGGTTGAATCCAAGTAAGTTTTCCTTGGAAATAAGGCAGCTGAGCTCTGCCAAGCCTAACGAAGCTATTTTTTTTTTTAAAGATGTATTTATTTAGGCATACAAGAACAGGGGTACAGGCCAGATGTGCAGAGGGTGAGAGGATTCATCAGAGACAGCATGGGGAACAGAACAGGTGAATCTACTGAAATACACTGCTGAGGGGAGCAGGAGCAAGACAAGGGAGGTCTGCTGCGCCTTGTGGGTAGCTCCCTGGCTGGCTGGGGATCGAACTCGTGGTGTAGAGGCTGCGGATAGTTTCACAGTGCTGTGCTTAACCCCTTGTGCCACCAGAGAAGCTATTTCTAAGCACAGATCAAAGACAAGCCAGCTGGGGTCTCATGTCACTTTCTTCAGTCACTGATTTAAAGGGAAAAGATTTCCTTTATGCCAGCCATGGAATGATTTCTCATTACTGCAGTAGTGTATGTTTTAATTCATTCTTTTTTTTTTTAATCAAAGTGTATTGTATAGATCTTTACTTTTTTTGGAAAAAATATTGGTGAATTTGTTCATATAAAATTTAGAGAGAGATGGAAGTTCAGTAAACCTAGAGAAATGAGAGCACTTGGAGTTCCCTGAGATGTAATTTAGGAAAAGCTTGGGTCACCAGAATTCACACTAAATGCTAGAGTATGGTCAGTGCTGTCCTGTCCCTGGTACCTTGTTGGTATCTACGTGGCAAGGCTAATTTGGGCATTGTTCCAGGGGTATTACTGAAATTATTCTCAAAGCATCCAAAACATTTGCCCTCAGAGCTCTAAGCAGATGGCAAACAAAGAAGTGAATTTTCTTTCCTTTTCTTTTTTTTTGCTTTTCTAGTATTTTTTCAGGATACCACTCTTGTCTTAGAATTTTATCTCCTCTGAATCTAGGGAGCTGAATGGTGACCTCATCATTTCCATGACACCCAAACCATTCAGGAATGAGGCAGATGTTGGTCACTAGACTTTCTCATTTCAACTCATTTTTCCGAAGAAAAGAACCATTTTTTCCCCATAGTCTCTGGAAAGAAAGGAGAATTCATAGAAATCCCCTCAAATTGTGAGATACATGTTTTGGGTTTTGACCTTTCCTAGTCTTTCCTTCCATTTCCAATATTTTTTTGTTTCTCTTCCTTGACTCATTGCCATTTGTGGTTGTATTTAGGAATTTATGAATAGAGAAAGAATTCTTATTATTAACCCTGTTATAGAATTTTATATTCAATTTTTGGGCATGTTCTTAAACACTGCAGTTTTCTGTGAAATTGATCATCCATCCATCCGATGTAAATGGACCTCTGAAGACGACTAATAATGGTGGATACATGTTTATGTGTCCTTCTGTAATTTAGAAATGGAACATTGCCAATGCCTTTACCTTCTCCTGTATGTCCTCCTCTGTGGTATTCTACAGCCTTCTCTCCAAGAGTAACCACTGTCCTGCTGCCATTGTTTATAATTCCCTTGTTTTTAAAAAAAATAGTTTACCTATGCAAACTATGCATAGTCTATGTATGCATTCACGTATTCTTCATTTCATTCACATACACTGCTTAAATTGAATTTAGTAGAATTTATCAAACTCCATAGCAGGCAGAATGGTCTCCATGTTGGTCACACCCTGACCCCTGGAACCTGTGAATACGTTCTAGTACATGACAAAAGGGACTTTGCATATATAATTGACCTCAAGGAAGGAAGAATTGGAGGCTTATTCAGGTGGACCCAGCCTAATCACATGGGCAACTGAAAGTAGAGCTCTTTCTCCAACTGGAATCAGCAGTAGATGAGAGATTGAAGGCTGAGACCATCTCACCTTTTGCTGCAGAGAACCACATGGAAAGCATGTCAGGTACACACTGCAGCCTCCAGGAGGAGCAAAGAGCATCTCTCTGCTGACAGACCAAGAAAATAAGAACTTCAGTCCTACAAATGCCAGGGGCACAATTCCACAAATCAAACTCTCTGAGTCTGGGTTCATTTCCAGAGGTTCCAGAAAGGAACAGAGTCCTGTCAACCTCTCAATTTCGGCCTTGAGAGACTCTATATAGAAGGTCCAGACTTCTGCACTGTGAGATAAAAATGGTGATTTTCTTTTAAGTCACTAAATTTATGGTAACTTGTTATGGCATAAATGAAAAATGAATACAAATTTCATAGTTAATACTATTTGCAGTATGAGGTCACAGATATATAGTATTCTACATTTAAATTTGGAAAAGCTTAAACGTTCAATTAAAATATCTTTTTCATTTTTATTAAAGTACAATTGACAAATAGAAATGATATTTTAAGGTATACAAATGGATGTTTTGATCTATATTTACATTATAAAATGATCACCACAATCAAGCATATTAGTCACTTCACAGTTATCATTTTCCTTTCTTGTTTTTGCAGTTGGAATGCTTAAATTCTATCCTGTAGATATTTCAAGCATACAATACACTATGATGAACTATAGTCACCAGGCTGTGCATTAGATCCCCAGAACTTGTTTATCTTGCGTTACTGAGACTTTGTACAAACATCTCCCTATTCCTCTCCCCCCCAGCCCTGGTAACCATCATTCTGTTCTCTGCTTTTTTAAGTCTATCTCATACATAGATGTGAGATCATGCAGTATTCATCTTTCAACATCTGGATTATTTAATCTAGTTTACCATCTACCAGTCTCATTCACATGTTGTTGGAAATGTTACTTTCCTTTGTTTTGTTTTGTTTTGTTTTGTTTTTTAAAGATTTATTTATTTATTTATACATGCACTGGGTACAGTCAGAAGCGCGGGAGGGTGAGAGAATTCCCCAGAGCCAGACCGGGGAGCAGAGCAGGCAGAAGGACCGAAGTACACTGCTGAGGGGAGCAGCAGGCGGCAGGAAAGGTCTGGGCGCCATGTGGGACCCTCCTCCGGTGGCCGGGGAGCAGCTGGGGATCGAACCGGCGCTGCAGAGGCTGCGGGCAGCTTCGCAACCCAGCGCTCAACTGCTGCGCCACTGGGGAGGCCCTACTACTATTTTCTTTATAGGTCATTCTGCTAGGCATATGATAATATCTCACTGTGTTTTTAATTTGCATTTTCCTGATTAGGGATAATGATTAGTGATGTTGAATACATCTTCATATACCTGCTGGCCATTTCTTCTTTGAGAAGTGTCTATTTAGGACATATACCCAATTTTTGATCAGATTACTTGTTTGCTATTAATTGTATAAATTCTTTATATACATATATTGGGTCTGAACCTCTTGTGCACTGTAAATGATAAAATACTGATGAAGGAAATTAAAGAAGACACAGACAAATGGAAAGATAGCTCATGTTCATGGATTAAAAGAGTGGGTATTAAAATATCCATATGCCTCATACTTCCTCACCATAAAGCTATGGTAATTAAAGCAGTATGATGTTGCTGAAAAAGACATATAAACCAATGGAACAGAATGGAACCCCTCAGGTGACACTGATCACACCTGCCCCCCCAAGTTCCTTTGTTGTCCAGCATGTTAGTTTTGTCAGTTATTTTTCAATACCACAAATCAGGTATTCCTTTTGATACCTAATGTTTGTTTACCTTTAGTCCATCTCATTTTTTACTTCAACTCACTGGTTCTAATTGGAATTTTTAGAATGAAACACAACCATTCCATTTGATCTTCTATTTTAAAGTCCATCTTTGTACAAAACTAACCTGGACCCTGTTGTCTTCTTTGAAACACAATTTCTCTTTGGCCATGAGACACGAGACACCTCACTCAACTCTTCAGATTCTTGAATAGCATCCTTGCGTCATCAGCCTTGATTTCCGAGGCTGATTTTAAGCAGGCAAAGTAATTAATTGTGATCAGTTGTAGTTCTGGAAAGAAATGTTACTGACCAGACTTATATTAGTATGAACAGGGCATGAGTGATAAGCAGAAATCTTAGACACCGCTCAACCCTCAGTGAAGGGTGAGCTGCAAAGGAGTAAGCGATCTTTAGAAGCAGGGAAACTGATACCCAAGTGCAAGAGTTTACAGTACTAGGTAATAAGAAATGTGGGAAATATGGAAATCATTTTAAATCACTACTTTTATAGTATAAAAATATGTGCAAAATGAAATAGATACTATGTAACTTTATCTAAAATATAAACATAGGTAAAACTCACATATGATGACAAACATCAGAATAGTGTTTATTCCTAAGGCTGCTATATGGGAGAGGCAGGAAAGGGATTTGGGGGTGCTGGTACTATATTATTTATTGAGCTGGATGATGGTTTTTCAGGTGTATATTCACTCCAAAAATTCATTAAACTGTAAACATGATTTGTTCACTTTCCTATATAATAAAACTTACCAAAAAACTAATAACACAAATAAATTGCCCTGAAAGTAACCTTTCAAAGCAACTTTTTGTGTATCGAAGAATTTATGAATAATGTGGGAGGGGGTTCGTGACCTCTGTATTTAACCTACCCTTAGGAATGTCATAAAACATCTGTCTAAATAATCTACTCAGTTTTTAAACTTTATTGTCCTGTTTTGACAATTGCCAAAAATGCGAGTTTTTAAAAAAAAAAAAAAAGATTTCTGTGCTTATATCTCATAGAGTGGTTTGAAGTCAGACCAACAGTTGGAGAACTTACTCTGGATCATCTTCCTCTCCAAGCCTCTGTGGGCAAACATAACCAGGGGACAACGCGGAGAAGTGGTGCTCCTGTTTCAGGTAAGTTTTTCCCTTTTTTTTTTCTTTTTTTTTCTTTTTTTTCTTTAACATTCTGTCTGTTAAAGTAGATTTTTTCAGCTTTGCTTTGTCTATAAAATTAGATAAAATGTTGGCCGAGCCATTCAGTTTCAGCTGTATATTAGATTGGTATGTTGTGTTTTTTGGTAGGTGAAGGGGGTACGTTGACTACTAAGCACCAGTCACGCCAGAGGAGGCCCCTAAAAAAATGACCCACCTGCCACATGAGGAGCCAAAAAACAGTTCAGATTTATTCTCAATAGGTGAGTGTGAAACAAGTGAAGTTTGCAGAGCTCAGAATTCAATCAATTCTCTAGCAGTTGGATGATGAATCAGTGAAAAGGCAGATAGAAATACTTGTATGCTCAGACTTCCCAACCAGTCCTACTATAAGAAAATGACTTTTTAGGGCCTCCCCTGGTGGTGCAGGCGATTGAGCGCAGCGCTATGAAGCTGTCCACAGCCTCTGCAGCGCCGGTTCAATCCCTGCTGGCCGGTGAGGGCAGACCTCTCCTGTCGCACCCACTGCTCCCCTCAGCAGTGTATTTCAGTCAGTCTGCCTGTTCTGTTCCCCGCTCTGTCTCTGGTGAATCCTCTCATCTTCCCTAGCATCTGGCCTGTATCCCGGTTCTTGTATAAAATAAATAAATAAATCTTTTAAAAAAAGGAAAAGAAAAGAAACTGTCTCTTTAAACACTGTTAACTAAGAAGCATTTATAACAGCAAGTTACAACCCGTAGGCCAAAGACAGTCTCCCGCCTAGACTGATTTTGTATAACTTGTAAGTTAAGAAAGTTTTTTTTTTACATTTTTAAATGGCTGAAAAAATAAAAGAAAAATTCTATTTTCTAACACATGAAAGGCTAATACAATCAACGGCATTTGCAATATGTTGAGGACATGCTTTCACTAAAATTGTTCATTATTTACTTGAAATTCAATCGAACAGTCTTTCTTTTCAAAGATTTATTTGTTTATGCATACAAGAACTGGTGTGTAGACCAGAGGTGCGAGGTGTAAGCGGATTCACCAGAGAGAGTTGGGAGCAGAACTGGTGGATCTCCTGAAATATACTGCTGAGGGGAGCAGTGGGTGAGACAGGAGAGGTCTGCTGCGTCATGTGGGTTGCATCCTGGCAGGCTGGAAATCAAACTAGTGTGCAGTGGCTGGCTATAGCACTGTATCTTTAACCGATATGCTACCAAGGAAGCCCCCAATTGAATAGTCTTACCACCTATTTTTCATCTAATGGATGCTTCTAAAAGTGGCAAGAGGCATTTCATAGATTTATTTATTTATTTATTTATTTATTTATTTATTTATTTATTTATTTATTTATACAAGAGCTGGGGTACAGGCCAGAGATGCAGGGGGTGAGGGGATTCACCAAAGACAGAGTGGGAAACAGAACAGGCAGACTGACAGAAACACACTGCTGAGGGGAGCAGCGGGTGATACAGGAGAGGTCTGCCTCGCCATGTGGGTTGCTCCCTGGCCAGCTGGGGATCGAACTCGTGCTGCAGTGGCTGTGGATTGCTTCATAGTGTGGTGCTTAACCCTTTGTGCCACCAAGAAAACCCATAAGAGGCATTTCAGTGAGGAAAAATTTGTTTACATAAGACACAGGAAAGCAATGTCTACAGATTCCTTTGTTCAAACTTCTGACTTTTTAGCTTTTAATATACTCAAGTGCACTGTGAATATTAAAAAGGAAAGGTACAGAATGAAGTGTTTTCCAAACTATTTGTTAATACATCACTATTATTTATTTTAGTTTTTGTTAATGGTTTGCTGAACTATTGTTCTTCATACCATTTAAAAGCTTGGGGGCCCCTGGGGACTCCTCAGTCATGACCTAAGAGAGTCACAACAAGGTTTCCTTCCTATGTAAGAAGCAAATATAAATTGATCATATATAAAAAATGATGCCTACTGATATTTGAATTGCTAGAGAGTATTTCTCATTTCTTTCACCTTCTCAGAAAATTATCAAGGCTCACTTAGGAGTTTTTAGAAAAACTGTATGCTGTCATTATTTCAGATCAGGACTCCAAGTTGAATGGATTCTTGCTTTTATAAGTTTAATAATGTATCAACTGGTCTGAATAACTCCTTTCTGATTCTATTCTCTCAGTGCTCAATTTTATGTTTCTCTTTGACTTCAATGGTCTTTTCCTCCCCTTTTTCAAAATAGCTGAAGGATGAATAGGTGTCTTTACTAGACGAGGCAGGTCATGATGAGAAGCAGTGTGTATCTTTTTCCTTCTATCAATCCTGTTCCAGATACTTGGATTTTCTTAGTCTAAACATATAAAGGATTAATGAATGGTGCGGTTCTGATTTTCATAATTAATTGGATGAAAACCCATTTGCTAAGCTATAAATTATCTTCCCTCTCACCCCCAATTTCTTAAAAGGATTCCGTTTTAGTTGTTTCTATAAAAGAGTAGTGATTAGCCTAGATCGGCTAATCTGACCTGATCATTTGAAAATTAATGGAATGAAGCAAGGTAAGAACACTGGATTGTAACATTTAACCCCGTCTTAGGTCGGGTTCTATCTATCTATACAGGCTGTTTAGTTTCTAATTATCAAAGAGGATAATGAAAATCAATTGTAAGAGAGGCTGTTACCTTTTTGGCCAAGCGGATACAGATTTCTTTGTTGCTGCCACTGGCCCCTCACATTGGAAGGGAAAGACATAAAGTGTTTGGGTAACCAGCCTGGTTACCTCTGCACAATTAGTGTTCCAATTATAAATTAAGGATAGTTGCCAAACCTAAGAACTCTTAAAATAATGGCACTGTTGCCTCAGCTGCTTTCTGAAGCAATGTCTAAAAATAGTTGAGTCATATTCAGTATCAGATGCACCAAAATAAGTCCTTGATATTTTTAGGCACTGCTGATGACTTTTGGAGGTGGGTGACATTCAGATTTTTTATTTATGGCTACTATAATACATGCCTTAAATATTTTGTTTATCAGGCATTTATTTAGATTAACCTGTGCACAGTTAGTTGCAAATCAATGGCATGTATTTGATATATTAGAAATACTGATAGTTGTATAAATATCTAATAACCACAGATTTATTTTATTTATTTAAATATTCCAGAAAATATAGGTAATGTGAAGCAATGGTAAACATTCTTTTGAATTCTCTGTGAACCTACTAGAAACATGGAAAAGCAACCTTGAAAAGTACCTGTTTAACAGCGGTAAAGAATTGATGCCACCATCATTTGCCACACTAAAGAGATACAATCCTACCCTTGGATATATTTCAACAATAAGTAAATTAAAGCAGTGTCTTATCCTTAATTGGACTGGAAAACATATTTGTTCAATCAAATAAGAAACATTTATTAAACATCTGTGCAAGGTACTGTTGAAAATACAAAATGAAATAGAACAGAATGAGTAAAAATGTTTAAAAGTACAAAGTTAAACATAATTCTCTACGAGAGTTCATTTTCATAAGTGTTGTAGGAATAGCAAATCTACTTCATAATTTTCTTCATTCGAAATTGAAAGGAAAATTATATTTACTCATCAATTTCATTGATAAAAATTTAGTTCCGAATGATTATTATTATATGCTAGTGCAAAGAAAATACTGTCCAAAACCATGAATATTCTTAAACAATTAAACATTTATTTATTTATACAAGCATTGGGTACAAGAAGCAGGTGTTCCTCCTTTTGATAACTCAGAGTTCGTAAGCGCTGAAATCATGTTCTCCTTTTGATAACTCAGAGTAAGTGAAATCATGCTTCACCTGGAATGTGATTCTTGCGTTTAGCAATCCATCTAGTTCAATCTAAAAATTCCTACTGCTTGCTGCCATGACTCATATTTTTATTGAAGGCAAACAAAAGCAGACTGATATCCTGAAAGACTAATTATCTTTCATATATTCTTGGTAATTTAATATTCATAGTTGGAAAATTTTCAACTGGAATTATTCATGCTTTTATGCTGTCTCATTAACTCTCATTTGATCTCCAAGGTGAATATTACTAATGTAGAATCCCATGATATGCATGTCAATTTCCAACTAAACTCTGGTTTTTTTGAATTTTTGAAAACTGGTTAGAATTTCTACCTCCAGAACCTTCCTTATTTAGTTTTACATACTTAGATAGAAAATATTTAGTAAAACAGGGTCTTTCTGGTGGCCTGGGGGATTAAGTCTCAGCACTAACACTGCTATGGCCTGACTTCGATCCCAGCCAGGGAGGTGACCCACATATGGTGCAGCAGGCCTCTCCTGTCTCACTCGCTGCTCCCCTTAGCATTGTATTTCAGTAAATTCACCTGTCCTGCTCCCCTCTCTGCCTCTGGTGAATCCTCTCACCACTCTGCACCTCTGGCCTACTCCCCAGTTCTTCTACAAAATATTTTTTAAAAAAGAAAATATTTGGGACCTCTCTGGTGATGCAAGGGTTTAAGACGCAACCTATAAAGCTATCCAGAGCCACTGCAGCACGAATTCAATCCCCGGGCAGGGAGCGGCCAACATGGCGCAGCAGACCTCTCCTGTCTTGCCTGCTGCTCCCCGCAGCAGTGTATTTCGGTCAGTCCTCCTGTTCTGTTCCCTACTCTGTCTCTGGTGAGTCCTCTCATCCCCCACGACTCTGGCCTGTACCCCACTTCTTGTATGTATAAATAAATCTTAAAAAAAAAGAAATAAAGAAAATATTTGGTAAAACAAATTATAAAGAGTCCTGATAAAATAGCCGACTTCTTAGAAATGTGTTTAGACTCTAGTTTTATTTGAGTAAAGGATAGAGTTAAATACAAATCTTAGTCAACAATATATTTTTTACCTGTCGCCTTGAATTCTACTGGGACAAATCGAAAGTAGAAAATTATGATAATAAATTTCAACCAATAAAATTTAGCTCTTCAGGAAAGGGTTTTAGAAGCAAGACTTCTGAAGCTCAGCTGAGGAAAAGATCCAGAGAAAAAGATTAGATTTAGGTAAAGAGTCAAATATGTTTCCCTTTTTTCCTCGACTCTGCTCCCCCTCCTCGAAACACTATATGGCCTGAATCTGATAAGTTCCCAAGGCTCCTGAATGACCTATGAAGAGCTGTGAAGAATATAAAATACTCTATATCTTCATTTCATAGTGAATAAAGTAAATGAAGGCAGCAAGTATGGTGAAAGGAAGTGACTTGAAGACCTTTTTGAGGAGGAGCTATGGCATTGGAAACCACTACTACAGGCATATCTTAGGAACATCTACTTCACAAGGGTCCTTTGACAGGAGGAAGAATTTAAGTTTCCTAAGTGCTCTACAGCTCCTATATACACAGACCCTTTTCAATACATTAGTAAAATGCTTATGGGAATGGACACCTCTGTGATAGCTGTTTGTATTAAGTAGTAAGCCCTTCTCCCATTTTGTACTAATTTGGGTTTAATTGTAGTCAGTGTTTCTTACAACTGGCAAACCACTCTCCTGAACAGTTCAAGGAAATAATGTTCCTGTATTCCAGAGTAGGGGATAATACAGATGGAGCGCTCAGCCCTTCATACCATGATTACTCTGCCCCAGCATTTATGGAGAGACAATTCTCTCAATGGTAGTTTTAGGGATTAAACTGTCATTTATCTTAGCAGTTACCTATGCCATATTTGGCTTTAACTGCAATATTTATTAAAATTCAGGGAACCTGAAATACATGTATACATACATAAAAATTAATAAATTGCATGCCATATTGTCACTCAGTCATATGGCATTTAAATTCAGCATAAAAGTACTTATTTCACTTATATATCAAGGATATGGTATAAGTGCTTATTAAGTATTGACTTTAATAAAGATATCTTCTCTCTGACTAAACATGAAACACTAAATTTTACTATTAATTTACTATATTCAGGATATCTTTTGATATTCTTTGATTTCAGACCAAAAAAGTATCACCTTTCCTGTTAAAAGAGCAATAAAGTATAGTCATGGACCCAATGCAATCATATTCCTGACCACTTATGATGGGTTTCATGGAAACATATATACATTTCATTAATTTTGATTGACAAAAAAATCATATGTTTTCACAAGATGTAACTCATTTGATGTGGCAATTTTGTCAATAATTTTCATAGGAAAACTATTTTTCCAATGCTTTAAAAATCTTTGTGTAATAGACTCTTCTTTCCTAAAGGTGCCTTTAAACTTGTAAAATAATTTGTCCATATTATCGGGAATACAAACACTTTCAGATAGTAAAATAGTATCATATTTGTTTGGGTTTTCAGGAATAGGAAATCTAACAAAAATAAACACTTTTACAATTTAAAAAAATTGCTTTGTTTTCCATATTAAGTCACAATATATACAGATTGACATAGTCAAATGACATTTATAATTGTATGAAGAATTAGTAGTAAAACATTGTAGAAGTCATAGAACAGTGGGACAGCTGCTGAATCAACCCAATTTAGATTTTAGACAAACTGGGTTTCTCCTTTATTGTTTTTGTGTGCTAAGTGTTGTAAGATATTTTTCTTCATATTTTATACATAAAAACATTATTTTCCTGAAGTCACTAAAAATACAGAAGGTAGTAATTGTTTACACATGAATAATTTAAATGTAAGATAGCTCTGATATAAAGCATAAAGGGCAGGCATTTTAATTTATTTTAAAACAAAATAAAAAGAATAATAGTGGGATTTAAAATGTAATTTTTAAATGAGATTTTGGTATATACATGACAATGAATAAAACTTCCTATCTAAAAATATTTGAATTTCATATATCACTTTGTGTCAAAAAATACCTCTGAGATATACCCATTGCCTCTCTGAGTTACATACATTCTTTTCTATAATATTATATTTTTATAAAATGGAGTTTAAAGCATATAATGTCTTTTTGAGGCGTTAAGTAAATTAAAAAAGTTAATATAAGTTTTAAGATCAAAACTATTCTGAGTTTACGCTTTAGCTAGACAAAAACATCTATAATTCCTATAAAACAATTTGAGTATCAAAGTAGCATTCTTTTTAGTATGTATTCATTTAATAAATTTCAAAATCAGAATTGAAATATGATAGTCTTACCTCAGGACTTTTAAAAAATAACTTTTTATTTTAATAAATATTTATAAAACTTGAATTTACATAATATGCCCAAAACATCAACTAGTATCCTATTTGCTTACAGAAATTTATTTGAAAGTAGTTTTAATCAAATAAATTGTTTGAGTTAGTATAAATTGAATAGATTATGTAAATATTAGATGCTTTAATCAAAAGTAATATCCATCCATACAAAATATCTTTCAAAATAGTAGATTACTACCAACTGCAAATTCTCATAGAGCTTTGACTGCATTTTGCGTTTTTCACAACTCAATTTTCTTCATGCTTGTATTACCTAT
This sequence comes from Talpa occidentalis, assembly GCF_014898055.3. NCBI lineage: Eukaryota > Metazoa > Chordata > Mammalia > Eulipotyphla > Talpidae > Talpa > Talpa occidentalis. The sequence goes on along the minus strand of NW_023604295.1, from coordinate 138,485,571 downwards.
ATCTTTTCCTTGGACAGTTGAATTTCAGATTAAAAATGTTAATATTTTCTTTCTTATAAAATAAAATTCTAGCTTTTGCCTATATGTCCATTTGTTGATAGTTATCAAACACAGCTGAAAGCTTTGACTAAATATGAACTTGAACTAGTTGTTTACTTTTCGTGAAGGCAGTATAGGAGTTTGGGGCCGACGATCAGTTTCATCTAACTTACATTTCCATATTTTGAGATATTCTGTTACTCAAATATTCATTGGGTACTTCTCTCTGGCAAGCACTATTCTAAATGCTGCACTCTTCATTATGTTTCAGTTCTTAGCAATGTAGTATTTTGGATACTTTCATGCTTTGTGAAACTTTTCTATGCTCTTTTAGATTATGCAGCCCTGAATAATTTTAAGGGGCTTCCTCTCAAATATGGTTGGTTTTTTTTGTTGTTTTTGTTTTTGTTTTGGTAAAGGAGACATCTATTTTTTCCTTGAAATTATATAAATATTTTATTTTTTGAAGTTAATGAAATAAAATCAACTGTTATTCCCCACCCCCACTGTCTTTCTCCCAACCTTTGGCTCCTGGACAACAAAGGTTAAGGCAATACTAACCCTTAAAAATTCTTCTTTAAAAAACAATAAGCACGGAGGAAAAAAAACTATCAGAAAGGATTGAGTCGTATTCCAGTCCCTAAAGGAGAGAATGGATTCACTTTTGCCCACATCAAAGCATCGTTCAATGAGATAGTGGATTTTCCATCTTCAAGGAAAAACACAGGGCCCTGCACAGAGTGACAGTTGAGAAAAAAAGATGAGATTATAAATTCACAGCATGTTTTTAAACCTTGAGAAACAGATCACTCCAATATAAAAATACTGGTGATATTTTTACATACGAGAAAAAATAGGTTATTTGAACTGCTACCACATAAGGAAACAAAAATATTTCAACATTACGCTCTGATGTCTTTAAAAATGGGATTTAGTTTTATGACTTGAATTCGCTGAAAACAGTAGTACCATCAACGAAAATAGGTATTGTTAATCATTGAATTACCAGAAAGTTAACATTTTATAAAGTCATATAGGCCTAGTAATAGACTTAAGTGTACTTCACTATTTTAACATAGCGTCATAGGCACAGCTGGGGAAATTACTGAAGCCAGAAACTTTAAACCAGTTCTCCAGAGAAGAAAAAAAATCACTTTCTGTATATGTGTATATAATTTAAGATCATATTAATTGTGATCTACTACCATGTTTATAATTTAGTCACATCAGTTATTTTGTGGGTATAGGTAGTTCTAAAGATCTAAATATAAAAAATTCTGAAGGTCCAATCTGTATTTCCAAGCCCTTACAAGGCAAAAACATGATTTAAAAAGAATATTTTATAAATCATGTTTTAAAGCTATCAAGGTATCAGGGTCTTTTTTTTTTTTTTTTAACATGGTTCCAAATGATACAGCTTTTTGTTAGCAAATTATTTCTAGGTATTTTTAGATATACCAAGTTGCTTGAAATTTCACTGTTATAACCACTTCACTGTTATAACCACACTATACTGATTTTCTGTTGAAATTCATTAAGTATCCTGGAAGGGAGGGACTTCATCCAGATTAGTCATTTCTGCCTTAGGATATCTGAGATAATTAGGATCATTTCTTAACCATTGGGAACGAAGAGGTTAGACAGCATAGATATTAGGTCATTTGGCTATCTCAGAAACTGAGGAGGAGCAGGAGAACAAGAGAGCACCAAGTGCTACTGATCGAAATGGCTCAGAGAGGCAGTGAGTGGCACTGAAGATACATTCTAGAATTACAAAGTGTATTTTTCTCTTAACTATAAGTTATTGAATTTACTGTTTGGGTTCTTTTTCTCTGAATATAAGTGGATAGTAAACATACATACAACTAAGTACCCCGTCTATCTTTTTGGAATATATTGCTGCATTCTGAAGACCTAAATAGTCTGCAGTATCAAGCCAGCTATGGTGAGGGTGTGCATTCGTAACAAGCTATCTAACTTATTTTGAGTGATTGTATAAAAAAAATCTTTCTCTACTAGCATGGCATGTCAGTATTTGAAATGTACTAGAAAAGTCAATATTAAAATAGATTACATTAGGAAAAGAATCAACTAAGTAAAATGTGTATAATACTAGGAGGTGGGATTCTTTTAGGCTAATCTGTCGTCTCAATTAGCATTTCATGGGGATTCAGCTTTGTTTACTTTATGGAGACTCCTACTCCTGGTCCTGGCTTTCGGATAATGAAGACTTCTCTATTTTCTAAAGATAATGGCACCCCTGGGTCACACTAGGAGACTCTAGCATCATTCATCATCATTAACTGACTTTACATTAGGGACCATTCCTTGGGAGTTAGTCTTCTCTCACGATGGATCCCAATGATTTTTAACTGCTGAAAAGTTCAGTGAATCAATGTAAGATGCATGACATACCAGTATTTTATTATACAGCTGTCAGTTGTTATTTTCTTTGTATTTATAAAATACGAATGGAGACTATAAGGTGAACCTATTGTGATATAATAATGTATAACTGTTGATTGTGCTTTGTTTCTCTTATTTAATTTCTCCAAGGATATGATCTGTATTTTAAAACATTTGTTACTAAGTATACACATCATTTGTTTCTAAGTATATCTATTACATGAATTGCTTTTATAATAATGGTATAAACACTGTATGGATTTATTTTAGAGAGAGATAGGCTATAGTAACTATAAAAGCAGTAATGGTGATATTTTCTCATTAGGCCTCAGGCCTCTTTATAAGTACTACTTTTATTCAGATTATACTTATCTAAGGTCACACTTCAAAATATAATGAAACACATAAAAATTTGGAAATTCACAATTTATACCAAACATGAAGGTTGTACCTGAATTTTTTGTCCTGTAAGACAAGAGATGTGCGTATCGGAATGACTTGGGAGATTTGATCCAGTGACATAATCTGGTCCAATAACTCCTTTGAGTGGATCATCTTTTACTCTCTTTAGCAAAGTAGCATAAACCATTCTTTGTGAATCTGACGGGGGTGTATATGGAGAGTCTTCCAACGATCTACATTTTCAACACATGTTATATTTTCATTTTTGTGGAATCACAGAATTAGTAAAGGTTTAGGTTAGAAACAGTCCCAGATGATTAGTTACTCTCTATAAGTAATTAGTTACTCTCTAGTTAGTAATTAGTTACTCTCTATAATATAAATCAACTAGACTTAATTTATTGTAAACCAGAGGACTTGAAAAGGGCAGGAAAGAAAAACATTGCAAATAATTACTGAATATATGCCAAACAAATCAAAACTCATTGTTCTGCTAAGGTAAACAAGACTATACACATTAAAAAAGTTTTTCTGTAAAGTTACACCTTCTGAATTCCAATTTTCATATTCACTCACCTGCTGCTAAACTGTGTACAAGATCTCCATGCATCCAATTCCTCAGAAAGGTGTTCAATTTTTAAAGGCACTGACACCTCCCGACGTTTTAATAGCTGACTGAAAATGTGAAGAAGAAATTAACATCTGACAGCAAAGACTAAGCTATCCAAAAAGCAAGTAAGCCTTAAATAACGCAATTTTAGGCTTAAAAAAGGATATTCAAAACTACTTCTATGCACTGCTGTGCACAGACTTGTGAATATGTGTGTGTGTGTGTGTGTGTGTGTGTGTGTATGGTTAGGCTGCCTGTGTAGAAACAAGCTTTCCTGCGATGCCTTATAGCTTCTGTTCTACAATTCTGTAGTTTTAGGTGGCAGCTGCTGCACACGGGGCAGAAGTTAGGAAAGAGAAAGCTTTGTTTTTCTCAGAATTCTCTGTGCCACATAAAGGGTACTTAGAAAAATTGCTGACCCAGAGTGTCAGCATTTCTAGGAGTAAACTACTATAATTTAGCGAACTAGTAGACTTGAACTTTTTTTTTAATGGAAGGTGCTGTGGATTTTTTGAGCATAACAAGTTTTAGCATAATGAATGGAATTCAGCAAGCTGTTAGGAAATACAGGAGTTTGGCAGGCAGGTTATGCATGAATTTAGTGAGTTGCCTACTACTCACAAATCCCCTTTCTTTCTACCGTAGAGATTGGAAATCTAAAACCCCAGTTTCTCATGTCCTTTTAAAAGTAGGGTTACACAGTTCTGGCCAGAGACATCAGGCAGACACACCTGAGAGGACTTTGCTTCCTGACCCACATGGTGTTGCCAAGAGAAAGCCTCTTGTGATCTCTGTCACCTTCCCCTCTTCCCCCCCACCCAGATTTATTTATTTGTTTGTTTGTTTATTTATTTAATGCATAGAAGAACCGGGGTGTAGGTCAGAGGTGTAGGGGGTCAGGGGATTCACCAGACACAAAATGGGGAGCAGAACAGACAGATCTACTGAAATACATGGCTGAGGGGAGCAGCAGGCAAGGCAGGAGAGGTCTGCTGCACCATGTGGGTAGCTCCCTGGCTGGGGATCTAACTCAGGCCACAGCAGTGGTGACAGTGCTGAGACTTAACCCCTACACTACTAGAGAGGCTCCACCTTTCCCTCTCTAACCTGCTTAGAATGTAGACACAATAGAGAACTAGACACTATCCCGCAACTATGAGAAACTAAAACGAAAGAAGGTAAATCAGATTCAAAAGAAGGGAAGAATCCAGGCCCTTCCTGGAATAAGTGAACACCTGTATTTGACAGTGCTGGAAGGCCTATCTGAAGTGCCTTTGACATAAAACCGATAAATTCTATGTGTTTAAGCTACAATTAGGATTTTTATTGTTTACAGACTAATTCACTTCTAATTCATATAATTTACTATTGCTCTTTTATTATAAAGTACATACTAAATAGATAAATGCATGGACGCCTTTTAGGATACACTTAGAGTGGAGCCATCTTAGTAACAGGAATTTATCGGGTCTCATAATAGAAAAGAAACAGTTTTTACCTTGTGTATTCATAAAGTGCCGGAACAATACTTTGGTACTGTCTTCTGATAGCCAATAATGCACCAATATAACCATATATTATGAGCAATTCATTTCGAGCTCTAAAAGAAAATGTTTATTTTTTCAAAATAGTCCATAATCTGAGATATAGAATATTAATCTCATTTACAGTTATTGTACTGTGCCTCTATCTTCTAAAGGATGATATTTATAACAAAAGAGGTTTAGAAAGTTTTCTAAATTTGACTTTTTCTAAACTTGAAGATGTTTGACTTATCAATCCTATTCAGACATTTGCGCTATAACATAAATTATTATGTTTAATAAAAGTATTTAATATTTAACTCTTGTCTTCTCTTTCCCTTTTCTGGCCTTCATTTAATTTCATTAATTTCAATACATATGGTCAGATTTTGGAATTTTTGATACATTATGTAAACTCTAGGAAAGGGTAATCAGTATCCACTGCATTTGCCAAGTTTCACAGGGTGCTGGATCTTTTTCCCCACATGGATATTGAAATAAAAATTGCCCAAAATCTCTATTACACAATATAGAGCATTTGTAATAGTGTCTGGGGACTTTAGTTATGTGGACAACAATGTTTCCTAAGTGGCACTTGAATTCAGGGATGGTTTCTATAATTTGCCAGGACTTTCATTTTTTTTCTCCCCAAACTAGTATGCTTTGCACATGATAGACATTCTTAAAGACTTGAGGTCCAAAATCTTTGAATTAGCTCTGCTTGAATCAGCTGTACGTGTGTGTGTGTGTACATATGCATATACAAACATAAGTTCACTAGATATTACTACATGAGATCACTAAGACATTATTTCTGTTTCACACTGATCTTTGTAACTTTTCTCCAAGTGCAACTATCTGTCCAAGACGATTTTACTGTTTGAGCTGAACATCAAAAACAATATAGCCATTTTAAAACATTACATAGGTCAGTTATGTATTTTGGAGAGAAAGTACTCACTCAGTATATGTATGCAAGACTAATTTTTCAGTACGAATATAACTCAATAGGTCAAGAACAGGGTAAATGGCATCCAAAGTCCAATTTGAACTACTGATGTTTTCTGGTAAAATAAAACCAAATAAAAGATTCTCTAAACAACAGTATTCAAACTTATTCCTCCATTTTTTAACCTGTATAATTAGTTCTCTCTGGTCAATCCTACCTACCTCTTGATTTTCTAGACCATAGTTTGTCTATTTACCTGCTCATGTCCTGCTACCATACAACCAGTTATCATTTCCTTTTTAAATTTACGATGGTTATTGCTTCATGTTACGGCTGATTGTCAATATAAATGAAAAGATCAAATAGATGAGTAGATTTAAAATGCTAACTAGCAACTTACCTTTAATGAAATTGATACCAATAGGAAGCGCTTTTTCAGGTTCTTGACTTAGTAAGTAATACTTTATAGTTTCAAATAAATTGCCATCTGCATGGGCTGTCTCAGCCAACTTCATACATTCTTCTACTGAGGGAAGCTTACACTAGAACATAATTGGTTTGAAGACAATGTTACTAAAACTTATAGGGATAAAAAACAATAGTACTAGTACTAAATATTTTCAATATGCCAAGTATTCTTTTCTTATTAAAGTTGCTCTGTTCCCCGCTCTTTCTCTGGTGAATCCTCTCACCCTCCCACACAGCTGGCCTGTACCCCGGTTCTTGTATAAATAAATAAATCTTTAAAAAATAGATATAAATAAAATAATTTATATTAAGACTATGCATTGATAGAAATATCTTTGTCTAATAATAATCAATAGGATTATCAGCTAATGTGTCTGCAGTTTTTCATCACACAAAAAAGGAAGTAACTGTCCTGATTATGTTACTGGAATTAGCAAAATATGTCACTTAGCAAAAAATCTGATATCGTCATGATTTTTGAAGTTTAAGTGTTAAAATTTGTTGGTTTGCTTCTAAGCAACACTTACAAATAATTGAGTGGTTTATCTCACTGGTACTTGGCAACCATTGAGATTGCACGTCTGCTGCAAACAAAAAATTTGTGTTGACTTCAAAGGATAAATAAAAGTAATTTCATGTTGAAAAATAAAATCCACCATAAGGTTATTAATCTCCTTTCCTATGACCTTTGTTACGCTCCTTCTCTTACTCCTTTTTACATCCCCTTAAGTTACTAAGATGATTTATTCTATTTATTAATGTATTCAAATAGTTTCCTATTTTTCTTTTAATATAAATTTTTCTTAAGATAGCACTGGTTTATAACACTGTACATGATTCACCCACCACCAAGCACCCATAGTCCTCCAAAAATTAGGTAAATTTAGCATTTTAGATCCCTCAACTTCCTTCTCTCTCAAAAAAACCCCCAAAATAAAAAAACCCTAAATTTAAAGGAAATCTTATGTATGACACTGCATATTGTCCCCCATCTTTATTCACTAAATGCCAGTTATTTATTGAACAACTACTATGTGCTAGGTACTGGGCCTGGCTAAGTAGAAAAATGCTCGTTTCTTCAATTTGATATATGCTTAAAGAGTAAAGGGGATAAAAAATGGTTTCCACTGCAATTTCATAATAGACTATAATAAGTAGAGTAAGATAATCATCTCTATAATTTTTGTCATACAGAAAAATTCTATATGCAATATAGGTTAGCACAATATCTGAACACATTTGAATTTTTAGTATCACTTGTGAAATTGCCCGTTAGTAACACCTTTATACACACTAGTCCTTCTAAAGAGTTATTTCTAAAGTCTAAATAGACAATCTAACTATAGCCTTTTAGAATGTGTGGTGAAAAGATTAGATGACTACTGTTCTTGCCTTTATCATTCATAGCTGTGTAAACACAGACAAGTCATTTAGCCTCTCTACCCCTTAATAATACCTACAACTTTTGTTTCAGAGGAAACGTAAATGTACATTAAAATACAAGACAATAACGTAAAGCATAATTGAAAAACTCGTTCCTGTTTCTTATGCATTTTAACTTCAATATAAAAATACTGTTTATCATGTTTATTAAAGCAGAGTTCATTTATGAAAGAATTCCAAGAATACAAAGTATATAAATACAAAGTTTACCCACTGATAACTTCAGTTATCTTCTCACAAAAATTTTCTCTTTTCTCTCTCTCTCTCTCTCTCTCTCTCTCTCTCTCTCCCCCCCACACACACACACACACACACACACACTCACTCACTCACTCACATATACTCTTGGTCCACATCTATTAACACAGTACTCAGTAGGTATCTCTTGTTGAATGAATGGGACCACTTACCCAGTGGGGGAAATTGAAATATCAAGATTCATATAAGTGAAACAAAAGTATTATTTTGAGAATTAAAGATAAGAAAATATTTAACTTATATTTCATTTTTTCTTAAAAAAGCTATATTGATAATTTTAAATACAAAAACCATGTGTCATGCACGTACACAGTTTCATAATTTCCTTTTTATTTGTTTAATCACCATCTATCCATGTCAATAAAAACAGAGGCTCATGATCTGTTCAATGTATTAGTGGCACTGAAATATAGAAATGTGCTGCCATTTATATAAACAACCTATTGTAGGTTGTGAACATTTTGGTTGTTTTAACATGTAATCTTGGTACACAAATTCCTATATTCTGCAAAGGAGTATTGTTTTTAAAGCCCTTTAGAATTATGCATGTGAGTTTCCTCATACTTCATTTATTCTTCTAAAGATCTGAATTGTGTGCCTTTAAAAAATTAGTGTACATGCACTTTAGAGGCAAACTGGTATAGTGGAAGGAGCTTGGAAATTGGAGTTAGACTTACTGGAGTTCTCATTTCACCATTAATTAATATAGACAAGTTCCTTAATTTCTCTGAGTTTACTTTATTTGTAAAATAGGCATAACATCATCTACTTTTCAGGATTTCATGAGGATTGAGTAAAATACAAATCTTTCTGAGCTTAACAAAAACTTAGTGTTATCATGCTCACTGCATTTATAAAATACTGAAAGGGATCCTGTAGCTGTTTCCCCATATGTGTCTCTATTTTCCCTAACCTTAAAATTAGTTAAATCCAAACTAGGTAGTTTAATATTGTCAGCATACCTTCTCATGAAGATCATTTATCTCTTCAGTACACCCTGGGTAGAAAGCACAGAGTTTAACTAACTGTAGTTCATTATCAGGAGTCATCAGGAGAAGATCTGCTGCCAGATTCCTATTACCATAACAAAACAGAAACTTCAATGAAAAAGAATCTAAAAATAACATTTAGGACTATTTCAAAGGAAGAAGATTCTTATACTCCTTTTGCTTTTCTATTTACAGAACAGCACTAATTTCCTATTTAACTGAAAGGTCTGTAAATGTAGATAACAAAAAAATAAAAGGCAAGAAGGAAAAATGTATTATGAAATTCCTAAGTATTTTTTAAAATCCATACTGTCTTTAAATATTTAGAATTCACTTTGTTATTACAGAATAAATTTTCACCTAATTACATAGTTTCATACATGTTCTTTAGAGAGAATTATAAAGAAAACTTTGTGAAGGATTTCTCTCATTTTATTCTGCTCACCAATAATGGGATGGTGTGTTAACCAGCTCATTAAAACCAATAGTATGCCTACAATATTGTAAGTTTAGAATATGCGATAGTACTTATAAAATACTCATACTTTGGGCAGAAATCAAAGATAAAAATGCAGTTTTCTGACTTATTCTTTAAATATTTAATGAGATAAATTATTCAAGGTTTTTAAAAATGAGGCATTAAAATTATATGGGCTTAACTTTACATTAAAATATTTTATAAATTCCTTTTTTAAAATCATAGGTGATAAGCCCTTTAATTGCATGCATCATAACCAAGAACACACTAATTTTTAATGTGCTCAATTAGTTATCATTCAGTTTTCAATATTTTTGATATATACACATTCAGCATGCATACAGAACAGTCAGAATTCCAAATGTGAATTTATGAAGCTGTGTATTGTGGATACTGAGTAAAATCCAAATTTACCACCTTATTGAGGTTTTCAGCAAAATCTATATTGGCTATTTAAGTGCATAAATTATTTTTAGGAGCAGTAAGGTATACCTACTCAGGAATATAGCGGGTACAGGAAAGGAATAATGAAACTTGTGCTTGTCAAATTTTCTATCATAGGTACATAGCTAGGTATTCGAATGGTTTTACAAGTTCAAATTTGAGTAACCCACCTGTTCTTGTTTAAAGAGTATGAATGACTTTATGTATTTTGGGATACCAACATTTAACAGTAGTTTTCCATAATGCCCATGAGAATTTAGAAATTATCACTTGCTTTTACAGTATATAAAATAGCTATGCTAAAATTCTATTTAACCTTCTACGAATTACAAACAAAATCTAACCTTCTTACTATAGAATTATACTCTGATACACTGGCAAAGCTAACTAATTTTATTGACTCCTTAGTCTCACTCACTATGGAAAATTCAGTATACCAAATGAAAGAATGCCAACCAAACTTTCTAAATGCTTAATTTGCTCTAACAGAACAGACATTTTAATTTGCTTCTCTGAGTTAGCTATTATTTTGTATTGTAGAAAGTCACAGCTCATTTATTATATTAGTTCTAAGTGTAAAATCCTGGGTGGTTTTTTACGTAGGCTATAGGAACCATTCTCATTTTGTTATTATGTTTTCTATGCTATAAACTATACAGATGAGTTGGTGTTCTGGACGGCAACAGAACAAAAATAGTTAATGAACACTTCTTAATAAGAGTTGGTATTCTAATAATAAAATAAATATTTTTTGAATTAATCATTTTTCATAAAACTAGATAATACCTGTATCCAACAGATGGAAAGCTAAAGAGAGAATATGAATATAAATACCATAAATATGCAAGGAAAAACAAGTAAATTTTTGCCATGAATGTAAAAAAATCTGGTCTTCTTGGTTTATAACATTATAAGCATTCTCTTGAAATTATTTATATATCTTAACTATTGTTTTAAATTTGTTGAGACCTATGAACAGCCATGGGAATTATAGATCTCCCCTGGAAAGAAACCTGATCAGCACCCTATATTCCAGAATTAGAACTCTCCCCTGGTTTCTGGTACATATATCTATAAATATAGAAAGGAAGGACTCTTGAGGGGAGATACAAGAAAACAGAATTTTGTTTTATAGTAAAAGTAACTGAAACATATAGTTATAGTATAAGATTAAAAGATTTTAAACATCTTTTAAACGTAATATCTATTTCTGGTTTTTAGCCTTCACTTTTATAAATGAATGTCACTGATTTAGATTAGATGATGTCTTTCAGCATGGAATCAGGCTCTTGTGAGAAATAATTTGAGTTAGACCCATGCTTCGGGATAGTTCTAAGGAAAGTCACGGTAACTATGTAATTGACTACCACAGTATTATAGTTCTTGACAGGCGGGGTTTGGGGGGGAAGCCAGGTACTCTTGGAGTATGGCTAGCATTAAATACATTTAATTCTAAGACTATGGTGGACTGCTACTACATTCTGGCAGGGGAAGGGATATGACTGTTAAGACAGGATAAAATTGAGAATAACTGAATTGAAAATAAAAATTTAGAATAACAAAAATCAATAATCTTTAATTTCATTATATAAATATGATAGTTTTATTTTTCATTCTCATATTACCATTCCTCTCACAATCTTACGTTCTCCCAATACATATTTTATTAAATTCAACTTACAATATTGAAAAAATGCATTTATCATATAAAATAATTCTTTTAATTTTTAAATTCTTACCATGTTGGAATCATCATGCATTTTCTTGCCAATAACTCTAGGGCATAGTAGGTTGCTGGTGCTGCAGAGTCTCCTAGTACTGTGCCCACACAGACTGCCAGCTCCAGTTCATTCCCACGAATAAGGTATGCCATAGCAAGCTTGCTCAATAAGAAAATAATTACTTTGGTTTGAACTATGCTGGCTTGGATCGTCATTCCCACCAAGCTCATAAGGTCGATAAAGTAGGATTAACCTATAATCAATTATTCTTAAAATACTGACTGGAATATTCTTATAAAATATTTATGTAAGAGTAACTACAATTTTCAGGGCCTCCCCTGGTGGAGCAGCGGTTGAGCGCTGGGCTGCAAAGCTGCCCACAGCCACTGCAGCGCTGGTTCGATTCCCGGCCGCTGGCGAGGGTCTCACATGGTACGCAGACCTCTCCTGCCGCCTGCTGCTCCCCTCAGCAGTGTATTTCGTCTGTCTGCCTGTTCTGTTCCTGCTGTGGCTCTGGTGAATTCTCTCACCCTCCCACACTTCTGACTGTAACCAGTGCTTGTATAAATAAATAAATAAATCTTGAAAAAAAAAAAAAGAGTAACTACAATTTTCAGATGAGACAGGTGATAGAGAGACATGGGAAATTTTATAGCTCAGAATTTAAGAGTTTAGAGTTCTTACTCAAATTTTTATAATTAATTAATAAAAATCTCTTCAAAATCCTCAACATATCTTTTGGTCTCCCTGCAGAAAAAAAAATTCAACTTGTTAAAAGCTTCTTTAATACTGTAAATTGTACAATATCAATTATTTCCTAAAGCCAATATAGTAAGGATTCATGCAAGATAGAATCTATTTTTTTATTATTTCCTTACTATATTAATGGATCTCATGGAAAATACCTTAAAAATATAACGTGACGTATATACATATATATAGTATTTATTCAAAAATAATTACAAATAAGTGATTTTATTTGTATAAATTCTTATAATCCTAACAATTATGTAAGAAATAGATAAGGTAGATTTTCATTTCAGAGTTGAGTACATTTGAGACACAGAGAAGTTAAATGACTTGCCCCAAAACAGCATGTGACAAAAACAGGACTCAAAGTCCTATCTTCTGGGCCTCCACAAAGGGTTGAGCATTGCACTATGAAGCAATCCACAGTCTCTGCAGCATGAGTTCGATCCCCGGCCAGAGAGAAACCCACATGGCTCAGCAGACCTCTCCTGTCTCGCCCACTGTCCCCCTCGGCAGTGGATTTCGGTCCGTCTGCCTGTTCTGTTCCCCACTCTGTCTCTGGTGAATCCTCTCGCCCCCCCGCATCTCTGGCCTGTACCCCAGCTCTTGTATGCATAAATAAATAAATCTTTTTTTTAAAAAAGTCCTATCTTCTGAGTCCAAATCCAGTCATTTTTCCATTTGCCTCACTATATCGCTTCTCATATATAATGAAATGCTTAAGTCAGGTTATTACAAGTATACCCCAGGATAAGAAGGCACCCTAATTTTCCCTCTTGAATATAATGCATCTTAAGAGCTTTTCATTCAATGAAACCAATATGAAATGCTGTACCTCAACATTATCCACAGCGAGGTGGCAACAGGCAGCTAGCACTGCTCGACCATCCTGAAAATACCATTCTGCCAGCTCCTTACTGACTCTGTACCGGAGTCTAGAAAGGAAAATGGTAACACAACAATTCCATCCTAAAAGTGAGTCAATACTCTTTCATTATAAGCTTATTACAGTATCAAACAGAATTTAATTGTATATACTTGATTTAGGTGTAAAGCCTGATTTTTTGGAAAAAAACATGTAAGTAAGTAGTCCTTCTCAATGAACTGATTAAGTCTCTTTTCTCCCACACCCAACTGTCAGAAGAAAAGCTTAATTTTCAAATTTTCCATCTTACATAGAATAATTTATGACTCAGCTACGGAGGCCTTAGAAGAATTACATCTGGCCTGAAAATTTAAAACATTTTGGATGTTAAAATCTTGAAAATGCCACATTCAGAAAGGGCAGAGAACAGCAGCAAAGAACTAGGAATGATTCATTAGTCACAACACATTATTTAGTTAACATTTTATACATTTTAGCTTGATAAGTTAAAAAGTTTAAATATCCTACTTTTAGGACAACCACAGGGGTCAACAGAAGTGAGGAAGGTAAACAGGTTTAAAAAAGATCAAAAGACTGAAATATTTTAATTTCCATTTTTTAAAAATAATTATTTGGAGTTGTTCTTCAAAAGAGGACTAAATATTAATTCTAATCTGAGGTCATGGGATTATGAACCATATTTTCATGCTATTATTTAACTGAATTACAGAGAGTTCAGAAAGAGCACACGAACGGTCAGTTACCACCCTACTTCCCAATAGCTGTGACCAGTTTTTAAATATTTAGGTGCTTTATTTGTAATCTCTCTAACTGAAATGCATTTTGCTTTTCTGGAAACTATGTAAAATGTACGTGGGTTTGACATTCCTGACATTACCATACTCATCTAGGGATGATGCTGAATTGGAACTGGATTATGGTGAGAAGCATAGTTGAGACCATCAAGTCCATGTTTACAAAGAAGGATGAACTACATGGTCCTCAAAAAGCCCTACAGGGAAACCAATCATAAGAAATATTGACTCAAAAAATAAATTGCTCACTCATTAAAGTCTTCCTTGTAGACGTCATCAGGATGTGAAGGTCCTTTTGGTGTAGAAATATGTAAGGTTTGCATGTTTCCTTCACAAGCAGCCTGGAATTTGATGGAGTCTTTAATTACTCTTTAGACAACTATTGGTAAATGGTCAATTTCAGAACATTATTTTGAACAAAGATTGACAATCATATTTGGAAATTATGAATTTGGAGGATAACCTTAGAATTTTTGGAAAAAAATGCCAGCCACTTCGTATTGAAATGAAGCCTCAAGTAAATGATTTGAAAAAGTGAATCAGGGCCTCCCCGGTGGCGCAGCGGTTGAGCGCTGGGTTGCGAAGCTGCCCGCAGCCTCTGCGGCACCAGTTCGATCCCCGGCTGCTCCCCGGTCACCGGAGGAGGGTCCCACCTGGCGCGCAGACCTCTCCTGCCGCCCGCTGCTCCCCTCCGCAGTGTACTTAGGTCCTTCTGCCTGCTCTGCTCCCCGCTCTGGCTCTGGTGAATTCTCTCACCCTCCCGCGCTTCTGACTGTACCCAGTGCATGTATAAACAAAACAAACAAACAAACAAATAAAAATAAATAAAACATGCCTCTATAAAAAAAAAAAAGAAAGAAAAAGTGAATCAAACATACATGAAACATTTATAATGCTCAGTGGCATAAACATATGTAACATTCAGAATTTAGAGATGCTTTTATGCTTAAAGATCTGCAATAAATTCTGCACGCCACAGCAAAGTGACTGACGTGGAGACTGAAGGCCAGGGAGGTGGTAGACAACAAACCAGGGAAAAGGCTGTCAATCTCCCCTTCCAGGCCCACCCACCAATGCAGGTAGCTTGGAAATCACCGGTTGTACCTGTGCAATAAGCAGAGCTTCTTTAAGTTGACCTCTTGACATAAAAAAATTAACTAATTTTTTCACATCACCAATGGCTATGCAGTATGGAATGACTTCATCCTTATCTTCCTGGATTAACTGATCAGCTCTCCTAATAAAATAAAAGTGGGGTTTTTAATTACAATATACTAATTTCAAGGTTCTCATTTGGACTAAGATTTTCTGAAATCCTGTCTTCAGAGTGCATAAATTTTCAAGGTTTCAATGGGAGCAATAATACTCATAGTGTGCAGTGTGGACACAGGGGTTCAGAATACTTCAGATTCCTAGAACTTAGGTTAGGGAGCCTATAGTCTGAGGGCTGGAGTCAGCCTGATGTTTAACTTATTGCTGAGAAAATAGGTGCTAGGGAACAGTCTGTATTTCAATGGCAAATATGTTAATCCCTCTGGATTTTGCATTTAGCCTTTGATTGATACTTATTTGTACAAACGAGTTGCAGCTGAAATTTTTCTAAACCACATCCCATGAAAGAAAATCTTTTCATTTTTAATGCCAGAAGCGAGGTAATTCCTTTACAGTTCCAGCACAGTGACTGGCACACAGTGAGCACTAAATAAATATTTGTCGAATGAATGAATAGAATAGAGAATAGATTTAGGCTGTGGCTTGAAAGGTGTCCCCTCAAAGATATGTTGAAGTCCTAACTCACAGTACCTGTGAATGAAAACTCACCTGGAAATAGCGTCTCTGACATTGTCATTAGCTAAGATGGGGTTATACTGAATTAGGGTGGACCCTCAATCCAATGTGACTGGTAGTATTTGGACCCGAGATGCACAGGGATAATGCCATATGCAGAGAGACAGAGGTAGGAGTGGTGTATCTACAAGTCAACGGGTGTTAAGGACTGTAGGTAAACACCAGACACTAGTGGGGAAGCAAGGAATCAATTCTTTTTTAGAGCTTTCAGTAGAAACAACCCAACACAGAACTTTATCATGTTCTAGTCTCCAGAGCTGTGAGAGAATAAATTTCTATTGTTCTAAGTCACCCAGTGTGTGGTATTTAGTAATGGCAGTTCTGGGAAACCAATACATCTCAGGAAAAAATCTTGCTCGCTTATTACATTCTAGAACAAGGGCATTAGTTAAGCTTGTCCAGTGGTAAAACTCTCCTTTGTCATAAGTACCTCCCTTACATCCACAGAAAGGAAATGGTGGGACTTCATGTCTACAAAGAGAACTTCTGAGACTCTTACAGAATCAGTGTTCCATGTACTGTTGGTAGCCCGCGGGAAGTCTAACCATCTGCATTCCAACAGCAATGGAGTAACCAGTGAGGAGATCTACTGATCTGTCATTTTCTCCATTGACAATTTGCCTTGCACTGTCTTTATCCTTTGTCAGCCAAGTGTTATAACAGTAAAATGACTTGTAACTGATTCATTTAATGCATTTTATCAGTGTATATACAATTCAGTTCTTATTTAAAACATGTGAGTTACTATTTACAATGTACCAGTAAAAAAAAAAAAGAATTCTCAAAAGCTACTATCACATTTAAATATTGTCTCTATTTTAACACATTTTGAAACATCTATTTGGACGCAGACTGTCTGCCTTACCTCTGCATTAATTTTTTCCAGTATTTCACAGAGACCCCTGGTGCAATCGACAAGGCTTTGTCCCACTAGAACAAAAGAAAGGAAGAGCAGAAGCGTGTCTATTTTGGTTGTGCTAACTCTTGAGAGTTTGTAAAAATGAGCTCATATTTATAAATTTTGTAGAGTATTTGGATTTCTAGGGAAATTTTTGTATTCTATCTCATTCATTCCAGAGTATAAATATTAATTATTTTAAATTAAGATATATAAATTCTATTATTTAGCAAGGAAAATCCCAAACCTGGAGAGAGAAAGAAGGAAGGGAGTAGATAGGGAGGAGGGAATGAGAGAAAGAAGGAAGGATAGAGAGAAAGGATGCTTGTGTGTGCATATGTGTGTTTGTAAACAGATATTAACTAGTAGTTCAAAAAATATATTCACTCATTTCCAACACAATACCAGAGCATTTTTTCTGTATATTCTATGTTTAAAATAATAAATACAGTAATTTTCATTTCACTGTTATATTTAACAAATATCAATGTTATTCCCATTTTTCTTTCTCCACTCATTTTTAAAAATATTTTATTTTATATAATTCTCACATCATTTTTCATTTTTGCACAATGTGTGCATTTTCATTTTGGTTACATTCCCCATACAATTGCACCCCCTAATCCTTCTTCTCCCCGCCTCCCCCCGTAGTGTGTCTCTGGTTTATAGGTGCTTGTTGATTTTGATTTTTACTTTGTATTAATTAGTCTTTTTCCTGGTCCCTTATTTAGGTTTTCTAAATTCCTGCTATGAGTGAGACCATCCGGTATTTTTCTTTTTCTTTCTGACTTATTTTGCTGAGCATGATCCCTTCTAGCTCCATCCATGTTGCTGCAAATTGCATGTGTTTATCTTTTTTGATTGCTGTCTCCACTCATTTTTAATAAATTTTATTCATTATCACTTCTTTCTCTATAGTTAATAATACCTGTCTTCATATTTAAAAAAACACACAACTATTTAAGAAGCTCTTTTGCTCAATCAAGACTAATGGTTTCTATTACTTGAAAATGTGGCTTTCACTAAATTCAAGTCTGGATGGAAACTGAGAAGATAATATTCTGAAATATCACTATAGTAATCAAAGCTGTATTTTAAATATAGATCTCCAAAGCCAGTAGAGTTCTATTGCATTTTAAAGCTCAAAACTTGCTAACTGGCCTGAAAATAATTGGTTCAACTATATGAAGGTGATTTTAATACTACATTTAAAACTATGTTACCTTTTAAAAAAGGTAACTTAAATATGTTCTTAAGGGACATCTGTCTTTATTATAGTAGAGATAAATGGAAGGAAGAAGTTGACCTGTAGATTAACTTTGAGTGTATCAAGCTTTTCAATTACAACATGTCTTGTAAATGAAAAGATGAAATGTTTCCCTAATTTCATAGTATTAATCTTACAGAACTAGAAACTACTTGTAAGGAAGTGATAATGAACAACTATAAGAACATCTATATTTACAGAGGATTTTTTTTTTTTGGAAGGGTGGGGAAAATTTTTGTGGAACTAAAATACAAATGCAGAAAAATGAAAGGGTGAGGGCCTCCCCTGGTGGGGCAGGTGGTTGAGCACAGTGCTGTGAAGCTGTCCGCAGCCTCTGCAGCACTGGTTCCATCCCGGCCACCCAGGGAGATTCCCACATGGCATGGCAGACCTCTCCTGCCACACCTGCTGCTCCCCTCAGCAGTGTATTTCAGTCAATCTGCCTGTTCTGCTCCCCGCTCTGTCTCTGATGAATCCTGTCACCCTCCTGCGCATCTGGCCTATACTCTGGTTCTTGTATGCATGAATAAATAAATACTTAAAAAAATATATGCTTATGTTAAAAATAAAAAAAAGGGTGAAATTTTCACAAACAACATACTCACATAACCAGCACCCTACTCAAGAAACAGAAGTTTCTCCTCCCTTTTGTGCTATTTTGGTCCCTACCCGCCTCTCAAAGGTAATCACACTCCTGAATTTTGACAGCATAGATTCATCCTGACCTTTTTGAAAATTCTGTTTCTTTTTTCTTTTTTTTAATTCATTCCTCTATAAAAATCAGACTGTGTTTTAGGAGCATCCTTCACCAGATGATCCTCAGTAGACACTTTCTAGCTAGTGTGGGATTTAGTTAAGATAAATATTATTAAAAGGGGAGTTCTCTATGGCCAAATTAACCCATTAAATATTTTTTAGGAATGAAAGATTCTGGCCTAGGGCAGTGCTTCTTAAACATTAGCATGCATGAAAACAACCTGGATGATTTATAAAAGCACAGTTTCTATCCTATAGGGTTTGGGGTAGACAGTGTATGGCTGACACGTTTCCAGGTAATGATGATGTAGTTTGCCTGGGGATCTCTTCGATAACTACTATACCAAGGTATACACATGATATCAGAATGGCTGAGAACCAATAAGATCTAGAAAAAGAAAATATAGCATTTACAATTCAACTCATACTAACTCATTAAATTTGCCTTCATAGCACATTTTACCTCTCCAAGTTCAACCATTAGTTCACAGTATCTCTGAATATGTCCTAATCTCAAGTGAATTTCAGCAGCTTCCTTCAGTCTTTCCTCTTTAGTGGGTACACCGATACCTCCACCAAATTTAGACATCTTGACTGTTGTTAGTTCTTGGGCTTCAGACTGATTGAAAAGAACATGAAAGTTTCTAAATGTTGTTATACAAGAGCTGGTGATAACAGATGACCCTAAAACTATGCTATAGATACATATTTTAAAAGCATCAAACACTAGTAATTAAATATTAAAAAATTACCTTTCTCTATAAAATATACCTCTTTTAACATAACATTTAATATGGGGCGGGCGGGGAGAAGGCAGTGGAAGGGAGAAGCTGAATTCCATTGTCCTTAAAACTATGGAAGTTTGTGTTATACAGAAATACAGAAGCCAAAAGGTAGGGATAAAGTGGTAGCTGACTAGTGAGAGACATACAGAGGTCTCTAGTGAAAATTAAAATTATTGGAGCACTCCGGCTCCTATACTGTCTATAGTAACAGTTATAATCATGAGTCGATTAGATTGCAATTAAAGGAATTACTACTTCTTTATGAAAGCAATTGTTTCTTATGACCATCAAATCCACATCACTGGCTTAATTCTTTCTAGTCTCTAATAGTTAAGCATTGATAGTTCATTGCACATACACAAGGTGTTTCTTCTTTCTGGTTCTAGGACTGGTTGTTATTGATACTAGATATGTTGACCCAAGTATGAGAACAGTTTTAGTAAAATATATCCCTGAACAGAGGCTCTGAGACTAAACTCAGAGCGGCTTGTCTGTCATAATCATCTGTTAGACTGGGAAAGACAGTGTTTTAAGTAGTTCCAAGTGACCTTTGAAGGATTTCATGAGATTTGTGAAACTTGTGAAAACCATTGCTACCTTAACCTGTTCTCAAAAAATTCACCTTCCTAGACTGATTTACAACAAAGATTTAATTCCACAGTCTTCACTTATTTTAACTCTATCAACTTTAATCATATACTTTTTAAAATTTTATATTTTAATAGTGAAAAGACAAAAACAATTTTTGCTTGAGGACATCATATTTGCATACTTACAGTTCTGAATTTTATCAGATGTTTCAAATGCATTATTCCTTTACAGTAGTTTTGAGGAAGTAAGCTATCGTCTTGCCCTTTTATCACAGCAACTAAATTCCATAAATTGTCACTGCCACCTGGAGGCTAAAAAGTTAATACAGAATAACCAAAGATAGAATGAATTAAAACCCCACAGCATTTGCTGCTTCAAAAAATAACACAAGCGAGTCTAAATTTAAAATTCATAACAAACAAAATAATAACGATATTTTATGTCATTTATTGTTTTTTTTTTTGTTTCTATTTGCTTTCTGGTACTGTGCAGATTATGTTCAAAGAGACTTACTGAATTTGAGATGATGCATGCAAATATTCATAACAGTAACAATGGTTGTATTGATTCACTTTGGTTCAGGGGCAAATGTTCATATTTAATTCCTATATACTTACCGATAAACATTCTGAAAACCATCTTAGTTTTTTCATTCGAGGATTACTAGTTAGCTTCTCTATTTCTTGTTTAATATCTCTTGACACTTTACCACACAATAGAGGAGGGGTTCCTTGTTCTATAGCATAATCTGGAGAAAAGACATAATTTGGTGAATAAAAAGATTGCTTATAAAATATTATTTTGAAATAAAATTCAGTACGTAAATATTTCCAATACCAGTGTTCCCGATAATTTCTTCCCAAGATCTGTCTGCCAGAATATTTATTTGTAAAGGAGAGATGAGAGATGTGAGTGACCATAGTCTCACTGTTGAGTCACGGGAGCAAGAGGCCATAGTGAAGGGGCGACGTGGATGGCAAGTGAGACCTGATGGAAAAACACACCGATTGTAAGAGAAGTAAACATCGAAAATAATATATGCATACTCTTAATTAATTGTCAGGTTAGAGAATGAAATTACAGAAATTGAAGAAAAGATTAACACTCTATATGTATTTCAATTAAAATAGTAGTATTCTGATTTTTAATTTGGTAAGTTGTTTTAAAGTATATATAAATATTTATACTATGTCATTTTTTTAAACCTTCTAACCACTTACATTTTGCTGTGATCCAAATTTTATAAACATTATGACTGAACAAAAAAGGCAACTGACTTGATTTCCTGAAGCCCTGATTGGCAGTATGTGTGCCCACCCTCCCATGCGTCAGTCAATCCAGGGGACACAGTCCTGCTCCCAAGTGTTTCTTGGGATTGTCAGAGTTTAAGTAATTTTTATATGCGCCCCACAAAACTTCTCCAAGATTGGGGTTATGAAGCCATGTTTTAAATGACTGAAAGGTTCTATCTTGGCTGCAACTAATACAAGAATGTAATAAATTATTTAGCATTTCTAGAAATATGACAAAAAATTGACTAGTGTTAGAAAGCAAATGATATTGCATGAAAATGCTGAAATTATATTTCAGTTGGTCAAACAGAAAACATAGTGTAACATCAATGGGCATAGTTATCTGTGAATTAATAGATGGGTGGTTGGGAGTTCTAATTAGAAGATGAAAAAGGAATTGGGGGTCTCAATTTAGAATGTCAAAAAATAGGATTCTCTCTAACACACACAGTCACATACTAACTAAAGGAATGGCCATTAGTGTAAAGCATATGGAAACAAATGGCTAGTAATAGGGTTACTTTCTCTAAAGAATCATTTTGCATTCTTAATTCATCTACTTACTCTCATCAAGGTTTGGGTAGGCAAAGGAGAAGGCATGTGAAAAAGGTAAGAAATCTGATTTTCCATACTCAACTCAATTATATTAAAAACAGTATGTTAAAAAACAAAACATTGTCCTAAATATTCAAAATAAAGGAATTGTATATATTATATATGTATATATGTACACATCTATATATTATATATGTATATACCACTTTATTACTCATTTCCTATTTTACAACTTACCTCTTAAGTGACAGTAAGGGAATGAAGAAAAATTCAAACCATATATGTACATGTATGCCTGTGTGTGTGTGTGTGTGTGTGTGTACAGAAATAAAATACAGCTGCAAAGACAGAGAAAGACCCTGCAGTACTAACAATACTTATCGCCTGATAATTTCTGATGACATTTTCTATGGCCTTCTTTGTATGATGACATCTCAATAATAAACACATACTGTTTTTAAGGAGAAAAATATTGTTTGAAAATGAAACAAGAACTCCTCAAAAATATTGCATTGCTCAGAATGGATAAGTATTGTTAATAGCAAGATAACAAATAGATGAAAAACATTTTACCATATACATCTGCACCATGGTCGTATACAGTATCCAAACAAATTCCTTCTCGAGTGTCCCATACTTTTATAGTGTAGTCCCAGCTGCCAGATATTAGCAAATATGGAATCTCAGTATTCCACATTAAGCCCCTCACTGGTGCAGTGTGTCCACTGAGAATATTTATGCAGGCATCTTGAGTATAATCCCAGATTCGAACAGAACTGAAAACAGATTATGCACATAACAACATTCAGATTTTAATTTATCTAAAGCATTAACATTATTAATGGAGCACCAAGATTAGTTCTTTTTTTTTAATAATTTTTTTTTATAGAGGCATTTTTTTTAATTTATTTGTTTGTTTGTTTTGTTTACACATGCACTGGGTACAGTCAGAAGCGCAGGTGGGTGAGAGGATTCACCAGAGCCAGAGCGGGGAGCAGAACAGGCAGAAGGACCGAAGTACACTGCTGAGGGGAGCAGCGGGCGGCAGGAGAGGTCTGCGCGCCATGTGGGACCCTCCTCTGGTGACCGGGGAGCAGCCGGGGATCGAACCGGCGCCGCAGAGGCTGTGGGCAGCTTCGCAACCCAGCGCTCAACCGCTGCGCCACCGGGGAGGCCCAAGATTAGTTCTTAATATATTGTTAGTTCTTGATATATTGAAGAAAGATTTTGTTTCAAGACATAAGATTCTCTTCTTTAAAGCAGATGAAAATGAGTATTTAATTTACTTAGATTTATCTTATTCCAATGTATTTTTTACTTGTTTTACTATTCATTTACTACTGATACTAAACTGATACTAAACTATTTAACAGTTCATATGTGAAAATTTTTTTCTTAAGATGAGACACAAAAGGTCAAAAGAAAATATGACTAATAAAGATACACTAATTTGACTACTTGATTATTTGTAAATTATGAAAATTTTAGATGTGTGATGATGGATATTATTTGAAAAATGAACTCATGTTCATGCATATATCAATACAGTAATCATCCCTTCATATTCTTGTCAATAGAATAAGTTGTTTAGTGTGGAATCATCCTCTAATTGGAATGATGACATTGAATCTGATTGCATAAATTACAAATGACAGCGAAATAAAATTTGAATTCAAAATTAACTTTGTCCAATTTTGCTGAAAAATTCTCAGTAAACCTTTAGCCACAGATTTGTATCAACTTGACAATATCAAATATGAACACTTCCAGGTTACATTATGCTATAAAAGAGACATATTTATATATGTATTTTTTCCTTTAAACATATATCTCCTTTTGCTTTATGTAAAAAGACTTCTTTCTTTTTTTCTACCATATCCTAGCATAGGACAATGTATCCAAACAATCAAAAGCCTGATATTTTTGGTGCTAATTTTATATATATATATATATGCTAATTTTCATATATATATAAAATATATACTAGCATTTAAATTAATTTAAGCTTGATCATTTTTATAAAAAAAGAATATATTGATTTGTATCAAATATCATCATGGGGGAGCTGAAACAGTTGTGTTTGTTTTTATTAATTAGATGAAATAAACTTTAAGCTTTGTAGAGCTAACGTATGTTTGCTTTTTTTTTTTTTTTTGGTCATACATATCAAGAGCTTTGATATAACATGCTATACATTGGGAAAGTCTGAGATTTCAAGGCTAAAAGCACAGTATTTGTGAATTCTGCCATGAGTACACAAGCAATTAATAGTTTCTCTACTACAATTCTGTTTTTTACTGAAAGGTGCTAGATAACCTTAGTTAGATGCACCTGTCATCTATATGATTATGAAAGGGACCAAAATCAGAAGTTAGTAAATGCATTCAACTTTCATTCATTTTAGTCAGTAAAATGCTTACTGGTATCTTTTTGACAAATATTTCTTAGATTATATATTTTTTTCATGTAGAATAGAATTTAGATGCCATAGTCTATGTTATAAGACTGGAATAATCTCATAAATAAACTCAGTCACCTTCACATGATAACCTTATTAAAAGCAACATTTCAATTAATAATCCACAAAAAAAATCACAATTGTATTTCATTTTAAATATGTATTTATGGCAAAATTTCAAGATAAAAATATTTATTCAACACAAAGTCTATGGTTACTAATTACTAGCACTTTTACCTACATAAACTAAAACTTTTCTTAACTAAATTTATCTTGTATTTAAACAGTTGCCAAATTATATTATGTAAATCCATTTTTAATATAAAATAAAGATAAGATTACAGTTATTTTCACAAACCCAGAAAATCATTAAATAACTATTTAAAAAAAATCTTCTCCTCATACTGAAAGTGATGATCTCCTTTTATTCCATTTTAATATATAAATAGTTTAGCTGTAAAGAAGTAGAAAGCAAGACCATGATGATAATATAAACATGACAACATTTTACATTTGGTTGATGCAAGTAGGACCTCGGTTAGCTGCTACTTGTTAAGGATATATTTACACATAGAAGTTGGATCAGATAAATATGTACATTTCTAGAAAATTATTAGTTTATAATTTTAAGAACTGGAAAATCAGTTCTGTCCACAACTACATACCCATCATCAGAACCACTGCAAAGAATTCCTTCCCTCAGAGGAGACCATCTGACATGGAACACTTTTGCCGTGTGCCCACTGAAAACTTTCAGTGGTTGATCAGAACTGGTGGCCACATAATAGACACGGACGTTTTTGTCTTCACAGCCAGTGGCTATCATGTCTCTGTAACATTGCCAATAGTGCAGTAAAATATGAAAAATAGTCCAGACTCACAACTTCTTTAATATTCTCAGAACTTTATATTTTACAACTTTCAGGTCTTAAGAAAAGCCCCCAATGGTGACTGATAATATCTGCTTACTGGCTGGTAGCAAATTTTTTAATTACTACATGTCCTGACCACTTGGTAAATTGTTTCATGGTGTGGGTACAAATCCCAACACTGCCCCTTGAAGTGGCCAACAAGCATCTGACATTCATAATCCTGGCTTCCCAGTTCTCTTTGATGACTGTCCCAAATGTAAATGCTTAACTGTTTGAGGTAACTAAGGAGGCCCTGGAAATAAAATAAATGTGTGGATGTGACCTGTTAGTGATCTTTGCTCATTTTTCTCAAGAGGGTGAAATAAGCGAAGCAATTATTTGTACCCTGGTGGTCATACTGGAACATCATTTGGAAAAGAATTATGAGTATATGAAGCACACCTGCCAGGACAGTCTCCCTAAGGAACATTTATTTAAACAATCACATAAACAGTACTCACACTCTAAGGTATAAAGGGAAAGCGATACACTTTGGAATGAAATGTCAAATGTCAAAACGTTCTCCAGACTTCAAATTACTGATTTTTGTCACATGGGTCACCTGGGTCACAATACTTATATTTATTTAAGCCCACATGCAGAAATGAACCAATTGGTAAAATGGCATGCCAGTCTCTAAATGTGCAGATTATATCTTCCCAAAGCTCGCTGAGAAGTGGGCCAGTTACTATATGTGAGAATATACATTTTGCATAATGCAAATATTTACATATATACATTTTGTATACATGTGTATATACATAGGGGGAAATGAAACGAAATAATCATTCAAAGAATTCATACACAGACAGCAATTATAAATTCAGAAACACTTTATGAATAAAATAAGTTCATGGTGATTTTTTGCTTATCTTCTAAAATGTTAACTGGAATATTAATACAATAATCAGAACATTTTAAAAATAGTATTTTAAAGGAAAAATGAAATTTATTAAGTATACTTGGCTGCAAACATAATAGTTAGGTACAGAGGACTTCCAATATCACTGTTTTAAAAAACTTTTTAGCCAACTAGTCATTTTATTTTTTTTTTAAACTTTTTTTTTTAAGATTTATTTATTTATTGGGCACTCTCCAACCGGCAGAGGGGAGGAAACAACAAACCAAAACGGCCAACAAGAAAAACGGACGCAGTAAGCGGGACTGTGAGTGGAAAGGAACTATTTCAGCCACCACACCCCGTGAACGGGAGCTGTGGAGAACCCTGCAGGATTCGCCGCTGCGGTGAGCGAACGGCTCCTGGCGCCATTAGAGAAGAACAAAGACCCTGGGAGACGCGCACACAGCCCGGGCTGCCGGTAAGCTTGCGCGGATAGCGGCGCGCTCGGCGCGCTTGAAAAGCAAGTGCAGACCAGGATCGCGGCTGCCCAGGTCCCCGCGCCTGCGACCTAGGCTTGGGAGACGACCTAGGCTTGCGGGGAGGCGCGGAGGTCCTCACTGAGGTGAAGGTCCCTCCCTGAGTGAGCAAGAACCAGGCGCCCAGGCACGGGAGCGGTGCAAAAGGCGCCCTTCCCGCGCCACTGAACTGGGCTACAGCCCGCGTCCTGGAACTGAGGGCTTTGGAACTGAGACCCAGGGCACGAAATTAGGGGCGTGGGTTCCCCACGACGGTGGGGCACAAGGCAGACACAGCACCCCAAAGCTGTTGAGGTGTACCCTACCATCCCCGCTCTGCTCCCTGTCCCACGGCGTGGAAAATCAGCTCCCCAAGAAGGGCTCTAGGAGAGATCTTTGGCGCCACCTAGCGACTTGTAGACAGCACAGGCTCCTGAAGGAGCTAGTGGCCAGCTGGGGAGTTAGCCCACACCGGGCCCCTTCCGAACAAGTAGTCAGAGCCCACAGGGAGAGCGAGCACCCACAGCCAGGGCAGACCAGGCACGCAGAAGAGTGTGCCTGACACCGGACGCGCAGGGAGTGTGTCCCACATCACCATTTTAGAACAGGGACATTTCTTCAGTAAAGACTACCTGCAGAAGGCTTCCTCAGGAGCCAGAGGTGAGCGGGGGAAGTTCGCCCACGCCAGACCCCCTCTGGCCTGCAGTCCAAGCCCAGAGGGGGAGCAGGAACCCACCGCCGGGGCAGACCAGGCGCACAGGGGAGTGTGTCCCCACATCGACATTTTAGGACAGGGACCTTTCTCCAATAAAGACTGCTTGAAACTGACAGATGACTCCAGGAGGAACCAGAGGGGAGAAGAGAAGCCCACCCAAGATGCCGGCCAGTCCCAACAACACAGTGTCCCAACGCATACGGCAAATTAGAAAACAGACAGTAGGGAGGAGAAGAACCACACGCAACCTAGCAACTCTCCAGAGAAAAAGCACACCACAAAAAGAAAACCAGCCCCCAGATGGCAACGACAGTAACTTGGAAGAACTTCTGAGCCTTCCAGAAAGAGAATTTAAAATTGCCGTGATTAAAAAACTGACAGAAGTCATAAAGGAAAACAATGATAAGGGAAAAATAATCAACGATCAGAAGAATGAAATTGAGTCCCTAAAGAGGGAAGTAAAAGAAATGCAGGAGATCAAAGAATTAGTGGAAGAACTAAAGAATTCTGGGAAAAGCAATGAAAGCAGAATTGATGAAATGGAAGAACGAATAAGTGCTCTTGAAGACACAGAAATAAAAAGAACCAAAACAGAAAAGGAAAGAGAAGTACGAAGGAAAAAGAATGAAGAAAGACTTCGGGAACTATCTGACTCCATGAGGAAAGGAAATATAAGAGTTATAGGAATACCAGAAGGAGAGGAGAGAGAAGTAGGAACAGAGAAAATATTCAAAGAGATAATTGAAGAGAACTTCCCAAATGTGAAGAAGGAGCTGAAAATTGATATACAAGAAGCAAGAAGAACACCAAACTTCCACGACGAAAGAAAAAATACAGCAAGACACATAATAGTAAAGCTCCCAAGAATCCAGGACAAGGAAAAAATAATGAAGCTGGCAAGAGGGAAGAAACAGATAACATTCAAAGGAAAGCCAATCAGGCTGACATCAGACTTCTCTGAAGAAACACTACGGGCAAGGAGAGAGTGGAGGGACATAGTCAACAGACTCCAAGAAAACAGATGCCAACCAAGAATACTCTATCCCGCAAAGCTCTCCATCCTCTTTGAAGAAAGAATATGGACCTTCCCAGACAAACAGAAACTCCGGAATTTCATTGCAACTAAACCCCCACTCCAAAAAATACTACAAGGAGTCCTAAAGCCAGAACCTCAGAGGGACGAATAACAATGAAAGAAGGCCAAAAAAAAAAGTTATTAAAAGAATAAATAAATAAAATCAAAGGAAAGACAAACACAATGGCAAATACAGATGTTAACATATCAATATTAACTCTAAATGTAAATGGACTAAACTCTTCAATAAAAAGACACAGAGTTGCAGCCTGGATTAAGAAACAAAACCCAACCTTTTGCTGTCTCCAGGAAACACATTTAGCTACAAAAGATAAAAATAGGCTCAAAGTCAAAGGATGGAAAACAATCCTACAAGCAAATGGGCCAAAAAAGAAAGCAGGAACAGCTATACTTATATCAGATAAAACAGATTTCAAACTCAAAAAGATAAAAAGAGACCCCAATGGTCACTACATTATGATCAAGGGGACAATACTTCAAGAAGAAATAACACTCATTAACATATACTCACCAAACGAAGGAGCACCAAAATATATCAGACAACTGTTGTCTTCTCTGAAAACAGACATCAGAGAAAACACATACGTAGTGGGAGACTTCAACACACCACTATCAACAATGGATAGATCAACAAGACAAAAAATAAGTAAAGAAACCAAAGCTCTAAATAAGGACCTAGAGCAATTGGGCTTAACAGACATCTATAGAACACTAAACCCCAGAAAAACGGAGTACACATTTTTCTCAAGCGCACACGGATCATTCTCCAGGATCGATCACATACTGGGGCACAAGACAAACATCAACAGATACACCAAGATTGAAATCATACCAACCATCTTTTCTGACCATGAAGGCATCAAACTAGAACTAAACCATAAAAAGAAGGCAAGGAACTTTCCTACCTCATGGAGATTAAAAACCACACTACTGGAAGACCAATGGACTAATGAGGAGATCAAAGAAGAAATTAAAAAATTTTTTGAATTGAACGACAAGGAGGACACCAATATCCTAAATGTATGGGATGCAGCAAAAGCAGTAATAAGAGGAAAATATATAGCAATAGAAGCTCACATCAAGAAACAAGAAAGAACTCAAAGAAACAACCTAATCTCGAAGCTCAAAGATCTAGAAAAAGAGCAACAAAAAAACCCCAAAACCAGTAGAAGAAAAGAAATAATAAAAACCAAAGCAGAAATAAATGAAATTGAAACTAAAAAAACAATCCAAAAGATCAATGAAACCAAGAGCTGGTTCTTTGAAAAAATCAATAAAATAGACAAACCCCTAGCCAGGCTCACAAAGGAAAAAAGGGAGAAAGCACAAATAAACAGGATCATCAATGAAAGAGGAGAAATCACAACGGACACAGCAGAAATCAAAAGAATAATCAGTAACTACTATGAACAGTTATATGGAAATAAGTTTAATAATCTAGAGGAGATGGACAAATTCCTACAACTCTACAATCACCCAAAGCTAGATAAAGAAGAAATAGAACACCTAAACAGACCAATTACAATTAGCGAAATTGAAATGGTAATCAAAAACCTCCCCAAAAACAAAAGCCCAGAACCTGATGGATTTACAAATGAATTCTACCAAACATTCAGAGACGAATTAGTGCCTATCCTTCACAAACTCTTCCAAAAAATTGAGAAGGAAGGGACAATACCAAACACGTTCTATGAAGCCAACATTACACTAATACCAAAACCGAACAAGGACAACACTAAAAAGGAAAACTACAGGCCAATCTCCCTAATGAACACTGATGCAAAAATCCTCAATAAAATTTTAGCCATCAGAATCCAACAATGTATCCATAAGATAATTCACCACGACCAAGTAGGATTCATTCCAGGGGCACAAGGATGGTTTAACATCCGAAAATCAATCAACGTTATTCAACACATCAACAAAAAGAAATATAAAAACCATATGATAATATCAATAGATGCTGAGAAAGCTTTCGACAAAGTGCAACACCCATTCATGATAAAATCCCTTGAAATTCTTGGGATACAAGGAACATACCTCAACATCATAAAGGCCATCTATGACAAGCCAACAGCCAGCATCATTCTCAATGGTGAAAAGCTGAAAGCAATTCCATTAAGATCTGGAACAAGACAAGGATGTCCACTCTCACCACTGCTTTTCAATATAATACTGGAAGTCCTAGCCAGGGCAATAAGACAAGAGAAAGACATCCAAGGAATCCAAATAGGAAAAGAAGAAGTCAAACTATCACTATTTGCAGACGATATGATATTATACATAGAGAACCCCAAAAACTCCACAGAAAAGCTAATTCAACTCATCAATCAGTTCAGTAAAGTGGCAGGATACAAAATCAACACGCAAAAGTCAGTAGCCTTCCTATACACAAACAATAAATCTGAAGAAGAAGAAATCAAAAAAACCATCCCTTTTGTTATTGAAACAAAAAAAATCAAATATTTGGGAATAAATCTAACAAAAGAGATAAAGGACCTATACAAAGAAAACTATAAAACACTGTTAAAAGAAATAGAAGAAGACACAAAGAAATGGAGAGACATCCCCTGCTCGTGGATTGGAAGAATAAACATTATTAAAATGGCCATCCTTCCAAAAGCAATATACAGATTCAATGCTATTCCAATCAAAATTTCAATGTCATTCTTCAAAGAAATAGAACAATTATTGATGAAATTCATATGGAATCACAAAAAACCCCGAATAGCCAAAGCTCTCCTGAAAAAAAAAGAAGGGAATGGAGGCATTACACTCCCAGACTTCAAGCTATACTACAAAGCCATAATCATCAAAACTGCATGGTATTGGAACAAGAACAGACATACAGACCAATGGAATAGAATAGAAAATACAGAAATAAATCCACAGATTTATGGTCAACTAATCTTTGACAAAGGAGCAAAGACTATGCATTGGAGCAAAGAAAGTTTGTTCAATAAATGGTGCTGGGAAAACTGGGTCGCTACATGCAAAAGAATGAAGCTTGACCACTACCTCACACCATACACAAAAATCAACTCAAAATGGATTAAAGAACTAGACATAAGACCTGAAACCATAAAATATATAGAAGGAAATATAGGCGAAACACTACGTGATCTGCACATCAAAGACATCTTTACAGACACATCACCCAAAGCAGTGATAGTGAAGGCAAAGATAAACAGCTGGGACTACATCAAATTAAAGAGCTTCTGCACAGCAAAAGAGACAATAACAAAAACAAAGAGAAACCCCACCAACTGGGAGAACATTTTTGCACCCAACACTAATGATAAAGGACTGATCACAAAAATCTGCAAAGAGCTGATGAGACTCAGCAACAACAAAGAAAATAATCCAGTCAAAAAATGGGCAGAAGAGCTAAAAAGAAACTTCTCTGAAGAGGAAATGCAAATGGCCAACAGGCATATGAAAAAATGTTCAACATCACTTGCCATCAGGGAAATGCAAATCAAAACTACCATGAGATACCATCTTACACCAGTGAGAATGGCACATATTAAAAAAACTAGCAACAACAAATGCTGGCGAGGGTGTGGAGAAAAAGGAACTCTTCTGCACTGTTGGTGGGAGTGCAAACTGGTCCAACCACTGTGGAGAGCTGTGTGGAGATTTCTGGACCTACTAAACATAGAGCTTCCATATGATCCAGCAATTCCACTCCTAGGTATTTACCCAAAGGACACAGAAACATCAATTCCAAAGAACACCTGCACCCCTATGTTTATAGCAGCACTGTTTACAATAGCTAAGCTTTGGAAACAACCCAAATGCCCAAAAATAGATGACTGGATCAAGAAGATGTGGTACATATATACCATGGAATATTACTCAGCATTCAAAAAAGATAAACACATGCAATTTGCAGCAACATGGATGGCACTGGAAGGGATCATGCTCAGCGAAATAAGCCAAAAAGAAAAAGAAAAATACCGGATGGTCTCACTCATAGCAGGAATCTAGAAAACTTAAATAAGGGACCAGGAAAATGAATAACTATAAGAAAGTGAAAATCAAAATCAACAAAAAACTATGAACCAGAGACACTTTTAGGGGGCGGGGGCGGGAGGGAGGGATTGGGGTCAGAATGGGGGGGCTGCAATTGTATGGGGAATATAACAATAAAATTTATAAAAAAAAAAATAAAAAAAAAAAAAAGATTTATTTATTTATTTATTTATGTATTTATACAAGCACTGGGTACAGCCAGAAGCACGGGAAGGTGAGAGAATTCACCAGAGCCAGAGTGGGGAGCAGAGCAGGCAGAAGGACTGAAGTACACTGCTGAGGGGAGCAGCGGGCGGCAGGAGAGGTCTGCGCGCCATGTGGGACCCTCCTCCGGTGGCCGGGGAGCAGCCGGGGATCGAACCGGCGCTGCAGAGGCTGCGGGCAGCTTCACAACCCAGCGCTCAACCGCTGCGCCACGGGGGAGGCCCCCAACTAGTCATTTTACATTGATATCTAGTTTTTATTTCAACTGGCCATATACTTATTAACAAAAATAAGAATGTGGAACTGTTCTGTTGGTCAGATATAAGGTGATTCATGAAAGCCTTGGGGTGAAAATGAGCTGACCAGTCCAAGAAATGAAAGCCAACGTAGCTGACAGCAAAGAAAAAGGGGGAAGAAAGCTTGCAATGAGATTAATAATACAGAGGAACGAGATTATAATAGGGCTTTTATCCTGTTCAATGGGAAACCATTGAAGGGTTTAAAGCAGTACAGAACTCTCATCTGTTTTTAAATATTCATTTTGACTGCTACACGGAGAAGTGGAGTGGGGAAACAGGAAGTGATAGAGGGTATGAATTCTGGAATTGATTTAGAAAGTCTTTTCAGAAGTCCAAAAACAAATTAAAGCCATTGGTTTAGGAGGTGTGGGTGGGAAAAAAATGGAAGAATATTTAGGTGGAGAACATAACAAATTGATGACTGGACTGGAAACGGAAATTGAGAGATGGTTTAAAATATGGCATAAAAGAAGAGGCCAAGGGCTCTGGCTTTAGCAGATTTTGTTGTTAGCATTATCTGCCACCAAGTTGGTGAATACTGGGGGATGAGCTGGTCATGAGCTCATTTTGCATATAACTGCTAACAGTATGTTGTAAATTCTGCATTAACTGGAAGAAATATATAGAGCCACCATTTTGTACAATATGTGATTGACTCAGAACAAAAGTATAATAAAGTTTTAATCTGTATGTTTTGTCTGTATATATTTTAATTTGTATAATTTCCACATGTAGTATAGAAAAGCATAAGCTAACTCACATTGTTTTCACAGTATCTTCGCAAAGTTTGAGTTTTTAAAAATAATTTATATCCAATCAAGGAGATGTTTCAAACCTAAGATTCTTGGGATTACAATGAGTTAGAGGACCATTGTTAATGGAAGTTTGACTTGGCTTTATTTTAAAATCTAGCTGATGTTTATATGGTAAATACCAGGCTCTTCAGCAAGATTGACCTTCCAAAACCACCCACAGAAGTTCAGCATCCTGAGATGTCACCCATGTTGAGATATTGGCATTAGTTGGGGTTGGGGGGTGGAATAGACAATACCATTGCATAGATTCCTAAAAGTATTCAAAGAAAAGGTCACATTTCTATGCTAGAAGTCACTCACAGATTGGGCTTATGTCCATTGTTCATAAGCTAGCTGTATGCTTTTTCTAAAGCATCAGAAAGTTGTTTTGAAAGCAGGAAATCAATACTTTTAAATCAAGTAAAAACCTTCTGGATTAAGAACAGACAGCTGAAATAAATAAGCAATGACAAGGGTAGGCAAGGGAATATTATCTAAAAGGAGTGATGAGTATTACCTAGGAGAATAACATTAAGCTTTATGTTTATCTAAAATCTCCAAAATGGAATTATGACTTATTTCCAAAAACAATACTCACTTGTTGTTTTGGCTCCAATCACAACCAAAAACCGCAGCTGGATGTTTGTATTTGTGTATCATTTTACCATCAATTGTTCGAATAATACTGAAATTAATTATAATATGTAAGTAGGAAAAGAGAAAAAAATCTAGATATGTTATCCAAGGAAACAAAGCCAGAATTATATAATTCAAATGTAAGTATTTGAGGATAGAGACTCTGTCTTCAAAGCACAGGGAAAATTTAGAAGCAAAGTAATATCAACTATTATGAACATATTTACTCACATAATATTAATTATGGTAATTCCTTCAAATCAATTTAAAAGTAACATTTTGATTTAGGAATTATTTCTTTAGATTATTTTTTTGATTGAGGGAAAATGTCATTTCAATCATGTATTTTAAAACAATGATATAACTCACATGCACTAGATTTTCAGCTTCAAAATTTAGCAGTTCAAAATTTATATCAAAAACAACATATTTATAATAGTATATGCATGTCACATCAGATTCAAGGCATTCACCATATTCTCCAGAAACCTCTTCTCAAAAAGATCCTATACACTTCAACTAAAAAAAAATAAAAGCTCTAATACCTACTATATTATTACCAAAATGTAAGGGCTATTGATTCCATTAGGGGAAAAAAAAGCTATGAATAAATTACCAGATTTCAATTGTCTTTGCAAAGGATCCTCTTTAAACCTCACAAGGCCCATCAAAACGGCTCAGTAAGTGGTGTTAACCTATTCCTACAAATGTTTGGTCATTGACCATGGTATTTATCAAATAAACAGTGTCCTAAAAAGGCATGGTAAATTTAATTATGTAATAAAAAATACTAAGGTACATCTTGCATCTTTTGGTATCTATCAATTAGTAAATGGTTCTTTTTAAGGCTAAAAGTCATTACTATTGCTACTTTTAAAAATTTTAACTTCCTGGTAAAAAGATTTTTGGTTTCCATAACTACTGTCTTTTCCACTAAGAAGAGAGGAAATGAGAAAATTGGGCTGGATATGGCAAAAACTAACAGGAGACAAACATTATTATGTTCTCAACAACCTTGAGTGTCTGTACCACTTGCCAAACATGACCATACCCATACCTACAAAGTATCAACTGATTAAAAACACTTTTCAATCCCAAAGTAATATGCTTGCATTTCATGTATTTACTTGAAAATCTATTTTTTCTCTGGGAACTAGCAGAATTAAGAAAAAACATATTTTTGAAACAGGTTCAAAAAAGTTAACTTCTCGCAAAAGTCATTTCTCACACGTGTTTCCTTATTCCTCCTTGCAAAAGCTTTTTATCCTTTTATAAATAATAGTATCTACAAACCTGTGAACAAGTGTCTAGGGTACTTGATATCTCTTGAATCACTTGTAAAATGAAATGCCATCCTCTCAAAAATGTGATGAGAATTATTTAAACTCTTTGTGAGGTACTTGAAGTTTCTTTGAAGCAATTGAGTCTTTTAGTTATAACTCAGGTGGTATTCAGAGAGAAACTACTGATTTATATATTTTTAAACAATGCTACATTCTTACATATATCAAAGCAATATAGCATATGCATATGTGGGCTTATGAATAAAATTTATGGTAGTTGGTAGAGTTGTACAAATAAAATCTCATCAAATATTTTAATGTATATGCTGACAGGATATAATTAGTACTAGCAAATGTATCTTTTCTAGACAGTGTAATTTAATTCCAAAGCACTTACCAGAAACCATCACCACTGCAGGTTGCTATTCTTTTGGAATCTTTATGACTCCAGGCAATGCAGAATATTCCATTTTTTCCATGCTTCAAAAAATGCAAAATACCTATCAATAAGAAATAATTCACCCCTTTTTTCTCTTTATTTACTACTAAGGATTACTTTTTTTATTAGGAACTTAGTCTAATTAGGTGATGCAAACAGGACACTTGTCAGTAGCAGAAAGCTGACTATACACTTTAGGCATATTGCACTGTCACATTTAAGAAACAAACCATTGCTGTAAGGCATAAATTGGGTGACGTATTTTTTTGTGTGTGTGGACACAGGTAGAGTCAGAATCTGCTTATTTAATTATGTTTAGAATTAATCTCTGCTTAATGCTTCTTCCTATAAAATACCAGTTTAGAAATAGAGTTATCCACCTGCTTTTCAACTTAGTGATAACTATAAAGTGTAAGAAATACTGCAAGCAATTATTATTCATCTCCATTAAATTCATATAAATTTCAAAGTTCTATATCTATAAAAACAAAGGAGAACAGATCTAAGATTACTCTTATAATAAACCACTGTATATTTATCTGCATTCTTCTACTAGGGAAGAATAACTGTATATACTCATGGCTGGTAAAATGAGACTTTTCAAGAACACAAGGAATATATTATATATAGGGATGTAATTCATCAACCGTGTCAATTGAATAAAGGCTGCAATCAATCTATTTCCAAATGGTAATTAAACACATTTCAAATTTGTATAGTGCTGCCATTAAGAGGAGTCTATCATGACTTATTATCCTGAGTTTTAAGGCTGTTTGATTACAGGTGTCTGTTGTTTGCTGTTTTTAACTTATTGGGAGTCAAAGTAGGGTAGGTTTATAAAGATAGAGGCAGGCATGGAAGTAGACCCTATACTCAGTCCATTTATAGAGTAGAAGCTTTCTGTCATTTTTCGTTTATTTCCACTAAAAGTGCACTATTTTTCCCACTTATTTTTATCTTAGCTATAAGCAATTTTGCTATCGGGTTAAGTATGCTATTCAATGTGTGAGAAGACATGAATGAACATGACCTCCATGCTAGGCTGCGAGGTTGCTGGAATCAAGATTGTTCTAGGGTTAACCAGCAGATATTTAGGTCACAGTATGTGGCAAAATAAATCAACTGATTTGACACCTGTGGCTAAATTTTTGAATCTAGGTCTAAAGTTTCTTTTTCAGGTTCATTTACTCTTATATCACTCTTTATTATGGAATAAATATTGTTCCAATGCGGGAGGGCAGAGGGCAGGTTGGAGACACTATTGATTTGAGAATATTTTGCTATGGAGAGAAAGGAAAAGATGTAACTTTGTCAAAGTTTCTTCTTTGAGAGAAAAACTGCTTACTGATGGTTGGTAAAGTTTCTCCACTATTCTGTATTTGCTGTATTACTTCAGTACTTCCCAGAAAATCAAGGGTGTCTGATCCTCACAGGGATAATGATCTTTTATATAAATGGTTTCAAAGTCTCAAATACACAATTTTCAAAATAAGTCATACACTTAACAGACTTCAACAGTAATCACTTGAAATGAATGGAATATCAAGACAGAGAGTGGAGACAGTCCTAGATCCTGCTCATATTTTCCCTCTATTCATATCCAACACATCATAATGAAGTCATACATATTTCTCCTATGTTAATGGGACATAGTAAAATATGGGATGATGATTTAATTCCAAGCAGAAGTAAAAGTAAAATCTGTAACATGACAGTTAGGATAAGGGGAGGATTTAGGGTTTATTACGTTAGCAGGATTTGAGAACTTGGAGGAAATCTAAGATATTATATATCCAACTTTACCATCCTCTAGGCAAATAAGCAGGTCAAAGAAATAAAATTTTTCTGCAGAGGTCAAGAGCTAATTAGTAACAGATTTTGGACTTGTTCTGAATTTAGTCTTCTTTCTGCTATTGGAAGTTTACCTCTACAATTTTGTGGAGGATGATTCAAAATTCCTTTGAATCTCTAATGCATATTTGGGTGATATTCTATGTATTAGACTCAGCTACATTTTTCATAATTCATTTTAGCATGTGAATGTCTTCTTGAATTTTCTTTTAACAGAGAGAACATAATGCCACCTTCTAACGAGCTATTAATGGAAAAAAGCACTAAAAACTAAGGAACAGTTTAAGATACTATGTTACTCAGCTAGCAGTAATAAATACATCTTACCTCATTAAATCGTTGTACCATTTTGCCTTTTTTAACATCCCAAATAAAAGCACCATTTCGGGAAGTTGCTCCAGCAATACAATTTAAGTCACCTTGGGAAACAATTTGTTGGACATTATCTCTGATGTTTGTCACAAATGTATTCCTTTAAAATATATTATTTTCAATAAAGTAAGACTTGATATTTACTAAGTAGTTCTTTAATTTTTTTTTATAATGGAATTATCAAATGTATGCCAATACGAGTCAAATGTATCATAAGTTTTAGCCATTATTAACCTATGGCCAAATGTGTTTTGCTACAGTTTTTACTTGATTTCTTTGGAGCAAATCTCTGACATGTCATTTCATCAATAAATACTTCAGTATGGTGTTTAAAAGACAGGGACTCTTGAATTTTCCTAACTATACTATCACAATCATGAACATAAAAATTATTGATAATTCTTCACTATTCACATACTGACATATCCAAATCAGTGTGCACATTTGTCTGACCATCCAGTATTTTTTTTTAATCATTAGGAAAATAACTGTGTAAGTAATTCAGTCTTTATCAAAAATACAAACAGTGTTTTTAGTTTTGAAAATAAAAATATCTGAAATCAAACTGCTGCTAAATTAGTACATGATCAAGGACTTAATGTTTTTTGAAAGATAAGTAAGAGTCTTTCTTCATTAGAAGAAAGGAGCAGGCATCATCTGTTACCAAAGAATAAAAACTTGGAGGAATTATACTGTAATACATAATTATAACAGCTGAAAAAGAAGTCTTCACCATATTTCTATTTTTTTTCATTCTCCTCCCCTGTGAGGTTCTTGTTTATAGGGAGCAGTTTCCATATCACTTGCCTTTTTTTTCCCTTTTCCATGGTACCTACTTTACAGAGGACATCATGCAATTTTTTATGTCCTACTCCCATCTTTGCCAATTTTTGTGAATTTTTAAAATTGCAGCCATACTTACCTAAAAATCATGACTCAACAGTAAAACATGGCAAGAATGAAAGAATATCCATTTTCCAACATTTTTACTTGTTTGAGTCAAATTCTCAATGACTGAAATCATGTTTTATGTAAGATTAGGCCTCTTGTGCTACGATTTAAGTTTCAGGTTTGAGATTTACATACATCTAGCAGGAGGACAAACGTCAGCTGGTAGCTGCGAAATGCTACTTCATGCACAGGCAGGTGCTAGTCCTGCGATGCCTAACCTGGGGGACCTGCTGTGAAGATGTTTATTGCTGTGATAGAGGGAACACAGGTTTGAAAGTCAAAATGACAACTGTTCAAATTTTAACTGGCCCACTACTGACCATGTATATGATCTGGAGAAGTTACTTCACCTCTCCAAACTCAAGCCCTCCTTAATAAAAGTTGGCTATCACATCAAAAATAAAATAGAAATGGAAGGGCAGGTTAAGAGAATTAATTAGGACCTTCTGTACCTCACTTCTTAATTAAAGAAGGAACATTCTTTATCATTTAATTTGGTTGCCACAATGGCACTATGTTCTGCTTAAAAGAACAACTGTTCTTAAAAGCTGTAGGTAAAAGCTTTGTTTATATCATCTCATGGTGGCGCAGCGGTTGAGCACTGGCCTGTGAAGCTGCCAGCAGCCTCTGTAGGGCCGGTTCGTACCTGGTCACCGGTGAGGGTCCCACATGGAGTGCAGACCTCTCCTGCCCCACCCACTGCTCCCCTCAGCAGTGTATTTCATCAGTCTGCCTGTTCTGTTCCCCGCTCTGGCTCAGGTGAATCCTCTCACCCTCCCGCGC
The DNA here is from genome assembly GCF_014898055.3 of Talpa occidentalis. Lineage (NCBI taxonomy): Eukaryota > Metazoa > Chordata > Mammalia > Eulipotyphla > Talpidae > Talpa > Talpa occidentalis. The sequence goes on along the minus strand of NW_023604295.1, from coordinate 138,445,236 downwards.
TTCTGACTGTACCCAGTGCTTGTATAAATAAATAAATAAATCTTTTAAAAAAAATAAAAGGGATACACAAAGCACTAGTTCTTAACCTTTATGTGCTCTGAAAATCTGATTATTATGAAATTCTGTGCTAAGTACAGGCACATAAACACTTAGGCTAAAAATTATGCATAAACTTCCAAGAGAGTCTCAGATATTCTGAAAATATCTAAAATCCTTGAGGTCCCATAACTTCTAGGTTAACAATTTTTGCCTTTGAGAAGATATGCTATAAAAAGCTATAATGTGTTTTATATTAATATGTTACTATTAGGACAAACAAGAGAAGCATTTTTACTATTAAGGGAACAATTCATTTGATGTGTGAACATAGTCATTATAGGGAATTGATGTTTTGGGAGAAAATATCAGAAGTTTCATAGAACATTTCTTCTCTCCTTTTTGCATAGCAAAGGTATAACATCTTTCTCAGATCAAAGAAAATTCCTTATTATAAAGGTTCTTCAGTATTATAAAAATGGAATTTATATAGAATTACTGCTCCTTGATATATAATTATTCATATGTATACATAGCTCTATGAAAAATATGTATTATAGTTTTTAGAAAATAAACTTTTATATTTATAAATTTGATTCACATGAAAAAAATTCAGGTAAACTTCTGTCATGTAAAAATATACCTTCCAAGGCATACCTATGCAAATGCAGACAAAATTAGATAAGTTCATCACAATTTACTGAGGCTTTTTTATATGACCGTGTTATATAGAAGGACCAGAAATCAAAGCGCCTATACAGGTAGTCTATTCTAAAACTCTATAAAAATGGAACCAACAAATATGTTGGTATAAATTTGCCTCTACAATCATTTGGAAATAGATGACATTTAGAGGAAGAAGGTAATTCAAATAGAAATAAAATTTTACAAAGTCATTTAATTGTATACCAAATGTTAACTCCAGGCACTTCTTACCTGGAGCCCAAGAAAGGGAATAAATAACTCCTTCATTCCCTGGGGATGTGTGCACTGCTGTCAATGTGTTTATATCCCAGACCTTTATAGTGCCATCAAATGAAGCTGTTGCTAAAATATTGGGATCGTCAGGTTTGAATTTGCAGTCAAAGATTGTTTCCACGTGTCCCTAGGAATACAAAGCAATGAAATCACAACCCGAGGAAAATACAGGTTGATAATAAATCATTGTACATGATCAATTCAACACATGTACCATAGTTTTCTAAAAGTAAAGCAAAAATAAAGAGACAAGCAAAAACAAACAAACAAAAAAAGCAAAACAAAATTTGAGTCACTACCGTGATTAAAAGTTCTTGGTACTGTTACCACTATTTATTTTATACAGGACTAGATTTTATTCAACCACATTTCCTCAGGATCAGCAACTGAATACCTACATGTTCACAACATTCTTTTTTTTTTTTTAAGATTTATTTATTTATACAAGAGCCAGGGTACAGGCCAGATGTGCAAGAGGGTGAAAGGATTCACCAGAGACAGAGTGGGGAACAGAAGAGGCAGACTGATGAAATACATTGCTGAGGGAAGCAGCGGGCAAGACAGGAGAGATCCGCCGCGCCATGTGGGACTCTCGCCAGCCAGCAGGGATCGGCCAGCCAGGATAGAACCGGCGCTGCAGAGGCTGTGGACAGCTTCACAGCATGGTGCTTAACCACCTGCACCACCAGGGGAGGCCCACAACATTCATTTTCAAGCTCAATTCAATGCAAACAATTTTTATTCTGATTTTCATGTACCAAATGCTACTGCTAGAAATTACTAAAGCAATTAACTATTAATAGTTATTCTGTCATTCTGGTATTACAATAAGAGACCAAGATAAATTTGAAACTAGAGATTTTAATGCAAATATTCTTTTTTACACCAACAACAAACTCCAAAAGAACTTCTCAATTTTGGAAAAATAATAGGAATCTACCACGGTGTTCATTTTTAATGAATCTTGTTTCAGAATATTCTAGGAAGCTTATAATGTGGAATTTGGAATACCAGGTTCCTGTTACATGGTGACTTGAATCTTAAATACCCCATAAATCTGTAAAGTGGTATATAGAGAAACTTATAAATTGGAACTTAATTATTATATACCTATGTGGAAATCAGAGTTCAACTTAAACACTTAAGTTACACAGCCTTACAATTTGTCTTCACCCAAGCATTGGGGAATAGGGATGAAACTTCTACCCCAACCAGCAGAAACAATGACATGGTGGGGTATGGAAGGGAATTAAAATTACTACAGACATACCAAGTCCCTAAGAAAATCCCACTTCTTGGCTCCCATGTCATAAAGGCCAACTCCACCATCCAAGAAACAGCACACTGCATGGCCAGGAGGAAGAGAAAATGCTTGATTCTGTGTCAAAGTTGGGGGTGGGACTGCTTCACTTGTTGAGGATGTATAATGATTTTTAGTTGGAGACTGGATTGAAACTAAAAGAAAAAACATGAACAAGTAAACATTTATGACAACAGCGTCCCATATACAGGAATGACATTACAGGGCTGGTTCATAGAGATGCTCTTTTGATTTCTTTTATTCTGAATTTGTATCAGTAAGCCATTAAAGCAATGATTACAGGAGTTCTTGCCAGAGAATTACTTGTGCATATTGCCAAAGTATTCCCATGTACATATACACAATATATATATATAGATGTTATTTTGAAAGGAGATGTACAGAAGTGCAGTGGAACGAGATGGATAAAAATTAGTGTGTGAAGAATCACAACATGTTCTGAATCATTGTTTTCTTATCACCCCATAAATTAAAAAACAGTATGATTATTTTTGAATTAGAATTTTCCTTCAAAATGTCTAAATAATAGCTTATGCTTACCCTCCACATACACACACACGCAGTATTTTCTAAAATATTTTCTCTCATAACTCTTAGAACTTTTTCTCTTACAACTCTTCTCCCCTAATTTCTAATCCAATGAAAATAATTATTTAGTCCTAATGTTTCTAGATCCTCTAGTCCACAGAATTTTGAAGCATTAAGATTTTCAAGAAAAGCTTAAATTCGTGAAAAGGCCAGAGGTTCAAATACAGAAATTTTCCACTATTTATCATTGCCTACTAAATTAGATCCCAAATTTGCTAACCATAATTTACATTACTTTAAATAGTACCGTTCAATTATCTAGTATGTTATAAACATAGTAGTGAGTAAGGAGAAATGAACAATTAGATTTTCAGTCTCCTTCCCTTGTTTTTTATGGTCTACACATGAATGAGAATACTATGAACTGCACAGAGTAATCATGATTGATTTAATGGGAAGTTAATTTTTTCTCATATTTAAGAAAAAAAGTCTAATTCTAAGTCCCTTCCCCCAAAATGTAGACCTTTTTTAATAACTGAAATGAATTTTATTTTTTTTCTTAAATATGGAAGCAATGAAAACTAATTTGAAAAAAATACACAAAATATTCAAGATATAGAACATCCATAATCCTAACTACTAATCGAGGACAACAGATATTCTGACATAGAATATATGTTCTAGCTTTGACATTTTGAATATTGGGTTATTTTAACTTTATTATAAACCATAGAGAGATGGTAAACAGGCATATTTAAAACACAAAGTCTCTTGGGGCCTCTCTGATGGCGCAAGGGGTTAAGCACTGCACTATGAAGCAATGCACAGCCTCTGCAGCACAAGTTCGATCCCTAGCCCGCCAGGAAGCAACTCACATGGCGAGGCCGACCTCTCCTGTCTCGCCTGCTGCTCTCCTGAGCAGTGTATTTTGGTTAGTCTGCCTGTTCTGTTCCCCACTCTGTCTCTGGTGAATTCTCTCAACCCCCCAACCCGCATCTCTGGCCTGTACCTCAGTTCTTGTATGCATAAATAAATAAATCTTTAAAAAAAAAGTCAGTCCCTTTTGATAAAAATAAATAAATAAGGGCCTCCCCGGTGGCGCAGCGGTTGAGTGCTGGGTTGCGAAGCTGCCTGCAGCCTCTGCGGCGCCGGTTCGATCCTCGACTGCTGCCCGGCCACCGGAGGAGGGTCCCACAGGGCGCGCAGACCTCTCCTGCCGCCCGCTGCTCCCCTCAGCAGTGTACTTCGGTCCTTCTGCCTGCTCTGCTCCCTGCTCTGGCTCTGGTGAATTCTCTCACCCTCCCGCGCTTCTGACTGTACCCAGTGCATGTATAAACAAAACAAACAAATAAATAAATAAATAAAACATGCCTCTATTAAAAAAAAAAAAATCAAAAAATAAATAAACAAATAAATAAATAAATAAAACAAAGTCTCTCATTCAGGTAAGTTTATTTAATCTAAATATTTATTTAATAGTATTTAAAAATGTAACTTGGTTCTAAATATTTTCAATTTATAAATATTAGATATTATGTGGTTTTAATGGCTCTTTTAGCACATATATTATCAAAGGATTTTTTTTTAATTTTGTTTTTTGGCAGTATATTGTATTTGATATATTTATATTGATATATTATTTCATAGCAGCTAACGTGGTATTTAAAATACTAAATTTTAGCTCTCTTTACTTACATTTTTTTCTTGGGGGAGAATTAAGCACATGCAAGCAGTGAAATCCTGTTTTCTTTAATTTAAAATTATCAATAGGTGTTGTTCTTGAAACATTCCAAATACGTAAAACACCCACTTGAGAATCTAGTCAGATGAAAAGAAAGGCATTCGTTATGTTAATGAATTTTTTTAAACATAAATGCCCAGACAAAAAAATGTTACAACTTTAACTTATAAGAATTTTATCACTACTTACTTATATTCTTCAAACAACAGTACTGTACAGTAATACATAAAAATTTTGGCATGTTTGACTTTTTTTGTCTGTTCCATGCACCTTTTTGGGAGGAGAATGCCTGCCTTGACAGCTTACTCCCACAAAGACCATTATGACAACTTCATCACAAAAAAGTACCCCACCGGCACACCTGCTCTAAGAAATAGTCAGTCATAGAAAACTTTATACCCCAGTATAAATAATCCTTCCTTTTTTGAAATGTTTATAAAAAGCTCCCTGGCTCGGGCCTCCCCGGTGGCGCAGTGGTTGAGCGCTGGGTTGTGAAGCTGCCCGCGGCCTCTGCGGCGCCAGTTCGATCCCCGGCTGCTCCCCGGCCACCGGAGGAGGGTCCCACATGGCGCGCAGACCTCTCCTGCCGCCCGCTGCTCCCTCAGCAGTGTACTTTGGTCCTTCTGCCTGCTCTGCTCCCCGCTCTGGCTCTGGTGAATTCTCTCACCCTCCCGCGCTTCTGACTGTACCCAGTGCTTGTATAAACAAAACAAACAAATAAATAAATTAAAAAAAAAAAAAAAAAAAAAAAAAAAGCTCCCTGGCTCACTGGCAACTGCCTAGTATACTGAAGACAAATTAGAAAGTTCCCTTCCTTATAATAATCCTATCTTAACAATGCTTTGGAAAATAGTCTAGTAGTTACTCAAATGATTAAAAATGAAATGACCACATGATCCAGCAATTGCACCCCTACACATAAACCTCTATGTACCTATATGCCAGCAATATGAACATGTTCATACAAATGTTTGCCCAGAAATATGCATAGTAGCATTATTCATAATAACAAAAAGTAGAAATAAGTTAAATGTCTATCAACTAATAAATGGATAAACAAAATCAGTCACATCCATATAATGGAATATTATTCGGCCATAAAAGGAATGAAATACTGATACACAGTCTATATGGATGAATCTTAAAAACTTTATGCTAAGTCACAGAAGCAAGACATAAAGGTCACATGTTGAATGGTTCCTTTTAAATGAAAAGTTCAGAACAGGCAAACCTACAGAGAGAAAGTAAATCATCAGATTGAGCAGTAGTGACTATGGGTATAGACTATATTGGGGGAGTGATGAAATGCCCTGGAACTAGAGTGGTGATTGTGCAACTTTGTGAATATAGAAACCACTGAATTGTATACTTTAAAATGCTTAATTTTATGGTATGTGCATTATATCTCAATAATAATAACATATAGAAATATTCCCACCTCCATCACTAATTATATCCGATGACATTAAAGAGAATTAAAATACACAAAAAGAATCCACCTACTTCACACTTAATGTAAGTGCTTAAAGAAGTAAAGACTTTCTTTAAAAATGTTGTGAGCATATAAATTCTTTCTTTTATTTTACACTAAATAAATATGGGAAGTATTTAAACACTAGCTGAAATACTCTGTCTCCTCAGTGGCCTCTCTTCCTGAACTTAAGTAAATGGTAAATTACAGTAATTTAAATCCCAATTACTATTTTAAATTCCCCATCTTCTCATTCCCAGTTACGCCTCAGCTTTACTAATTCTCTTGTGATTATGAAACCATGAAGGAGTATTCTTTCAATTCACGGTGAGAAATTCCACTTTCATTTCCAACCGAGGTTGAAAATGCTTGGGTCTCTGTAAGCATATGTGGTCACTGACTGTCAAAATGATCAACGAAGCTAACAGAACTCCCACTCTGGTAAACTACTTTTCTGGTCAGTACTGTCACTGTCATCCCGCCATGCCTGAAATTGAATTGTCTTTGCTTTTTGTACACACACAAATGCAAACCTGTATCACACATGTGTACAATATAATATATTCTAATTTATTACCAAGAAACTGGGCCTCAATTTCATTAATTATGTTAATAAATCACAGTATAAATAAAAGCAAGCTTAGTATTTACTATAATAAATAATACTACCTGCAATAGTAATATATTTTACACAAAATCAACCTGTAAAAGAGTATAAAATTCTGACTCAACTAAAGAATATGCACACATGAAAAATTTTAAGGAATAGGGTAATTTACCTCCAGTTACAAACATCCCAGGAGCACTGTGAACCCAGGCTAAGCACTGTACAGAAGCTGCTGCACTGGGGAAATTAAAAGTTGTTATGCAATACAGTGATTCAGAATCTATTAGACGAATTCCATAATGCAAATTAGCCACGAGAAGATAATCAGTAGATAGTGGGTCCCATTCCAGGGCTGTAATTGGATCCTCTTCATCTGTCCCTTCAAGAGATTCAGGTCTCAGAACATGTTTCTGACTTTTATTACCTATTAAAATATAAAGAAAATTATTTTAAACAAGATTCTCAAAAAGGGACCAAATACCGCAATCGTAGATTTTTTCTTTGTATACCAATGACCTCTGAAAGTGTTGGGAAAACAATCTAGCATTTCTATGCAGAAGTCACAATTTACATGTGACTGTGGGTGAATTAGTTTGTTCTAATAATTAAAGTCAGACTGAACTGATTTGCTCTGGTAATCTCTAGTACCCTGAATGTTTTGCTCACTTTTTACTCAAAAGTGACAAGAAATAGAAACAGATAACTAAGACATATTATCTTGTCAACAGCTACAAGTTTTATTAAGTTACAACAGCATAGGATATAGAATTGCTCCTCAAAGGACAATTATGGGGCCTCCCTGGTGGTGCAAGGGGTTAAGACACAAACTATGAAGCTATCTGCAACCTCTGCAGCATGTTTGATACCCAGCCAGCCAGGGAGCAAACTCACATGGCTCAGCAGACCTCTCCTGACTTGTCCGCTGCTCCCCTCAGCAATATGTTTCTGCCTGTTCTGTTCCCCACTCCGTCTGGTGAATCCTCTCACCTCCTCCCACCTCTGGCCTGTACCCCAGTTCTTGTATACATAAATAAATAAATCTTTAAAAAAAAACACATAAAAGGATTATGTGATTAAAAGCATAGACTTTGGAACAAACTGGCTGGTCCAATTCCTCATTTCATCACTTACTAGGACCTACCAAGTCCTCCTATTTCCTACTCAGTGCACATGCATTATTAAGCACAGTTTAAAAAATCTGTAAAACTGAGGCTACTAGTGGGAGTGAGGGGAGGTAGACAACAAAGTGGTCTAGACTATGGGTGTTGGGTGGTGGGCATGGTAATATACATTCAAGAGATGTGGGTCTAAACCCTGCGTCATCTACGGTGTCAGAAAACAATGTTTCCTATTTGTAAGGCCAATAAGTGGGTAAGAGTGACCACTCCTCAGAAAAACTAAAAAATGCAACATCACCATCAAAGGTAAACAGTCTCAAAGTTTCAAACTCAAAAAAAAAATTCAGAATGTAATGTTAGAATTAAAAAGTAATGTTTCCTTCAGGCCCCACTAGCTCATGTGAGTGCAAAGGACAACACATAGCAGGATTACACTTTAAACAGTGTTTTGTGCATATGAATTGCTAAAAGTCATGTGGAACAAATGAAGTCAAGAAGCTCATGTTGGGTTGTTATCAGTTGAATTGTGCACCCCGCAAAGAGGGTTGAAGTTCTAACCCTAGGTATCTGTGAATATGGCCGTTTTGGAAAGAGGGTAGGTACGGCTGAACAAGGTCATTAGGATGGACCTGATTCAATATGACGGTGTCCATATGAAAAAGGAAATTTGGACACAGACATATGCATGTACACACACAGAGAATACACTGTGAAAACTGGAAGTGTGATTCCATAAGCCAAGAAATTACCAGAAATTAAGTAGAGGCCTGCTACTGGAGCTTCCCCAGAGCCTTCCAAGGGCTTTGCCAACACTTTCACTTGGTACTTCTGACCTCTACAATTGTGAGACAATAAGTTTATGTTGTTCTAAGTCAGCCAGTTTGTGGATGAACCAGAAAAATAACATTTGATAATGTGGGTACAGATGCAAAAATTACTTCGTTTTAACAACTAGAAGATTTGCGCTACTGGAAAACAAAGGCCTCTTCTGGGAGGCGTCACACAGCTCAGACCATGGAAATATACTTTCTATCCTGATGGAAACCTAGGCTAGAGTAAAACAAAGGAGACTTTATTTTTCCCTATTCTTTCTAAGCCAGAATAAGCATACAAAGTCTCAATGTTTTCTATCTTAGATGTACAATACAATGTCTCAATGTCTTGCATATTAAAGCCTTCAAAAATGCCTAACAAGAAAAATAAGGCAAGAAAAGCACTAGTCAATAAAAAATAAGATGGTCATAATGACACATTACAAAATACGAAAAGTATACAGAATGAAATGCTAATCACAATGAAAATACGCTCCTCACGACCCTTCTCTGAGCTCAGGCAGCATACAGATGCCTCAAAAAATAAGTCACAATCCTTGTGAAATCTCTGGTGTGGAACAGCCAGGGAAGAAGTGGGAAATGTGCCGAATGAGATCTGGTCACATATCACAGTGCAAAGAGGCAAGAGAAGGAATTGTCTTTATCGCTTCTGAATCTCCCTCCTGGCACTAAGGAAAACGGCCAGATGAAGAGTAGAGGAGGGAGAAGTGATAGTCACCAGGTCAAAAACAGGAAATCCGTGAACGATGTCGCTTAACTGTGAGACTTGTTTACCAACTATAAAATAGAATGTGCTCAGACGACTGAACAGATTTGGCGAAGGAGTTTGAGACAACAAAACAAAAAGAAGCAGAAAGTAATCCCTGTGCTACTCAGGGTAAAATCTACATGCTGAATTGAATGTACTACAATACTACAATCTCTTACAAATAAAATTTGCTATAAATGATTATTTGGAATCAGCATAAAGCTAGATAATATTTGCAGAATTATCTTAAAGTTAAAATTTTGTTACCTTCAGGAGTCCTCCCTAGTGGCTCAAGGGATTGAGTCTCAGTGCTATCAAGCTATCGGCAGCCACTGCAGCACGAGTTCGATCCCCAGCCAGGGAGATATCCACATGGCGCAGCAGACCTCGTCTGTCTCCTCTGCTGCTCCCCTCAGGAGAGTATTTCAGTGGATCTGCCTGTTCTGCTGCCCATTCTGTTTCTGGTGAATCCTCTCAGTGCCCCCTGCCTCACCACACACACACATCTCTGGCCTATACCCCAGTTCTTGCACGCACAAATAAATTTTAAAAAATCTTTAAAATTTAGTTACTTTCATGTTGCCTAAAGAAGAAACTACATATATGCTAAGGAAAATGAAATGTAAGAGATCTGACTAAGTTCTTACCTGGTTGAAAAATTGATAGACTTCCATCAATATGGCCAAATACAACTTTTCCCTTTTTCTGGGTATGCCATCTGAATATACAGATATCAGACAAGAAGCTATGAGCTTCTTTATGTACAGTCACTCCATTCTCTGGTCCTGATAGAGTCCAAATGAACAGTGGGCCTCTGTGTGAGATAAATGCTACAGCATCATCTGCATTCCAACACCAGCTAAGAGAGGCAGGCATCTCTGCAATAAATTAGATAGAGATCTATAATTAAGATGTGTTATAAAATTGCACCAGTAAATCTTACGTGCATTCTACATTTCTAAAGTAAATTAAAACACATGGACCATGTTATTAATAAAAAGAACACAGTACCTTCTTACTTGGGAACTGGATTTATAAAGCAACCCCAAAGATTACCGGGGACTTATTTAGGTACTTCTATGATGAAAGGAAGACTATACCTGTTTAGGTTTGAAACTACTAATATGACCATGTTTTCATACAGTGAAAGAAATGTACAGAGTTCTTTCCTATATATATATTATCGCAATAAATTATAGCAATAAATTGTTACTGTGTATTGTGTATGAGAGCTGCTCCAGGAATTTTAGATATACAAGCTAGTGGATCTTAAATACAAATTAGGGAGATAAGGATTAAGTGCGTGAACAATTAAATGCTACTATAAGGATTTGGTAACACTAAGATTAATGTTATAATCTAAATCACATCAGGAATTTAAATCCAAATCTTAGATTTCCCTCAGATTAACTAAATGAATCACTTGGCCTCTTTAAACCTGTTTCCTCATCAATAAAATACATATAACTAAACATAGTTGACAACCTATTTCATGTTAGTTAAGAAATTAAATATAATAACGTGCTGAAAATCCCTTTTAAAGACAAAGTATAAACGTTCATATTAACATTTCCACTATAATTGTGCTTAACTAAATTACACATAAGTGCTATGATAAATTTATGACTCAAGAGATTATGAATTTCACAACAGAGATAAAATAATTAACAGAACCAGAATCATCAAACTGAATATGCACATCAGAGCATGTGGTGTTAGGTCCCAGGAATCTATTTTAATAAGCTCCTTTAAATGATTTTGAAATGTATAAGGGTTTGAGAACCAATGGACTACTGTCTTGGGAAGAAATGGATTTAATTTTATTGGAAGTTTAAATAGATGGGATGAAGGGCCTCCCTGGTGGCACAAGGGGTTATTCGCAGCACTGTGATGCTATCCACAGCCACTGCAGCTGGAGTTCGATCCCCAGCTGGCTAGGGAGCAACCCACATGGTGCAGCAGACCTCTCCTGTCTCGCCTGCTGCTCCCCTCAGCAGTGTATTTCAGTCAGTCTGCCTGTTCTGTTCCCCACTCTGTCTCTGGTGAATCCTCTCAGACACACACACACACACACACACACCCCCACACACCCCAGTTCTTGTATGTATACCCCAGTTCTTGTATGTATAAATAAGTAAATCTTTAAAAAAAAAAAAGACAGGATGAGCAATGTTTCTCAGGATGAGAAAATGATAAGGATAGAGAGTTGAAAGCTATTCACTGAAATAAGTCCAGTTTGTGTTAACATTATAAGCACCTAGTTCAGAGCCTGATATAAAATGGGAATTCATATATGTATTTATTTAGTAAATGAGCAAATACATAAATAAGCCCAATAGAAAAGCTGATGCAGTGTTAGGATCCATTAACAGAAAAAGAATGTCCCCAGTAAGGAATAAGATACTTGGTACTGCTCAAAATGGCTGCCTGAAGAAAGTCACAGCAATGCTGTGAATGCAGATTTTGAAAAAGGCAGCAAGGAAACAGAAGTGATCAGAAACAACGTCATCTAACAGAAGACACTTTTTCAGTGGTTGATTATATACAAGGATTTCAAAGAGCTTATAAATAGCAACTTATTTCATATCTCCAACAATATTCTAAGAAAGGTAGGTAGTAACAGTATCCATTGCTAAGGTTTTTTTCCTTCCTGAAAGGTTAAGTGTAATATTTTTTAAGTTGATGACAAATTTAACATTTTACATTTAAATAAACTAATACTCACTTTCCTTTAAATGAATAATTAAGAAAAAAAGAATAATGAAGTGAAAAATACAGAGGCTGATTCAAGTTCAATGACGGAATGTGGAAGTTCAAATATGGAATTAAAAAAGCTGATTTAATGCAAACTTCTATTTTAAGACTAAAAAAAGAGTCTCATATTTCAAAAGGGTTTATATGACCCAAAGCAATCATAAGGTTTTTGCAAATAAATACCTAAACTTTTAATCATTAAACTAAAATGTTTAAAAATAGCATGAGTAAAAAAAAAATAGCATGAGTAACTTACTAATGTCTTTGAGCATTTTTCACAAAAGAGAAAAATACGTAAAATTTATAGAAACTATTACCACAATGATTTACTCATTTTACATATTTTTTGACCGTTTTTAATTGTGTATCTGTTATTAACTATGGTGCATATGTAATAAAAAAAAAAACCTCTTCCTCCATGAAAGCAGTGCATATGGTATTTGATGAAAAATCAGCAGATAAACTAGATGATAATACAATAATACTTATATTTTGGAAGAAGCAGCTTCCAAACTGTTTTAACATTTAACACAGAAAAATAATTGCTTAACTTCATCATTATAGGGTATGATGCTAGGTAGAAAGAGTGTAATGGTATCATTCAAATTCACTAAGACCTATTGTGTGAACTAGGACTCTCTAGCTGGCCAAATGGAAGATAAAGGAAAGAAACCAGCTCAACTTATACATAATATTGTCCTTAGATGTTTCATAAAGGAAGAGAAGAATGAACAGGCAAGACATTTTGTCTCATTAAGAATATCTTACCCAATTCCACTCCTAGGTATTTACCAAAATGACACAGAAACAGTAATTCCAAAGGGCATCTGCACCCCTATGTTTATAGCAGCACTATTTACAATAGCTAAGCTATAGAAACAATCCAAATGCCCAAAAATAGATGACTGGATCATAGCTAAGCTATGGAAACAACCCAAATGCCCAAAAATAGATGACTGGATCAAGAAGATATGGTACATATATACCATGGAATATTACTCAGCAATCAAAAAAGATAAACACATGCAATTTGCAGCAACATGGATGGCGCTGGAAGGGATCATGCTCAGCGAAATAAGCCAGAAAGAAAAAAGAAAAATACCGGATGGTCTCACTCATAGCAGGAATTTAGAAAACCTAAATAAGAGACCAGGAAAAAGACTAATCAATACAAAGTAAAAATCAAAATCAACAAGCAACTATAAACCAGAGACACACTGGGTGGGGGGTGGAATGGTGAAAGGAAGGACTAGAGTCAAAATAAGGGGGGGGGGTGCAATTGTATGGGAAATATAAACAAAATGAAAATGTATAAATTGTGCAAAGATGAAAAAAGATGTAAGAATTATATAAAATAAAATATTTAAAATAAATAAAAGACTATCTTACCTATTTTTCATTTATGTCCATTTTGAAAAATGTTTTTATATTTACATATTAATGAAATTATTTTGTATTGACTACATTTTTCATTGATCAGTATGTTAAGTATAATTATTTCATGAAATTTTCAGTTTTGTATACATGTACACACAAAATAATGCATTATGATGCGAGAGAGTGTGTCATAGACTACTAGTTTGAAAAATATATTTTTCTAACTTGAGCTTATAACCTGAGCTAATCATATTAATAATACATATCAAGATAGAAATATTTCATTCAATAAAATAAATCCCAGTCATAAATATACCTTTTGTGTTGTCGAGTTTAGCAATGACTTTTTGTTCTGCAACATTCCAAATGATCACTAAATTATCGGTACTGCCACTCGCAAACAGATCAGGGTTATGTGGACACCAAGAGATAGCTGTGATTGTTTTTTTATGTTCAGACATAATTGCATGAAGTTTGAATTCATTATAACGGTGATCCAACTAAAAAAAAATATAAATGAAACATATTAATGCTTTTTTTTAGACAATACACTGTCCATTAATAATCACATTTTTTAAATGTATACAAACATGAAAATCAGTACACCTAATAACAAGATATGATCACATTTCAAGCTGTGGTCTATTCCAAGTGTATTCAATCAATTGAAAAAAATCCAGTTTCAAGAAAATTAGATAATTGCAATTAAACACATCCACTTTAAATACAAATTTTAAAAATATACAATTTAAATATTCATAGTAATCCTGAGGTGTTTGTTTTTTTTTTTAATTTTCTGTAGCTAGATCTATTTGTGAGGGGGGAAAAAGCCTTGGCTTTAGAAGTATTTTTCTGTAATTTTTCACTTAAATTTGAATTCTGAAATTTACATTACATAAAATGCCCATTATCACATTATTAAGATGTCCAAAGTTTCTAAAGGATGACATCATCAAACCTGTTCTATGTTGCTTTTTGGATGGGGTTTTAGTCTGTGTTCTTATATGTAAGTGGGAGAAAGGAATGGCCTAATTTTCCTATTTCCTTTGCAAATGTGCCATTAATGTGCCATCTTTAGCTTTTTGGGGTTGTACCATATATGTCATTTTGCTGTACCTGGTTTTTATCTTTAACACATAATGAATCTTTCAGCGTTACTGAACAGTTTTGAAATCATATTCATTCTCCTGTTCATGTTTCAGCAATAAAGAGGTTTTCTTACCATGATAACTAAATTCACACCAGACAAATCTATATCATGACTATCTTATTGCCTGTTTTTAATCCTTTGTAGAACATGTTTTTTCCTGAAACATTACTTAGGTTTTGACTTATTTGTTTTATGGCTTCTCCTTACCCACTGTCCTTACTAAGAATACAAGTTCCATGAGAAGAATTTACCTGGTTTGTTGCAATGGGGTGGAAGTTGCATTCCTAGTGCTTAATAATGCTTAGCCAATAGAGGAAATTTAGTTAATATTACTGAAAACAAGACTAATTACACTATTGTTTAGAATTTAAGCAACTTTGAATTTTGGTATCATGAATACTGTGGTAAATTTTTGACTAATGATTATTTCCTAAGGCTTCCTCTTTTACAACTTCTTTATCTCTTACATCTTGAATTTCAGATTTCTGAACAATTTTGGATTAAAATATTATTAAAGATAACCCATAAAAATGAAGTTTTAATCTGACTGGCACTGCAGCTGGAAGGAAGCATGATGGACGATGGTGGTGGGTTATGGATGATTTGTTGGTGTGTGTATTCAATGGCAATCTATATAATTTATAATTTTATATAATTTTATATAAAATTTTATATATTTTATATAATAATTTAATTGTTTAAAGGTATAAATGTTTTTTCTGTACATTCAAGAAAAAAATGGGTCTGTAAATTTTAAATTATTCAATGATTTAAGTTATCTATGTAGGTGCCGAATGTATCTGATATGAAAATAACTACATCAGTTAGAAATTCAATAGAAGAGTTCACAAGTAAAATAAGTGTATGAAAAAAGTTTTATGTACATCAAAGATCTTCACTGACTTTACTGTACAAATTATCCATGTAGTACCTAAGTACAATATAGAATACTATTTGTATGGAATGATTTATTTATATATTACTATAATATTTATGACACAGTGTTATGAGGCTGTACTATTTCATTGAACAGTAAAGTCACTTCACTTTTAAAACAGTTAACATATTAATGTATTACAAATCAATAGTTAAAGAAAAATTCTAATGACACGAATATCATTTAATAGTTCAGGAAAATCTGATAATACATCAGTGTCATTAACAAAGAGTGGCAGACCATTGTATGCTGACACTAGGTGTAATTTAGTAAGGATTTCCTCTGAATATAATTATCTTTTCTATTTATGTAGCATAATTTTCAAAGCTCTTTACTTTGGATGACCACATTTTAAACAAAACTCATTAGTATAAATTTAATTAATGTTAACGTCATCATTTCACAATGGAATCTTCTATTTTTATACTCTGAAACAAGGTATTCCAGTGGACTCTGTAATGAACTGTCACCCGAGTTTGTATGTATTAAATGCTAAAATAGTGATTTTTTCATTTGTTCTAATCTTAAATGTGACACAAACTTCCATCATTTTTTGTATTAATAAATTTATTAATTTTCCCAAGTATTCAAGTCATAATGTGTTATCATAAACATACATACATGTAAACATGAAGAAAATTAAATTCTGCCTTTATATCACTCCTTAGAGGAATAATTGCCTTGCCTGAGAGTTTCTTCTTTGGGAAGAAAGAAAAGGCAGAAAGATTGAGCCTTAAGACTAAGGGAGAAATTCTGTGGGAAGAAACTGAAAGGGAGAAATTTGGGAGTACATGTAGACAGGGAGCAGATAGCAGGCATTTAGAAGGGTTGCTACAGGTTTTATGGGGGGTGGGAGGGTTAGAAATCAAAAAAGTGTGAGCTACACTGAAATTGAAATTTGACTGCTGGTATTTCCACAATCTTGAGAAATGGACGATATAAATTTTGCTTTATATTGTAGAAATTTCATTGGTTTACAGATGAATGTTATTATTTTCCTAGATTTTCAACAAGCTACAGCATTATTAGTAATTAAAACAATTTTTTTTTTTTTGTTCCAGAACAAAGTGACACTTTTTCACCTTTAACCAAAATGAATTGGTCCTTCGGGATTAAAAATCAAATTTAGGAAACATTTAATGAATGTCAACAAAGTGCAGAGAACACAAAACAATTTGAGAATTCAAAGATGAGGAAGATTCATTCTGGTAAATAATAGCATGGAGGGCGGCTGTCCATACTCATGAGGTAAAATCTTCACTAATAAGAAAGCGGAAAAAAAACAGAATATGAAAAAGAATGCATACACTTAAGCTGATACTTGAAAGATGAGACTATATTCTCCAGACAGGAAACTGTAGGTTAACTGAGGAAGTAGTGTAAGCAAAGCAAGATTGGAAAGTGCAATTATCTGTATACATCTGGAGGAAAAGATAAGAAGGATAGAGGCAGGAATATAACCAAAATAACGCCATATTATTAAGTTGGGATGTTAATATTAGTGAGTGAGGGAGTAATTAAACATGTAAAATTTTAGATTTGCATTATAGATGACTGATTACCCTGAAAGAGAATTGAAACAGTCATACAGAGGTAATGAGAATGTTAGACTATTATAATGGTTCAGTAGGATATAAAGAAAATAGCAACCAATACAAGGCACTAGAATCACTCTGGTTACCCAGGGCCTAAGGTGTGAGTAGAAGAGGGAGTCAAAGATTATTACTGTCACGTCTGAGGTTTGATTGAAAGGAGCTGCTGACACTGAAATACTCACTCCAGGCTTAAGGAGAAAGACTGCATCTGGATTTAAGATGCTTATGGCACCTCTAAATAGAGATATTCCGAAGGCCCTTGGCTCTAAAGATTGGGAACTGATAAGAGGTGTCTGGGGGTAAAAAGCAGTTATAAAGGTTTTTATCCCAAGAATAACTCAAAACCTATCTGTTCTATTTTTAATGTAATGATTGCTAATGGACTACCCACATTCTTTAATGGATAAGGTAATTTTCTCATATCAGGTACTGTTACCAAGCAAAGTCTGAAATAGATGAACTAATAGATTCCACTTATTTACATGGCAACAGTGTTTAAAAGAATTAAAAATTCTGGTCTCCCTTTATAAAATGAATTCTTGAAAAGATTCTTTTTGATGAACAACACATAAAGAATTATGGAATCCATTAGGATTTGTGAGTAATTTAATATAAGCGTTTTCTAAAAGTTTGACTTATTAAAACCAATGTAGTATAAAAAATAACAAAATATAAAATAAGAATATCAAGAAAATTATGGCATTATATCATCATGTGACAGGGACTTAAAAGGAACTATTAATTAACTACTGACTTCACCTTAAGCAATTAAAAATTGAAATAATCAGTATTATTTTACCTGATAAATGTAGATGGCCAGGGTGGCGCAATATGCGAACCTGTCTCCACTGGCTGCACAAACATCTTTGTTCCACGGTTGACATCCAGCAGGCAGTAGTCCCACTTGCCTTACCTGGGACATATTTGCCTGGAAAACAAATTTGGAGAAATATCATGCATTTTCCTTATTAAATGAACTTCTTTTTCATTGTTTTATATCCATCTTCCTCAATTCTTACCTTAATGCCCCAAACATTTTTTTACTAGTACTATAAATCTCAATCCATGGTCTCTCAGAAATGGAGTTGAAATAGCAACTGTTTATCAACACCAAGTCAGGAAGAGATTAGAGAAATAAGAGATTATAAAATGATAAATGACAATTCACATTTGGCTACGGTTTGGGGATCCTAAAAGGAGTGGAGGGAATACAGAAAATATATATCCTATCTAAAGGACGATCATACTGCTAGAGAAGGCCATCGCAGGTTGCCATTTATGGAACTTTCCAGAGAAACTGAAACATCCAGATTTTTATGCAAAATGTATACCAATTTTTAATACTGGCATTTAATTTAAGACAGCAAATTCAAATGTAAAACCCACTGAACCAGCACTGGCGTGTGACTTCTGGATTGTGACTTGGGTCATAAAATTCATAGTATTTGCACTGACTCAATAGCCTACCTAAATGAGGTATTACAAGGGAGGCATACACATTTGTTAACAGAGTTTGCTGTTCACCAAAAGAAACTGTAATAACGTAGTAACTGAATAAAAATTGTTTATGTGAGAGGGTAGAGAATGTTGGAGTAAACAACCAGAGTAAACAACTGCATTGATGCAGTTGATGTAGCAGAGGGACCGAGACTCTTCTGAACCAACAGGGAGTGAGTGGAGTCAGGCTAAGTCTCCATTTCTGCTGTCTAAAATAAAGCTTCGGAAACAGGTTCTCCCTAAGACTCATCTCAGCTCAAGGAATTCTATGAATCTACACAAAAATTCCAACTTTATTTCTTCAAGGCTACTGTAGAAAGGAAAGCAAAGAGTAAGGCTGTTTGCAAGTCTATGATCATACTTTGCTTCTCCAAATAAACTTTAAAGTCAATTTTCATTATCCACCAAATAACTTACTGGGAATTTGACTGAACTGAGTTGATCACATCATTTTTTCATCTTTAATCAGTTGAGGTAATGGATTATGTGAACTGATTTTTGAATGCTGGACCAGTTTCGCACATCTAGAATAAATCACACTTATTTATGGTGTATAATCTTCTTATATTTTGTTAGATTTGATTTATTAATATTTTGTTGAGGATTCTAGTATCAGTGTCCAAAGATGTTGTTTTTCTTTCTTGTAATGTCTTTATTTGGTTCTAATATTAGAGTAATGTTGGTCTCATAGAAGGTATTGACTTACAAGGTATTGACTCTGTTTCTATCTTTTGGAAGAAACTGTATAGAATTGTTGTAATTTCTTCCTTAAAAGATTGTGAGAAAAAAAAAAAAAAAAGATTGTGAGAATTCACCAGTGAACCCACCTTGGCCTGTTTTTTTTCCCAGAAGGGTGTTAATTATTGATTCAATATCTTTATCAGATATAGGTCTATTTGGATTGTCTCTTTCTTCTTGTGTGAGTTTTGGCAAACTGTGTGTTCAAAGAATTGATACATTTCAGTTAGGTTATCAAATGTGTGGGTACAATTATTCAAAGTATTACCTTATCATTTTTTTTAATATATTTATTTATTTATATAAGCACTGGGTACAGTCAGAAGCGCGGGAGGGTGAGAGAATTCACCAGAGCCAGAGCGAGAAGCAGAGCAGGCAGAAGGACCGAAGACCATGTGGGACCCTCCTCCAGTGACTGGGGAGCAGCCGGGGATTGAACCTGCGCTGCAGAGGCCGCGGGCAGCTTCGCAATCCAGCGCTCAACCGCTGCGCCACCGGGGAGGCCCTATTCCCTTATCATTTTACTACCCATTTGATCTGTAATTATGCCCCCTCTTTCATTACTGGTATTAGTAATATGTTCCTTTTTTCTGTTCTTAATTATCCTGACTATAGTACTGTCAATTTTATTGATTTTTTCACAGAAGTTTCATTTAGTTTTGCTAATATTCTGTATAGAGTTTCCTATTTTCAACTTATTGATTTCTACTCTTATTGTGTCATTTCTTTTCTGCTTATTTTGGATTTAATATCCTCTTCTTTTTTCCAGTTTCTTAAGGAGACATGTCAATGACTGATTTTAGGTCTTTCTTCTGAGTTTCTAACCTATATAATATTCCTTCTCCTTGAAAAAAAAAAAATCTTCTAACATTTGTTGTAAAGCAGGTTTGTTTTTGCTTGTTTAAGAAAGCATTTATTTCTCCTCTATTTTTAAAGGATAATTTCACAGAGAACAGAATCCTAGATTGGTATTTAATATCTTTATGTATTTAATTTCATTCTGTTCTTGCTTACTGGGTTTCTGAAAAGTCAAATGTAATATATACTCATGTTCTATAGGTTAAGTTGTTTATTTTCTCTGGTTTCTTTCAAGATTTTCTCTTTGATTTCCTACAGAATTACTTGGGGTAGTTTTCTTTTTCTTTTATTTTGGCATTTACTCCACTATGTATTCTCCAAGCTTCCCAGATCTGTAGTTGGTTCCTTCTCCCTGTTCTTAATCAGCCGGACATTAACTTGGAGGAACTCTAAATCAGTAGTGCTTCAATTATTACTTCCATTCCTTTTTCCTCTTACAGTATTTTCATTATGTGGCTGGTACACCTTTTATAGTTGTCCCACAGCTATTGCATATTCTGTTTTGTGCTTTTTTTTCCCTTCATTTTTCTCTCTTTCCTTTTCACTTCTGGAATTTTTAACTCTTGGACTTGTCCCATTAACCTTCAGCATTGACCAATTATAGTTCAAATTTTCTGATGCTGCCTCAGGTTCCCCAGAAGTTTCCATTGATGGGTTTCTACTCTAGTATTTTGCAATTGTTTTTATCTTTTTACTCTGTCTCTCCAATCTGAGGGTAGTGTTTTGTTTTATGACTTCATTTTTCTTGTGAATCTAAGAAGAATTATGAACTTTTCCGTTTGTTCATCTTTTTCTTATTAGTTGGCCAGAGAGAAGACATCTGAAATCATATGCCTGATTAGTAACTAGCAGTCCCTCTGCTAATTCCTTATTATTAAAAGCAAATAAATTACTTTAAAATTTAAGTTAGTGGGCCTCCCTGGTGGCGCAAGGGGTTGGGATGCAACCTATGAGGCTATCCACAGCCACTGCAGCTTGAGTTCGATACCGGCCAGGGAGCTACCCACATGGCACAGCAGACTTTTCCTGTCTCCCTGCTGCTCCCCTCAGCAGTGCATTTCAGTCTATCAGCCTGTTCTGCTCCCCACTCTGTCTCTGGTGAATTCTCTCACCCCCCGCACCTCTGGCCTGTGCCCCAGCTCTTGTGTGCATAGATAAATAAATCTTTAAAAAAAAATCCAAAAAAAATTTAAGTTAGTACATGTTTACTTTAACAATTAGCATAACTTGATTTATTACTTTTCTTTCCCAAATTTAGTTAACGTAAACATTTCATATTGTCATAGGATTTGGTATGCCTTGCTCCTTAACAGCATTTATAAGTCTTATAGTCCAAAAATTAAACTTTTTAAATTTAGTAATGAATAATTTGTACAAGCAAGCTATTAAAATAAAAAATAGGCCAAAACAAATGACAGCGTATTTAAAAAAATGCCTGAAGGGGGGACTGTACATTTCTACTGTGGCAACAATGATATAAATCTATATTACTCAATAAAAAAAATTAAAACAAATAAAAAACCATGACAGTGGGTGAAATATAAAAAAATCATGACTCATTAAACATATTAATTGTATTGCATTTATAAATATGAATTATGCATTTAAGCAACTGCTAGAATTTAAAACTATAAATTTTGAAACTGTTGTGAGATGTTAGTAATTTATAATATATATTATATATAAATAATTAGAAATTCATAATATATTTATGAAATGTATTATATGCTGTAAAACATTAATATACATATATACATGTATCTATTATATATAATATTATGGAACCTTTACTAAGCAATATCTATAGTTTTTGAGGAGATAAAAAGAAATGTCCTGCTTTTGGCCAGAACTACCATCTTCCAGCAAATCACCAAAATGACCAATACAAAGTGAAAGAGGAGAGGTACTCGCTGTGTGTTCTCTAGACCTTTCAGAAAACATGGAGGTGTTCCTCTGGTCACATACATGCAGATCTACAATAAGGTGATATGTAGACATCAAGGGGATGGGCACTGTAAATGGCCCATACATGTTACCATGGCAACACTGGAAGAGTCCATAATGTTACCTGGTATGCAATTAGCACGGTTGCAAAAAAACAAGCAGAGGGCAAGATTCCTGTCTAGGGAATTAATGTTCATATTTGACATATTAAGCACTGAAAGAGCCAAGATAGTTTTCTGGAAAGTGTGAAAGAAAATGCTCAGAAAACAAGGAGAAGCCAAAGAGAAAGATACTTGGGCTCAATTGAAGAGAAGTAACCTTGTGAGAACCCATGGAAAAATCCTGAGCTGTTGGAACCATTCTCTGTGAATTCATAGCATGAAAGGTATGGAAAAAAAATAATAAAAGACCTCTGCTACATTAAAAAAAAAAAAAAAAGTCGGGCCTCCCCAGTGGTGCAGTGGGTTAAGAGCAGCGCTGTGAAGCTGTCTGCAGCCTCTGCAGTGCGGGTTCAATTCCTGGCCAGCCAGAGAAACACCACATGGTGCAGTAGACCTCTCCTGTCTCACCTGCTGCTCCCCTCAGCAGTGTATTTCATCAGTCTACCTGTTCTGTTCCCCGCTCTGTCTCTGGTAAATCCTCTTACCCTCCTGCACCTCTGTCCTGTACCCCAGCTCTTCATAAATAAAAAATAAATCTTTAAAAAGAAAGAATTTTTTTAATAAATAAATAAAAGTCTATAAGCTTTTATTTTTGTGGTCAGAATGAATGATTACACAATTAATGATACTACATTACTGAAAACAAAAAGTTTTAATGGACTGAAGGTCCATTTTAAGATACATATTTACATTTAAATGTAAATCCTACAAAATGCATCACATATATAAGTTAATAAATACATCTATATTTTAACTGTATGTGAAGGTAATTAAATATTTCAGATACTTATTATGTACCCATTTTTATTCTTACTTTAGACTGTTTCATTTTATGTGGAAGACTTAAGAGTCTTGCTGTCTATTCTGAAGAGTTGTTGCTTAAAAAATGCAGTATTTTTGACCCAGAAACAACATACACTTTAAAGATGCTGTTCGCTGAATAATATGGATCATAATAATGTCGATTTACAAGAAGAAATCAAGAGAAGTGTGTTATCTCACATACAATCAATATTCTCAGTAACCTGACAACTACAGTCCTTGAAGAGATATTTTTATTTTTCAACCTAAATTACACTATAGGTTACAAAATCATACTATATGAAAAAATACATACACATACAAAATTACAGTGAAGCTGCTTCGTACAGTAGTGAATGAAATGTTAAAATGTTAAATATTAAGTAATTGTGTTTACAATAGAATTATATAATAGCCTTAATTCTGTTTTATTTTTTAAGATTTATTTATTTATGCATACAAGAGCTGGGGCACAGACCAGAGGTGTGTGTTGGGAGGGGGCAGTGAAAGAATTCACCAGGGACAGAGGGGGGAACAGAAGAGGCTAATTGACTGAAATACACTGCTGAGGGGAGCAGCGGGCAAGACAGGAGAGGTCTGCTGTGCTAGGTGGGTTGCTCCCTGGCTGATCTGGGGATCGAACTCATGCTGCAGAGGCTGCCCACAGCTTCACAGGCTGTGTCTTAACCCCTTGCACCACTGGGGAGGCCCTAATAAGCCTTAATTTTGAATATGTAAGATTATATTTCATAATCATAATGTAATTTAGAATATAACTATATAGTTACATTAACAAAAATGAAATTACAAAACTTAATATCAATTATACATATATATGTTTTTATGTCTTTAGACACCTCTACATATGCCCCAAAGATTAATTTTATCAAGACAGAGATGTCAATTTAGTGCTCTGAAGATAAAATCACACTTGATGTGATTTTTCAAACAATGTTTCTAAATTAAAAATTTTAGTAAAAAAAATCCAAGTATTTCTTCCTGTGAACAAATAAGAAAGTAGTCTAACGAAGATATGGTATAACAAATCTGACACTAGAGTATATACACATAGTCACATCTAAAAATTAAGTTTGATTTTTAGAAGAAATTAAAGTTAATATTCATTATTCAGAATAGGATCTTTCATTCTCATCCACGTCTTTTTAAGAACTGATGAAAATCTGTGCCAGAAGAAGCTCATGAAAATGGCATGGTAATTTCAGGGTCAAATTATCTGCGTCTGTCTGTCTTTCTCTCTCTGTATCTAAGCACTGCTAAGCTGCTAATGTTTCAATATGTTTCATAACCAGGAATTTATTTATAAAGGTAAATATTTGTATTCAAGGGCAGAGTGGGGTTGTGGTGGAGGGAAAGATTTTAAATCCTCTGGGAGCTGCTCCAAAGTCACTCTAAAGGCTCACATAATTTCAGTAAAGAGCATTTTTCCTAGTCACTACTTTTTCCCCAAATTAGACTAACATCCTTATCCCTTCCCATAGAGAAATATGCACTATATTTGAAAAAGTGCCTTCTGTTTCAACATTAGAAAAGCACTTGTTGCTGCATTTAAAATGCACACACGTGGGGCCTCCCTGGTGGCGCAAGGGGTTAAGCACCACAGTATGAAGCAATCTGCAGGCTCTGCAGCATGAGTTCAATCCCCGCCTGGCCAGGGAGCTACCCACATGGTGCAGCAGACCTCTCCTGTCTCACCCACTGCTCCCCTCAGCAGTGTGTTTCAGTCAATTAGCCTGTTCTGTTCCCCCCTCTGTCCCTGGTGAAATCCTCTCACCACCCCCCTGCATCTCTGGCCTGTACCCCAGCTCTTGTATGCATAAATAAATAAATCTTAAAAAAAATAAAATGCACACACACAATTCAAACAAAGGATGACAGTGCTGGAAGTGTGTGTGTGTGTGTGTGTGTGTGTTTACACCCATGCACATGCATGTGCATGGCCAGTGGGGCTTAGAAGGCTATCATTCAAATAGTTGAAATATTTCCAACATTGTGGATAAGATGAATTCAGGGCAGAAAATGACCCACAGAATTTCAACCTCTTTTCTGAATCATGCTTTAGTATTTACAATATGAGGATTACATTTCCAGAAATGGTTATCAATTGTTTCACAGAAAATAAAAATCTGAAACAAAAGCTCAAAGGTTTTAAATTGCTAGAGATTTACAACTAAAAAGACAATTAAAATAAAATACTAAGAAAATATCTTTGATGTGATTAGAATGGGAAGCGAAATAAGTAAAGAGGAAGAAAAAATCAGAACAGAACTGCATATCTTTAGTAGCATACTTCTGAAACAATGGGGGAAAATCTGGTGAAACTGCTCCAGCTCTTTTGTTCTACTCATTAATAAAAAGAAAAAATCCACAAATTGCCTTCATTTGAATAATTAAAAAACCTTCCATTGAAACGGTGGAAATCATCAAAGAGAAATCATATATTATCCTAAACTTGCATTCATTTTCATAAGATGCAATTCAAAACAGCAGTTCTTTATGATTGCAATTATAGATCAGAATAGCTATTTCCAAAATACTATGTAAAAGTTGCCATAGTAACAATGCAAATGCTTTTGAAATATAATTAATTGCCTAAAAATTTATCAAGTGGAACAGGGCACTCTTCTTCAGTGAAATTTTATATATCCTCTTACAATATTATTATGATACATCTATTTCATCAACTGTTTTTCTTTATGTAAAATTACTTTCTTGAAGTTATTGCTATTTTCATATATTAGTCTCATTAGAAAGATTTCTATTTTATATAAAAAGCAATCAAAAAGACATCCTGAAAACATTAAGAATTCATTTGACATCCGGATAAAAAATGCCTTTTCTTTACTATATCAGCATGACTATCCCTATATATTATCTTGTTAGCATGCTCTTAAAATCTAATAAGTATCTTATTTACTCTCAGAACTTTGCAATGTAAAAATGTCTACATTATAAATGACACAAAAATATAGCTGCAGGAGAATGAAAGTAGGAAAAAAATCACAGAAAATTAAAGGTACAACATAAACATATCTTACTCTTTGTAGTCCTTCATACCAATCATCTTGCTCAAACCAATTTGAAATGTAAGTCAGCCAAGCCATAGAATGTTTCTACTTTAATCAAGGCAATTGGAAACTCCCATCAGAGTAGTCAGCACCTAAAGTAAAACAGTGTGTTTCAACCAAACAGCTTCACCAAAACCTGCCTTGCGAAATGTTGTTCAGTACAAGAAGCCAGAATTACACAAACATTTCAGCTGAAACAGTTTCAGTAGTTTACAAATAAGATGATTTGTAAGAGTAATATTAATTAGAAAATGTTCCTACTTAAATAAGAAAAAAATAAGAAAGAAAAAGATGTTGTTCTCATTATCCTCTAGTATCAGAGGATCCTATATCAAGTATTTTATGAGGCTCTCAGTTTTCATTCTGAAAAAACATCTTAGATTTAATTTTTTTAAGAAATAGGCAAATTATTTCTAAGTTAACCAAGTTACAAATAAAGAAGCCAGAAAATAACAAGAAGCAGATAATCAGTTTCATTTTCAAAATTAGGAATGGATATAAAACTAGAAAGTGTGCAATGACAAAGGTCAACCCTATATTTCCATTTTCTTCTGGCCTCATATTTGAGTGTTTTATAGTTAGTTGTTTGCTAATTACCTAATCGCTTAAAAGAATTCAAAGATTGGGTCTCCCTGGTGGAGCAAGGGGCTAAGCACAGCACTATGAAGCTATGGCAGCATGAGTTCACTCCCTGGCCAGCCAGGGAGATACCCACATGGCACAGCAGACCTCTCCTGTCTGGCCCGCTGCTCCCCTCAGCAGTGTATTTCAGTCAATCTTCCTGTTCAGCTCCCCACTCTGTCTCTGGTGCATCCTCTCACCCCCACACCTCTGGCCTGTACCCCAGTTCTTGTATGCAAAAATAAATAAATCTTTAAAAAATTCTATTTAAAGCATTTAAAGAAAGCACATCACTTACTAGAGTGATAATATGGTCACCAGGGGTTCAAAATTAAATGAATTTGATTTTGTCTTAGCTTTGCTCACTTTTAGAAGAAATTATTTATAAGTCAACCTAAATGAAAGATTCCTCAGTATACTGGAGAATATCTGGGCTTCAAAATATTCTCTATCATGTTTAGGTGCTTCACGCAACCTGTAACGGGTTCCAAGTGATTGTTTCCTAACCAAACTCATCAAATCCTTACATCTCCATGGAGAAAAAAGGAAGGCAGGCAGAAAAAGAGGAAGGGGAAAATGGAACAGAAAGAAAAAGGCAAACAATTTGAATGTTTCATTCTTCAATTCAAAAAGCAAGCTATCTTTTGTTCTGTCACAGAAAGATACACCGGTGTGACATAATATCACTGTAGCTGGCAGAGAACACTCTTATTGCTACCCTTAAGGGTTATCAAATGGAACATGACATTTCTTTCTTGTTCTCTAGAAATATTTTCAATAATATCTGAAGTCACAAGTCTCAGAGGTTTTTGCTTCCACATGAAATTCCAAGAAGGGCACAATTTCTTATTTAATTTGTTTATTTTTTGATGACCTCCCTAAGTCTGGTCCATGGCTTTTTGCCCTGACATTTTAGTTCCCACATAGCCCTTTGTATCTGGTTAGAATTTTCATCTCTTTATCCTCTCTTCTGGAATTCTTCGCTACTCCTCGTTAGCTCTCTTATCTATTGTTTACCCTGTTTTGAGCTATAATTCTTTGTCTATGTCCTGCATAAAATTGTTTTCTCCCACCTGAACCTATATCTAGCACCTACCCAACAACCCTAATTACTTTGCCACTATTTCAGTGGGGTTTTTTGGGTCTTACACATTTCACCTACATCTACACAAACTCCATTTAAAAACTACCTACTGATCCCACCTTTCACCTGTAATCCCCAAATGAACATGTGTAAAATCTAGTTAGGCATTGCAGACACAGGAAGTAGAGCTGCCTCGGACAAATCACAGACCTCCAGTGAGAAGCCAATTACTCAGCCAAGTCTGTCAGTAAAAACCCAGTACTCTGCTTGTTAACAAAATAAAAGCTTATTGTTATACTTTGCTGAATTTAGGAGTGGGTTGTAACAAAGTATTTTTTGTGAACAGCTAACATAGTCACACTACCCCTAATAATACTGGGAGTTGGGGTTCTTGAGTCCAGAAATACATGCACACCCCACAGAGACTGGTTAATCAATCAACATTCTCAAGCTTCTTACATTAGGAAATGAGACTTTAATTATTGTAGGAAATAAGCAAGATTTATAAGATGCACAGTGTTATGACAATCTCTGTTCCCCACTAGAACAATTTTAAAAGGCAGGACTTAAATTAAATATAGCAAGAGATATTTATTTATATAAAGAATCTGAGTGTCTACAGTCTAACAATAACTCTAAAAGTTATGATGAGTCTTCTTATAAGAAAACAATATGGCCACAAACTCATGTAACCCACTCAACACACATGTGATGTGTCCATTTTGTTATCCCTCTCCCTCGTGTAATGCTTTGTGATTGTATTGGGATGATTCATTTGTAAGTTTCAAACAAGAAAAATTAAGCAATAGTATTGAAGTGATGTGAGAGCTTTCTTTGGGGAGAAGGAAATACTGACAGCCTGGAGTCTTGAAGGCAATTTCTGGGGAGTTTACAATGTTTCTTTTATGGTAATTAAGCTAATGAGCAAATTTTACTGCTAGAGAACACCAACTGGCACATCTCTGCTGTCAGGTATACAGCCTACATCGAAAGAAATTATACAGTAAGAATTCACAACAGTGCTTTCTAATAACAAAATTAGAATGGAAAAAAAACCTGAAATGAACTTGTCCACATGAAGATATTGTTTAATTGAATTATATTTTCTAACTTCAGTTGGACAATATCATTTGTGTATGCCTCTATCTCATTAACCTCACATATTATTTAAATAAAAGTATAACACTTCTCAGGCATTAATGTGCTGTAACACATTAGCAAATATTCATTAATGAAAAATTATGGCCAGACACTAATGCTAGTTACTGAATACACAAGAAAAAATTACAAACCAAAGAATCCTGCTTTAAGTTTACAATGTTAGGAGCACTATATACACACACAGACACTGCTGTTATCTAACCAACAACATTCCCTACAACACAACCCCAAATTATTCTGGTACAGGTGGAATTGCATTGATCTCAGGGAGGAGAGGGCTGTTTCCTGTTCCTAGGAGATGAATAACTGGTCTAAACCAGTCTTAGTATTTTTGCTCACCTTGGATAATTATTCGACTATCGGGACACCTGTTTCAGCTAATGAGACATAAGCACAAATCTCATATTTGTCTCCCTGCTTCTTCTGACATGGGCACTGATATGATGCTAGTGCTGCTTTGGACCTTGAATCTAGGAAAGGCCAGGAAAACTGCAGAAAGGCTACAATTTTAACATTATTGATGCACTATCTTCAGTCACCCTGTTATACATAATTTTAAAATGGCATCTGTTTTAGGTACTTATTTTCTGTGATTTGCTTTTGAATTCATTTATGGTAGACTCATTGCCAGAGGTGAGGAAAGATGAGGTGAGGATGGGAAATTAGGTGAAGGTGTTCAAAAGGCACAAAACTCCAGTTATGAGATAAGCAAGTTCTGGGGATGTCATTCCTGTTTTAACATCCCCACTGGGGTAGTAAAAAGAATCTCAAATTTAACTATTTAAAACAAACTTCCCCACAAAATATGTCCCTAGCAGTTTTTTCCAATTCAGTGAGTGACTACAAATCTGGCTACAGTTATAAAAAAATACTACCGATGACTGTTTAATGAGTAACTGATGTTTTTTTAATTAGACTTCTTTAATTAAGCTTTGAGATGGAAATACTCAAAATATAAGTATTCAATTGAAGTGTGTGTCAATGTGCTTATAAACTTTTTACGGTAGAGGAAATTTACATTACTAACAATTTATTATTGGTTTTTATTTTCCCAATAGTTATACATTCCTTAATTACTTTACATTTAATAACTTGCATATTAAAAAGCCCACAACAAAGATGAAAATATAAGGGAAGTTGGAGATAAAGAGCAAAACATAATTTAAATTAAAAATTGCTATAATTTCAGATTCCAAATGAGGAGTTTTGTTCCTCCAAGCTACAGGTACAAAGCCTTCTTTGGTTCATAGGTTCAGTCTTCCCAGTCATTTGTGTTATAGAGGCATAGAGATATTCTAAGTTAAAACAGTATTTCTAGCAGCTCATGAGAGTTTCTTACAACTTTCCCCAAAAACACAGCAGTGAACATTTGTTGTTTGACATGTAGGGAGAATTTGACTCAAAGGATTTTTATAATTAAAAATAATCACCATAAAACAAATTAAAAATTAAAAATGAGGGGCCTCTCCGGTGGCGCAGCGGTTGAGCGCTGGGTTGCGAAGCTGCCCGCGGCCTCTGCAGCGCCGGTTCGATCCCCGGCTGCTCTCCGGCCACTGGAGGAGGGTCCCACATGGCGCGCAGACCTCTCCTGCCACCCGCTGCTCCCCTCAGCAGTGTACTTCGGTCCTTCTGCCTGCTCTGCCTCCCGCTCTGGCTCTGGTGAATTCTCTCACCCTCCCGTGCTTCTGACTGTACCCAGTGCATGTATAAACAAAACAAACAAACAAATAAATAAATAAAAAAAAAACATGCCTCTATAAAAAAATAAAAAAAAAAATTAAAAATGAGGCTAAAACATGCCATAAACAAAGTTTAAAGAAAGGAAAAAAAATGACAAAAATATGGGAACATGTATAAAACATCTTACTTAATAAGTAAGCAAAGAGTGATTAGAAATCAATGACTGAAAAAGTCTATTTAGGCATGTTTATAAACATGTTAATACATTTAAAAGTTTATATATGTAGTATATATAATTGATATATATATATACTATAGACACATAAACATACATTTCAAATGAAAAGAATACATATCATAAGGTAAATGGCTGGCTATTTAATAGTTAGGAATGTATTATTTCTTTCACTTATATTTTCAAAAAATTTAATTATCATTTCTCCACTCATTCATTCAATAAAAATCTTATTCAATAAAAATTAATTCAATAAAAAACACTTTGCAAATCAGATAAAAATCCTACCCTTCCATAGTTTGCATTCTTATAGGAAGGAATCAGACAACTAGCAAAACAAATAAGCAAATGATGCATAGTACAAGACAATTTATGAAATGGAGAAAAATAACACAGGGAAAGAGGATAAAAAGTTCTGGAGACATAGTTGACATTACAATTTTTGTAAAAGATGGTATGGGGAAGCCTTCACTGAAGTGATATTGAGCTGAGATTTGAGGGCAATGAGAACAAAAAATAATAAAGATATCTGGTGGGAAACCTTGTTAAGCAGAGGGAGCTCTAAGACTGATGTGTTCTTGGAAGGTTTGAGAAATAAGAAGAAAAATCAATAGGAATCTATAAAAATATGTATTCTGGGCCTCCCGGTGGCATAGCGGGTTGAGTGCAGCGCTGTGAAGCAGTCTGTAGCCTCTGCAGCGCAGGTTCGATTCCCAGCTAGACAGGGAGATACCCACATGGCGCAGCAGACCTCTCCTGTCTCGCCTGCTGCTTCCCTCACCAGTGTTTTTGGTCCATCTGCTTGTCCTTCTCCCCACTCTGTTTCTCTGGAGAATTCTCTCACCCTTTTGCACCTCTGGCCTGTACCCCAGTCCTTGTATAAATAAAATAAATTAAAAAAATATGTATGTATTCTAAGGTTAGGGACATATCTGGATACAGACATTAAAGTTCTTTTTTTTTTTTAACATATCTCTATACTCCAGAATTTTATATATTTTCTTAAGAGAAATGTGTTGTTTTATTTATTAAAAAACAAGAAAATCCTAAAAACACCTTATTCAAAATCATTGTTTAAAAGTTAAATAGGGCCTCCCCTGGTGGCACAGGCAGTTGAGTGCCGCACTGTGTATTTCGTCAGTCTGCCTGTTCTGTTCCCCGCTCTGTCACTGGTGAATCTTCTCACCCTCCCGCACATCTGGTCTGTACCCCAGTTCTTGTATAAATAAATAAATAAATCTTTAAAAAATAAATAAAAGTTAAATACACACAATGCTCAGAGGTATGCAAAAAAAAATCTGTATGGATATATGATCAATATATGCTTATTAGGAAATAGAAATCACAAACAATTAGAAATTTTAAAATCAGCCCCTAACTTAAGATTTTCTTTTTCTATCTAGTACCCATAATTCCAAATGACCACTCTTCTCACCATGATGTGAAGAGTCACAGATTATACAGGACAAAAATATTTTAGAGATCTCTCAACTGGTACACCTCAAAGTATATTTTTCAGGTCTCTTGCATCAGAATTAACTAAAAAAACTTACTAAAAATGCAGATCCTGGATCACCCTCAAATCTAATGGATCAGAATGTTGGGGTGAAGTCTTCTTAAAGATATTTCTTAACATCATCCCAGATGATTTATATACACAGCAAAGCTTGAAACTACTGACTTAGTTTAACAATGGCGAAGATAATTTAGAAGAAAAACGGTGCCTGGTATTTTCCTGACAGAGATTACTCTCTTAAATTTATGGCACTCCTAAATTAACCTTTCACATGCTTAGAAGTACTTTTTATCTAAACATTCCCAACATACGTCAAATCAAGATGTTCTTAAAATCTTAGATAACAATATAGGTTGCTACAAGTGTAGTATTAACCGGTGTTAAAATTCTGGATTAGATACCAAACAGAAAAGAACAAGGTTATTATGATAGTTCTAGCTTGGACCCTAGAAATGAGCACTTACACCAGTGTGAATTCCAATTTGCTTAGCCAGACTCAGGAGTTTTATATATAAGACCAGGACGCTGAAGACCAGGACACTGATTCAGAGATGTGGCAAAGTAAATGCTGTGATTTCTCCACCTAGCTACACACTTATTACATTAACTATCTACATGTTTTTTTTTATACTTTCCTACATTTAAAGCATCAAAATGAAATGGAATGGACTTCAATTACGGAATTCAGCTTCTCTAGGTGCTTGGAGGATTACAGAATCTCTTAACCTGCAATGTGGAAGTAATCCACTTATACTCGAAAAACAGGGTCACTTATATACCTTCGGTTGACCATGCAAAAACCAGCCAAAAAAAAAAAAAAAACAGGAGACGTTTACCCACAAACTGAGATGGTAGAAGTAAATATTCCATGAACGGAGATATTACAAAGGTAAAGAAATAAAGATTATTTGTCATAAAAAGATACAAGATTATTTCTATAAAGAGTCTGGCCAAAAAATACATTCTTATTTTTATAAACAGGACCATTCCTTGTGAAAGAAGGTTGGAGAAGCTATTCCATAAAGAGTCTTATAAACCCAAGGATCCTTGTCCTCCTTACAATGAATTTGTTTTGTGAACTGGATCTTGTATATGAGTTTTTAAAGTCGAATGGGACTTTACTCTTTGCTGTCTGTGAAACTCAGGGTTCCTATTTGGTAGAAACAGTTACTTAGGCTGGGATTTTCATGCTCTGGGCAAAGGGTGTTAAAAATTATTTTGGCAGGGCCTCCCCGGTGGCGCAGCGGTTGAGCGCTGGGTTGCGAGGCTGCGCGCGGCCTCTACGGCGCCGGTTCGATCCCCGGCTGCTCCCCGGCCACCAGAGGAGGGTCCCACATGGCGCGCAGACCCCTCCTGCCGCCCGCTGCTCCCCTCAGCAGTGTACTTCGGTCCTTCTGCCTGCTCTGCTCCCCGCTCTGGCTCTGGTGAATTCTCTCGCCCTCCCACGCTTCTGACTGTACCCAGTGCATGTATAGACAAAACAAACAAACAAACCAGCAAACAAATAAATAAAGCATGCCTCTATAAAAAAAAAAAAAAATTATTTTGGCAAGTTATATGAGAAAATTCAGCAAAGGAAATCAAATGGATTTCAAGCTTAAAAGCTTTAAAATGAAATTAAATAGCCCACGTAAAGTCACTAAATCCAAAAATGCCTTTAATATATGCATCCATATATTGATAGAAGCATGAAATAAACCTTATAGTTTCATAAGTAAACGGTTATATCACCCAAGACAGGGACAGTGCATAGATCAAATAAATTGCTAATCTACTTAATCACCTTCCCAATAGAAAATTCCCCTAGAAATAAACAAATATGATTAATAATGGAGATGAGATATTACAGCCAAAAAACTATGATTGAAATGCAAATGTTTATGAAACACTATTACATTTTATATTTTCCAACAGTGTATTTTCAGGAATGAGGTCAAGTTCCGGAATGAGTGATGTTTCAAAAGTGGAATCATACATGGACATTACCAGCTCAAGATGCAATGCTATAATAATGCATCTTCACAGCAAACTCTACCTTGCATAAGAATCACTTGAGGCTTGTAAAAACACAGATTTGAGGGCCCCTCTCTCAGTGATTCTGATTTGTGGGGGCATGGCAGAGAATCTACATTTCTAACAAGCTCCCTGGAGACAGTGTACATTAGACAGCTGGTCTAATGTACAATTTGAGTGACACGTCTCTCTCTAGATGGCATCTCGAACCAATCTAGAAGAAATTCTAGAAAATAAGCATATCCAAGTTCAAAATTTACCTACTGGTAACTATCAGGCTTCAGATACAATTTCTGAAATCTTCTTATTTCCAGGATTCAACGACTGTCGAGATGGCTATGGACCCTTTAATACTATTGGGTTGCATAGAAATAAAGAATTTCTATGGTAACAGGATCCCAACAAATCATAGAACACTCTGAAGTAAAACTTACACAGTATTAAGGAACAAATCAAAAAGAGGTACTGCCTAATAATATACTTTCTAAGACTAAACACCAGCACACTGTTTTATGATAGTCAACGATTATTTTAACAATACAAAAATGACCTCAATCTTAATTACTCAAACTTTTGAATTAATCACTTAAAGAAATACAATGGGGCCTCCCCTGGTGGCCCAGCGGTTGAGCGCTGGGCTGTGAGGCTGCCCGCAGCCTCTGCAGCACAGGTTAGTTCCCCGGCCACCAGCCAGGATCCCACCAAAAAAAAAAAAAACAATGAAAGAGAAAATGATGTTGTGATAGAGTTTGCACCTCTCTGGGGGGCAGCACTTTGCCAAATGTCAGAGCCAGGGATTCTCAGCAGCTTTCCCAGTGATTAATTCATAAATGTTTACGTGTTTAGCGACTTCGGCTACAAAGTAATGGTGTTAGATTAACTGCTGGACTCCTAGAATCCTTCTAGCTTAGTTTCTGAAATAATTCCTCCAAACTTGTTATCAAGCTTACCTTATAAACAAACTGCATAAACCATTTCATTAAGACTCATTCATGTGTGTGATATGAAAGTGAATTTATTATACAGAATCACAAAGGAGTCTGTCTGAGATACTGGTACATGCTCACAACTCAAAGTATCAACAATTTGGAAAAACAACAAACCTACGCATATGTAAAATTATGTAATGATGTCTATTGTGAGGTTTTTAGGTTTGAGCATTTGAATCTATAAACCAAGTACTAAATGCTGTAACATCCTCACTAAAGCATGGGAAATTATTTCTTACATCTTCTGATAGTGTTTTCCTGAACAGGACAAAGATCAATCACCCCAATAATAGAAAATATGAGACTAGCTCCTATATAATCTTACGATTAAAAAATTATATTACTGTTTATATTACATATGTGTGTATCTATACATTTCTTAAATATATATATATTTCTTAAATATATATATATATTTCTTAAATATATATATATATTTCTTAAATGAGAGTGTAAATTCCAGCGTTTTAGGTGATAATTAGGTTACCAAATCATACTTTATAAGTTAATGTATAATAATGAAAAGTAAAACTTCTAATGATATTATCTCACTCAAGTAGCTGGTAATGTGACATCTGGGTGGCAAGTTCTGCTATGGCTCCACATTCAGACTGCCTTTTTTTTTTTTAGTTCAAAGTTCAGCCTATGAAATACTTGGCTAGCTCTTCAGTTATATTTGTATAGTTATTGAAATCAGGTAGAAACAACTTGAATCCTGTCTCCTCCAATGACAGTCCCTGTTTTACCATGAGAATTTGTGAAAGCTTTCTCATCAGTGATGATGAGAATTTTTTCTTTCAATAATAAGCCATAGGTCAAGGTTGGTCTTTAGTTTTTGTTTCTCGACCGAGGAAATTCTTTAGGGAATTTCTGAAATTCTCTTCAGGTATCTATGTTTAATTTCTTGCTTACAAATCTCCAAGGAACAGTCTCATCAACAGTGAGAACATAATCTCCATGTGATTGCCTCAGATGCTGAAAAATGTCAAAATACTATAGATTTATATTTCTGATGTAAAAGAAAAGCAGCCTGAGTTAATAAGAAAGAAATCCCTCCCAATCTCCTAATATGATTTCTGTAGATTAAAATACTCTCAATAAAAATTTCTGTTCCTTAGGATACAATTGGAGCTATATGACTTAAATATTTCAGTCTTCTAAATGAAATACATATTGCAAAATATAAAATGAAATAATTCAGCAACTGCTGAAAGTAGTAACAATGCTTGTGTGTGTGTACACACACACACACACACACACACACATATCATTTGTATTGGCCGATGATGAATAAAATGTTTCCCTAAATTTATCACGTGATAAACTATTACCTTTCTTGCATATATCACATTTCAAATAAATTCTGGAATATAGGAAGGAAATGTGAATCCTTCAGAATTGTTTGAATTTCATTTTAGTCTCCATTACAGAGTTTTAGGCAAATAAAATTGGGTAGTCTGCAGAAATTACACACATTTTATCAAGAATGACAACCTAATTATTCATGTTGGATTTCTAGCATCTATCAAACAAAAACTAAAATTGTTCCTACTCTTCTCTCAGTGATTTAAAAAGTTCACAGGAGGCCTCCCTGGTGGCACAAGGGGTTAAGACCCAGCACTATGGAGCTATAGACAGCCATTGCAGCACGAGTTCGATTCCCAGCCAGGGAGGTGACCCACAAGGCACAGCAGACCTCTCCTGTCTCGCCCGCTGCTCCCCTCAGCAGTGTATTTCAGTCATTTTGCCTGTTCTGTTCCCTACTCTGTCTCTGATGAATCCTCTCAACCTCTGCACCTCTGGCCTGTACCCCAGTTCTTGAATACATAAATAAATAAAATCTTTAAAAACTAGTAAAATAAAAAATAAAAAGTGCCACTGTCTCATCTGCACTGAAGTGTCAGGCTACAACACAGAACACCTAGAAAACAACAAGAACACTCCAGCCCAAGTAGTTCCTCTATTGGGAGCAGAGAAATTTTAAAACATTTTTAAGGTCGATTAATTTATGACTTTCTAATGTATTACATTATTATGTGACTAATGAGCAACCAAAAAATTTTAGTACACCAATATTTAATTATTAAAAATTTAAAAAGGATGAATGTTTTAACTTTCAAGAAAATATATTTAGTTTTTTTTTCTGCAAAACCCATGGCTCTTTGAGAATTTCCATTAATATCCACACAGGGGAAAATCAGGTCTATATAAATAACATTCAACTAACCAATGTAATATAAAGTAAGTGTATGGAGCTCATTTAAGACTTATAGTTTTCCTTTCCATGCATGCCCTTTGCAATAAGGGCATATTCCAGTTCCTAGACCCTTCCCAGGAATTCAATGCAATGACACAAACTAGCATTTGTAACATTAATTACTAAACAATCCAACGAGGTATGTCTCCCAAAATTTTGTTGCATTATCTGACAACTTTTTATAATCACTCAATTACTATATTTAATTTTAGATCACAGAACAAGGGGAGATTATCAGACCATTCCTCTGACACCTGCCTTTAAACAGGTCAGATACAACAAAAAATGCCCATCTTCTGGCTCAGAGTGAGACAGAATGCCAAAAGGATGTGAGGGTGCTTGTCCCACAGGGTTGTGTAAGCACCACACACCCAGCCTCAGCAACCCTCCAGCAGCAGCACTAAGACAACAGCCAAGACGCTGCTTTGTTCTGTGATACTCACATGAGATTACTGTGTCTCTGTTGAGACTATCTATTCCTTGGAGCTTGTGAGCAAGAGATCAGTCATGGATACCTTTAGAGAGTTTTAGAAAGTCCCCAAAGAATTCACTTTGTAGAGAAACAAAACTTAAAGGTTCTTCTTACTTGAGGTTACTTAAAATGTTAAAATACTTGTAACTTTGGTTACAAAAGTTGGCTAGGCAGTTTTCTGAAGGTGACTGCTGAAATATTCAGCTCATCACAATTCAGAAATGCAATCTTGGTCTTCAAACCCTTGTCAAAGACCCCCATTTAAATACATACGTGAAGTTACAAAAGCAGTGGGACTTGTGCAACACGATCAAAGTTACACTACACTGCATTCAAATCAGCTACTTTAAATTCATACAGCAAAATAAAGTCGGCTTAAATTTTTACTCCTTTTAATATCTGCTCGCAAAAAAATAAAAATCTGGGCTTTGTTTTTCATTTGTTTTATTTGGGTTCTGCAAAAACAGAAAAGAAATGCACTTGTTATGATTTACTTAACCCACAGGCTGCCTTTTCTGTTCCATCTTTCTTTCTGGAACAGGTGGCCTTTTACTCGGTTCTCTGAACACTAAGACCCTCCTCAAAGGAGCAAATCGTCAGATGCAGAAGTGCCCACTCCAGACATGCACATACTTAACCACCTTAAAAAATTAAGATTAAAAAAATACAGCAACGTCTCTCGTAGTGGTCAGGGTTGACACGCCCTGGCAGTGACGATCCAGAAATGCTGGCTCTTTCCGAGCCTTGCAACAACCAAGCGTGCGGCTCCCAACTCCGGGCACCGACCTAGTGGGATCACAGTGTGCAAAGCCCTGCAGGTCGCTCACGATCCCAGTCTGCGGTCATCGCGGGCGGCCCCCGGCGCTGACGCGACGCCCCCCAGCTCGGAGCCCGCTCCCCCGCACCTGCGGCGCCCAGACCCCGACCTGCGCCCCCGGGACTCCGTACCTGGAGGAGGCGCCTGCAGCGCGGACAGCCGAGGTGCTGAAGCGGGCGCGGCGCGGGCGGCGGGAGCTCTGTGGGGCGGCCCCGCCCAGTAGGCCCGTAGCCCCGCCCAGTAGGCCCGTAGGCCCGCCCAATCGGCCTGTAGTCCCGCCCCTAGGTCCGTAGCCCCGCCCAGTAGGTCCCGCCGGTAGCTCCGCCCCGTAGGCCCCGCCCCGTGGGTCCCCAGTCGCCCCGGCTCGCCGCGGGCTCCCGTGGGCGGGGCAGCCGGTGGCGGGGCAGCCAGGCCCACGGGTTCCGAGGAAGCGGGAGGCCGTCCCCGCACACCGGTTTCCGCGCCCCTGTGGAGCGGGCCGTGGCCCCAGGCTCGCCGGATCCCGCCCGGGACGTTCACGTGACAGCCACGGTGGTCGCTGATTGGAGCTCCTGGGGGGAGAGGCGGAAGCGGCTCGTGACCTCCGGGGCCGGGTGCGCGGGAGCTGGTTGCCTAGCAACGGGAGTCCTGGCGGCCAACCGGCTGCCCCGGCTGTGGGGCGGGGCTTCCGCACCGGGTTACCGGAGGCTGGGACGGTGCACCCCAACCTCCGCCACCTGAGTGTGCCTTATGCGGGGTGCGCGCTTTCTAGGAATGTGAGCCAACTAGACAATAAATAGGTCACCCCATTTCCTTCTTTTTTTTAATGCCTTTTTTAAAATGATTTATTTATTTAATGCATACAAGAGCTGGGGCGCAGGCCAGAGATGGGGGGGGGTCGGTGAGAGGATTCCCCAGAGACAGAGTGGGGAGCAGAACAGGCAGAATGACTGAAATACGCTGCTGAGGGGAGCAGCGGACGAGGCAGGAGAGGTCTGCCGTGCCATGTGGGTATCTCCCTGGCGGGAGCTTGAACTTCTGCTGCAGTGACTGCAGATAGCTTCATAGTGCCGGCTTAACCCCTTGGGCCACCAGGGAGCCCCCCCATTTCCTTCTTGAGGGGTGTTGCGTTGGAAGTTGAACCTCCTTCAGAGGCTCGGTCTTGAACCGTGGCCTAGGCTGGGCTGCACGCAGCAGGCTGAGCCTCCGCTGGGCTTTATTTTTGTCTGGTTGGACT
Organism: Talpa occidentalis; assembly: GCF_014898055.3. NCBI lineage: Eukaryota > Metazoa > Chordata > Mammalia > Eulipotyphla > Talpidae > Talpa > Talpa occidentalis. Next base: position 138,404,896 of record NW_023604295.1, on the reverse strand, counting down.
GGGGTAGCTCGTGGGCGCCCTCCAGAGGCTCTGCTCTGTCTGGGGTTGTGTGTGGTCAGTGACCGGCTCCATGGGGCAAAACTGACATTTTCCTTGTGTCACCTGTCTAAGCGGGAATGCTTGGTGCTGTCATTTTCTTCATTATCTATGGCCTTTATCAAACACAGTTGAGGAAATAAGCCTTCCTATAGTGCGCATAAAATGTGCAAAATAGTTATTGAGTTTCAGTATATGTCAGTCTCTGAATACTCATAAACCAGTGGTCTAGCCCAACCAGGGAAATTGCCTGGGCGTGATTCCTGCCCAACGACATATTTCTCCTTTTCCCCAACACTTTTCCAAAGTATTTCCTGCAAACAGTTTCGTACCACACACTTATCACTCTATTTTGCAAATTGAAATTAAAAATAAATTTAAAAGTTGCCACTCTGCATACATAGATAATAAACCTGTTGAAAGCCAGCATCAGTTTGTAGCATCATCTCTCCCCTACATTCTAACAAAGTGCCTGATGAATAGTAGCAGGTCTTTAATAAACGTTTGATGGATGAATAAATAAATGAGCATATAACGTAGAGGAGAAGATATAAAGGGCAACGATTGAGCAAAATTCAACGTGCTATTCTCAAATAGGGATATAGAAAAGTTCCACGAGATGATTTCAGATGACATAGGGGAAAACTTTTCTTCCACGTTGGTCAAGGACACTTTCTATAAAATTGGTATTTGAGAGGGTGGGGGGAAGCAAATATTGTTTAAAAATGAACAATGATGTTAAAAAAATTAAAAATTAATAAAAAAATTTAAAAATAAAATAAAATTGGTATTTGAACAGAACTAAAAGAAATGAATGAATGAATGAATGAATGAATGAATGAATGAATGAATAGAAGGACTTCAGCACATCGAACTGGGAAAAGGCATGTGATGCATCAGAAACACATGGCCAAAAGCACAAAATGGGGCAAAGGATGATTGGTTTAATTTTCATTTGTTTTCCTTCTCTGGAGGAGGTGAGGGTGGTAGCTAGACATAAGAAGGGAGAAAGAAATAGGTAAAAGGTGAAACTGGAAAAGCAAGAAAAACAGATTAGGGAGGAAATCAGATTCCATATTCAGGTTAGATTTTAACTTCTAAATGGAAGGAGCCTATTGAAATTTTAAAACCAGAAGTACTCTTAAGGAGAGATAGCCACGTTGAAGGTGCATAAGGATGCAGAGAAATGAAAAGCATGATTGAATAGGAGGAAAAGGCAAGAGTTCTGGAAGAGATGCTAATGGCATGAAGAGACACATTGACAATAAAAATGATAAAGGAAGATCACGAGAAACACTTCTGTGCTAATAGACCGCCATTTTCACTTATAACTGGCATTTGCTAGCTATAATGCCAAACAGTCAGTAATACACGTTTTGTTTCGCTTTTGTCCATTGGCTAGCTAGAAGTCTCTGTCTAGTTTGTTTGCAATTGTTTCTATTCTATAGTTAAGAATTGTAAAAACCAGGGGCCTCCCGGGTGACGCAAGGGGTTAAGACGCAGCACTATGAAGCTATCCACAGCCTCTGCAGCACGAATTCTATCCCCGGCCAGGGAGATAACCACATGGCGCAGCAGACCTCTCCTGTCACGCCCGCTGCTCCCCTCAGCAGTGTATTTCAGTCAGTCCACCTGTTCTGTCCCCAGCTCTGTCTCAGGTGAATCCTCTCAACCCCCACATCTCTGGCCTGTACCCCAGCTGTTATATAAATAAATAAATAAATAAATCTTTAAAAAAAAAAAAAGGAATTATAAAACCAAGTGAAACAGACATCATCTGGCTATGTATTCACAATTAAAGGTGAATATGTGATTTGTCAGGGTCTGGCAGCTGTATTAGTAGAAGAATTGACATCAGGGTCCCAGATTGCCAATTCAGTGCTCATCTCCCTTTTATCATGATGTGGTTCATTAGTTTTGAAAGAGATTTAAACAAACTCAACTTTGGTTAGATTTAGAACCAGAGAAACTATATAACCTAATTTCCAAGGAAAGGATCTCTACTTTGATTCTCATTCTTTTATTTAACAAGTATTTAATGGGATGCTCTCCTCTCATGGAAAAAAATTGTCAATTACTCAGACTGGCAATTTCAGGATAATCATTAGTTCTTAACACTTAGAGTACACAGAGTTCTTCATGATTGAACGTAAGAGTAGAGTGATTAGGGAAACAAAATGACTCTAGTCCATTCATCTTCAAGGCCAGACTGTGAGAGCAGAAGCTTGGAAAAGGTGTTCAGTGCCGTTTAATGTGGCATGTGCCTGTAATGCATAATTCTGAAAAATCCATCAGGAAGAAATTCTAAAACTTAATTTTTTTTTAAATTAGCTAAAAGGACTATCTTTTTTAAAGATGTATTTTTATTTATGTATACAAGAACTGGGGTTTAGGCCAAAGGTGTGGGGGGTGTGTGTGAGAGGATTCACCAGAGACAGAGCAGGGAGCAGAACAGGGTGATTGATTGAAGCACACTTCTAGAGGAACAGTGGGCAAGAGAGGAGAGGTCTGCTGCACCCTGTGGGTCAACTCCCTAGCCAGGGATCAGAACTGCTGCCTCAGTGGCTGGTAATAGCCTGATGGTGCTGAGACTTAACCCCTTGTGCCAGCAGGGAGGCCCCCTTAAAGGGACTTTAATTTCACCTAAATGAGATGCCTTCTCACCATGTTTTTAACATAAAAATGGTAAGAGAATACAATTATGACAAAAAGTTGATCAAATAGATATTTAGTAAATACATAGAGAGCTCAATACTGAAAAACTAAGGGTATATAAAAGCACTTTAAAAATTGAAATAGCTTTTTTTTTAAAAAGATTTATTTATTTATGCATACAAGAACTGGGGTACGGGCCAGAGGTGTGTAGGGGGTGGTGAGAGTATTCACCAGAGACAGAGTGGGAAACGGAACAAGCAGACCAACCAAAATACACTGCTGAGGGGAGCAGCGGGTGAGTCAGGAGAGGTCTGCTGCACCATGTGGGTATCTCCCTGGCTGGGGATTGAACTTGTGCTGCAGAGGCTCAAATAGCTTCATAGGTTGCATCTTAACCCTTGCGCCACCAGGGAGGCCCTGAAATTTGCCTTTAAACAGTAAAATTTATTTCCACAATGTTGGCTATTGAAGTATATACATCATATATATAACAATATATATAGCAACGTATATAAGAAAATATTGAAAAATTAACATACCTATTATGTTATATATTACATACCTAACTTATTACTCTTTGAACTTCATGAGGATCTAAAAATTAATTAACCAATAATTACAGAAAACTTAGATTTTATGTCTAAAATAATATTGATTGAAGTCTTTAAAACTATCTTAAAAGGATAGGAAATATTGCAATTAAAATGATAATTCATAAATTTTAAACTGCCATACTGTGTTAAGTATTTTTTGAAAAATAACAGTGTCAAGTGGACCGTCCTATTTTTCTCTTGTCCTCAAAGTACCCCTTCATTTAACCGAATTGTAACTAATCTAACAGATAAACATTACTTTCTTTTATGTCATTATTTTTAAATTCTATACATATTGGTATGTATAAGTATAGTTTATTCATTTTAAGTAATATCACCCTAATTGTCCAAATATATCACTTCAATCTAGTAATTTATTTATTGTTGCTTTATAAATTGACAGTTCACTTACTTTGATGTTTTTTATTTTTATTTTTTAACTTTTCCTTATTGCTTGTATTTAAATATTTTTTAAATATTCAGGATGTTAATCTTTGATAAGCTCATTGCAAACATCCCTTCAAATCCTCAGTTGTGAAAAATGCTCAGTCATTATTCATTTGAATATTTATTCAATTTTCATCACCTAAATTTCGAGTGTTCTATATTGGAGTGGATAAATCTGTCTCACATATCTATATCACTTCTTTTCATTTTTCTTAATCTCTTTGTCCCTCTATATGGAATTCTATTTGAATCTTTCAGTACTATATTCCAATTTGATAATTCATTTCTTCAGGTCATTTCAAAGTGGTGAATCTGGCTTCTGCCCCAGCCTCCTCTGGTGTAGCTAGAGTCCATTTCTCAATTCAAGCCAACTCTCATCTGCCTTTATTTGCTTTAGGCTTGAAATCCAAGTGATTTAGAATTTTAGCCTCAGCTCATCATATGTAATCCACCAACGTGTTTATCAGCTTTTTTAATGACACTAACTACTTTAATATCCAAATTATTAGGATTTCTCAAACTCCCTGAAAAATTTATATAGTCTTGGAAAAAATGTTTTTTAAAAAATATTCACATAAAATTTGCAATTGGAATCAAGGACTTTACCTCCAATAACCCCTCAAAGATCTACTGCCTCAGGTTAGTAGGCTCCATGCTAGCTTATTGGTACTTGCTTTTGTCACACATTTCTCACTGTCTGATTAGAAAATGGATCTATTTTCACAAATTACATCTCAAACCAAGGCTTTCTTTCCATGTTCCCTTTTACCCTAGTTTCTTAATACCTCTTTAACTGCTCAGTTCTTTTCATATCTAGCAATGAACAACATGGAACATTCACTCAGTAGGCTGAAAAGGCGGATTCTATTTACTTGAGAGAGACAACTATGATATTTTTCAGGATTTTTGCAATCCATTGTTAAATGCAGTTATTATTAAAACTTTATGTAAACTTAAAATTAATGTCATTAGGAACAAAATAATAAATATTAAAAACTCATCTCTTCCTAATCATTTCTTAATATTTTGCTTCTATCTATGCTCATGAGGTTATTTATAATCTACCCTGTCTACTTCTGTAAGGCGAGAATAATATATAAATATGTATATTTCTTCCCAAATTGTGATTTGCTGATGTCACATTGGTGACATGAAATTGATCACATAGGGTGTTTTTATACCAGAAATCAATAAATGCTACAAATCAGGACATGAGTCATGTTTTTTTTTTTTTTTTTTTTTTTATAGAGGCATGCTTTATTTATTTGTTTGCTGGTTTGTTTGTTTTGTTTATACATGCACTGGGTACAGTCAGAAGCGCGGGAGGGTGAGAGAATTCACCAGAGCCAGAGCGGGGAGCAGAGCAGGCAGAAGGACCGAAGTACACTGCTGAGGGGAGCAGCGGGCGGCAGGAGAGGTCTGCGCGCCATGTGGGACCCTCCTCCGGTGGCCGGGGAGCAGCCGGGGATCGAACCGGCGCCGCAGAGGCCGCGGGCAGCTTCGCAACCCAGCGCTCAACCGCTGCGCCACCGGGGAGGCCCAGGACATGAGTCATGTTTTTGTTGGCTGTTTAGACCTAGGCTGTGAATGAAAGTAACTTCTAACAAAATGTGGCTATTCAAATGTAAATCAACTAAGCATAAATTTTTAAAGTTTAGATCCTCAGTCACAGTAATCTTATTTCAAGTGCCAATAGTCACATGTGATATGAAGCAGCACAGATAAAGAACATTTTCAGTGTCACAGTAAGTGCTGTTGGTAAGTGGTGGCTCATTTCAGGAGTCAGAACATTTTTCTGTAAAGAGTCAAATAATAAATATTTTAGGCTTTGCAAGCCATAATGTCTCCACCTCACCTAATCTGCTCTTTTAGCTGGAACACAGTCAGACATTACATAAATGAACAGATGTGCTTGTGTCCACAAAAACTATTTACAAAAATAGGAGGCAAACTGGATAGTTTATCAATCACTGGAAGGAATGTAAGAAAGTGATGAAGAAACTATTAATAATGCAATTTGCCTTTAAATGGCTTATGCCTATAGCTGTTACTCTGTAAATAGCACCCCAAAAATATTTAATTCTGCATAAGCCTTCATTATTTTACTTTTGACTCAATAACATAAAAGAAAATATCAATATTAAAGTTAGCACTGCACGCATTTGTCAATTGCAATAACAACTTGGTTACAAATACAAGAGTGGCAAAAAATAGTGGAAGAATTCTGTGAAAGTCAATTAGCTACATGGAACATAAAATAAAGAATACTTCATATTGAAATCTTTTGTGTAAGTTTTGTGTACCACATCCTTCATATCAGCAAAATTTATAATAAACTTATGCACATATATTTGCATACATGTTCTGTTCTCTTTCTCTATGAGCTAGTTAATAAACATTTACTAGCACACTGCTAAGTACTTAAATGTGTCTAAAAATGTGATTTAAAAGTACATATGAGTCTTGGTGCTCATTAAACCACCTGCCCAGTGAGTGTTTCCATTCATTTGTCTGTCACTTGCTCTCTTTATCTATCATGGTTTTGAAAATATGCCACTCATCTCCAGCCTTGGGGAACACAAGGGATAACTCGCTGCAGCTGCTGCAAACTAGATTCTGTACTCTATGTCCATGCCAAAGCCACACTTCACTTTATGTAATTTTTATCTCAGTAATTTTTATCTGACCTTGGCAAATAACTAATTATCCCCAGTTAATGTTCAAATGTCCCAATAGTATACAAATAGGTCATCAGATTGGAGAAAAAATATGTAAATACATTTCTTTGAAAAAAACATTAAAGATGCTATTTGCACATGCATTTGCATTGAATATTGGGGGTTACCAAAAACATTGACAAAATTAAGTATTCTTGTTCACTTGGGCAGACACATGTGTTTATACCTTTAATTTGATCACACCTCTTAAATAATATTTTTTCAACCTGTTCTATCCCAAACAGAAATTTTATTTGGTATGAAATGCAGGCAAGCCTTTACCTAAGATGAATATTATAATTCCCTAAATCTAAAACTCCCCAAGATGGACGTTCAATGGCGTGTGTGTGTGTGTGTGTGTGTGTGTGTGTGTGGAATATGTATCTTACATGTATGTATTAATTAAAATCTATCAAAGCCTTAAAAGTAACATTGAAAGCAATGCAAAGTAAAACAGAAGCAAAGTTAGACTTCTGGTTCTTGAAAATATTACAATGAAATGTTTCACTATGAAAACAAGACAAGATGGTGTTGCTATGAATGGGAGTCCCACATGAAGCAATTTGCTGAAAATCTCTCAGAAGACTTTAGGTCCTTAATACAAGACATTTTGGTTCCAGGGATGCCTATCAGCATTGATTTTTAATCAACAATTTTAATAATTTAGTATTACCAGATTGAAGGACACTTAATAATCTCTTCCTTGTTAAGATGCTTAAGATCATAAACAGTAATAAGTAAAAACTTAGCCTTCATAAGATCTTGTTCAGTGCATTGCCAAATTTCCTTAGGCTTGGCTTTTTGAGAGTAGTTGTAAAATTAAGTCCCAGAGGATTTCTCCAATTTTATTATGTTCCCAATTAAAACCTCTTGCCAAGGGAGAGAGAGAGAGAGAGAGAGAGAGAAGGAGAGTGAGAGAGATCTGAATCGATATGTTGTGATATATGAAAGCAATATATGTTGCATTGCATTTTCCTGGATTGCAAACTGATACGTTAGTTGATTTTAGGTCCAGAATTTTTTTCAAGGAAGACGAAAGGTTAAATTAATAAAAAGTATGTCATATATTTTTGCATATTTTTTCCACACTACCCTGTCGCTATGCCATCCTGACCTTAATGCTCCATTGTAGTTTTGGGTTATGTCAAGGGTGAAAGAGAATTAAGAGGGGCCTTCCTGGTGGTGCAGCCAGTTGAGCACAGCACTGTGAAGCTGTCCGCAGCCTCTGCAGTGCGGGTTCGATTCCCGGTCGTCCAGGGAGATACCCACATGGTGCAGCAGACCTCTCCTGTCGTGCCCACTGCTCTCCTCAGTAGTGTATTTTGGTCATCTGCCTGTTCTGCTCCCCACTCTGTCTCTGGTGAATCCCCTCACCCTCCCACACCTCTGGCCTATATCCCAGCTCTTGTATAAAAACAAATAAAGCTTTAAAAAAAAAAGAGAGAATTAAGAAAAAAAAGATCCAAATTCTCTTCTGTAGAAATTAATACTGAATTTTTTTCAAAAGGAGAGGGTGGGTGAAATAAATAAGTGAATCAAGCAATCAATGTCCAACAATTCCAGTCCATGGTTTTTATACAAAGAATGCAAAAACACTAACTCAAAGGGATAGGTGGGATATATGTATGCCTCTGGAAACAACATAAGTACCCAATGGCAGATAAGTTTAGAAGATGTGAAATATATCTGTACAAATGAATACATATATACATGTATATATACAATACATATATATGTGTGTGTACAGAGGAATACTATGAAACTATATAAAACATGAATGCTTGCCTCTTGCAACAATATGGGTGGAACTGGAGAAGAATATGCTAGTGCAATAATTCAGAAGGAGAAAGACAAATGACAGATGAATTCACTTATACATGGGATAGAAAAGCAAAACAAAGGGACAGACAAAAATAAGCCAAACAAACCATAGAATTGTGACTATAGAATTAATGCTACTAGAGGGGTAGGCTGGAGTTAGGAACAGAGACCACTTGGCAGAGGGCCCAGTGGTTTATGGTAAAGGCATACAGGTGTGTTGGTGGTAGGTGTCAGGTGATATCATACATCTGAGTGATATGAACCTATTCCCCTAAATCATATACAGTATTAAAAAACAACATTATGTCAATAATAAAAAAAGCAATGGATGTCAAATATTTACCACTTACGGAAACTGTTTTGTTAATAAATATTAAATTTTAAAATATATTTTTGATAAATTAATACTTAAAGAGATAGTTATATTTATTATATTTGCTATTTAGTTAATAGTCATATTTATTTTATTTTATTTAGTTATTATATATTTAGTTAGTAGTTTCAAATTTTTGCATTGAAAATGTCTTCTTTTTTACAAACTGCTCTGAAAAAGATCTTTAGGGAATAATTTATAACTATCCACTGACCCTTTAATTGACAGAGGATTTTGATATAATTGCTCTAAGTAGATAGAGGGTCTTTTCCTTCTAATTCATTAGAACACAGTTAATTCTGAGAAATATGACATTTGGTCATATGCTATTTCCCCAGTTGTAGCATTTTTATCCCTATAGGAGGGAACTAGGCAGATGTGAATTTTCAAAGGAAAATTCAACACCTCACAAATTTAAAATGGAGGTAAAAACTGTTTTTTTTAAATGAGATAGGAGTTGATTAAGTCTTTAGCAGCCAGGATAGAATTTACAAATCTCTCAGTTTCCTACAATTTAAAAAGTTGAGCAGAACAGTTCAAGGACAGTGATGAGCAGGGATGACAGCCAGAAGGGTGGGCTCTGTCCTTCACACATTTCACTGTCTTTTCACAAGGTTAAGCTGGTGGCATTTGGGAAGCTCACTTTAGACACGCATTGAAGTGATAAATATGTCCACTTTAAATTTAATTGACTTGATTGATTTCTAACAGGCATCACATATACGTTCACTTGGGGAAAAAAAAAGCTCATCTCAGACATAAGAGGGCTAAAAAAGCATTTGAGGTTTAGCTTTAAAAAGCCAGTGCTGTGATTGTAAACTTGAATTACCTAATTGATAACCAGGATTAAAAGAGGATTGAGTCTATTTATTCACCACTACTATTGCAAAATCTTCACTGTTGAACACATAATGGTTCATATCTGAATATTTTTGGTGCAAGAAACAGGTGGGGTGTATTAGGATTATAAAAAATGGGAAAAGTATTAATCTCAATGATAAAAAAATCCTGGTAGTTGTAATCTTGATTAAATATGGAGTTTAAAAATAAGGTATCTGGGGCCTCCCCGGTGGCGCAGCGGTTGAGCACTGGGTTGCGAAGCTGCCCGCAGCCTCTGTGGCGCCGGTTCGATCCCCGGCTGCTCCCCGGCCACTGGAGGAGGGTCCCACATGGCGCGCAGACCTCTCCTGCCGCCCGCTGCTCCCCTCAGCAGTGTACTTCGGCCCTTCTGCCTGCTCTGCTCCCCGCTCTGGCTCTGGTGAATTCTCTCACCCTCCCGCGCTTCTGACTGTACCCAGTGCATGTATAAACAAAACAAACAAACAAATAAATAAATAAATAAAGCATGCCTCTATTAAAAAAAAAAAAAAAATTTAAAAAAAAAAAAAAAATAAGGTATCTGACTCTAGTTGAAAGAGTATGTCCATTGCCTTAATAGGACAATGCTATTTTTTCTGTTTTTTAAGTAATAATTTAGAGTTGCCACTAGATGACACTACTGCATCCCTAGTACAAACAGCGGTTGCTTTCTCTTCTATTGATGAAAATAAAAGAATGCAAGCTCTGTCAGACCAGGTTTCACTGCGAGCCCCTTCATCTGATCCTGTTGGCGCACTCGTGAAGTCCCACTGCACCAACAATCCATGACAATATTGCTGACATAATGACTCTGATTGCTGTGATTCTGCCTAGTTCCTAGGAGCCAAAGGAGGGAAACCCAAGCCATTGTCTTCCTCTCTTCGGGGGTCCATTTGCTTGGTGGTCTGTATATTTATAAAGCAGCAGCTTGTCCGTGTCCTTGCTAAGATGCTGACCTGGCCCTTCTCTCATCTCTTGCTTCTCCACTTTGGTCACTGCCTGGAACACAAGGCATGATTTCCCTGTGGGATGCTGCTCTCTCTAAAGGCAGGAGGGTGAAGATAAAGCACCCACTGTTCCTTTAACCTTCCAGTCCTTTCTTGCTCCATGACAGACCCAGCCAATGCTGAAGGGCACATCAAACTTTCTGAAGGGCTGGTGTAACAGAGAGGCCATAGTTAGGCCTCGCTGGTGGCGCAAAGGGTTAAGTCTCAGCACTGTGAAGCTATCAGAAGCCACTGCAGCACGAGTTTGATCCCTGGCCAGGGAGCTACTCACATGGCACAGCAGAGCTCTCCTGTCTCACTTGCTGCTCCCCTCAGCAGTGGCTTTCACTAGATGTCCCTGTTCTGCTCCCCACTCTGTCTCTGGTGAACCTGCTCACCTTCCACAACGCCTCTCCTCCCCCACTCTGCACCTCTGACCTACACCCCAGCCCTTGTACGCATAAATAAATAATCTTAAAAAATAATAAAGTAGGAGCTAGTAAATGTGACCTTTCTTACCGTCTGGAAGAAAACCTCCCAAGAACTTAAATTCAAACTTTCATAATGTTAGGCTTAGCTGGGAGGGCACACTGAAGTTCCTGACCTCAACACTCCTTGCTCAGCTATTGCTGCTTCATAAAATCACCTCCTTCTAAATTCTGTCATTAAGCTCCACACTGACTATTCCTGACCCTCAGAAATGATTGCATCCCAGGATCTGTCCTCCTATAAGTAGAACCTTTCAGTAAGTTAGAAACAGCCCCAGTGGGGCAATACCTGTTTGCAGCACAGGTGCAGAGAGGAGAGAGCGCAAAGGCAGCGACCTCCGGTGACCAAGTCCTTCCAGTTTGCACAGGAATCCTAGTTTTAGCACAATGTTCTGAGAATTCCCTCAGTCCTGAGTAAAGCAGACATCCTATAAGAAAAAATTACTAAGATCTAGCTATTATCGCAAAGCAGCGCAGCATTTGCAGAGCTTCAAAGTTTTACTTAAACTTACGGAAACCAAAAAAGCAATGAAAAGTCACAATTTCACATTGGGGTTGTTAATAAGACTGGTTTACTCTAAACATCACCAACCCATTCCTGTGGTTAGGCTGCCCTCTGGTGGAATGTGACTTCAACTGCAGTCATCCAGCAGCAGATGGTTCCAGTCAATTGCAGTTTTCTTTTAAGGTTCTTTATTTCCACTTCCATTAGCAATCGGATGTACTGCATATAGTTTTCTCCTTTGATGTTAAACATATGGATGGAACTCTCTGCAATTATGCTGTAGATGCATTTTTCCTGGCTGTGGGTCCAGGCCATATAATCAGTAGGAAAAATGTCACCTACCGGTAATGTTGGTACCTAGGTTTTCTTAGTTATTAGGAGGGAGAACCTATTCTACTGTGAAACCAACAAGACAGTTAATTTAAAATTGAGTCTCTTTGTTATGGTCTTTGCATCTAGCATGCATCTTGGTCTTTAAGCCTTTCTCTTCGATTTCTAGGTGTGTTTCTTCTTTGCTTCTTTCAGCTCTCTCTGATGAAATATTACCTTTTATCAAAGAGTCCCTCTTAACTACTTTATATAAGCAGAAATTCTTTTCCTGATACTTTCTATTATCCTATCTTGCTTTAGTCCTCTCTAAATCAGCCAAAAGCCACCTGATCTACCTTTGTCTCTCCCTCTGTCTGTCTCTTTCTCTCTCTGATTTTTCTATCTCAATATCTGTCTGTCTACCTGCCTACCTGTTTAAATACCTACCATTATTCCCAATAGAAAAAGTCAAGGACTTTTCCTATATTGTTTACTGCTTCTTCTACAGCATCTAGAAGAAAACATCTAACAGATACCAGTAGGAGCACAGTATACATTTATTGAAAGAATGAATTGTCTGTATTTTGGTAGCATAATATCAGCTCTCTGAAAGATAGCCAACAGCCAAACACAATGCAGGAACCTTGCAAAGAAAGTTTTAGTTAAAAGAAATCACATTGCAGATTGTTGTTTCACAAGTAAACGACCTAGTTACCTAATTTTGCAAGGTGGAAATAGGGTGGTAACAACAGCATGTGTTACTCACAGGCCCTGGCAAGCCTGGCTGTGAAGATGGAGTCCCAGATCAGGGGACAGGAGCTCCCCGGAGTAGCCTCAAGCTGCGTGTAAATTAGGCTGGGCAAGGAACCAGGAGAGCAGGGCTAGAAAGGCTGCATTAAGCATTTCTTTGAGGATGCCTCAAAGAAATAAACAGGCAAGAAGGATGGAGGGTGAGTGGCAGGAAGATCAGAAAGTGTTCAATTAGAAATTGAGGGCGCGCCATGCTGGTTTGTCCAGAGGAGAGGACCGTATCTGTGTTGGGGCAGATGCTGAGGGCCTCACTGGCTGTGTAAATGTGGGCAAGTTAATTCTTGCTTCATTTTCTCATCTTGAAAGGAGGCTAATTAAATGAGATAAATTGTGTAAACTCAAACTGTCACATGGTAAGTACTTGGTGAGTATGAGCTGTGCTGTGGCTGTTGCAAAAACACAGGCTCATTCAGGTATCAAACAGGATGGGGTAAGTCGAGGCATCCAGGCTTTAATAGTAACTGGCCCCCTGTGCACCTAACTGCACCTTCTACATTAAGTTCTCACATCCCAAATGCTACCATTGTCATCTCCATTCTTCTCTGATGCCTGCATATCCCACCAACATAGCTAGCAAAGACTTACCATCGAATTACAATTTATTGTAATTACAATTTATTGTCATTCAAAAGCTTACAATCCAATCAAAGGTGAGAGTGGCAATGACTGGTCCCTTACAACTGCAGGGCACTGTAAAATTCTTAGATTCTTCTTTCCTTTAAGGAAATTTAGTAGCAGATATGTTCAGAAACACTGGGACTTTGTATTTCCCTAGGTCTTACTGAGCTTCTTTAAGAATCGTAGGAAATCCATATGCATTTTCATTCTTTATTCTTATTCTCTATATTCAAAATCAAAACATTTATAATAACATTGACTAGCTGTGGGGCCTCCCTGGTGGCCTAGGAGTTAAGTCTCAGTGCTACCACCAGGAGAGCCTGAGTTTGATCCCCAGCCAGGAAGCTGACCCACAAGGCGCAGCAGACCTCTCCCTCTCTCACCTGCTGCTCCCCTCAGCAGTGTATTTCAGTAGAACTGCCTGTTTTGCTCCCTACCCTGTCTCTGGTGAATTCTCTCATGGACCCCCTGCACCCCTGACCTACACCCCAGTTCTTCTACATACACAAAAAAAATAGACTAGATTTTTTTTTCCTTCCTCATAATGTATAGGAACTCTTATTGTCATTTGGATGGAATTCCTGTAATGGAAATATCCTCTATATGTCTCATTACCAACGATGTTGATTACTTGGTACCATACTCACAAAGAATATGTTCTTCATTTCACTAATCTTTTACTATTTTTCTTTCTTTATTTCCAATTTAAAAAAGTAACAAAAACTAAAACTATAGCTAAGGCTTTCGCCAAGAATGAGAAAACAATTTTATAAATGCTTCTGTGTCATCTAAAATTATGAACACTAAAATTGACATGATTTTATTTTGAATCAGATGCTTTCAGATTGCTATCCAGGTCTCATCAATTCAGTGTTATCAGCAATTCCAACAGCAGCTTGAATTATTAAACTCTAGTTCACCTGAAACACTCAGCAACAGAGAAGACTAGAAGAATATGTACATAGGACATCATTGGAGAAGAAAAAGCTCAGGAACCAAGCCTTCTCTATTGTTACAAAAAGTAAGAAATAATAGTCATGTTTGGCCCCAAATCTATAATTAAAACCAAACAATGTTGTTCAGTGATATTTTAAGCAACAATTGCTAAAACCAATTTTGATGAACTAAGTGTCAATTAGCTTACATAGAAAATCTTATTTTCCAACAGAGACATGCAATATCACCTTCATCCACTCCATCCTATTCTTTAATGATGAACCTAGAGATTTGTACTATCTTTCATGTGTGCATTTTGCCTCGATCAATTGGAAAGTTCAGTGATGCTGAATGAGGTCTCTGAATACAGTTTGATTCATAAAACAAGAATTTTTGTTGTTTTTGTTATTCTTCCTTTATCATTCAAATTGCACTATAATTTCAAGGCAACGGAAAATTCTTCTTTCCTTATTCATTGCTTTTAAATAAAAATGAAAGCTTTTTAATAGCCTAAAATAGTATTAGGCATATCTATTTTGCCCTCAGAAGATGTTTCCCTCAGATCAGTAATATTGGTCTTATTAAATCCTTGCTAAATCACCTCTCTCCCCATGCATAACTATCAGGTGCTCACACATGGAAACAGACAGAACAATCCATGCGATGCGCGCTCACTGCTAGACTGAGAATAAGGCTATTTTCCCTACTAATGTGCTTTTTGATTCAGTAGGATTACTTATACAATTTTGGACTTTGGACTGAAAATACATCTGAGGAGCTCACACCAATGGACAGTGGTTGAAATGATGAAAAGTATTACTTATAACCTTTTTCACCATTTTCCTTTGACATAATATCAGACTTGTAGGAAAGTGACAAGAATATTAGTTTCCATAAACCTTTTATCCAGATTCCCCAAAGGAATCTTTTGCCACCTCTGCTTTGCTTTATTGTTTTCCCTTTCTCATGTTTTTCACACACACACACACACACACACACACAAACATGAACGGGGAGTGTAATTTTCTCTCTGTGTAGATTATTTTGAATCTTTTTGAAAATAAGTGGCAGTTATAATGCCCTTTTGAGTCTAATATTTTAACATGTGTTTCTTAAATACAAAGATATTCTCTTACACAAGCAAATGACAGTTGTCAATACAAAAATTAGCGTTGGTGTTAATATCTAATCTACAGACATTATCCAGACCTTGCCAATTGTTCCAATAATCTCCTGTTTAGCAAAGTAAAGGCCTGGATCACCCATTGCTATCAACTCTGTGTCTTCTTTGTCTGTTTTAGTCTGGAACACACTGCAAGTTTCCGTTGCTTTCTTACCTTTTTTTGTTTTTAAAGATGTATTTATTTATGCATACAAGAGCTGGGGCACAGGCCAGAGGTGTGGGGGGTGAGAGGATTCACCAGAGACAGAATGGGGAACAGAACAGGCAGACTGACTGAAATAAACTGCTGAGGGGAGCAGCGGGTGAGGGAGGAGAGGTCTGCTGCACCATGTGGGTAGCTCCCTGCCCGGGGATTGAACTCATGCTGCAGTGGCTGTGTACTGCTTCATAGGTTGCATCTTAACCCTTACACCACCAGGGAGGTCCCTGCTTTCTTACCTTAATAACTTTGAGGAGTAAAAGCCAGCTCTTTTGTAGAATGTTTTTAAGCTGGCTTTTCCAGGACACTGCCTGTGGTCAGTGGATGCCATTTGGGCTGGAATATTGCGCATGTTTGTGTTTCCCCTGAGCCCAGTGTTAGGAGTGTGGAGATGGCTCTTGCTCCTATTCCTCATCATATTTACTTTGAGTTCTTCATTGAGGTGGTGTCTGCCCATTTTCCCCATGTTGTGTTGTTATTTTTCCCTCTGTAATTGATAAGCATAAGATGAGACTTACTGATAGTGGGGTATATAAATTTCCTGATACTCAGCAGTCATTCATCCACTCTTTCTGGCATCTGCTGATCATTTTTTTGCAATCAAATGCTACTATAATGGTGACCAAATGGTCATTAGCTCATTTTATAATAGTGTTTCTTTGTTGTTTCACAGTTTAGTTATTTTCTTCATGGATTTTTAGGTCTCATTTTTTTTTCCCACTCTAGTTTGATCTAAGACATCTATAAAATTGTCTAGGTCATTTGGTAAAAAGTTGCTTCTACAGTTCATTTCCTTCTTATAATTAGCCATATCATTTTAATAATTTTAAAAGTAAGTTTGCTATTTTAAGACTGAAACTTTTTTATATACAAAGAGAAGTTCTTTTTTGTTTTAAAGATTTATTTACTTATGCATATAAGAACCGGTGTACAGGTCAGATGTGCAGGAGGGTGAGAGGATTCACCAGAGACAGAGTGGGGAACAGAACAGGCAGACAGACTGAAACATACTGCTGAGGGGAGCAGCGGGCGAGACAGGAGAGGTCTGCTGCACCATGTGGGTAGCTCCTTGGCTGGCAGGGATCAAACCCGCACTGCAGAGGCTGCAGACAGCTTCACAGCACTGAGCTCAACTGCCTGCGCCACCAGAGTCCCCAAAGAGAAGTTCTTAAGACATCTGAACCACTCATCTGAAGAGGGACTAGCTGACACATGGCTTTCAGCTATGGGGGTAAGTTCTTCACTAAAGTTTACATTTGGGGCCTCCCTGGTACACAGGGGTTAAAGTCAATGCTATCAAGCTATCACCAGCCACTGCAGCACGAGTTCGATCCCCAGCCAGGGAGCTACCCACATGGTGCAGCAGACCTCTACCACCTCGCCCACCTCTCCCCTCAGCAGTGTATTTCAGCCAGTCTGCCTGTTCTGTTCCCCACGCTTTCTGGTGAGTCCTCTTATCCCCTGCACCTCTGGCTTACACCCCAGTTCTTGTATGCATAAATAAATAAATCTTTTAAAAAAATAGACTCTATACACTTTATTTCTCTCTTCCCTTACAACTTTGCCCTTATAATAAACTTCCTAAATAATAATTATAATAACCTTTCTAATTATGCCTGCCATTCCAACCTCACCTCCATACCCATGCCATGCCCATCCCAGTTCTCAATCCCTAGCCACTCTAGACCTCTGTTCTTAAAACTTAACTCAGATGTGGGTGCTTGTAGTATGTGGCTTTCAGAGATTGTGTCTATTTATGGAGCAGAATATGGAGGTTTTATTCTCACCATCAGGAACTTTTCAAAATTGATCTTAAAAAAATCCCTTAAATATATAGTGCAAGGATTCACATGTTCTATTTTTAAAGTCATGTTTTAGGCACTTTAAATAATCTTACTCATAAAGTATTCTATTGGCAGTAAAATAACTGTGGCTCATATATATGAGTTATTTAATAAATTGATATTCTTTACTCAATGCAGCCAACTGACAAATGAAACATTTTAGTTCTGGTTAACATAACATAAGGATCAATGAAACAACAGAAAACTAATAATGATGAGAGCTCTGTAGCCACGTGACTGCCTTTTTTTCTTTTAAAGATTTATTTATTTATTTATGCAAGCACTGCATACAGTCAGAGGTGATCAGTCAGAAGTGATCGAACCGGCGCTGCAGAGGCTGGGGCAGCTTCGCAGCCCAGCGCTCAACCGCTGTGGCACCGGGGAGGCCCCCACATGACTGCCTTCTGACCTTACTTTTAGCTATAAGATGAACCAGCGTGGGATTTCAGCCATTTGCTACAGTCTACACTGATAATCAAATCAGGTTTACTGTGTTTGTCATACTATAGTCAAGTATTCTTTCCTTGAATGATTTCTTTTTCCTATTAGCTTTCCAATTTATTCCTTTGTCAGAACCTAAATTGTTCATGTACCTTTTGTCCAATCTAATTCACACATTACTGTGTGCAGAGTCAGCACCTCTCCTGTGGGTGGCTGTGAATGAATAGGAAACTGACACTCATTAGGGGTCAGAGGTCAGGTGATTCCAGTAAGGCAGGTTCATCTATAGCCCTAGTCCCTTCCATCTTCTCCTTTGCGGAGGTGACAAATGTTCTGCTTCCTTGACTCATTGGAATTTTCCAGCTAAAGCGTAAAGAAGACATTTCAGTAACTAAACAACCAACCCAAAATGTAGTCACTTAAAACAACTATGATTGATGATTTCTCATGACTGATTGACTGGATGGTTATTATCTCCAAATAGTGTTGGCTTGGGGTCACTGATTTTATGACTATGCATTCAAGTTGATAACTACTGAGCTGGGTGGTCAAAAACGTTCTCTTTCATGGGGCCTCCCTGGTGGCGCAAGGGGTTAAGCACAGCACTGTGAAGCAAGCCACAGCCACTGCAGCACTAGTCCGATCACCTTCCCCAGGAGCTGACCCACACGGCACGGCAGACCTCTCCTGTCTCGCCCACTTCTCTCCTCAGCAGTGTATTTCAGTCAATCTGCCTGTTCTGCTCCCCATCTTTCTGGTGAATCCTCTCACCCCCCACACCTCTGGCCTGTACCCCAGTTCTTATATGCATAAATAAATAAATCTAAAAAAAAAAAGTCTCTTTCATATATCTGGGGCCTTTGTGCTGCTGTCAAAGGAGGCATCTCATTCTCTCCCCATGTGACCCTCTCTTTATCAGGACATCCTGTGCTTTTTCATTTGGAGGTTCAAAAATCTAAGAAAGCAAAAGTCAAAGCTCCTCGGGTTATTAGAGTTTGGCCCCAAAACTGGCAGGGTATCACCACTGATGCATTTCTGGGGCAAAGCAAGTGCCATTTTATTGGACAAAGACAGTGTGATTCAAAGGGAAGGGAAGTGGACTCTGCCTCTTGGTAAGATCAATATCGTGTGTCCACAGGGTGGGGAGGAATTGTGGGTAGCTATTTTTGGTGTTTTCTATGAGAAAAGTACTTTTTTTTATGCTGCCCAAATTAATTCCCCCCAATTTTCAGTAATCACGTTCAATTTTCTTCAGGAAATTATTCTTCCTACTCTCAATTCATATGGTTTTGATGAAGCCCCATCCCTATATCAAGTAAGTGTGGACCTTGGGTTTAAATTGCTCACAATCGGGCCTCCCCGGTGGCGCAGCGGTTGAGCGCTGGGTTGCGAAGCTGCCCGCTGCCTCTGCGGCGCCGGTTCGATCCCCGGCTGCTCCCCGGCCACCGGAGGAGGGTCCCACATGGCGCGCAGACCTCTCCTGCCGCCTGCTGCTCCCCTCAGCAGTGTGCTTCGGTCCTTCTGCCTGCTCTGCTCCCCGCTCTGGCTCTGGTGAATTCTCTCACCCTCCCGCGCTTCTGACTGTACCCAGTGCTTGTATAAATAAATAAATAAATCTTTAAAAAAAAAAAAAATAAAATAAAAAAATAAAAATAAATTGCTCACAATCCCTTCACCAGGAGTGAAAATGTGGTCGAGTCAAGTGGATAAAATTAAGTTTATTCTTCTGGAAAAGGGCTCCTATTCTTCTCACTAGTGGATTGGAAACTAAGCTGGTGTTGCCAACCAGGGATAATGAAAACAGAATGGGTCAGAGAAGACATTCAGTTGAGAAAGCAGTGTCAAAAATAGGAGAGATGGGGCCTCCCCGGTGGCGCAGCGGTTGAGCGCTGGGTTGCGAAGCTCCCCGCGGCCTCTGCAGCGCTGGTTCGATCCCCGGCTGCTCCCCGGCCACCGGAGGAGGGTCCCACATGGCGCGCAGACCTCTCCTGCCGCCCGCTGCTCCCCTCAGCAGTGTACTTCGGCCCTTCTGCCTGCTCTGCTCCCCGCTCTGGCTCTGGTGAATTCTCTCACCCTCTTGCGCTTCTGACTGTACCCAGTGCCTGTATAAATAAATAAATATTTAAAAAAAAAATAGGAGAGATGGAAACCGCTTCCTGATGTCATAATTTGAACCAGGGAATCTTGCTCACTGGAAGTCAGTAGCGTTATAGGGCAGGGAGAGGGTACCCTAGAACCCCCAAACCCACCCACTCTAAATAGGTTCTGCCATCCGCCTCCTCAAGACAAAACATACTCTAGTGCATAAGGCCTCTAATGGAAAGGAACTTTACTACAATTAGTGTGCAACACAGAAAAGACGAAGAATAAAGTTTCCAAATCAAGCATCCCTCATAGCTAATGTGCAGCCAGAGTTGGCCCAAAGCAGGACCACTGAGGCCCAAAAGCCTGTCACAAGTTTATAGCACCTTCTGGTGGGGACCTACAAGAAAGAGGCAGAGGGGCCCAGCAGGAAAAAATCAAGATAAAAGCTGCGATTGTTAACCTCCCATGGGCCTCTCACCCACGGCTGTTTCAACCTGTCCAGGACCAAGGAGCAAGTGCAGCTTCTTCACGTGTCTCCCTGCTCCATCAGCCTCCTCCAGATCTCCCTCTGGCTCGCTATTTTGCTTCCTTTCTTCCTCAGTCTCCTCTCCAGCCTCTTCCCCTCTCTGCTCAGCTCCACCCTCTCTTGGGTGGGGCAGGGAACCTGGAACCTCCTCTTTTCCCGGGGACGACCCTGTTATAGACGTCCACCTTGGCTTTCTCAGTGGTGAGACTCCATTCCTTTTTCTATGTGTAATTAATTCTGTATGAGTCAGGTCTCTGTTTGTTATCAAAAGAGTTCCAACTAATAAAAGGAGGAAATTAAACATTGTCTGCAATTCAACTCCCTTCTTGGCTGTTGTGGCTCAAAGTTTCAGTGTCTTGAGAAGAGAGAAAAGAATTCTGTAAGAAACGAACAAATAAAAAAGAATGAAGGATTTTTCCAATATTTAAAAGAGATTCCTGTCATGTGAAATTGGGAGAGGGTGGAGGAAACCTTAGTTGGGATCTGACATTTCTTGAGGGCAGTATTATGAGGGGGTGGCCAGACTGCAGAAGGATGACAGGGTGGCGCTGAAGGAGAAGGACTTAAGCTCCAGGGCGTTCCTCGCCACCAAAGGAAGCACAGCCAAGCATGACATGGAAGCTGCAGAGCTGATGGGTCTGAAGGACTCATGGACAATGGGGTGAGCTTCTGAGAGCATGATTTGAAAACAGCACATTTAGGCTTTAGTAACTTTGCAACATCCTTGTGGGAAGTACCTTGAGGCCCTCAGGGTCAAATGCCCCTGTCATTCTGGGGGAAGTTTAGATTTAATTTGATATTAAATTAAATTTTGGAAAATAAAACTGATTTTTTTGCACATCTAAATTTATGAACTGAGATTTATACACTGAAGCACCAATAGAATATATAAACAAAGGTAAGTAATTTAAGATTTCTGTGTCACAGTGTTCTAAACACAAGCTGGAAGAGAAGGTGTTGTAGAGCAACCCTGATACAAAACGGGGTGCCTGACTGTGGGTCCTCACCCGCGCGCTTAAAAGGACTTATCAATGCTCTACTGCAGGCACACGAGAAAGGTTCATAAAAGGTTTATTCACAAGGGAAGGGGAAATGGGGAAATGTACAGCTCAGGGAGAAAAGTGGGAGACAAAGTTTTAAATGCATCCTACCCGATCTGCCGATCTGGAGTGCCAAATGGCACTCAGAGCCGGCTGCAAGCCAGGAGCCGTGAAGCCAGGAGGGGAGCGACAGCGAGCCAGCCCAAGGCCCACGTGTTTGGTTTTTATATCCAACCTGGCTGCCCAACTCCACCCTCAGGTCCCAGCCACCCTCCCTTTGGCGGTGATGGGATTTGTCTTTCCCAATGTCTTGATGGCTTTAGTCTGGAGTGGGGGTGGCGTCCACAAAGCCTGTATGGGATTAGCTCAGGACATCATTTCCCCCTAACAGAGGGATTGGGAGATCAAAAGTAGGTTTTATGTCTATCATAACTGGAGTAAGTGTGTGTGTGTGTGTGTGTGTTGTATGAAGTTTAATTCAAATACTGAGCATTTCCTATTTGTTAAGCACTGGGCTAGATATTGAGAAAAACTAATTAAAAGAATAAGCCCGGCTCCAGCTGTCCCAGAGCCTAGAATTTAACAGACACACAGACAATTGCAAAGGAAATAGCGAGACCCAATGAGCTCTGTGAGGCTTGGGTGATGTAGGGTTGAAACACTTAATGGAGTATCTGTCTAAGTCACTGAATCCAAGGTCCTGCATAGCCACTGAATCCAAGCTGGGAAATACTGACATCTTTATAAGCAAAAGTGGGGGAGGCGTAGATATTATTGGGGAAAGAATTGTTTCAAACCAAAGGCACAGTATATACAAAGGTCCAAGAGAGAAAACATGGCAAATGTCATGAATCAAAATGATTATGTGCAAATTAAACATAAGGATCAGATGGGGAGCCACCGCCTTGTGAGGTGAGGGTGCAGGGCCATGCACAGGACATGAAATTTCCTTTTATAACATTATTTTTAAAGATTTATTTATTTATGCATAGAACTGGGCTGTAGGCCAGAGGTGAGGGAGTGAAAGGACTCATTACAGAGACTGGGGAGCAGGAGCAAAACAGGCAGATTTACTAAAATACACTGGTGAGGGGAGCAGCGGATGAGACAAGAGAGGTCTTCTGTGCCATGTGGGACACCTCCCTGCCTGGGGATCGAACTCAGGCTGCAGAGGTCACACTGAGACTTAGCCCCTATGCCACCAGTGTGCAGTGAAACAGGACAAGTCTCTCTTCCTGCCCCATCAGATGAAAGTTCCTATCTGTTGCATTTAACAAGTTTGTCTTCTTGCATTCTAAGGAAAAGGACGGACATCCCTCAGAGGCTAATAGGGAAGTTAAACATCTAAGTAAGTTAAACATCAGGTGTAAGCAAGCTGGCCCCCACCCAAAATCTCCCTATGTCTGCATGGAAAGGACATGCCAGCCCTCCCCCAACTCCCTTTTGTTTTACTCCTTTGTATAAACACCCTTGGCCTCTGCCCAAAAGCAGGAGGTGGTCTTTCAGACAGGATTTTGCTGCTATCCTCAGTTTGTCAACAAACTAAACTACTTTCCTCCTCCTCAAACTCTGTAACATTTTATTGGCTGAGGGAAACTGAGGCCAGCCTTCAGTATCACCAGGGAGGCCCCTTTTTATAACATTTAAAATGCTTTTGTTTTGATGTTTACACGAAGGATTTTAAGCTAGGAAATAACATAACCAGACATGCCATTTTAGGATGATAAATTTGTTAGCACAGTAGAGGCTCAAAAGGTGGGGTCCAGTGATACCGTTAAAAAATTGCTGATTGTGGTAGATTAGATGGTTGGCAGCAACCCTCTCCTGCTCTGAGATACTGTTCTCGCTTCTGGGGATGGTACAGTCTGCTCTGGCCTAGATGTTCCCCTTGTAGTTCATAGAATCAAGGACTGGTGGAACTCTGCTAGTCTCAGAGCAAGCTCTTGATTTTGCTACTAAGCCTTCCCCATTGTATTTAGATCCTGTCTCCTATCTCTGTTAACAACACTGCTCTTGGATCTCAGCACAGACCTGTCATTTCAGGATGTCAACCTTATCCTGTTACTAGTTCCTCTAACTCTGGCCCCTCAGGGAGAAATTAACAGTATAATGAAATATACTAATTTCAGGTCTCTCCAGGGGACTGTATTACATTATGTTTATGTAAAGGACTTGGTACATAGTAGGCATTACAGGAAAACACATGATTATTATTTATAGTATATCTAAACTTTCACATAGTTCTTTCTTTATAAGCCTGGAGTTCTTGGATGTAAATGTAACTATTCCCTCCCCCCAGCCCCCGCCCCCATAGCCTAAGGTAAAATGACACAAAACAGATTTAAATATTTTTTACATCTAGCAGCACAAAAAACAGCCATAACTCAAATGTTGCAGTAAAAGCATAATAGAAGGTATCTCCCAACAGGCAAATGAATAAAGACACTTGAAAGTGCTTATCTTCATTAAAAAATATATTATATGAGGTGTGACTGAAGTGCTGTGGCTTATGTGGGGCTTTGAAGCCTGGCTCCAGCACCACAAGTGCAAAATGAAGCTCCTTATTTTACAATTCACAGCAGGGATTTTGGAGCTGGAATAGATTAGGAGTATCTGTCTCTTCTATATCAAATGCAGATAACATTTAAATTGCATTTTCACTATTGTGTTTCTGATCTTCTGAAATACTTCATTCTATTACAGATGTGCTTTATTTAATTCACGACAATCTTCAAAATTTTGTTTCCGGGATTATCAAGTCATTTTATTGATATCATAAGGAAAGTAAAGTGGACAACATTTAAAATGGCTTTTGGGGGGCATCCCCGGTGGCGCAGCGGTTGAGCACTGGGTTGCAAAGCTGCCCGCAGCCTCTGCAGTAGGGGTTCGATTCCTGGCTGCCAGGTGAGGGTCCCACAAGGCGTGCAGGTGCAGACCTCTCCTGCGGCCCACTGCTCCCCTCAGCAGTGTACCTCGTCAGTCTGCCTGCTCTGCTCCCCGCTCTGGCTCTGGTGAATTCTCTCACCCTCTTGCGCTTCTGACTGTACCCAGTGCTTGCATAAATAAATAAATAAATCTTTAAAAAAAATTTTTTTTAAGAAAAAAAGAAAATGGCTTTTTGGTATTTTTATTTTTATTTTATTTTATTGGTATTTGCTTGCAGTAATTGGATGACATTTCAAAATAGGTTGAAAGTGAAGTTTCTTAACTTTCTCCATATTCTTTGGGACAGACAGAGTGGTATATTGTAAGCAGTTTATTTTACAGGAAGAATCCACAGTTCTCACACAAATCATTCTAACGACTGCCTTTCACACTTTTATTATCTAGAGGGGCTCTCTGATTTCTTAAACATTTTATGTGACTGAAAAATGCTATTGGTTGTGCTTATTAGGTTTACATGTGATAACTTACAATGTTCTATGTAAACTAACATTTTTGGACAAGATTACAGATTGTAGTCACATTTGCCAATTTTTCTTAGTAGTCAAACACTTTTTAAAAAGATCTTTTCAAATTATCATTCCATAAGTGTAAGAACAAAGACACTAAATTTGAAAGATATTATATTTTTAAGGACAACTTAATTAGACTAATATTATCCATAACCACTGCCTGAACTTTGGCAGCTCTAGTTTTTAAATATTTATCAAAGAGTCATGGTGTAGATTTTCCCAACACTTCCTTTTTTTTTCCAAAGGAGAATTCTCTGTATTAATCTAGTTTGTCCTTGTTATAGGGCAGGGAGAGGGGCAGCCCAAACCCCACAAACCTGCCTATTCTAAATGGGTTCTGCCATCCGCCGCATCAACACAAAACATATGAGACTTTAATGGGAAGGAACTTTAATAAAACTAGGAAACAATACAGGAAAGGCAAAGAGTCTAGTTTCTAAATGAAGCACCCAAAGTCACCCGTCCCCTCGTGGGTAAAAGTCCATCCATATGGGATCGGCCCAGAGCAAGGCCCCAAAGCCTGCCCCAAGTCTAAAGCATCTTCCAGTGGGGACCCACAGAAAAGAGTCAGAAACAACCAGACAAGCC
The DNA here is from genome assembly GCF_014898055.3 of Talpa occidentalis. Taxonomy (NCBI): domain Eukaryota; kingdom Metazoa; phylum Chordata; class Mammalia; order Eulipotyphla; family Talpidae; genus Talpa; species Talpa occidentalis. The sequence continues at coordinate 138,379,383 of NW_023604295.1, read as the reverse complement.
CGGAAGGAAAAGAGCAAAATCAAAATCAAGATAAAAGCTGCCATGGTCACCTCCCCACGGGTCTCACCCACATCTGTGTCACCCAGTCCACGACCAAAAGACAAGCGCAGTTTCTTCACGTGTCTCTAGGCTCCATGTGCCTCCTCCAGGTCTCCTTCTGGCTCCATCCTGCTTCCTTCCTTCCTCAGTCTCCTCTGTAGCCTCTTCTCTTCCTGCTCAGCTCCACCCTCCCCTGGGTCGGGCAGGAACCTGGAATCTCCCCCTTTCCTGGGGACCACCCTGTTACATCCTGATGGGCCTAATCAAAATAAGACTTTATGTGCTACCATTCCCTCTGTCCTCGAGCAGTGACCGAGGGCTGGCATGTGGGCCAAGCAAGCAAGCGATGGTGTTCTGTGCTCTGGACAAAAGGGAGCTGGCCAAAGGTGGTCATGTGACCTCAAATGGGCCAATCAAGTTCTCCTTAGACTATCTCAAATGCAGATAGCCGGAGTGAGAAACCCTTTTGCAGAGGGACTGCTATGCTGGGAAAAAAGCGATTATGAAATGTTAGTGCCATCTTCTCTATCATGTATAAAAAAAGAGCCTCTTCTTACAGGTGAATACAACATAGATAGGAAACAAAGGAAGAGATGGAGAAAGAGACCAACACCTGTTTGATGTAGCTCAGCCTCAAAAAACATCCTTACCTGAAGCAGTCTTCACAGTTATCATTCCAAGTTACTGAAACTGAGGTGAACTGCTGAAACTGAGGTGAACTGGCTTTTGTTAAGTATGCATTAGAATTCATTTTATATTGAATACTATCTTCTCATTAATTACCACTGGACTTATCTAAATATTCAAATTATTTACCTTTTCAGGGTACTGTTTTTAATGAAATGAAATCATACATGAGGAATTTCTGATGTGTCCAGTTGGCTGATTTGAGTTAAAAATACACTTATTCAAGCACTAATCTAGGTACTATTGTGGAAGGATTTTGCAGTTGAGATTAAAGTTTTTAATCAGTTGATTTTAATTTACTCATAATGGACATTATCCTGGGTCAGTCTTATGACCTAGTCTTATGACCCAGACTTATGATCAGTTTCATCAGATGAACCCAGTAAAAGGGGGGTTTAACCTTCCCTCAAGTGCAGGGACTCCCAAAAGCTCATGTCCATTTGGCTTATTATTGTCTCTTCTTGATGGTCTGCCTAGGACTGCAGACTAATTTAACCAGCCCCCACAATTGTAGTTGTCATAAATCTTCTAATCTCACCTACCTGTTTTCTTTCTCTGGTTAACCTTGATTGATACACTGTATAAAGAAATGGTCTTATTTACTGTCAACATTTCATGAGAGAATTTGCTAACCAAGTTTTGCAAATGTTTCTGATTTACTTTAGACTTCATCTTAAAGTTATATTGGCCAAGACTACATTATTGACTGTCACTGAAGGCAGTTAGAAATCATATTGCCAAATCTCATTTTTATTGTATTTTTCTATGAAAATAAACTTTATTAAAATAGCACTAAATTATGATTAAAATCAAACTTTCTACATATCTGCTCAGAAAAGCAACACTTGGGGCAGCAAATTAAAATGTCAATGATGAAGCCCAATGGTGGTGAGAAGCCCACCACGGTAACAGTAAGATTTCCCCCCTCCCTCCACCCCCCCATATGAGACTGATGTATGTGGGTTTCTCTCGTAATGCTGTTCACCTTCATCCGGTAGATGGTGCTGAACAGCACTGTAGTCAATCCAGGTACATTTATACATCATAGGTTTGTAAAGGAAAATTGGGCAACTTTTGTAGATGGAAGGTACATCCAATATGACAGTGCCCAGTTTTGACATAAACCTTTGGCCTGAAAAAGGTGATGGGGAAGGTAAAAACTGAATCAGGAAGGCAGGAAATAATAATCATGTGATCTTGATTTTTAAAAGACTCAAACTTTTGCTGATATGATGTAGAAACTTCCTGACATTCACCTCCGTCCTTGAAACTTCCCCCCTACCTAAGAATCTACCTTCTGCTCCCTACACAGAGATTGGATGCTCATGGGACTAGATAAATTCAAACAAGAAAGGATGATATGTGTAAACCATTAGTTTATCCTACATAGCAATGCAAAACTAAATTCCTAATAGACAGCAAAACAGAATTCATGTCAGTCCCTTGCATCAATTTTTTGGTGCCTTCTAAAGAATTAACAACAATGGGGCCTCCCTGGTGGTGCAGGCGGTTGAGCGCTGCACTGTGAAGCTGTCTGGAGCCTCTGAAGCGCGGGTTCAAAATCCTGGCCAGACAGGGAGAAACCCACATGGCGCAGCAGACGTCTCCTGGCTCGCCTGCTGCTCCCCTCAGCAGTGTATTTCATCAGTCTGCCTGTTCTGTTCCCCACTCTGTCTCTGGTGAATCCTCTCACCCTCCTGCGCATTGGCCTGTACCCCTGTTCTTGTATAAATAAATAAATCTTAAAAAAAAAAATTAACAACAATGGCACTTATAGTCGATCCCTGTGAACATTTCCAATTACTTTTTTCCCCATAATTGCCGCCATACATTCAACTTGAAATGGTCAAAGTCACAGAATCTTAGAAACAATATAACACAGTGGTTTGGAATCTTGAATCTTTGCTTTGGAAATACCAGCCACTGCAGACCATATAGGTTCATATCTTGTCTCTGTCACTTACTAAATGAGCAAACTTGGGCCAATGGCTTAAACTCTCCCTCAATTTCATTATCTGGAAAATATGTAATGATAGTGTTAAGTTCTAGGTTGTTTTGAGGATTAAATGAATTGGTATATATTTCCAGCTATGTAGCTGTATGACTTGAAATTACATGTCATATTGTGAAAGTTCAATGACAGTCAATTTCATTGCTACTCTTACTTTTTAAAATACTATTATGACTAAAGTCTTCCATAATTTATGCCCAATGTAACTTTACTTCTGATTTATATTTACTTACTTTTCTTCATATTTAGTTACTTTTCTTCATTTCTGAAGACAAGTCTCTTTCATGAACGGTTTTTTCTCTCCCGTTTCTAATCTACTATCTCCAAATCGTTCGTGCATGTATAGCTTTTTAAATAGCTTTCCCTAGAGTGAATAGTGTGCTTACATGTCCTCCAATAGAGAATCACTCATTGATGTTGAGTGCCTATTCACTTTTATAATCCTCAGAACACCTAGTGGTTTATACACTAAGTGGATGGCCAATAGATATCATTATTAGAACAATAAATGAGTGAATTGAAATGCTTTGGATCTCACTTGAGACCCTTGTTACTGAAAATGCAGCAATCACACCACCAGAAAGCTTGTTAGACAGAGGAAGCTTTCAGGTCCCATTTCCAACCTATACATTAGAATATGTACCTTAGCTACACCAGTATTATTTGATGTATATGGCAGTTTTAGAAGCTCTGCTCCAGACTAAGTGAATTTTAAGAGCTCTTCTAATACTGAGGTTTTATAATAAAGCTTCAGAGGACTATTTAGTGGCAGCAGTTGGTATTTGCTGAAACGACAAGCATTTAATGATGAGAGGATATTAATTAGAAAAATAATTTTTTGTTTTTCCCTTAAAGTGGGGTGAGGATGTGGTAATAGGAGTTAGAAAATATCTTTATATGAATAACATGTGAACAATAAAGGAAACAAAATAAATACCGAAATTTATACTGAGGGATTATCTAGCAACCATTTAAAATATGCAAATAAGATTAACTCTTCCCCCAACTGGATACCTGAGTTCTGTAATTATGGTACCCACAGAGGAGACAAAGTTCTTGAGAAGCCCGAAAGGATTGCCTTCAATCTACTGGGACTTGATTTTGATATTTGAACACATAACTGAACATAGCCTTTAATTCAAATTTTTTAATACTAAACAATAGGCAGAATTATCTTAAAGTCTTAAAAGTTGGCACATGTGTTATATATATTGGGGTGTTTGCACAGAAAATTGAGACTATGTTTATTAGCAGAACAATGAAATCAAAATGCATTATTTAAACTACATTTTTTTTTGCTACCAATTCAATTCCTTTTTCTCTCTATTTCTCTACCTTAATCACCATGAAAATATTTGGTCTTGTATTAACCTGGAGACCTGTTTTATCCTTTCCTGTATCCAGGTTCCTGAGCACAGCTAATGTAATCATGAAGGTATGGATTGGTTTCTCAATAAATTATGTTCTCTTTTGGCTGGAACTCATTGCTGTTTGTTATTTCTTTTGTATACCATCTCCCTCACTATACATCACAGCAGCTTTAGCAAACTTTATTACTTCCCTTAAGTGGAAGCAGTGCCCTAATTTGTTCTTCCTCAGCATATCTCCTTCCTAAGCAGAAAGAATATTGAGGTTATCAGTCCTCCATTAGGTCCTGCTGGTCCCAGTGCTCCATACTAAAATAAATAAAATATTTCTTGCTGGTTCTCTATTATCTTTTTCCCAACCTCTTTCTTGTCTCAGATGATAAGGATATTTTTTTCTCTTCTCCTTAGCTTATTCCTTCTCCATCTTCCAAAGTACATCTCTTGCTTCTTCTCTAAGAAGCAGATCTCTATGCTCATCATTTCTACATTAATTAACATATTAAACATGCTGACATTTCTTTTCTAGTTCACAAAATGAACTTCCTTTGAACTTCACATCTTCAGGCATTTTCCCTATTTACTTTCCTTCCCTGAGAAGCTCTAAGTGAATTGTCTAAATTCCTTCCTACCCTCACCTTCTCATTATTTTTTCAATTTTTTTTGGCTACTCACCCTTTGACTCTGGCTAATGTTTCACCAGAGACTTCAGAACTGCTACACCCAAAGGGAACAAATAAGTTCTCATCTTATTTGGTTTTTCTATGATGTCTAATCCAGTTGTCCTCTCCTTCTTGACATTTTCTTTATAGGACTTTCTCTTGTTTCTCTCTCCAATTTAAGATCTTTGTTTTGCTCTCTTCAGGGATGACTCTTGTCCACAGTTAGTACATAAATGCATGTGTGCACTTTTCACTCAACATTCCTCCTAAAGGAATCAAATCACTGGAGATGTTGAAATGATATCGAACTGGGAAAGAAAATGCTCAGTCAAAAGCCCTACGATCTCTTGATGTCTAGATCAAATCCTTTCAGTTTGCAATAGTTTTCATTCATGTCAAAGACACAATTTTCAGTCAGTGTTTGATAAGACCTTCTGTATTCTAAAATAGTGCTGGTTGTATCCCCACAGGGCTTGTCAACAGGTATTCCAACCCATGGGGCTGGAGATGAGGGATGAGTGAAGAGATGGTTTGGACAATTTGGTAAAATGTTGAGAAAGCAGAGATACTGCAGATTGATATTATGAATAGAATATATTAATTCATGGCATGATTTTGACATGTTTACTGACTTCCCATATAAAATTATGCAGTTTCTTTCTTTTTTTTTTAAAGATTTATTTATTTTTATACAAGAATTGGGGTACAGGCCAGAGATGTGGGGGCGGAGGTGAGAGGATTCACCAGAGACAGAGCGGGGAGCAGAACAGGCAGACTGACCGAAGTACACTGCTGAGGGGAGCAGCGGGCAAGACAGGAGAGGTCTGTCCTGCCATGTGGATTTCTCCCTGGCCGCCAGGGGTATCAAAGTCGTGCTGCAGTGGCTGCAGATTGCCCCATAGGTTGCATCCCAACCCCTGCGCCACCAGGGAGGCCCTGTGCAGTTTCTTAAATCTCAGATGAGATAACAGCTTTTCTATTTCCACTGTTCAGGATATGATGCCTATTTACACAGTCACTTTAAGATAAATTACTTAAATATCAACATTTTTACATATTCCTTGGTTAAAAGAGACAATATTGTGGCTAGACAACAATATTTAATGAGTTATAAGTTCAGTAGATTTCAAAATTCTTTTTTAAAAATATTTATTTATTATTTATTTATTTATACACACAAGAACTGGGATACAGGCCAGAGGTGTGGGACGAGGGTGGGGGTGTGTGTGTGAGAGGATTCACCAGAGACAAAGTGGGGAGCAGAACAGGCAGATTAACTGAAATACACTGCTGAGGGAAGCAGTAGGGAGACCAGAGAGATCTGCTGAGCCATGTGGGTAGCTCCCAGGCAGGCGAAGGTTGGAACTCCGGGGAGGCCCCAGATTTCAAAATTCTTATAAGTCACTGGAGGTATCTAAAATATGTATATGTTTACTCAGTGTTGGAAGACACTATTCTCTTTCTCCGCATATGTCAATCTACAGGATGGTGATGGTGGTGAACTGATCACCACGATCGTGGGTTCTGGAGCATTTCTTTTAGGCTTGAATCTTTCCTATTTACTAGCTGTGTGAGTTTGAGTAAGTGCTTCATTTCTTTTGGCTCATTTTCTCAAGGGGAAATAACAGATTCCTCTCATATGTTTGTTGTGAAAATTATATAAGATAATAGAAAGTTCTTAAATAGTGCCTGACAACAAATTACACTTGATTTATGTTACTATTATTTCATATTTCAGAATCACAATACAATTCCACTGGGAAAAATAGTTCTAATTTTTAGAATTCTAATATCTTGAAATAGATTTTCAACAAATAAATGATCAACTGTCTGTGGTGATCCACCAGCTTTGCTTGTAAGTGGACCGTCAAACAGTCATCATTTATCTTTATTGAACCCATGTATAAATCTTACGATTTGCAGTAATCACAGCTCAAGTCAGTCAATTTCCAGAGTGCAGATGCATTTCTGAATTGATTACTCTCCCCCCCAAGAATCACTTCCTCTTTAACTGTAATGCATTCACAACACCCCTTTCAGAAGTGTCCCTTTGCCATAACTGAGAAAGAACTGTGCAATTATCCCGGTGTCATTTTCACGATATGCTCTGCATTCATTCAGATACTTTTGTTAACATATTTTAATTATTTTTCATGTTCCCGCTTCTCCATTGGAAAGCAAGATTTTTTTTCACTTGCTCCTGGCATAGATTGGTACACTTTTGGGTGCACTCTGCTTGAGCCACTTTGGGGACTGATTTACTGAAATAACTTCTCACTAAGAATTCTGAAAGAACTAGGGCAGTAACCTGTAGAATTACGTAATTTTAATTTTTTTTTTTTTTTTTTTTTTAGTTTGAAGGAGCCTTAGAGTTCACTTTTTCCAGATCCTTCAGGAAACTGACCGCCAATGCATTTGTGGAAGAGTTAGGGTCACAACCCATTTTCCTCAACCAACTAGCCCAATGCTCTTGCAACGCATCAACTCTCACTTGGGTAGAGTAATTTACTTCACTTATTTCCAGGTGACTTCTGCTTCTGCAAATTATGATGTGTGTGTCTTTTTTTTTATGTTTAATATATTTTATTTTATATAATTCTTAAATCATTTTTCATTTTTGCACAATGTATGCAATGTCATTTTGGTTATATTCCCCATACAATTACACCCCCCTTATTTTGACCTTAATCCCTCCTCTCCTCCCCTGCACCCCGGCACTGTGTCTCTGGTTTATAGTTGCTTGTTGATTTTGATTTTTCTTTATTATAATTAGTCTTTTTCCTGCTCCCTTATTTAGGTTTTCTAAATTCCTGCCATGAGGGAGACCATCTGGTATTTTTCTTTTTCTTTCTGGCTTATTTAGCTGAGCATGATCCCTTCCAGCTCCATCCATGTTGCTGCAAATTGCATGTGTTTATCTTTTTGATTGCTGTATAATATTCCATGGTGTATATGCACCACATCTTCTTGATCCAGTCATCTATTTTTGAGCATTTGGGTTGTTTCCATAGCTGAGCTATTGTAAATAGTGCTGCTATAAGTGTGTGTTGTCTTTCAGGACTTACCATCCTTGCCAGGTTCCACTAACAAAAAGAAAAGAGAAGAGATACTCTAAAGAAATGGGAACATTTTCTCTTCCTCTTGTCTTTACTAATATCCTTACTAGGTGAAAAAAAAAAAAAGGTGTACTGGAGACCAGGGCAGAGTTGGGGGAATGTGAAAGCATCAAATCAAAGCTGGTTTCTGGAATTCTATTTTCCTGCTCTCCGCGTTGGGGAGGATCCTCTGGGCTCCCCGGGCATCCTGGGGAGAACAGGCAAAGCGCGCAGGTAAAGAGCATTTACTAACTTTCGGGGGGAGGCGCTGGCACGTGGCTCCCCGGGGGCGAAGGGGCGGGGCGGGGCGCGGCGGGAGGCGAGCGCGGCCAGGCCGGCGGCCAGAGCGCCCCGAGGCAGGTGGACAGAGGCGGGGTCTGCGCGTCGGCGGAGATCCCGGGCACCCCGACCCCTGGCCGGGCGGGGAGGGCGAGGCTGTCCCTGGCGCGGCGCGCGGAGCTCCAGAGCCGCCCGGAGAACTCGCCGGCGCTCGCGGGGAGCCGGACCTCTGCCATGGGTGAGTCGGGGCGCCGGGGGTCGCTGCCCGCCGGGGAGGCGTCGCTCGGGGGCTCGGCCTCGGAGGTGTTGGGGAAAGCAGCGTTCGCCGGCTTCTGGGGCTCCCCCCGGGCCTCCGCCTCGCGCCCACCCGCCCGGCGGTCTCCAGCCTTTGCTCGGGGCGCGCTGGTGGACACGGGGCGCCCTCGGGGCGAGGGGCGCGCCGGGCAGCTTGCGGGGGGCCGGGGCCCGGGCGGCGGTGCCGGGCTCCAGTGCGCCCCGGGCGCTGGGGCCAAGTCGGGGGGCTGGGGTGGTGTCCGCGCTTGGGGTAGCATTTGAGTCGTAAATAAAGACGGGGAGAGACCCCGGGAGTGGGACTAGGGAGGGGGCTCCGAGAAGATCGCTGTCTGCACGTGTCCCCGCTTCTCAGAGTGGCCTTTGGGGAGCAAGTGGAGATGGGGCGCAGCTGGAAACTTGGGCAAACTTGCAGCGCGTCCAGGCTTGAGTGGAAATGCTGGGGCGGGCGAGATGGGGTCCAGGTCCTGCCCGGGGCTCAACCCAGTGCGGTTTTTGCGCAAAGGGCTTGCAGTGGAGGCTCAAGGACGGCTGAGTCCCCCTAAACCAGCGCGGGGCGAGCGGCTGCTTGGAGGGAGCTCCAGGCGGGCTCGGGGCGCAGAGCCTGGGGCTGGGCGCGGTTCGGCTCTGCTGAAGTTTGGACTCTAGAGTCTGCGTCTTTGGAGAGGAGCGGCCGCCGCTCGGAGCCCCCCAGGAATGTGGTTTGTGGGGTGGAGGGTGTGAGGTCGCCCACCAGGACGGAGCCCCGGGAGCTGGGGCTGCAGGGGATGAGTTAGGAGCGCTGGGGAGGGCCGGGAGAGAAACCGCCGGGTCTTCCAGGCGGGGTGCGGGGTTCCCCGGGGGGACAGGCCGGTGCTGCTCCACGGTTACTGATTAGCGACCCGCCGGCGGCCGGGTTTACTATTCAGAGCCTGTCCACGCCTTTCTCCAGGCCAAGTCCACCCCGCCCCTCCCCCTCGCCCCTGCCTTGTCCTTTGTTGTGAGGGATTTCGTCAAGAGTGAAGGAGGCCTTTGGGGTGGACATGCTCGGGCTGCAATCCCCAAATTCCCACAGGCTCAAGGGTTAGGGGATGCTCTGACTGCTAATCGGTGCAGTTCATAGACACAGGCCAACTTAGGAGAAAGGCTGGGGACATTTTTGCCTATGAATGTTAGCTGTGAGCAAGACATTCGTAGTCTCTGCGTGCCGGACCCTGGAGGAGTTTTAGAAAGACCCATTTTTGGGGCTTTTAAATAAAACAGTGTTGAAACTGATCTCCAGGATGCAGTGTCTTTAAATGTTTTCTATAAGAAAAGGAGTATTTTCAAGCTGATCAGTCAAGATAAAACACTTTCCCAAGAGTGGCGGATTATATTTCAGGCTCTATTTTGTGTGTTTGTACTTGGGCACATAAGTTCTTGCTAGAGTAACACATGGGGGAAAAGTTATTATAAGTGGGAAGCCAAAATATTGGGTTAATGTAATGTATATATCACTCGAGTAAAAGTATTAAAATGCCACTAGAAAAGATGACATTGTTTTCTTTGTACTTGAATGGATTATCTGCAGAAGGTAAGAGGATGTCAACATTTTGAAGTTCCCTGCAACTGGGATTTTCAAACTATAATGAAAACAGCTACCATTGTATTTTACTTTGCTGACCTAGACTCCAATGATAGAAGACATCCTTGTGACTCAAAGGGGTGGTGTTAATGCCTGGCCTGTTGTGATAATCTTGGCTTGATTGCAAATATTTATGGGCTCTCTTTCTGATTTGTAATGTGACAGATCCCTAAACTTGGTCTCTTTCTGTCAGAAGTGGATTACCTACCTGTTTCCTAGTATAATCTCTAAACTTTGTCTCTGTCCGAAGTGGATTACCTATCTGTTTCCTAGTATAATAGAGATCAGCAAACACTTGTGCAGGTGTCAGATCGCTCCTAGGAGAAAGTAGGTAGAGGAAGCCAGGAAGAACTCAGAGTTCAGGAAAGTAAATAACAGGCAAGTAGTAATGGAGAGAGAGCCTGAAGCCAGGACTCAGGACAAATAGGAGGACCACTGAGCAGATGGGACAGATGAGAGCAAGAAGAAAGGAAATCTGAGCAGAAATTAGAGAGAAAACACTTGGTCACTTAAGGTCATTTTTCTCCTTTTTAACTTGCTTGCAAAAAACGCACAACACCATTACTTAGAACTGCTCTTATTTAGCTTTAGTGGGGAGAGAGGGTTTTTTGGTTGGCGTCCAAGTTGCCAGAATGAGGGGGCACAGGGAGCAGGGAATATGTGACATGCCAGCAAGCGGAATTCACTTTTTCTGGCATCCTGACAACTGAGTTTTATTATTTAAAGAAAGAAAATGGTGCTCTGGGGGTGAAGATAGCAATCATTTCTTGTTTGTCTCAGAAGAAGAAATGCGTACTCTAGCATGGTAGAAGAATGAGGGTAATTGGTTAATCAAATGTTTTGAATAATTTATAGTGATCATATCTATAATGCACAAGACTAAAAAAAAGTGATTTGTAAAGTAGGCAAATTGAGATTTTTGGCATCTCTTGTTGCTTTCTCCGTTGCATTTCTTTTCTTAGTGATGCCTTCAGCTTGTCTAGGTATTCAACAGGGATTTTCCTCTGTCCCAAACTGTTGCTGTCTAGAAAGAGCATGTTGAAATATTTCATACCAAAAGATGCATGACTGATTCTTTTCTAAATGTGTTGACATTGTAGTGTCAAGATTAACTTTGATAACCTACAAGGTCTCTAATTATTAAAGGTCAGGTTCCAGGGCTGAGATAGGTCAGGGATATTTTTCATATCTTCCCTAAGCACATCACTTACGTTTCTACTTGACCATATATACTTTATGAATATCCACTGTGAGACCATCAGTCTTTGTTTTATCTAAAAAATGATGCTGAATGTTCTGTAGTTCCACAGATATATTATGGAAAGTTTCATGGAGGGTGTGATAATGAACATGATTTGGAGGAATGCAAAGGATTTGGGAAGGAAATAGTTGTTTTAGTTAGAATAATGCCTTCCGTCTCAAAGTAGGAAGGTGAGTTTGGGGACGCAATAGAACAGGATGGGACTTGATTTTGGAAAAATTTCAAAAGCAGCCAGAGGAAATTAGAATTTATACAATAGAAAATGAGGCACCATGGAATGTTAGTCTTTGAGGAGGATTAATTGAGGGCTGTTGTTTAATAAAAAAGAAAAATTGGAACGGAGAAACTCAATTGTCACAACAATCGTGGAATGATATGACCATGATAGACCAGTTGAAGTGGAATAGTAGCCATAGTGGAAATGGAGATAAAAAGATGGATGAAAGGTAATGAATATACAATGATAATGAATAATGAATAGTGAATAATACAATAAAGATAATGAATAATACAATGACAAAAGATAACGCAAAAATCTATAAAATTTGGTATAAAAATTGAGCAAAGAGGAGAATGAATAAGAGATTTTCTCTGGTGATTTAAAAACTTGGAGATTGGGGAGATAATGCCCTTGGTAGAATATTTAAAGGATAAACCAGTGATTTATGTTCTGGATGTTTGAGATGGAAGACTCATTTCACATTTAAAAGCTTAAGAGGACATGGCTAGATATCGCCACACGAATGTTTAATAGGTTGGAAATACATACTTAGAATTTAATCAGAGAACAAGAACAGAAGTAAAATAAAGATTGGAGGTTAGAAGACTTCTGTGAGAGATAAATCTCTATAACGAATGATCTGTTTGAAGGTGAGAACATGGGGCGTACTGGTTGAGGGATAGAGAAGGAAAAGATCAACCCTGTAGGAAGAGGAACATCAACCACTACATACCCTAAAATTAGAAGAGTAAAAATGACATAGTAAACATTCAGTGTTAGAATTAGGAAACCATACATTTTGATAAGAGAAAAAAAAATCAGAAAGAACTATTTTGCTGTCATTAATTTTAGTAAAAAACACAGCTAAAGATCTATCTATATGCTTTTTTTGTAAGTCCAGGTAAAGAAATATCAGACATGGTAGTGTTTTTAACTTATTTATATTTTTAGGAGGAATATGACCCCCTGGAGACAATCAAGATTTGAAGGAGGAGAGGCAGATGATAATCCCAGATCCATCCCATATTTTGGGATGGATCCTGCAAATCTTGGGGATCCTGTTTTCTCTTGTTGGGCAAGAGTCTATAAATTGTTTAGTTCATATCTTGAGTTGGTAAAAGAGTTAAAAAAATGAAATGTCAGGAATTAAAGTTGAGCTATTTCCATTAAGCAAATCAAAAAACATTTTAGTGAAGCTAGACTACTAGTAAGACAAGAGTCCCTTGGCCTCTGTTATGTTATTTTACCTAGGAAATAATAATAAAAAAAATCTAATAGTCTGAACCTGAGTTAAGAACCCTAAACTCATACCCTGGCTATCTTCGTTGCATGACAGTGTGCCCCAAATCAGTGAATTAAAACTGTAATTCATTGTTACCTCTCATGGTTTGTGCACTGACAGCTGAGCCCAAAGTCACTTGCTGTGACCACAGTTATTCAAGGTCTCTGCCTTTGCAGTCCCATATAGGTTGGGAATTTGCCCATCTGATGACTTGATGGGGCTGATGGTCTAAGATGGCTCACACATAGCTGGTGGTTATTGCGGGCTATTGCCTGGGAGTTCATTTGGGGCTGTCCAAGCACTTGGGCTTTCTACAAAATGGCAGCTGAGTTCCAAGAGGGAGTAACCCCAAGTGTTGCAAGAAACTCGGGCAGGTGCTACAAGGATTTTTATGACCTAGCACCATAATTCCCATACCATCACTTTTGTTGTGTTCTGTTGGTTACAAAAATCATTAATGACAGTTGTATTCACATGGTGGGACCTTTGTTCGCTCTTGAGTATTTTATTCCCAGAAGAGATGTCTTACACCTTTGCTTCACAAATAGATATCATCAGGTTTACAGCTGAAAATTCCATGTAAGTTTTCTGAAACATGGTAAAGGACTGACTCTTCAATTAGAAATATGAAGAAATCTAGATCACCTTAAAATTTAACTGCAGAACATTTGACTGTGAACATTGATGACCGAGTGGAAGTGTGTTAGAATTTAAAGGCTGTTTTATTTTACTAAAAATTGAGTTTGTGGTATAAGTTGGAATTGTATGTCAATTGCAGAAATATTTTATTCAATATGCTCTTTCATTGTAAACTACTTTGCAGAGAACTGTTTAGAAGCTTGCTTTATTTTTCAGTAACGTGTTAATTGTACAAAATACATAATTTGAATTGTTATAGGTCAACTAAAAATTAGTATAGGCTTGACTATAACTTATTGTTTTGGAAGATACGTCATAAATTGAATACGTAAAATTCAACTAAACAAAACTTTCACATAAACCTCATTTTATTATTTTTAGCAGGAAAGCGTCAGACCTGTCATTCACTATTACACAAATATAGGTCTTTCTCCTAGACAATAGAAAAACAGAAAAATTAGGGTAAATGAGATGGGTTTAAAGTCAAGAACAGAATTAGTTTTAACCTAGAAACATAGAAGCCTTAAGAAAGAATTAGATCCGTACTGTGCTTCAACTTGCTTGATTGAGGTCATGCTATTTTCAACTGTTGGACAGGAGATAAGGAAATGAGGGTAAATAGTGTAAAAATCATAGGTACACTACACTGATTGAGCAAGCAAACAAAACTACATCTCAACAAGAAATAAAGGCTTGACTTAAGTAACCAGTATAACCAGAGAGTATAACCAAAGAGTCCAGTATAACCAAAGAGTCCAGAGGTCACATAGAAGAAAGGTAAAAATTCTGCTATTTTTTGTTATCATAACCCCTTACTATGTAGTTTTATTTTAATTCATCTCTGAAACTTTGTATGATGTATAAGATATGCCAAAACTATACAATAGCAAAATAAATATCTTGTCCTATTTTTTGTTTTTCATCTCAGAAGGACACAGTCCAAACTAAGTTATGCTGTAAATCAAGCTGTGGGAAGGAACTTGAAAAAAAAGATGGTTCCTTGGTATTTTACAAATAATTAGTAAGCCAAAAAGGGTAATAATTAAACCATAAATTATATTAAAAAACAATTTGAGAAGGATTAGTTTACAAAGCTGAAAGATGGTTCTTAAAATTGTCTGCTGTTTATTACTACTTTCTATTCAGAAGCCAACTGCTCAATTATATGATTATTAATAAATTGATCACTATTTTGCAGCTCAACTATTAAAGTCAAATTAACTTTCTTCTCAGGAACTCCTGTGCTACTTCCACATTACTTGTTTTTTTTTGAAGAAAGAGTTAGCAATCTTCTGATGTTTTTACAAAACATCTTGTTCCAGAATCTTTGGCTTATTGTCTAATTAGAATAAGTTAAAGAATAAGTTAAATACCAATTTTGGCATCCCTTTGGCATCCCTAAAATTCAAATTTAGAGTTTTGAGTCTGTGAACTGGACCTGCAATTTTAACACTGTCCAGCCAATTTGGATGCAGGACATCTGGGGCATACTTTGAGACTAGTTATTCCAGAATGCTTCTCTCCTTCATCAAGTTAACTGAACTTCTCATGACAACTGTTACTCCTTTACTTGTGTCTCTAACATATTACTTTTAATTTATAATCTGGCTCCTAGCTCTGGAAACATTACCTAGAGCTACATTTGGGGAGGAATGTTAAATTTTGTTTTCTTTTCACCAATAAACGCATTAAGTCTCTGTAGTTGATTCTCCTTACAAGTCACTCGATCTGATGGGCTGATATTATCCAGAGTGGCCTGAAATTCCCTCCTTGATAATTGCTAAAAACTTCCAGCCTCATGTTACAAGTATTGTTTATGTGCCTGTCACTCCCAAATCTGTTTGTCCAGCCTGGACTGTTACTTGGGGACTCTGGAATATACCCCATCTTGCTGATCTAATGTCATCACCTCTCAGTGTCCATACTATAGTTATATCATTGCAACCACTTTCCTTCCAATCCTCTCTCCCTCCTCCTGGACTTTAATGGTCTGATGGTCTTTCCACTGAGAGTTGCTGACCCTTTTTCACTCTCCCCAGAATCACCCTCACGTGATGGTTGAATACCCCAATCCAAGCACAGTTCTTACCATTGCATTTATCCTCTTTGACTATATCCTGCTTTTTTCTCTCATGCATTTTATGCCCTGTAATCAGAAGGCATCTACTCAGTCTTGGCAGTTTTTACCTTCAAGTGTTTGATCATGGTTAGTTTTAAATGAATTGACAGAGATAAAACATGTTTTGGTTAAATAATATTAGACTAGAAATCAGGAGATAATAGTTCTTGACATAACTTGGCTGTTATGGATATGTGTTACCTCTCCTCACATGTAAAATGAAGGACTTCACCTCTAAATGCCTATACTCTTATAAATAAATAAGGAAATCAGTCAATCAATCAATACAACACTGTGATCCTCACATTCAGACCAGATCATTGAAGAGTATGGTTTTCAGTAATGATTCTCAAAACTGCATTCTTAGTCATTTTTCTAGTTTCATCCCAGATTTTTAACAGAGAAGATTCCTAAATCTTCAAGCAAAGAGTTTGTGTGTCTTTCTTCACAGCCTTAGATATTATTTGTGTCCTCATCAAGTGAGGATAAAGAAACAGTTGAAACAAAACGAAACCGCATATATTTGCAGAAATTATCTGAGACTTCATTAAGTGGTAGTGTTTATGATTCATTATATATCATTAATAATATAGAATAATTATGCTGGTGTATTATTAATAAGGGAGGGAACTATATATTTTAACATATATAGACTTATATTTCTTATGCTGGTAGTATCCTAAACTTTTTTTTTTAAGATTTAGTTATTTATGCATACAAGGACTGGGGTACAGGCCAGAGTGTTTGGGGGGTGAGAGGATTCACCAGAGACAGAGTGGGGAAGAAAACAGGCAGACTGACTGAAATACACTGCAGCGGGGGAGATAGGAGATGCCTGCTGAGCCAAGTGTGTAGCTCCCTGGCCCGCCAGGGGATCGAACTCCTGTTGCAGAGGCTGTGGATAGCTTCACAGTGCTGTGCTTAACCCCTGGTGCCACCAGGGAACCCCGCATCCTAAACTTTTGTAGTACATTGTTATATGTTTGTGTGTGTGTGTGTTTGTGTGTGAATCTTGTTTCTGTGTTTTGTTCGCTTTCATTAATTTTTATATTTGAGTACATGATGGTGTCTTGTGGGGTTATGCTGAAACAGAAATTGTTTTGCAAGTCTTACAAATGGTATTTAAACCATTAACACTGTTTTCTGTTGGTGAAAAATACCATGACTAAATTCAAGTCTATAAACCCCAAACAAACATATGTTTTTAAAAAAGAAATATGAGGGCATAAAGAAGGAAATGATATGTGAAAATATACAAGTAAAATAGGACTGCTGGCTTATTCTTTCTGGGTATACTATTTTGTGTTTGCTGTTTTTTTTTTTTTTTATTAAAGAAAAAGGCACAAATAAGCAAAAGAGAAGTGCTTAAATAGAATTGTGCTTTCAAAATACTCTGATGACCGAACACAGTAATATATTTTCTCTAGTTGACATGCTCTGTTACTGAGATAAGTCCACTCTCTACTTCCTGTCTAGGCTTGAAGCACAGCTAACAAAATGAGCACTGGATATGAAGGGAGTTTTCTGACTTCCTGTTTTAGCTTTCTTTTTTTGTTTACTTTTACTAAATAATACAATAAGGACCAAAAATCATGAAAATAGGTACTAGCTATGTGAGACAAGGATATCCATTATTGGCACAATTTTGCATATTCTTTCCCTTCTAAAGAAACAATTAAAAAGAATGCAATTTTGCTTATTAATTATATATGAGAAAGTGAGTTCAGGATAACAAGTCTCTGGAGAGGAGTCTCTATTAAGGAAAGTGCATGATTTGTAATTAATTGTTTTCTTAGATATAAATGAACTTGAGATCACTAGAAAAATTAGTGATCTCAATTAGCTTCATTCATTTCAGAGCAATTATCATAATGGACTTCCCTTTACATAACATGATAAATCTAGCCTGACTTAAATAAATTGAGAGGTGAAGTGATACTCAACACGGTAGAGGTTAAACAAAATTAAAGATACCAACAATCAATCACGTATCTCCTTGCATTATCTTAAAAATAATTTTGTGGCAGCATCATTGTACCCCAGGCCACCAACACTTGCGTGGCAAACAAATACTTTGTCTTAAATATTGAAATCTGCCTCAAGAGTAGGTCTTCAGCACTCTCACCATTATAAAAAGCATAGCTATCTAAAGTAATGGAAGTTTCAGTTAACTTAATATAGGTGATCATTTCACAATGTATACATAGGTCATCACTTTATATGTTTTATGCTTTAATTGCATACAATCTTATTTTTCAATTACATGTTCATAAAGCTGAAATATCTAAGAAAATAAAAAATTAAACTAAAAAACCAGTATTCTTCTTCAGAAAGCAGTCTCTTAAATATGTTTTAATA
This sequence comes from Talpa occidentalis, assembly GCF_014898055.3. Classification (NCBI taxonomy): domain Eukaryota; kingdom Metazoa; phylum Chordata; class Mammalia; order Eulipotyphla; family Talpidae; genus Talpa; species Talpa occidentalis. The sequence goes on along the minus strand of NW_023604295.1, from coordinate 138,361,473 downwards.
TTAACTTATTTGAATAAGTGTTCTTGTCAAGATCTAATACATGTCCACCCTGTTCTACTCATAGTGACATAGTGAAGGATGTAGAGTAAGTATAATTTCTGCTTCAAAAGGAATTACACATTGGGCCTCCCTGGTGGTGCAAGGGGTTAAGCACAGCACTGTAATGCTATATCCACAGCCTCCATGGGACAAGTTTGATCCCTGGCCAGTGAAGGAGCTACCCACATGGTGCAGCAGACCGCTCCTGTCTCACCCACTGCTTCCCTCAGTGGTGTATTTCAGTCATTCTGCCTGTTCTGCAACCCACTCTGTCTCTGGTGAATACTCCAGCCCCATGCACTTCTGGCCTGTATACCCCAGTTCTTGTATGCATAAATAAATAAATCTTAAAACAAAAACCAAAAGAAATTATGCATTAATTGGAGACATAAAAGTTGCAGATTTGCAAAGAATTAGATTAAATTTGGATTACTGAAAGCATTGGTCAAGCTTGAAAGTGGGGCTACAGCCGTAAAGACAAATTCCTGAATGAGGAACCCTGAAGAGAAACTGGATAGTCTGTGACCTTGCTAGGGCATGTGGAAGGGGGTGGTGGAGGGTGGGTGGAGACCCAGAAGAGCAGGAACAGAGATGGAGGTGGGATAAGCCTGGTCTGGGATCCATCTGAGTTGGTTTTCTCTCCAGCTCTCCTATGTGAAGGCTACTGATTGTCCACTCTCCATGAACCCTGGGATGGGCTATGGGACCACATCCTGATGGAAGTTTGCTTCTTTTATACCCAGGCCTTTCGTCTAATGAACTTCTCAGTTGATCCCTACTACCCACCCACTTCCTACTCACTCCCTTTCATTTGTAGACTACGTCATCCTCTCTTCTGTTCACTTACTGTATTCCCCAAGATCTTACAAACATTTCAGCCCTTTGGAACAACACTCTGAACTACCTCCCCTCAGCTTTGAATCCCGTAACTCCCCCTGGATTTTGTCATTTAGTGAGGGTTTCTGAATATGTAAATTAGAACCACTCAGGCTTGCACAATGCCAGAGGACCTTGTTCATGTCAGGTTGCACATACACTAGGGGGTTCCCTGTTAGGTAGGTCACAATTTGGAGCATGAGTTAGTGGTGAGCAATGTAGGGATTCTGTTGGTCACAGGGTCTTATTCTTGTGTTCCCTCATCCTGTTACTCTAATTCGACACCTTTGCATTGCCTTCACAGTCCTTAGTTCTTTATTCCATTTGTTTTCTTTCTACTCTAACCCATTATTACTTCCTTTGTATTCAGAGCTCCAGACACTCTTCTGCAAATATTCTTGGCTGTCTTGTCCAAAAAAAAAAAAAAAAAAAGTCTGGATTATTTTAGCAAATATGGGAGAAAGTCTTGATATAAGGACTTAAATAATGGTTCTATTGCATGATCATGCATTTGCAGCATTTCTGTCAGGGATGATAAGGATCTTGGCAGAGTTCATTACTGATATAATAGAAAGGAAGGAATTATGGAAGATAACAGCAACCAGAAGAAACTGATATTTCTGTTTTTAAAAATTTTGTTGAAGTAACTTTGGTTTCTAACATTATATAGGTTTAAGGTGTATAGAATTATAAATCAATAGCTGTAATACTAATCTTGGGGATACAAAGGAAATCATCCAGTAACCCTGTGGGATTTTCTAGACTGGCAAGAAATCAAATAGGCATCAGACAGATTGATTAGGAAAAAAAGTCAATAAGAAGTTTTAATACCGTATATCTCCTGTGTACATGGGAGAAATTCAGTGTGATTGAGTAACTAGCCCATGTGGCTTTAGATACCATTTTATTTATTTATTTATCTATTTATTTTTTAAAGATTTATTTATTTATTCATATAAGAGCTGGGGTATAGGCCAGAAATGTGGGGGGTGAGAGGATCCACCAGAGACAGAGTGGGGAGCAGAACAGGTGGATCTACTGAAATACACTGCTGACGGGAACAGCAGGCAAGACGACAGGAAAGGTCTGCTACGCCATGTGGGTCAGAAAATGTGTTAAGAAAATGTGTTATGTGTTAAGTGCTGATAAAAGATTGCAACAGAAAAATAGTTGTAATTATTTTGCCTTATGAATTTTCCCACTTTTTTCCTTGATGTAAGATTGACATGTTAGTTTCAGATGTACAGCAAATGACTTGACATTTGTGTATATTGAAAAATGAGCACTCCCTGGCTGGCTGGGATCCAGCTTGTGCTGCAGTGGCTGTGGATAGCTTCAGATTGCTGCGACTTAACCCCTTGTGCCACTAGGGAGGCCCTTTATAGTATTTGTTGTAACTTCTCTTTCATTTCTGATTTTATTTATTTGGATTTTTTCTTTTCCTTTGTGAGTCTGGCTTAAGTTTTTTTCTATTTTTTTTTTTTTATCATGGTTGGTATTCTGAGGAGAGAGAAGTCATGAACAAACAAACACAGACTAAAATTATTCACAATTTGAGCATTCGTCAATAACTTAAACACTGTATATCAAATTGTACATTATTAAATAGGAGGAGAATGATTTCCAGTTTCTATCAACCAAATGATTCAAGATTGTTTTATCCTTCTAATTTTTCAACAAATTGTTCCATTACTAACTGCTACCCTATGTGGTCCTCTGGATACTGCAAGAAGACGAACTTTCTAAATCAGAGTATTTAATAAGACTATACAACTGGCTTCCCTCTCTATCTAAATAAGAACCCCCAAACAAACTTTTAAGAGTCAGTTTTACATTAACTGCCATGAAATAATCAGAAATTTGTAAAAATTGCCCTAAAACGTAAGGCCATCCACTTAGTCATAAATGAAATGATTTAACATTTAATTATGGATTATAAATTCATAGACCCTTGTGAAGTTCAAACTAAATTTAAAAATTAAAGATTTGAAACATGTCAGAAAATGTGTTAAGTGCCGTTAATGAAAGGATTGCAACAAAAAAATAGTTGTAATTATTTTGCCTTATGAATTTTCCCACTTTTTTCATTGACGTAAGATTGACATGTTAGTTTCAGATGTACAGAAAATGACTTGACATTTGTATATATTGAAAAATGAGCACCACAAAAGCCTAGCTAATATCAGCTGCCATTCATAGTTAAAAATGATTTTTTCTTGTGATGAGAAACTTTTCACTCTTTTAGCAACTTGTCAATATGCAGTGCAGTGTTAACTATTGTCAGTATGCTATCCATTATTTCCCTATGACGTATTTATTTTATTACTGAAATGTTACAATTTTTTTCATATTTCTAATAGTTAATATGCATGATTGAATTGAGATGATGGGCAGAGAAGAAATATCATTTCTTTTAACACCTTAAATTTCACATTCTAACCATTAGGTCTTCCCAATTCTGGGGCTCTCTTCCATTTTATTTCTTTTTTGCCACCCTATTTTTCCCATTCTTATTCTCTCTTGGCTTTTAGTGTTCAAAATGATGGCTGAAGAAGGCTGTTGTCCTGTAGATGAAAGACTCATTCAGTTCTCTCTCATCATCCATGTAAAGGACTGACCCAAAACAACTTCATTAAAACAAAACACTACATAATTAAAATCAGCGCTCTGGTCAAGTGATTTTTTAAAAAACTGATTGGATATTTGTAACTATGTCTTTTCCTTTTCTATGGAAGCTTTCTGAAATTAATAGGTGGCACTATGTGCAGATGAATTTCGGAAGCTTTCTGGAATTAATAGGAGGTACTATGTGCAGATGAATTTCCAGTTGCAAATGTGTCCCGGGAGTATCTACCCACTCTCTCTGCTGCCAAGGTGAGCTTCCAGTTCTGCAAGGCCCACAGCATTAGGGTATAAGCTGTTGGCTTTCTTCAAGTTGAGTTCTTCTGTCTTTGTCACTAGCTTTCTTCCTCTGTTCCAGTGGCTGTAGCTCACTGTTCGTTTATTGGCTGTTTAGTATGAAAAAACATCTAGCCTTTTTTCACTGACAACGAATCAGAGTAATGAGTCTGCCCATTACGGTACACTGGGTATAATCTTTGGGTGTTAGACTTTTGGCTGGTTTTACTGCACTTCACTGTCCTGGAAGTTTGAGAAATCTGATTGCTTTGTTGGTGTTGTTTTCCTGTTCGTATTAGAGCTTGCCAAACCTTTTGTCATGCATCTTTACAACCATGACAGCTTCTAGGTCAAATTTTAGTTTTGATCACTGCATCCTTAGAAGTAATGCTAAGGACTAAAATAGCTATTTCCTTCTCAGTGATTGCAATAGAGGCTTATTAGCTACATGCTGCTTGTTGAAGTCATGGCAACAGGTCTTAGGTCTTACTATCTTTAAGGCATCTCAATTAAGTTTCTTTAGTCTTTGAATGTATAACTACAAAAAGTTTGATCTCCAAGAGAAAATGAATCTGTTTTACTGGAGGACAATTTTAAAAGTTAATTGAGCATTTTTCCCCTAATATTCATTTATGAACTAAGCTAGAAATTATTTGGACTCTTTTATTTAATCTTTCAGTTTTCATAATTAGACTTTCAATGGACTTAATCTTTTAATTTTAAAATCATTAATTGCCAAGTTGTTGGTTGCTATTGCTTAGGCTACTAAGCTAAACATACTTGGCAATAACAAAAAGTGCATTGAAGTTGCACTAGTGGCAACAAATGGTCAAGTTTTAGTTTCCACAGACTTAAGACTTTTATAGTCAAAAATATTGTCTTGAAAAGAGCCATGGTAATTTTAATTTAAAATAGGTTTGGCAAGGTAATCTTACTGTTTTGTATTGAATTCTATTACTACATAAACTATGAATAAAGGGATTTTTCACCTCTTTTTGCAACTCACAAGTAACTCTAATTTCTCCCTAGATATACTTTTTTTTTTTTTTAAGATTTGTTTATTTATGCATACAAGAGCTGGGATACAGGCCAGAGGTGTGGGGGTCGGTGAGAGGATTCACCACAGACAGAGTGGGGAACCAGAATAGGCAGACTGACTGAAATACAATGCTGAGGGGAGCAGCAGGTGAGTCAGGAGAGGTCTGCTGCGCATGTGGGTGAGCTCTCTGACTGGCCAGGATAGAACACGTGCTTCAGTGGCTGCGGATAGCTTCATGGGTTGCGTCTTAACCCTTGTGCCACCAGGGAGGCCCCATAAAGATTCTTTTTGAGGCATAAATTTATCAAGTTTAGACTTCTCCAAGACAGTTTAATGGTGGTAAAAATTAATTTTATTTGACTATAAATCAACTTGAACAAAATTTTATATTCTCCTATTCATTCACTTGTAAGCAAATCTGAACAACTCATCCTTCCTTAGCAAATTTTTGGCACTTTCATTGCATTTTTTAATTTAGAAAAGTTTCTTCAATTCCTAGACTCATTGTTTTGAAAAAATAATCTAACATCCTTAAGCTTCCGTTATTTTATTTTATTTGTTATTTCTTGATAGGATGATAGTAATATGTACTTCCTGGAGTTGTTAGGATGAACAAATGGGGAACGAACATAAAATAGTTTTAACAAAGTGCCTGATCAAGCGATAATATTTGTGCACTCACATAAGCAATTGATTTTGAAAGTATATTTGTCACAACTAAATCCTCACTATTAATATTGTTTTGATCTATCATATAAGAAACTATCTGTGAGTATAAGATACATTTCAGTCTGATTTGATTGAGTTTCAAAATCAATGCACACTGTAGTCATATTTTCTTAGTAAACTAATAAACTTGATTAGATACGGCTTTTTTAATAGAAAATATTATTAGGAATAAGCTAGAATATGAAGCAAGACACTGTTGAAAAGGATGCTTTAAGGATGATCTTAAAAATCAGAACCTGTGCAGTCTTCCTACGTAGTTTGTCAAGCAATTTTTGAACTTATTTGCTAGAGAGAGCCTATTTAGTGTTATATGTCGCCATTATTAAAATGATACCTGATGTAGTGATAAGCAATAGAAGTTAAAAAATATAGCAAAAACCACAGTTGTTTGTATGGTCAGTGTGGACAGAAAAATGTAGTTAAAATTCCTCTTAAAATGTCATAAAGGCTTTCTAGAGGCAGTCTAGGGCTAAGTCATAAAACTTGAAAATGCTTCTTCTGGCAGAATAAAGGAATTCTAACCAGAGGAGTAATATGAATGAAATACTGATGTGAAAAAAGCATGAAGTGGTCAATGAATTGATGCGGGAGGTTTGTATGGAAAGGAAGACTGAAGATATAAACCAGAGACAGATTAGGGGATCTTGATTGATAAGCTGGAAAATTGGCTTTTAGTGTAGTAAGTATGGGAGCTATTGCTGACTAGTAAGGAGATAAGATGCTTAGACATTTATTTTATTTAGATTATTCTGTAGCACTGAAGATGAAAAATAGAAGTGGGCATTTGGAAAAAATAAGAAAGTATAAATAATTTTAAAGAATAGAGGTAAAAATAGAAGATCTACTTATGTCTAGTTAATACTTACTGGAATGGAAGGATAGCTAAAGTTCTGAAGTTTCATTTTTAATGTTTAAAGGAAAAAATCCATGTGATCATCTCAATAGGTCCACATTCAGTAAAATTTACTATTAATTCACGGAAAAAACTGTAAGCAAATGAGGGAACAGAAGAGGAAGTCTGCAAGTTGATCTAGGATATCCTGCAGAAACTTGTAAGTAACAATATATTTAATGGTGAAACACTAAAAGCTTTTCCAATCAAGTTAAAAAGAAGACAAAAGCTTTTCCAGTAAAGTTAGAAAGAGGACAGGGTACTTACCATTATTATTCAACATTACCTGAGATGTCCTAACCAATGGAATCAGAAAGGAAAAAAAAAATGAGTGGGAGGATTAGAACGAAAGAGGCAAATCTGTTAATAGTCGAGATTGTATACTTATCTATGTGTAAATTAAAGAGAGTCTACAATTCAAATAACGAGATACTTGCAAGGTTCCTTGGCATAAAATCAATTTATATATATCTATATCTATCTGTCTATCTATCTATCTATCTATCTATCTATCTATCTATCTATCTATCTATCTATCTATCTATCTAAAATCAAGAACATACTCCTGTGCTCAGAATACCAGAATGAGGGGAATTAAAAATCCAACAGCCTTCCGAATTTAGAAAGGTAATTATTATATTCCATTGAAACCAATTCAATTGTTAATATTCAGATAGTAAATTTATTTAGAAAGAGAATTCACACATTTACTAGAATAATCCAATTATTAGAATTCAGTTTAAAAGTGGAAGACACTAGAAAGCCTGTGGCAGAAAGTAAACTGCATAGATAGTCATGGCTTAAGTCCTACTATAATATTCATAACAACTTTAGTGAATTTGAATAATCTTACTATGATGGAGAAACCTCAGTTGTTTTTTTTTTTTAAATTTTGTAAAATTATGATAAGGTTTTGTTATTTTAGGTTTTGTTGTCTCAATAAAAGGTAAATCAATTATCTTACACAGTTGATGCTCAAAATTAACTATTATAAATTTTTATTGGATAAAATAATTCTGCTAATTATAGTTTGGAGAAAAAGGTAAATCAGATAACATAATAGTCAATAGAATGGATTACATAGGAGCAGCAATAAGATTTGCAGAGAGAGATGGTTATGTTAGTTATATAAATGTATATTATACTAATGATTATATTAGTATAACCATCATTAGTAGTAAATATGAATTATTACTATTATTTATTTGGGGTCAATATAATAACAAGGAGAATAAAGTTATTTATTGCATATTCATTTTTGGAGATTACATATCTATTCTGGTTGCATTTAGCAGCTAGACTGGTAACATTTCTTTTCTTTATCCTATCCCTCTATGTGAACTTCTGCTCTGAGCTATAAGTTATATTTCAAAAACTCGGGAGCTCCACAAATAAAGATTTAATAGGCTTGATATTTATTCTTGGTTGTGGTTTAGAATTAGATTCCTGAACTTAAGAACAGAATAATTGACTGAGGTGACGTGGTAATTTTTGCTTATTCCATAGCATCTGGAAAAGATTTGTTTAAATAACCTCTTTGGCAGTATTGTGATTAAATATTCAGCAGTATAGATTGGTGCTTGCTTGAAAAACAAATCATTAGTTCATGGAATTGAAATAGAGTTGAGGTAGCTTTTGATGTTAGTAAGCTTATACTTTATGAAGCTGTAGTTAATTTTTACATTTTTTTTAATGATGGCAAAATTCATTTTGAGACAGGAGAGGTCTGCTGCACCATGTGGGTATCTCCCCGGCCGGCCAGGATGGAACCTGCACTGCAGAGGCTGCAGATAACTACACAGTGCTGTGCCCAACTGCCTGTGCCACCTGGAAGGCCCTGAAAATAAATTTATTCTAAAATATATTGATTTTAAAGTATCAGAAAGATTATAGAAAAGTATTATGAAAGTATACAATTTTAATATAATTTTGGTTAGGTAATAAGAAAATAGATAATTAAATAAACATCACATTTTTATAGCATTTGGTTGTACTAAAATTGTAGACTAAAGTGTAATAAGGTGGGACACTTGATTTTCAGTAATTAAAATAACTAGTATGATTTATCGTTCATAAGTTCATTTTAAAAAAGAGTAAGAAGCACTATTAACCTTATGTAATAGTTGGATTTGTCTAATGTGTGCCTTACTTTCTTTGCAGGACTGTGGGCAAAGCATTTTGAGAGATTTTCTTGCATTACAGAAATGTCTTTGATATAAAAATTCTCAAATGCATATAAAATTCCAAAAAATATTGTTGTTTAATGCCCAATCATAGTTATAATTTTTACATTATTGTAGCAATTCTTTCTTGGTGAAAACTAAATTTTCTTTAAATACTTGGTTTCAACCAAATAAGTATGTATTTTAATATTGAAGGGCAAATAATTGGGAGCAGTGGTTAAACATTTATTGGATTTTTTTTCCTGTAAGGTTTCCAGAATTTCAATATGCATAACTTTTGTCTTCAATTGATAATTTTAGACTTTATATGAACCATTATGAAATAGATGAAATTGGATTAGGACTGCACCTTTCTAAGATTGAATGTGTTATAGCTCTATGGTTTGCAGTATGAAAGTTATCAATCCTTAGTGTACATTGAAATCACCTGGCAAGAGCTTCAAACTAGTCATATCTGGCCTTCCCAGAGAGATGCAGTTTCCATTGATTCATAATATAGTCCAGATAATGGGGTTTTGAAAGAGCTTGTGCTTGGATTCAATAAGGCAGCGAAGAGTGAAACCACGGGAGTTGGACTTTAGGGTCTTTTATTGTTGTATTATTCATTTGTTTGGGATAGACTAACTGTTGTAAAAAATAATACCTACATCTCAGTGGCTCACACAATATAGATTTCTTTCTCCCTTACATCAAAATCCAATGTAAGTGTGGGGAGGGAGTGTGGAGGTGATTGGCAAGGAGACCAAACCCTTTCATCCCTGAAAGGCTTTAGAATTTTCTGTATGGGGTCCCTGGTGGTGCAGCAGGTTGAGCGCAGCGCTGTGAAGCTGTTTGCGGGTTCTATCCCGGCCGGCTGGCGAGAATCCCACATGGCGCAGCAGACCTCACCTGCCGTGCGTGCTACTCCCCTCAGCAGTGTATTTCAGTCAGTCTGCCTGTTCTGCTCCCCTCTCTGGCTCTGGTGAATTCTCTCACCCTCCCGGTCTTCTGACTGTACCCAGTGCTTGTATAAATAAATAAATAAATCTTAAAAAAAATATTTATTTTCACATGGCCACAGGATTTGGATTAAAGATTTGAAGTTGACAGCAAGAAAAGAAGGAGCATATGGTGAACTTATGAAGGGTTATTTGGTTTGCACATGAAAGTGGAATATTGAACTGAGGTGTTCAGGAACTCAGAATGGTGGAAGAGAAGCTCTGTCATACTTTCTGCACTTTAAACACCAATTACCAGAATTTCCACTTTTCTTTTGGTCTTTGTGTCAGTGCATCACACAGATATTCAACCTGGTTTTATACACTTTACTTTTCAGTATCTGTCGATCGACTCATTGAAAGGTTGCTCATAATTAGAGAATTATTATTTTTTTAAAGATTTATTTATTTATGCATGTAAGAGCTGGGGTATAGGCCAGAGATGTGGTGGGTGAGAGGATCCAGTAGAGACAGAGTGGGGAAAAGAACAGGCTGCCTGACTGAAGTACACTGCTGAGGGGAGCAGCGGGCGAGATAGGGAAGGTCTGCTGCGCCATGTGGGTTTCTCTCTGGCTGGCTGGGGATCGAACTTGTGCTGCAGAGGCTGTGGATTGCTTCATAGTGCGGTGCTTAATCCCTTGCACCAGCAGGGAGGCCCATATAGATAGAATTTTTGAGATTTTCTTAATTTCTCATATGAGTATTGTCTTCTATAAATAAAAGTTTTGAGTCACAAAGCTATTTCTGTGGGGTTTCTATTTGGAACAGGGCTAATTTATTGCTGCTCTCTGATAGTGGGAAGAATATAGTATATGTCCATTCACCAGGAATGTCTAAGGGTTTGAGCAGCTGCCATGTTCCCTGCCTCCTGTTACATGCAGCCACCCTGGATTCTTACTGAGAACTGGGTGTGGAGCTGAGTGGCCCGGTGAAGCTTTTACACAGAAGGCAGGTGGGCTTAGGAGGGCTCGTTTTTCCTGCTTTGATTTGCTCCCAAAGACTTGGAAAGAGAGGCATGGAGGAGAGACATATGGAGACACTTGAAAGAGACTTGTGGTTGAGACACATTGGGAGATTGATGACTGCAGCCATTATCTTGATATGGTATCTCCTGTTGTTCCAGCTCCATGGGAAAAGCCTCACGGTACTTTGGACTTGTGGTCAGCTTTTGGGCCTCAGAGATGCTAGTGTGGTCTGACCCTGTTTGGCTAGACGATTGCTTCAAGGAAATGGTTAGTTTTGGAAGTTTTATTGGGAAACTATTTTTTTTAAAGATTTATTTATGTATTTATTTATACAAGCACTGGGTACAGTCAGAAGCGCGGGAAGGTGAGAGAATTCACCAGAGTCAGAGCGGAGAGTAGAACAGAGTGACCAAGTACACTGCTGAGGGGAGCAGTGGGGGCGGCAGGAGGGGTCTGCGCGCCATGTGGGACCTGCCGGCGGCCGGGGATCGAACCCGTGCTGCAGAGTCTGGGGGCAGCTTCGCAGTCCAGCGCTCAACCGCTGCGCCACCGGGGAGGCCCCGGGATACTATTTTAGGAATATACTGCTTTTCCTCTCTCTGTTAATGATCGTCCACACTGAAAGTCTGCATCCTTGAAGCAGCAATGGCAAGGCTCCATTTTAGAGCATGTACCCCTTAAGTTTGGGGTCTCTGGGTGCCCCTTGTTCATGACTTAACATAAACTTCTAGTAGGTATGAAGAGTTTAGGTAAATTAAAACCCATATTCTAAGATATTATAAAGAGCAATAAATTTTTTTCTCCCTTATTCTATACTTAAGACCCTGAAATAGTTTATTTTAATAATATTTCTGCTCATGAGAGAGTGCTAAATAAAAATGATGCAAACATTTGGTTTCATATGGATATTTTAAAGCACTGTAGGAAGAGTCAATATAAAAATTGATTTTCAAATCAGTAGTCTTGTCATTTGTAAATCTGACTTTGATGAATTCATCTGTCAGAGATGTGATTTCTTTTGGACACTAATTGTTCAAACTATTCTAAAATCTATTTCTTTGATTTTCCCATTATTTATTCAAAGAGTAGAATATTATTTTTAGCATTTCAATGAGTAGCATGAGTATTAGCATATTAGTCTATTAGTTTGCAGAATATTTAGATAAATTTTAAAAAAAGCCAGATAGTCTTCAGTGGCTTAATTATGTAAATGCACCTATAATTCTTACATCTAACCATGTTTGCAAATGCAGGATTGCATATTTGTTTTATTTCTCTGGATTTATTTAATTCTGTAATTTTTATTTAAGTCTGGCATTTCTGTTTGTTGGCTGTGCAGCTGGTATGATTTATTTGAATCCTCTCAATTGCAATTGCTTTATGTGGGCCGCTCTGCCTTTCTTGACTGATGGTGAGAATGGTAGGATCTATATGACCACCATAGCAGTGGCAGATTGGTTTAGTAGTTTTATACACTTTACTTTTCATTACCTGTTGATTGACTCATTGAAAAGCTGCTCATGTAGAAAGAGAACTATTGAGTTTGTCTTAACTTCTTATATTGTGTTGTATAAATATAAATTTTGAGTTACAAAGCTATTTCTGTGGGGCTTTTATTTAAAACAAGGCTAATTCATTGCTGCTGATAGTGGGAAGGATATAATATGTGTCCATTCACCAGGAACATCTAAGTGTTTGAAGAGTTACCATGTTCCTTGCTTCCTCTTACATGCAGCCCCCTTGGAGTCCTCCTGGGAACTAGGGGCAGTAATCTCTAACACCATTATAGATTACCATTCATCTGTGTACTCACTATGCAGTGTCAAGTCTCTAAGGTTCTTAGCTACTCATCTTGTAAACCTCCACTTAATGGGAATGCATGGTGCATGTCACTAGTTCTGAATCACAGGGATATGCTCTAGTGTTTGGTTTATTTAACAGTTGTCAAGTTTTAACATGAAAAACTGGTTTAAAAGACTATATATATCAAGCACTAACAATGAGTTAGCAAAAAATAGTGAAAAAACTCAATCTAAAGACATCATAAAATGATTTATTGAAACTGTATAAGTCTGTGAATAGGAAGACAGTCTAAATCACTTAATTTTCAAATGCAAATATAATATTTTAATTCCCAGCACACAGAAAAGGCTTCAAAGCAACTGTTACCATGGTTTTACAAAGAAAAGTCTTCTATTTCTACCTCAGTGAATGGATAAAAATCATTTAAAATTATCTCAGCACCTTTTATATAGAAGTGAATTTAGTCTGATTTTAGTATAGTTTATTTTCCTGGTGGTTAACCAGTAAAGTATTTTTCAAGACTAACTTTCTGTATATCTCATTATATCACTTTATCTTGATTAATCTCTTTGTTGACTAACAGTAAACCTTCATCTATGCCTCATTAAATGATCAAATAGTAAATGGATGCAATAAGAATTTTTAATGTGCTTAAATATTTTGTGAAGAGTTAGCTAGGAACTGCTAGAGGTATTAGCCCAATGCCAAGAAGTTCAGATTTTTGTTGTTGTTTGTCTATTCATTTACTTAGTAAATAAATGTTCATCAGATGCCTACTCTATCTACTATGTACGAGGCACTCGGCCAGTTGGTGAAAATATTAGATGATGGAGATAAACATGGTTAGTGATAACACACATAATTCATAAACCACTGGAAGAGAAAAACAAGTAGATAATTTCAACTCAGGCATTGGTATTTGGCAGGATCCTGAGATAAATATTACTCGCCCAAGTTTGGATGGAAGACAAACGCTCTGGCAGATGGAGTTCAAAATGTTAGCTCTGTTTGTACTGATAAAGATTCTGGAGAAAAGATTTTAGCTGGCCTAACCAAGGAGACTTAGTTGGAAGACTTCGAGTCAGCAGGAGCTAGGGTCACTTTCCAGAACGTCAGCCTCCATCATGACGTGGAAGAGCAGAGAATGCAGACACTTTTGGTCTGGTGTATCATGGACATGAGTGAAGGCTAAAAGTGGAGATTTGAAAGATTAGGAATTTTATGGAAATCAAAGTAATTTTGATTGGCTAGTAGTCAAAGACAGTTGTCTGGAGAAAAATAGGAAGCATATGATTCAGGTCATGTTAAACAACTTTCATTTTATCCTAAGAGCAGCGTGGAACCATTGAGCGATTTTGACAGTTGACATGGTCAGATGACTTTTTATTTATTTTTATTTTTTGAAAGACGTTCTGGAAAGTGACCCTAGTTCCTGCTGACTCGAAGTCTTCCAACTAAGTCCCCTTGGATAGGCCAGCTAAAATCTTTTATTTATGCATAAAGAACTGGGGTGTAGGCCAGAAGGGGTTGAGAGGATTCACCAGAGACAGAGCAGGGAACAGAACGGGCAGATTGACTGAAATATACTGCTGAGGGGAGCAGCTGGTGAGGCAGGAGAGGTCTACTGTGCCATGTGGGTAGCTCCCTACCTGGCCTGAGGATCGAACTAGTGCTGCAGAGGCTGAAGATTGCTTCATAGTGCTGTGCTTAACCCCTTGCGCCACCAAGGAGACCTGCTCATATTACTTTTTAAATGTCGTCTAGAAAGTGTGCAAGGTGGGTCTGAAAGGGTCAAACAGAATGAGGTACCTACTCAACAGGTCGTTTTCATTATGGATGTTAGTGGGGATACTGCTTGGGCGGGAATCATACGTGTTTGAGTGGATAGGCTGGACAACATTACCACTTCTTTCCAGGCCCTTAGTCATTTCACTGCTCATTAACACCTCCACCAAGAGGGTGGACAAAGGAGTTGAATCAGATCTTTTAATGTTCTTTCAGAACAGCTATCCTGAAGAATGCTTAATAATTTTTTTTAATTGCAATTAATAGTGTCAGTGTGGTTTGGGATTAACTGAAAATTTCCTTGATTCATCTTGTCTCAGGATCTCATTAACATGTATGATTGAGTCGGGAATGATTTTTAATTATTTAGTTGACCCTTTTAATTACCTCATGTTGCCTGTGATAGTTGTAAGCTTTCTGCAATTTTTAAATTTTATCACATCAAAAGAGTCACAGCTTCAGTAAGATGGTCCTACTGAAAACAACAGCAAAGCTGTTCTTAAGTTTTGTGAAGTTCATTTCAGCATTAGATGAAAAGCTAAATCATTTTGTGGATCATGCTATTCCTCAAAGAATGATCTCTCCCTCATTTTGTAAACTGTGTTGAATTGGATTACTTTTGTTTTGAAGACCAAGAGTAGACCTAGCCCATTGCCTTAAAGCCTACTCTTTATATATTATCTAATCCTTCACCTGACTTTAGAAGCTATTGTGTCTGCAAAGTTAAATCCTCTTTTATTTTTCCATGTTTATTACTTGTCTGGTTTCATATTTTACCTCTTTTTGAGATGGGTACTTAAGCACAATTTTCAAAAAACTTCTTATTTGTTTGTTTGTTTGTTTGTTTGTTCATGCATACAAGAACTGGGGTGTAGGTCAGATATGTGGAGTGGGGAGTGAGAGGATTCACCAGCAACAGAATGGGGAGCAGAACAGGTAGATCCACTGAAATACACTGCTGAGGGGAGCAGCGGGGAGGCAGGAGAGGTCTGCTGCGCCCATGTGGGTAGCTCCCTGGCCAGGGATCAAACTCATACTGCAGTGGCTGTTGATAGCTTCACAATGCCGAGACTTTAACCGCCATGCCACCAGAGAGGCCCACAAATTTTGTTTTCATTGATACAGCACTGTAGTTGTATCGTTAATAGTCACGGATGATAGTTCTGTGATCACTCATTCATTCATTCTACTAACATTTAATGAGCACTCAATATTGTACAGGGTGGTTTACTGCCCTGTGAACCCAAAGGTGAGACTATATTTCAGCGATGGTGGTAGATCTAGCTGCTCATGATAAATATGAAGAGATAGCTGCCATCACACGATAGAGACAGGAGTAACTAATATTCCCTTTATTATCAAGGAAGAAAACTTTGGATAAAGATTTAAAGAATACAAAAAAGTGTGTTAAGCCACAAAAAGTAAGGATGATCATGCAGAAGTATTAATACTTGCTAAAAAGCAATAACATCAAGATATCCAGAAATAAAGGTATTAGAACAGCCCTGTTGTCTTATTTTTCTTTGTTTTATCAAGGTTCATTTTATTTATTTTTTTAAAGATTTGTTTTATTTATGTATATAAGAACTGGGGTCTAGGCTAGAGGTACATATTTACATATTTGTGTGTGAGAGAGTGTGTGTGTGTGTGAGAGAGGATTCACCAGAGATAGCATGGGGAGCAGAACAGGTGGATCTACTGAAACACACTGCTGAAGGGAGCAGCCAGTGAGACTGAAGAGATCTCTGCAACATGTGGGTCAGTTCCCTGGCTGGGGATCGAACTCATGCCACAGTAGCTGGTGCTAGCCCTGAGGCTTTAACCCCTGCACCACCAGGGAGGCTCTCAAGGATCATTTTAAATTTTAGAGTATATACTATACATGTACATCCTAGAGCTGTCAATTATCTTTGATGACCGGATGCCAAAATCCCTTCACTTTATAGTGTGGAGCCTGAAGCCCAGGGGAGGGAAGGACTTGTCATATTCTTAGTGACCCTGTGATGAATCTAAGTAGTATTTTTATATTCTTATTTTCTGTTTTGCATTTGTGGATCTGTAGGAATAGTTCTGAAGTTTTAGCTTAAACTCTGGTGAGGACAGGGGTGTTATCAGGGAGGTTGTCAGCTCCAGTTTTGTGGGGATATTCGGTATCATCCTTAATCAGAACCCTTCACTCCACAGTGTATTTATCTCCGAATATGACATTGAGCTCAGGCGTATTATTTAGAGTTTATAGAGAAGTGTGTATAGACTATGGTTTTCAGTCCCACAGCTCAAAGTAAAAGCTCTTTAGAAGAGTGGTGATCTTTTCAAATTTTCTAGTGTGGGCAAAAAAAAATGTCCTGAAGGAAATAAAGTTACAGTGTGTGAGAGGTTTGGAGCAGGAGATTCAGGCCCCAGAAGATTTCTTTTTTTTTTTCAATTTTTTTCAAATTTTTCTTTAAAGACTTCAGGCCAGAGGCATGGGAGGGTAAGAGAATCCACCAGAGACAGAGCAGGGAGGAGAACAGGCAGAAGAACCAAAATACACTGCTGAGGAGAGCAGCGGGCGAGACAGGAAGGTCTGCTGCGCCATGTGGGTATCTCCCTCGCCGGCCAGGAATCAGTCCGGCACTGCAGAGACTGCGGACAGCCTCACAGAGCTGTGCTCAACCCGCTGCGCCACCGGGGAGGCCCACCCCAGTAGATTTCTAATGAATAAAGGCAGACAGTGAAGAAACATTTACACTCGCCCTCCAGATGAGCAAGGGGATTAGCAGAGGAATCTGTTCTCTCCAGAAGCTTTACATTTTCACAGCTACTGGTTCAGCAGTTGCTGGCACAGGGATTATATTGAGTATCTGCAATGCAATTGCCTTACTTCTTGGAATTTATAAACATATACAATTCCGCCATATTATATTATAGAGGGATCTAAGGAGATGTATTTCTGGGTTATTTTTATCTGTCTAGGTAATATGTAACTCATGTTCAACAAATCCCATGTCATACACGCACACACACGTACACACACACACAAATTATGTTCAGTAACACAGTTTTCAAAGAAAAATTAGGTCATTTCTAAGGTAATAAAGTTTGCAAATGAAAGTGTTTGTATTTAAGTTCAATTTTAAAACTATTTTCAGGATTTGTTATTTCTATTTCTGAAACTTGTTAGAAATAATTGCTAGCGGGCCTCCCCGGTGGTGCAGCGGTTGAGCGCTGGGTTGCGAAGCTGCCCGCAGCCTCTGCAGTGCTGGTTCGATCCCCGGCACTGGGGAGGGTCCCACATGGCGCGCAGACCTCTCCTGCTGCCCGCTGCTCCCCTCAGCAGTGTACCTCGGTCCTTCTGCCTGCTCTGCTCCCCGCTCTGGCTCTGGTGAATTCTCTCACCCTCCCGCGCTTCTGACTGTACCCAGTGCTTGTATAAACAAACAAACAAACAAACAAACAAACAAATAAATAAATAAATCTTTAAAAAAGAAATAATTGCTAGCATAAATTTAGCACTCATCAATAATTTTGCATCTTAATTCAAATGAAATGATTTTTGAGCAAAGGAGCTACATTCCTATTGACCTGGATTTTTCTATTTTTCTTAAAAATATTTCCAGCACAAGAAGATTGAAAACAAAAATTCTAGTTTTTCTGGTAGCTGTATCAGCTACAAATCTAAAAACAATTTGCTTTTGAAATAAATTTTAGAGCTGAGGTAGGGGTTCTTTGAATGAAATGATGAATACTAACGTGCATGCAGAGAATCGTAACATGGATGGAAGGGGAGCATGAATAGTAGCACCTTGGGAGAATTTAGGTCAATTACACTGCACGTGATTCTCATCTGACTGGAAATATTTTTCAAGTAGACAACGGAGAACAATGTACTCAGCTGCAGGCCCAGCAGTGTGACAGCATTTGTCATGCCAAGGAAATAACTGTTTCCCCTCCCAAAGGCAAGAGAACTCATAACTGACTTTCACAAGATATAATTTTTCTATTTGTTTCTCATGCTGAAACCAAAAAGTGACACATTATGTAAATCGCAGCATTCTCCGCTGTAGATTTCAACACCATGAGTCCTGCTTTCATTTTTCTGGAAAAATACATGAAATATTACTTTCAAAAACTTAAAAATAGAATCAATTGGCGACTCCAAGACTGCTCTTTTTCCTGATTCATTTCATTTCTGCATACTTTGTATTTCTAGTTTGGTTCTCTTGATAGCTCCTTCTTGTTTTCTTTCTCAAGGTGGGGGTGAGGTGGGTATAATGGAACTGCAGGGAAGAATAAAGAGGTCAGAGGGTACAGATTTGGGAGAGGAGCTGAGGGATGGCTGTCTTTAGGAATGTGCTTGCTTCTTGTTTATGTAGGGAAGAGATGTAAGGATTGTTCACTCTATATTTAAGCATACCAAGCACCTGCTTTACTTCCTTATTTGATTCCAGCTTTAAAAATAAATATGTAAAAGACAAGCTTATCTGATTTCAATGAGTAGTAACCTAAAGGCAAGTCCAGGCTCCTCTCAGTGACCCTGTGTTTTTATAGCAGATAACAAAAAAACTTTTGTCAACAATGCCTCCTAGCACCAGCTTCGCAGGAGCCTGGCCTTTGTGATGACCAGCCCAGGCTGGACTTTTGATCCACATTGCTAAGATATTAGGGCCATAGACAATCTAAATGTGTCTATATTATAAGATTGGTCTGATGAAAAGTTCCTGAAGGTGATTGTTGCTGCAGACAAACAAGATTTTTCTAGCAAATGAGTCCTTTCTGGTGTCCATGTACTTTGCTTGCATACCTGAGACTATTTATTGTGTGTGCAATTTCCCTGAATCCCCTAGGAGTGTTCTGTGCTGGCCCATGGCACGATGGGAGTTCAGGTGCTGGATTACATCTTTGTGTTGCAACCTGTTCTCTTCAACCTGGGTAAACATGGGCTGTGAGTATCAAGTGATGTTGAGGCTGAGTGCAGTGGATCTCACATTCAGAAGATTCGTTCTTCCCACAGCTTGCCAACTTGAAAAGAAGGGATGACTTGGGGAACATAAAATCTTGCATTTCTTCTAGTGGCTGTTCCTGCCTTTTATTGTGACCTTTTATTTCAGCACAAGAAGTCTGCTGTGGCTTTGAAGATAAGGCTATTTTGGATGCGCTTCTTTTTCCTTTTTTCACTGATGATGGTATTAAGCTCCACAACCCTGTAGATGACCCTTTAAGTCTAATTTGAATAAAGAAAGAAACAAGCTTAGAAGGAATTTGTTTTCTCTTTGAAAGAGGAAAAGAACCATGTCCAACTCCTTTTGTATATATTCTTTATAGCTCCCTACTTACTAAACATTCATCAGTGGATAGATGTGTATAAACACACACACATGCCCAAGCAGAGAATTTTATTATCATGCCTGTTGTTCTTGTTGGCTAGTATCTACCTTCATTTTTTCCCCTGCTTTCTTTCTTTCCCCCTTTTCCATGGAAGTAGCTCTGAAAACTATAGAGCATTCGGCAGCCAAGTGGCTCATGCGTTGCCTGCAACCAGAATGTGACCTTCAACCTTCGGTTTCCTTCTCTGTTATAAAGGACAAGACTGGTGTGTTTTTGTTCGAGTCAAAAAAGCAGCTTTCCGGTGAAAATAAACTTGTTTATTGAGAAGTGGTAACGTGCATGGGCAAATTTGTTTTCGTTCCAGAAAATTTGCCAACTATTTTTTGGTAGGAAAAGTTTTCTTTGATGAAAAAGAAAAAAAAGAGAAAGGAAGGACACAGTGGAATATTTCAGTATCATGTGTTTAAAGAACAATAATATCTGAAAGTTATGGTGGAATTAGCCTTGAAAATAAAAGTAATTTAATAGCTTTATTTTTCATGTTTAAATATTACTCATCTTCAAAATGCTATTGTATATGGTAAATTTATTATAATTGATGAGCCAATATTAATATATTATCATTGACTGAAGTCTATAGTTTATTTTAGGTTTGTGTTTTGGATTATATGTGCTTGTCGAAAGATAATGACACTTATCTACTGTTATAGTATAACGTAGAATAGTGTCACACAACCAAATCACACTTCACCTATTTATCTCTCCTTCCATTTCCCCCTCTGCCTCTGACCTTTGGCAACCACTGTTCCTATTTTAGTCTCTACAGTTTTGTCATTTCCAGAATGTCATAAAGGTGAAATCATATAGTATATAGGTTTTTCAGATTGGCTTCTTTTAACTTAGAGATGTACATTTAAGTCAAAAGACTCTCCTTGTCTTTCCGTGGTTTGGTAGCTTTTTACTTTTTCTTGTTGTATAATATTCCACGGACTCTTTGCACCACAATTTATTTATCTATTTACCTACTGAGGGACATCTCAGTTGCTTTCAAGCTTGTACAACTATGAAACTGCCATCAACATTTGAGTGCAGATTTTTGTATGGACATGTTTTCAACTATTTTGGGTAAATACTAAGTAAGGTGATTGCTTAATCTTATGGTTAGAGTATGTTTCTTTTGTAAAAACTGCTAAATTGTGTTCCAAAGTGCAGTATAACTGTATTCCTACCAGCAAGGAATATTTCCTTGAAGATTTCTTCTTAAATAAAGCCTGAGACTTGTACTTCTTTCATCTGTACTTCTCTGTTAATTAAATAGGAATCCTACTGACATGGTAAGGTTAAGGGGGAAGAGAAGCACTTATACTCCCTTGTCTTACTCTTTTAGTGAACTATGCCTTGGGCTATCATCTTTACAAGTGTCTCTCAGTTTCCATGACCAAATACCACCCCTCCCCCCCCAGGTGACACTGGAGGACTCGCTAGAGTTGGATATTTCACTTCTATCAAGTCTTTTGGACATTAGTATTATAATTCTCCCTGGAGGGCAGATCTTGATAAGAATACAATGCTCTGGGTGAATTTCAAAAGGGCTGTGTCTCACCCCACCCTCCAATGCAAGCACAAAGGGGAATTTTCTCTGATCTCTGTGAGAACCTAGTAGGGAATGCAAAGTGCAGAGGCCTCTCTGGGACTGTGTTACCCTGGAATTTTAACCTCTCAAACTAGTCCACACTGAGCTTCCAGCAATTCATCAACTGTGGTTCATATTTTCCTACACCAGCACTGGTTCTAGAAAAAGCTTTCTGTTTCTGTAAGCTTCAGTTTTCTGTATCTGTTTGTCAATCTCCAGTTTGTGGGTAAAAGTTTATCCTGGACCTCAGATCTTAGATGGAGCTAAGATGAGTTGTTTATTTTCAGTTTTTCAACTTACTATTCGTTGTTAGGCCAGAGTAATGACTTCTAAGCTCCTTGCATGTCAGACAGATGCTGGGAGTCTGTCGTGGTGATGGAGGACAAGAATAGAAAGACTGGAAAGGAGGTGCCCCAAGACCAGAACCTGACTCACAAGGAGGTGGGGGTCAAGGGGAATAACATGACCATTACCCCAGCTGTAGAGGTCGGACCCTTAGGCGCCAGGGCCTTATCACAAGGCATGAGACCCCAGAGGATCAGATGCTACAGGGAGTGGAGCACATGGCTGAGGGTAAAGATATGAAGGTTGGTGCCACCCTGGAATCTGGTCCCTTGCTGGTTTTGCCTAGTTATCCCAAATCAGCAACAAACGGGCCACTCCATGGAGGAGTGACCTCTCTAAAGAGAAAAGGACTGATCAGTGCAGTCTCTGCACAGGCTGGGGCAGCCCTCCCACTGCCCACCTGTGACTATGCAGGTGCTTCTTCTCACCAACTCTCTCCCTCTGCAGGGCAGCAGCCTTCTGCCTGCCCGTGACCTGTACCTGCCGGGACTTCTTGTCACTGACCTTCCTCAGAGGAGGCCGCTCTCTCTCCTTAAGACCGGCCGCCTGCAACATGCAGGCCTTGCTCAGCAAACCTGTACCTTTTCCTTTCCCTAATACACCTGCTCTTTAAATATAACTAATGTCTCTGTCTGGTGGAGAAACGCACCTGGGAACTCCCCACGTGCCACTGAAGCGGGAGCGCTGGGGAAACCTTTTGCAGAGTGAACCCCAGGACCCCACACTCTACAAAACCCCATCAATGGTATTTTGATTTTTGTTGAATGGACATTCTTCCTTTAAAAGTAGTCTGACGGTGATGTTTCCAAGCATTTTGGAAATTCATACACAGCAGGAAGTTTCCAGTAAAGGGGTTTGAGTGACCCTCATGAGAGGCAACCAGATGACAGTGACTGCAGCTGATAGTTCATCAACTTGAAATGGGTTTTGTGGTGTTAGTTTCATTGAAAGAATGCTTGGGTTTAAAACATGGAGTCCATGACCTGCAGGCACGATCTACCCGGATATTGTGAGAGTAGTTTATTTTATATTTGTTTTTAATGTTTCATTTCAACACCTGGCAAAGTCTCTGTTTTCAGTTCATACTTCGTGAATTGATTATGTAGAATGATATGTTTTTTCTTTAATCTGATATTCCCACCCTACACCGAAACTATCTGGTACTTTGACAGCAATTAAATGGAGGATTTTTAAAAACTGGAGTTCTAGGCAAATTGAGTATGTATTCAGATACGAATGACCTTCTCCCTTCCCAGCCTGTAAAATTCAGCTTTAGGATGAAGACAAACAATCTTGGTCGTTTGTAGGGAGCAGGGAAATGGCTCAAAGGGGCTTTTTTGTCCAGAGTGAAGACTATAAAGGCATCAGTAAGAGAGTAAACTGTGACTTTGTAGGATGAAACCAGAAAGCTTTCTTTAGCGTAAGTCATGCCCCCTTTTCGAAACCCTAGTACTCTGGGGAAGGAGATAACACCAATGCAGGCAGGTAAGGGCCCAATTCATTTTAAGATATGATCTGGATCCCAACTTAATGGACTGCTCACATATACTCAAGGTGGCCAGAGGCAAATGTTCTCCAGAGACCTTTAGTGGTCTGTGGAAACTTGTCTTTCTGGTTAGGAGGGAAAAAAAGCTCAACATCTTTTAATTTTGGCCATTAAAAAAAAAGATTTATTTATTTATGCATACAAGAGCTGGGGTCTAGGACAGAGGTGTGTGGCCTACATGGGAGCGGGAGAGGATTCACCAGAGACAGAGAGGTGAGCAGAACAGGTAGATTGACTGAAATACACTGCTGCGGGGAGCAGCAGGTGAGACAGGTGAGGTCTGCTGAGCCATGTGGGTTAGCTCCCTGGCCTGGAATTGAACTTGTGCTGCAGTAGCTGTGGAATGCTTCATAGTGCTGAGACTTAACCCCTTGCATCACCAGGGAGGCCCAATTTTTACATGTTTAGAAACAGGGTCTGAAAGGGACTTTCTGGTTTTCAATGGCAATGGCACAGAAAGTACATTTCAAATACAACTGCTGTTTACACACCTGTAATCTGATGCTGCAATCGTCATTGCCTCTGAGTGAAGAGGTTTCCTACACTTCATGTCCTTTGCTTGTTCAAGTGGCTACCATTTGAAAAGTACTTTGAAGATGAATCACATTCAGGTATTTCATGTGGTCCAGCTAATATTTTGCAGAAAAAAGATTGCACAATGTTCTTGCATTTATAATCAATGACATGCCAGGAACTCCAGTTGCATTAATGTTGTGGGAGGCACCAAAAAATTAGGTAGTTTTGACATTTTTATCTTTTGGTTCCAGATAAATGCAGAGCAAATAAATTGCTTCAGTTTTGCAAAGAATTAATAAAGTAGTGGCCTCCACTTCTTTAAATTTCAGAAATCTGGAAAATTTGTTTACCATGTTGTAAAAATTTTATTTTTGGATTTTATTACTCCACATTTATTAAGAGGATACTATTTGGTGTTAATTGTGGTTCTCATGTGGCTTTTCGGGAAAAGAAACTAACATGTAGACTTGGCTTTGGGTTGGTAGTTACTGTAAGTGTTACATTGCTTCCTGGATTTTTCTGGTTTCCTAAGGATGAGGCAGAACTTAAAATCTGTATACATTTTTTTTTTTTTTTGCTGTGACTTCCTGGGTAAAACCCCTAACTGAATTTCCCTTTTCTTCCCTACCTCTCTTATCTTAACTAAGCCATTTGAAACAGTGTTTGAAGCCACCTGGGTGAGTTAATCAGTCATGCTTGGTCTCTTCTATTATAATTACCAAACTTCAATGTGGCTTTTTCTCTTATCAATCTGTCTGATGCTTGTTTGATTATTTGTCAGCCTAGAAGAACCCAGAGAGGAATGAGCTGACTTCCTCTGTGTCCTGACAAAAGCATTTAGTTTTAAATGTATCTTTTATAATATTTCATATCAATATTTTCATAGAGGAAAAGATGAAAATCAGAGAAGATTATTTGTTCAAGGATGTAATGAAACCTTGGCTAAATGACAAATTTGGGTCATGAGCTGGGTATGAGTGACCTGTCTCGTTATTCAAGTCTGTTTTTACTGCACCAGATTATATTCCTCTATGGGATTCTGTCGTCAAAACTGAGTTCTTGCCTTGTAGATATTGACCCTACTCCAGCACCATAGATAGCTTTGTATTTTATACTATCTTAGACGCTTTCTCTGTCTTTCTCATTCCTTGAGCTCATGACCTGACCTTCCTCTCTATGTGAAGACCAGTTGTTAGGGGGAACAGATATCCTGGGCAAACTCCACACAGGTTTTGTAGACCCCACCCCATTCCAGACCAAAGCCATCAAGACACTGGGAACTACAAATCCCATCATCACAGAAGGGAGGGTTGCTGGGACCTGAGGGTGGAATTTAGCAGCCAGGTTTGATATAAAACCAAACACGTGGGTGTTGGGGGTCCTCTCGGCGCTTGGCTTGATTCTTGGGTTTTTGCCAGCTCTCAGCATGCCCTTGGGATTCCAGCTCAGAGGAACTCATAGGAGCATTCACCAACTTATCTCCCTCTCTTCTCCCTGAGTTACTCATTTCTTCATTTCCCCTTCTTTTGTAAATTAACCCTTTATTAACCTTTGTGTGTGGGCCTGTAATTGAGTCTTAAGTCTCTTTAAGTGCACAGGTGAGGCCCCACAGTCAGGCAACCCATTTCATATCGGGGTTGCCCTGTAACACTAGCATTATACTGAGAGACTCTATTATCTAGGTGGAGGATACTGTCTTCCAGCTGTTGGGAGTCCATTGCCTTGTTTTACTTGAGTGATGTTTATCCACGCTTCTCTTTAGCAGCCTAGCTCCTTGATCATCTGGTTGACAGTAGAGAGTTGTTTGACTTTTGAAATAGTTAATCCTGTGATTTTACTCTCTTGCAAGTCATGGAACATTAGTCTTTAACTTTCCAACCTTCTCATCTCTCCACTTCTATTAGCAGTGCATTAATTCATGCATTTATTTCTGATCTTGACTGCAAAGATATCCTTTAGCTCCCCTCCAATATATCTGCCTTCCTCTCATCCACCTTCTACTCACTGCCTTGCTATAAATACAAAACTAATCAACATTCTCCCCTGCTTCAAACTCTTTAGTGAATCTTCATTGACTTCAAGATCTGGAATGTGGCAATGATGAAGGAAAGAATAGAAAATCCAAGGGAAGCATCACAAGACTAAAGCCTGAGTCACACAAGGAGATGGGCGCAGGGGATTAGCATAGCCATGACCCAGCTCTAGAAACCAAGATCCTTAGGCACCAATGCCTAGATTACAAAGCATAAGGTCCAAGCAGGTATCAGATGCTGTAGGGCATGTCCAAAGTAGACCCAAAGGTAAAGATATGGAGATTGAGCCCATTGTAGAATCTCCAGTCCCTTTCAGATTCTTCATAGTTGTCCAAAATCAGCAACAAACTGACAGCTCAGGAAGATGACCCCCTCCCTACCAACAGAAGATGATAAAACCTAATGCTCTCCCCACCCTAGGACAGTCTTCCTGCCCACTTCTGTCTATGCACGTGGCCTTTACTCTTCTGTCCCCTTTCCTAATAAACCTGCTCTTTTAAATATAACTAACTTCTCTGTCTTGTGGAGAATCTTGCCTGGGAAACTGGCCGCGTGCCACTGACAGGGGAGCTCTGGTGAAGAAAGCTTTCCCAAGAGTGAACTCAAGGATCCCACTCTCTAAACCCATCGACTCCACAACTGCTTCACCAGCATCGTCCTTTATGCTCATTTCTTCATTTTCTCTTTTCTCCTTAGATATCCTGTGCCCAGCATACATATACACACAGGCTTTTACATGACTCTTGTGACATGTTTGGATTCTGCAAAACTCCACAAAAGGCAGCAAAACATATGTCTTTATGTCTACATTGCCTTTTTCTACCACAGGATTTATGCATCCTTACAGTCAGCAGAAATCTTAACTCTGATCATCACACTGGATAAAGTAAAGGATCAGAGAGTAGATTGATGATCACTGATCATTAGCTCTCTGTCTTGCTTTCCTCTCTTCCTGTTCTAATTTGGTTTGGTTGGTTTGGTTTGGTTGTCTTGTCCAGCCCTCCTATCTTTCAATATCACACAATTTTCACACTTTATTGTAAAAATTCTTTCATCTGTGTTTCTAACCAGGCAATCTGTTATACAAGCAGAAAATGAAGTATTTTCTCTGAGTCCTTTCGCATCTTGCAGAATTTCTGGAACACAGGTATAAAGTAGGGGCTCACATATGGATTTGCTCAGTCAAAATGAAAATTAATTGAGTTCCTTGAGTGCAGTGCCTTGCAATCTATGCCTCTGATATCTGCCTTAGCACTTAGCTTAGGCAACACAGCATTTTTGCTCAATAAGTGGTGTGGGTATAGCCGTAGGGTGGAGGAAAAATAATGGAAAGCTGCTGAGAGACCCGGGGCTCTAGTAATGGATCAAATTCATCTCTTCGATGTATTAAATCTTCATTTGTCAGCTTCCTTGAAAGCTGGGTGATTCAATTCTGGACTCTTTAAAGCTGCATGCTGGGCTTCCCCAGTGGCACAGAGGTTGAGCGCTGGGTTGAGCAGCTGCCCGCAGCCTCTGCAGTGCCGGTTCAATTCCCGGCTGTCGAGTGAGGGTCCCACTTGGTGTGCAGACCTCTCCTGCCGCCCGCTGCTCCCCTCAGCAGTGTATTTCGTCAGTCTGCCTGTTCTGTTCCCCGCTCTGGCTCTGGTGAATTCTCTCACCCTCCTGCTCCTCTGACTGTACCCAGTGCTTATATAAATAAATAAATAAATCTTTAAAGATGCATGCTGTTTTTTTGCAAGGTGGTTTCCTTACTAGGTTTATTTTATTTTATTTATTATTTTTTTTTTTTGGTGAGCTTTCCTGGTAGAGAATATATTTCCTCCATTTCCATTTCTTCTATGCGTATATAAATATATTTTGAAATATATATATTTGTTTTAGCCCAGATAATTGGGTAATTCTTTATATTTTCTCACTAAAATAGTATGAAATAGCTCTAACTATGTACACTAGAATGCATAGTTTGTTTTATTATTATATTTATATTAGAGAATAAGAAATGCAGTCATGTCATTACTTTTACCAGTCTTCATCACCCCTCCCACCTGCACTTAAATATGCCTTTTGCCCTCATAACATATGGCTGTGATTAAAATTGCACTACATTATTTAAGAATATAGTATAAAATCGAAGTGACTAATTAAAGATTAATAATTAAAATCAGAGGAATTTTCTTTTGTACCATTTGGTTAAGTGGAATCAGTTGAAGATTTCTGTGTATAATTTAACTGGTAGATGGCTCCTGTCTCATATAATTTGTACTTCACTAGCTCAAAATATTTTATTTGAATGAGAAATAATTTAGAATTGGACAGTCGAGTTATTCAACTTAATTATTTGCTTTTAGCTTATAAAAAAGTTAATGCTTTACAGAGTTACACACATTTTTAGATATAAGCTTTCAAATAAAAATATGAGATTAAAAATGATGAGACAAATCAGGACAAAAGTAATTTCATTTAGAAAAACAAAGTGGCACTGTGGAGAAATTCTTTTTTTTAAAGATTTATTTATTTATGCATACAAGAACCGGGGTACAGGCCAGAGGTGTGGGGGATAAGAGGATTCACCAGAGACAGAGTGGGGAACAGAACAGGCAGACTGACTGAAATACACTGCTGAGGGGAGCAGCGGGCTAGTCAGGTGAGGTCTGCTGCACCATGTGGGTAGCTCCCTGGCCCGGGGATCAAACTCATGCTGCAGTGGCTGCAGATAGCTTCATAGTGCTGAGACTTAACCCCTTGCACCACCAGGAAGGACCCCATCCATTCTAGTTTTGTGGCACCTCTTTGGCATGGTCCCATTGGTGTGCTGGTAAATGTTGACAACCAGTCCTTGGGTAAGGTGGTGGTGATGGTAAGGTGGCGGAGGGGCATAGTTACACCATTTGCCCATTTTAATAGTATATTTCCAAAGAGGCTGATTTTAAGGTCACTGAAGGTAGAGTTGAAAGAAATGTGCTCATCCGCCTCCCTATCGATCACAGCAGCAGCGCCAGCACACTCCTGCATGGCCCATCAAGTTCTCCAGAAATCCTGGCTTTATCCCAAAGAGGATCTGGACTTTCAGGAATGGATCCTTTACTTATCACACTGGTGGGGGCAAGAGCCATTGTTAGGTTGTTGTTTTTTTTTTTTTTTTTTTTAAAGATTTATTTATTTATTTATACAAGCACTGGGTACAGTCAGAAGTGCGTGAGGGTGAGAGAACTCACCAGAGCCAGAGCGGGGAGCAGAACAGGCAGACGGATGAAATACACTGCTGAGGGGAGCAGCGGGCGAGAGAGGAGAGGTCTGTCGTGCCATGTGAGACCCTCCCCAGCAGCCGGGGATCGAACCAACGCTGCTGCAGAGGCTGCAGGCAGCTTCGCGTCCCAGCACTCCACCACTGCGCCACCAGGGGAGGCCCATTGTTATGTTTTCTTTACTAAACCATTTTGTTGCTGTCAAGTTGCAGTAATTTGGGTTTTTTCTCCAAATCATTGTTTGGAGTGAAGTTATTCCTCATCATTGGTTCAGAGCAAAGCCAAATGGCTTAACCATAAATCAAACCGAGGATCCTGAAAATGACCTCTGCCTCAAAAAGTTTTACTTAACCTCTGGATGGATCAAGGTATGTGGTAGCAAACATTATATTTGAGCTTTTACTTTGTGCCAGATGCAGTTTTTATTGTTTTATATTTTTTAGCTTGCTTCAGTCCTATCAAAATCCTGTGAGTTGGGTGGCTTATCATTACTACTATTATTATTATTATTGTTATACCCTTTCCTTCAAGGTTAGAGCCACTGAGTTGTGCAGTTGGGATTTGAACCCAGGTTGCCTATTTCCATCAGTCTATCATATTCCAGTTTTTGAAAACATTTTCTATTGCTTATTGAATATTTGTTGGATAAAGCAAGGAACACAGGCATTTAAATAAGCTATTCTTAAAATGAACTTAATTTGATTTTGCTTTTTCCCTTAGGAACATCAGGAATAGGTATGGTTTGCAGCCTGTTGGTACAAGAGGAAAAGGTGTCCTCTCTCTTCCTCACCAGCTCTAAAAGCAGGCAGGTCACGTCCCATTTTTGTCTACTCATGGATTATTTCTGTGGCAAAAGTCTTCATACTCTTGCTCCGTGCATTATATCTCCTTAGTGTACATTTTAAGGAAAATGATGGTTTGTTTAATACTCCAAAGGGCATAGAATGTTTTGTCTCTGTAGGAGGTCATTGCTGAGATGCTGTTAGTCCTATTGCTCCCTACTCTGCCTTTTCTCCCTACGCTCCCTACTCTGCCACTAATTTGCTTCAATTCCTCTTTTGTTCAATTATTGCAAGAACTCTCTCTTTGCTATCAGACAGCTGAGGTAAGGTGTTATTCTTATGCTTGTTAAGTGGAGAATGCCTGGAATCCAAATCATTTTGAAGGCCAAAGTAATGGTGGGCTCTGAGGGTCTGTGGGTAACAGTGACAGCAACATCCCTGGACTATAAAAGCTGTCCCACTTGTCCAACTGTAGATACCTAACAGGCTTACTTTTCAAGTTGCCCCTGCTCTCAGAAAATAGAAAAGTATCATTTCTTGAGTAATAGAAGGAAAAAAAGAACCGGTGTCTTCATTCCCTCCAGAGATGGCCACTTGACCCGCTGTCTCTGATTCAATAAATCTCTAGACACCCTTGGATTTTTTTGACTCTTTAGGTGGGACAATAATAGATACCACTTAGTGTGGTGTTTGAAATTACTAGTCATTGTTCTGAGCACATTACAAGACTTTCGTTATACCTCTATTTGTATTATTATTGTCATTGTGTGGATGAGAAAACAGAGGCATAGATAGATGAAGAAATGTACTGAAATTTACATGTCTCTTGTGTTTGACTAGGGTTTGAACAGGAGCAGTCTGGCTGCAGAAACTACATTCCTAGCCAGTGGAGAATGCTGTCTTGTAGAATTTTCTGAGACAATGAAAATGTTCTCTTTGGGTGGTCCAATACCAGAGCCTTAGCCATAAGGGATTGTTGAGCAACTGTAATGTCACTTGTGTAACTCAGCAATGAATTTTTAATTTCAATCCATGTATCAATTAATTTTCTCAATTAAAATAAAATTAATTTTAATTACTTTACATTTAAATTTAAGAATCCACATGTGACTAGAGTCTATGTTACTAGACAGGGCAACTCTCGACTACTCTGCCTCTTTAGAAGTAAAGTGCATAGGCCAGGAAGAAGAGCTAGGGAAATGTATTAATAATTGTACAAATTTCTATCCCTCAGCTCTCACTGCTGCCAGAGTTTATTATGACTTTAAAAAAGGATTTTTAAAACCACTGGGTTAACATCACTTACTCCCTTTTAACATGAAATTATTACTATACAATAAACATCTGCCATGTATCCAGCAGGCATCAAAATTGCGTAGTGTTTATCATGAAGAAAGCAACAACATTATCTTAACTAGGAGTAATGGCTGTTAAGGGAAGCATCAATTAAATTCCTGCCACATACCTACCTCTTCATAAGCATTTGGCTGCTCCTGATGCAGTTAGAAAGTTCTTTCTTCCCAGCCCTTTGTACTCCATATCTTAAAATGGATATAATTTAGGTTTCTGAAAATGCTGTTTCCTGAGCCATTTTCACATCTAGTGCACAAATTATTATTCTCTTAGAATACGTCTCTGTGGAAAATTGTCATGCTACAGCAGAGGTTCCAAAACAGTATATTTATAGGCTTTTCAGCTGCAAAAACCATAGAATTCTGGGAACAGTTTGATGTGGAATAAGATCTCCCTGCCCTTTGATATACATTTATTTCATTCAAGTTTGGATTGGAGATATTTAGAGTGCATGCTGCATTCTTTGGTCAAAGCAGAACCTTGCTATTATTTAAGTCGTATGGCAAGGGGGTTTCTGTTTTCTATGGGAATTATTCACTGCAGGACTGGACTCCATAGTGGAGAAGATAAATCATTGTCTACGTTACTGTGTGATTTCATGGGCTCTGGAAAGGCACTTGTACAAAATGCATTGCACAAAAGAGGCACTCATAGATATCTGTGGAATGGGTGAATGAATTAATGCTTTTGAAATATTCCTAGTTAGAGGTGGCTTACATAGAAGAATTTTTAAATTGTCTTAGAAGAAGTCTTATGCTTATGAGGCAGGGTTTAGTCTAGTTTCTCCTTAATAGTCAGAATCAATTACCCCAGGCTGCATAGTAACTTCATCCTTTGACTATTGATTTAAAACATAAATAATCCATTATGGTCTGGTGGCAGTTTTAATTTTCAATTCAGTGGAATCATTGTTGTATCTCCTGGTTGAAACATCCCTCCCTTTGAAACTAAGAGTTCAAGGTCAACAGAGTATAAAGCACTGAGAAAGAAAGCAAAAATTTTGCTAGTGGATCAATATAAGTAAGTGGCTGTAATAGCAAGTCGTACCTCTCCCATTTCCATCCTGTGAGTATTAGACCTGTGAATCCTGGCGATGAGAGAAAGAAAAAATACCACACATGGGATTCTAATTCAGAGCCTAGATAGTCCCTTGGGGATCCCTGCCCCAGTCCTGCAAGATGCTGCTACCTTCTAGCACTGTACCTGGGTCTTCAGAAAGACATGTCACTGTCCTGTCAAGTCAGCTGCTTCAGGATGTGGGGCACATGGGAAGACCAGTGAATTCTATAAGTGTGGGCTATTACCACACTTTGTTTGCACTTTATATGCAGTGGTGAATGAGTGAATGACTATCATCAACATGCTGACTACTTGCAAATGTTTTGTTTTAATAGTCAACTGTAGTAGTATTTTATTTTATTTTTTTTAAGATTTATTTATTTATGGGGCACAAGCCAGAGGTGTGGGGGGTGAGAGGATTCACCAGAGACAGAGTGGGGAGCAGAACAGGCAGATCAACTGAAATACACTGCTGAGGGGAGCAGCGGGCGAGTCAGGAGAGGTCTGCACCATGTGGGTAGCTCCTTGGCCAGGGATTGAACTCATGCTGCAGAGGCTGCGGATAGTTTCATAGGTTGCGTCTTAACCCCTTGCACCACCAGGGATGCCCTGTAGTAGTACTTTAAAGTTAAATGAAGAATAAGCTCAAATATAAAAGTTTTGGGGAAAAAAAAGATTCTGTTTCTCTAGTAACACTCTCAGTACCATAATCTGTATTAGGGTTCTGTGGAGAAATAGAGACAATAAGATGTATATTTATTTAATAGCAGAAAATTTAGTTTAAGAAATTGACTCATGAGCTTGGGCAGACTTGTGAGTTTAAAATCTTCAGCGTTGGTCAGGCGTGTGGAAATTCAGGAGGGATGATGGTGGGGGTGAAGTTTGAAGGCCGTCTATTGGAAATGTCCTTACTGCTTTGGGAGGATTATCTTTGTTGGGAGGATTGTCTTTGGATTGTTCTATTCTGTCCTGACTGATAAGGCTCAACCACGTAATGGAGGCCATTTGCTTACCCAGAGTTCGTTGATTTGAGTATTAATCTCATAAAATGTGTCTTCCTACTTGATAAATAAAATAACCATTGCAGTAGTATCAATTGAAGCTATCTTGACTTACACAATGCTGCATAAAACTGAGTTTAAACCAGGTATGTTTTTCAGAAAATTGTTACAGTTGAATCATTTTTTTTTTTTAATAGAGGCATGTTTTATTTATTTATTTATTTGTTTGTTTGTTTTTGTTTATACATGCACTGGGTACAGTCAGAAGCGCGGGAGGGTAAGAGAACTCACCAGAGCCAGAGCGGGGAGCAGAGCAGGCAGAAGGACCAAAGTACACTGCTGAGGGGAGCAGCGGGCGGCAGGAGAGGTCTGCGCGCCATGTGGGACCCTCCTCCGGTGGCCGGGGAGCAGCCGGGGATCGAACCGGCGCTGCAGAGGCCGCGGGCAGCTTCGCAACCCAGCGCTCAACCGCTGCGCCACCGGGGAGGCCCCTACAATTGAATCTTATTTATAATCAGCTACTAGTTATTAGCCTGTATATTCCAGATGCTTTCAATGCCTAATCTCTCACATTCAATAGTCTTCCACTGTAAATGGTATCCTCACCTTTAGTCTCGGTCACTGAAACGTCATGGGGTCATTTGGCCTGTGGGTGACAGAGTGAGGATGTTGTCCAGCAAACTCCGGTGCAGACACTAGTGTTTTACTCTGTCCTGCCACATTCTTTTCTTCTGTTCATGACTCGATGATGCGGCATTTGTCAGGATCAATACCTGTTTCTTCTGTTTTGTCTCAGTCTTCAGTACCCACAGAGCAGAGAATTCATGATACATGGTTCTTCCACTCATTTTTCCTTCTAAAACTCCCAGCAAGGGCCTCCCCTAGTGGCGCAGGCAGTGGAGCGCCGCGCTGTGGAGCTGTCCGCAGCCTCTGCAGCACCGGTTCGATTCTGGCCAGCGAGGGTCCCACATGGCACGGCAGACCTCTCCTGTCTCGCCCGCTGCTCCCCTCACCAGTGTATTTCATCAGTCTGCCTGTTCTGTTCTCCGCTCTGTCTCCGGTGAATCCTCTCATCCTCCCGCGCATCTGGCCTATACTCCAGTTCTTGTATAAAATAAATAAATAAATCTTTAAAAAAAAAAACAAAAAACTCCCAGCAAATATATTACTTATGAAGACATAGTTTGCTCTAAAGAGTGGTTAGACAGATAATCACCTCGAGAAGGTGACATTTTCCATTTCAAGCTAAGTTCAGTAAGCAAGATGAGAGATGATTTTCCAATCTTTTATCAACATTTTACGTTTGAGAGCAGTGGATTCTAGGTTGCAGGGAATAAAACCTTTTTCTAGTGGCTTTTTGAATGGGTAGCATTTACTCTAACAAGCCTGACATAATCAAAAATCCTTGCACATATTCATAGGAATCGGAATTTCATAGGAAACAAAAAAGTGCCTTACAAATACTATGTTTTTTTATTCAGTATTGTTCAACCCCCTGGTAGCTATTTCCATTTTGAGAGCTCAACTTTCTGGCATGGCTAAATATTTTTGCTACTTGGAAATCAACACATTTGAATTTATACATGACATTTTTATAGTAATAATAGAATTTTTGCTGCTAATCATCAAAAATGACAGGAACGATCAAGGCATTTCAAACTCTTGTGTGCCACTAAAAATACTTTAATTAAAGTAATATCTTCTCTTTAAATTAAGGTAAGGACTTCTCCCTCCACTTAGGCATAGCAAAGTATAATTTGGCAGGTACTGCCCAATCTGTAGCTGGTAGCAGATTTCCAAGTTTTCTGAGTAAAGTTTTATCTAAAAGCTCTCCAGAAGCATTTTTTTCTACTCCCAAAACTTATTTCAATAGCCAGAAATTATTCTCCTTCCTTGAAACTTGTAGTTAAGTCTAGAACACTTGTACTTTGTTAGAAATCAGGTATAATCTTCAAATATTATACACCTGCTTTTATACATTAAAACGATCACCCAGTTATATGGAAATAGTCTTAAATGCTTGAAATTTCTTGTGTTAGAAATCATGGCACTTCTATTTCATATATGCAGTCATTAAAATAATAGGAATACAAATTGAATGAATAAAAACTTTAAGTATCACTGGAGCCCTATTGGATTCAACAGCTAATGTAATCTTATTTTTTCTTTTACAATGATATAATTTGATATCTGTGTTTGGACGGGCACTAGATTCCTTAAAATATTGTAATACCGCAGAAAGCATACGTATTAACTTGGCAGTTGTACCGAATCTTTCCCCTGATAGCCATCAAAGAATGAAGCACTTTTCTTAATGATGATCTCTGTATTTTTAAGATTTTCTGAGAGTTCTTATTTTTCTTTCTTTACGTAATTGTTTATCCTTTCATGGTGCTTGTGCATAACTTGATTACTAATAAAAATTTTTTGTTTTGCTCATGATTTTATTGGAAATACTTGTGAACTCACAAAGCTACAGCGCTTTTTGCATTTGCTTTTATTGGTTGTCATTTAAAAAATGTGGTGCAGAAAATCAGATAATTTTTAAATAAGCTGTTTGTAATACCATCTATTCAAGGAATGTACTAAGTATGCAGAGCGAGCAGATACGTGAAGGTTATCAGTTCAACTTTATCTTATTTATGGGTTTCACATCAGACTAGAAACACTGCCCTCAGAACACACCCTTTTTTTCTCTGCCTGGTCCAGGAATCTTTACTGAGGTCAACTCTTGATAAGAAAAAACAAGGAGTACTAGGTACGACTCAGTGGAATAGCACTTGATGATTTAACATCTTAGATTAAAAAAAATAAACAACCCTCACACCTTTTTTTCTTAACACAAAATGTATGCCAAATAACTGATGATCATAAATTTCAGATATGAAATTTATGTTACTTGATTTTTAGCTAAAAACATTACCCCCTTATTAGAAAGTAATTCATTGTAAATAAATTAGAAATTATAGAAAGTTAACTATTACAAAAGTGTCCAATTCACTTGTAACCATACCACCAACTGAAAAGTAGCTTTACAATTTGGGGATATTTCTTTTGAAAATATCTTACGATATGTTAGGATTATATGCAATGTTGGGTTAACTGCTTCTCTTAGGAAACAAGCTATTTCTTGATTGTTTTTGGAAAATGAGTTTAGCTATTGGAGTAGAGGGAGTCATACTCCTCTCTCGTTTACACACGCAAACTTCTTGGTAGACTAGGAAGCATGTAGGGTCTTTCTCAGGAAATGATTCTTGTTTTCAAGGATCTTTAGTTGACTTCAACAATTGCCCTCTGCTTGTTTTATAATGACTGGTGGTAATTATTTTGTGTTGAATTTGTAGTAACATTAACATTTTTACTTTTTTTTAAAAAGATTTATTTATTTATACAAGCACTGGGTACAGTCAGAAGCACGGGAGGGTGAGAGAATTCACCAGAGCCAGAGAGGAGAGCAGAGTAGGCAGAAAAACGAAGTACACTGCTGAGGGGAGCAGCGGGCGGCAGGAGAGGTCTGTGCGCCATGTGGGACCCTTGCCCGGCAGCTGGGGATCGAACCAGCGCTGCAGAGGCTGCGGGCAGCTTCGCAGCCCAGTGCTCAACCCCTGCGCCAGCAGGGATGCCCTTTACTTTTTTTTTTTTTTAAGATTTATTTATTTTTATACAAGAACTGGGGTACAGGCCAGAGGTGTAGGGGGTGAGAGGATTCACCAGAGACCGAGTGGGGAGCAGAACAGGCAGACTGACTGAAATACACTGCTAAGGGGAGCAGCGGGTGAGACAGCTGGTAAGACTCACATGTCCTGCCATGTGAGTAGCTCCCTGGCCGGCCAGGAGTCAAACTCATCCTGCAGTGGCTGCGATTGCTTCATAGGTTGCATCTTAACCTCTGGGCCACCAGGGAGGCCCAACATTTTTTACTTTACTGAATGGGGGCATAGCTGTGGTGTAACTCCGTAGCATATGCCCCAAGATTCTTGTAAAAGGAAAAGGTAAAATCACAAGTACAATTCTCCTCTCTTTTAGTTGTTTTTGATTTCCCCTGAGGTTGTGATGGAGTTCAGAACATGGGATTCGGTGTATGGGGTTTTTGGTTCCCTCTGAAGAGAAATTCAGTGGAGCTTCCCATTCATCAGCACACAGCAAGTTTATTGAGGAGAAGAGATGGAAAAGAGCCATCTGTATAGACACAATTGGCAGTCTTAAAAGACAAGAGTTGCATTTTGCCAGGCTAAGGAGTATTCCTTTCTCATGTTTTTTGATGGAATTATTGTGGAAATTATCACCTTGGAGTCAGATTGGGTTGGTTGTCTACAATTGATAATCCTCTCTTCCCCTACCTCTGGATGATAATCTGTTCTGACCCCGACTTATATTCCTGGGACCTTCCATAGCTGCTTTAATTAAGGTTTATTCACCAGCCTTATCCCAATCTCTGGTGCCTGTCCTTGTGAGACTCTCCATCCGCAACTTTTTCACTCTAAGTTTCCATCATTGTATTAACCCATGTAATTTATAATTGAGTTGTGATCATGCTTTATATAAGATTTAAATAATCAGAATTTTCTAGTTTAAATTTTCTGAAGTCAAGCAGTGCAGAGTAGGTGGAATCAAGTGAAGTGAATTAGTCAGTTTGGGTTGTCATAACAAAATACCACAGAGTGGGTGGCTGGAAGAACAAATATTTATTTCTTACATTTCTGGAGGCTGGGAGTCTGAGATCAGAGACCCAGCATGATCAGGTATTGGTTAGGGCCCTCTTGGGCTTTAGAGATGGCAACTCTCATATGGCAAAGAAAAAAAAAATCATCTCTCTCCTGTGTCTTCTTATAAGAAAATGTCATCCTGTTAGGGGGAAAGGATGTTCTGAGCTAATCCCATACAGGCTTTGTGGACTCCACCCCCACTCCAGACCAAAGTCATCAAGACATTGGGAAAGACAAATCCCGTCACCACCAACGGAAAGGTTTCGTGTGTGCCTGCAGTAGAGCATTAGTAAGTTCTTTTAAACACGGGGGTGAGGACCCACAGTCAGGCACCCCGTTTTGTATCAGGGCTGCTCTATAACAATCCCTTTCCTGAGGACTACACTCTGATGACCTAATCACTTTCAAAAACTCTGTCTCCTCATATGATCACATTGGGAATGAGGATTTCAACAGAGGAATTTTGGGGAGACATATGCAGTCCATACCATGAGGATTTCATGAGTGTGGAACAAGGATTCCAAAGCTCTGTCTTTGTTCATAAGCATTTTTAAACTACAAAAAAATATTCTCAGGTCTCCACTTCCATTACTAACTCTGAGTGAGGTGGTTCAACCCATATTCTATGGCGAGATGGTGTATAACACAGATTGTAAACCAAGAAAAAGAGTGGAATTTCCTTCACTCATTTTATTCATAGATATATTCATGCATTCATTCGTAATTATCTAAATATTCACTGGCCCTAGGTATTTGGCTAAATAGCTTGAATCTGATGAGAAAACAGTGACTTTGAAGTTTTCAGTTTCTTGAAATAATGGTGGGGAGACAGTATAAGATACTTGAAAAAATTACTAAGACCTCAGGTCTAATGTTGATTGTGCAGTAAAAATTTTGGGTGTCTGATTAAATCCTTTGCACTTTTAATATTACCAGAGTGGTTGCACTGTTTGCTCTAGTAGCCATTCATTTTAAGACTCAGATGAGGTAGTGCATGGAAGAGCATTTGCAGAATATACATTATAGCGCACATGCTAATTATTATGAGGAATAATTTGAAAACATATGGAACTTACAAGATGATTTTATAATATTTCATTTTGGAGGCATCGTTATTTTTGAGTCCTTCAGATTTATGAAACAAATGAAGATCATATATTTAAAATGACTTTCTTCAGTAGAAGTTTTCCCTCTAGTGGCTGCTAGAGGAAATCACATTTAGTCTTTAATACTAAATGCCTGAATGGAAAACAAAACAATCAAACTAAAAAGCACTGAAAAAAAAAAATTACTCTGAATTAATGAAAAGATGCTAATTAGTGGTTTCTAAAACTAGCCAGTTGGATTTTTAAAATTATACATGACGCTTGATTTTTGAAAATGAGGAAGTGTTCTTGGCTCCTTTTATGGCATCTAGTAGATTTGAATGGAGGATCATGGGTCAGACACCCTGGGCTTGGAAGAAGCCATGGAGAAGGCATGCACACTCCATTTCATTGAACACTTTCACATACACATTTCATCGAAGCACTTTCACATACAAGCTCTCTTGTGATTACATCTTCTTCCCAGAGCTGGCTTCTCCAATCTTGGCTTCCTCACAGGAAGCTGAGCAGAAGTTCTGGGTGAGTAAGCGTATTTTGTCTCTCTTACAGGCAGCTTTTAAGAAATCATTCCATGAGGAAAAGCACTTTAATTTGTTGAGAGGAATGACACATTTAAGGAATTCACTCTCTAAGATGGCCTCGCAGGTTCAACATCATGGGGCTACTGCCCTGCTCTGCCGCTTTGCTTGCTCATCGGGCTCTGGCTGAGCTTGCCTCTGTACTGCTGACAGACACCAGACACTCCTGGTTTGCATGTGCTGTTCCCTTGTCCCTGGCATGCCCTTCATTGCATCACTGGGTCCTATGGGCTTAAATCTTACCCACTGCAAAAAGCTCTTCCCTGACCAACCTAACAAGGTAGACTTTTGACATTTAGTCTTCATCACACTTCCCATTTATTTACTCCAGAGCTGTCTTCACAATCTAAATGACTGTGAAATCTATTTATTTACTAATTTGCTGTCTGTTCTGCTCACACAAATGGCAACTGCATGAGGCAAGAGACTGCCATCTCTTATCCTCAGTTGTATCTCTTAACCTTGTACTTCTCATGTGGCAGGTGCTTAATGTCGATGGACACAATGAATAAATGCACAGACAGTGGCATTCACATTAACTGTCATCAATTGTTTGGAAGTCTTATTGAAATGTTAGTTTTTTGTGTCCTGTCTTAGCTGAGGGTTATTTAAACATTTTTGAAATAATTTAACAACCTTATTTACTTCTTATTGAACTAAGTTTGCAATTCTTTATATAGACACTCTTAAAAAAACATGATATATTTTGGGCCTCCCTGGTGACTCAAGGGGTTAAGTCTAAGCACTGTGAAGCAATCCACAGCCTCTGCAGCATGAGTTTGATCCCTGGCTAGGGAGCTAACCCACATGGTGCGGCAGACCTCTCCTGTTTCTCCTGCTGCTCCCCTCAGCAGTGTATTTCAGTTGATCCGCCTGTTCTGCTCCCCACTCTGACTCTGGTGATTCTTCTCACCTCCCACCCTCACCTCTAGCCTCTACCCCAGTTCTTGTATGAATAAATAAATAAATCTTTAAAAAAAAAGAACATGATATTTTTCAGAAGAATTTTTAGTGAGTTCTTGTGTAAACAGTGATATGTTTAGTGATATGCTCTATTTCTTATATCTATACAATAAGAAGTTATTCCATAAAGTTGTTTTTCTGAAATTAATATTATTCCATTTTGCTCTGTTCTCCATAAGAGAGCATTTCTGTTGCACTTGTGTGGTTGGCTTCCTTAGTCTTTACCAGCTTCAATAAATGATGAAAAGCACCCCTTTTCAGATGACTTAATTTTTTTATACCTTTCATCAGTTACATGCATGTTCTTCTTTAAAACTGCTCTAAATATTCGTGATGTGCTTTTATGGTTTTGAGACAAATAAGTGTTTACTGAAGCCGAAGGATTCAAGGACTTGGAGATGGAAGGTCTCCCAGCCAGCTGTAAAGGGTAGACCTAGAGGCTGCAATTCCTGTTTTTGCCTGCTGATGTGAACCTGTTGCCTCAGGCAGCTGAAAAGGGTAGTATTGCTATCAACTGTGGCACAAAGGCTAAGAGTCTCTGAATATCTTGCTTGTCTATTCTGCTGAGTCATTGTCTCATGCAACACCATGACAGCAAGGGAGATGTCTCCAGATTATAATAACGTTCCCCTGATAATATTTCTGTGGCTCTCTAAATGTGATAATAATCTGACACAGTCTGTGCCTGTTGTGCCTGATACTATGTGAGCATTTATGAAATAATATGTTTTAATCTATTATAGTAAATGATAGGAAATGGAATAAAAGTTAAAACACACTTTTTAGATCATTCTGTTTATTCCAAAGGCTTTAAAAATAAACAGATGAAAAACAACTTATCGTTGACTTAATGCAGGCTCCCTTCTTTTGCACTTATGCTTTCTTTTCTGCTTTTGTTGCCATAGTTACTGATTTAATCAAGATGCACAGAACCATTTCTAATTACAGTATATGCCAGCACAAAAATTAATTCTTTGCGTTTCTTAGGCCACAGACAGCTTGTAGCTTGTTTTTGGCACTTTATTACCACATATCTGGAAAAGACATACATAATTTCAAATCCATTATTTTCTGTTGTTATTAAAATTAAAATAAATCTTTAAAGTGAATTGATGTTAAGATAAGGGATATAAAAACTTTTTCAGAGATGAAAGTTTATTATTACAAGTGAGATCA
Source organism: Talpa occidentalis (assembly GCF_014898055.3). Taxonomy (NCBI): domain Eukaryota; kingdom Metazoa; phylum Chordata; class Mammalia; order Eulipotyphla; family Talpidae; genus Talpa; species Talpa occidentalis. The sequence goes on along the minus strand of NW_023604295.1, from coordinate 138,319,938 downwards.
TCATTAACCCTATCATATTAAATAGCAATTCATCTTCATTGAACTTTTGTTTCTTATTAAAAAATATTAATAAAAGGGTGCTCATTATTTAGAAATCAAAATTAGATTGCTGTGCTGTGACTAAGCAATTGAGCATTCACTATTTAAGCATTCATATTTTCTAGAAAAACAGATCATTTACGTCAAAATTCCCTTACTTAATGCTTAAAAGGTCTTGTAAAGCATTTAGTACAAGCCATTATTTCTCAAGTTATGCTAAGCTATGGTCTACCAGAGACAGAGGTGATGTCTTCTAGCATCATGCAATTAGGAACTAGTCAGACTGTCCTAGATACTATTCGAATAACCCTAACTCTCCCAACCTGGTGAGAGCTGATACCCCAAAATAGTCATTCCTAATCATTTGCATTTTTAAAATTTTGTAGCTGAGCTGCCGTTTTAAAATAACAGATCATTATCAACAATCTAGATTTTAGAATATCATTTTTATGTACATTTTGATGTTAATGTGAAAATGTTATTATTATTCTTAAGTAAAATGTTTTAAATTTCATTTCTGCCTTAGTAAAACATTTGATCAACCAGAAGGACATTATTATTATTTTTCTCACAAAAATCACAAAATTTCTCTTCTCCTCAACCTAGAGGTAAATGTTTGGTAGGCTGCTCGAACTGATTTTTATTACAGATTGCTGTGGTTATGATTCCAGACAGGTTTGAATCATATTCACATTGGATACATACACATTTTAAAAAGCAGTCAATGTATGGTGCCTTCCTGTCTCTGCTGGTTCTAAAACCTCTTAGGTTCTTATAAATACAACATAGAACTTACATAAATACAACATAGAAGTCTTACTAATTGCATGTTATAGAATAATAAATGGACTCATGCATTGTCATTGATCTCAGCCTGTTTGCCAGTCATATGCTACTGTGTTCCCATTTCATATGGAATGGATTTTTTTTTAAAGGTTTATTTATTTATGCATACAACAACTGGGGTACAGGCCAGAGGTGTGGGGGGTGAATAGATTCACCAGAGACAGAGTGGGGAACAGAACAGGCAGATTGACTGAAATACACTGCTGAGGGGCGCAGCGGGCGAGACAGGAGAGGTCTGCTGTGCCATGGGGTAGCTCCCTGGCCGGGGATCTAACTCATGCTGCAGTGGCTGCGGACAGCTTCATAGATTGTGTCTTAAGCCCTTGTGCCACCAGGTGGGCCCTGGAATGGATCTTTAGGGTAGCTGTGCATGTTCCCAGAAATAATGTATGCACACTTACTCCCAGGTAGGTCCTGTGGTTTCTTTTGCTTTTATGGGAAACTGGTGACTGCCAACTGCACATCTTTTCCTGCCTAACAAAAATGGCTAAATCTAAAATAAAAATATGAGACATTTCTTGCAACAATGGTTAGATTTTTTTTCTTGTTGCTTCTCTCTAAAATCATCATAATCTAGGACCTCCCTGGTGGCGCAAGGGGTTAAGCACCACACTGTGAAACAATCCACAGCCTCTGCAGCATGAGTTGAATCCCCAGCTGGCCAGGGAGCAACCCACATGGTGAGCAGACCTCTCCCGACTCGCCTGCTGCTCCCCTCAGCACTGTATTTCAGTCAGTCTGCCTGTTCTGTGTCCCACTCTGTCTTTGGTAAATAATTTCACCCCCCACATTTCTGGCCTGTACCCCAGCTCTTGTATGCATGAATAAATAAATATTAAAAAAAATAAAAAAATAAAGTCATCATAATCTAGTCCTAGGTCAAGGTATCTATCCACTCATATGTTGTGTATTACAAAATAAATTGTAGCTTTCCACTGAGTTTTAATTTGACTTTTCCATCTGGTAGACTTATATTACAGTTAATGGACACATATAATGAGTATATTATGTTGTTAACTGAAATAGCTGTAAAATTAGTGAACTATTTAATTGTCATTTAAATTAGTGAAGAGTAGCCTCACTTTAATTGGAGAAGACATATTTATTGGCTTTTTATTTGCTAATTTTAACTTGCCTGGCAGCAAATATAATCAGTTGGGAAAGCATAATTCTATTTAATGTAGCTGTACTGATTTAAGAGACAAAAATCTCTTCATTTGGACAACAGGTTTTTCATCAGTAAGCATAAGTTTATTAAATCACTCACAATTCTGAATACTCTAGAAATGAAATGATAGAAATGAAGATTGCTATTTGAGCTTATCTGTTATTTTTTTTTTACAGAAACCTTTGCTATTCCTCTGACACTGTAGCAGCTTAGTGCCATTAGATGTATTTGCTGGAATAATATTGGCTCTTCTACACAATTCATTTTGAATCCTAACTCTGTTCTACTGGTGTGATGGCCATAATTTAAACTTCTATATAAATACCGTCAATTGGCAGTCATAAGCATGGGTGACATTTTTAAGCACGAGTGTTTTCCAAAACAATTTGAGTAAGCTAATTCAGAAAATTTAATCTATTCCTAATAAGCAAATTTGCCTATTAAATAAATTACTTAATTTTTAAAAATAAAAACCATGGCGGTCAGCCTGAGGTTATAAGAAGGAGGAACCCAGATTCTGTATTCTCCAGTCACAGGTGTCAGATCTATATAAGTAAGGAATACGCAAGTTTCTATTTAAATTGGTCTATTGAGAATCATCTGATTGAACAAATCAATTGGTTTTTTGATTGCACTTTTGATGTAAATAGCACCTGTCAATTTAGATGCAGGTTTTTTGTTGTTGTTATTGTAAAAACAGCCTATTCATTTAGTTCAGCTGGGCTCTAAACTTGGTGCTTTTTTATGAACAATTTTCTAATAGCTAGATCATTTTCTTTAGATTTTATTTTTTCATTTTTTTTTTTTTTCATAAAAAAATTTCAACAGGTGTATATACTATTAAGTTCGGCTCGGCACTAAATTATAAATTTCATTAATTTTAAATGTAATATAAATGTGGTGGACCCCACAATGTTCCCCCACCCCTATTTTATTCTCTAATTTATAGGGAATCACTATTATCAACATGCTGGATACTTTCAAGATTCTTTTTATTCATTGACTTTTTATTCATTAATCACACATTCTATTGATAAGTACTACATAGCGTGCAATGTATCACATCCACTTATATGTGTCAGGTACATTTGTATATTTTTATCACATGAATTGGGTTACACTATACAAGCTGTTCTGTAACTTGCTTTTAATTTCTGCTTTTCAATAACTTTTTATATAGAGGCAAATATAGACACAATCCATTTGCTCTAAAGATGGCTTCTACCCTCATTATGTATGTAATATATTTAACTGAGCAGCATTTGGATTTTGTATATCAGTATTTACTTAATATATACTTTTTATGCTACCACGAAAAGTTTTCCTTGAATGCATATAAATCAGGGTATCTATAGATTCGATTCCAACAATTGAAATTGCTGAGTCAAAGCACATGGACCATATTAATTTGGATATTTTGAAGTATTGCTTCTCCAAAAGCCTTTCTATTTTTAATTCCACTAAGAGTGGATAATGGCTTTTATCATCCTGTACCTTAGTAACTCTGGAAATCATCAATCTTAATTAGAGCTATATAATAAAAGATATCTTTTAATTTAAACTTCTTCAATTCTGAGTGAGGTTGGACAACTTTTCATGTATTACTCAATATCCGTATTTATTTTTGTGACATGTTTGTTCATCTCCTCTTATTATCTATTTATTTACCTTTTTAAAAAAGATTTATTTACGCATACAAGAATTGGGGTACAGGCCAGAAGTGTGGGGTGTGAGTGGATTCACCAGAGACAGAGTGGGAAACAGAACAGGCAGATTGACTGAAATGCACTGCTGAGGGGAGCAGCAGGCTAGACAGGAGTGGTCTGCTGCAGCATGTGGGTAACTCCTTGGTCGGGGATCGAACTCATGCTGCAGAGACTGCAGGTAGCTTCATAGTGCTGATGCTTAACCCCTTGCACCAACAAGGAAGCCCCAACCCAGTATTTTCTATTCAATTTATTACAAAAAAAAACTTCCTAGTCTACTGCTTATAAATCTTGCAAATATCACTACAAAAAATTAACGTTTCTTAATAATATCATTGTACTTTTCAATTAGTTTTTTGGTGAGTCTAGCACATTCACTCTCCAAGGCCAACTTTGGATGTGCATATTATGTTTTATAAATTTTGTAATCTTGTAAAGTTTTTACTGTACTTTATTAATTGGGGCAGGAGGAACTGGGATTTTTGTAATTATGTGAAATAATTGAGAATCTGAATTGTTTATTCAATATATTAAATAAATATGAATTTACTCAAGCCATATTTTATTCCTTGAATTAAGTGTATTTTTTACCTTTTACATGTTTCTCCGTAAAGTATATATTAAGTTTTTTGGTATTTAAAAGGGGACTTCTAAAACTTTCATTTCTCTTGGTGAGTAGTCTATTCCTCTGTCAATAGTTTTAGAAATCCAAGTATTTTTTAAAATTTATTTTTATTTATTTATGCATAGAAGAACAGGGGTACAGGCCAGAGGTGCAGGGAGTAAGAGGATACACCAGAGACAGAGTGGTGAACAGAACAGGAGGATTTACTGAAATACAATGCTGAGGGGAGCAGTGGATGAGACAGGAGAGATCTGCTGCTCCATGTGTGGGTTAGTTCCCTGCCAGGGATTGAACTCAGGCCACAACGGTGGTAGAACTGAAACTTTAACCCCTGGGCCAACAGGGAGGCCCCAAAACCCAAGTCTTTTAATGGCTTTGAGTGTTGTAGGGAAATTAGAGGATGTACAACCTGTTTGGCTGTCCTTAATATTCAGTTACCTCATTTCTGTTCAGAGAACGTCTTTGGCTGTCATCAGTTACCCAGAGCATTGTCTGGCTTTTCCTCCTGCTTTTAAGCAAAGGTGAATGAGAAATTCCTGAGTTAGGGTAAACAATCAAACTCCATGGCCCTAGGGGTTGTCTCCCCCAGAGATGAGCTTTGGAGAGCTGGAAAGGTGAGGTAGGTACTTAGTTAACTGTAGATGACCTGGTGAACCAAGAAGAGTGAATTTGCACCACAATGTCCAAGCCCAGATTATTGGAACTCAGAATAAAAACACATTATTGCTCTCCAAGGTTTCAGTGCTAAGCATGATGCCTAACTCAGAGTGAATTTCAGTCATCGCATCATCATCATTACAGTAGTTGACAAATACATGTGGAATTAAACAGGACCGAGAGATTATCATTTCTTCTTATATAACAATCGTTTCTTGATATCTGCTTTGGAATTTTATATCTGGTGATGACCTTTGTGTAAGAGATGGGATTTGAGTGATAGTTGATTTTATCATTACTGGTTTTAAAGATATATGTAGAGCATTAACCAGTTTAGGTGACAGTCTGAAAAAAATGAGACTTCACTTTATGGCTCACATAGTCAATATGAAGCAGTAATACAGTTTGTAAATATGCCTGGAGGCATAAATGATAGCTTCAGAATTTTAAATGGAAGGAAAATAAATTAAATGTGATGGTTTTATTGCCTGGCTTTTATATGAAAGGGTATTTGAAGGCATGTATAAAAAGTTAATTTCTTTTTTTTATATTTACTTTGATTGAGCTAGTTAATTTCAAACAAAACCTCATAAATTTTAGACTCAAGAAAAAACACCGCTGCTATATGCCCTCCAACAATATACATTTTATTGTTTGTAGAGTATCTTTTGAAAATTATGGTATTGACAGTTATTGAGATGAATATAGTCTGTGATTACTCCTATAGCTTTAATTTTGGGTGGTATTTTAGAGCAATCCAGATGCTACTGCTTCACATTAACAAGTAATTGAATAATTTCGTTATTATTGTGTCCCAAATTATTTATTTATTTGATTGATAACCAGAATTTGATGTATTTATGGTTTCCTAGATTCATGGATACAACCCATTTCTTCTTAGGCGTCAATTTATGAAATTTTGCTAACCACTGGTTTATGAAATAATAAATGCTATAAAGTGAATACTTAAAAAAAAATCAACCTTTTGTAATTTCACCAGGCCTTCTTGTTTGAAAGAAGATAAACATTTGTTTTCATATATTTTCAAATGAATAAATTGAATGGTTTTGCATTTCACTCTCCCTGACCCCTACCCCTCTGGCTCCCCCAAAGAATAAAATAAACTTAATGAAAGAAAAAAATTTTATCTACAATGAAACACACTCATTTTGACTGTAGTATTCAATGACTTCTGAAACATGTGAAATTTATGTAACCATCATTCCTCAGATTACCCATGCCACCCAGGTAATCTCTGATAAATTTTTGCTACTCTTTATTAGTTTTTCCTGCTATAGAATTAGATATAAATGAATGTACCTTTTAGTGTCTAGCTTTGTTTACTCAGCATAAGGCTTTTGACATTCCTACATATTGTCATATGTATTAATAGTCCACTTCTTTTACCTGCTGAGTAGTATCCCATTGCATGGACTTACAATTTGTTTATCCACTCACCTATTGATAAATATTTGGGTTTTTTCCATTTTGGGGATAATATGGAAAAAAAAACTTATAAGAATATAATGTGTATGTCTTTGTGTGGGCATAATTTTTTATTTTTCTTTAAGTACACTGGAGTGTCCTTGGTTCAGATGGCAAGAATATATTTAACTCTGTAAGAAACTGTCAAATTGTTTTCCAAAGTTAAACCATTTTGCATTCCACCAGCAGTGCGTGAGACTCAGTGCTACTTCACATCCTCACTGACAATATTAGATCTTGTCCATTTTAAAATTTTAATTATTTAGGTGGTATATAATGGTATCCTGTAGTTTTGATTTGCAATTCACTGGAGATTGGAAATATTAGGAATTTTTTCATAAACTTATTGATAATTTATATGTACTGCTTTTTGAAGTGCTCTATCCTTTCATCAATGCTCATTTTCTTGTGATTAGTGTTTGCCTGGGTATGACTTCACCAATCTTTGACCTTACCCCTATGTATTTCTTTTTAGTGAAAGTACATGTCATGGAGTGCATATAGTTGGGTGTTGTTTTTTTATACTTAACAATCTGAATAGTTACAGTGTTTAGAAATGAATATTATTGAGATTAATAATGAGTGGGGATTTATTCAATTTTTCATGACTTCTTTTTGGATGAATTGAGTATATGTATTATCCCTCTGTTTTGTTTATCAACTAAATTTCATTGTTAGTGTTGTAGTTACTGTAGGATTTACAATATGCACATTGATAATCTTAAAACCTTCCACATCTTTTTCTACCTTCCTTTCTTGGTACTACTGTTGTCATACATTTTATTTCTGTATATGATTTAAATCCAGATGATTTTACCATTATTTTTGTTTGAAATTATTATTGAGGAATGTTTAAAAATGAGAAATTGACTAATATCTGATGGAAGGATCTTATGGGATGGCTGTGTAGATTAAGGGAGGAGTAACAGGTGCTGGGGCTGTGTTTTCAGTCTGAGTGCCCAGCAAATATTTATATAACATTGATGACTGTAATCATGATTCTCATCAAATCCCTGTGATTGTTACCATGACAATTTTTTTTTTTGCTGTTTTTAACACTAGATAGGATTTCCTGTCTCAAGAATCTGATGGACAATTTAGCTAGGAAGAGCTACATGCCATCACAATAATTAATTTATATAATTCTGTACCAGGCACATTCTTAATGGCCTACATCGTACTACATAATTATTTATCAGGGTGCCAATTATTTGGTAGTAAAATGTACCAGATTTATGCAATATTATCTAAGAAGGAAAAATCTATGTTTAGGGAATAGTTGCATCGCTTTGGTGGGTGGGAGGAATGGAATGTGCATTTATCTTCAGGAAAAGTGCCAGGAATCTTGATAGAAGTTTTCAAATAATTTGAATAGCTTTTATTCTTAAGAATTCAAAAGGATTAAAATGAGATTTAGTATTTGAGACTCAAAAGAACCTCACCAAAGAAAGAAAGAATCTTTTAAAATTTAATTCAGAATTGAATATAATTGTCTAAATTTAGATTGTGAGGTGCAAAAAATAGGATGTATAATGCCTAAAATGCTGCTTAGAAAGATGAGGTTAGGTGGAAAGTTTTTGCAAAAATAGAAATAGATATATGTATTTTAAGTTTAAGCTTTTGTTATGTTTTAGTTGTTGCTCTGGCCTAGTCTGGAAGACTTCTCTTTAAAAGAGTAGTACATGGTAATAATCTTCATTCTGAACCAAAAAGTACTTTGATACTTACATGTTGAAGTTGCTGACACTGTTTTCAAGCATTGATAAAAAAAGGCAGATTTTTTTTTTTTTTTTACAGAATGTTTTTATTAACAAAAGAAAAAGGCATTGCCACAATTGAGAGTGACTTAATGTTGTCTGTCTGTTTCAAGACAGTGACATTATTCTTCCCTGGGACTCACATTTACATCAAAGAAAATAAAACAATTGTTTGTGGTTGTGTTGCAAATAATGTCCTCAAAAAGGAAATTAAGATTGAGTTATTGTTATTACTGAGGAAACATTGGCTGATAGTATTGTATATGAGTTAAGGAGGTAGAGTCACACCATGTCCACCACCAGAGTACCCCTAGTCCTTTGCTGTAGATCACTGAGCTCCCTCCTCCCTTTGTCTCCCACCCCATCCTCCCTTCCCACCTAGTAGTCTTAATGCTACAATCTTATTCCTAGGTTTATTTTCTTTCAGTTTTGTTAGCTCCTTTGTTTTGTTTCTCTACATTCCACATGAATGAAACATCAGGTATTTGTCTTTCTCCTAATTTACTTCTTTTAGCATAACCCCCTCCACTTCCATCCACATTGTCACAAATGGCCTGAGTTTATCTTTGTTTATAACTGAGTAGTATTCCATCGTGAATATGTAGCACATCTTCTTAATCCACTCCACTGTTCTGGGGCACTTAGGTGATTCCAACCTTGGCTATTGTTGGTGGTGCTGCAGTGAACATAGGAGTGTGTCCCCAGGGAGTTTGTCGGCTCCTTGTGGGCTGGATGAGTGAGACAGGGCTAGACCTTCATTGCAAAATAGTGTGACTCCAGTCACCTACGACAGACACAAGGCTGTCCTGCATACAGGAGGGCATGCATGGTCTTTCCTTCCGTTACTGATATATCCTTTCTACTGCTCTATCTGTTCTGCTTCCCAAGATACATCTACTCTGCTTAATGTACTCTTCCTTCCTAAACTGGAAGATCAAGATGTTAGTAGTATTGTTTTATTTATGTTTACAGCTATTGCATTTGTTAATATGGTGGTCACCCATGCCCGAGGCTCTGTTTACATTTTTTGAGAATTAATGGGTCATGATAGCTGAAAGGAAAACAAAACAAACATCTCACCAGATATGTGGGGTTTTTCCCTTTGGCAATGACATCAGACAGATGAAGGACTCAGGTCCACAGGACCGTCCCCCTACTTAAGATACCGATTGCAAGTTAAGGTGGTCACTGGTGCTTCTGAGTCACTGGCTGTAAATCAGGGGTTCCCATGATCCCCTTCTTAGTTTCAATAATTTGCTGGAATGGCTTGCAAAACTCAGGAAAAACAGTTTCCTGCTATTCCTACTTTATTGCCATTGACCATAATGTATGAATAGATATACAGGAAGAGGTCCTGTAGGATCCTGGGTATAGGGGCTTTTGTCTGCATGGAATTTGGGGGTGCCACCCTCTGGCACATGAATGTAGTCTTTTTCATTAATCTTGACGTTCTTTGAGTTCCTTCAGCTGGGGTGTTTTGTGGGGCTTCATTCTATAGGCATGGTTAATTACCATTGCCATTCGTTATTTTTTTAAAGATTTATTTTTGCATACAAGAACTGGGGTACAGGCCGGAGGTGTGTGTGGGGGGTGAGAGGATTCACCAGAGACAGAGTGGGGAACAGACAGATTGACTTAAATAGACTGCTGAGGGGAGTATTGGGCGAGGCAGGAGAGGTCTGCTGCGCCATGTGGGTAGTTCCTTGGCTGGGGGATTGAACACGTACTGCAGTGGCTGCAGATTGCTTCATAAGTTGTGTCTCAACCCCTTGTGTCACCAGGGAGACCCCTGGCCATTAGTTATTAACACAACCACCAACACCTCTCCTTTCCCAGGCTCAGGGTGGTGGTGTAGAAAGTGACAACCTTCTGATCACAAGGTTGGTTCTCTCAGCACCCAGCCTTCCTTCTTAAGGGGCTTTGCAAAACTCACCTGGTTGGAAGGGACTTGTTATGAACAAAAAAGACACCCCATCCCTATCATTCAGGAAATTTCACCATTTCAGGAGCCTTGTGCCAGGCATTGGGCAAAAACTCATTTTATATTTCTATGACAAATGACCTCAGCACAATAGCACCATCTCATTTTACTCCATGGGAAAGAGTTTGAGGGGTAAAGGTGATGAGCATCCAGATAAGATTTGGAAGGGATTCTGTTAAAATTGGCAAGATGTACATAAGCCCCATCCAATGAATATGTACTAGCACAATTCAAAAAAAAATGCAGAAGTTTCTTTTTATTTATATTTTAATAAATGAATTTATCTTTGCTAAATCCAGAGTCTTTCCTGTAGAGATGTGCCTTTCAGAAAATAACTAGCATATAGGTCCTCTAGAAAACTCCCTGTCCTTCTAAAATACTCCTGGCTTATTGAAGTCTGAGCTAATGAGGTTTCATGATGAGACTTAGCTTTCAAAATATTTTGACTAAGAAAGGTGATTTCAGGAATATAAAGATGTTTATGAAAGTGTCTTCAATACAGAAAAAAGTCATTGGTGTTCTAAAATTGAAGCTTGCTGTTCTGTTTTGTGTCAGAGAGCTGTCATCTTTAATTTTCACTGGTATTTCTGGGAAGCTTGTTGCTTTTAAAGTTTTGTTTATTGCTTTTGCTTAATCATATTTCTGCAGCTATTAAGAATTAATGCATTTGTTTTCTGTCTATCTGGGTTTTAGCTTCCAGCATAAGATAGTCTCATACATGCTTTTCATCTACCTGTTCGCTTGTTAAGGTACATGCTCCTAGGAAATGGATCAACATTTTGTAGAAATGTCTCATGTAATGTATTTTCAGGCAATCCCATCCACGCCAATTAACAGTGAATATAATCAACTAATAATAATTTGAGTGTTTCCCTTCGAGCTTCATTATTTAAACTTTTAAATAATAGCACAAATCCCTATTATAAGTCTAAGTTCTTTGATCAGATTGCACTGTAGAAATAAGTACGCTGAAATGTGATGAATCATAGTTAAATGTGATTATTTATATTTTATCTCTCTTGCATATAATAAAATAGGAAAGCAAAAAGGTTGGCATTTTTGTGGCCTGGTGCATTTCTAGCTCTTGGGGTTGCCATCACACATGACCCAGTCCTTTGGCGTGCCCAGGCTGCTGGTCAGATTCCAACCTCTTGCTACAACTGCTCACTTTAAAAAGGTTGCTCTCTTCAGGGGCCTCCCTGGTGGCACAAGGGGTTGAGTATCAGCACTCTGAAGCTATTGCCAGCCACGTATGAGTTCGATCCCTGGCCAAGGAGGTGACACACATGGGGCAGCAGACCTCTTCTCTCGTGCCCATTGCTCCTCTCAGCAGTGTATTTCATCAGTCTGCCTGTTCTGTTCCCCACTCTGTCTATGGTGACTCCTCTCACCCCCTCCCATACCTTCTGGCCTGTACTCCAGCTCTTGTATGCATAAATAAATAAAAATAAATCTTAAAAATAAGGTTTGCTCTCTTTTCCAGAAGATTTGTATTTCCTGATTTTCATCACATATCTGTTACTATGATTCCCAGTTGACAAATATTTGGAAAAATTACATGTTCATCAATTCTTTGAGAAATGGAAATTCAGTACTTAATATTTTCATTAAACTTGAACTTTAGAACTAATTAATGGCACAGTTGTTCTTATAAAGCTAAAGGCTTTGCCAAACAAATTATATAAATAATTTTCATTGGAATGATGCCACTGTAGTGTTAGGCAGCGTGTCCCACCTATTTGTTAACATCAGGCACATTATATTTTTTTATAACATGAATTATTTTATATTATGAATGTTGCTTTATAACTTGCTTAATTTTTACTTTTTCAATATAAGTATCTATATGTGCCTCATATACAGATAAAACATATATGAGAAATATATATACACATACATATACACACACACACACTTTACGACTCATTTGCACTAAAGGCTGAATACACTCATTTTGTATGTGGGCATTCAAAGCTTTGTTTATTTATCATTATTTATTATTTTTAAAAAATGCACAATGAACTGTTTACCTTGAATGCATATCAATCAGGGTTTCTGTGGATTAGAGTCTAAAAGTAGAATTGCTGAGTCAAAGAACATGGACCATTTTAATTTGGATATTTTAATGATTTGCCTCTCCAAAACCCTTTCTCATTTTTATTTTCACCAAGAGTAGATAATGGTTTTTGTCATCCTACACCCTGTGTAACTTGGGAAACCATCAATCTCAATTATGGTATGTAATAAAAGATACCTTTTAATTTAAATTTCTTCAAACCTAAGTGAGATTAACCAAGTTTTCATGTAGTACTAAATATCTATATTTATTGTATGTAACTTACTTCTTCATCTCCTTCCTTTATTTTCTATTTGTTTAGCTTTTATCATTTATATATATTTCTAAATGCATTATGGATATTCTGTCTGGTACAATTTAGTAAGCAATGTTTACCTTTTAACTTTGTAATATTTTTACTTCACAGAGATCTTAAATTTTTATGTCATTAAAATTTCTCCTTGTGTTATCCCTAGTTTTTTTTTTTTTTAAAGATTTATTTCATTTATTTACACATATAAGAACTGGGGTGCAGGTTAGAGGTGGAGGGGTGAGAGGATTCACCATAAACAAAATGGGGAGCAGAACAGGTAGATCTACTGAAATACACTGCTGAGGGGAAGCAGCGGGAGAGACAGGAGAGGTCTGCTGCGCCATGACAGGAGAGTTCTGACCGGGGATCAAACTCATGCTTCAGTGACTGCTGATAGCTTTGCAGTGCTGCATTTAATCCCATGCACCATCAGGGAGACAGGACCCCAGAATCACTTTTTAAATAAGCCAACTAGTGATTCCCAAGTAGGAAAGAGACATTCTCTCAGAAATATCAGTAATTGTCAATTTATCACTGCTCTGTTTTACCATCATCCTCTTCCAAGAGAATAATGTGACTCGCAAGAAATCCTCAGGATATTTTTAGGTAGTGATGGTTTTTGATATAGTACCTATAAATATTTTAGACATTTGGTCATAAACTATAAAAGCTATTTTGTTATAGAAGTGTGATAGAAATAACTAATGTATGCAACTCAATATTGTATGTTAATTAAGTCTGAATTACTCTGAGGAACTGCAGAAGCAATGGTTGTTAGAAAAGTCAAGTGTTAAGGCATAAAAGACCTCACATAAAAGACCTCTTGCATCTGCTTTATTTGAATACTTTTTTGAACCTCGTTGCTACAATTGTACCCAACACCCTAGTATCAAAAGCAGTAATCTTTATGTATGTATGTATGTATGTATTTATTTATTTATTTTTGTGGGACCCTCACCGGTGGCCGGGGATCAAACTGGTGCTGCAGAGGCTGCGGGCAGCCTTGCAACCCAGCGCTCAACCGCTGCACCACCAGGGGAGGGCCCAAAAGCAGAAATCTTTAAAGAAACTTTTTTTTTTTAGCATTTTACACCTTGACTCTTTACTTTTGGTGCTAATGCCTTTGTAAAACTTTTCTACTGTGCAGTTTAGCAATGACTGATGACAAAACAACTGTTCTAATGACCCCTCTTGGCAATCTATTTTATTTCTACTGTCATGGTAATTTAACATAATTTATTTTGTCTAACAAAGGAAAAGGGCTTAACTATGCTTATCTAATAGAAGTTTGCTTTCTTGAGTGCACCAGTGTATTGAAAGAGAAATAATACAGATGGAGTTTGCAGGAGATAAAGCCAAATGCTGACATATAAACTAAAGTAAACTTGAGATTAAGTAATGAAATTTGGGATATGATTTTTTAGAGATAATTGAAAATTGGATATAGTTCTTTTTAATGGATCTTTGTTGAATTTGACAAATAATGATTTTGAATCCTCTGTTACTTCAAGTTGTTAGCAAGTAAAATTAAGTTGACACCATAAAAATTTTACCTTGTATATCAATTCCGAGAAGTAAAATAGCACATTAAAAAATTGATTGGTTAGGCACAGTTGAAAGCTGCCCGCAGCCTTAATCACACCACATGGCCCGCAGAAGCAGTGTATTTCAATTCTCGCTTCTGACTGTAAGTGCATGTATAAACGAAAAACACAAATAAAGAAAGAAAGAAAGAAAACATGCCTCTATAAAAAAAAAAAAAAATGATTGGTTATATGACAGTCCTCCTGATTGCTTCATTTTAGAAATGCCTTTGTTATTTAATAAAGTGCTGATACTCCAATTATGTTTTTCTCATATGTCTTGTAAGAATATTCTCTGCAGTGTTCTGATGCAATAACATATTTATAAGCATCATTTCAACTTAATTAGGAGTCATGATGTTTCAGAGACTTTTGAAATTATTCAAAACACAATTTTTATAAATAGTATTGTCCCTACTAAATGTCTGTGCTACCAATTGATATAGTTACCTAGGGACAGGGCATGTAAGTGGCCAGTGATTTTGCTTTACCAACTCCCTTGCTGGAGGAGAAGAGAAATAGGTGATCTGGTCTCATTTCTTTGTGAAGGGGACTCATGCAGACTTATGTGACTTGCTGGGAGAAGTGGACTTTATCTCGTCATCAGGAATGCTTTTAGCATGGTGTCCTTAGCTAAAACTTTGTGTATAGTCAGTAAACTCTGGATTTATGAGGCAGGACAATGCCCAAATACTTGGGGAGTATAAAATGAAGATGTTTTATAAATTAAAAAACTCTTCCAAGTGACTAATAACCTGTTAAAACCTTTCCTGCATCTCATCTGCATTTTGAGTTAGAGAAAGCACATCCAGCGCAGGGAGATGGGCCCTTGGGAGTCACATAAGAAGATCCGAGCTTCTTTTTCTGAACTCCTGGATTGATCTTCTTGAAATTATTAATAAACTTAATAGTAAGAACTCTGATTAATGGAGTCTGACCTGACAGTTTGAAACTGTGGATTAGCTTCGATTATTACCTTGTGCTCCATGCTGTGTATACTTTAGGCTAGCCTCCTGGAAAGAGCTATTTTCCTTTTTCAGGGCTATCCCTGATGTGATATAGAATGAAAGAAATAAGGGCCTGCCTGGTGGCGCAGGCTGTTGAGTGCAGCGCTGTGAAGCTGTCCACAGCCTCTGCAGCGCTAGTTCGATCCCCGCAGGCCTCAGAGCAACCCACATGGCGAGCAGACCTCTCCTGTCGTGCCCGCTGCTCCCCTCAGCAGTGTATTTCTTCAGTCTGCCTGTTCTGCTCCCTGCTGTCTCTGGTGAATTCTCTTACCCTCCCCCGTCTCTGGCCTATCCCCCAGTTCTTGTATAAATAAAGAAATCTTAAAAAAAAAACCTTATTTAAAAAAAAGAATGAAGGAAATAAAATACGAAATCAGCGCTAAAGTTAAGGAGTTGATGCTTAAGGGACATGATTAATATTATCTACAGTTAAGTTTCTTTTATAGCTCTCCTAACTTCCCTTTGAAATAAGCACAAAGACAACATTTTTAACTATTAAAAAAAACATAATTTTTCCAGAATATGGAATAATTTTGATTTGTGTCCAAAGCTGTTGGGATAATGCAGCATGGATATGTTCCACCTTGGCTCTCCCTTACCCTGTCTGTCCCACTGGTTTCTGTATCTTGAAGCTTGGAGTGTAGCCTTTAACCCTTCCTCCCTACTGCAACTCACAGGAAGCAAATAGAGGGGAAGTGGCATGAGGTGAGGGATGGGATTGATGTGGTTTCCATGGGAGAAGTTTGTAGCCCAGGTCCTAGGGCATTTTGATGAGTGTTGTTTGACATTTAACTCCTTAGCTGGAGAACCCAGCGGTGGTGAGAGGAAAATACTCCATGTTAGCCCAATAACAACAACCCCAGAGATTGCTCTGAATAGCCCACCTCATCCTCCCCTTCAGCCTTAGATCCCGAAGAGTATGGAGGCTCACCCAGCATCCATGACCATCCAGGTGGTGGAAAGGAATCCCCAGCCTGCCTATTGATAAACTTAAGGCTCATGTGGCTACATTTTCAACTGAAGATGAACAAATAAACAACAACACAAGGCAACAAATCAGAAACAAAACAAAACCATCTAATAACCACAGTAAACAAGAACAATCCCACAAGACTAACATCGTCTATTTCCCCATACACATGCTCACACCCTAGATGTCACCAGGTGATAGATGAATAACATTCTTGTACTAATTTACATTTATCTGATTGGGAGTAAGCCTCACCCCTAACATGTTTGTCAATCATTTGTATTACTTCATCTGTGAAATATCTTTTTGTTTATTGCTGGCCTTTTTCTTTCTGATTTACATGCATTTGTGAGCAGAGGAGTGTTAGCCAGTTGTGACCGCCTATCTGGTTCATACTTTAAAAGGACTGTGGCTGCCATTTTGGGTAGAGGCTTTTAGGGGAAAGAAAAAGTTGGGGAGAGGAAGTCCCCTAAGATCTCATGTATGTAACAAAGTATACATGCACAGATGTATCCTTTTTCCACATATATTTAAGTAATCAGGATATATATATGTGTATATATATGCATATAAATGTATTCTTGAAGGAAACAAACAAATTCTCCAAAGACACTAGGCAGATTCTCTTTGTTGTTAGAAATCCTCTCTCTGTTACAAATGAATTTTCCTATAAGTAGACATTTGTCTTGGAAGTTGACATTGTGATGTAGAATGTAGAATCAATTTGAAATAATGCTGGGAAAGCAGAATAAAAAGAAATTCAGCAACATATTTTTCCACTTATCTGCACCAAGCCTTGCCTATAATCTTCTTCATACCCAAGAGTTAGTACATTTTCTAGAGGGAATTCTGGCAGCTTGTTTCCATTAGAATCATTTTGCTAAACCTATAAAGACAAATAACTTATTTTTTACTTTTTTGCTGGGGGGAAGGAAAGACTCACAAATAAGCAAGCTGCAAAGCAATACTGTTTCAGTAAGGGGTCAAATCAAAACACAGTTTATCTCACTTTATAAATGTATGGAATGACAAGAGCTGGACAAGAGCTGGACAAGAGCTCAGTATGTATCTAACCTTTGTTGAGTGCTCACAGGTTAGTAGGTATGGTGGTCGTTGCCATATTTGCATTGCCTCATTTACTCACCCAGCTTCTCTGGCTCTAGGTACGGTTGTTACGAAAATTGCCAAAATGAGATGATGTCAGAGAGCTGATGTTACGTGCCAAGTAGATGATAATGTTCTTTGAAAACAAACTTGCACTTAGACCCATAAGCCAAGACCATGGCTGCACTCTGAAGTGGTGTAAAGGGATATAAATCAAGTAGTGCTGTTTCCTATAAAATTATTTTTCTCATATTTCATTGCATATTGAACACATTTAAATATGTTATTTAAAAAGTAACTCTTCGTCCAAGTTTGTCTTTAGGTATCTTCTCTTTTTGAATAGATTTTTTTTTCTTTTTTTGGTAACTTAGGAAAACCTGGGGATTTTCAGTCCATCTTTTTTTTTTAAAGATTTATTTATTTATTTATACAAGCACTGGGTACAGTCAGAAGCGCGGGAGGGTGAGAGGATTCACCAGAGCCAGAGCGGGGAACAGAGCAGTCAGACTGACGAAGTACACTGCTGGGGGGAGCAGTGGGCGCGGCAGGAGGGGTATGTCGAGCCATGTGGGACCCTCGCTGGTGGCTGGGGATCGAACTGGTGCTGCAGAGGCTGCAGGCAGCTTCACAGCCCAGTGCTCAACCGCTGTGCCACTGGGGGAGGCCCTCATTCCATCTTTGATAATTCCATTTGATGTGTTCAACCTAAAGGTAGGGGAATATTTAACACTAGACAAGAGCTCAGTAGGAACTTTGCAATCATCTTATCAACTCCACTTTGGGGATGAGAATAAGAGGACACATGTCCTAAGAATCTGGGCATGTTCAAGGTGAGAGGGCTTAGAGGTGGATGAGCCCACCATCCACATTGTCATTTGTGCACTGGTCTTTGTGTATGTGTGTGGGAGGGGCATGGGGGTGGAGCAGCCACTATATACACATTATTTAGATTTTCTGGGCTGATTGAAATAGGTTGCATTAAAAAGTTATCACTAAAAAATGGAGTTTTGACCTATGCTACCACACTTTATGATAACTTGTTAACATAATTTATAGCCAAAAATTATTCAATTAATGCATTCTTTCCCTTTCTTTTCATTCTCACTTCATTTTTTTAAAGATTTATTTATTTATGCATACAAGAACTGGGGTGTTGACCAGAGAGGTTCGGGGTGGGGTGAGAGGATTCACCAGAGAGAGTGGGGAGCAGAACAGGCAGATCTACTGAAATACACTGCTGAGGGGAGCAGTGTGCAAGATAGGAGAGGTCTGCAGCGCCATGTTGGTTGCTTTGGCCAGCAGGGGATCGAACTTATGCTGCGGTGGCTGACAATAGCTTGATAGTGCTGTCTTTAACCCCTGCACCACAAGGGAGGTCCTCACATTTATTCTTAAACCCCACTTCTCTGCCATCTTTTGCCATCATAAAGACTTTTCTACCATTTGGGATCTTTGACCTTAAGGAAGGGTTTGACTGCATGAACAAAGCGTTAGGATTCACAGAATATCTGAGGACCTAGACGGAGATGCAGCATTGTTTGAACTACATCTAGAAAGTCTGTTACTTCAAACAGATGAGGGGTTGAGATTAGATAACTTAACAAAAGGTGAAGGGAAGCAAAGAATAAAATCATGTAGCTAGGATCGAGATAGAAAAAGAGGAACATATTAGAGGATTCTTATGTCTGTGTGTGTGAGTGTGTGTGCGTGTTTATTGGTGGAAGAATGGTATGTTGATTCATGCAGGCTGCTATAAGAAAATACAATAGGCTGGATGGTTTTAAACAGAAATTTGTTTTCCTTAGTTCTAGAGCCTGGTAAGTCTACGATCAAGGTGTCAGAAGATAGGGTGTCTGGGATGAGCTTACTTCTTCGCTGGCAGCTGTCTTTTTTTTTTTTTAAATAATAAGTTTTATTTTTATATTCCCCCATACAATTGCAAACGCCCCATTCTGACCCCAATCCTTCCCCTCCCGCCCCCCACCCCCCAAAAAGTGTCTCTGTTTCATAGTTTTTTGTTGATTTTGATTTTCACTTTCTTATATTCATTTTCCTGGTCCCTTATTTAAGTTTTCTAGATTCCTGCTATGAGTGAGACCATCCGGTATTTTTCTTTTTCTTTTTGGCTTATTTCGCTGAGCATGATCCCTTCCAGCGCCATCCATGTTGCTGCAAATTGCATGTGTTTATCTTTTTTGAATGCTGAGTAATATTCCATGGTATATATGTACCACATCTTCTTGATCCAGTCATCTATTTTTGGGCATTTGGGTTGTTTCCAAAGCTTAGCTATTGTAAACAGTGCTGCTATAAACATAGGGGTGCAGGTGCTCTTTGGAATGGATGTTTCTGTGTCCTTTGGGTAAATACCTAGGAGTGGAATTGCTGGATCCTATGGAAGCTCTATGTTTAGTAGGTCCAGAAATCTCCACACAGCTCTCCACAGTGGTTGGACCAGTTTGCACTCCCACCAACAGTGCAGGAGAGTTCCTTTTTCTCCACATCCTCGCCAACATTTGTTGTTGCTAGCTTTTTTAATATGTGCCATTCTCACTGGTGTAAGACGGTATCTCATGGTAGTTTTGATTTGCATTTCCCTGATGACAAGTGATGTTGAACATTTTTTCATATGCCTGTTGGCCATTTGCATTTCCTCTTCAGAGAAGTTTCTTTTTAGCTCTTCTGCCCATTTTTTGACTGGATTATTTTCTTTGTTGTTGTTGAGTCTCATCAGCTCTTTGCAGATTTTTGTGATCAGTCCTTTATCATTAGTGTTGGGTGCAAAAATGTTCTCCCAGTTGGTGGGGTTTCTCTTTGTTTTTGTTATTGTCTCTTTTGCTGTGCAGAAGCTCTTTAATTTGATGTAGTCCCAGCTGTTTATCTTTGCCTTCACTATCACTGCTTTGGGTGATATGTCTGTAAAGATGTCTTTGATGTGCAAATCCCGTAGTGTTTCGCCTATATTTCCTTCTATGTATTTTATGGTTTCAGGTCTTATGTCTAGTTCTTTAATCCATTTTGAGTTGATTTTTGTGTATGGTGTGAGGTAGTGGTCAAGCTTCATTCTTTTGCATGTAGCGACCCAGTTTTCCCAGCACCATTTATTGAACAAACTTTCTTTGCTCCAATGCGTAGTCTTTGCTCCTTTGTCAAAGATTAGTTGACCATAAATCTGTGGGTTTATTTCTGGATTTTCTATTCGATTCCATTGGTCTGTATGTCTGTTCTTGTTCCAATACCATGCAGTTTTGATGATTATGGCTTTGTAGTATAGTTTGAAGTCTGGGAGTGTGATGCCTCCATTTCCTTCTTTTTTTTTCAGCAGAGCTTTGGCTATTCGGGGTTTTTGGTGATTCCATATGAATTTCATCAATAATTGTTCTATTTCTTTGAAGAATGACATTGAAATTTTGATTGGAATAGCATTGAATCTGTATATTGCTTTTGGTAGGATGGCCATTTTAATAATGTTTATTCTTCCAATCCATGAGCAGGGGATGTCTTTCCATTTCTTTGTGTCTTCTTCTATTTCTTTTAACAGTGTTTTATAGTTTTCTTTGTATAGGTCCTTTACCTCTTTTGTTAGATTTATTCCCAAATATTTGATTTTTTTTGTTTCGATAATAAAAGGGATGTTTTTTTTGATTTCTTCTTCTTCAGATTTGTTGTTTGTGTATAGGAAGGCTACTGACTTTTGCGTGTTGATTTTGTATCCTGCCACTTTACTGAATTGATTGATGAGTTGCATTAGTCTTGGGATACAAGGAACATACCTCAACATCATAAAGGCCATCTATGACAAGCCAACAGCCAGTATCATTCTCAATGGTGAAAAGCTGAAAGCAATTCCATTAAGATCTGGAACAAGACAAGGATGTCCACTCTCACCACTGCTTTTCAATATAATACTGGAAGTCCTAGCCAGAGCAATAAGACAAGAGAAAGACATCCAAGGAATCCAAATAGGAAAAGAAGAAGTCAAACTATCACTATTTGCAGATGATATGATAATATACATAGAGGCAGCTGTCTTAACATAACTTTACATGGTGAAAGGGACAAGCCAACTTTCTGAGGTCTTTTTGTAAGTATCCTAATGCCAATCACAATGACGCTGGCTTCATGATATAATTAACTACCATAGGGCCCATCTCCAAAGAACATCAGATTGGGGGTTAGGTTTTCACCACATGAATTTTGGGGCTGGAAGGGCAGATACAAATATTCAGACCAGAGCAAGTGCTATGTAGATGGGGAAACCAGAGGTCAGAGTAGAAGATGCTCTGTAGAAAGACAGAAAGAGGTGGCATGACATTTTTCAGATTCAGCCAGAAAATAGACGTGATACTGACTGGCTCTGTAACTTGCAATGGCTGCAGGGGACGTTGTGCCTTTGAGATTTATGGGGAAATGCTACCTTTTTAATTGAAATGGTCACAGGTCATTTGTCCTTGTAGAGTTTGTTATGACTCTATGAAGGCAATTTTACCGATTGACAGACTCTGGAAGACAATATTTGCATTCCATGATGCCATATATGGGCTTCACTTTGATGTTTTTCAATGGCTGAAAATGTTCACAACATCTGTAGCTGAGATTTTCAACTTCATTTGTTTCTAATCAGAGTAGATTTCTATCCCAGTCAATTGCAGCATCTGTGCCTATAGCTCTGAGAAGGAAAAGATGTGTTTGATGGTCTCTCCAAGTCAGCAGCATAAACTTGAACTCATTAGAATTACAAGGGAATGAAATAAAGGATGGTAAACGTGGATTTCCAAGGAGTCTGAGCTGGGCTCCTGTCTTGGAGGTGGTGAAGTGCAAAAATGCAAGCTGAGAAGCTATGCAAACAACGGAACTGAGCTTCTGACAGCACCATGGTAACGGTCTATAAAAATAATTAAGAGAGAAAAAATAAGAACAGTGGAGTTTGAAGATTTTTTCTAAGTTTGGTTATTATCTACTAGTCTAATAAATGAACAGACCCCATGGTTTGCTTTATCTGGAATAGTGAAAAACCAACAGCAAATTATAAATTTCCCTTTAAAGGCTCTTTGCTGAATATTCAAGAATGTGCTGTCTTCCTTCTCTAGATATCATGAATTTTATGTTTAATGAATCATCGTGAAATATCAAGTCATCCCCTAGTCTGGCTGCTGAGCTACAATCAAAATTTAGTGATGAATTTGGATCTTTTACCCACCACTTCTCAGACTTATTATCACTGATGCAGTGACGTAGTTACTTGAATTTTAATGCTTCTTCATCCAGCTGTGGCCATTGATTCGCTCATTGAATTTGATGATGTTAAGCACAATAAGAAAGATGACTTAATGGGTTTACTTAATGTTTACTGTTATTGAAACCATTCTGCAATTTTCATTACCCACAGAAGTCCCTGCTGAAATGTTAATCTTTCTACTTCTCAAATGCTTCTTGTAAGCAAAGATACAAGGAAATGTAGTCCACACCAGCTGTTTCAGTCTGATTGAGAGAATCAAGTACTCATATTCAGTAAAACTTCACTAAAGTGCTTTTTTTTTTAAATGATGAAAGGACTAAAGGCATTGAATTTTCCAACTGAAAATAAGCATGATGGCTGACATTTTGACACTAACATTCTTATATGTTGCAAAGACCAATTCTTTGTGAAGGTGATTCCTTGATATTAGATGTCCTTAATATTGAAGGAGATCAGAGTATGATACTTTAGAATGTGCCACTTTGGCACAAGGATGATTTTGAGCTGAGGGCAATTGAGAAACAGCAAACAGAACATTCTTGAACCTCCAGGCCTGTGTAAAAGCAGGGTTTCAGTTTCCTCTTATGAAGGTGAACTTCCCCACTTCTTGTACCAGGAAGGGCAACTGTATATATCATACCACACCCAACACCAAATGTCCAGTCACTATCCACCATCAGCCAATCAACCCCTTTGCCCTTCCCCTACCTCCTTCTTGCCCTTTTGTTTTTGTTTTGTTTGTTCATTTGCTGTTTAAAATTTCTATTCCACAAATGCATGAAACCATGCCACCTTTGTCTTTCTCCTACTGACTTAAATTTCACATAACATAATCACCTCCAGGTCTATCCATGTCACCGCAAATGGCAATATTTCTTTTTTTATGACCTAGTTGTATTCCACAGTGGTCAAAATTTTGATGTGTGATATTAATTCTCTATGTGTCCGGCAACTCAAGATTCTCTATTGCATCTGTTATCATGTTTCTATAGGTAACAGGCAGAATTTACAAGTTCAGTTGCAGATTACCATAGAAAGCGATGATCATAAAAAAGCGATGATCATAAAAAAGCAAGCAACACAATTATTTTTTATTTTCCAGTTCATAAAAAAGTTTTGCTTACACTGTTCTGCATTTTTATTTACTGTACTATAGCATTATATGTAAATGAATCTACATATCTTAATTTAAACAATATTTCATTGCTAAAAAATGCTAATCATCATCTAAGCCTTCAGCAAGTCATAATCTTTTTGTTAATTGGTGGGGGGGATTTGTAAACAACAATATATGCAAAGCAAAGCAGAGCCAAATGAAATAAAATGAGGTATGCCTGAAAGAATTTTTAAACCTTAAAAAAAACTGAGATTTTTGGAAAGTCCAGTGCAATTATGTTTTAGGATCCTTAGTTTGTGTTTGTGACTGAGGCTTCTTCAAGATTAAATTCATGCTTTGCTTTTCCTGCAGGAATCTCACAGAAGCCTGCTGTGCTGTTCTCAGCACTCACATTCAGGGGCACTCGAATCAATTATTTGTCCTGGAATGTATGATACTAACTACCATCCTTTGATTGAAAGCTCTCTATTATAAAGTTACTCCATTTTTACTGTCTACTTAGTAACTTACGGAGATACTTTAAGATTATATATAAATTTTGTTGTTCAGCAAACTTTTACTCACTAGTTTTAGCTTCAGTTGAGTATTATCAAACTTCATAATTCCCTCTGTTTATAGGAGAAATTTTCCATTATTTATTTATACATTTGTTGATTCTTATTTTGCTCAGTAAGTTATAATACATTATACTAATTGTCTATTTAGAGGTTCATAAAATCTGGAATTTGCTAATCAGAGACTCTTCAGGCCAGTTCCTGGGTCTTCTGATTAGGATTCCATTAGCATCTAAACACTTCTGTAACTTTCTGCTGCAACAAGGTCCTCAAGCTCATTTTGTCCTTTCTTTTCCTCAGTTCTGTAACAATCATTTCTCTAAGGAGCCCTGGGTTCCTTATGGTGTACAAGAGCATAGAAAGTCAATTCTTGAAGCACAGGGACTGGCAAACTAGGAGGTGCCATAAATGTGTGTTGTAAATGAATAATTGAACCCTACAAATCTATCTTTGCATTTGTGCCATCAACAGTGTTACAGTAGAGAAGTAACAGCATCATATTTATTTATTTTGAACTGACTTTGGTGGCCTTTTGTATAATCAGTGGCAGAGGGAGAGAATAGAAGAAGCAGGTCTGGAAGATTTTGGTGACCTTTAGTCTTTCATTCAGGACATTTAATATGTGTTTCTCAAATACTTGGTGGATTTACTTAGAATGAGAAAGGCAGGCTCCCTGCTCTCAGAGGCTCACAGTATGGTTGGTGAGATAGAAACTTAAACAGACAACTGTATCACAAAGCTTTAGTTACAGTGATGAAGGTATTCCCGGGGGCATGTGTTTGCAAGTCCATATTTAGACGCTAGAAGTTTTGCAACTTCAGTTGAATCTACGTGGGTATCAACCAAAAAAAGGAAGTTGGGCAGATGTTTCTGCAGAGACATACCATGAACAGAGATACTCCTAGGACTCACCACTGAGTATAAACTAATGCAGCCAGCAGCAATCAGTCTGAAATTTAGAAAGGAGCAAGTTAAAAAATAGAGGAAATGATTATCAGAGAATGTCAGGTATTAGGTTTTGGAGAAATTACATATACAGGACTGTGAGTTTTCTCTAGTCATTGGTGCAGAACTACTGAAGTGATACAAG
Source organism: Talpa occidentalis (assembly GCF_014898055.3). Taxonomy (NCBI): domain Eukaryota; kingdom Metazoa; phylum Chordata; class Mammalia; order Eulipotyphla; family Talpidae; genus Talpa; species Talpa occidentalis. The sequence goes on along the minus strand of NW_023604295.1, from coordinate 138,294,641 downwards.
CAGAGAAATGACATGATCAGATTTATGTGTTATAAAGATCATTTTAAAATTTGCGTGAGGGTGGATTGAAAGAAGGCAAGATTAGAATGGAGAAGTCAGTTGTGTTATTTGAAGAGAAATGATTAAGGAAACTAGAGATTTTTCTCAGAATGATGCTCTTATTTATCAACATTAATTTATGGTATAAAGTAATTGATGTGATTTTGGCTTAAGATAGTTTTATTTTACCTATCTAATTATTCACAATTTAAAATAGAAAAGAATACTTAGAGCTGTGTTACTGCCAACTTCAGTGAACTATAATAGGCATCATTAACGTAGTTTTTAAAAAAACCCAAAACACCTGATTCTGATTTAAGTAGAATCGTTTTTCAGATTCAATAGCTTGTAGTGATTACCTGATCCTATACTTCTGAAACATGGGCTGGTTTTATCCTTCAGGCAAAGTAGTTCAGTTGACTATGACTTTTTAGATACGCTTTAGATAGATTTTGGAAGGAATTCTAGCTTGAAAGCAAATGCAGAGTCTAGTTCTAAACTTTTATTTTGGGTCCTCAATTTACTTACCTCCCTAATTTTATTTATTTTATTTTTTTAAAGATTTATTTATTTATGCATAAAAAAGCTGGGGCACAGGCCAGAGATGCAGGGGGTGAGAGGATTCACCAGAGACAGAGTGGGGAACAGAACAGGCAGTCTAACTGAAATACACTGCTGAGGTGTGCAGCGGGCAAGAGAGGACAGGTCTGCTGTGCCATGTGGATAGCTCCCTGGCTAGGGATTGAACTTGTGTTGCAGTGGCTGTGGATAACCTCCTAGGTTTCATCTTAACCCCTTGCACCACCAGGGAGGCCCCTGAATTAAATGTTTTTAGTAAATAAAATCACTTATCCTTGACACAATGTTCAAATGAAAGATGCCCACTCCATAGAAAAAGATTTGTGGGTGACATAAAACAAACAAAGAACCCCAAATCTTGTCAAATGTCAACCTTTTTTTAATTAAGTATAGAATTTGGCCTTGAATAATAAATAATTGTGTGCAAGTTGCTTCACTGAAATACTATTTTTTTCTTATATCTCCTTTAATTACATCCTGTGTCCCCAGTCCCCAGAGATAGATATGTCCTTTTATCTTCTCTGCTTATCTAACTGGGGGACTTTTGCCAGGAAGAAAATAGAAGTTGAAGACCCTAATGTCAAAGGTACTTTGAAAAATGAAAACTGCATATTTTAGATTATTTTATGTTGGAGAACTTTGTATAATGTCACATGAGCGGTTAAGCGTTCAAAAAGAGAGGAAAGAAAAGAAAAACTTCTACAAAGTAGCCTAAAGATGGATTTAGCTAAAACAACCACTCCCTTCTTGATGGAATTTTGGATGGTTTCTGGTTTCTACTATTAAAAATACCACAAAAATCCTTGTATCTAGTTTTACAGGATCCTAGGAGGAAACCATGATAGAAAGATGGTAAAGAATGTAGTCCCAGGGCCTCCCTAGTGGCGCAAGGGGTTAAGCACTGCATGATGAAGCAATCCACAGCCTCTGCAGCACGAGTTCGATCCCTGGCCGGCCAGGGAGAAACCTATATGGCACAGCAGACCTCTCCTGACTCACCCGCTGCTCCCCTCAGCAGTGTATTTCAGTCAGTCTGCCTGTTCTGTTCCCCATCCTGTCTCTGGTGAATCCTCTCACCACCCACATTTCTGGCCTGTACCCCAGCTCTTGTATGCATAAATAAGTAAATCTTTAAAAAAAGAATATAGTCCCATTGCCTATTAGAAATTGAATATTCTTGAACATTCTCTCTCTCTTTTTTTGCAAGTTCATAGAATTATCTCCCTTTTTGTGAAAATGCCTTGTGGACAGAGTGGAGCAACTATTTCCTTAGAAAGGTGGCAAATTCATCTTTTATAGTTTTTGAGGCTATTTATTTTTTTAATCAAAGGCAGGGCAGTTGCTTGTCAAGAGATCCTTTCCTTTGCAATATTGTAGAAATATCTTTGTCTTAATTAGGTAAAGCTAATTTTCCATTCTAATGTATCTAATCACTTAATCTGGGAGCTTTAACATGGTCTGTAAATTTTCTTTTTCTCTATTGAAAGGTTCTTCAAAGGACTCACAAAAGTCTTATACTTAGACATGGGATAGTCTGCCATGCAAACTTCTATTTTCAACTAGATCTGCCACTTCAGCTTAAGATCATCAACAAAGACAGCACATAATGCACCTGTGGAATTATTACCCTTGTTGAAATCGGATATGTGCAAAGGATGGGAGTTAAGTGGTCACTGAAATCAGAGATTAATCCTTTCTTCCCCTGGTTTCAGGACTGAATTTTTGACTAACCAATTTTGATTAGCAAGATCACAATATTTTCTTGTAATGTGAAATTTGGAATTTTCTGTGTTCAATTTTTCATTATATTTCATATTATTTTGTTAATAATCCATACTGCTTTTTTATGAGATAGCACAGAGTTACCAATTGAAGGATAGAGTTTGGAACATGTGAGGAAAAGGACATTCAGCGGAGAGAAAAGTACAAATGACCAAGGGATTTGGGGACAATAAATAGTGCATCCTCACCCCCCCCATCTAAGTTTTTGTTTTTGTTTTTTTTTAAAGATTTATTTTTTTATTTTATACAGGCACTGGGTACAGTCAGAAGCACTGGAGGGTAAGAGAATTCACCAGAGCCAGAGAGGGGAGCAGAACAGGCGGAGTAACGAAGTACACTGCTGAGGGCAGCAGTGGGCGGCAGGAGAGGTCTGCGCACCATGTGGGACCCTCTCTGTGGGCCGGGGATTGAACCGGTGCTGCAGAGGCTGCAGGCAGCTTCGCAGCCCACCACTCAACCACTGCGCCACCGGGGAGGCCCCATCTAAGTTTTTTTAAGGGTAATAGAATATATTGGAATAAGAGAATTCTTTGAATTCCTGTCTAAGGATTTTCATTATTCAAATGTTTGCTGCTGTGACAGTTCTCACTGAGCAGGATTCATAGGAACAAGATGCCATTTTGTTCACTTCCTTCCTGAGAGCATACAATGTAATTTGCTTCAGTTACCAAAAGGTGGCAAAGTTTCATGCCTGGTGGTTTTAAACCAGTAACCTGCTTGCCAAACAAATCCTCTGATTGTCTTCAGTCTCAATGGCAACACACATACAACATGCAATACAACAGTGGCGAAAGCCACATTGAATCTCGCAGTTTTCCGAGTAGATCTCTGTTCTTGGCAATGAATCATAGCCTTGCCTTTTCATTTTATTCTTTATTTAGTACTGTAATTATCTAAATGAGCTTTGAAATTATGAGTTGAAGCTTCAGACTAGTCCCTGACTCTGCTATTCCCAGTGTAAATTTGGTTCAATACTTTAGCTTTCTAAAAAGAGCAAAGAGCAAAGTAGTTTTTAAGATAGAGTATAAGTTCTTATCACCTGCCCTTCTCCCTGTTCCTTCCCAAGACCAAAAAAAAAAAAAAAAAATCACTGCTTTAAAACTAATTTTTTTTCTATGTATATTTCTGTATTCATTACTTACATTTGTCAGTACCTTGCAAAGACTACCAGGAACGGTGTATTCCAGTGATGGAGATTGCAATCTTCGGGAAGGCTGGGGCATCTCAGTAAGAAGGTGCTAGAAAGATTTCAGTTTGTTGGATTTGGGTAGGGTTTATAGAAGTGGAAATTTGCTCTAAATTGTTTATTTTTAAGAAGCAGGAGTAATTCTATTATACTTACCAAAAAGCAGGGAAGAATAGGATGAGACTAAGCTGTAGCTGGTTCAGAACCAGCTAGTTGCTCACTAGCAACTAGTTGCTAGTTGCTCAACTAGCAACCAGCTATTTGCTCACATTAGCCCAGACACATACAGCTTGTTCGGTTCTTCTACTTGTGGTTTGGATGATATACTTGGGTTACCTCCTTTGTTCAGCGTGATTACATAGTGATTTTTTTTTTTTTTTGTTGTTGTTGTTTTGTATTTTTTGTCTTGATCCATAGGATTATAGAGTGGCCTGGTCTGTGGATATTCAGTGAAATTTTTTTGTTAGGTAGAAGAGCATAGAGGCTATGTTATGAAGCTCACAAGATGATAGTACCAGGTTGTGGTAGTTGGTTGATAGAATGAGGTCTGCTGGCAGAGGTCAAGGCTGCTGCTTCCATTTCTATATACATGTATGTATATGTCCACACATACCTTTATTATAAAAGTGTGGATTTTTTTGATGTTTGATATTTTTGTTAAAAATTTACACAGTTGGCATCATGCTGTGTGCATGATCCTTAATGATTTAAAAAATGCTTTCTTGATGCATGCAGTTCATCTTTTTATTTATTTATTTTTATTTATTTTTTTAATATTTTATTTACACATTTTTTACATCATTGTTCATTTTTATTTATTTATTTATTTGTTTATACAAGCACTGGGTACAGTCAGAAGCGCGGGAGGGTGAGAGAATTCCCCAGAGCCAGAGCGGGGAGCAGAGCAGGCAGAAGGACCGAAGTACACTGTTGAGGGGAGCAGCAGGCGGCAGGAGAGGTCTGCGGGCCATGTGGGACCCTCCTCCAGTGGCCGGGGAGCAGCAGGGGGATCAAACCGGCGCTGCAGAGGCTGCGGGCAGCTTTGCAACCCAGCGCTCAACCGCTGAGCCACCGGGGAGGCCCAGTTCATCTTTTTAATTGTGGTTTTGATGCTCCATTGTAGGAATAATCCATTTTGAATCATCTATAGGTAGAACGTCTGTTAAACTATTTGGGGTTATGGTCTTTATCACTATTGCTGTAGTAGTGTCAAAAGCATCAGTATAAATATATTTTACAAACATGCTTGTGGGTTTCTCCAGGTGCTTATTCTAAAACAAAACCACCATCTCACATTTACTGGATATTGTCAAATTGGTCTTCAAAATTTAATAGTGGACATTTTTACTTTGTCTTATACTACATGAGTTTCAGTTTCTCTTCATCTTTCAAAAGCACCTCTCAAACTTAAATTTTACCAGTCTTCTGAGTGTACAGTTGAATCTCCTGCTATTTTAATGTGCTTTATTCTAATCATTTCTGAGTTTGTATATTTTTAAGTGCTTTTAAGCCATTTTGTTTTTCATTAAATTCTGAGACTTGTTCAATTATTTGATCATTTCTCCATTGAATTGTAGGTCTTTTGCTTATTGATTTGTAGCATATTTTTACCCATTTTGAATACCAATCATTTATACAACCTGGACTTTTACTCTTATTAAGATATTTTCATACCCCAAGTTTTACATTTTAATAGATTTTATTTGTTCATTTTTTTCCATTATGGGTTGTATTAGTTATCTCTTCTAAAAAATTCTACCCTATTTTGATAAAATAAAGTTAGCCTCTTTAGTTTGCTCCTAAAAGTTTCAGGCTTTTTTAAAATATCAATAGTTCACATGGAGCGTGTATGTGGATAGCTTGATGAAGATACCTCTTTTTCCTTTTTTAACCATATGGTTACTCTTTTGCCCAGCGTATCTTCCCCTTCTGATTTATAATTTTATCTCATTCCTAAGTTTACTTTCCAAATATGCCTGGATCTATCCCTGGCATTTATGTTTTCTTATATACTTCAGCTTGTCTATGGCAATTATCACAAGATTTTAGTTAGTCTTCTGTTTCTTCCTCAAAACTATTTTACCTATTTTGAGCTCTTCATGTTTCTATATCACATTCATATTCATCATATTCTATTACTTGGGATCCCTTTGGGAATTCAGTAAGAATTACATTTGGTTATAAAATTATAAGGAGAGTAGTCACCATTATATTTTAAGATTTTATGACTGAACTTGGTGCAATAACTATCTGTGTATTGTAAGATATTTTTCATGTTAAACTATCTTTGTATTCAGATATTAAACTATACTTGAATTCACTGTGCTTATTATGTGATGTTTTGCATTTTCAATTATATATTTTGAATTTCTCTTTGTAAATAGAATAGTTTTCATATTTTTCTTTTTGAGATGTTCTTGTCTACATCATCAAGAGATTTCTGGTATCATTATATTTAATAGAAAAGTTTGCTGTCTCCCTCTTTGAGATATATTTGTTTAAAATAGGAATTACTTTTCCTTTGAAGTTTTCATGGGATTTTTATTTAATACTAATTTGACCTCTCTCATCAGTGTTAAACTTTTAACCTGTTATTCACTATTTAAATTATTATAGTACTCAGCTTTGTTTTTTTCTTTTGAAGTTCTTAAAATATTCATTCATTAACATATTTTAATATACTAAAGAAATTACTTTTAATTTTTCTTTTTTCCCTCAATTTCTATCATAGTTATATCTATTACAGCTAATACTGTCTTTGCTTTTACTCTTTTTGTTCCTGATAAAATTTGCCTGTGGTTTTTCAGTTTTATTAGCATAATCACAATGTATTTATTCTTCTGTGTCTTCTTGCCATCACTTCTTCGAAGATTCATTAATGTTGTCAATAGAACTAGTTGATCCATTCTAATTGTTTCGTAATATTTCATTGTATGGCTATACCCCAGTTCATTCATTCATCTTAACATTAATGGATATTTGGGTAGTTTCCTGGTTTTGGATGCTATAGAAAGGGCTCCTCTGAACACCTTTTATATATCTTTTGCTGTACTTACATATGCAGATTTCTAAAAAGCACATTTCTGATCTATTCCTCAATATTCTCACCAGCACATAGTGAGAAATACAGCATTTACATAAAAATTACAACTCAACAGTAGATATTTTTGTGTCTTTTGCATAAGTCAGCAAAGCATTTCATAATATATGAAAAACTATTTTTTAACAATAAATGGTCTTTCAGATATACCGGGTCAAATATTGGATTTATTAAATTTTTAAAACAAGAGACTGACCTTTGTCTTTTTGTTTTGCTCCACTGTGAGATGTATTTTGAAAATATTTTTGCTCAGTTTTTAAAAATAGACTCTTTTAAAGAACCATGGATATGTTTGTTAAAATTCTTCAGCATATATCTATAAATTATGTGAATTATCACCTTCGTATGAGAATGTTGGAAAAGAGAGAGGACGATTAATTTAATGATCTTGTGTTCTTTGCCAATGTTGTTGCTTGAATGATGAAAGAATTTTACGAAGATTTGCAGTTCTGCTAAATTCATTCAAGATTTCTTGAAACAAAAATAATGCTTGCCAAATATTCAATAATTTGGGACAAAAATGGCAGTGTGATTTACATTTTGTCATCAATATCACACTGCATATGAGTAAGCTAAATTTGAAGCTCTAAGGAAAGGAAAGTTTATTTTTGTTTTAGCTGGATAGCTACAAGAATTTATTTTGAATCTGAAAATTTCATAAAAAAATAAATAAAATGATTTGTACATTTCTCCTGTTAATAAATATACAAGATATTTTAATAATAAATAGCATTATGTAAATGGACTATAAAAACAAGATAAATTTGAGCAATACTTATTACTGATAAGTTTAGAGATACTTTTAAATTCATTCTCTGTGAATTTGATGTTAATACTAACTTAATATAGAAGTTAGCTAATTTATTTATCTTGGGTAGATATATTTTTGAAACATAGTTCTGAAACTGTTATGCTTTTGCTTTTGCTTCAAAGCTAAATCTATCTTTAAAAAAATGAAGCAACTTTGTCAAGGAAATGATTTTTATTACTCAAAGCAGTTATCAAAGATGTTTAAGTATGTTTGAAATAACTTGGAAATATGAATCTGATTTTCCTACTACAAATTCTCAGCAGTATTAATCCAGATCAAGTATTTCTGATAAAAAAATTAACCTCCAGGGCCTTCCTGGTGGCGCAGCGGTTGTCCCACATGGTGCGCAGACCTCTCCTGCCGCCCGCTGCTCCCCTCAGCAGTGTACTTCGGTCCTCTGCCTGCTCTGCTCCCCGCTCTGGCTCTGGTGAATTCTCTCACCCTCCCGCGCTTCTGACTGTACCCAGTGCATGTATAAACAAAAAACAAACAAATAAATAAAAATAAAACAAAAATCATGCCTCTATAAAAAAAAATTAACCTCCATATTACGATATGTTAAAAGTATAAAATATATAGTGAACTTGGAAAGACAGTGAAAAAATAATGTGAAATACCACATTAATTTTTTAGTATTGATTAGATGTTGTAGTGAAAATATTTGGATATTTGGGATATCTGGTTAAGTAAAATATAGCATTAAATTGCTTTTTGTTTAAGTGTGACTACTAGAAAATGTTAAATTATATACATGGCATACATCATATTTCTTTTGTTCAATGATGACTTAGTAGCTTAGATGTGCATAATTTCAAACAAAAAATACCAAGTCAATATGTTTTAAAAATTGCATTAATTATCTCAAGTTTTAATCCCATAGTTTTCCATTATCTTCAGGAAATAAATTCCTTAGGATGGCACAGAGGCCATGACCAGACACTGGATCCTGTTCCAACAGTGTTACTTCCCTTCACACTTCAGGATGCATTAAAAAAATAAGTCTTTCTAGTATCTTTGATCGTATCATTCAATTTCATGAGTTTTAAACATTTGCATAAATGATTCCTGTTGGTAAGAATGCCTTTATCATCATAATTCCTTGGTGAATTTCTGCCAATTTGTCCAAGACTCTGCTCTTGGTTTTCCTGTTTGATGAATTCCTTGGCTTTTCCCACCGGAAGTTTAATCACTGCCTACTCTGTATCACCATAATGTCTTCCTCACACTCCTTATTATCTTTATCATAATATTCTTGTCTTACAAATCGATTTCCCTACTAGATTGTGAATTCTTTTCGGGCTGTTCCTTTCATTTCCTAACTTGTTTTATATAGAGTGTCTGGCATGGCCAATTGATTCATAGTATGTTTATTTATGAATCTTCAATGTAAGAAGGAGAAAAACATAAGGTAAAGGTTATGACAATCTTAGCTTTGTAGAAGGATACATTTTTAGTATTATCCAAAAACGTGAAATTAAATAATATGAAAAAAGGATTAGCCTATTATTTTTTAAATATGAAATAAGGCATTACTTAAATTCAAGGTATTATTGAAACCTTATCATTCTTTACTGACTTAGTTACTATCCAGTAGCATAAAATAATTTCATTGCTCATTCATGCATTAAATTACTAGCTTCCTCTGGTGGCACAGGCGGTTGAGTGCCACTCTGTGAAGCTGTCTGCAGCCTTTGCAGCGCTGGTTCATTTATGGCTGGTTGGTGAGGGTCCCACGTGGCGCAGCAGACCTCTCCTGTCACTCCCGCTGTTCCCCTCAGCAGTGTATTTTGTCAGTCGGCCTGTTCTGCTTCCCACTGTGTCTCGGGTGAATCCTCTCACCCTCCCGCGCATCTGGCCTGTACCCCAGTTCCTGTATAAATAAATAAATAAATCTTAAAAAAAAATTATTAGCTATGTCAGCTACCTTTAAATATTTTGATAAGTATATAGCAGACCTCATGAAAATATTAAATCAAGACTCTGTTGTTAAAAATAATAATAGGTATTATTAAAGAAGTATTCTGCCTCAGCAAAATGAAAAACATAAGTCTCTCTTGTCTTGTATTAACTGGAAATGCATGAAAAGAGGCATAAAGTTCCTAATTTTAATTGGTTAAAATTATATTAAGGCATGGATAAATATATAACAAAATATTAGTCTAAAAATATAAATGTATATTACTTTAATCAACTTCTCTCTTAAATCTCTTTTAAAATACTTCTCTAGCCCTCCCCTTTTTTAAATTTTTATTGTTAACATTGGTTTACAAATTGTTCATGATTCAGAGGCATGGATCACTCTCCTTCAGAGCATATTACCATACCACCCCCACCACCACAGTACCTATAGTCCTCAACCATAGTTCACTGGACACGCTCCCCACCCCCTCCCTTGTAGCCGCAATTCCAGTCAGATTTCCAGGGTTTATCATTGGCTCAGTTTGACTCTTTGTTTGACAGTTTCTCTGTATTCCACCCATGAGTGAGAACATCTCGTATTTGACTTATTTTGCTTAACATCAGCTCCTTCATCTCCATCCTTTTAAAACCCTTTGGCTTCCAAATTGTATGTTGACCTTTGCTGGAGGAAGCGAGTGATCAGAAAAGATTTTTTCAATATTATTTATTATTACTATTAATTTGATGATTTTTTTCTCAAACATTCAATAATAAATAGCATTCTTTTTTAACAAAAAGATATACTGACAAAGTCAGTTTTTATATATAATATTTAGCAGATGAAAAACAATCATTGAAAGTTGCTGTATAAAATCCTGGTTCTCTATAAAGGTGTTCCCTGCCCCTTTTTTGTTGTGGGTGTCAGACTCTGGAGCTAGATTGCCACTCTTACATCTGGAGTCACTTATTTTGATTACACATTGAAATGACTCTGATTCATAGTCCGCACCCTTCGTTACTGCTGAAGAAAGAATGGAACTAGAGATGCATGCAGGGGCTGGCCACAGCCCACCGTGACCTGAGGGCACATGTCATCTCCTGCTGGATTTGCTGTTGGATATTCGCTGCCTTTCATTTCCCTGAAGGCTCCTAGTGCCCCTGAGCCTTCACAACTGGACCTTGAGGCACATTGTCCTGGGGCAGTGATCCCAGACAGTTACCTTCCTTTCCCCATGGCTGGAAAGTTTCAGGTCTAGACCGTGTCTTCTCTGACCATGGGCTTCGACCCCTGTGCAGAGAATCAAATGCCAACCTGACTCGGTGGTGAGGGTAAACAGAAGAGGGAAATCAGGAGACCCCTGGACTGTCAGAGAGCAGCTGTGGTTGTATTGGTCACCCCCCTTCTCTCATCTCTTCCCCATTCTTGGCATTTGATTTTGACTAACATGAAGCCATTTTCCCCCTTTCATGTTACAGCATACCCTTTCAGGTCTGTTTAGTGTGATCTTAGGTGGCATTTTCAAATGTCTTAAATTGCGCGTCGACAGGCCAGACTTCACTGGAAGGATGTGGTTACCATGGTATTCAGAGACAGCTTTCAGGGAGAAATGCATCTCCTCCACAAACAGAAGCAAAAACTGAAAATAGAGTGGCATATTTTCTCCCCAGAAATTGAGGACATAAATTACAGTATATATTAGTAAAAGTCAGAGTGCACTTTTACTTTTTAAAACTTCCCTATCACTTACCAACGAAGTTGGTAACATTAAATTCTATGTACTGAACTTAATGTTGACTTTGGCTCTGCAGGGACATAGCGTTACTCCTTTAGCTCTCTCTGGTCAGAAAGGCGGTGTTCTGGCAAGGGAGAGGAGCGACTTCATCAAACTGCTCATCTGAATCTCCGGGGACTGTCACCACACTCCTCCTAGGTTTCTTCCCACATTGACACTATTTTTAGATGTATGTACCATATGGGAATCAAACTACATGGAGAAATCACAGCACAGATTCTGGAAGGTTTGAATTGGATGAAAATTGTGTCTAATCTCAATTTATGGAAAAAGCAAAAGACCCCAAAGGTGTCTGAATTATCTAGTTAAGCAGGTGATTGAAAGTAAAACCAACACTTGTTGGTAGAGTTTTTAAGACTTCCTGCACTTGCTTTTATATTTCTTACTCCTTGCTTTATTGTTCCTAAGACTGGATTTACACCAGGGTCTAGTCTACCAGCTGGAAGCCAGAGCTCACAGAGAAAGGAGACCTCCATATTCCACCCTTCAGAATCAAAGCAGTATTTCTGCTTCCGGGGGATCTGTTGTTAAAGGGTTTAAGATGCCTCAGCAGATCTTGGGGTTCTCCTGTTTTTCTACATGTTGCTGAGCCTGGAAAAATGCCACATGTTATGCAGCACTCGGTTAACTCTGCATTTTGTGGATAGATGCAGCGGTGCCTTTAGGGTTTCCTGTGCAATGCCTTTTCCAGTGACCAGCATCTTGATTGTCTGCCTAACTTTTGGAAAATAGCAGATGATTTGCTGTAAAAAAATATAATAAGTGGAAAATAGTTAACATGTCGATCATTGCACTTGACCATTATAAAACTGTAAGTTTAAGTCTTTTTTTTTTTAACTGGATTTTTTTGTGTTCTTGGCAATTTTTTTTTTAACCACCGGTCAGCTCCTTGTTAATTATTCCATGATGACAATTACAAATGCTTTCTGTCCTTCATCTTCAATTCTGTGCCAGTTACATTGTGTGGGAGGGTGGTTGGAGGTGGTGGTTGTTACAAGAAATAAAACTGCTTATGGATATCACAAGCCAAATGAAATCTACTGGTTTATATCACAAGCTTATGGAATTGCAGGAAGGCTGGAAACACAGTCTTGAAGAGGATCAGTCAACCAAGGCAGCCAGGAAGAGGCGGCTATGGAATGCTTATTTGGCGGGAACATGCCAGGACACAGCTGCCAGGCTCTGCCGGCTCCCACCCAGTCTGTTGCATCAAGGTTCAAAATCTGGGAGCCTCCCTGGTGGCACAAGGGGTTAAGCGTCAGCACTATTAACCTGTCCGCAACTACTGCAGCACGAGTTCAAACCCACATGGTGCAGCAGACCTCTCCTGTCTTTCCCGCTGCTCCCCTGAGCAGTGTATTTCAGTCCGTCTGGCTGTTCTACTCCCTACTCTGTCTCTGGTGAATCCTCTCTCTCCCTTTCTGCACCTCTTACCTGCACCCCAGTTCTTGTATGTATAAATAAATGAATCTTTAGGGGAAAAAAAAGATTCAGAATCCCAGGTGTAAGTCTTCTGGCTAAGCTCAGGAGACGTGTGCTTCTTGGCAGTAAGGGGGAGGTGAGAATCGAGATCTGACCCCTCCAGGTTTTGTAATGGGAGGCCAGCACCTTCATTTCATATAGAAGCATGTCAACAAACACCGGGCCATAGATGATTCCACAAAAGGAAATTGAGGTGCTGTTAAGAAGTAGGACCAGGGCCTCCCCGGTGGCACAGCGGTTGAGCGCTGGGTTGCGAAACTGCCCGCAGCCTCTGCAGCGCCGGTTCGATCCCCGGCTGCTCCCCAGCCACCGGAGGAGGGTCCCGCATGGCGCGCAGACCTCTCCTGCCGCCCGCTGCTCCCCTCAGCAGTGTACTTCAGTCCTTCTGCCTGCTCTGCTCCCCGCTCTGGCTCTGGTGAATTCTCTCACCCTCCCGCACTTCTGACTGTACCCAGTGCTTATATGTATGTATGTATAAATCAATCAATCAATCAATAAATAAATCTTAAAAAAAAAAAAAGAAGTAGGACCAGATTCAGTGTGGAAAACAACAATTGTTCAGTAATCCTGCATATTTTCCTTGTAATTCTTTGCAGACGGCCATGCTCCTGGACTAATGGAAAAGATTCATACCAACTGAAGTGAGCTGTACACCTTTCCCTCTTCTCTTCTTCTATTTCTCATTGATTTCAAAACAAGGATCCCTTATATTCAATCTCACCTACCTTTTTGCAGATTTCTACTCTCACCTATACCTTTGTTTTCATATTCAGTCTCATGACACGGTCTCTTTCCTCTTGACATTTAAGACCTTCATCTCATTTCCAAATCATTTTGTAATAGATATTGTTATTTCTTTTGTCTTATAGTACCATGAAAACTCTCTAGTTTCTCAGTGAAGATTTCAAAAGCGGTAACCCCCACCAGCTTGCTCCTTCAGCGCCTACCTTTTTCTATCCTCTCCACACCAGTCCTGATGCTGTTTTCTCAATCCACAAGAGAACAGGTCCAGTGTCTGACTCTCTTGTTCATCCTCACCCTCACCGAGCTCTCTAGACACCATTGGTCACATGTGTTTGCTTGAAACATCATTTTGCTTTTGGCTACGCAGGGTCATAATCTAAATCTATTTAAAATGTCTCTGGCCTCTTACTATCTGTCTTTCTCCAGGAATACTTTTTTTATTTAACAAGTTAGATGTGGGTGTGCACCCAGGTCACCCTTAGACTTGTCCTACTTTGGTTTCTTTATCCCACCATCTTTTTTTTTTTTTTTTAAAGATTTATTTATTTATGCATAGAACTGGGCTACAGACCAGAGGTGTGGGGGTGAGAGGATTCACCAGAGACAGAGTGGGGAACAGAACAGGCAGATCAACTGAAATACACCGCTGAGGGGAGCAGCGGGAGAGACAGGAGAGGTCTGCTGCACCATGTGGGTCAGCTCCCTGGCTGGGGATCAAATTCGTGCTGCAGAGGCTGTGGATAGCTTCACAAGTGCTGAGCTTAACCCCTTGCACCACCAGGGAGGCCTTATCCCACCATCTTCAGGACCTGCAGCCAGCAAGGAGACGTAGCTCAGATTCCCCTTTCACAAGAGTGTGGTTACTCAGGGCTGTCCTTGTGCTTCACCATGTCTCATATGACAGGTGTCATTTTTACTTTTCAGACAAGATATTCATGTTTGTTGATCTGGCTTTCTATAGATTCTATTTGTAAGGACTTTTTCTTTACTTATCATATGATAGGTGCTCAATAAATAATTGCTAAATTTGGGCTTCCCTGGTGGTGCAGGGGTTAAAGTCTCAGCACTATCAAGCTGTCGCCAGCCATTGTAGCATGAGTTCAATCCCTGGCCAGGGAGCTACCCACATGGCACAGCAGACCTCTCCTGTCTTGCCTGCTGCTTCCCTCAGCAGTGTATTTCAGTAGATCTGCCTGTTCTGCTCCGCACTCTCTCTGGTGAGTGCTCTTAACCCCTGTGCCTCTGACCTCCACCCCAGTTCTTATATGCGCAAATAAATAATTGCTAAATTTATGAAAGAAATAAGTATAATAGAAAACAGACATCTTAATGTAAGTCTGTAGGAAATGGAGTACAGTAGAAATGGAGGACAGTATGCTAGATAATGCAATGTAAGTTAGTGCACACTAAACTTTTATGAACAAGACACGGTTGCTTCCTGAGTTTTTGAATTATAGATATTAGTTGCGAGTCTGTCACAGAAGGGACACTGAGGGAGAAGACCACATTCTATTATTTCTTTTCAAAGTTAGGGATTGATGATAGAACTACATGTCCTGGAAGTGATGGGAGAACATAACATTATAAACTAAAATTGGATGTCTTTTGGGGTACTATGAAATGTATTCGTTGACAATTTTCAGTCATCTCTGAGAAAAAGAGTGAGCCTTCAGATCTATGATTTATTGCATTTTATCCATTCACAATTTGGTCCTGTCTTTCATTGGAATTGATTTACTCATAAAGTTTATTACAGTATATTTTCTAATTATTGTGGATTAGAGTAACATAAATGAAGAGCAAATATTGTAATGATTATATATTTTAAAGCATAAATAACTTCCTATGATAGTAGACAATGTGGTTATGTTCTTGACTGTAATTTAAACTATTTCCTACTCAATGTTTACGATGATCTATTTTCTATTTTTTTCTTTATAATTTTCTTTGCAGACTTGTGAATAAATAATCAGTAGAGATAAAATTATCAATGACAAAGTAATTCATTTAATTAAAGAAGTATCTTAATGGGAAATTTAAATATGGTGCTAGGTAAATAAGTGGTTTTATAAAAAAAGACCTGCTTGTGATGTTAACTCATTAAACTGAGGAGGGTTCCCTTCATTACTCATCTGAAAATTAACATTATGTATGTATATATTCAGATGAGCATAGCTAAGTAAACACACACACACAATAAAACAAAAATTCTAAAGTATAATTTAATATTTTATCCTTGTCCAAAGAACTTTCAATAAAATCGATATGTATCTATTTATCTGATAAACAATGACGTTTCTTTTTCTTTTGGAACCCTCTCCAAAGGTTCATTAGCATTACTTCCAAACCCAGAGGGATATAATTTAATCAAACCTAATAAGACTTGTTAGAAAGAACTCTGATGATCACATTTTGGTTTCACAGAAGTGTAAATTTTAGAATCTTATTTTCACAGGAAGGTTATACCATCTGTCTACATGTTAATTTATTGCTTCAAATGCATTAACTTTTTTGCACCTTTTGTCACATAAATTTTGGCATTGTTTACTTATTAACCCTTGGATTTCTGAGCTAGAATTAAATGACTTTTACTCTATGTACTTCAAATAATAAAAAACATCAAAAGCAAGAATATCAATTATTATATTCACAATAGCAGATATTTATAATTACGTCTGATTCTCCAAGAAATTTTTTATTCTCTCTCTCTGCCTTTGTTTTATATGCCATAACTGGCACACACACAGTCACTCTACCTACTTGACAGGACTATTTTTTTATGCTTTCTGGGCAAAACCAAACATGGTTAATTCCTCACAGAAAGAAATAATAGTTCTTATTTTTTTTTATTGAATTAGCACTGCAATATAACACTATATAAGTTCCGGATGTAAAGAGACTTTGGGAGGTGCCTGGAGATAGGGAGAGGCTGCAAGCCTGAAGTTGGGTGATGAAGGAGGAGGCAGACGCCAGAGTGCACGGAGACGCAGGTGCAGAATAGCAACTAGCGGCATTGCAGACAGAGAGGCCAGAGGCCACAACCCCACACCTGAACGTGCACTTCATAAATCATCAAATTGAAAGATACTTATTTATTTTGTTGTTGTTGAGACTTTAAGGGCCTTCCATGATCATGATGGCTTTTAGATCCTGTTGAACGAACTGACGTCCAGGAACTGCACACGGTCCCCAAAGCACAGTCTCCTCCAGCATATTGGTTCCAAGGTCACAGTCTTCAGCCCTCTCTCCCTGTACTTGAAGTTTCCTAGTTCCACACCCACGGGAACTGCGTCAACGGAGCCAAGGAGTGGCGGGAAACTGCTCCAAGTACTGCTGCATCTGCTGTGAGGACACCCCACTTCCTCACCTGCACCCCCGCCTCCCTGCCCCCATGTGGCTCTTGTCCTCCACGTGAGCTCTGAGCACCTCAAGCCTGAAGGGCTTTTTAAGTCCCCAAACCCAAGGTATTGGCCAATACCCAAGTTGTTTGATAGTGGAGAAAAAGGGGCACAGGTGGTAAGTGCCCAACACTGAGAGGAAAAAAAGCGAAAAGACATCTTTTAAAAGTTACCTTTAATGTTGATTTAACAGCTTACCTAATTAATTAGGAGACAGGGAAAAGTGCAGTGGAGGTAAGTGAATGAACATGTGAAATCTCTGAGGGTAAGAGAACAGTCACCAAAAATCAAGGTAAGGACTGATGCATCGTTAGTTTCTGCAAGGAAAAGAGAAGAAGTGTAGATAGATTACGTTTTATAAAGCATAATTGTAAATTCTCAGTGGAATACATTTTCTCTGAATGCATATGTTAGGGACCAAAATAATGTGCTAGTTGAGCTTAAGTGTGATGTCTTTGGGAATATCTATAGGAAAAAAAGTAAAACTTTGACTTGATTCTGCAGCAAAAATTGTGATAATTCACACACAAATGGCCACCGGAGGTTACATTGATTTAAGATTCAAGAGACATGATCACATTGTAAAGTTTACACGAACACCCTGAACATACAATGTTCCTACACAGGGGAACTACAAGACAGGTAATTGCGTGATGGAAGAGATGACAATAAAAATGATGGGTAGATAGATGTGGGGAAAGGGTGCCATTATTTGCCGATAGAGACAGGTTGAAAAAAGAGAGCGAGAGAAATTCAGAGATTGGAGACAAAGGCAACTACTTTAATGTACAAATAAATAAAACGGGAGATTTGGAGAAAACAGGAATGGCCTTAAACAACCCCAAAACATATTTATGTCATTCAGATAATACATAATAATAGCAACTCACATTGTCAAACATTACTATCACAACTGTTTCGTGTCTTGAGTGCATTTATTTCATCCTGGTACAACCACTTCTTTAGAATGTATCCTTTTAATCTCTACTTTTTAGATGAAGAAACTGAGGCATTGAAAAAAATCAAGGTTCTTGTCTGGGATCCAGGCTGTTAGAAACTGGATCATTTTTTAGTCTCTAGCTGTAGAGCTAGAGCTCCTAATTCTATGGACAGGAGAAAGAAGAGAACAGCTGTTGAAAGAGTCAGTTTTTGTGATGATTCAAAGGTAGGGGAGCAAGAAATCAGAAGGGAAGAAAAATCATGAAGTGAAAAGAGGACACCTATATATTTAGAAGAGGAAGTTTTCAGGGTTCTAGATAGAATCTGTGTTATTAGAGCCCATTAGGAAGATTGTGAGATACAGAATGTGAAGTGAAAATTAAGACAATTTTAGTTGCATAAATACTAATCTGATATACTTTTGTTCTTTCTAGCCTCGGTATTTAGCATAGTGCCTGTTACATAGTAGGTGCCTGATAAGATTTTAGCAGAAGAATGAATAAAGACACAGAAGAACACCTGCCAGTGAGCTGAATGTTCATTGTCGAAGAGGTAGTCTGAGAACACACATAAAAAGAATTAGGATAGCTTTTATTTATTTATTTTTTCCTATCACAGGAACTGCTTTTTGCTGTACTGGTGTTTGGTATTTCAGGAAATACTAAATTAATTCACTGGAAAATGTTAACACTTGTTTGAAAAATTATCTTAAAGTGACGTTTAGATGCTATATTTTGATTCAAGGCAATACTAGCAAATAGTCGAGGATAAAGACAATGAGCTTAACAATTCTGTATATTCTTTGGCATAGTAGCACTAGTCATGCTAATTATACTTGATTTTAATTTAGTCTGTTAATTAACTTGCAGGTTAAAAAAAATGGTGATATACTTGAGGATCAGTGATTCAGAGCACAGATGCTGGATCCAGATAGCCTGGGTTCAAATCCCGGTGCTGCCACTTATTAGCTGTGTGACCTTATATGTCTCTGCTAAATTTCCTAAAATGCTAAATAATTCCTAAATTTCTGCAATAAATGGGGTAAGCATTTATGTAATATATTTAATTAGGAGGATTCAATGATGTAGAATTTGTGAAATGTTGAGATTAGTACTTGACGTATAACAAGTTCTACATTACTGTTTTTTAATAAAATAAATACTTAAGATATATTCATAAGCAATTAAGGCACCTCTGGGTATATGTGCCACCTTTTTCTTTTCTATTTGTTCTATACAAAGAGCCACACATTTCTATAAAGAAGATATGTTTTGTAGTCATTAGTGGATAGCTAGTAGGTCAAGATGGCATAAAAAATGCACTATCATATTTTATTTAATTTTTATAGCTATGGTTATAACTGCAAAAATGATCAGAAAAAAAGATAAGGTGAAAGTATAATAAATCATTGGCTTTTATGGGTTTACCTATTAAGATTTTGACAAAGTCAGAGTGGTTTATGGGATGATTACGATTTTTTAGGAACAATTTTTTTTTTTTAATTTTGGAAGAAATGTGCCCCAGGGGATGTTCTGGCCACAGGTGTGAGAACATTAGATTGTTCACTGTTACTTCTCCACTTTGTTGTGTAAACTATTTTCATTTCTTCTCTGTAGTGTTCATGGTTTGCAAAGATTTATGAAATTTTCCACTCTGACTGGGGGGATAGTCTCTCCAGCTCAATGTGAGCCACGGGTCTGCCCTTCTCATCCTTCCAGGCGGTCCTTGCCTGACCTTTGGAGGTTTACTCACAGGCAGGTTTTGATCCTGCTCTGCTGAATACTCAAGGCTCACCCTCTGCGCATATCCTGTGCTTTGAACTCCTGCCACCAGGCTCTCTGCACTCACAGTTGAGTCTCTTCAGCCCAGGGGTTCAGCCTGCATTTCCCTTCCCTGCACCCCTGCCTGAATAGTCTTTGGGGGTGATTACTGGCTCATTCATTTGTGTTCCAGCCCTCAAAGATCTCTCTGTCCTGAAGACAGAGATCTTGAGAACCATTTTTTTAAAAAGATTTATTTATGCATACAAGAACTGGGGTACAGGCCAGAGGTGTGGGGGGTGAGAAGATTCACTAGAGACAGAGTAGAGGACAGACCAGACTGAAATACACTGCTGAGGGGAGCAGCGGGTGAAACAGGAGAGGTCTGCTGTGCCATGTGGGTCAGCTTCACAGTGCTGTGTTTAACCCCTTGCAGCACCAGGGAGGCCCCCTGTCTTGAAAACTATTGTGTTAGATATTTTGTTCCATTGTTAGTTGTTTCAGGGGTTGAGAGCCAAGGCTGATTAATCAATCTTTTCCTGAAGCAAGAGTCACCCACCAGCCATTTGCTAACAGTTTCGTCTGTCTCTTTTTAAATATTATTTCTTTTTTTTCAAAAAAAGATTTATATTTATGCATACAAGAACTGGGGTACAGACCAGAGATGTGGGGGGTGAGAGGACTCACCAGAGACAGAGTGGGGAACAGAACAGGCAGACTGACCAAAACACACTGCTGAGGGGAGCAGCAGGGAGACAGGAGAGGTCTGCTTTGCCATGTGGTTTGCTCCATGGTGGGCCGGGGATCCAACTCGTGCTGCAGAGGCTGTGGATTGCTTCATAGTGCGGTGCTTAACCCCTTGCACCATCAGGGAGGCCCTCAAATATTATTTCTTTATTAAAGTAATGTTGGTGTACAACACTCTCTTCTCTGTTAAGTACTAGGTTGTTTATTTATTACCTATCTGTCTCACTGGTGTAGGATAAATCAGTTCTTTCTGAAATGCAGGCTCTCACTCTTCACTGGTCTTCAAGTTCAAGAGGCGTCATGCAAAGTCTGGGTCTGCACCTCCGCTCTGTCTTCCCATCCTTCCTGGTTGCCTTCCTTTTTATATTTGCCTTTTATCTTTTTCTCTGAAACTGATGCTCTCAATGTCTGTGTCCTGGAGATCCTTATTTTCTGTTAACTTGTGCCGACACAAGTATTTCCCAATGAAGTGCTTCTTTTACAATCAAAACTAGGGCCTCAGAACCTTGTTGAAGAGCATTTGCAGTTAGTTAACTGGCCAGTCAGAAATGGTCTTTCCCAGTGCATCCCCTTACTTCCTCTTTGATGGGAGTTCCTTTGTTTTCTAACTTAGTGAGTCAATTGGCAGCTTGCACTTAGTTCCAGGTGAAGTAAGAATTTGCAGTTCAAATTAATGTGAAGCAGTTATAAAATATATCCTACACGTACTCTTTGATAATGAAAGAGTTAAGAGTGTCTAGGCTTACAACAATTGTTTGAACTTGCTAAGAAGGCTTAAAGGTTTTATTTTTGGTAACTGAGTGATATTAATATCATAATATCTTCACACAAAAGTGTGGCTTAGAAATAAACCCTCAGGGAGTCATGTGAGTTCTCAAGTTACCACAACTCATGTTGGTTGGGAATTGTCTGCTTTTTTTTTTTTTTTTTTTTTTTAAATTCCTTAGAACATAACCCCTTACATAAAAGCATAGAACACTCTGCTGGTAATCTTATTAATTCTTTGTAAAGAGCAATGAAGATTTCCTGATCTCATTGTTTCTGTGGCTTTGCAAAACTCAGAAAACAAAAAAAATAATTTTTTCCATTTCCCAATGATTGTTT
This sequence comes from Talpa occidentalis, assembly GCF_014898055.3. NCBI lineage: Eukaryota > Metazoa > Chordata > Mammalia > Eulipotyphla > Talpidae > Talpa > Talpa occidentalis. The sequence continues at coordinate 138,273,278 of NW_023604295.1, read as the reverse complement.
GATTTGTGTTGCACTATTATTTAATACTTCTATAACATTGTGATTAAAACTCAAGTTTTTAGTTAGGTTCAGGTGGAAAGGAATAAAAGGAAAGCTTTTTTTAATATTTTCTTGTAAACTTAGTTCTAGATATTTCTTTACTTAATCTTTTTTTGATAGAGGACCAGAAAAATCTCATTTTAATAATATTTAGGAGTTGAGGTGATGTAATCACTATAAATATGTATTGGTTCTTAAGGATAGTAGTAGTACATTATTCTTAAAGTACTTTCATCTTTTTTGACTGAGTGGTATGAAAATTTCCCCTTAAATTATGAATAATGGAGTTTATTTATAAATTTATTTATAAATAAATTATATTTATTTATAAATATAAATAAGCAAGGTAATTACAACACTCAGCTATCTTCTGTATTTGACAGACTTTCAGGGATTCATGTACAGAAGAGGATGTTAGTTCTGAGAAGAAATGTGGTGTGTGCATATGAATATCTGAATGGTCTATTGGGTACAAGGTTAATGAGAGGAAGACAAAAAAGTTGAGTGTTGATCAGGACCCTTAGCAAGACACTTACACACTCTGTCAGTCGCTTTTACAAGATGAAATAAATATCTTTTCTGATTTCCACACAGTTGTAGAATGTGATATATTATATGTGATTAGCATGTCCATATTTTCATTAAAATTTCAAGAGTTTTTTTCCTCATGTTTATTTTGAGAGTGAAAAAGGCTTTTCTTTCAATATTTTAAAGGTAGCAGGATACTAAATATACAGGACAGAAACTGAAATGTTATCTAATGGTCTGAAATTATTTTTCACACTTATTAACACTTATTATTAACATGATTTCTAAGGACTTTGAGACTGAAAGTGTTTGGAATGAAGACAGAATATGACATGATTATGAGATGTTTTACTTTTTCTCTGTCATCTCTAATAAAGTATACATTAGACAGAGGATAAAGATGAGGCTGTTTGGAAAGAACACTCAAAATTTGGAAAAATCAGTTCTTTATTTGGTCTCATAGCATCTGCCATTGTATCCTAATGTTCCTTTGGGTGATCCACCCATCTCCAACTACCCCTTACTTCTTATCAGTCCCTTTTTTATTATCACCATTGAACAGTATAGGTCTTCCAAAAGTTTCTTCTTTTTCCATTATCTTTTATTTTGATAATTTCTTTTCCAGATCCTCAAGCACTATGAATTTATGAATTCATGAATTCATTCCAAACTGACTGAGTTTTATGTGCCAGGAATAGTACCAGATGCTAGTAATATAGATTTTATCTTCTTTATTATTATTATTATTTTTTTTTTTAAGATTTATTTATTTATTTATACAAGCACCGGGCATAGTCAGAAGCACAGGTGGGTGAGAGAATTCACCAGAGCCAGAGCCAGAAGGACCAAAGTACACTGCTGAGGGGAGCAGTGGGCGGCAGGAGAGGTCTGCGCGCCATGTGGGACCCTCCTCCGGTGGCCGGGGAGCAGCCGGGGATCGAACCGGCGCTGCAGAGGCTGCGGGCAGCTTTGCAACCCAGCGCTCAACTGCTGCGCCACCGGGGAGGCCCTAGATTTTATCTTCTGATGTCACACTTTTATTTAACATTTAATAAGGTAGTTAAAGCTCCCATTCCAAATATTATGGAGAATTTAGAACTTTCCCCTGGTAGCTTCTTTCTTGTATTTGTTTGTTATTACAAATTCCTGCTCTAATTCACCTTTTAGTATCCAGTCGCTGCCTGAGGCTATCTTTTTTCCATATTGTTCACCCTTATGTATGACTTCTGACTTCTTTTTTTGTTTTTAAGGCACTGTTTATACCTTGTTGTATAAACCAGATTTTGCTGACAGCTAAAGGATAAGGGAAGAAGATCTTCACTCCATCAAAACAGGAAATTATTGAATTTATTATTAAATTGTAAACCAAAAAAACCACACTTGACTGTGAGTGAAATTTCCACAATATGTGAACTAGACTTGAAAAATCACAATTTGTATCATTTGCCATCTGGGGCTGCAGTAGACTATGTCTTGTGAAAGGCAGGTCATGTAAGTTTCTTTCATCTTATTCCAAAATATTTTATCTGTGATCCTTATTCTACACCACATGAGGACTAGGTCCCAATCACTCTTCAGTGTAACCCAAATATTATTATTCTCTCTCACTGCCTATCAACAGTATTTGTACATTCATTTGAGTCAGCAGACTCAGAAAATAAAGGGGCAGAAAGAAGACAATGGCTTTTATTAATAAACTACATCCCAGAGGAATATTTCCAATAAAAAAAAATTGTTGAAAGAATGACAGGACAGAACATGAAAGGCATAGTGTGTGAACGTGTGTGTGTGTGTGTGTGTGTGTATATATATATGTATATATATTTTCCTTGCAATGCTTTGTAAAAATGGGTTTGAGGCAGAAAACATTGCCTCCAGGTGGAACAATTTATCGTGCTTCCTTCCTGACTTGAAGATCCTTCCAGGCTACTGCCATTCTCCTCCTGAATGCTGTTAGCGTCTTGAAGCAATCATCTCCAAAATCACATTGCCTCACCCCAAACTCGTTTCTGTTCTTGCATTTCTTAATTTCGTTTATGCAAAGGACATCCTTTCCTCATCTACATCTGTATCTCCTCCCTTTCTATTACCCTCCTATCCATATTTTTGTTTTTCTCAACTTTTTGAGTCTGCAGGCCTAGAGGTGTTCCAGTTCATCATCTCCCATGCAGTCCCATTGTTAGCCCCTCGCCATTCTAATGCAGCTTATTGTTATACCCCATGTAGACTTTTGTAACACATCAAGAGAAGTCTGCCTTACATAGGTTCTCAGGTCACAGGGCCAGCAGGAAATTAATATCTATAATATTGCATTAACCAAAAAAGTAAAAGAAGCATATATGTACTCTTCATAGTTAATATTCCCGGCTTCTGCACAGAAATAACACACATATAGTTTGTTCATAGTTGAACACCTGGAATTAGTCATGAAACCTTGTCCGGGCAGGATGGCCAGTGCAGGATATCTATGATTGGAGCGGACCACACCGTTAAAGGAGAGTCCTGGAGCCGTCGGTGACTTTCTCAGGCTTTTGCTGAGCTTTTACATGTAGTGCGGCAACCAGGTAAATGGCAGGCAGGGGTGTGGGGTGCGGGGTGGGGGGCATGGAGGGGAGAGCAGGAGGTCTGCAGGCCTCCAAGCCCCGGGCAAGTCTTCACTCTCTGCTTCTCTGGCCTTCTTTCTCCCCTTCTCTCTCTTGCTTTCTCTTGGTGAATATCTCAATACTGCAACCATGGCCCACAGAAGTAAACAACACAACTTATGACAATGCAACAAATGCAGGTGCCCCATCAGGCAGGGCAATGTAGTGGCAGGAGGGCAGAAAAGCCTGAAAGTCATTTATCCTACAGATCCCAATCAGCAGAAGAAGCTGGGGAACTGGGCAGCACACCAGCATTTGGGGTACCATCTTCTCTGCGGTTCCCTAATAGATTAACTAGTGCTTACTTCTGATAAGGATACTACAGTTGATCTTAGGTAAAAGGCCAAGAAGCCATAGGGCTTACTTCTGGGTAGACAATATACCTTGTACTTTGGAATAAGAAACATCCTTTATAAAACTGTAAACCTTTATAAAATGATGAGTGATTTTGAAATTCAAAACTTTTATACATAGAAATGATTATCTAACAGTGCTTCAGACAGTTCAATATTCTCTTTGTTAATGAATCAGAAAAGCCACCCAAAATCCCAAATCCACATTGAGTTTCTTATCGTTTTTCCTAATATGCATCTGAATCATATATATTTATTCTCATTAGTTTCTTATAAGTATATTGCTTATTTGCACACAAAAATAATGCACCAAAACTATAATATATCTGCTTAATAATAATAAAACAATATTTATTAGGTGTTTATGTTTGTTCATTAGTAAACACCAATATTTTATTCTGTGTACTAGAATGATGGGCCAAGAGGATTTCATAGATTATCCTCTGAAATTTTCAAAGCATTTCTCCCCGGTAGGTAAATTATTAATGTTCTCATTTTGTATATAAGGGCATTGAAACTTGGGTACCACTGTCAGTACAACGTAAAACTAGAATTTGATGCACATTGTTTGACTCTAGTTAGCAAGTTTTAATGTGTTCTCAAGTCCTAAGCATGACTTATTTTGCCTAGTCACCTCCCAAATTTTGAAACATATTTGATTTTAAAGGCTATAAGACAGCTGGATAATTTTAGAATTTAAATATAAAGTGAGAAGAGAAACTTAGGGCCTTCTAATTAAGAATTCATTCATCCGATGAGTCCCAGAAGGCATCAAATAGTTTTAACTCATTGACTTGGGGAGGTAAAAAGGGAAATGTATTCATATGGGGAAAAGCTTTTCATTAGGCGCTGCTCTTTTTGAAACTGGAAAGGCCAGACAACTACAAAACAGGCTGTCATTAAAAATTATACATTACTGCACATGTTCGAGAAAACAGTTTCAGCACCAGGCTGCTTACAGTTACTAGATTATAGCCTTGGTGTTTTGACAACTATTCAAGAAAGAGAGCTATGAGCTTTCTTGCCAACCAACAATGGGAAAAGAACTGGGGGTTAGAGGTCGGATGAAATAGAAGTGAAGATATGATTTTGAGAGAACTGAAGAATTTCATATTTCATTTGCAGAACACTGTTCATGGTTAGAAAAATACTGTGAGTTTCTAAAGGAAAGGAACTTGCCTTAGTGGGCTTATGTACTTACAGAGACTTTGTTTCTATACTCAAAAAAAAGAGAACCATCCTGTTGATAGTTTCAAATGAAAATCTGTATTTTGGTGAAGTTCTTTATCAGATTATTTGTTGATTGAGTGTTCTATTTCTTTTTTTCTTTATCAGGCTAAACTGCCTCCTACTTCTCTTCTGAGTTACCATTTTGGTTTGGGGACTATTTGAATTATGTTTTTGTTTATTTTTTTGTTTTTTTTTTAGTGACCTAGTATGCTTTAAGTTAAAAAGGGAAATTTATTGATTGCTGGCTTTTATATAGCATATTACGGTAACAAAAATACTGCTTTTGAACTCAAAATGAAATCATGTAGAGTTAGTACATTGAGTTCGCCTTCATTCTTATATGTAGACTAGGTGATATGGAAGCACAGCTCATAGTTATGAGATTGAGTAAGCATGTGTACCCTTCATATGTTAGCATTAAATGACTGCAATTGCTGCATGCCTAAGATTATTTGAGTTTAGTATTCTTTGTGCAGTACCCTATTATATTGACTTGAATTGTCGTGCATTATGGCAGAATCAGTCAAAGGGATTATGACATCTTATGCTTCACTACAACCATTTCTTTAATCACTCAGAACAAGATTGTTTTCAGAACATTGAAAGTTGTAAATGTATATTTTTTGAAGATTTATTTATTTATACATACAAGAACCAGGGTGTAAGCCAGAGGTGCGGAGGGTGAGAGGATTCACCAGAGATAGTGTGGGGAACAGAACAGGCAGACTGACTGAAATACACTGCTGAGGGGAGAAGCAGGTGAGTCAGGAGAGGTCTGCTGTGCCATGTGGGTAGTAGCTCCCTGGCTGGGGATCAAATTTGTGCTGCAGTGACTGAGGATAGCTTCATAGGTTATGTCTTAACCCTTTGTGCCAGCAAGGAGGCCTGAAAGTTGTAAATATATTAACCAAGTTTTGTTGTGCCATGCTTTTCTTTTGGGAAAAAAATAATGATTTATATGGTATCTAATCCAGACTGCCCCTCAGGGTAAAAAGACTTTGCAGTATATGCAAATGACACAGTGGCTGTGGGGGGTGCGGGGGTGGGGGTGTGAAAGGCTTGCAGTATAAATGAGACTCAGATACTGTGCCCTGCAAATGTCTTGAGATAAAAGTCAATGCTATATTTCTTTCTAATATTCTAGGATTTTTCAAATTAAAACTTATAAGATTTTGCAAAGTATAACCTCATTGAGCCTCATGAATAACCCAAACTGGGAAGGTTTGTGTAATTCATTTATAAGAGGATGGGATAGACAGTCTAAAAAATTTATCAGGTTATCCAATGTGTCCCTGAAGCTCAAAAATTTGGGAATCATGGAAATTTTGTTTTTGTTATTGTTAATATAAGGTAAACTGGAGTAAGTGACTCAAAAGCAAAATTCAGAGCGGACCCAGTGGTAGAGAATTAGGAACTAAAAGGTCATAGTTCATTCAGGCTGCTATAGCAAATGACCAGGGACTGGGGGACTTAAGCAATGAATGTTTCTCACAGTTCTGGCAACTGGGAACTCCAAGGTCAAGAGGCCCACAGACTCATTATCAATGAGACCCCACTTCCTGGCTCATGTCCATCTTCTCACTGCACCCTCACAGTGCAAAGTAGACTAGGGTGCTCTCTGGGGTGTCTTTTTTCAGACACTAAGCCCGTCAGGAGGCTCCTCTCTCATAACCTAATCACCTCCCCGAAGACCCTACTTCCAAATGTGATTACAGTGTGGGGGGAAACTTGGGAGCCGCAAGTATAAATATTTAGCGCATTGAAATACCTCAATAAATATTTCACATAAGGAGGGTGCTCTCAACTCGGGGTTGACTAATATTCAGAAAAGTAACATGGAAAGAAAGATTGTCGAGATGAGGAGCTTGAACACATAGGAGATATATTTGGGGGGACAGTGAATTAAGCATAAGGGGGCAGTGTAATGCATGCTTGCACGGGTAGCTTGGAGCCAGATTTATGAATTCAGTCATTTAAATAATGTAGAGAAAGTGTTTTAAAATAGGAATAATGTAATGAAATGTCTGCTGTGAGGGTCATGCAGACAATATTTAAAAGGGGACTTTAACACCATAGAAATTAACTGGGATATTATTGCAGCAATTCAGGTAAGGATTACGAAAATTGGAAATTGTAAGAATGGAAAAGTCTAAGTACAGTAATTTCAAGAAATGGAATTATCATGAGACTGGGTGAAGGAGAGGAAAAGAGTAATTTGACTGGAATCTGCATATTTAGTTCTAATTTATTTATTTTGAGGAGTATTTAAATGTAGTTTAACTCAGTGGTGAAAATGAGTTAGAGGCAGTATGGTAAGTCTGTGCACATGGAGATCCTTATATTTTTACATGAACATTTTATGTGAATGACAGGCTGGTAAATCAATGAATCATTTAATCAAGAATTTAAAATAGTTTATTACTGGGTTCCATGACTGTTGGTAAAATGTTGAAGCTTATGCTGTCTCTGTAAATGAATGATGTGGAACACTGTTTCCTCTACAATGGGAATCTGTGTGTATTTATTGTAATTATAGACTGTTTGCTAAGAAGCCCTTGAAGATACAATCCTCTATCTCATTTGTGTAGACCTATCACCGGGAAAGAACATTTTAAGGATACACACCTAATTTATGCAATTAACAAAGAAAATATTCTTTTTTTAAAAAGATTATTTATTTATACAAGAACTGGGGTACAGGTCAGAGGCACCGGAGGGTGAGAGAATTCACAAGAGACAGAGCAGGGAGCAGAACAGGTGGATGGACTGAAGACACTGCTGAGAGGAGCAGCGCGAGGCAGGAGAGGTCTGTTGTGCCATGTGGGTGTCTCCCTGGCCAGCCGGAAACTGAACCAGCTCTGCAGATGCTGTGGACAGCTTCACAATGAGGCGCTCAACCCACTGCACCACCAGGGAGGCCCACAAAGAAAATATTCTTAATCAACTACTATTAGAAAAAATGGCTCTTTTTGTCATTATTGAGTATAATGGAATAATTCAAGGTACTGGTACTAGGCATTATTTCACTCTAGTCAAAAAAAAAGAACTGAATTTGGTTGATATACAGCAAAAACAAATGCAAATATTATATATGATAAACTAAGAACCTTTTCTCTACTCAATATATCAGAAATAGTTAAAAGAACTTAAGATAATTTTCAGCTGTGTCTATCTTTATAAAAAGTAGCAATGTACATGGGGGATGGGGGGAGGGGAGGGATTGGGGTCAAAATAAGGGGGGGGTCACAATTGTATGGGGAATATAAAAATAAAATTTATAATAAAAAAGTAGCAATGTACAAAGAAAAATTAAAAATACAAATTCAATAGAAAATAAAATAAGAAAACAATTTATTACCCTGAACCTTAAAAAGCACAGTTTATAAAGGAAACTTTAGAGGGTTTGATGAATCCTTAAACTGAGATAACTTTCCCTTGGGCAAGACGTAAGATTTTAAGCACAAGTCCTATTCTGAGCAATTACGCATGATCATGGGCCATGATCACTGAGGTTTTCTTGAGTTGTAATATCAGTTTTTAAGAAAATAGAAGGAAGAGCATGAAATAGTTTTATAAGAATGATTATCAGAATCTAGATAGAGCAGAGAAAATTGTTCTATCACTGAGACTTAAAATAGATATTAAGAAAACACCAAAATAAAAAGACTTAGAAATGAAAGAATATTCACATTTTTGGTTTGGAGGGAAAATTCTTGCCATTTAAATAAAAGTAATGTTGATGGAGGCTAAAGTGGGCTTGAGATTGCTCAATATTATGGTAGAGCAATTTGAAAGACTGGCATAGTCTTCTCAATTGACCACGAGAGTCATGTGACCTTGTATAAGTTATGTTTTATTCAGGGAGAGAAATTTAGACTCATAATTTAATATTTGTCATGTTAGAGTAAATTTATTTAGATACTGGTTCCAGACTATTCCAACAGGGGTCGCAAGTATGTAGTCAAGGAGGGAGATTGGGGATGCAGAGAATACAGCGAAGCCAGATGGGCATCTACAGGCAAAGTACAGAGCGAGAGTGTCAGTGGATGGGGAATTGCTAGGAGGAGACTTGAGGGCGGCGGGATTCTTGCTAAACTGGTTTAATAAAATTCTTGCTAAAGGCAGGCCAAGATTTGCATATCAGGGGTGGGGGATGAAGAACTTGATCAGATGTCAAGAGAGATCAGATACCAAAGGTGACGGATTCTCTCTATAGTGACTTAGGGGACTCTCACTAAATCTGAGCTAAACAGGCCAAACACAGGACCTGAGGACTAGACCTTCTGTAAGGAGGACTTAGCTCCTGTGTGAGGTTTGATGAAGCCTGGAGTCTGTCAGTCATGAATGTATCGAATCGCTTTACAAATGAAATCCCCTCTAAGCAATTGCCCCAAAAAGGACTGGTTATCTAATTATAATCAATTTTGGGGCCTTCGTGCAAAATGAAAATATGGGACCCTTAGTTCAAAGGTTGATAATTTCTAAATAGCTTCAAAGAGACTGAAACGAAGTATTGGACTCTTCTAGGAGCAGGACTCCACAGATGGTCCATCCAAACTGACCTGCATCCCAACTTCTCAAGAATAGAGTACATGGCTTCCTTGTCTACCAAATCCTTTACAGATGTGTGTGGAGACAGAGACTCAGCAGGTTAAATACCTTTGTGAGAGTAAGAACTCCAGGGATGGGATGAGGACTCCAAAGGAGGTGGTCTGATCCAGTGGGCTTTCCAACTCCCAATCCAGTGCGCTCTCCAGCATTCCAACTTCTTATCCTATCCTCTGGAGACACGGGATGCGTTAGTAGTGATTAGGATCCAGATTTAGCTTTGGTACTTTCTGTGCCAGAAAAAAGAAAGAATGTGGAAAGGAAAACCATTTATATTGGAGAAACTATAGTTGATTGCTGATTCTTCCAGGTGTTTTTATTAACCAATTGTGTATCCTCTATGTATTGTGTCATGTTTTTTATCTAGGAAGTTCTGAATGTAATTTTTGGCACACAAACATTTTTCCTAGTATTCATGGGAATAGAGCTGTTTATTTTAGAGTTAGAGATGAAAAGATTTCCTATGAAATTTGAGATAATCTACCTCCTATATATCTGCAGGCGGCATAAAGAATAATCACACAACTAATAATTTTGATAAACTTCAAACCAAAGACAAGTTTTCTATCAGTTGTTTAATTAGCATTTTTTAAAAAAAGATTTATTTATTTATGATTACAAGTGCTGGGGTGTAGGCCAGAGGTATGGGGGGTGAGAGAATTCACCAGGGTGGAGGGCAGAACAAGTGGATCTACTGAAATACACTGCTGAGGGGAGCAGCGGGTGAGACAGGAGAGGTCTGCAATGCCATGTAGGTCAGCTCCCTGGCTGGGGATAAACTCATGCTACAGTGGATTGCTTCATAGTGCTGAGACTTATAACCCCTCTCACCACCACAGAGGCCCTAATTAGCATTCTTATTACAATTCAGTAAGTAAGGATTGGGGGATCAAGTATGTCTTTTTTTTTTTGCACAAAACCATTAATTCACATTCTTGTTAAAGTTTAAATTGAAGTATGATGAGAATTCTTGAACTTTTAAATTGAGTGTGGGATGTAACATCAAAGAGAAAGAAGAAGCTGAACATAGAAATACAAAAAGCTATGTTTATTCTTTTTTGGCCAATTAACATATAATATTTATGAGCCTCAAATACCCTGCCTATGGAAAAAAGGGTTGATTACAGCATCTACCCCTTCCTACTTTACATTGTGTTCTGTGAAGTTCAGATTATGTCACAGAATGCTTTTAACATCTATAACATAACATACACTTATGTGCACATACATACAATTTTAAGATGTAATAGAGATGTATATGTATATAATTTTAAGTATCATAGTCAAAATTATTTTGCATAATTTATGTGAAATTTGCCTTTGGAGAATCTTTTAAATTTAGGAAGTCTTGGAAACATCATCGTAAAAAGGGATTCAGCACAAAATATTGCCAATCCCTTAGAAAAACAAAGTTATTCTTCCGGAATTTTTTCAAATGTTTTATATATCAGACTCCAAAAAGAACTACACTCTAATTCCTAGAAGATCGAGTATACAGGATTATGTATCTCTTGTATTATAAAATAATACTGGTTTCTTCTAAATAAAACATTTTGACTACATGTGTATTCATGAGCAAGCACATTCAATTAATTGAGATCAATTGGGTGTTTTTAAAATGATAAATTGAAGGACAGCATGGAAAGAATAAAACATATTTTGTGTGCCGTGTCAGATTACTGCGTTTTGTTTCTGCTTGTCCCAGCGTCAGTAGAAAACCTGTTCCTCTGTATATATCCATTAAAATCATCAGCTTTTTATCTGATTTTTAACAGGGCAAGCTCATTTCCATATGCTCACAGGTAGATATAATTTAGCATGTGCTTGAAAGATCATTCCCTTTTCTCAGAGATATTTTGGACGCTTGGAGGTATCAGCAGCGACGCATTGCAGAGGTGTGCTGGCCCTTTAATGCTCTGTTTCTGTTGTCATGGAAATAAGATTTTCAAGTAGGTTTATGTGCTGCTGCTTTGCTTTTTATAGACTCCCTATCATTTTCAGTTGGTTTTGGAAAAGCATCCTTATCCTTTAAATAAAAACACCAATCTTTACCATCTTTCCATGTTTTTTCCCAATGGGATTTCTTAAAATCCTAAGAACAGTCAAATGTTTGGTTCTCAGGAGTGGACATTACATATACATACTTAGCTCTTGGCTCTGAAAACTAGGATTTTTTTTTTGAAAAAAGTGAATCAGTGAAATACAAGAAAGCAGAATCCACTTCCACTTTCAGGTTTTTAGAATGTGTGTTACTCTTGCATTATTAGCTGTACAAGTACAATTTAATTACTAATTTCTAAAAAAATTCAAACAGCAATAGAATCATGTAACTCTTCATGTTGTTTATCCAAATTTATAACTTTTGCCTGTATTTGCCTCCATGCTTCCGTAGTCACTCACCTGTAAAATTCATCACTATGGAGAGATTTGTGGATATGAATGTAGGTTCTGTTACTTAATAGCTGTGTGACCTTGGCAATTTTTTTTTAACCGCCTCGTTCTCAATTTCCTTACCTGCAAAATGGAAATAACAGGACAGTTAATGATAATTAAATGTATGAATACATGTAAAGCACTTAGATAGTAATTTGAGCTAAATGAGTGCTCATTTAATGTAGTTTTTGCCATTTTTATCTTTTACCATTTTCTATCATGCTCTTCTTTCTCCAAACATGAAACCTTTTTGCTGCCTCTGACTTTGGCCTTTGGATCGATTGCTGAGTTATCAATGACTCTCTTTGGCCTTTGGATTGATTGCTGAGTTATCATTGACTTCTTTTCCTCTCTCTGATGACACTGGATTCTTTGCCACTTGTAAAACTTATAAATTATATATTTATTTTATTACTAGTTTATTCCCTTATCTTACACATGTAATGCCTGAAGTAATGAATAATGGAAAAACATATTTTAATTGGCTAGATGTTTTCTCCTTTTCTAAATCACCTGGTAGCTACTTTAAAGATGGAAATGATTACTAAATTTCCAAATGAATCATTTTCCTGTGTTCTGGAGAATTTATCATGGGTTTAGTTTATTGTTAATTATGAGCATATCTCTTTTATACCCTAGCGTGAATTGTAATTATAGCTGGTTTCTAGTATTTATCTCCAAAGCTAGAATGTATTTTTTCCCTGTCATACCAAAGATAATTGTTTATTTCTTCTTGCTGAGTCAGCTGGAATTCATTGAGATGGCTCTAATTTAAACATCATTTGCATTGCTTTTCTCTTTTAAGTGACATTTTTAAAAGATTTTATGATAGAGTATTATTAGTTAGGGTACTCTGACTTCAGATAAAAGTGCATCTGTGTTGATAGTAATAGAGACATTAAGAAACTCTTTGGAGGTTAAATAAATGAACAAGCTAATTGGGAGTCAGTAATGATAAATAGTTTCAAACTATTAAGTGTTTTACTAGAAAACGGATGTTGAATTCTGTTCTGTTCCTCATGAATATGTTTAGTTCCTCATGAATATGTTTAGATGATACATACTATTTTGGGACCATATCTGTTTCTGTTCAAATTGCTTACCTATTTATTATTTTTAAAAAATCACCATGTTTGTTTTCTTAATTTTGAGTTGAAAGAGTCTCTTCTATATACTGGATACAAGCTCATTGTCAAATAATGCCAGCCTTGCTCTCAGCTTGTGTCTTGACTTGACTTTTTCTTAACCGTGTCTCTCAAGAAGAAATTTTACCCAAGTCAAAACAGTTTTCTTCCAATTTGTCATTCGTGTTTTGTTTGCTTAACTTTTATGCAAAGTTTTAAAAATGTATAATGTAGTAGTAGATTTTCCTTTTTAAATTTTATCTGAAATACTAGAAATATAGTTAAAAATCCTTTTCCCTTTACCCATGCTATAAAGAAATTCATCAGTGTTTCTTTCTAATACTTGTTTGATTTTATTTTCTTCTGATTCATTTGAAGTTTATGCTTTTTTATGATTGAGGTATAGACCAAGTCTCTTTTTCAAAAAGACTAAATTGCACCAACATCTATGTGAAGGTCTAGTTTTTAAAGGAGTCTTTTAACTTTTGCTTTATCCTAAGTAACCTTAAGTGAAATAGACTAGCAATATTAAGATAAAAGATAGTGGAAAACGGCATGTCAGAGAGCTGCTTTTTGTGTTTTATTCCTGAAAACAGACCTAGTATCTTAGACTCACAACTTCACTCTTAAAAACACCATCTCCTTTGCTTGCCTAAAGGTATCCATATGGCCAGGAGGAAAGAGATAGATTAAATGTGAATAGAGATGTAATAACAAATTTAGTTGTACCTGTTTTATAATCAGTACTGCTTCCTTGATGTTGATTGCTGATTCTCTGGCAGGGAACTAGCATTTAACACAGTAGACAAAAAAAAAAAAAAAAAAAAAAAAAAAATGGCAGCTTCATTATTCAACACAGCAATATTTCATATAAGCAAGTGAGATTTTATTTCTATTTTTATTTTTCTTAAGCAAGTGGAAATATGAGTTTTCATTTCCAGAGATAAAGAATTAAAGGAGATTTAATTGTATGTGTGTGGTGGGGGTGGCAGCTTTAGGTAAAGGGAGAACAGAAGCAGCTCAGTTTGGGAAGGTTCACCTGAGGTGCTTGTAGAAGACTGAATGGATCTCTCTGCTAGATAGTTGGATCCAAGAGTCAAGTTCAAGAGTGTGATTTCTTTAAATGCTAAGGGAGACACAGTTCACACATCACTGTGGTCTCGGGCTACTTTACAAGTTAATATTTATCTGCAATTCATGGCATATTTCAAGTCCAAACAACCTTACTATCAGGAGAGTGCATGATAGTATGATTTTTATTTCTATTTTTCCCATGGGAGAAACAAAACAGCTTTCAATTGAGTAATCAATTCTTCTAAATAGGCTAAGAATCACTTTTCCTTTCTTTCTTAACCATTTCTCTTGGACAACAAGCAAAACTGATAATTACGATTTTGATATTAGAAGAGTGTTTGGTTAAACCTGAATCCATTAAATGGCTCTTCTTTGAAAGCTGTGCCAAGTGTGGAATCTAAGAATGTGAGACTCTGACCTGTGGTCTTAGAGTGCAGATAATTTTTCATTTCTAAATGTTGCACCATCACTGTGTGCTGCTCATAGGTTGTCTAGCCACCCTTTTACTCAGCATAATTTTGTATCTAGCAAACTCATTAAGCTGAAAATGCATAATAGAGATTTCAGTGTTTATAATCCAGTCACAGACAGACATGGACACACATGACTGCATAATAAATATTGAAGAAAATAACCAAGTACTACATGTGACAGAAGAGTTATCGATGCTCCTTACGTCCCCAAACAAGCTCCTCCTGTCCTATCTCATTTGATAACAATTCTTTTTCAGTACCCAGGCTGGAAACTTTGTTGTCTTTAACTCTTCTTTCTCCCACATCTCACAAGCAAGCTCTTAAAAAATGACATCTGCATTACCTTCCAGATTTTGACATTTTTCGTGATCCCCCACAAGTACTCTATATTATTGGTTTCATCCATTATTCTCTCTCTTATCTGGATTCCTGGTCTAAGCCCCGAGCAGGTTTCCTTGATTCTACACGAGCTTCCTGTAGTCAGTGCTACAACCTGATGTATACGTTTCCTTCTGATGCTGACAAATTAACACAAGCTTGATACCTAAAGCAATACAGATGGACAACCTTATAGTTCTGGTGGTCAGAAGCCTGATATGGCTTCCACTGGGCTAAAATCAAGGTGTCAACAAAGTAGTTACTCCTGGAGACTTTTAGGAGAAGAATCTATTCTTACGGTTTTTCCAAGATCTCGAGGTGACCTGTGTCCCTGACTTATAGCCCCTCTTACAACCCCTCTCCCCCAACTTCGTCTGTGTCTATCTCTCTGTGTCTTTCCCTCTTTCTCACCTTAGCTTCTGCTGTCACCTCTCTTCCTCTGACTCTAACCTCCTGTCCCCCTCTTATAGGGCCCTGTGATTATAGCAGACACACCCAGACATTCCATGATAATCTCCCCATCTCAAGATCCTTAATTTAATCATCTGCAAAATCCCCTTTGTTATGTGAAATAACATATTCACAGTTTAGGAGGATTAGAGCAGGGCCATCTTGAGGGAACTATTCCTACCACACCTGGTGATCCTGTTGAAAGTAAGTAAGCTTATATCTTTCCTCAATTTAAGATCCTCTAATAATGCTAAACTCATTCGTAATCAAAGCTAAAATTCTTAGATGATCTCCAAATCCTGCATGATATGTGCTGCCCAGTGCTCCTCAGAGCATGTCCTAGTCTCCTCTTTGTTCGTTATGCTCGAGCTTTGCTGCCGTCCTTGGTGCGGTTGAGCATATGTAAGCACATATGTGCCTTCGGACCTTCACGCTGTCTCTTTTCTCTGCTTGGAATCCTCCCAAATATCAACATGAGTAGCTCTTGTACTTTCTTCACAGCTTAAGCTCATTTTCTTAATGCAGCCTTTCCTGGCCAGCCTACTGAAAAATTCAACACATTCTCCTAGAAAATGTATGTTCCCTTCTCTCTCTCTCTTTTTTCTTATTTTGCTCCTTGGAACTTACCACTATGTATCATCCAATATGGCTTATTTAACCATTTTGCTTCTTTTGTATTGTGAGTATATACATGGTGTCTCCATTGAATTTCTAATCTTTAATGGAAAAGCAACCATTTTTCGGGCCTCCCTGGTGGTGCAAGGGGTTAAGACACAGCACTATGAAGCTATCTGCAGCCTCTGCAGCACGAGTTTGATCCCCGGCCAGGGAGGTGACCCACATGGCGCAGCATACCTCTCCTGCCTCGCGCACTGCTCCCCTCAGCAGTGTATTTCAGTCAATCCACCTGCTGTGTTCCCCACTCTGTCTCTGGTGAATCCTCTCATTCCCACACATCTGGTCTATACCCCAGTTCTTGTACGCATAAATAAATAAATCTTTTAAGAAAAGAAAATTAATGATTTTTCTTGTTAGTCCATGGATGTAAATTCCAAAAGGGTAGAGATGTTGTCTTTTTGTTGTTGTTGTTTGCATGTTTCCTCTTTGCTTTTCATAGACTAAAAGACTTCTCTAATGCAGTGGACCTCAAAAGATATTAGGTGAATGAAAGGATGATCTAAAGGAATGTGTATGTGGACAGAAGAAGACAGAATCCTGCTAGAAAATTAAGTAGGCTTGCTGGCTATACAGAAGTGTGTTCCAGCTTGAGCGTACTGAGAATAAAAGCACTAAGACCATTCAGTGCTCAGGGAATATCAATAGAGCTAGTGTGTTTGTGACCTAACTTGGCAGAGAAAATGACCTATTCACCCAAACTCCTGCTTCCCTTTAAAGCTTGGAGCAGTTGCTGGAAAGTGGCTGCCCACTTAGCTCTTGCAGTGACTTGTGATCAAATTATACCCAGTGGCATGTCAGGCTAGATTCATAAAAGCTTCCCATCCTGTACACCTTTGTGCTCTTTTCTGTTTTATTTTTGTTTTTTTGTTTGTTTTTTTATAAAGATTTATTTATTTTTATATAAAAGCTGGGATACAGGTGAGAGGTGCGGGAGGGTGAGAGGATTCACCAGAGACAGAGTGGGGAGCAGAACAGGCAGATTGACCTAAATACACTGCTGAAGGGAGCAGCGGGCACAACAGGAGATGTCTGCCTCACCATGTGGGGATCTCCCTGGCCAGCCGGGAATCAAACCCATGCTGCAGAGGCTGCACACAGCTTCACAGCGCTGCGCTCAACGAGCTGCGCCACCAGGGAGGCCCTGTTTTATTTTTGGATAAGAAACAATTCCCAGGGAGACAATAGAAGCTACATGTGGACATTCAAGAGCTGATGTCAATCTGAATCTCTGATTGACTACTGATAAGTAGGTGGTTCTGCCACATCTCTCCCAGAGCTGGTTCTGTGACACAGTGCCAGCCCACAACAGGCCCCTATGGCTAGGAAGGTGGACATAGCAATGCAGACAAGGGAAGGAAGAACTGAGCTCTATAGTGACCGCTAAGACAGATGCAGGGGCACCTGTCATGCTCCTGACCCAATCTTGAGTCTTCAGGGATAGAAAGCATTAAATTGACAAGTACTTTACCAAACTGATGTTTCTTTATTCCTTCTTTTTTTGAGGGAGATTGAATGATGCCAAAGATTCATCGGAACTTCAATAAAATAAAGAAAAGGTGTGTTTTTATTTTCTAATAGTGATGATAATAATATTATGATTATTTTTATCATTCAGCCTCTCTCAACTCTTGGCAGTTTAAACTTAAAAGCAGGGATTTTATTTTTCTTTTTGTTTTAACAGTTCTTGTTAAGGGAAAAGTGCACAGGTGAGAGAATGCCACGAGTTTTAATCCATTCCATTCAGGATTAGAAATATAATGGAGACATTGTGTGCATACTCAAGCCGTGTGAGTTTACTGTACACATTCGATGCAGAAGGAGTAAAGAAGGAGGAACAGTCTGGAAGGTCAGAGATGCAAGCCTCAATTGTGCATATGCAAGCAGACTGCGTCTTTGAGTGGGAGTGCTGAGAATTCGGCAGCATTTCTCACTTTTTAAAGATTTTGTAACCACCCAAGCAAACAAACAAGCCAAGAATAAAACAAACTAAAAAAAGCAGTTGAACAATTCCAAGGGATGGTGGAGTCTTTTGTCCTCTGGCTGAAGCCTATACCTCCCCCTCCCTGACACTGGGCCAGGAGCCAGAATTGGGGCGTGGGACATTCTATAGCAGATTTCTCTTTGCTTTGTTAAAGCCAGGCCTTCATTTTCAGATTAAAGTCCTGACAAATAAATATTTGAGTAAATCTCACATCTCTTGCTTGGGTAACCAACAACCAGTAAGTGTCCCTCCTCTTCCCTCTGACATCGCTGAGGGAGCCTGTCTCTTTTTTTGACCTGGTAGCTACACACAGCTCAGTAGAACTCGATTTTTTTAAACACACTAGTTCAGAGATTTGGCATTGCAGCCTTTTTCTGGAAGGACCTGGGAAGCTTCTATCCCCATTTCTTCATTTATAATTCAAGAAACGGTGGCCTCAATCTGACTGGCCCAAGGAAGGGCTTAGTCAGGCTGTTTTTTCTCTTTGTTCTCAGCTCTTTCAGATCTGGGAACTGTTCACTGGTTTTATGTACTGGGTTTTGCAGGCTGGAGGTGCCCACTGGGGACTAAAAATAATTTGAAGCTGGTGGTTTAGGGAGAAAAGCTGAGAGGGTCACAGTGAATCACTGTTTCTGCTGTGACTCATTCTACTATCAGGCACCCTGCTCACGGGCTTCGTCCCTTCATGTCCCCATTTCTTATATGGGAAAATAACATGTCAAAATTTCTCTATGGGGAGCAATGGGAAGCCAGTGAGACTCGACTAGAAATGTTTGTTTGTGTGTTGATACCTTGCCTTATTTCAAAGAAGACATTTGTTGGCTAGGAAGAGAGAAGAACATGGTGCCTTCCCTGTGGCACAGTGGTTGAGCGCTGGGCTGTGAAGCTGCCTGTAGCCTCTGCAGCGCTGGTTCAATCCCCGGCCTCTGGGTGAGGGTCCCACATGGTGCGCAGACCTCTCCTGCCGCCCGCTGCTCCCCTCAGCAGTGTACTTCGGTCCTTCTGCCTGCTCTGCTCCCCACTCTGGCTCTGGTGAATCCTCTCACCCTCCCGTGCTTCTGACTGTGCTTACATAAATAAATAAATAAATAAATAAATAAATCTTAAAGAGAGAGAGAAGAACATGAAGGATTGCGGATTGTTTTCTGATTTGGACTGAGGATGTGGCAAAGAGACTTAAAAATATGTCTCTAATGTGTCCAAACTGGGTTTTGACCTCCTCGATGGAATATTGCCTTAGACTTGTTTCTGCTCTGGGGTCTTCACTTCAGTGCTATATTTACTGTTTACCTAGTTTTCCTATGACTTTGTATGTGTGTGATGCTTCATGAGTGGGTAAAATTTGCAAAGGCTCTTCCTTCAGATGAGCTGATCTAGTCCAACCTCTCTTTTGTTTTTCTTTCTAATGGAGCTTAATGAGAACTAGGTAATGCACCATATATGTGACATATCCTACTGAATTAGGTATTTGAGGTTAGAAGCTTTTCCTTAGTCAGTTTTTTTTTTTTTTCAATCCCTTCCAAACCCTAGCAGAGTCTAGAATCTTAAATTCGTTGTTTTCTTTCCTTTTTAAAAATTAATTTATTTTTTAAAATTTATTTATGCATACAAGAACTGGATGCAGGCCATAGGTGTGAGAGGATTCACCAGAGACAGAGCAGGGAGCAGAACAGGCAGATTGACTGAAACACACTGCTGAGGGGGGCAGCGGGGCGACAGGAGAGGTCTGCTGTGCCATGTGGGTAGCTTCCTGGCCAGGGATCGAACTCATGCTGCAGTGGCTGCGGGTAGCTTCATAGGTTGTGTTGTAACCCCTTGTACCACCAGGGAGGCCCTGTTGTTTTCTTAATATGGATTAAAAGAATTTGATTTATTATTATCAAATTTAATGCAGTCTGCAATGGCTTATAAGTATTTTTTTTTTATTTTAATTTTTTTTTCAGTTCTGGAGGTGGTCCTTCCCAGATCTGCTTAAAATGCTGTTCTACTTAGTTTTCTAGAATTTTTGCTACCTTCTCTCTTCTTTTTTCACTGGCTTCTGTTCTTATTCATTGTGCTTTCTTTCATTAATTTCCATCTTGGGAGCCTTTATCCTTCCTAATAGCTTTTTTTTTTTTAAGATTTTTTATTTATACATACAAGAGCTGGGGTACAGGCCAGATGTGTGTGTGTCGGAGGGGAGTGGTGAGAGGACTCACCAGAGACAGAGTGGGGAACAGAATAGGCGGATCTACTGAAATACACTGCTGAGGGGAGCAGCGGGCGAGGCAGGAGAGGTCTGCTGTGCCATGAGGGTTGCTCCCTGGCCGCCAGGGGATCCAACTCGTGCTGCTGTGGACAGCTTCATAGGCTGCATCTTAACCCCTTGCACCACCAGGGAGGCCCCCTTCCTGAAAGTTTTAACCAGAATTTTTCACTGATGTTACTTTTTGCCATTTTGTTAAGTGCTTATTTAGAGAAGATATTTATCATTAGCTGCCCAGCACTTCCTACCTTCTGGGAACTGAAGCTTCTCATAATTTGGGGGGGAATGTTTCTCCCATAAATTCTTCCACTGGTAGGAATGAACCTTCCTTCTGGTGGTGTTCTGAGGTAGGAACATAGGGGTTAGGTGCTGTTGGAAACCACATACCCTGCTTGGAGGAAATCTGGAAAAGAGATGATTGGGTCACATTGTAGAAATAACAGAGGCTGGAAATGCCCCTTCTTATTTTGGGGGGGTGGGTGTAGGTGTACATGAAACTGTCCTTTGACTTCACCTGGTGGGAGTTGGGTTTCTATCTCATGCACCAAAAGAGGCTTGAATAGCATGCCAGATAAATACTTTTATGCTTTGATAAATAGAAAAACTTGTGTGATTTTGAGAGACAGGAAAGTAGAGTTCCAGATATAAAATCATTCTAGTCTCTCACATATATTAAAATTTTGTAAGAAGATAAAGTTATGTCCCAAATAATATTTTCTTCCTATTGCTCCAGCTCCCATTGATTCCTTCTGCCAGACCCTAAGCTGAACTCAAGTTCTTTTTTTTTTTTTTTTTTTTTTTTTTTTTTTTTTTTTTTTTTTAATAGAGGCACGTTTTTATTTATTTATTTATTTGTTTGTTTTTGTTTTGTTTATACATGCACTGGGTACAGTCAGAAGCGCGGGAGGGTGAGAGAATTCACCAGAGCCAGAGCGGGGAGCAGAGCAGGCAGAAGGACCGAAGTACACTGCTGAGGGGAGCAGCGGGCGGCAGGAGAGGTCTGCGCGCCATGTGGGACCCTCCTCTGGTGGCCGGGGAGCAGCCGGGGATCGAACCGGCGCCGCAGAGGCTGCGGGCATCCTTGCAACCCAGCGCTCAACCGCTGCGCCACCGGGGAGGCCCAGAACTCAAGTTCTTGAAAGGCATATTTGTTTTACTAATTTCTGTATTGTTAGTATCAGGCACCATGTCTGACACATAATAAGAACTATAATAATAATTTTGAATTGATACAACACATTCAGATTATCAACTATAATATATAAATAATACCGTGTTTTGAAGCAAAATCTTTGGACAAGACAAGGTGTATTTCAGAAGTCCATTGCATTATATATTATAATACTTTGTTTTCTATTCCTGCATTCATAAAGACAAAATAATATTAAGTGTCCCCCTTTGCAGTGAGATTATTTAAAAGAGAAAATTTCTCTCTTCTCATTCAGTTGAGGTTTCAGTCTTACGAGTGGTCAAGATTAAAAAGTACTTTGGAGTCAGATCGCCAAAGACCACATTTTGTGTTTCTTTGCTTGCTTGTTACTAAATAAGTTGGTGAGTTCTATGGGAAAGAGATTAGAGAGCTAGAATTTTAAGAACAAAGATAACAAGAAAGGAAAGGAGGGAATTGCCAAATGAGAGGAAAGATCAAGGCTAAAATAGAAAAAGGGCATCAAGGAGGTACTTTCGGTGTGGTTGGTCACCTAGAATAAAACAGGTCCTTTTAGAATAACTGGTCCTCCAATTCAGAAACCAAAAGTTGCTTTCATTTTGAGAGCATATTAATAAATGCAGTGAGTAGATGCCAGATTGCAGGGGATCTGCCAATGGGTGAGGTAGAGCTAGAAGTCTATCAGTTAATCTAATTAAAACTTGAACTTGGGGCCTCCCCTGTGGCGCAGCGGTTGAGCGCTGGGTTGTGAAGCTGCCCGCAGCCTCTGCAGCGCCGGTTCGATCCCCAGCTGCTCCCCGGCCACCAGAGGAGGATCCCACATGGCGCGCAGACCTCTCCTGCCGCCCGCTGCTCCCCTCAGCAGTATACTTTGGTCTTCCTGCCTGCCCTGCTCCCCGCTCTGGCTCTGGTGAATATTCTCACCCTCCCGCATTTCTGACTGTACCCAGTGCATGTATAAATAAATAAATAAATACATAAATACATAAATAAATAAATCTTAAAAAAAACCAAACAAACAAAACTTGAACTTGCTTTGCAAAACAAAAAGAGAGGATGTTATGTTCCTGATGTCAATCCCTTCGATTATTCTACATTTCATGTTGAATAATTCATACTTGATCCATTGGGGCATTAGTCTGTTGAAAATAAATTACTCTCTACACTTATAAAGGAATTTAGATAGTCTGGAGCCTCCCCAGTGGCGCAGCGGTTGAACGCTGGGTTGCGAAGGTGCCCGCAGCCTCTGCAGTGCCGGTTCGATCCCTGGCTGCTCCCCGGGCGCCGGAGGAGGGTCCCACATGGCGCGCAGACCTCTCCTGCCGCCCGCTGCTCCCCTCAGCAGTGTACTTCGTCAGTCTGCCTGCTCTGCTCTCTGCTCTCCCCTTTGGCTCTGGTGAATGAATTAATTCTCTCACCCTCCCGCACTTCTGATTGTACCCAGTGCTTGTATAAATAAAATAAATCTTTTTTTTTTTTTAAAGGAATTTAGATAGTCTGGGACGTTTGGAGCTTAGTATTTTGAGCTTGTGTTTTCAAAAAATGTGCCAAAGAAGGTAGGTAATGTGGAAAAACAAAAAACAAAAAACAACCAAAAGCAGCAGTCTTGCAAAGGCACCTTCAGTTTTGACTAATAATTTTTTCTGTTCTTTTTTGGTGTCTGCAGGCTTAAATATGTAATCTATGAGATTCAAATACCATTTTATTCCTGTCAAGTGAGCTTAATTTATCCAGAGAATAGCTCTATAGGGATTCACAATAATTAAGTAAAGGACATTTCTTTTAACCACTTTGTGTATATTGAGAAAAAGTCAGCTTTAGTTATGAGTTGACAATAAAAGAGTGAAAAATACATGCCATAGTATTTCCAATAAAGTGGAATTTTTGTACATTTTTTTTCTAAAAATGGATGAATAAATGAAATCAATGGATCAAATGGGCTTAGCTATTTGGATTCCTTTTCTGTTCAGGGGATGAATAAAAATCACCAAACTAAATATAAAGTTGTTGAGTCCATTTTTTGTTCTTAACCTAGTTAACTTAGGGCTACAGAAAAAAATAAATCAGAAATTATAAGTCAATGAGTCCATGGAGAAATGCATCAGAAATAATGAGCACTGCCTATGAAGTTTGATAAATGCAATAAGGAAAACAAACAGTGAATAGTGACTGCATGGATTACAGATGTATTAAGAGCCATCTGTTTTATGTATACACTATTCAAAATGGGGGAAGGGTATGGATTTATGAGACAGACTTTCTGGCTTTGAATCTCAACTCTTCTACTCATTAGCTTTGTGAACTTAGT
The DNA here is from genome assembly GCF_014898055.3 of Talpa occidentalis. Lineage (NCBI taxonomy): Eukaryota > Metazoa > Chordata > Mammalia > Eulipotyphla > Talpidae > Talpa > Talpa occidentalis. Next base: position 138,249,566 of record NW_023604295.1, on the reverse strand, counting down.
AAAATCAGTTATAATCTTTGTGCTTCAATTTTGGTATCCACAAAAAAAGATAATAATAGTACATACCTTGCAGAGTTGTTGTGAAGACTAAGTGGGATCCTGTATGTCATACTCTTAAAACTACCTGGCATTTCAAAGGGCTTATGCGAGCAGTAGCTATTATTATTTCTATAGTCACTATCATTATTGTTACTTACACCATGGGCTGCATGGCTATCATGTGTCAGTGGAAGTTATGAATAGCATTGTATGTAACAAATGTGATATAAAGCATGTCTACCTTTAAAGTTCAACTAAAAGCAGACTGTAGTCTTTTTTTTTAAAAGATTTTTTTTTTAAGATTTATTTATTTATTTATACAAGCACTGGGTACAGTCAGAAGCGTGGGAGGGTGAGAGAATTCACCAGAGTCAGAGAGCGGGGAATAGAACAGGCAGACTGGCAGACTGACGAAGTACCCTGCTGAGGGGAGCAGCGGGTGCGGCAGGAGAGGTCTGTCGCACCATATGGGACCCTTGCCGGCGGCCGGGGATCGAACCGGTGATGCAGAGGCTGTGGGCAGCTTTGCAGCCCAGCGCTCAACTGCTGCACCACCGGGGAGGCCAAGACTGTAGTCTTTAATGCAGCTTCATTGAATATTTGAAGTGCAGAAAAACGTAAGGCACTTTCATTATTGCTGCTAACTTACAGGTGCTAAATCACATGCCCTGCTCAACCCTCACCAAACAGAGATAAATTCTTCTTGATCCTCATGTCTCCTCTTCTTCTCTTTCTTTTTCTACTTCTTCCTCTCCCCTCCCCTACTGCACCCTTTTCCCTCCCTCTTTCTCATCCTCTTGACCCCTCCCCCATGCACATTTACTTGCTTAAAGGAGTCCACTTACCATGGCCAGCTCCTGGACTTGGTCTCTCCTCCATTACTCAGATCACGGCAATTATATGAAGTTGATCTTTTACTCTCCAGTGGTTAATTAATATGCTAATTAGCAATTTAATTTACATAGAGGCCAATTTAAATATCCCTGGTTCATCGTTTCTGTTCTTATTTTTATTGTTCACTTCCCATATCCTCTAAGAAATTATGGAGGTTCTTATTTTACATTTATTACATAAAAGGTCCATCTTAGTAATTATTTTTATATAAGGTTATCAGAGTCTCCATATACAAAATATGAAAACTGCTAAAAACTCCCAACTAGTGGCTGTCCAGATGGAATAGTAATTTATAACAATTTTCACTCTACTGCCGAGTTCACTATTTCACTAACTTTAACCTTTGATTTAACATTACCCCTTACAGTTTCCTCCACACAAATCTCTTTAACAAATCATTGTTCATATTGGTATATAATTGCATTTGCTACCATATATTCTGGTCTAAAAGGATGTTATTAACTGATTTTTCAAATTCAGACTTTCCCCTCTTGATATGGTTAGCCTTTATTACTGAAATACATCAAATACATTGTTTATCTACTTTACATGTGTAGAAAGTTTAATATTCTTCAGATCTCAAAGTTAAGTAGTGTCCTTAATGCTGGCACTAAACAAGAAATATTATTGTGTACTCTTTCCACATAAACAGCTATATGTATTGCATCATTAAAATATGAAATTGAGTATAATAAAAGTTTACCTTGTAAATAATGACTGTTCCAGAATAATTTAAAATACTTTCTGAAGATTCCTAATTAATTTTGATAATTTATAAGCTTTATAGGTTCTGCAATTCCTTTTATAATCACTGTATTTGCTATTGTTTTTTGCTTAGCATTTTTCAAAGACTCAGTGTATATATTTGCCTTTAATAACATTCATAGATGGAATTTAGAAATGTAATAGGACCCAAAATATGAATTTTTGTAGCAATTATGTCATTTTTCATAACTAATTAAAAGCGCTTCTACATGAGGGGCTTAGGAAGGATGTTTAAAATAGGAAGAATTAGCTATTTTGTTGTTTTTGTAAAGAACAAAACCACTTTGCAAAGAATAACCTACTGTATGTGAAAAACCATAGTGAGCTTGTCACCTGCCTAATCTTTTTTTTCTAGTTCAGGAACTGTAAGTGAATTCATGAAAACTTCAGAAGTACAAGACATGACATGTCAACAATATGCCTTTGATCCTTATATGAAGGTATGATCCCTATATGAAGTGCCCATGTGCTCTTGGATTTTGATGTGAATCAGTAGCTGTAGGCATCATACTTTATATCTTGCCTAGTATAGTCACCTGGCAGCTCTGTTTTGTCACCGCATTTGTTGAGAGACCAAAGACATGAGCAAATAGAGAACCAGCCCAGGAAGGGCCAACCCAGATCAGCCCCAGGGGTCAAATGGAACACATCTACCCCTAAGAAAATAGATTCATACTGTTTCAGACAGAAAAAATAATTTCTATTTGTAGATACCCAGATAACGTTGCTTTCATGCAACAGTTTATGTCACAAGACAATATAGAGTCAATGTAAGACCCAACATTTCATGACCTGAGGTCTTTCTCTTATCTTTTGCTAAGCAATTTGGGGAGAGTAAATTATTTGAACTGATGCCTTATTTGAGGCTGAGAAAGGAGACCTATATTAGCAAGCCCCAGCAGTGCCTGTGCCAAGATTTGTGCTGAGAGCACTTGATCCCACAAAATCCCTGCTGAGTAGGCTTTCCTTTTCTTAGGTTACAGATGAGAAACAGCCATAAAGAGGTCACAAGGAGGTAGGGAGCAGGCAGAGCCGCCATTTGAAATGGAGTGCCAGGCCCCAGCTCCCTCCGGTACGTCATGCTGACCCAGTCCAGCCCAGAGAAGGCAGAAAGGCTTCTACATGAGGAAGAACAGTCCATGTGCTTATTCCCTAAGTCCCCTGAATAAATAGCTAATTGGTTTGTGTCCATTTTAGCCAACAGCACTAAGCAGTTGAGTTTTACAATGAAGAGAAGAGTCTTCAGAACTGGCCGGCCCGACCTCTACTCCCAGCTCCACTGCTTACTAGCCTTCCTTGTAATGTTGCTTCTTCCATTTTCTCTACTTCTGTTTCCACATCTGTAAGACGGGGATAATAGTGTGTGCCTCATAGGGTTGATTTGAATATTAATGGCTAAAAATATGACTAAAAATCCTAAGAACTGTGACTGGCCATTAATAGACTCTGAATAACTGGATACATTTTTTTTAAAAAAAAAGATTTATTTATTTATGCATACAGGAACTGGGGTGTAGGCCAGAGGTGCTGGAGGGGGTGAGAGGATTCACCAGAGACAGAGTGGGGAACAGAAGAGATAGATCTAATGAAATAAACTGCTGAGAGGAGCAGTGGGCAAGACAGGAGAGGTCTGCTGTGCCAAGTGGGTCAGCTCCCTGGCCAGGATCAAACTTGTGCTGCAGATAGCTTCATAGTGCTGACACTGAGCCCCTTGTGCCACCAGGGAGGCCCCACTAGGTGCTTTTTATTATTCAGAATTTTGTTAGGTGGGTGAATGTGCTGCTGTCAATTTGTATCAACTATAGAGATGATTTCTTTTCATATGACATGATTACTTCTTTCATCTAATTCTAACAAAGATTATAACAACATCATTTTTAATAGCATTTTATATTTTCAATACATTTTTCATCTACTTTCTTCTGGAATCTCATTTCCAAAATGGCTTAAATGAATGACGACTGTCTCTTGGGGATGATGAAGGGATAATATGAGTTGGTGCACATAAAACTCTTAGCCCAGTGTCTGGCACGTGGTACAGTCACCTTGGGAAATCAGCAGGACCAGTATTAGTAGGTACATTTTGTATTTCAGGAAATGCAAAAAGAATATTCTCACCCTAAGTCATAATGGGCTAGTGGTAGAGTTGTATACATAGCAGATTTCTTATAAAATGCTTGTTAATAAAGAAATAAATCACCATTAGAATTCATTATTTTTTTTGTTAAAGGCTAGTGGTCTTTCCATTTAATTGTACTTCCTGATTTGACATATATAGACAGGATGCTTTTTACACGGAGTCATTAATAAGAGACTCAGTAAGTGCTGGGTCTTTTGTTTGTTTGTTTTTGTGAGCCATGAGAAACTTGATTTATTTACTTGCAAGAGGTGTTCTAGGTTTCACTGAACAAATTTTACATTTTTGCATCCTCTCTGACCCCTGCCCACCCAGATTCCAGAGTCTGGTTATTACCATCTGCTTCTACTGGCCAGTTTTTTATGGTATCCTTGGTTTTGCATATGTCAATATTTACTTATTGAAGATAATCAAATGTGAGCATAATGTTGAAACTTCATATTAAGAATTCAGAAATTCTGAATGACCACTGAACCCGTGTATTTAAAAAGCTGTCTTTTCTAATAGAGAGTGAGATAGTTTTGGGGCCACATAGATTTGTGTCTCAGTCCTGACCTTAGTTGAATGGAGAGAGGGGTGAGGGGGGAGAGAGAGAGAGAGAGAGAGAGAGAGAGAGAGAGAGAGAGAGAAAGAGGGAGGGGCAGGGAGGCAGGAATAGCCAGCCAGTCAAAAATTGGTCATAAGAACTAAATGGACAGGGCCTCCCCGGTGGCGCAGTGGTTGAGCGCTGGGTTGCGAAGCTGCCCACAGCTTCTGCAGCGCCGGTTCGATCCCCGGCTGCTCCCCGGCCACTGGAGGAGGGTCCCACAGGGCGCGCAGACCTCTCCTGCCGCCCGCTGCTCCCCTCAGCAGTGTACTTCGGTCCTTCTGCCTGCTCTGCTCCCCGCTCTGGCTCTGGTGAATTCTCTCACCCTCCCGCGCTTCTGACTGTACCCAGTGCTTGTATAAACAAATAAATAAATCTAAAAAAAAAAAAAAAGAACTAACTGGACACTTTTCTAAAGAAGACATACAGATGGCTGATTGATATAAAATGCTCATCATAACTTATTTTCAGGAAATGCAAATCAAAACCACATTGAGATATCACCTTAAATTCCTGAGAATAGCTTTTTATATCAACAAATAAACTAATAATAACAACAACAACAAAAACCTCCCAAAGTCAGAAACAACAAATGTTGGTGAGGGTGTGGAGGAAAAGGAAGCCTCATATACTGTTGGCGGGAATGTAGACTGGCCCAACTCCTATGGAAAATATTAAAAATAGGTTGTGTAACCCAATGGACTAGGGGAGAGGATCATTGATGCATTGATGGTGGGTGTATTGAGATAAAAAAATCTAAAGTGGTGTAAACTTATACTCCCATCATATACAGTATTGTTAACCAACATTATTATTTCAATATAGTACAATAAAAGCACAATAGTACAATAAAATTGTACAATACAAGATGAAATAAATTGTTATATTTTACCATATCAAAACAATTATGATAGAACCCATTTGAGCAGAAAACATAACATTTATAGCCACTGCTGATCATACAGGTGTCTCTTTGTCTTCCTTCCTATCTAATAATAAAATTCTATTGATGACTACTTCACTGCATTTATTGTTATGATTGTGGTTAATGTTCAAGAACCTCATATCCTGCACAAGCTAAAGGTACCTGTCAAACATTCTTTAGTGTATTAGCCTGATTTATTTTCATCATGGAAGATAACAGAACCTAATATTATTTCCTTAATGTATTTTATTTTAGTCTTTTTCTTCTTCTACAGTATAAATGGCATGAAAGTAGGGATTTGGGCCTCCCTGGTGGCACAGGGGTTAAAGCCAGCGTTACCAAGCTATTGGCAGCCACTGCATTGTGAGTTCAATCCCCGGCCAGGGAGTTACCCACATGGCACAGCAGACCTCTCCTGACTCGCCCGCTGTTCCCCTCAGCAGTGTATTTCAGTAAATCCACCTGTTCTGTTCCACGCTCTTTCCCTGGTGAATCCTCTCACCCCCCACACCTTTGGCCTATACCCCAGTTCTTGAATGAATAAATCAATAAATCTTAAAAAAAAAAGAAAGTAGGGATCTTGTTATTGAATGTGCCCCAGAAGTTAGATTTGTGTCCTGAAGATGCTTAGCAATCAGTATATAGTTGATGAATTAACGAGTGAAAAGACTATCATTAGACAAGTTTCCCTTGCACGTTTTATATTTTAAGTTTTAAATTAATTTTCAATTTACAAAGCAATTCACATTGACATTCTGTTTGGCCTTTAGAGTTTATAAAATATGCCTAAAAAATACTCTAAAATTTAGAGTTTTAGTGTACTCATTGAGCTACAATGCTAAGACTGCTAAGTAAGTAAAACTTTAAAAAATATTTTTTATATCAGTTAGTTGCTGGAATTGATTAATAAAGACATCTTTAATTTTTGCTTATTGAATTATTTTAGGTAATGGAAGCATGAAATTTTAATAAATTTTATAGTCAAATTTTGCTTCTTCACCTGTGAACTTATACAAAATATTTACTTCTAGTTTCCGTCTTATAGCCAACAAAATGGGAATACATCTCAGGATTTAAATAATCAGTAGATGAAAAAATGTGCATAGTATGTAGTGGATGATACAAAACCCATCTATTAAAAATTATCGGATAAGAGTTAAACCTAGCCTTTTAAAGTTGGGCACTGCAAAATAGGTTGGTTCTCGTACTCACTTCATGAATGGTATGGAGAAACTTCAATTTATGCTTTCTACTCTCAATAGGTAGAGGAAATACATATTGAAATGTCATACATATTGAAATATTTAAATGAAAAAAATATATGATACTTGGCAAATGTAGTTGTAGATAAATTATATTGAAAGGCAGCCAGCGGGATGGAAGGAGGAGATAAATCACTTCTCTCTTAATATTTGCAATATGAAATCCTAAAAACAGCTTTGTATTTTATCTAGGACAACTGCAGTGGGGTGTTTATTGGTGACTGGAGCATACTGTAGAAAACTATAAAAAACACTTGCAAGTTGGTGGATTGCATGCCTGCTGCACAAGCAGATTGGAGCCAAGTGGTGTTCTCCAGGGTTTATTTGAACCTAATAGTGTGTGCTTGGAGTGAAGGAACTGTAAGGATGTAAATTATGTGTGTTGTTTGAAGACCTAAGTGTGTCAGTCTTCTTTGCATCATGGTTTTGTCATCCAAATAGATCTTATGTCATGGCCAATAAAACTTTCTGGGTGAATGTTTCTGGCTGTTTCTGGAGCCTGCAGGATTTGGAGATTCTTGTCTTATTAGTTAATGGAAAATAGATCACAATCAAAGACCTCTCTTGCTCAAGATTAACAAATGTTAAAATATCTTTAGGAATCCAATGCAGAAAAAAGAACAATGTGTAAAACCACATATTCCTCTTAAAAGTAAGAAAGAGAATCCATGATCTTGCCCAAAGGGAAAGTCTCTTCCTGCTTGCTTTTTAATCATTAGTTCAGATGTGTTGGTAGAGGTAGAGGGTATGTTGAAGAAAGAGTTGCCAATCTGTGAGTGGTTTCCTTTTTAAAATTTTTTTTGTGGAGGTAATTGCTTACTTCCTTTCAGAGAATATTTATGTTACCTAAGATGATCTCTGGAAATGTAAGCGTTGGCTTTAATAAATATATATACATATACATATATATGTATATATATGCATTTTTATCCACAAAAAGATGTGCAATCTAATGGATAAGCAAAAAGACCAAATGTTTATTACAAAGCTGAGAAGACTTGAATCTTATTTTTTTCTCATCACGTCTCCACTCATCACTTAGCATAATCAGCTTTTTTTTCAGAGGATATTTCCTATCATCTGTGTCTGCAGGAATATTCAAAGCAAAGATTTAAAATCAGTATTTCAAAAGTCAGAACTTATGACAAGCTGCAGCTTTGCATAACATTGTATCTGCCTCCCTCCTGTTCTTGCTTTGTCTCTCACCCTCAGCTCTTATTTATTTTTACAAGCTTGTCATTTGCAACACCAAGGTGATATGTAAAGGTAGGCTTAATTGAGATTTTTAAATTGTTAAAATCTGGTTCAGGTGAATGGAGCAAAAAAGTTTCTTCACTTAAGTTATAATTTATGTTCATTATACCTTCTCATTAATGTAACACAAAGACTTAACTGAAAAATAAAGGAATGCTAATGTGAAGCACCTTTGACAATGTTTATTAAGGACTGGATGACAATTTTTTGTGTGTGTTTGGGGGTGAGTTCAGTATAAGAGAGCCCAAAATTCAAATCATGATTCCTCCATTTGCCAGCTGTCTAATCTTTAGAATGTTGTTTAAATTTGGAAAGCATTGGTTTTTAGACATGAAAGAAACCTAGTTGGATTTTAGAAACCTAGAAAGAAACCTACTTTGGGTTTTAAAAGTAATTTATATTAATTATTAACACAATACCTAGAATATAGTAGTTGAACAGTTAGTGGTAACTAACTTAATATTGTTAATATTGCAAATTTATAAATTGCTCCATTTTTTATTATGCTATTATATTAAAGCATTAAACATTATTTTATACTTTAATATATTACTGGATGCAAAATGCATATTCACCTAATTGAAATAGAAAAATAATTCTTTTTAAATTCAGCACACTTTTTTTTTTGAGGTAATATTGGTTTACATTGTATATGATTTAAGGCATAGGATCATTTCCTTCAGGTGTTGTTACCACACCATACCTACCGCCAGTAGTCCATACTGTCCCCTCTCCATTTTGTTCTCCCCACTTCCTCTCCTCCTCTGGTAGCCTAAGTTCTGCAGTCACATTTCTAGCCTTTTATTGGGTCACATTTGGTTATAAGATTGCTTTACCTTTCACTCTGAGCTGATGTTTATCTTTGTAGTTCAGGTGCTTTTCCTGGAGATGGCAGAATGGGACACACTTATTTTCTGATTCAACTAGTTTACCTCTGTACCTTTTGATTGATTTATATGTAGAGTGATTATTGATATGTGAAGGTTTGTTATTGCCATTTTGTCCTTAGTTTTCTCTTTCCACATATCTCCTTGTTCAGTTTTTTTTTTTTTTTTTTTTTTAACTGTGCTAGAACCCCTTTCAACATTTCTTGGAGGACATGTCTGGTGTCGCAAACTCCTTCAGCTTCTGTTTGGCTGAGAAGGTCTTTATTGCTCCCTCATATCTGAAGGAGAACCTTGCAGGATAGAGTACTCTTGGCTGGCAGAGTACTTACTCTCCTAACCTGTATTGTTTCTTCAGAGAAGTCTGAGGTTAATTTGATTGGTGTTCCTTTGTATGTTATCTGCTTCTTCCCCCAGCCAGCTTCAATGTTCTTTGTCTTGAACTCTTGGAAATTTCACTACTGTGTGTCTTAGTGTAATTCTCATTAGATTTAGGTGTTCTTTTAGTTTCATGAACTTTTATATTTAGTTCCTTTTCAAGGTTTGGTAAATTTCCTATATTATTTCTTTGAGCAAGTTATCTAGTATCTTCTCTCTCTCTCTTCTGTGATACCCATTATTCTTACATTATCTTTTTTCATGAAGTTGGATAGTTCTTGGAATATTTATCCATTTTCTCTTCATATTTCTCTCTCATCTTCCACATGAATTCTTTGTGCAGTATCATACTTGAAATCATTGATTCAGAATTATAGTTTTGCTTATTCATAGAATTAATTTAAAAAATTGTTCCTTTAGTCACAACAGCTGAAAAATGTAATATAAACATTTTTAATAAAATAAACCAAAATACCTAGGAATTAAATCAACAGAGATATGTACAGGTCTAAGAGAGATTATTTAATGCTAGTTCCAAAATATATAAAAAAAAGTCCTGAATCAGTGACATGTATCTTATGTTCATGGAAACTTAGCTGTCACTATGTTTATGAAGTTATATGTTATACATTACTTGAGTAAATGCAAATTTTATTTACCTATAATATTTGAAAGCTAAAATATATATGGATGCGGGCCTCCCCTGGTGGCGCAGAGCAGTTGAGCGCTGGGCTGTGAAGCTGCCCGCAGCCTCTGCAGTGCCATTAGATCCCCAGCCGCAGGGCGAGAGTCCCACATGGCGCGCAGACCTCTCCTGCCGCCCGCTGCTCCCCTCAGCAGTGTACTTCTTCATCAGTCTGCCTGTTCTGCTCCCCATTCTGGCTTCAGTGAATTCTCGCACCTTCCCGCGCTTCTGACTGTACCCAGTGCTTGTATAAATAAATAAATTAATTAAAAAAATAAAATATATATGGATGACCAAAGAACTAAGAATTTACTCAGATAATTTTGAAGGTAATGATCAAAGTTTAAGAACCTGAATTTCCAAGCAGGAATTTGTAAAGCTAAAGTAATTAAGAAATGTGTTATTGACATAGGAATGGATTTACAGACCAATGTCACAGAATAGAGAACTCAGAAATATTCCCATATATGTTTAGAAATAACATGTGACTGGGTGACAAAGTGAATCAGTTTGTGGATAATGGATTATTTAAAAGGGATCTTGCAATGGAGCAAAGAAAGTTTGTTCAATAAATAGTGCTGGGAAAACTGGGTTGCAACATGCAAAAGAATGAAGCTTGACTACTATCTCACAAAACACAAAAACCAACTCAAAATAGATTAAAGAACTAGACATAAGACCTGAAACCATAAAATATATAGAAGGAAATATAGGCGAAACACTACATGACCTACACCTCAGCAACATCTTTAAAGACTCATCACCCAAAGAAGTGACAGCAAAGGCAAAGATAAACAGCTGGGACTACATCAAATTAAAGAGCTTCTGTACAGCAAAAGAGACAGTAACCAAAACAAAGAGACACCCCACTGATTGGGAGAAACTTTTTGCACACAACACTTATGATAAAGGACTTACCACAAAAATCTATGAAGAGCTGAACATACTCAACAAAAACAAAGTAAATAATCTAGTCAAAAAATGGGCAGAAGAGCTAAAAAGGAACATATCCAAAGAGGAAATGCAAATGGGCAACAGGCATAGGCAAAAATGTTCAGCATCACTTGTAATCAGGGAAATGCAAATCAAAACTACAATGAGATGCCATCTTACACCAGTGAGAATGGCACATATTGAAAAAACTAGCAACAACAAATGTTGGTGAGGGTGTGGAGAAAAAGGAACTCTCCTGCACTGCTGGTGGGCATGCAAACTGGTCCAACCACTATGAAAGATGTGTGGAGATTCCTCAACCTGCTAAAGATGGAGCATCCATATGATCCAGCAATTCCACTCCTAGGTATTTACCCAGAGGATAGAGAATCATTAATTCAAAAAGGCACCACACCCCTGTGTTTATAGCAGCACTATTTACAATAGCTAAGCTTTGGAAACAACCCAAATGCCCAAAAATAGATGACTGGATCAAGAAGATGTGGTACATCTACCCAATGGAATATTACTCAGCAATCAAAAAAGATAAACTCATGCAATTTGCAGCAACATGGATGGACATGGAAGGATCATACTCAGCAAAATAAGCAGAAAGAAAGAGAAAAATACCGCATGGTCTCACTCATAGCAGGAATTTAGAAGACCTAAATAAGGGACCAGGAAAAAAGACTAATTATAATAAAGCAAAAATCAAAATCAACAAGCAACTATAAACCAGAGGCACACTATGGGAGCGGGGAGGGATTAGGGTCAAAATAAGGGGGGTGGGAATTGTGTGGGGAATATAGTCAAGATGAAAATGCACACATTGTGCAAGAATGAAAAATGTAAAAATATATAAAATTAAAAAAAATTTAAAAAAATAAAAGGGATCTTAATAGAAAAATGTATAAATTAGATTTATCTATCATTCTATTCATAAAAGTAATTCAGGGAAGCCACATTAGAAAATATGAAAGCAATATATTAAAGCTTTCAAAATAAGATTAATGAATTTATGTAATATGTCTATGAACTTAGATTTCATGGATATTAAACACAAAATCATCAAGAATAGAAGTCCACACAAAGAGAGGTAAGCATAAGCCATACTATAAAAAGTTATTTGTAATACAATTGATTGGTTAAGGAATAGTGTTCAGATCTTCATATCCACAGAATAACATCTTTAGAATTAAGCAAACAATACAATGGAAAATAGAGCAGGGGTTATGAATTCACAAAAGAAGAAAATCACATGGCCAGCAAGCATTAAAATGGCTCAGTTTTCTGAATATTCAAGGATACACATGTTATAACCAATATGTAATTAATACTTACATAAATTTAAAAATGTATCTTTTGGCAACATTTAAAATCTCCAAATAGCACAGGACTATACTCATACATTTCCTATGGAAAGTTAAATTAGCGCAAGCACTTTTGAGTGCTTTTGGTTGATCTTATATTGCTGAATATGCACATACTCTGCCATCCAAGAATTCTACGCTACTGTGTGTGTGTGTGTGTGTGTGTGTGTGTGTGTGTGTGTGTGTGTGTAGAGACAGACAGAGGGAGGGAGAGAAATTGCACATTTGAAGTTTGCAAGAACCTGTGTACTTAAAATATGTTTGGAGACCTACTGTATAGTAAGCTTTACCCCTTTAATTGGGAGATGTTCAGAACTGTGCACTTAACTGTGATTAAATAGGTACATTTTATATTAAGTATACTTTATCACAATTAAAAAAAATGTCAATTCACAGACAGGTGCCATAAGAAAGTCGTGTGTGTACATGTGTTTCTCCTCTTCAGAGTACATTTAACTTGCAGTTGAGGTGGTTCTTTGTATATTTAAAATTCAGTGCAAGTTGATATGTAGTTTTTGGTAATAATTGGGTATGAAATAGTCCATTTATTTATTTAAAAATTGTATTAATTTTTGTTGAGGTGACATTGCTTTACATTCCTCCATGATGTTGGATATAGGTTCATACATCTTCAGATGTCTGTCACCACACCACACCACCCCCAAATCTCCCATGAGAAAGTCTATTTTCAACAAAGTTGATCATTATGGAAATTTGTTGCTTTTCTGCAAAGTTTCCAGAAGGACAAGAAATCATAAACACATCTCCATTCATCTTGAATGTTTATTTCCTTCCTCTTACTTTTTCTTTTCCTTCTCTTTCCCTTTATATATGTGGTGAAAAAGAAAGCTATGAACTAAGGTTGATTTTGAAGATGCTGAAGACACTCTTAATGAATAAAATAGAGAGGGAAAACACACTTCAGTTTCAGAGCTTGAAACAAGGAATTTCTGATGTGGTTTCTAGGATTTACTGGGTCATTTACTAACCCAGCCCCTTTCTCCCCGAGTCTCATTTTTTTCCAACAAAAATGTTTTTCAAAGGGGTTAATGCATGTGGATGTGTTTTGAAGCTCACATTAAAGTGCACTAAAATTTTAAGGTGGCATTATTATCTCTACTGCTGTTCCTGATTGGTTTTGCTGATGATTTCTGTGTACAAAAGAAATAAAGCATATAAATGAGGGGTGACGTTCTGCTCTATTTTGACTGGATGCCAGGTTATGTCAGCCTGGTGATAAGTTAAAGCAGAGATGCTGCTATGATTTGGCTCTTTGATTTCCCTTATGGTTTCCTTCTTTGAGTTCATGCCTTGAGCAAGTAACACTCTCACAAACCCTTGAAAACAGATTGAAATATATTCAGAAGAAGAAAAGTTTTTCATTTGTTTGAATGATATTTACCTTTGAGTTAAATTTGCTCAAATAGAGAAAATAAATAACAAATGATTATAGAAGTAAGAAGGCTTACATGTTCTTTCATGGAAAATCATGAGAAGCAAAGTGGAATGGATAAGACTTGTCTTCTAAATAGTTCTTTCTGGAATGATTTAGAGAGCAACGTGCAACATGTTCCTGACCCACTTTAAAAAATGTATGTGAGATATATCCAAAATGCAAGAAACTGATACTATGGATAATTCAGATGTGAATTAATTTCCCTATTGAAGACAAGGAATTACAGTTGTGTATGTGCTTCTGTGTGCTTGTTTATTTGGAGATGCAGTCAGAGACAGGGATTCTTCCTTCCTTTATGCTCCTGGAAAGGTTTATGCCTTTTGGAAAAGAGACTGTTTATTTTCTCGCTATACCTTTTGTGAACTGTCAAGACTCTTGAAGGGTGCCCTGTCACTCAGCAGGCTGAAGCACAAATGCTAATTTACTGCCAGACTGCAGCGTTGAGATTTGCATTCCAAATCGGACTGCAGCGTCCTATTATAAATTGCTTATCCCGTTCGTTGTTCCTCATCTAGAATTTGTGCCTTGCTCTCATCATCCTACCTCCTTCCCTAATAATGACCTTTGAACAAATTCTCTTTCAAGAGATTCTCATTTAAAACCAGCAGTTTTAGTGGGCTAAAATCATAACAGTAAATTACAAAGACATCCATGGATTCTCTTTTTGTTTTCAATGCTTTTTCCCCTTTCATTTAAGTCTGTGGCTCCGAAGTAAAATAATTATTTATAACCTATATCTTTCAGGCTTAAAGGTTTATCCTCATTCCTTTGCAAACCACACTTCTATATATTTTTAAGTCTGAAAGGTGTGAGCTTACAAGTCCTCTCTTAAGCATAACCTTTTCCAGATAAACCCGAGATGACATAATTGCATCTTTCTTGGCACTTTTAAATCAAATTAACTAGATACTTAGACGAGAAAAGGAAAACGCATTTTTTGCAGCGTCTCTGACTGTGTGAGAAGCAAGTGCTGCAGCATAAAGAACGGAGGGGAATGTGGGCTTTCCCACTCTGTTAGCAAAGAGGGGGAATTATGGGTTGGTGGTCTGCTTTATGTTAGGAGGACACCCCTCCATCTGCTCACAGCTCAGCCTGTTTCCAATTTAAAGCCCAGATTTCAATACAAACCTCAATTTCTTTTTCCCATTTTAAATGCAAAGCAAAGCTTGTGAATCCTAGAGTGTCTGCTACTGGGATTCGGACCCAATTTCCCCCCAAAATTCTCAAGCTATTTGCTTGAATACCTGCTTACAGTGGTACACAATGGACAGCTTTGAGAAGAAAAATTGATAATCTTCACGGAAGAGTAATTTGAATGAAATTACACTTGACAGCCTGTCTCCAAGCAAACAAGAGGCGCAAGGCAGCCTGAGCTAAGCTCCGAGGACTTGCCCAAGCCAGTGCTGTTGGAGCGTCCCAGGGAAAAAAAATCACCAGTTTTTCCAACATCTAATTGAGCTTTTGATTAATTCCGTGTACCAGATTCTGCTGAAGAAAGGTAGCCATGGAAGAGAATATGGAAGAGGGACAGACACAAAAAGGTACTGTGTTTAAAAGGGTTTTTTGTAACTAAGTAATTATTTTGCAGTTTCCTTGTTTGCTTTAGACTCTTGCCAGTAAGGCTAATGAATGTTTCTCTTTTGGAAGGTATTTCTGCCTCCCCTTTACTCTGTTCCTCACTTGGCATTAATGTCTAGCATGAATGTTGTCATGTTTTGCAAATCTTTCAGATTTAGGGATCCAGATGCATAGTGGATTACTAGTGATAAAAGCATTGCGGTATTGTCGTCAACTATTCCTTAGACTTGTCTTTGTTAACCTGTATTTATTTCATGTTTTTGTACTTGTGGAGCTGGGTCAAGGGATGCTGCTGTGAGCCACAAATGTGATATTTGCAACTAGTTGTAGTTAAAAATTGGATGATGTAACCATTATCACTACCTTTGAATGGGTGTTTGATAGAACAAAGACCAAGGGCATATTTATATTATTTTTCGTTGGTGAACCTTTTAATAAAACCTTTTTTTCTATGTGTTGATGCATATGGATGGAGCAAAGATTCAAAAATTTTCAGAGGGAATAGTGACGTTAGGGTTTTCTCTTCTATATAGTTGACTATAATCAACTTCACGTAATAAACATCGAGGACATTTTCTGATGCATTTTTGTTTGTGTAGGGATAACTGATTGTATAACTTAAAGTACAGTTTTTATTTTTATAGGTCAAAATATCAAATATTGGCCATTTCAAACCATTCAAACACTCTAGAAATGTTTTATGTGTGTCAAGTGGTAGCTTTGGAGAGAACTGTAGCTTTCAACCCAGTATCAGTGTCTGCTCTCAGGATTATGTAACATTACAGAAAGCACTCTTGTGTTCTTAGCATTGAAAGAGTAACACAGGTAATACTAATAAAGGTAAAAATTAAGATTAGGATTGAAAAGATTGAGCTAGCAAATTTGATATGGAATGTATTACTACTGCGTTCTTTTAAAAAACAATGTGTTGCAATGTAAATAGGTCATTTGGAGGCATCGTGAAATTTTTTCATTATTTCGAGCCATTTAGCTTTGCCAGGTCTGTTGTCTTACACACACACACATATGCACCGTTAGAAAACACTATCGTGAAATATATAAAGGTTTTATATGAGCAGTAGAGGAAGCTACTGGATAAGGCAACATCCATATTTTAGTCATTAGTGCACTTCTTAATGAAACTCTATGACAGAAGCACAATAATCTATATAGATATCATATGATCTATATTTTTAATTAAAAAATCCTCAACTACTTTTGTTATTGGAGCAGATAGCTTAAGTGTTCATCAGTGATTTTAAATGGCAAATTTTCATGGTAATTTCCATCCTTAAAAGGCATCTCTATGGACTATTTTGTTTTAGGAATGAAATATCTTATTTTAATATCTCTTCTTATAGTACATAATGAGATTGCTTTTTGGCCAGGCAACTTGTTTAAGGAAAGATAAACTGATAATTTTATAGTGAGAAACAGTATTCATTACATTAAATAAAATCTTGAGATAAATCATGGATTGTGGTTAACAGGTTGATTTTATCTGAACAAGCCTCGCTAGAGGCAGGAACTGGGAAAGATGATGTAATTAGTAAATTTTTTTCTCAGGTAATACTGAAAACCTTTCATGGGGTGGGGGCAGCTATGATGTAATAGGGAAAGTCTTGTGGCTTCTCTTTATGATTAAGATGTCCATGATTAAATCAGAAACAGGCAGATTTTTTTAAAATATAAGTTGTGCTATGGTCTGTAAATATACAAAGGTATATAAGTAAACATCTATGATTAAGCTTTAGTTCTTAACTAAGCGAGAGAAGATTTGAATCTCTTCACTCTTCATCTTCTGTTCCTCTCAAATGTGTTTACGATATCTTTTCTATTTATGTTTGTTGCTAGAAAGTTTTATCTGAATATAAATGTTCTGTATGAATGTGATGGAAGAATATTGTGCAATCCGATGGGATTTAAGTTGGAGGAGATACTTGACAACCAGATAAAATCATTAGAGATTTTTGGAGCTTTTCAGGGGATCGATTTAATGATTCAGATTCATCTATTTTAAAGCAAAGCATCAATTTGAATTAGCTTTTATCCTGTTTTTCTTAAATAATAATTCAAGTATCACAGACTTCTCTTTAATCTGAAAGATTTGTTCCTGTCTCTTCTTACAATTTAAACTTATTCTCCCTTGACACAAACTGGACTTAAATTCATGCTAATATTCATGCATGACACCATCCAAATTCAGCTAGAGCTTAAAATGGAAGCCATGTTCATAAATACAAACATATTTGTAAAAAATAATATAATTGATACTTATGGGCTAAGAAAGACCCTCCATAAGAAACAGATTCCTCTTCATAAAGGGGGGTCTTCCTTCCCCACTTAATCTGTAAAAGGAAATTGAAGTTAGTTCTGCTGTAACTTAAATATATGTGCGCAGTCCTGGAGATAGAACAATTATAACATGTGGGAGACTTCACCAGCCATTCTGCTCAATAAGCTCAGACCTTAGGATGAAGCTAAGTGAAATGGTGGTTTAATCTGTTGCTCCATCCACTTCTGCCACCCTCCCAAAAGGTGAGTATCTCATTGTGCTGAGTGGAAATCTAATGTTTTAAGAAACTTGTATTTTTTGGAAAACATGTCCTATACATGAAAGCTTTTTCTTTTTTAGGAAAAAAATCTTGTGCTCACTCAAAGCAACAGAGGCTGTTTGAACTTGAATCATAATAAACCTAGCATCACTGTCATAGCAGATTAAGAGCTAGGGCCACCAAATCATGGCATCAGGGGCTTGTGTTACCATGGAGGGTTGAACAAAGTACATGAAGAGATTTTTACAAAGATTTGAAAGGTAAACGTTTGTGAGTTGTAAGCATGACGGTTATATCTGGAGCATTTTTTTCCAGATCTATGGGAAAAGATGTAAATAATTTAAAGGTGTCTGATCATTACTGAATTATTGAAAGTATATTAGGATATCCAGACAAGTGGGAGACCATTTATAGATATTCGTAATGAACATTTGCCTAAATTAGGAAAAGGCCAAAGAGGAAGACTGATAAATCAATGATTAAAATAAGTAATAAAATTATATAGAGATGAAAAGAAAATAGCAAAAAGAAAGAACCAGCAACTTGAATCTTCCAAAATTAGCTGAACTGTTCCAAAAGGCCAAATCCTGATTGATTTCATTTCTGAACATGAACTCCTATGAAACAAAGGCTCAGAATTTCATGCAATGTGCCGGATATGTTTGATCAGCTCAAAAAATAACAGCCATGGTGTTACTCACCATGTTTTTCTAGTATAATTAAACAGGAGCGTATGAGTGACACTGTCAACTTCTCAAGCTGAACAGAGACAACACTGACTTCCTTTCCACCACAGAAGCCTGCCCTATCATTTCAAGAGAATCAATCCTTTGCCACACTCACGGCATGGGTCACTAGAGGAAGTAGAAGATCCAACATGGTGTGAAAGGGGCTCAACTCCATCATCTAAGCACCTACCCTGTAACCACTCCTTAATGGCTGTTATCCCACCCTTAGCCCAACAGCAAGCCTATGCAGCGTGTCAGCACATTAAACTTAGTAAAACCAGCAAGAATAACTAGATGAAAAGAGAGTCCACAGGTTTCTTTTTTTTTTCTTCCTCTTTTAACCTTACCACCCATCTTATAATTAGTATAACCCATACTGTCTAATTATGTTTGGTATGTATGCACTTAGTTATATATACTTCACATTGTATATTATACATTCATAATCATGAATTACTGTAAAGGAGACAGTACTCAAAAGCATATAACCATATGTATAGGCTGAAAGTTAATTTTTTAATCTTTTTATTTTTTACTGATGTTAGATTTATCTTAAAAGATGACTTTGTACCCCAACTCCTCCGTAGGGGCACATCATCTCTGAAGAAGAGACACCATTATAATAAATGAAAATGGAGGTAATTTTGTCTTTATAGTACTGGATGATTTTGGTCAACCTAAGTTGTCCAGTGATTTCATTGCCTAAGGACTTCACGTAAATTAACTCATTGACTCTTCACGATGACCGTAAGTGGTACTAATAGTGACAGAAGCAAAAATCAAATAGGTTAATTAAATTTGACCCAAATTGTACAGTAGTAAATAGTAGAGCTGGGGTTAGATACAGCCAGACTGAGATGAGGGCCTGACTTTTAAACCCACCCTACACTTTACTAGATGTCAATAATGGCTTCTGTGCCACACCCTCTTCTAAGTGGCTCAGCGGAAATACTTCTGCACTAATCCGCTTTGCTCTGCAATTTATAGCTGCATCTTTTATCACCAACTCTGGCTTTCGGGTTAGCTTTACCAATGGCATCCAGTACTTACAGTTTATACCTGTAAGTCTCAACTCCAAAACAGAGGAGCTGGGTCAATGGAACTCCCCTCCTGAGATATGGGACAAGATGAAGCTGTGGGCAGCTTTACCAATGGCAACCAGTTCCTAAGCGTGCAGTTTAATACCTGTAAGTCCCAACTCCAAAACAGAGGAGCTGGGTCCATGGAACTCCCCTCCTGAAATTTGGGACAAGATGATTCTTGGTGTGTCATGAGTGTATTCTCCCTTCATCTATCTCTATAATTAGTAACGATGCTGTCCATGTCCTAGCTAAACTGTGTGAATTTCTGTGTTTGTTTTTTTTTTTCAATCAAAAAATGTCTAAATAAAACAAATACCCTGGTCTTCTTAGGAGCTTTATGTAAAGAGGCTCAGTGTTAAAAACTTTTCCCCAAGTTTAACTTAAGTGGCAGTTGAACTAAATAGATATTTGTTATAGACTTAAATGTCAATTTGATAATAACACATCCTCTAACACATCCTAGATGATTTTGAATTTTTGCTTCACTGATCTTTTATTTTTATAACTTGAATAATTTGTTCTTAAAAGTACTATCTACAGGGCCTCCCCGGTGGCGCAGCGGTTGAGCGCTGGGTTGCGAAGCTGCCCGCAGCCTCTGCAGCACCGGTTCGATCCCCGGCTGCTCCCCGGCCACCGGAGGAGGGTCCCACATGGCGCGCAGACCTCTCCTGCCGCCCGCTGCTCCCCTCAGCAGTGTACTTCGGTCCTTCTGCCTGCTCTGCTCCCCGCTCTGGCTCTGGTGAATTCTCTCACCCTCCCGCGCTTCTGACTGTACCCAGTGCATGTATAAACAAAAACAAAGAAAGAAAGAAAGAAAACATGCCTCTATATAAAAAAAAAAAAAAAAAAAAAAAGTACTATCTACCATTAAATAGCAGTGGTATAATATTTTGAGAACAATTGCAAAGACATTAAAGAATTAGAAAGAGTCAAAGTGTGTGCTTTATTAATAAAATTATAATCTTGAATGGTAGTCTATTGCAAGCCATAGACCAGTGGCTAGTGAAATGACAACAATGTCAAAAACTTTTCAACAGTCATTGAAATTGGAGAATCACTTAGCCTTTTGCTTCCTGGTTGTTGGATACTTGCAGACCCATAAAAAAGGGGACTGGTCTCTCTATCTCCAAATGGACAAACTTCATCTCAACAAATCTTGTCATCAATTGAATAATGAGGCTAGAAGAAGCATAAGCATTCAGATTTTATAAAGCATATAGGAGAAATATACACTGATTTGACAGCTGTGTTTTGGCTAGCACTTAGTGTGCTTAACCTGGAGTGTCCTCCTGGAGTCTAAGAAATTAATGTCATGGTGTTATCAAATGTGGTTCTAAGACACTTGTTAGTAGAGAAAATTAGTTAGAATTTTCATAAAATTTAATAGACATTCCCAGAAGTTCTTCATTGCTCTTATTTTCTGACTTCTGTACTTTAGATAAAATGTGTTTTCATTGAGTGTAGCTTATATTTTCACTGAATACTTGCTAATCGTGTTTTTATAAGGATGGTGCTGTTTGTCTCAGAGATCTAACACGCTCAACAACACATCTTCCACCATCTTGTTAGGATCAAAGATATATGTCGATTTTTTATAATTTTATTAATGAGTGCATTCACCTTTTAACTTGCAGTTGCTTTGTATAGTTACTTTATTAACACATTGAGTTGAAACATCAAAATATTTAAGGAGAATGTAGTAGACTGAGACATTGATACAGAATGTAGTTGGCATGATGACTCAAAGTATTTCTTAGAAATTAATTATTCTTTAATGAATCCAGAAGACAAAGACTCATGTGGGATTTGTGGAATATAGTAGGTAATTTCTAGTTTGTCCATTTTGGTCTCCATTTTCTTTTACACATACACCCTTTCCCCCTTACAAAATCTTTGATTTTTTTTTTTTTTTATATGTTGAAGGCAGACTGTCTGGCACATTTTCAAAATCTTTTTGGATGGATTCCATGCTAACAGGTGGCACAGCTGTGGATTAACTGACATTATAAAAATAATTCATGTTTTTCCATGTGGTCGCTATTCAATTGTTACCATTGTCTTCAATATTCTTAATCAGAAAGTGACTTCCTTCTCTGTTCTGTGAAAATAAAAGGAAAGAAAAACAAGATAGCTGATTAGAGTCTCTCAAATTGTGAATGGGAAATTTAACTTTGGTCACATTTGAAAGTTGTAGCTTATTGCAGTCTCCTCGCAAGGTTCACTGGGGAATTAAGCTACATTCTGAGCAAATCTGAGATCAGAGGAAAAAGGAAGGAGGAAGGATGATGGTTGGCTTTTAAATCATGTGCTTTTCTAAAGTATTAAGAGAGATCAGCACACTGGAACATTACTTCTATTGATAATTAGACTAATACCCAAAGAAAGACAGACATTTTGGCCCAATGTTTAAACTAATTGATGTCTTGGATTTAAATTTTTACCATATGAAAAATGCTAATCTTTATGTTGAATAGTCTTTGACTTTCTGGACACACTATTTTGTCAATGATTATATAATTCAAACTCAGATGTATAAAGAACTAGAACTATAAATATCATACAAACAAAGAGAATTTTCATTCAATGAGTTAATGTTCATTTCAGTTCTGAGAAAAAATGTGCCTAATTAGAAAATCATTTTTTTCTATAACAATAACAATAGCTTTTAAATTCAAAAGTTAGAATTGTAGATTAAAAATTTCTTTTTCAGTGGTAGTGAAGAATCGTATTTATAATTTTGATAAATTATCTTAGAATATTTATATTACTAGAATATTTAAAAAATTAGGATTGAGCATTGTTTAATAGTGGAGCAGTTAGATACAAAGTTGAATATGGTTTGTTCATTAAAACTAACCTTAGACTTTGAGACATTCTGACTATCTTAACTAGTACCCATATATTGCCAAATCCAGATTCTTATAATGGTTTATTTTCCTTCAGAATTTTTATTATAATTTTTCTTTAAGTTAAAAGAGAAAACTCCATCCTTTCATAATAAAAGATGACCTTGAATACTATTTCACAGAATAATTGATCTTTACTCAATCCTCCATTAGAAAGTTGTGATTAAGTCTTAAGGCCTAGAATTCAGCAGCTGTATATTCAAAGTTCTTTCCACGAGCCTTACACATGTAGAAAACCCAACAATTTTCTTAGTCAACTATTATACTGAGAGGCCAATCAAGTTGTGGCTTCTCAGATCAGATGAACTTTGCTGAAGCCCTGGTTTTTTCCTCCTCATTATCTCTCTTTCTATATTCCTTAATCTATATCATTCTATCCTAGTTTTCTTTACCATTATCTTTGGGTTTTATGGGTTTAATATGAGTGTTAGATACAACAGTGAAAGTTGACAGTGTCTATTATAATATCCTGCAACATAATAGTTGTTTTTCATGTCTCTTTTCCACTCATCCTACCACACTGTGATCATATAGAAAGTAAATAAACAAGTTTCCTTGAAGCTAAGAGTCTACATTGAAAATTTAAGAATGCTTAAAGGTTTAATCACTATTTGAATTATTATAATAACTATTGTTAATTTGTTTATCATTTAGTAAAGGACACCTCCTTTTGTTTATCTTTTTGTGTATATGGACTTCCCCATCTCCCTTTTCACAGTACAGATACTTTATATAAAATACTTCATATTTTTTCTTTTGTTCTTGAACCCAAGCTGCAAAGTGATTGATGATGATGATGATTGTTGGTGATGATGTTGATGATGGTAGCGATTGATGGAGACTAGGAGGGGGAAAATAAAGAGGGTGAAGGAAGAATAAAAGAAAGAAGGAGGAAGAAGAAAAAGATGAGTTCAATCAAGACGTCTAAAAAAAGATTAAAACCTTTTTTAAGTTTAGATAGATTTTACAAAACAGCTGCATCTAGCTTGGAAGAATGTGACCATGACTCCATGTTAAGCTATTAGAGTTCAATTAAAATACTTTTAATTTATTAACCTGAAATGCATTCAGAAGCTTGATAGCAATTTCATAAGTATGAATAGATTTTTGTTTTTACTATTAAACAGTCCACATATAGTTAACATTACATCATAGCAATGAAGTGAAATAGATTGAACAGTCAAGCTCGGCAGATGGTTACTGAAATTTGGAAAGTTATGTCTGATGACATTTTATAATATGCTGATAAAGAAAATGTAACAGTCGTTTATAAATTTGCTGACACTGGGCTCACTGTTCATTAGAAAATGTTGATAAATCAAAAGTGTGGACAAAATAGCAGCTTAAAAGTTATCGGACAATTTAATAAGAGAAGAGCTTTTTGAGACTCTAGTTAATATTCAGGATCATGAATTTAAAGAGTAAGATGTCAATGAGTAACAAATTTCCTTTTACTTTCTCTTATGCTTTCAACGTTCATATTTTATAAGTACGTAGTCCTTAATAACTGCCTGGTATTGTGGTGCCATAATTTTTTTGTAAAATTTTAAGTGTGGTTGTGAGAAAAAGGTGGGAATGCATGGGAAGTGAATGCACCTAATCCTGCTATAAGATGGACTAAAATGTTTTAGACTAGTTTTGGCTCAGAGGGTGGAGAGTTGCATCCCTAGACAGATGTCTCCATTCACTATAATTAATAAGGCATGCCCAGCACATAAAATGGACTTCCGTTCATTAACTTAGTGAAGTTTAGTCTTTAATCCAGATTTTGTTACAGGTTGTTTAATTTTATTCTTGTTATTTTTGGATGTTCATTTTAGCTGTTACTATTTTATAAAATCTCAAATAAGATTTATCTTCAATCTCTATGACAACTTTTCATCATTAATCACATTCCACAATTATTAGACTCACTAAGTTTTTGACCACTTGTAAATTCCTATTGTTAAAAATTATATTCTTAGGATCATATTAATTGAAATAAAATTTTTGTAAATTTATGATCAAAGTTTCACCCCACTTAAAGGGCCATAAAAACTTCAATGAAAAAAGGAACTAAACCTGAAAATATATTTCCATCATGTCTTTATTAAAAGGGTTTTTGGAAATATGTATGCCTTTTGACTAAGATCTTTTTGTTTGTTTTTGAAAATACATCTTATTTCTAAGAGGACAAACAAGAAGTCTTTGGTGTGTGATATTTCAGTCTTCTCCCTTACTACAATATTTAAATTTTGACAATTGTCTATAAAATTATCGATATTATCTCTGTGTTCAGTATGCTTTTATTTTATTGCACTAATATTGATCTCTGTTCCTATGCTGGTTTTCAATTCATTATAAATTGCGGTTCCAATGTTGGTTTTCAATTGATTGTAAGTTGAGTTTCCTGTGCTGGTTTTCAATTGATTTTTAGATTTGTGAAAAGGGTAGAAGGGAGAGGGGGAAATACTGGACACTATGGATATAATGGACAATATCCATGAAAAGGGGAGAGGAGAAGATAATGGTCTATCCATAGTGTCTGTTTTGGGAAGAGATCATTAAATGCCACTGGCCAGAAATGACAGTGTTTTTCATAATCAAAAATTAAAGAAATGGATGTCTTTTTGGACCAAAAAAATCAAATGACATATTTCAGTAGAGTTAAGAATTAAGAAAGATGGTTTGAGTTCCCTGGAGACTCCAGAGCACTGAGGGTTTTGCCTAAGATATCTACAGGCAGGACCTAGACTGGTAGAGCAGTTGAGAGGGCATGGTTGGGGAAGAATAATGTTGTTCCTCATTTTGCAAAATGGAAAAAAATAAAAGGAGATGTTACTATCCTATATTTTATTACATGTCAAGCCACACTGAAATCTGAGCTTTCTGTTCATAACTAGCCTCTGGCAAGGATTTCCAATTTCCTTCATTTTCTTTTATGTGAAATAGAGCTGAGGATTTGCCAGACAAAAATTGAATACCTCTTTGAGAGCAGTGTGAAAACTACATTTTCTATTTCCCCTCAGTAAAGTTGCTTTCCTGAGGAAATCTGCTGTTTTCTCAGGAGAAAATATAGCTACAGAGAAAAAAATAATGTTTTTATTTCAGCTATGTGCTATATTTGCTCTAAAAAAGAATTGACTCAAGTTGCAGAGATTAATAGAAATGACACACGTGAGTAGAATAGCAAAAGTTAAACTCACCCCAAATGTATGAGTAAGGAACTATGGGTAGTTTGGTGATGAATGTGGTGACATACATCTGAGGAGGCATGAATGTGTTCCCCAAATAATATATCAATATGCTGTAAACCAGTGTTACCTCAATAAACAAACGGCCAGCCCTCCCAACTTACCTATCAGAGATTATCAATAAAAAAGTTAAGTTGTCTCCCCTGCATTTACCAAAAATAATTAAAAAGAGGTTTTGTTTGTATGTTTTTGGTTAGGTGATATTAAGTGAGTAAGGAAGCTTCTGCAGAAACTTACCACATTGTTCATTGTTAAATCCATGCTGTGTTCCTCAAGCCTTCTTCACTCCATAACTAAACTTTTATGTTTTGCTATTTAAATGTGGCACCAGAACCAAGGAGATATTCACCTACCCAAAGAACTAGATTATAAATGTCATAACCAGATTTTTATAAGTCTTAGAGTAGGTACTTACACACTATTAGGATGTTTTGTTTAAAGATAATTTTAATACCAAATTTACACAGATGACCTTATTTAAAGATTATATAATGATAAACAGCAGCCTTTTTGAGAATAAGGTGATTCTTTTACCTTAGTTAGAAGTGGATAACTTTGAAGAATGATTATTAACTGTACTTCCCAGTAGATATGCTATTTTTGTGACTTTGGGATATATGTTTCTTTGTAAATTACATAAGTGGCACATATACAGTAGTTTTTTTTTTTTAATATTTATTTATTTATTTATGCAAGCATTGGGTACAGTCAGAAGCGCGGGAGGGTGAGAGGATTCACCAGAGACAGAGTGGGGAACAGAACAGGCAGACTGACAAAATACACTGCTTAGGGGAGCAGCAGGCACAGCAGGAGAGGTCTCCAAGCCATGTGGGACCCTCGGAGGTGGCCAGGGATCGAACCGGTGCTGCAGAGGCTGCTGGCAGCTTTGCAGCCCAGCGCTCAACCGCTGTGCCACTGGGGAGGCCCATACAGTAGTTCTTAAACTTTAGTTTGCTTGAATCTCCCCTGCTTTTGGGTGACAAAGATTGCTGCCCTCTCCTCCCCATTTTGAGTTTCTGATTCAGTAAATCCAGGACATCTGCCTTGCAAACATTTTCCCCGGCAAACCACAGTTGATAATCACTGACCTACTCAGTTATTTTTGCAGGTTAAAATGCCTGGTAAATTTCCCAATTGTGAGTCCTAATTTATATATCAAAGTAAGAATACAACGGATTTGAAATTTCAGAGTCTGAAAGGAAACTTAGTCTGAGATGGCAAACATTGAAGCTAAAGAACTTTCTGGATAACACTTTAAAAGTTTTGCTTTTGAAAATCAAAAGGGTTTTTGAAATCCATGGTCCTATGTATAAGCTCTTAATTACTTCAAAGAATGTTGTAAGATGTGAAATGATAAGCAACTTCCAATCTGGATTCTTCAAATAGATATTGGAGAAAATGAATTTAATCATGGTTTAATGGGGTGAACTGAGATCTGAAACCTAAAGTTAGTGAAAATGCTAATGCATATAATAAATAGTTATGTATTCAGCATATATTGGGGGGGGCTCAATACTTGAGGGGAGGGAATAAACACAAATTCCAGGTCCCATTTGTCAGGAAATGCTGTTGCTATTAATACCATTGTCAATCTCAATAACTAATGAATGTCATGAAGGAATTATATCAGAGATCCTAAACATAGTTGAAATAGTGGAGCATTAATATTGTGACTTAAATCACAAGGTATTCTTTATTCATAAACATAATTTAAAAAATGAAATTAAAAATTATATTGAGGTTATAATTGAGGTTAACACATATGCGTCATTGAGTTACTTATTTGACATCTTGCATTATCCTGTTTAAATGTACATGTTATCTAGAAGAAATAGAGTGACTGGCATGGAAAAGACTCTAAGTTGAGGCAGTCATTTTACTCTAAAAAGTTAAGATGTAAACTTACCATGTACAAATTATAATTTAGGACGTTATAGATATTCTTGAAATTGTTGTTTTGAATTAGAACAACATTCAAAGTGAGTTCAGTAAGCTCAGGGGAGGGAAATGCTTATGGGAACTTATTATATGTTCATTAGTTCAAAAACAAACAAGCAAACAGCTTACATAAACTAAGAACTTCAAGACTTTGTCTTCCATTCACACTACCCGTAGGAATTATATGTCACCACCTCTTCTAGAATTCCCAGATGAAAATATCACTGCTGAGTTATGATCTTTTTTTTTGTAAAAACCACATAAATTTTTTCTAAGGTAATAGAATGACATATATTCTAGTTTTGACACATGCATAGTAAAAAAACTCTAAGTTACTAGGAAAGAGATAGTGGAAATAACCAGAAATAAACTTGAATTGAATCCTAACTCTGCCATATACTGGCCATATTTTTGGTCAGGTAACTTCTGAAAAAAACTTTATTTTATTATTATAAAATAGGGAAAATATCAAGGTTGATATCGGTTAAGGTTGCTATATTATGAAATACAATACTATATATAATCTAATGTACTTCTTGGTAATTTGTAGATGATCAAATAGATTTTTATTATTTTAGCATATATTATTGTTTCCATTCCATTAGGGTATTTTACCTTCCTGTTCATGATAAAATCCATCTCAAATTCTGTAAATTACATGAGTATGTGAGATAATTATTTTAGAAGTACTATGCTGGTCACTCTTCTAAGGATCACTGAACGAGGCAGACTAGATTAGGGAGATTTTGATGTAGAATTGGAGACAGACTACAACCAAGACAACATGCACACAGAAATAAATGGATATGAAAGAAAATGTCAGTGGTATACTTATGAGAACAACAGAGTGCTATGTTGGAAAGTGACAGGTTGCCATTAAGCTGTTGCCCACAGCTGCAATCTCACCTGGAGACTCAACTTGTTGGAACAGATCTGGTTGGTTGCTTACTCACTTGTTACCATGTGGTTACGCCTCAGTTCTTCACATCTCGGGCCTCCCAACAGAGTTGCCTCCTGATATGGTAACTGGCTTCTGAGCACAGGATCTAAGAGAGACTGGTGGCAGAATGAAAGCTACAGTGCTTTTATAATGCAATCTTGGAAACAACCAGTCCATCACTTTCGTTATATTCCACTTATTAGAAGTAAGTCAATAAATGTAGCCCTTCTTCAAGTGGAGAAGATTCTAGAAAGGCATGAATACTATGAGGCAGGGGTCTATGGGTACCATCTAAGAGGCTGCTACCACAGAGTGATAGCACCTCAAGTGCCAAATGTCCAGAATGAAATGTATCAGTTTATTGCTAAATCTACTCTACATTCTACACTCCTATTCCAAATTTGTATGTTGTATTAAAATCTGTGAGGCTGGGGGTCATTTGGGATGTCTTCTTCATTTCCTTCTGTATCTAATTGGCTGTCATATACCTTTACCTCAGAAATGTCTCCTCGTTCTGGCTTCTCATCTTCATCGGTTCTGCTGTAGCTTTAAGATTCTTAATGAATTCTTGCCTTAAGCTATTACAATTATCTCCACTATGCTTTTCCCCTCTGTTCATATTTAGCTATTTTTCTCCACCTAAATATTCATGTATTCTGTAGCTTAAAGATTTCCATCCTTTTCACTCCCTGCGTGATTAAATTCTCCTCTACAATATGGTCCAAAGCAAACTCTCTAGCCCAGTTTTACAACTTCCTCATTCACACAACTTCATCACTCCTTTCTGGGTATGACAGGCTCTTTAGGATGTTGCTGGTCCAGCAGGTAACATCTCTTCTTACTTACCTGCCATTCACAGTCACTCTTCAAGCTTCAGCTCATAGTAGCTCATCAGGGAAGCCTTCCCAGAGTCTTACATTCATCATAAACCATGAACATCTTTTGGGCTCAAAACATTTCCTTTCTTTTTTTCTCCCAAAGCAGCTATTTAATCAATTCAATTTTTTGTTTGGTTTTATTTTGATAACATTGTATATGATTTAGAGATAGAGGATTACACCCTTCAATGTATGTTACCATACCACACCCTCCACCAAGGCACCCGTAGTCCCCTACCATAGTCCATTGTGCTACCTCCCATTTTGTTCTTCCTCCTCCCTCTGGTGTGCTCATTTTCACAGTCAGATTTCTAGATTTTGTTATTGCTTTGGTTTTATCTGAACCGTAAAATTTGAAATGGAATTGTTATAGGACAGGGAGAGGGGCAGCCCAAACCCCGCAAACCTGCCTATTCTACATGGGTTCTGCCATCCGCCGCATCAACACAAAACATAGGAGACTTTAATGGGAAGGAACTTTCATAAAACTAAGAAACAATACAGGTAAGGCAAAGAGTCTAGTTTCTAAATGAAGCACCCAAAGTTACCCATCCCCTCGTGGGTAAAAGTCCATCCAAATGGGATTGGCCCAGAACAAGGCCCCAAAGCCTGCCACAAGTCTAAAGCATCTTCCAGTGGGGACCCACAGCAAAGGGTCACAAACAACTGGACAAGCCCGGAAGGAAAAGAGCAAAATCAACATCAAAATAAAAGCTGCCATTGTCACCTCCCCACGGGTCTCACCCACATCTGTGTCACCTAGTCCACGACCAAAAGACAAGCGCAGTTTCTTCACGTGTCTCTAGGCTCCATGCGCCTCCTCCAGGTCTCCTTGCTCCATCCTGCTTCCTTCCTCAGTCTCTTCTGCAGCTTCTCCTCTTCCTGCTCAGCTCCACCCTCCCTTGGGTGGGGCAGGGAACCTGGAACTTCCCCCTTTCCTGGGGACCACCCTGTTACAGAATTACCTTTTAAAATAACTAAGTTTACTAAAAAAGTACAGCAATAAATAACTATAAAACTTTACAGAGTATCTTAATAAGGAGAGGTATTTTTCCCAAGTGCATTAAAAAATAAATGTATTATATGAGCAGGAAAAAAGATTATATAAGATTACTTGTCTTTTTTTTTCCTCTCCTTTAATTACTTCCATGTCTGATTTTTGATATTTGAGTATGCTTTTAAGAATGAAAACGAAATACCTTGTGGGCAATTCTGGGATTACAAAGAAATGGTATGACTCATCAGCTGAGTTTATCTTTCCTATGAGTTTGACTTTGCTTTTTACAGAATTAAATGGTAGAGGTTATTGTCAATAAACACAGGTATTGAAATTAAACATATGAGATTTAAAATTCCTAATGGAAATTAAATACATTTTTGTAATAAGATCAAATCATTCATCCAGAAACAAAATTACATTATAAAAGCATATTTACTGGTAACTTTACTACCTGCCAGCATACATTCTTTTGTTTCTGTTCTAATTTTACTGAAGACTACTTAGGTCTTATGAAGACTCCACAGTTATATAATTAGTAACTAGATGTGATCACAAGCCATTGTATCAAGGCATCCATTTGATTAAGAGACATGTTTCCCATAAAGATGTTAAATATGGAAATGTCTTGGGAAGTATGGGGACATTGTGCCAATTTTCAGAAAGACAATAAAAATACAAAAAAGAATTAGAAAATGATTTAGTCTTTAGAGATGCCTGTATGTGTGAGTATGTAAGTAGAATATGAATGTTTCTGGTATGCTAAGGGGTCCCATTTTCATATAATCATTCTAAGAATTGTCTGTATTAGGTGAGTGAAAATCAGTGCTTTTCTCCCTTACACAGATTTAAGTGATTGTAATCAACTGAGTTCAATTTTAAACATGTCAATTTAATCTCTTATAAATGAGTCTTCACTTCCATATAAGAACATTTATAATAGCACATCTTAGAACTTTACAAATTCATGTGGAATAGTAAAGTGAGCTCTAAATTTGTGACTGCTACTAGCTGACTGGGTGACAAAGGGCAAATCACTTAACCTCCATGATTTCAATTTTCCCATTTGCAATGCTAAGGAAATGCACTAGAGTTCCATATCTCTGCTTCCATTAATTTTAGTCTTGTCCTTTAAACCTGATATATTCAATAGCAATGTAAGAGCATTATTACAGTCTTGTCATCTTACTAGAAGTAGAATATTTTTCTATTCATCTACTCATTATCTCTGTTTATTGTTTTAAATAAGCTCATCCATCACTTGATGTTTGTTATACAATTAACTCATCTAAGCATCAATATTCTGTTACCTAATAGAATCTAAACTTAGAATGGCTATATTAAAATGGAATCTCTATACATATAGGAGAAATATTTACCAGAAAGTAGGAATATTCATATTTTATTCATTGTTTCTCTCAGAAACACAAATTCTTCTGTAACAAAAATTAATTATCATAAATATACTAAATGCACCAAAGTGAAGTTAAGCATTTTTCTTTTCATGTAGTGAAAGGAATAAGTACTATTTCCAATCCAGTGCTGTCATTGCTGGCATTTATATCATCTGTAAGAAGGAACACTCTTTTTGGGGGGTATTTTTTGTAACATGACTTCATCTTGTTTCAAAGGTCTCAATCATAGCATTTGTTGGTTTTGCCTTTGAACTAAAGACTTTTTTAAAACAGTGGTTAATAGGATGATGCCATAAACCCTTGCTTACATAAGATTTTATTTTATAGTACAGAATTGATACATGATTGCTATTTGGTGACTTCTGGTTTGGAGGGTATGGTATCTGTATTGCAAGTGTAAGTAAAGATGCCTGTGGCATTTGCTTTCGTGATAAAAAGAAGCTAAACAGATACTGACATCAGACATTTTGATAGAAAATAAACTCATAAAGGGGGGAGAGAGGATTAAAGTTATCCCACTTGTGATGGTATGGCATTCTGATTATTTTAAAAATTGATGACAATCACTGAAAACATCTCCATAGCTTAGTCTCAGGAAATAAATCTCATTAATATGTTGTTCCTTTTATTTTACCCATGAATTTGTTGACAGTAATTGGATCACTGTATTGAAATACCCCTGTGTAAGCTCAGAATTCTCGGTGTTGGTTGGCATGGTAACCAAAGTGGTCGATTAAACATGCTCAGAAATTGAGAAGCTGTGCTCCTCAGAAGCTGTTAACTAGATGGGGAAGAGAAAATCGTCTAGAGAGTGGCCAAATGGACAGAAATTTCTAAGAATGACCATGAATACACTAGCCTGTATTTATAGAGTATGAATAAGATCCATTTATAATCTGCACAAAAAGCTATGTGGAAATGTTGACAATGTTGAAAAATTCACTTAGATGATAACCCAATATATTTTTGAGTTTGTGTGGATTTTAATAAAGGGTGAAGTAACTTTAAAGTATTAAATACTTTTTTAGAGAGTACGTGAAAATTACTGAGAACAAATATAGTTGCTATAAATGGTAATTTCTATTTAGCTTTTTCTCTTTTAAACCATTCCATGAAGAGCATGGCAGATGACATATGCAGATGGCTGGATTGGCACATTGGCACATGGGCAATGCCTTTGCTGGCCAGTGTTACCATAGTCAAATTCAGGGGCCAGGGAAAGGAAGAAAGGATAAATCATTATTGGAGAGAAGATTCACTAATATCTTTCTTCTGTATTTCAACTCCATTGCTTGTATATAATATTAACACAAGGCAACATTTGTAGATAGTAAATGAAAATAAGTTATCACTATAATAGGAAACAAATCACATTACTTGCCATTTAATTTCTCTTATTTCTAGAACTTCAGACAACAGTTAGAGTAGAAAGTATTGACTATCCAGAAATTTAAAGAAAAATTTTATTTATTAGCCTGCTTTCCTCTGCCTAATAAAATAATAAACAAGATAAAATCATCTTAACAAATTTACCATTTCTGCAATTCAGTGTCGGTGCCAAGACAGTCAATATGTGATATAAATGAAGGTAGCATATTTTATTTTGATTCTTTTTTATCTGTATTCAGTGTGAAATTTTCACTTGGGATGTTTTGATTAATCCATATGAATATTAATTCTAAAACACATTGTTTTATATTAGCTAAAATCATTTTAAAAACTTATTGTTGAAATCAATTTTAAAAGTCAGTATTCATAGCAATTTTGAGAGGGTGAGATGTTATAAATCATCTTCATTCTACCCAAGGAAATTAACTGTGTAGGATTAAGGAACTAATTGGAGATAGAACTAAACTTAAAACCCTGCTGACCTCATTAAAATGCAGCCCTTTTTATAGCCCCATGATGCCTTCTAATCCTGCTACCACCCATACTGGGCTTAAGCATCACTTCCTTATTCTATAAGGTGTCCAGTTAGTGCAAATGAAACCAACATTGTGTGATGAGTTTTATTTGGATATTCTTCATTTTCTTTGTCAAGGTTTCTTGTCTGACATTATGGACTCTAATTTATTATGTGTCAGCTTTTGTATATTTTTGCTTTTGAGATTGTCATATTTACATTTTCACAATAGTTAAAAATCTGATTTGTTCATCAAGAATTATTGAAGAGTAGAAGGGGCTAGCTCCTGTCATAAACTAATCTAATACTTAAAAATTATAACTCTACAAAACAAAATCAGCTTCTGAAATTATCCTGTAACATTATAGTGCATGCTTCTGCACAATTTTCATTTTCTGCTGTGAAAATGTTAGTAATAGTAAAATTTAGTTTGGGTTTGTTTTAGAACTCTTGCATGGAGCTTTCTAGTTTTGAGGGCAAAGGTTTTATTTTGAAATATCCTCATGATATTTTGATTGATTAAAGCTTTTCATCTATTGAGTCTCAAAAATATTACCTTTTTAAAAAGCAGTGACCTGTATTTTCTATTTCTGTTACTTCTGTTCATGAATATGAACTGAATATATTTTACCATTTTCAAAATATTTCTTTATAGAAAAATTGTTTGTATTCTTTGATTTCAGGATTGAACATCCATGTGTCTCTTGCTCCTCTTTTTGCATTTTTTATGCAATCACTTAACAATCTTTATTTTCATTTTCCTTTGTTTCTTCATTCCATTTTGTCAGACCTTTGTCATTTTCCTTTGTCATTTTCCTTTCATTTTAAAAGCTCATCTCTATCTTGTTCCCCCTTATTCAGATTCATCCAATTTCTCCCCCCTCTTCCAATTGCTTTGACTAGATTAACACATGTTAATGAACATCTACAAAAGAACAAAAAGAGTGGGTGGAGGAGGAGGGTGAGATGGGAAAGAGATGTGCTAGGAAAGTAAAAGCTGAAATGAAAGATGAGAAGTGTGCTGATGAGAAAAATGGGGGTGGGGGAAAATTAAAACCATCCACAGAAATGCTATTTTGGTCAATTCAGCTTTATAGTGTACCTTTATGTAAGTTTTTTTTCCCATTTGTTATTAGATTGATTCATTCATCATTTATTAAGCATGTAATGATCAGCTACTGTGTTCCAGCTTTCATTGAATTGCGAGGGATATAGCAGTTAAAAACAAAGAAACAAAGTCCTAGCTTTCATGGAGCCTGTATTCTGGTGGATAAAAATTTAGTTTAAATTTTAGGTACTTTAGATTTTCATGAATATCTTGTTTTCAGAAATCAGAGCAAAGGGAAAGATTTTCAAAAGAAAATCACATCTTGCAAGGATAAAATTTGTATGACTGTGTCAAATAATATCCATTAAGTGGCTTGCTGCCTGGGTTTCAAATCTGTGTTGGTATTGAGGCTTGTATGCTATCAAAAGCATGTGATTTTTGATGATTTAATATTGATTTAATCAACTTAAAGTCTTTATAGATCAAGAAGGGATTCCAGATGGAGTTTTAAAGTTCGTAGAAATAAGGTGTGAATAGGAGAGAGAATTTTGACAGAGAACATGTGTTGTGTCCTTGAATGGAGGCAGGAGAGGTCAAGGAGTTACCAGCAGTATCTACACTCTTGAAGAACCAGTAAGAAAAGGTCATGAAGAACTTTGGTGAAATCAGTGTGGTTTAATCCTAGGAGTAAATCTTTTCTTGTTTTATTTCATTGTAGCCCATTGCCACGTAAAAATATTATCAAAGATATAAGATTCATTGTAGCATTTAGTGTTTCACATCCTCTGAGAGAGACTTTTTTTCTCATGTATTATTTAATCTTTGATCTGGTAGGACTTTGTCTGTGCACTGATGTCAAGGGTAAGGAATTAGAATAATGGAAGAAAAGAAACGAGGAAACATCTCAAATTAATGTAAGGCCATTAACCGATAGAAGAAAATCAGTTATGGGAGATACTGAAATGGTTAATAAATCAATCCCCTTGAAGTTTATTGCAGCTTTTTCTCTCCCATCCCTATTTTAAAAGTTTGGATTTGTTTCTTAAACACTAAGAAAAAAGAATTGACTACGCGTCATTTGTTTTGTTTGCCTATATTTTCTTTAGAGAAAGCTCTGTTGTGGTAGAATTTGTCTGTAGGTTTTGAGCGGGATGGGTTGCAGAAGGAGGAACTGGTGGTGGGTGGTGATAGAGGCTAGCCAAGATAATGGCTATAAATTGAAAGGATGCAGTTGATTCAAGGGGACAGGAGTAGGAAGAATTGACCACACAGATGCCAGACTAGTTGTGATACTGGCTTGAGTGATAAGGAGAATAGATTTGAGAGAACAAGGATGTCCAGAGAAGGTGATGAGTAAGAGCCGCAAAGATGTCCTTTATCAGATATTTGAGATTGAAGTGACACTATGAAACCATACGGCGATGACAATAAGCAAATGGAAAGGAGGTGCTGAAATATGTAGAAGGGAAAAGGGATGGTAATGACCTGCAGGCTTTCTCTCTGGTCAGAGGAAAGATTCTCCATTCAACTTTGCATCTGTCCACTGCAGGTAGTTGGAAGAAGGAGATCTGCTGAAGAGAGAAAGGAAATCTGGATCAAATGTTAACTCCTAACTGC
Source organism: Talpa occidentalis (assembly GCF_014898055.3). Taxonomy (NCBI): domain Eukaryota; kingdom Metazoa; phylum Chordata; class Mammalia; order Eulipotyphla; family Talpidae; genus Talpa; species Talpa occidentalis. The sequence continues at coordinate 138,213,180 of NW_023604295.1, read as the reverse complement.
TATTCATTTCCACCAATCAGTTTAACTAACTTCTTCAGAAGAAACTTTCCTGATCTTAAAAAAATAAGCTCTTGTGAGGTCTTACCCAAAGTTCTTGAACTTTCTCAATTTACAATATTCTTAATTTCTCAGTAATTTTTTTCATGGTGTCTGCAAGCTCAAAAAAAAAAAATGCTCAACACTTTAAGCTATTAAATAGTCACCGTAATAGTAGACCACCACATCTAATTGATGTCACTGTTTTCTGTGGAAAAGTTAAAAGATTCCATAATATCCTATGAGTTTGCTGCAGCACTGAGAGATATTGTGGAGCCCCATTTGGAAAACATAGGTCAGAGCTTCACTTTCTCATATCTTGTTCTTTTTGTGTCAGAACATGTACTGGATTCTATCATAACTGCTTGTGTGAGTTCCTGTCCTCCTTATTAAAATGAGTCTGCAAAGTCCAAAAGGCGGAGAACTGTATGTATCTTGTTCATCATTGCATCCCCTGTGTCCAGCATGAGGATTTGCTTGTAACAGATGGGCAATAACTAGTTGTTGAATTAATTCAAATTATGAGTGGGTTGCTCTTATTAGTCTTTTTTTTTAAAAAGATTTATTTATTTATTTATACAAGCACTGGGTACAGTCAGAAGCGCTGGAGGGTGAGAGAATTTACCAGAGTCAGAGTGGGGAACAGAGCAGGCAGACTGACGAAGTACACTGCTGAGGGGAGCAGCGGGTGTGGCAGGAGAGGTCTGCATGCAATGTGGGACCCTTGCTGGTGCCTGGGGATCGAACCAGTGCTGCAGAGGCTGTGGGCAGCTTCATAGCCCAGCGCTCAACCACTGCGCCACCAGGGGAGACCTGCTCTTATTAGTCTTTATATACACTAATTTATTTTTGTGTGTTATTCAAACTCTAAATTAGTTTCGGGCACATTTCTTTTAGTAGAAACATTGGAATAAGCCAGGTGAGCTCAATTGACAATACATGAGTAAAATGAACATAGAATCACCTTTTTGTTCTGTATGAGAGAAAAGGAATTAGTGTGGGTACACATCTAAGGAAGTAGTGGTAGATATGAGAATAATAGCTATAATAATAGTTAAAATACATATAATGCACCTAACTCATTTTCTTCTCCAAATGGCTATAGGAAGTATGATGCAAAACAACCTACCCCCAGAGTTAGAGGTTTAAGACAGCATTTATTTTTTCTCTCTCACATGAAGTGGGTTGTCTGATTCATCCTTCTGCTCGGCTGGTACTGGCTGCAAGACAATGGGACATCTGCAGTCTTCTGGGAGCTTGATTGAACTGGAATGTCCAAGAGGGCTCGTTGGTGCTGATTGTTGCATGCAAACTTAGCTGAGACCCTGGGACAGTACATCTATGTGTGTGTCTGCATGCATTTTGGGCATTTCACGGCCTGGCAGCTGGATTTGGAGAGAAAACACCTCAAGAATAAGTGCTCTTAGAGACCCAGGCAATATTCTCAAGGATTCTTACGAGCTAGCCTCAGAAGTCTAAGAAATTTTCTTTGTCTCATTGTATTTATAAAGGCACGTCACTAAAGCAAACACATTGTGTATGCACTTGGGTGTATGGGGAATTAAATACCATTTTTCCATGTAAGAGGGAGTGTGCATATACAGAGAGAAAATGAATCAGGTATAGTCATGTCTGATTATCTACTACTTGTAGGTACTATTATTTTTCTTATGTTAGAAATGAGGAGAGTAATTTATGTAGAGGTTAGTAGTTTCTTTTCATAGCTGATATGTGCACAGCAAGGACTCACACTCAGGGAATTTGCTCCCAGAGTCTTTTTTTTTTTTTAATATTTATTTATTTATTTATACAAGCACTGGGTACAGTCAGAAGTGCGGGAGGGTGAGAGAATTCACCAGGGACAGAGTGGGGAACAGAACAGGTAGACTGACGAAATACACTGCTGAGGGGAGCAGCGGCACGACAGGAGAGATCTGCGCGCCATGTGGGACCCTCGCCCGTGGTGGGGATCGAACCAGCGGTGCAGAGGCTGCGGGCAGCTTCGCAGCCCAGTGTTCAACCACTGTGCCACCTGGGAGGCCCCCTAGAGTCTATGTTTTTAATAACAACCTAGTATTGCCTTTAGGAATACAGGAATACTCATCATTCTCATACATGATTACACACACATACACATAACATGTACTCAGTATGTTTAGTGATCATGATGATAACAATGATTATGGCCATTATCATTATAATACATTGGTTTTTGCACAATTTATTAGAGTTCACATTCATTGTATTTACTCATGGAATTAATTTTCTTCAGTAGCTTAATTTTGAAGTAATTTAGGTTTGATTTCATTGAAATTAAATTGAAAGCACTGTATTTAGGTTTGATTTCATTGAAATTAGATTGAAAGCACTGCAAAAATAGTACAGAAATTTCCCCAGTTCCCCAGCTTCATCCAATGCTTATATAACCGGGCACATTTATGAAACTTGAAAATTAGCACTGATACAATACTATCCAATCAATTACTGACTTTAGATTTTCTGATGTTTTTCTCAAACATCATTTAATATTCTAGGATCCAATCCAGGATATTAAGTTGTATTTAGTGACATCTCCTTAGTTTTCTCTAACATGTGGTAACGTCTCCATCTTTCCTTGTTTTGCATAACCTTCACAGTTTTGAAGAGTCTTGTTTAAATATTAAAGAATTCCCATCTTTTTATGTTTGTCTGATGTGTTCCATGACTGGCCTTGGTACCCTAGTTGTGATATTCACAGTGATCATTTGATTAAGAGACTGTCTACTGCCTGCTCCACTATAAAGTCAGTATTTTTCCTTTATATAGTGTATTGGTTGGAAGGGAGTCATTATTACAGCTGGTATTTGTTTAGGCTTTTTGATGGTCCTAAATTGCAACAATCTAATGAGATAAATGCCATTATTATTTTTACTAATTATAGTTGAGAAACTTGAGGTTTAGATATGTTTCTTGCTTCTCTGCTCAAGCTTATGCTATGTGAATTTTGAGTCTTTTTGAAAGTAGTTGTACTGTTTAAACCACCGTCATTAAAAAAAGATACAGAAATGTTTATGAATAGGAGATTTAAGTCTCAGAAGGTAGTGGTGGTAGCAATTTAATTTACATATCTTTACATACATATTTTATTTACATACATATTTTAGAATCAAAGTACTAATGGTTTGTTACAGTGTCATGAAATTGGGCAGACATTGGCTTACTGCACTGGCAGAATTGGTAGATGTCCAATTTGATGAGGAAGGAGGAAGGAAAGAGACTAAAATCACTACATGGTTTTAATCTTTAATAGTCAGATGAATGATGGGCCTATCACTATTAAATTAATTAAATTGAAAGATGAATTTAATATTGTTTGCACTGGATAGTCATCCAGATGACTATGGAACGTTCCAAAGTATTTAAAAATGTGATAATGAATCTCAAGTGAAAGATCAAGATTGTGAATGAACAAATTTAAGTTATCCTTACCCATACAATAATTAAAGGCCAGTGAGAAAATAAGAGAGGACAAGAAAAGGACTGAGTTAAGGAATAATTCAATGATTGCCTATATTTAAAAGTCAAAAGGAGGAAAAGAGATAACAAAATTAGCTAAGAATCATATTGAAGATTAATTAGTGCAGTGAGGTGGATGGAAGGAAATTTAGCAAACTTGACATGTTTAATATTGAGACTGTGAAGTAACTTCAGATTCAGAAATTAAGATGTAATTGACATGTTCAAAATGTGCTTTCTTTTCTTGCTTCATAATTTTTTGCCAACACAACGAAAGGCCTCTACCTTCCCTACCTTCCTAATCTCTTCTCCCTTCTCTTCCTATCTTCAGGGCATCCAAATGGACCACTTGTGTTTCTTGTTGCCACTTGGGTCTCTGACAGAAAAATCTATGTGCTTGTATGATTTTATTTTCTCACTGTGGGTACCGTTAGAGTGATGCTATCAAAATGAAACAAATTAATGTGATGGCTGCCATTTTTGTTATTTTTTTTTTATTACTGTGCCTGAAACTCTTTGCTTCATTTTTAGGCTGTTTTCGTACAAATCTGAGTCATTTGGTGTTGCTGGTGATGAACTATGTATTGCATTTCCTGTCTCTGAACATCTTGCCCTTCCACTTGATTAACTATATACTTCCTAAAGTCCTAAATTCCTCCACCACTTGTCTTATGCACATATAGTCATTTAACCAGACTAATAAGAGTGGTAAGAGTTGAAGCTTTGGCTTACCACAGGGAGCCATGTGTAGCCATGCAATAAAATACAACATCGTTATAAGCACGTGAATACAAATGCAATTATTGGGGACTGATGGTGAAACTGGTTTTCTTGCTTTGTAATATCCAGATACAGATAGTCTAGGTATTATTCAGTAAGCGTTAGCTTATGTGCTTTGAAGAAATTCAAAGTACTGTAGCTTTATAATAGTTCTTTTTTAAAGTAAGTTTTATCCTTACTGGTGACTGCTAAGTTATTAAGCAAAAACTGTAAAAGTAAATAAACACAGGCTTGCATATACATATATTGAATGTGGTGTTTATATATTCCAATGCGACAGTTATGTATTATTTAATGCTTACCATACCTGCATGAAAACTATTCACCCAACAGCTACTTTTGGGTGCCTATTCTGTGCCAAACACTTGGAATAAACAAAAGAGGCAGAAAGCTGTGCACTTGTCCATATATACTTCTTCAGTCTTTGTGCGAAGGTGATTGTTCTTGATTACTTTGTGGTTTTTGAGGACCATGAGACAGATGCTGTGTTAGGACAGGACCTCAAGTAAACACACATTATGTCACTCCATGCAAAATCCACAGGCTAAAATGGGGACCTCTAGAACGTTATCCACAGTGCTACTATGGAATAAAGTACACTTTTGTAAACAACGAAATAGATCTGCATAGAGTAATGGAGGATGGCCAACATACCTTATAAAACCAAACCAAAACAGAAGTCGTTCTCCAGATGCTTGATCGTTTTGGGATTTTTTTTTTTTTTTATAGCTAAGGGAACATTTGCAGAGACATATGTCAATGGAGAGCAGTGATTATCTGAAGTTCAGTAGATTAAATCAGCAATATCAGAAGAAATAGGGGTGATTACAGAAATAGAGAACACCCAATGGGTGAAGATAGTGTAAACCGTTTTCACACACATTCATGAAAACTTAATAGCTTACAAGTAGCTTTTTGGAATGTCATTTTGTAAGAAAGATTTTACCTCAACTACTGACTAATACACAATAAATCTGTAAATAAAGGATCACTACATTAATAACGTAACAATATTTGTCATAATTATATGCATAATTGTATAGTAATTTATGATATTAGTAGACACTGATCACACTGATATATTTATATGCTATAATTATATAATAATACTGTCTTACTTGATTATTATAGAATTATCATGTTCTATACTATTACATTCATTATATTTATTTGTGTTACATATATTATATAGAATTTATGATGATTGTGGTCACCTGTATTATAGCAGGTGGCAGAAAAGCTGAGAAATTTTTACTAAGGCAATCTCTGGTTTTTAACTTTTTCTTCCTCTACAAAGCTTTTTTTGTCATTATCTTAAATATTTAAGATGGAGAGACACCGTTAACCTGGGCTATTGAATAAAGGTCAGTGTTAGATACTAAAGTTAAATTTTGAATATTACCTAGCCTGTGATGACAGCATAATATGTATAGCATAGAATAAAGGCTTCACATTGCTCTAAGTTAATTTTGATCTCATAGAAAACCAAATCTGGTGGGTTTGTTTTGCCAATCTTCTACTCCTATTCTGACACTAATGACTAAGTATTGGATTAGAGTTGGGCTGGGAAGTAGTGAAAAGAAGGAGGTTAGATCAAGGCTTTATTGCATTATGCAAGGAAATAAATGAGATAAAAGGTAAATGCTAATGAATGTTGTTTACATGATTGCTGCTCTACAAATATGAAATAGAATAAAGACTTTTTAAATGTCAAAATATTCTTTTTGGAGTAGTTTTGGGTTAGATCTGGAAGGTATAGAAAACAAAGACAATAACTCTGGCATAATCTGAAGAATTTCAAAAATGCTTCATTAGGTGTTTGCAGTGTCCCTACATTAGAATGATATCTATTGTTTCTTCATGGATGGCACTGGAAGGGATCATGCTCAGCGAAATAAGCCAGAAAGAAAAAGAAAAATACCGGATGGTCTCACTCATAGCAGGAATCTAGAAAACTTAAATAAGGGACCAGGAAAATGAATAACTATAAGAAAGTGAAAATCAAAATCAACAAAATACTATGAACCAGAGATACTGTGGAGGGTGGGGGGTGGGGAGGGGAGGGATTGGGGTCAAAATAAGGGGGTTGCAATTGTATGGGGAATATAAAAATAAAATTTATTTATAAAAAAACGAATAATATCTATTGTTTCTTAAAAAAAACTGAATAACTCCTAATGTCTTCAGCATTTGTAGACAATATATTGGACATATTGCTGAATTCTAATAACATTGAAGTGAATGTTTAAGATTATAGTTTAATCCCTAGGAATATGACTACAGAAATGAGGTTACTAGAGGGGAGCTAGAGATGAGGACAAAGGGGGAAGGAGCTCCCCCCATTGGTTTAGGATAAAGGACTATGGGAGCTTTGGTAGCGGGTGTAGACATTTTCCCCTAAATCATACTCAGTGTTGGGAGCCAAGGTTACCTGAATGAAAATACATAGAGAAAAGAAAATATATATATATAGTTTAACGTATTCATTTATGTTAATATAATATGTTGTGAAAAAATAAATTTTTTTTAAGATTTGCAATGTTTTGATATTTTCTAATTAAAAGTTAACAAATGTTACTAATTATAAAATGTGAGCCCTAACCCTATAATTTATTTCAATTACTCTATAACATATTTATTTTGGGACTTTTTGTAGATAAAGTTAAATTTTTTTGATGAAATTAATGAAAGAGAATGTTTTTCATAATTGCAGAAATAAGAACATATTTAGGTAAATTGATAAAAAATATATTACTTATAAAATTTATTGAGTGCCTATGTAACAGGGACTAAGAGATGTAACTTTACATATAATATATTCATTTCTAGTAGTATTAAACCCATTTGCAGAGACTAAAGGCTGAATGTCATTTTTCATGAAGATAAATAAAACCTATGATCTTATCACCTCTAAGCGCTCTGTTAGGCCAATTACTGAATCTAGTTTTTCTGCTAATAATTGCCAGTACTGCAATTCAAACCAAGGCCATCTTCCTCCAAAGGCTTGTGTTCTCCTAATAACAGCTTGCTTCATTATCTGGCATGCTCCCTCTTCCTGGTACTATCTCCCTATACCCTTGCAACCATAACTATTTGGAAAGTCTAAAATGAAACTGGGAAATAAAAATGTTGCTATTAAAAATATATGGTTTTATTCTTTGCTTTGGGGGAAGAATAGAATTTCTATATACGAGGCTTGCTCTTTGAATTTGAGTTGGGTGCATAGCCTTAGCAACATATGATTTGAAGACATCTTTCTTGGGGTTACTATTTCAATGCATGTGCTCTTATTTTCCCTTTGTTCCCAGAACTTCCACTTATTTTACATCCCTATTCCATTCTATATATTAAAATATATTAAGAGTCCTAAAAATCATGGTGGAGACAAATAGATGACGTGTAAATGTAAAACTGAATGGTAACCTTAGTAGGGAAAATAAAACTTTGTTAAGAAATTAAATACGCAATGAAACAGAATATTATTTAGGGGAGGATTCTTTTCTTCGTCTTTCCATGGAATTGATTTCCCAGGGCAGCTTCTTAATGCTAACCCTTGTCGTGCTTCTGAGATCAATGATTGAATATATTAGAGACTGAATAAGTTAAAAGATGCTACGAGTTCCCTTGCACACCTGACTTTTTTGGCAGCAGCTCAAGTTTTGACATCATGAATCAGCACAGTTTGCTCTTTCAGAGTCTGAGTTTCTGTTACTGCTGCCACGTTTCCTTACTCACATCAAGGTTGGCTGGGTCTTTGTTTGGAAGCCAAGTGGCAAAGATACATTTGCTTTTACTGTCAGTTACATGAAAAAGGCACATTAACCTAATTCTTTACAGAATTTACATATAAATTGATTTAACACAGGGGGTAGACCAAAACGGGACACTTTTAGGATAAACACTTATTATAATGCTTAGTATAATAATGCATTGAACTTTTTTATCTGAGAAACTTTCTTTAAGGCGTTTTGTCATTGATCTCTATTTGAAAGTCTTTTCTCATCAAAGTGTTACTTCTTTTATAGTCCCTTAAAAATCCCTTGTTTCAACTTTTGCAATGTTTAAGGTCATTCTCACACCCAAATTAATAGTGATGTCAGGTATGTTGTATCCTTAGCTTTTTATAATGTGAAGCTTCCCTTGAACTTAGTGTCAATTGATTAGTGTCTTTTGACATCTATGCTTTTCTTCTCAAGGTCTCCTATTTAATATTCTAGTCCAATATCAATCTATACAGAATTAAATGGAACCTCTCTTTTTCTGCTTTCTTCCCAGTGGGATGTTTTAAAGATTTATAACTTAGTTTTTTTCCCAGCATGTTGATCCAAGGTGGTAGGAAAACAATGGGTCTGCTTTTGTAAACTTTTAATTAGCTTTTCTGAAGACAGTTCATTACAGATTATTTTTTTGGTGTGTGTTTCACAGATGACTCGCTTTATTAAAATTTGTATACTTATTTATTACCACCAGACATTTTCCCAATTTCTCTTTTGTTTTAAAATTCAATAGAGACTTCAGTACATGTCCTTGAAATGAAAATAAAAGACATATGGGAAGAAGCTGTCAGATTTTCACTCTATTGTGTCAAATTCACCATTTGTTTCCACTTGATTTGGAAATACAAAATATTTGGGGGTGGACAGAAAAGGATTTAAAAATTAATAGGATGAAACATGTAGGTTAATGGAAAAAATTAGACATGTTATTGAAATCTAGAATATATAGGCTAGACATCAGAGTCCTCACTTTCCTACTTGTGGCAGGACTTTAGAGAAATACCATAATAGAAACATGTTGTTTCACATTGAATTTTAAGGATAAATTTTGGAAACAAAAAACCCGTTTTTTCCATATGTGCAACAATACATCTTAATATATCTCTATAATAACCGCAACTGTGTTTTATACTTGATTGAGTCTAGATTACTGAACTTTTTGAAATTGTGTGTGCTTAATTTTGCTTATTGTTGCAAAGATATTTCTCTTCACTGCACATATTTTGGTGATAATGCTTTTCTATGGCCTTGTAGAGTTCTAGAACTACTCTAAATAAGTCAAAGATTTTGACCTAACTTTAAAACAGGACTGATTGACCCATTTCAGTCATGGTTGACTTTACACAAATACAAGACATTCAATGAAGACTTCAGCACTGCATAAATCTCACTTTATATCCTGCTTCTATTTATATCTGCTTTGAAGTATAGTTTGTTCGCCATTTTGGTATTGTCTGGTTAACCTAAAAGCAAAAACTATGTCACCTACATTCTTATAACTAAAACAGTGAACATGTGGGCTAAATTCAATTTATTATTATTGAGAATACATATTTTTATATATAGAAAATGACTGTTTTGCATAAGTATTTTTTTTTAAGATCTGTCAGTTGCTTCCTCTTCAAAATGCCCTTTATTAGACAGCTGTGATTGTGGCATATGATTTTTTTTACATATTAATTGCAGTTTAATGATCCAGTGTTGACATTTACATGTATTCTTTGCTCTATTGTTGCTTTGTTATAGGGATCTTATCATTATTTATGAGGCTCTTCATTGCGTAAAATATTTGTGAAATTCACTCATGACAAATTATTTCATCTAAAGAGCTCAGTGCTTGACATTTTTCAGTTTTTCCTTAGAACATATGTATTGTTGGATTCAATGACAAAAATAGTACATCAACGTTGCTTTTTTAAAAAGAACTTAGTTGGATAGGCATTATTATTTACTGTGCTCATATCCCCATTTTGTGAATATATTTCCAAATATTTCAACATTTGTGTATAGTTAGGGTTGGGGGGGATATAGTGACATACTATAAAGGATTTAGATTTTGCACAAACAAATTATAAGCTTATTAATACTGTAAGGTAATTACCAGGGTGAGTTTTATTACATATTATATTTTTATTAACCCATTTGATTTTGACTTTTGTTTAATTCTTGACTGTTTAGGGAATTTTTTTTATAATAAAAAAGAGAAACAAAAGATAAATTCCAATACAGATTTCCTCCTTAATTGGCTTCACACACACTAAAGTAATCATAATTTTATGACCAAATATCTAAGTTGAAGACAGTGATATTAACACAACTCTGTTATAATACTTGATTGTCCTTAATGGATATTAGATAACTAAAATTCTCAATTGTGTTGATGAAGTGCAAGCTGTGTTGGGCAACAAAACTGACAGAACTGGACTTCATTACTTTGATATGTAAATTAAAGAAATAATTAAGAAAATTCTGTTTAGTCCATTGTGATTAAGATATGGGAAGAATTTATTTTAAACGTATTTATGAAATGGTATATTATTTTGATTTTGACATTAAGTATATTTTTCTTTGCTATTTTGAAAGATAAAACCTTTGTTTTTCAGATTTTGGTGTACTGAAATGAAAGCTCAGACAAACCTTTTGTCTGGAGATAACTATAGCTGTTACACTAGCTATTGCTGTGTTTCTATGGAAACTGCAGGACTCTGAGGTATAGAGGTTTTAGACCAGCAAAGCACAGTGATAGCCAATCATTTCCTTTCCCCATTCAATGTGTTAATATGTAATGGTGGTTTCAATTGTTCTGTCAGGAATCCAAATGCAATTCTATTATTTCCCCACAAGTGTCATAATATGTGCCTGGCATTTTATATCAGATAAATATTATGGTTTTAGTCTTTCTATGATTTTTTTTAAGATTTTTTTATTTTTAAAAGATACTTTCCAAATACAAAATCAATATTTACCTTGAAAATTGTCTTTTTATAGCAAATAGAAATACTTATATTTGAATGTTCATATGCTGTTTCTTTTCCAGATTTTCAACCATTCTATGCTAAACAGGCATTCTTTTCTCTATTTAATGTAAAGATGCAATATTGAATCTGACGATGGCTTTTGTTCTATTTAAGGCTTTGAGTACATGAGAACAGAGGGTTTTTTTTTAACCCCCAAGGACTCATGAGTGGCATTTGCTGATCTTATTTCTTGATGTGGCATAAAGATGGTAGTGATTAGTAAACCTTGAATGAAGAAAACTGACTTCTGGAAACTCATTCAATTGTTTTTCAATACATAAGACAGCTGCTAAACATTTGGTTATATGAACTAATGGAGATTGTCTATAGAGCTGCATGAAAGCCAAATGATCATTGAATGAGGACTTTTGAATGAAGTAGAAGGGTATTGATTAGTTCAGTAATCATAAAGGACTTTTAGTATGCTGATTTATTCCAGTGCCCTGATCAAAATGTTGGATGAATTCCTGACTGGGGGGATTCCAAGGAAATTAAAGATGCTTCCATCTATAAGCATGCCCTTTCATATTAATTGTATTTTTCCTGCTTCCATTTATTTCTGATTATTAGATGATAATGTTTTCTCTTATTAGATGAATACCTTTATCCTACTTTCTTTCTTTTTTGGCATATAACATGTAGGTAGAGAAATGAAGTCTGGAAAAAATATGGATGACTGTAATAAATAGAGAAAAGGAAAAAGGTGGCTACATCCAACAGAATGTGAATAGTGAGATTGGGGTCTGTTCTGTGTGATTTCCCTTCCTTTTATCTTTACTTCAATTTTTTCCCCTTTTTCCCCCAGGAGGGAGTAGATAGAATTCAGTTAGGAGAACCTGAGGCTCAATGCTCAGCACAATCAAAGGAAGCAACATTGGCCAATCCAAACAGAGGCGATTTGAATCTGGCTAGGCTGACGTTTTTCTCTCTGCAATCTACTTGTGACATTTTTGGATGAAACACTGGTGACAAAGGATATGGCCGAATTCTTTCTCAGTGATATACTATCCTAAGCACACACATTCTTTTCTCATATTGCCCTTCATCCTTTGAACCCCCTAGGGCTTTAGCCTTTTCTGATGCTTTTATTCCAACCAAAGCCTCTTTCAAAGTGGATTTCACTTAACATTCATCCCTTTCTTCCCAATTAAAAACTGCCATTTACTGAGGGTAAGTACAGGAGCAGTATCCTATTTGAAGTAACTGATAATAAGTTGTGATTGACAGTTACGATCAGGAGTTCGTGTCCACAGCACCAAGAAGGTGTGTGGGAAACACTCATGAGTAAGATACCCTTTTCCTTTTTCTTGTGGTTGACTTGGGAAGATCAATAAATGGGCACCAAAGGGAAGAATGATGCCAAAGGCAATTCCCAGTACTGGAGAGAAGAATAGAAGCAAGAATCTCAAATCAGCCTATTGTTCGCTCACACCAATCAAAATGAATTCTGATGATTGTTAATCAACAAAATTAACATTTTAAAACAAGGAATGTAAGATTTTCACTATAGTTTAGAGTCAGTAGACTTCATTAGATTATGGCAAGGTTAAACTATTCCATTTATGGGGGCCTCCCTGGTGGCGTAAGGCGTTAAGATGCAGCAGTATGAAGCTGTCCACAGCCACAGCAGCACAAGTTCAATCCCTGGCCAGGGAGGTGACCCATATGGCACAGCAGACCTCTCCTGTCTCGCCTACTGCGCCCCTCAGCAGTGTATTTCGTTAAATCTGCCTGTTCTGTTTCCTTATTCTGTCTCTGTTGAATCCTCTCACCCCCCACATATTTGGCCTGTACCCCAGTTCTTGTATGCATAAATAAATAAATCTTTAAAAAAAAAGCTTCCATTTATATATAATAAAAAATAAAGAAGAACTTCTTGTCTATCTTAACTCTTGTATATTCCTGTTCTAACACCAGGGAGCTCATAAGAGTAATGATAACATCTTTGATTTAATAAATAAATGGATTTTCTGACTGTAGAGTTGTAGTGTAACAGGCATTATATTTTCTTTTTATTTGACCTTGTATTTACATCTGGTTTTTTTTTGCCTGCTTTCATTCTGTTTTATTTCTTATGAACACCAGCTATGGTGTTAATAAAAATTCATTAAACTCAAAATGAAAGCATTTAAGACACTGAAATAACTTAAGCAACGAGAGTGACAAAATCCAATTTCACTTTGAAAAGATTCCATGTGTTGGTTTCTGGGTTGAGAATGAACAGGAATAAAGGAAGCAGAATTCAGGAGATTATTGCTACAATCAAGGTGATAAAGGTTACAATAGACAAAATAAGTAAAACAAACCCCAGAAGAGCAACCAAAGAGATATTATATATTTGTAACAGGTAACTTGTGTGTATGTATGTAGAAATTTCCAGTAGGTACCTTTGCTTTTTTTTTTTTTAACTTTTCCTGCTACCCATTTTATTTTTCAGAAAGTACAAGTAAGTGATGTGCCACAATGAAGTTACTTTGGGAGAAATCAGTTAGGTCATTAGAATAACTTTGGGGAAAGCTATGTAAAGAGATTATAGTTAGTCTACATAGGTAATACTTAAGCATGGATGATTAGTAGGCTCAGAAACCAGTAAAAAGAGAAATGTCATTGATACATCAAGAGAACTGTAGAGTGAAGTCACTTGACAAGTATGTCAAAACTCAGTTTTCAAGTGCACAACCTCATAAGAAAATTTTATTTTATTTTCTTAGAGATTTATTTATTTATGCATACAAGGACTAGAGTACAGATCAGAGGTGTCGGGGGTAAGATTCGCCAGAGACAGAGTGAGGAGCAGAACAGGTGCTGTACTGAAATACACTGCTGAGGGGAGCAGCAGGTGAGACAGGAGAGGTCTGCTGTGCCATGTGGGTAGCTCCCTGGCTGGGGATCAAACTCGTGCTTCAGTGGAGCTACATAGTGCTGTGCTTAATCCCTTGGGCCACCAGGGAGTTCCCATAAGAAAATTTTAAATGGGAAGGTTGTACTAACAGAAAGGTAGCACATGTGAAATTCTGCATAAAGACAACTCTAGTTCAATAATATGAAAGCATAGTGTGCAAGGAAGAGTGTGTGAAATAAGGCTGGACAATAAGCAAGTACCCAACAAGAATGGAATTTATAAGCCATATTAAGAAGCTTGAAATTCATTCTCAGGCATGGAAAATCTCTTAGAAAATATTTTTAATAACTTGAGTGCTATATTAAAATTTACATTTTGGAAAAATGTCTCTCTGGCTACAGAAAACTGAGTGAAGAGGTGGGCATGACTTGAATCCACCGTCAGGCTTTGGAAAGGATCTTGTGTCCCTCCCACAATAGCTAAAAGTCTGGAAAATCAGCCAAAGGTGATAAAATAATTACAACATATCCTCATGCTATTCTGTCTTTTGAATATTCTAGCAGAAAGTCCCTTAGAAATAACATTCACCCAGGCCCTCCCCGGTGGCACAGCAGGTCAAGCACAGTGCTGTGAAGCTGTCCATCGCCTCTGTAGCATCAGTTCGATTCCCAGCCAGCCAGGAAGATTTCCACATGGCCAGGCAGACCTCTCCTGTCTCACCTGCTGCTCCCCTCAGCATTGTACTTCAGTCCTCTGCCTGTTCTGCTCCCTGTTCTGTCTCTGGTGAATTCCCTCACCCTCCTGCGCCTCTGGCCTGTACCCCAGTGCTTGTATAAATGAATAAGTCTTTAAAAAAAAAAGAAATAACATTCAGCCATTTGATGAGACTGATAGCCTCTTCATATCAGACTTTTCTTAACCTTTAATTTATAAATTCAGTATTTTCTGAACATTCATTTTCCATTTGAAGAAAAACTAAAAATATGAAATATAATAGAATTAAACAATTGGCAGGCAAGTTTAGCATTTATTCTTAAGTGTTCTTGCTTATGGCCAGGCCTTCTTGGGTCCATCACAAATTAAAAGCTAGAATGTGTGAATATATAATTTATTTGGCAAATGGTGGACATTCAAGTGCTGTCCTGGTTACTCTTACAATTGAATAATTCAAAGGTTGGCCAACCTGAAGCCCTGAACTCCCCAGACCTGATGAGACCTCACTTCTGGTTCTTTGGATCACTGCCCATGGATGCATCGGAGCCGCCAAGAGGCACAGGAGACAAATTTCCATTCACTAGAATCTTGTACACAGATTATTTGCTGGTCTGTTTCATCATTTCCCCCAAGCTTTAAGCCAATGCTGCCCTATATGCTTAACTCACCAAAACACTCCAAGAAGTGTTTTTGTGCATTATGTCATTTAACACTATGACTGGAAGATTAGCCTCACTTACTAGACAAGGTTTAGAATACATGGCTTATCCAGATTCACATTGCTACTTATTTTTAAACTCTCATTGCAAAGTTAAGGTTTAAATCCTATATTGTTTGAAAATAACTACACAATCTTAGCTGGAATCTGCCTTTCAATTAACATTGTGTTAGTTAGGGATATATGAGGTAATCTAAAAACTACCTTTGAAATATTATCTTACTTCCTTCTCTTGGATTACCCAAAAATGTCTATATTTACCTCTAAATATTTATGCCCAGCTCTTTAGAATCAACTTTTGAGGTAAATGTAAAATCAAAACATATTATACAATAAAACACTTATAATGCACAGATTACATTTACTGGGTCACAAATGAAGTTTGTAGAAACTCCTTAACCCTCAAAAAATATCACTTGAATCTATAGGCTGCCTCTTTTTCCTATATTTAAAATATATTGCATCTAAAACATCTTCTCCAGAAGGAATTTATATATTCTTCCGGTGGAAAAAACCTGGAAGACACAATCTGTCCAATCAGGGACATAAAATAGATATGCTTCCTTTCTAGAATGTTTTGTACTCTTTCATACGACACTCATAGCCTAAAAATAGTCTTTTTAAAGGCATTTTTGTATATTTCACATAGTTCTCTGTCTCTTAATCAGGTCAAAGTGTTTTTTTTTTTGCTTTTGTGTTTTCCAGACTTAGGCTTAAAACTGAGGACCATCAGGTTGTTAATCAAGTGGTAATTCAGAATCAGATAAGAGTTGAAATAGAAACTCTTCCTCTTTCTAGATAAACATGATGTCTATTGTTGTTTTTATTTTTATGTTTAATTAATTAATTAATTTTTTACATCACTGTTCATTTACTTTTCCCCTCCCCCACCCCTCAGGTGTAGTTCCCATAGAATGTCCTTCACCAGGAGATTCTGACTTAGTCGTGGCTATACCTCAGTGGTAGCATTGAAAAATACTATGAATTTTGGAAAATGCTGCAACCCCGAAGCCCCTGAAAAGTGCGACTTCATTTGAGTCTCCTAAGCAGACTACATATTTTTCTTGTATCTGCAATATATGGCAGCTTAGATATTTTCCATCTAAAGGGTTTATATTTTCTCCCAGTCATAGAAACCTGGAGGCCTTCGAATGTTCTAGAACGATCTACTCTATGTTACCATTACAAGTCTGAAGCCGAAAGTGCCAAGCCTATCTATGTTTAATGAACATATTTCATCAAATGCAAACTTTCTGGCGTGGAATGCACAAAACTCAACTGCATTATTATTTAGTGACAGAAGCCATAATTATTGTCACATATTTGATTCATGGTACACTTGAAATTTAATTGATTTTATGAAAAAAACCCTCTAAACAGAAGAAAAAATGTGAAAAATATTTACTCTGAAAAAATATATTTTCTAAAATATATTTTCAGGTTTCTAAGACTGGATCATGAATTTTAAAGAATGTTTTGAGTTTTTAATGGTGAATTAGTCCAGTCGGGTTTCTGGTTTTGGCCAAGACTTGCTCTACGTAGTGCAAACACATTTTCTTTGGCCAGGTTACAAGCAGTTTTCATGTATAGAGAAGTCATTTTCCTGTCCCCCAAGGAGTGTCACCTCCCCACAACATATGTAGCTCTTCTCTGCCAAAAAGGGGGCAGATTTTGAATCTTGGCTTTCAAAAAGCTGTTCCATCTGTAGCTCTTGATCTTTTCTATAAATTCTCTAACTTCTTTTAAAAGAATGGTACATGTCTTCAAAAGAACTGATGTGCCTGCTGAATATTTAAACAGTTCTGATAGGTTTTATTTCAAGAAACTGTGTTAGACTCATTAATTATAAAAAGAAAAAGGGAGAACAGCAGTCTTCACTTCTTACTGCATATTCTCTGTATGCCCTGAAAGACAGTGGCTAAAAGCCAACTGGATTGGTTAATTAACGGCCGAGAAAGGTTATTATTACCAGTGGACAAGTTCAGAGGTAAAGGGTGAGAGGACAGACTGCTATTATAACCATCACTGGAAAAACGTAATGTGCAGTAAGATTTATGTCAATCAGGGGTATATTAGATCAGTTTAAATCTATTTTACTATAAAATGCTAGCTTAAAGAAAATCAAGTATGGAGTTTGGAAAAAAAAAAAGAAAAATTCATGCTTTTGACCACTAAACTCAACAGAGTTGTATAAATTGAAATTGCTTTAATTGAAATTAGCCATATAATTTGAATTGACTTCCTTTCAGATATTTTTACCCAGATACAGGTTAATTTTACTGGGCCTTATTTTTCTAACAAAAAATGACTTATTGCGTTTCAGAATTAATTACTATGACTTTTTTTATTTTCTTCATCTATAAAAATCAGGTAATAAAAGAAAATTAATGAAAACACTAACTCTAATTTCTAACATTTTTGGAGATATTTTTATTGACTCAACTATTTTAGAGGCCAAGGAATTAAATTTACTTAACTGATTTATGATCACTTTACTTAATATAAGAATACTTGTTTCTTACTGTTAAAGGTCCCAAGGAGTTCACAAGCCACTATAGGAATGTGGTTATGAAATAAGTTGTCAAATAAATACATAATAATAAACTACAATAAGTGCTAAGAACAAAAATTATTTGAGGTCATTTCAAGGAAAAAAGCTACATGTACCTAAAGGGTGTGATCTTATACTTCTAAAGCATATACAGTGTTGTGAAACAATGTCACCTCAATAATAAAACAGGTTTTAAAACTGATAAACCTGAAGGAAAAAAAAAACAAACAGAAAGCATCTGATTTTGATTGTGAGCTTAGGGAGGTGGTTTAAAGAACATAACTTATGGCAAAAGACCTAAAAGTTGAGCAGGATGGTGTTTAAGAGTTGTTTAGGTGATAGTGGAGGAATTAAAATATTTGGGAAGGTTCTGGAACAGTGTGGTACAGGGAGGATTCTGACAAAAGGGTGGTGTTGATGGGGCTTCATAAGGAAGGAAGGGGCATGTTATTTAAATTTGTGGAGCAAGTCAGAATCCAGGTAATACAGAGAGATAGCTTGTATTGAGTATTGAGATTTTATTTCAGGGATAACAGAAAACCTCCAAATTGTTTAAAGCAAAGAAGTACAGAATGCATTTAATTTTAAACAGATTTCTTCCACAAACTACAAAATTACAGTAAACTTTTTAATATATATATATATATATATATTTCTCATTCCTGGAATTTGAGAGTGACTTGGCTAGGCAGTTCTGAATCAAGGACTTTCTTGAATCTGAAATTAGGTATCATTGAGATTTGCAGTGATGTGAAGATCTGACAGAACTGAAGGCGCCACTTCCTGGGTGATTTACTCACATATTGATGCTTTGTGCTGGCTCTTGGTGGGAAACTTAGTCCCTCTGACACTTGTCTTTCTTTTTTTTTTTTTTTTAATAGAGGCATGTTTATTTTTTATTTATTTATTTGTTTGTTTGTTTGTTCTGTTTACACATGCACTGGGTACAGTCAGAAGCGCGGGAGGGTGAGAGAATTCACCAGAGCCAGAACAGGGAGCAGAGCAGGCAGAAGAACCGAAGTACACTGCTGAGGGGAGCAGCGGGCGGCAGGAGAGGTCTGCGCGCCATGTGGGACCCTCCTCCGGTGGCCGGGGAGCAGCCAGGGATCGAACCGGCACTGCAGAGGCTGAGGGCAGCTTCGCAACCCAGCGCTCAACCGCTGCGCCACCGGGGAGGCCCTGACACTTGTCTTTCTACCGGACTGACTGTGCACCCTCATGTTTGGCAGCTGGAGGCTCTATGACTGAAGCCACAATGTTTTTTTATAAACTAGCCTCAGAAGAGCATACTGCCCTCAATGATATCCTACTGATAACAGAAATAAGAAATAACACAATATGGAAGACTCCATAGGGGTGGGAATGTCAGAAATATCACTGGGAGCCATCTTGGAGGCTTGCTGCTACAGATGCCAGAGATATGCTCCATTTAATTTTCCTATACTATTAATTGTCCCACATTTGCCTTTCTTACTTTACTGTTGCTTCATTAAATAAACAGTATTCTTTTTATTCTTAAAACAGCTGTCTATGTTTATATTCTCAATTTAACTGGGAGGTCACTATCTTATCTCAGGAACAATTTATTTTGCTTGTTCTCTCATTGTTTATCAACCAAGTTATTCTTCCATACCAATTTTATAGTGCTTGACTGTTAATTGCATTATCTTTTGCTGTATACAGATATTCATTAGTGTGTATATTTAGCTTTGAGATTTTATTCTAGATTACATACCCTATTACCTATTAGGTATTTATGTTTTCATATTCCAGGGACAAGTGATATTTATATCTTTCTCTTTTCCCTTGGACTGTTTCTACATCTTTCCTGTCAGATCCTGAAATCACAGTCTTATGAGTCAAATACTGCTGGTTATTTGAGATTCTTTTCTCTTCTTCATACACAGCATGAAACCACTCACGATGTTTTATGGAGTTCGCCTTCTTAATAACTTCTAAGATGGCCATATGTTTCCCATCCCTTTTGTGATAGCCATAGCTCAAATCTTGTCAGGTCTTAATTATACTATGACATTAATCTCTTAAATGTTCACTCTTTCCAGCTCTCAATCCTAAATCTGTCCTGCAGAGTTCCTCCACAGCATCTTTCAGTCGGTCTTCATGACGTTGCAATGTAAGCCTATCTACTCTGTTCTTTTCTGAACTCTTTCATCTTGCATCACCACCCCCTCTAAATTCTATATTTTCCAGAGCACTCTAAACTCCTAATCATCTGGAAAAGTTAAATTTCCCAGGGCATCAGACAATAGCTCCTGTGGTGACATGTTCAACTTTGAAGGCTTTTCTACTCTTACCCTCTCACCTACAGAAAACCAATTCATATTTCAAGGCTCAGTAACCTCTTCTAAGAAAGCTTTTTTTATACTTACCTTCTAAGAGACACCTCCCTGTCTTTAATTTTGTCTCTTGATAGCCTACAAATTTGTTGATGTCAAGGATTATGCTTTCTAAATTTCCTGAGGTCATTGTAGTGACTGAGACGTAGAAGCCAATAAGTAAAATGCTAATGATGAAATCATACTCACTTATTTGACCTAGATGGATGGGTGACTGCATGCTTTGATCATTCAGGAACACTACTACATAATTACCTGTAATAAAACTGAATGTGGGACTGTGGTATTCCACAGGTATTCCAAGAAGTTGTTTACTTGACTTGCAGAAAAGTATTACTAACATTTGATTGGAAACTCCTGTATGTACAATTTTGAACAAATAGAAGCAATACAAAGTTTCTTTACTAGTAGATTGAATTTAGGAAAAGTTGATTTAGTTTTGATTATTTTATATTAAAGTTTTTGAAAATAAATAAACTGTTTCAGCTACACTGAACCTTGGAAATTGAAAATGTTATTGCTGATTGCATGGTCGCAAAGTACTGACTTAGAACTGAAAAACATCTTTTGCTTCCAGAGAAGGAAATAAGAATTTACTTTAGGTTAGCCAAGATGCATACTTATTTTTATTTATAATTATTAGTATTTTATCACATTCTAACACCACCACATCATTTTTAAAATATCATTATTCTTTTCCCCCCTAACTACAACAAATAATATTTCTCTTAGTATTTTTTTAATATAAATGTGCTTTGAGTTAAAAATGTTAATATTATATTTTGTCTTTACAATATTATAATGTTTAAATTATACTAAAGGCTTTGTTAAAATTTGTCTATGTATTTTTTGAGATACAACTGAAAAGTGTCTAAGAGAAAAAATTTGTGTGTGTGTATTATGTGAATATATGTGTGTGTAAGTATGTGATAAGTGCAAGGGATACATATATACATTTTAAAACAATAGGAATACAAATCTTGTTGCTGAAATAAAATTGTTGGACACTGACATCTGGAATATATAGTTGAGAAAGTGAAGTCAGAATAATTTACTGTATAATCTGTTAATTAAGTAAACAGTTTACATCTCTGTTCTTGCTTTTTCTTTGTCATCAGAATACACACTATATATGTAGCTAAAACAAGTGTGAACATCTAGATCTGCCTTCCAATTTGAAGACTATTATTTTGCTTTGAAGTAAATTACCAACTTGAAGCAAGTATATTTAAAAATATTATTATTTAAGATTTTAAACCCTAAACTCAAATGTCGAGCATTTCAGAATTGTTTGTATTTCTACTTAGGTTAGTGGTTTGCAATGAAAGAAAATGTGCTTAAATTATGAAATAAAAATGCAAAAAGCTAAGATACACCCACTTGTACAGATCGTCCTCAATTTATAATGGGATTACATTTTGATAAAACTATCATAAATTGAAATTATCTTAAATTTAAAATGTTTTAGGGCCTCCCTGGTGGCCTAGGGTTTAAGTCTCAGGGCTATCTCTGCTATGCCCTGAGTTCAACCCCCAACATTGGAGCTAACCCACATATGGGCAGCAGACCGCTCTAGTCTCACCTGCTGCTCCCCTCAGCAGTGCATTTCAGTAAATCTGCCTGTTCTGCTCTCTATTCTGTTTCTGGTGAATCTTCTCACCCCCCGGACCTTTGGCTTATACTCCAGTTCTTCTATGCAAAAACATAAAAAAAGTCTCTAATACACCTAACTAACAAAAAATTCTTAGCTTAGCCTACCCAAACATGCTCAGAACATTTATACTAGCCTGTAGCCTGTAGTAGGGTAAAATCATCTAATACAATTTAGTTTTTAATAAAGTGCTGATGCCTCATGTAATTTATTGACTACTATATATTGTAATGTATCAGTTGTTTGCTCTGGTGATTCCTTGGCTGACAGGGTGCTGTGGCTCCCTCTACTGCCCAGCATCATAAGACAGTATGGTAAACCATATAGCTATTCTAGGAAAACACAAAACTTTGAAGTTTAAAGGGAGCTTTCTACAAAATACATATTGCTTTTCCATCATTATAAAGTTGAAAAACTAGGTCAAATCATCCTAAGTCAGGAACCATATGCATAAAGTCAAGAGTCTGGGGGTGTTTGCTATCCTTAGATGCTTCTTTTTTTTTTTTTTTTTTGGGCATAGAAATTACTTTTGTGATAGAAAGCATTGCATTATTCCATGGAGTAATTTCAAAAGTCTACCTAAACCTTTTAATACCTTAACCTCTATCTTCTAAACTAAGGACTTTGCAATTACTTGTTATTGTCATTAAAGTGAATTTCAACCACATTAAAGAGAATTTCGATTCAGCACATCAAACGCCTATCCATGCATCTAGCCCGTCCGTGGTGTTATTTGATCGCAGTGCACCTAGTGTCCTAGTTCAGATTAGTAGTGATGGGAAAATGGTGAAGATTAAAAGAAGAATTTGAAATATATGTTTGTTAAACTATGTTGAGAAATTCTGAGTTGCTAATACTTGCAGAGGGAAATTGTAAGTATATGAAATGAGGGATTGGAGCCCAGCAATTTCTAGATGGAATAATCTGTGTAAGCAAATAAGCATATTTCTCCCTTATGAAGGTTGGGTCATCTAGTGTTTTCATATGTGCCCATGGCACAATTGCATAGGTAACGGAACACAAAATGATGGAATCCCTAACAGCTGACCATGATAGTAGATGTAGAAGGCAAGATATGATAAGGATCAAACTGTTGGAACAAAACATGCATCCTTGCAGAGTAATATATGTTTTAATTGAATATACACTAATATGGAAATAGAGTTTTCTGAAAAATATTTCTGGATATTATATGCATAACATAATGACTTGGAAAGTGGAGAAAACAAAATTTGGAAGACCTCTTAGTTTAGACAGTGGAACAGAGAGTTTATTGTTCGATAAAAAATAATTAGGATTCAAATGCCAAATAGTAGAGTTTCTTATGTAGTGAAAGGAGTTGGACAATTTTATGAAGATAATAATAAATTATTTTAGGCTTTTTTTAGTTCAGATAAAACTACTAATTAGACTTCCTTTTAAAATGACTTTCCTATTTTTAATCTATGAAATATAATTATCCCCAGTGTATTTCACTTTGATATTTTTCTTTGACATATGAGGTGAAACATGGCTATATTTTCTCTTCCTTCCCTACTGTGGTGGTTTCTTCATAATACTTTCTAATCACTTTGAGCAACTTTCTCCTGATAAACATAAAACATCACTGGACATTGTTTTTAGCATATGTAGATTTATGTTTTATGTTAAAACAAACCCCCTGTTATGTTTAAGAGTAACTGAAGGATGCCAGACAGAACATCAAATGTTAGTGATGAAAATCTCTGAGATTGTTTGAGGTAGCATCACAGAGGAATGAGATTGTGGCTCTAATTCTGGAAAGGAATTCATTTCTGAAAGTATTAGCCCTATAAGTACTAACTACAATCCAGTTTATGGGACACTAATGGAATTGATCAAATGATACTTTTCAAAACTGAAAAACATTGTCTTTAGTTGGTTGCTCAAAGCAAAGCATAATTCTTGTCATTCTCACCATTAGACCATACCCATGGAACCTTAGAACAGCTTTGTGAAGTAAACGGTTTCCTTGTTTCACTGTCCAGATTACCTTTCCAAACCACTTTTAAGAAATGAAATACTGGGCCTCCCCTGGTGGTGCAGCGGTTGATCGCTGGGCTGTGAAGCTGCCTGCAGCCTCTGCAGTGCCATTTTGATCCCCAGCCGCCAGTGAGGGTCCCACATGGCGTGACAGACCTCTCCTGTCTCGCCCGCTGCTCCCCTCAGCAGTGTACTTCATCAGTCTGCCTGTTCTGTTCCCTGCTCTGGCTCTGGTGAATCCTCTCACCCTCCCGCACTTCTGACTATGCCCAGTGCTTGTATAAATAAATGAATAAATCTTTAAAAAAAAAAAAAGAAATGAAATACTATAACCAACAGGGAGATGCTGCAAAGCAGAGTTTATGAAATAGAACAGTGGTCTCTGCCTGATTATTTTCATGTAGGAGATACATAAGCAAAAAGACAGAGATGGAAGTAGGCTATTTTGTTAATTATAATGGTCCAAAGGTGAGATGACTAGCCTTTGAGGCATTGAAGCTAACTTTCCAACTCTCAGAAACATGTCTTCCGCCAGATGTTTCTTTTTTCCCCATCTTTCCTTCGAGGAGTAGATATTATTAGAGCAGAAAGGAAGGATCACCCTTTTCTGCTGGAGGAGAATGGAAGGACCAAGTGCCGTGATTTTAGAAGATGAGTAGACGTGAGTGAGGCAAACATGGAAGAATTCCAAGTGGTGAGGACAGCATGTACAAAGGCACTGGAATATAAATAAGCTCATCTAAGGTTGGCAGCTGTTCAGTATCTGTCTCCTAGAAAGTTTAGATTCTATCCTCAACTTGATGTAAAGACCAAGAAGGACATAAAGAACTTCATTAAGAGCAGGAACTTGGTGATGTTTATGTTTTAAAGTGACATCCTCTACTCTGGAAGGTAACAGCCTATGCAAGAATGAAAAAGTGAGTGGTCTCCCAATCAAGGGATTATTTACATGAGCAGCAAGGGATGGAGAAGCAGGGAGCATCCCTGGCTAGGACAGGCTGAGAAATGAGAAAGCATCACTAGCTGGAACAGACTGATTGTGGCATTTGGGGTCTTTGAAAGAAAGGGGGAAAATACCCAGGAATGTTCCATGGATTTTAGCAAGTGAGTACTTCCTGGTGCCATTAAATAAAACTAAAATCGAGAACACCATTCCGTTCAGAGAAAAAGCTATCTGACATCACTCTAAGGCTAACATTCACTGATTGCTTTTATTTTTACATTCACTGAGTCAGTTCCATGCTGCCTCAATGATGCCTTCTTTCTCGAATGTTTCTGAAATTTCCCATCCCCCTCCCCTTATAGAAATCTATTTTCCTTAAATTGTAAAAAATAAATACATTGCTTTATGTGGCTCAGGGGCATCCTCTGTTTACTGCCCCTGGGGCGGTTCCATGTAATATGTCAGTTCTAATTTTCTTCATAAAATCTGCTCCATAGTTCATACAAAATAGGTTTGATGATTTCTGCCAAATCAGCTGTAAAAAGGTCTTATCTTACTCCTCCCAAATTAATAGATGTGTTCTTTCTACAAACAATAATACTTAACTTGATAATGTTAAGAAATTTACTGAAAATAAACCTGTTTATATTCAATATGATAGTTAGCTTATATAGTTGAATTATATAATACTAGCAACAAGAAAGAAATAAAGGAAGTTTTTTCTGGAGTATGTTTGGGACAATAAAATGCCACTTCTAGGTTTTAAGAAATTTGAAAAATTAACATTTTTATTGTTATTAAATTGTTAAATTTAAATTATTTAAAATTAAATTTTAAGATATAAATTATTAAATTGACTACAATTTCCATGTGACTTTCATCTCAATACTTCTAAAATATGATTTTACATAACCTTTTTTTTTAGATTTCATGCCAATATATGTCTTTCATGTTACTCATGATGCTAAATATTATCATAACCTCATATTCATCTTTCTGGCTCTTTGAAAAATTTTTATTTGTCTGGATTTAAATAATTGTTCCTTGATTCAAGCATTTAGAGCTGAAAGTGCTTCCAAGACTGAAGAGATTTGCCTCCCCCCCCCCCCCGCTGATCATATCATCTCCAATTTGCTCAGATTTAATCTATTGAGGATGCAATACTGAAATACAAGTACTTTATTTGTGCATCATGGATGAATTGCTCAGAAGATCATAATCATAATTATACACCTTTCCAATGTCAACTGAAATTGTTTTAAAACTTTAGTTTAGAAGAAGCTGAAATAAGGAAATCTAAACTCTGGATTTACAGACTCTTACAATCTGTCTCTTGTCATTGACTTCACTTTTTAGTTAAGAGTTTTGCTGTACACCAAACGTCTGGCCTTCTAGAATTCACAACCCATGGGAACTTCAAGGACTGTGCATTAGTTTAGAAATAGGTGCGCCTCTGGATACAAATCAGCAGATCTTTTCAGCTGAATATAGTTGTAGAATATGATTTATGCACAGAACACAATGGCTAAGACTGTGAGCATTTCACCCACCAGCCTTGAGGTCCGTGGTGAGTCCTAGACCAGCATGATGCAGAGGCCATAGACATTTATGAAACTTTTTCCTTCCCTGCCAACTCATGCCAACCTACTAGTTGCATGGAAATGCTCATCAAATAGTTCTTACAAGAACGTTTTAACAAGAGGAACTCACATCCAGATAATTATGACATTTTACTCAAATAGACAAAAGCAAAATGTGAGAATGATTTGGTGATATGCATCCTTTTTCAGAAATAGGTTTCATCGTTAAGTAGTGGCAGACAGAAAACTATGCTTTGTGGTGGTCAAGATGAGACAGTCCATGTTCATTATCTGAGCAGACAAAGGGAACTTTTATCTTGACATAGTAGTTATATAAAAGATTTTTTAAATTTTTTTATTTATACAATAGCTGGGGTAAAGGTCAGAGGTGAGGGAGGGTGAGAGGATTCACCAGAGACAGAGCGGGGAGCAGAACAGGTAGACGGTCCGAAAGCACTGCTGAGGTGAGCAGCAAGCATGACAGGAGAGGTCTGCCATGCCATGTGGGAATCTCCCTGGCTGGCTGGGAATCAAACCCGCGCTGCAGAGGTTGCGGACAGCTTCACATTGCTGCACTCAACCGGTTTGCTCCACTGGGGAGGCCCAGATACTGCTTTCTTTTAAAGCTATATGCTTATAATATAGTGATTTCCTTTTTCCTTCTTATTTCTTCATCTAGTGATTTAATATTGAATTTAATCCAACACATCATGACAGGCATATAGAAGGCATTGTACCCAGCTTTCTTTTTTTTAATACATATGAATTTTGCAGTAGCTGTAAGATAAGAGATTATTCAGACTGTTGTAATGAGTTATAATTTATCAAATTACTCAGGGGGCATCAGGCAAAACAGTAACCTTCTCTTCCTGATTTTTGTTTCAGTTAGTGTATTGGTAGTCTTGAGATCGATTTGTGTAGCTTGAACTCTCCTGATGTCTAATGCTTAAGGTTTTCAAGATTTGATCTTAACCACCATGTGATTAATCTATAAAACTTTTTCCTTTTAGATTAGAACAAATCTAGGATAGGTTTAGGAATATAAAAACAAAGTTCATGAGAAAAATGAGTAACTCAAGGATCCATTCAGGAAACCATGTTTCTTCTCTTCCCATTTTGAGCATTAGATGTTTGATTCTAATAATGATAGATTTCACATTTCAGAAATTTACCTTTAAGGAGATAAAAATGCCATTTTTGCTTCAAATTTTGAGCTTGAAGAGGCCACATAAAGGATTGGTTGAAAATGATTGAATTCATAATATTGTAACATACACAGTTCAACATAGAGACAATTTAAGAATATGTACTTAATGACATAAACAAAGTGACTTCTAATATTTTTTCATTAAGAAATCACTCAAACCTAGTCAAGAGTAATTGCAAAAAGTATTTCTACAATGGTCCTGATTAAATCCTCTTTTTTGATTAAATCCTCAGAGGGGTTCCCTATCAAATTATAATTTTTCTTCTAGCAACCTTATCTTGTATGTGTCTGAACCTGAATCAGTTTTTTTTTTAAAGATTTATTTTTTATTTATACAATAGCTGGGGTACAGGCCAGAGGTGCGGGAGGGTGAGAGGATTCACCAGAGACAGAGTGGGGAGCAGAACAGGCAGACAGACTGAAAGCACTGCTGAGGGGAGCAGTGGGTGCAACAGGAGAGGTCTGCCTTGTCATGTGGAAATCTCCCTGGCTGGCTGGGAATCAAACCCGCGCTGCAGAGGCTACGGACAGCTTCACAGCACTGCGCTCAACGACTGCTGCGCCACTAGGGAGGCCCTGAATCAGCTTTTTTGTTGTTGTTTAAAGAAATATGCTGTTTCTATAATTATATGGACATTTTCACCTCTTTCTCTAGAACTGGTCAAAATGTTCCCCTTTAGTTCAATTCATGATGAATTCATTCCCTTTTCTTACTTCTGTTACTATTTCTCCTGCCCTAACAAGACCCCTAGTCATATCTCACTTGGGCTATTAAAATTGATACGTAATTGCTTTCCTTCTGGGTCCCAGCTTACATCCTTCACCTATACCGCAGGCAGTGTGATCTGTCTAAAATACAAATCCAAATCTGTCGCTCTCTGCATAAATAAAACTCAAACTAGTTAACATGAAGAAATCCACACCCTCACCCATAATTCGTCTTTCTCTAGTCCTGGTTTCAACTTTCCTTGTTTTGCTATGTATACCCTGGGAATAGGGGTGGTGATGGCATTTTTCTCCATATACCCTGATGTTTCTTGAGTAATTGGTGTATTTGGTCATTTTGCACTTTGCCAATCTCATATCCTTTTATTTGAATATATTCTATGAATCATAGGAATAATGATGCTAATGAGGATCCCCTTTTGAAGAAGGGCATAATATATCATCTTAGAAGGAAGACTCTGCAGCCTCGCTGCCAAACACACTTAGCCTCAGGGCACAGCTTGCCTTTATTCATTATGGCACTTCAGGCTTCTTGCTCAGTGCTTAGCACTTACTGGGTAACATTTGTTGGTTGAACTGACTCAAACAAAGCTCATGATTTTGCTATTTCTCATTTGCTATCTTGCAAATTAAGCTTGTTCAGTACAGTAGCAGCTGCAGCTGACTCACATATGGAGGAACTGACCCAAGAAAACACTCCTCACCTGCCTTATTTTTCATTTGAAGTCAGCCCACGAATTGAAAAAATAGCTTTGTGTCTCTAAAATGGACCTGTTGCCAGTGGTCACCAATCAGGCTATTTAGAAGACAGGCAATGAATGTCAGGATAACAGATTTTAGCACAAGAATACTTTGTGTTCAGAGTATTGTAAAGAATCTGGTATGTCAGGCCATTTCTGATTTTTCATGAAAATATTGTCATGCGTGATAGTTTTCTTACTCTATCTTAGTGGAGTAGAAGTAGATTAACAGAAAGGAAAAGCTCTTTGTGCTTTATGTTCAGAGAAAAGGGATGAAGAAAGGAGAATTGGAGGTCTTGGCAAAATGGCTTCTTTTCCTGTCTTCTTTTCATTAACCCAGACAATTCAGTATTCTTTGTAATAAAATATACCATTCTCCTCCCCCATCTCCTCAATTCCTGTGCACAAATGTAAAATTATAATTATATATTTATAATTTGTAAAAATTATAAAACTGGACCTTTAGACCCAGAAGAGGGTTATTTTAGCAATTCAAAAGAAAGAGAAGTTTTCCCTTGGAATGTTCAGTGTTGATGAACAGCTGTCATTCAAAGTTTTCATTTTTATCTTCTAGAGAAGAGTGAATGGGAGAAAAGCTAACATCTTTTGATCAAATAGTATGGGTCAGGTCCTGGTAAAGTCTTTTGCATATATAGATCCTTTTCCCAATTTCAGCAAAATGGTGTTAATGCAATTTTCTATGAAAGGCAAAACTCAAGGTTTCTTAAGAATCAGGGTTTTTATTTAAAAAATTTGAGAAGTCTAACATATGATTTTATTTTTCCATTCTTCTAATTTCTTAAGGCTTCCTTGTATATTCTTCTGTAGTTATTTTCTAAGCTTCTTGAGATGAACGATTAAATCTTTTTTTTATTTTAAAACACGTTTGACCATAAATTCTGTTACAGTTTTATTGCACCTCAGAGGTTTTGAGATGCTGTCTTTTCATTATCATTTATTTCAAAATATATTCTAATTTCCTTTTTGATTTCTTCTTTGACTGACGGTAATTGGTAAACATTAGGCAAATATTCCATGTGGATTTGATGAGAATATATATTCTCTGGCTTGTGGTTGTGCGAGTAAATATATGTCAATTAAATCAATGTGCCTCCATTCCTTTCATCTTCTCTATATCTTCTTACTTTCTGTCTTTTTATTGTACCAAGTACTAGTAGAAGCCTGATAAACTCTTGAACTATGATTTTATTTTCTTATTTCTCTTTGGAATTCTGTTAGCTGTTACATTACATGTTTGATGCTATTTAATTAGGTGTCTGAAAGTTTGAATTATTTTCCATTCTTTTCAAATTAAATCTTTTATCATGTGAAATGTCCCACGTTATCTCTAACAGTAACTATTACCTTAAAATTTACTTTGTTTTCTTTTATATAAAATTTTATTGATTTACAATGGTGTGTGTTTCAAGAGAACAGCTTCACATCTTAGTGTCAGAATTGTCATACAACTTTCTTTTGTTCAGCAATTGCCTTTATAACCTTTATTCCCTACCCTCTTATTTTTCTTCTTTTTGCTCTTTAAGTATTTCATCTCTTTACTAAAAAAATTATTGTCTGTATCTGCCATATTTTTCAGTCTAGTCTTTGAAAGACCCTGTCTATAGGTTTTTGACAAAATGCATCTAACATGTTATTATTTATATTTGAATGCATAATTATTTGACAAAAACATATATCCCAGATGACTAGATGACATGACAAGGTAAAAGAATGAGGTCAATAGAAAAGCAGATACTCCAAGTTTTCAATTCAAGAAAATAATTTAGTAGGAATAATTAGAATTTGTGTTATCAAATGAAGCTGAAATAAAATATCTTCTCTTCAACACCTTGTGTCCCACAGCTATGGTTGTCTTTACAGTTCACTTTAGACTAATTCCAAATGGTCTTTAGTTTCTTAGAACAAGATACGACCACCTCCACAAATTATGTCAGTTTTATAGTTAAATGTTTTTTTTCATGAACGCAAAGGCTACTAGGCTTCAAAAATAAGCCATGAGTTTGTAAAATGAAGGTTTTAAAAATCAATCTGGTTTTCACTCCACCTATAACTTTGTCTATCTAAAACAAATAGCAGATGGTGTGTGGGGCGGGTAGGAGGGTAGAACACATCTGAAATGAAAATTCACGGAACTTTTCTGACTTAATCATACTATCTGCACATTAAATTATTTACAATATCAATGCCCTGGGCCGTTTTTAATTGAAAATTGCATTAAAAAAACTGTCTTTGCCTTTTGTTTATTTGTTGAAGGACACTTACCAAAGATAGGAAGACGTTATCACAAAAAATCTGATTTCTGAACATCCCATCTCTCTGACACCTCTATTTCCCCATTTCTTTTGGCCCCCACATTTTCCTTTTTTCACTATCTTCTTGCCAAACACCTCCAGGGATACTGCAGAGAATATAGGCACACTGAGGCTTTTGCTTACTGATTTGGTGTCTCTATTTAGTTTGCTTGGAGTGCTTTCAGGAAGGTAAGGAGATTTTCTCAGGTTAGTGCCAACAGCAAAAGCAAGATGGGATCAGGGGTACTGGCAATAGGCAACTGGAGCTCTTCCCAAGAGTGGATGCGACTTCCGGTGATGAACAGTAAACCAAGAAGCTTTGTTTCAAGGTCAGGAGGCCAAGAATTGTTTTGGGATTAGAGTCTGTGAGAACAGCAAGCACCGCATTCACCAGATCACAAGTCAGTGATAAGATCTTTCATTCATAAAGTTATTCCCTCATTTAGTAGCTTTAAACTTCCATGCTGCCCCCAATATTGGAAAGGACGGGTAACCTGACATTGGTCCAAAGTTTGAGCTCAGAGCCTGGTGTTCGTAGGTTATCTTGTTTTGTTCTCTGGGCTCTTCCAAGTATAAGAGGGTGGTCCCCAGGGAAAGGGGAGGCTCCAGGTTCCCTGCCCCACCCAAAGGAGGTTGGAGCTGAGTGGGAAGGAGGAGAAGAAACTGGAGAGACTGAGGAAGAAACGAAGCCGGATGGAGAGTAACAAGGAGACCTGGAGGAGGCATAAGGAGCAGAGAGACATGTCAAGAAACTGTGCTTGCTTCTTGGTCCTGGACTGGTTAAAACAGATGAGGGTGAGAGACCTGTGGGGAGGTTAACAATCGCAGCTTTTATCTTGGTATTTTTCTTTTAAAGGTTTATTTATTTATGCATACAAAAGCTGAGGTATAGGCCAGAGATGCGGGGGGTGAGAGGATTCGCCAGAGACAGAGTGGGGAACAGAACAGGCAGACTGACTGAAATTCACTGCTGAGGGGAGCAGCAGGCAAGACAGGAGAGGTCTGCTGCACCATGTGGGTTGCTCTCTGGCCGGCCGGGGATCGATCTCATGCTGCAGAGGCTGCAGATTGCTTCATAGTGTGGTGTTTAACCCCTTGCACCACCAGGGAGGCCATATCTTGGTTTTGGTTTTGCTCTTTTCCTCCCAGACGTGTTTGACTGCTTCTCACCTTTTTCTATGGGTCCGCACCGGAAGGTACTTTAGACCTGTGGCAGCTTTTGGGCCTGCTTTGGCCCACTCCTGTTTGACTGGACATTTACCCTCGAGGGGATAGTAACTTTGGGTGCATGATTTAAAAACTGTATTTTCTGTCTTTTCTGTATTGCACACTAATTGTATTAAATTTTCTTTCCATTAAAGGTCTTATATGTTTTGTCTTGATGTGGCAGATGGCAGAACCTATTTAAAGCAGGCAGGTTTGGGGGTTCAGGGGTGCCCCTCTCCCTGCCCTGTAACACAAGGAGGCACAAAGGATCTTTCCATTTGACTCTCCCCAGACTAAAATGCCATCACTGATTTTATAGCAATACATTTCCAAATAGTTCCTGAATCTTAGTAAAGCAGGTTGGTTTTGGATTACTGTTTCATAGGGAAAGAATGCCATCTTCCTAGTCATCAACGATCACTTGTCTAGTTAGTCTCATCAACTATTGCAGAGTTTAACACAGACTACTGATGACAGAGGCT
The DNA here is from genome assembly GCF_014898055.3 of Talpa occidentalis. NCBI lineage: Eukaryota > Metazoa > Chordata > Mammalia > Eulipotyphla > Talpidae > Talpa > Talpa occidentalis. Next base: position 138,180,046 of record NW_023604295.1, on the reverse strand, counting down.
TATACACTGGTTTGTTCTACTGGGTTGGCCTAATTAGAAATGTGATGGTGAAAACATTGCGTTGCTACACTGGGAAGATCCTGAGGATGGAAGCAAGTCTAGCTTGTATTTCCAGCCTCCTTATCTCCTCCTCCGTTTTTCCAAACTGATCCGGCCTCTCTCAAACTCCGGCTTCACTTATGTAATGGCCTACCTGACATCTCCATGTGGATGTCTTATAGGCGATGCAAATTCAAGCGTCTCCAAATTGATGCATTATTTTCTGAAACCCTGATTCATCCCACTGGTTTCTCATCTCTGTTGTGGGAAGATGTTCTCTTCTATACTCAGGTTAAGGGTGACCCTAGGGGGTCACCCTTGAATCTATACTTCCCATTACATCCTTTCATCTATTCCGTTGTGAACCCTATTACTCCATCTTTGAAATGTCTCCAGATCTGACCTCTCTTCCACCACCATCGCTACCACTTTGGTCTGCTTCACCTTCACGTCAACAGCGGAGCCAGTGCGATCCCTTTAGAAGGTCAGGGAGATTATGTTACCCTCCCATTTTGTAGCTTCAGTGCTCTCCCCATTTCATGCATTAAATGCCAATATTTTTGTAATGACTGCAAGGCCCTATAGAATCTGTCCTTACAACTGCTCTGCCCTCATCCCCTGTTACTCGCCAATCATGCACCTGTTGTAGGGACGAGACTGGCTTGTTCTTCTTGAAACACGCTGGAGATGTTTCCTCGGCCTCGGCCTTTCTTCCCCCAAATATACACAAGTGACTGACTCCTCCATCACCTTCCAGATTTTATCCAACTGTTCCCTTCGTAGGCTGCCCGCCTGCCCTGACCAACCCATTGGACACTGAATTCTGCCCATCTTTCTCCCATGTCACTCCTTTGTCTTTATCCTGCTCTACTTTTTATATCATTGTTCTTGTCACATTTTAGCATCATTAATTTTTATTATAATTATCTTGGTTGTTCATTGTCTGTTTGCTCTACTCCAGGAGGCAAAATCCATGGGGGCAGACATCACTGTGTTATTCATTGATGTATTTCAAATAATCCTATTTATTAACATGAATAAATATTTGACAGGAATGAAGGAATATTAGTATGATTGTAAGAGATATTTACAGCAGAATCCCACATGCAAACACTTCAGGAATCAATGTCAGTGATAACTTGAAAATGCTTGGTTGATGTGGTTAAAAATAGCCCACAGAAGGACTCTCTAAGTTGCCTCAGGCAGTCTTGGGTGAGAAGTAGGCTGACTCTCACATTGTTTCCTCCCTAGAAAATATTATCTCAGGCTACCTGCCAACAAGGGTTTCCTCAGATGTTCAATGTCATTTCACCTTCTCTAAAAGAAAGCTCTCCTCTGCCTCCCAACATGTGTTAGCTGTAACTGTTCTGTCTGTGGCCGTGCTTAATTTTCTTGCTTGAAAATTAAAAAAAAAAATTCAAGGCAACATCTCCAGCACATAGACTTTAACAGGCATGTATTTCTTGTTATTAAAATATTCTCTTTTAAACCATACTTCCTGTCATTTCACATTCATACAGAAAGTGCAACAGGAACCAGCATAGCTTCATGGGAATCTAAATAGGAGTAAATGTTTCTACTTTCTTGAAGTCAGTTTCTGGGTAATGCCATTTTGACTTGTTTGTAATTAGAGCCAGTTACTTGATAACAATTTTATTTTATGGTAAAAACATTTTCATTTTATGAAAGTTCTACCTGCAACATTTTCTGACTTTAAATTCTCTAAATGTTAGAAATCTTTCTTGTCAAAAATATTATCCACATTTATCTTGAAATTTATATAATTTGCATATTTGTGCTTATTTTATCTTATTGCTACCAGTCAATAGCATCTTGGTGGTGGGTGTGATGTGGTAACACACACCAGATGAGGTGGGACCCCATATCTCTAAATCATAGAGTGTTGTGAACTAATGTTACCTTAATAAAAAATATTAAAAATTAAGCTTAAGATGTTCTTTTTTTAAAGTGATAAGTAAACTGTAATTAGATTTTTTTAAAGATTTATTTGTTTATTCATATAAGAACTAGGGTACAAGCCAGAGGTGTGGGGAGTGAGAGGATTCACCAGAGACAGGGTGGGGAGCAGAACAGGCAGACTGACTGAGATACACTGCTGAGAGGAGCAACGGGCAAGACAGGAGAGGTCTGCTGCGCCATGTGGGTTTCTCCCTGGCCAGGGATCGAACTCGTGCTGCAGAGGCTGCGGATTGCTTCATAGATTGCGACTGTATAACCCCTTGCTCCACCAGGGAGGCCCTGTAATTTTTTTTTTTTTTAAATGAATCAACTTTTGCTGAAAGTCTTCATTGGGTTAATTTAGATATCTTAAGATGCTGCTTCAACAACCTAAAGACAGTTTTGTAGAGAGTAAACATGATCTTTCTCTATTAAATCATCTTAATTATTTTCAAAGATATATATATATGTGTGTGTGTATGAATGTACGTGTATATATATATATATATATATACACACACACACACACATATACATGTAATTTAAACTAGCTGTATTGCTACTATTTTATGAACCATGAGAAAATCACTTAGTACCAAAATGGTCATTCTAAAATAACATACAAGATGGAGCCTCTTGTGTTAGCACTCTTAAGTTGGAGTAACCATATTTTTATAGATAACTTCACCTAACACTCTCTTCTGTAAGAAAATATTCTTTTAGGGAAGTTGTGGGTTAAATCTGTCAGATTAAGATTAAAAAGGATGTGGTTGCCTTTATATCTCTATGCCAAAAAAATTTATTTTTGTATGGGTATATGCACATTATGTTTATCCATCCAACACATTTTTGTGTTCTCAGACTTATAAATAGTTCTGATATTTATTTTTAATATAGGCTCATAATCTGTTTTCTACTTTTGGTTAATGGTTTTTAATTGTGAAAAACTTACAGTGATATCACATATGTATTCATTACATTCACAGCTTAATTGGTGTATTTATCCTTCTTGGGGACTAAGAATGAACCACTTAATAACAATAATTAGGAATAACAACTCCTTGCTTCTCAAATTATAAAGAATTTAGGACTGAGTCTAAATATAACTATAGTCAGTTTTTCTTTATATGACCTCTGATTTTAAACTCCTAAAAATTAAAGCACATTTGATTTTAGCTTTTCTTTTTAACCCATACATTCACTCTTGACACTACAATTGCTTGGGAGATATATTTTTGCCAAAAATAATAAGAATTAAAATTAATTCTAGATTTTAGAAATCTGAAATATGCTGAAGTAGTAGAAAACTCCAGAGGGATATTCTTTGAAGATATTTTATTGTAGAGTGTGCTAAGTGACACATACAAAAATGTAGAATAGAGAGCGTTATTCTGAGCAAAGATAAATATTACTTCATGCCATCTTTAAAGCAAAAACTCGATAATTGCTTATTGGCTTAATGGAAAACATATGTAGTATGAAAATTTTTCTTATAAGTAAATCATTTGTAAAAGTGTAATCTAGCTCCAGGAAGATAACATTTGGCTCTGAAAACCTTAATGCCCAAATATAAAAACAAAATAAAGAATAGCTTAGCTAAATTATATGATAGAGCATTTTTTTTAAAGTAAAGACTGTGGTATAGAAAGATCATATCAAACTTCAGCAGTAAACTCAAATAGAAATATAGTGTATACACACAATGGAATATTACTCAGCAATCAAAAAAAAGATAAACACATGCAGTTTGCAGCAACATGGATGGAGCTAGAAGGGATCATGCTCAGTGAAATAAGTCAGAAAGAAAAAGAAAAATACTGGATGGTCTCACTCATAGCAGGGATTTAGAAAACCTAAATAAGGGACCAGGAAAAAGACTAATTAATACAAAGTAAAAATCGAACTCAACAAGCAACTATAATCCAGAGACACACTACGGGGGGAGGGGTAGGGAAAGGAAGGACTAGAGTCAAAATAAGGGTGGGGGGTGCAATTTTATGGGGAAATAACCAAAATGAAAATGCATACATTGTGCAAAGATGAAAAAAGATGTAAGAATTATATAAAATAAAATATTTAAATAAAAATAAATTAATTAATTTAATTAAATTAAAAAAAGAAATAGGTGCATGCCTGAAACTTACATAATGTTATAATGCACTTTTAATGCCAATAAAAATAAAGGACTGATTACATTTGAAATAATATATGTTGAGGAATGTTGAAAAGTGACAAAAAAGATTGACATATATGAAAGAGGAGGGGACCGCACATTTTTGCATAGAAGGTAGAAATGACCAATAGAAGTAACTGTATTATCAATTGATGACTATTTGGATGTTTTTTGAAAAGAGACTAACTAGAGACAAGGGAACAGAATATGATTCTGAGTCATAAATCTGAGTAACAATTGAGGAGATGTAAGTTAAAATGGCAGGAATACAAATGGCAAAGGAATGTTGAATGAAAAAAATATTTTTGCTGAAAATAATAGTGAAAATATACTTATCCTCAGCTTGAATACAAGCAAAGAAAAGGGAGTTGATAAAAATGTACTTTAATTTTTCTAGTTTGGGATAATGGTAGTTACTTTGAAGAAGATGATAAAAGTTCAGGTTTGAAAACCAAGTGTCACAAAATACCAAATTTGGTACACTCTAGAATTTAGATGCTTGGGATGAAAGATTAAATTGGAATGATGTTTTTGTAATGAATTATTGCATTGTAATTTTCTAAAATAAACCAATTCCCAAATTAGAATTGAAGTGACATTTTAGAAACAGTGGAAGGTTGTTTTTTAGTGAAATTAAGTATGTTTTTAAGAAAAAAATATGTGATGGATCGGCTACTTTTAAACTTGTGATTAGATTGAAAAACTGTGTCAATATAAGATTCACTTTTTTAAAAAAAAGATTTATTTATTTATGCATACAAGAGCTAGGGTGCACACCAGAGGTGTGGGGGCAGCGGCAGGATGGCGGTGAGAGGATTCAGCAGAGACAGAGTGGGGAACAGAACAGGCAGACTGACTGAAATACACTGCTGAGGGGAGCAGCGGGCGAGACAGGAGAGGTGTGCTGTGCCATGTGGGTTACCTCTGTGGTGGCGGATCAAACTTGTGCTGCAGCAGTGGCTGTGGATTGCTTCATAGTGCTGATGCTTAACCCCCTTGTGCCACCAGGGAGGCCCCTAAAATTCACTCTTTTACCTGCTCTTTGTAGTCTCTTCAAGGTGTCTCAGAGCTAAAATGAATAAAATGAGTGTGTTGGTTATCAGGCAAGGAAAGAGCACAAGATGACTTGTGAGCAAATTTTGCTTAAAGGAAGAAAGTTTTAAATATAGTCAGATCTGGGACCTCCCTGGTGGTGCAGGGGTTAAGTCTCAGCACTATCAAGCTATCACCAGCCACTGCAGCATGAGTTCCATCCCCAGCCAGGGAGCTACCCACATGGCACAGCAGATGGCTCCTGTCTCCCTGCAGCAGGGTATTTCGGTAGATCTGCCTGTTCTGCTCCCCACTCTGTCTCTGGTGAATCTTCTCGTTCCTCCCGCCCCACACCTCTGGCCTACACCCCAGCTCTTGTATGCATAGATTAAAAAAAAAAAATCTTAAAAAAATATAGATAGTCAAAACTGCAAATAAAGAGGTGTTTCTGCCCCCATGTAGATAAAATAACCGTATTAACCAAGAACAGTTGAATTTTTTTAAAAAATAATTTGGACTGTTTAAATAGCTCAATTTCTCAATGTTCTTACATCTTTCACAAATGGTCAGTGCTATGCAGAAAAAAACCATTTCGCCATTGGGCTTAACCTGAAGAGGGACAGGAACGTCCACTTCACTCATCATTTTATTGCCCGTCTGTAATTGGATCTGGCACTTGGAGGCTCAGGCTTATATTTCAACTCTGCAGTTGCAATCTGTGTGGCCTTAGGCAAATCAGTTCATCTCTCCATGGATCAGCTTCCTCAGGTTATAAAATATAGATAATTACACGGAAATCCTAGCATAACAATTGACTTCAGACATGGGAAATCTCTTCACAAGTCAAACCCCTATATAAATGTGAATCCTAGTGTTATTTCATAATATTTCTCAGAGAGAAGTGACAAGTAAATGATAACCTTCAATTATACAAAGAAATATTATATAGACTATAATGAATTCCCCTTTTATCTGCTACTGCACGGTAGCGTTGATTTGAAGCATTAAGTAGTGAGCTCGATTGAATAATATTTGTGTATCGAAGGATTTGCTTTATTTGTATGTTTCTTAAATACAGGAAGGGATATTTCTTTCTATCTTCTAATTTTTATTTATATATTTTTAAATCAAGTACTATTGTTTTGCATCCTTGTTAATGTTTTGACAGCATCAGTTTTCACCCCTTTGGTGTGGTCACCTTAGCACTCCCACCACCAAAGCACCCATAGTCCTCTACCATACACCACTGGACTTCCTCTCTCCCCTGACCCTTCCACCCTACCACTCTTCCACTCCCCTTCTGTATGCCTCAGCTTCATGGTCAGCTTCCAAGGATTCGTTTTAACGATAGTCTTTGTCTGGCCCTTAGTTTGGTTTCTCTACAGGTCACATATAGGTGACACCATCTGCTATTTATCAGGATGGGACATTTCTTCTCTGGTGTAATATAAACGTGTTGGTCACTGAAACCTAATATAAATTCCCCCACATTTTTTACTACTTTGATTATATTGCTATGCTTCATGAAACAAAAAGCATACACATATGCACACAGTAATGGATGAATCTTTTTTTCCCTCTTTTAAAATATATGGTACAGTAGCATTTGAAAATTAAGTAACTAACTCAACATTAGGCAATTCATTAACGTCAATTGTAGCATGTCATTTTGAACAAATATTTGTTGCTCACATGATTAATGCTAGATTTTTCAAAATGCATGGTCTCATTTAATTGGGGTTGCCAAATGTTCCATTTTCTCTGACAGTCTCAAGCTATCTCAGTTACTACTTATTTAGGCTTAATTATTAAGAGTTCCATCTCCACACTTATCTTCAAAAGATGGAAAACTGGAAGATACATTTTACTGCTACTTACATGTCATCCTCATAAAAGTGAAACTAAGTTCATTTGAGGTGCATGCTCTTATCAATGGCAGAGATCATGCAGATATACTAAGTGATATCCAAGTGTGGCATCTCCTGCCCAGTTTACACATTCTGTTCTTGTTCTCAATATATTTTAATTGTCCTATGAATATGTCTTGATTCTCACATCTTCATTGTCCCATGTTCATGAGCAAATCTGTGTAAATAAAGTCTTTAATAAAGTTATGTCTAAATAAAGTTTTAATTATTTTCTGGGTTATTATTTTTGTTTCTCATTGTTGTGAAGAATGGATAAGCATTTGATTTTATGAATCATAGTATAGTAGAACCTAGTAGAAACACACTTCTTTTTTTTTTTTTAAAGAATATGTTTTGCAAAGCTGACTGATCCAAAGCACAAACAGGGGGAGAGGACAGGAATTTTTTGTCATTTCCCAAATCAACAACATTACAAGCTAGTTTAAGATATGACACTGAAGTATATTAAATCAAAAATGGCATAAATTTCATATTCAAAATATTCTGATTGAGATGGGCCAAGAGGGATGTAGCAATTCCCCTGCAGGCTGGTGGCAGTAGTCTAAACCAGCAGTATAAATTGACAGATTTGAGTTTGGGCATTATATTTGGGATGTGAAGGAACCCCCACAAGGAAGTGGGAAATTGAGGGAGCTGACGGAGTTTGGGAAAAAGCAGGACCTGAATAAAGCATGCATTATCAAGCCAGGTATTGCTTTGAACTGTTGGAACCTCATCCAGCTGGGGAAATATTCAAGAGTAAATGTAGATCCCGCACCTCTAGCGTAATTCTTACACTCAATTCCTGTCAAGCTTTGGATGACATTTGTCCTTAGGTGAACAGTGACTTCCCTGCACTTGCCCCATGCAAACAAGACATTAGTGAGGCTGAAGATGCCTTTAGAGAAAGAAACACAAATGGTATAGACTGGAAACTGAGCTATCATGTAGTAAGTGAAGGACCGGGGGTAAAAGCAGTATTGAGAGTGAACCAACAATTTTCATAACACTGACCTAAGCTACATGCATGTCAAAGTGTTATCTTAAAAAAAAAAAAAGTTATCTTGAGATTTAGGAAATAGGTGGAACCTTGGAAGGAACTAAAACACCTATAAAATGTAAACAACGATTGAGGAAAAGATAATTACACGTGGGTACTGAAGGTCTCACGCAACAAAGCAAAGTCCTGTGTGAGATTGGTGGTTATCTCACAGATAAGGAAGTGACACCTTAGCAAAGTAAATGGGCAAAGCCACAAAACAATAAATAAAAACCCTGAAAAATAAAACCAGGGTCTAACTTCAGATGCTCTGTGTTCTTTCCTAATAGCATCTAAAATCTTTATAGTGAAGCTCTTGATCATTTTGGTTTAGTTTGCTTTGCTTGGTGATGGATCACCTTTAATTTGTGTTTTTAATGGAAAAGACTTTATTGTTCCCTTAGTCTCATAGGAAAGCAACATTTACGAGGGTTCATGGGTTTTATGTTTTAATTCTCCCCAATAGTATTTCTAAGTACCTGCCTATACTCTAGTATTATGATCTTATTTATGACGGTTAATAATAATTCCATCAAATAGGCGCATAATTGCCCCTGTGTTATGAGAAATCTGCAGGAAGTGAGATTGTCTGAAATTATTTTAAACATTTTCTACAATCATTACAAGTTTTCAGAATTGTATAATGACAGAGCAGACATGAATGAATAATTGGTAACATGCAGACAGTATATCACTGAGTGATGTGTTTTCTAATTAACTATCAGACACAAATATACAGCAAACCAGGCCACATGAGCTTAGCTTTTACCCTATGAAAATACTCTGGCACATGAGATATTTAATTAAAGACCCAGAAATTGTCCTGTTTCATATCACTTTCAACTTTGTGACCAAGAGTTTATGATATTGAGAAAATACAGATAATGACTTTGTTTTATATTTTTTATATTTAATGATTGTTTTCCCTTTTTTATATTTAATGATTTTTTTCATCTGCAATGTTATGTTTGTAGCTATTCTTTCTCACTAATATCATAGACTTTCCAATATTAGGAATTTTTGTTTTCTCTTTCATTGTTTTTTTTTTCAGTCATTTCCAGTTATTTTTATTCAAGAACCATTGCATTGTGCTTTATAAGTGTCAGGAGTGCATCCTTAAAAATCAGCATCTGTATAGACCAGTGAAGTTCCCTACTAAGAGTTCAATTCTGTCCTTCACACACTTGATTATGTCACCCAGTTATGTCGACTACCATCTTCTGCTGCCTTTCCCTCCTGGCAACCATTCGCATTCCTATAGTCTAAAAATTTATTTTCCTTTTGCTTAGTTTATCCATTTGGTTTTTTTCCTCTACATACCACATAGGAGTGAACACTCTGATTCTGTATCTGCTCGATTGCTTTTGTGAAGATTGGTACTGCTTCTAGCTTTGTGAATAAATAATTTTCTAAAAGTATGTACCATAAATTTCATTCATCTGTCAGTGCTACTGATGGCATAATGTCATTTCATTACCATCAATAAAATGCAGTGTAATATTTCTGCCTTTTGTCCATTTTCAATTTGGTTGAGTTTTTCTTTTGGGGTACTGAAAATTAGGGATAATTGACAATGTCATTCTTACAGAAAATTAAGTAACATTTTTCTAGTTTAACTTTTGTGACTTCTCTTTTGTGTTGTAAATAGTAATAATAATGTTTTGGAATTTCACTTACAGTAAAAAAATTCTAAAGTCAATTTTAGAATATGTGTCACCAACATAGAATGGTATTGTATGTGAAAAACTTCAGAGTAGTTACCTTAAAAAATGAATATATGGGGCCTCCCTGGTGGCGCAGCGTTTGAGCGCTGGGTTGCAAAGCTGCCAGAAGCCTCTTCAGCGCTGGTTCGATCCCCGGCCACCTGGTGAGGGTCGCACATGGTGCGCAGACCTCTCCTGCAGATCGCTGCTCCCCTCAGCAGTGTACTTCATCAGTCTGCCTGTTCTGCTCCCTGCTCTGGCTCTGGTGAATTCTCTCACCCTCCCGCGCTTCTGATTGTACCCAGTGCTTGTATAAATAAATCTTTAAAAAAAAAAAGTTAAAAAAAATGAATAATGAATATATGATAATGTATTTTAAATTCTGCCTTGAGCCATAAGCACAAAGATATTTATGAGGTACATTTTGATTCTACTATATATCCTATAATCACAGAAAGGAAAGATAATTGTTAGGAGTTTTCAATAAAGTTTTAGGCAGCATTTTTCTATAGGAATAGAAATCTAAAATGATTCAACTAAGAACGTTCCACTGTTTTGAAAGGGAAACTCTTCTCTCACTACATTAAGGGGGAAAGCGGAATATTTGGAAATCATGATTCCTGAAAATGAATTTGATAATATTGCCATGAAGTGTTTTATTAAAAAAGTGAATTGGGGCCTCCCTGGTGGCGCAGATGGTTGAGCACCGAGTTGTGAAGCTGTCCCCAGGCTCTGCAGTGCAGGTTTGTTTCCCGGCTGGCCAGGGAGAAACCCACATGGTGAGCAGACCTCTCCTGCCTCGCCCGCTGCTCCCCTCAGCAGTGTCTTCAGTCCATCTGCCTGTTCTGCTCCCCGCTCTGTTTCTGGTGAATTCTCTCACCCTCCTGCGCCTCTGACTGTACCTCAGTTCTTGTATAAATAAATAAATATTGAAAAAAATGAATTATTTTAAAGTGTATCTTTCATGTTGACAAACTGAAATATGATTTGAGGTTTATATAAAATCTAATTAACAATAAGGCACTCATTTCATTAAAACTATAAAGATGTAAAATAGCATATTAATGTGGTTTATAGGCTGTTTTACATGAAAGGCAGCAGACAAATTTATCTTTTCTCACACTGTACTCCTGCACTGCTTTTTATTTTGTTTTTGAATTACTGACTATATTATTTAAAATTGAAAAAAATTCATTATGCCAGTAAAAGCTTTAATATCTTTTTATATAATCTCATATTTCCCTTTTCTTTATATTTTTTTATTCTTGCTAATTTTATTACCCTTTTTCCTCACTTGGAAGGGAATCAGCTTGGAGTCCTTCATTTTCCAGACTGACATCATGTCTTGCAAGTTTTTCCTTCATTGTTCCTCTTAAAGACATCCCTTTATTTATTTTATTATTACCACTTTACAATAAATCTTCATGCCCTAACAATATGTATTTTATGCTTTATAAAATAAGTAATACTATTCTAATACTTTAATCCTAGCTACAACTTTTTCTCCCCAGTACTTTTACACCAACAAATTGAGGACTACCTCCACTACCATAGTCAATCCAATAATCAGCTGAAATCCTGACATGCACAGAAGATAATTAAGAATCTTCTTGATCCACCTACTATGTGCTCCACTTCTGACCAAACTCCTCGTTATCTTCACCAGAAGAAAATAACTGCTTCACCTTCTCTGCTTCAGAACTTCTCTATCCAGTACCTTCTGCTTGCAATTGCTCTTTATGTGATCTGTGTCCAGAATACACCATACACATTTTCTTTGTTTTCTCAAAATCTATCATCTCTCTCTTTTTTTTTTTTTAAGATTTATTTTGTTTTATTTATTTATTTATTTATTTATTTATTTGTTTTGTTTATACATGCACTGGGTACAGTCAGAAGCACGGGAGGTGAGAGAATTCACCATACACTGCTGAGGGGAGCAGCGGGCGGCAGGAGAGGTCTGCGCGCCATGTGGGACCCTCCTCCGGTGGCCGGGGAGCAGCCGGGAATCGAACCGGTGCTGCAGAGGCTGCGGGCAGCTTCGCAACAGCGCTCTACCAGGCCCTCTCTTAAACCCATATTCAGCCTTAACTCTAATACCTGTATTTTTGAAATCTTTATGTTTTAGAAAGATTATTGCAATCATATCACAAGTTCTTGCAAGTTTATTATCTCTTTTTTCAGGTCCCATATATAGGTGTGTTTGTGTGTTATTTTTCTCATTTCCCATTATGTTTTAGGTATTCTGTTTACTTATCTACTTTTTACCTACTTAGTAAGTAACATAATCTACCATGGATATGGAAGGATGGTTAAAATCAATTATTGATGTGTTTTCTTTTAGTTGGGTTAATATATGCTATAATTTTCACTTTATTGTTATTACTCTTATTCCTTTGGAAACATAAAGTATTCGTGACTGCTATATTTTTATTATTGAAGCTACACTTAGCATTACAAAGTACACTTTTCCACCCAACCATTTTTAATATTTTCTTTTCCTTTTTCCCCTCGAATTCAATCATGGAGTTTTATTTAAGATAGCTGTCTTTTAATTTGTCCATGGGCATTTTTCTATTACTTGTGCAGCAAACCTAACTTTTACTTTAGAGTCACTAGAGGTGACTGGCAGGAACTGAAAATGAGCTTTGTGTGTATTCATAAAATTCTGGGGATTAGGAGAGTGAAATAAAAAGATTTATGTGAAGTGCACATTTTCATATACAAGCTGAGCTCCTTAAAGATATGCCCTGTGGTGAGCAGAATACAAGGCAGCTAAAAGGCATATTCTGTTATAACATGTTCACAGGAGGCTTTGTAGTCTTCTTATCTCTCTAAGCCTTTATTTTTCAATCCCCGCTATCTAGGAGTCATAAGGGATGCAATCAAAAGAAGTAGAAGGACATGAGGTGTTTGGGGTGTGGTACAAATTGGTCGGCAGTGAAAATTGCTGTAATTAAAAATAAAAAAAGGGTGCTTCTGTATTTTGATTCTCATTTAGATCATAAAGAAGCAATGAAATGAAAGATTTGTGATTGGTTCAAATAAAACCTATGTTTCCACAATATTTATAAAGGTTTATTAGAGACTAAGAGCCAATACTTCTCTGGTCCTTAGTGAATAGCATGTGACAATAGCTCACTGATGAGAGGAGAAGGGGAAAAGGAAGGGGAAGAAGAAAGGAAGAGAGAACAGAAACATGTTATTCTTTTGATTTAAAAATTCATTTTAGATTTTTAGGTCTCTGGTGTTTGAGAAAAGTGTTTGCAGAAGTGACATTGCTACTTCAAGTGTTGCCATTTTGCTTGTTTTCAGACAATTCTGGGCAGTTGAGGTGCTCTTACCATACTTCCGGAGCATAGAAGAGGTTTTCTCCTCACATGTTGTGAAAATCTGTGGCTAACTATGAAAGAATAACTGTTCTACGATTTATTTTGAACATTTTGTTAATATTTATGGTAAAACAGCTTCGTGATTATCAGGTGATTTGTTTCGTTCTGCAACACAAACACACACACAGAAATGCTTTGGTGTAGGAAAAGTACTTTAAAATATACTTATCATTTTAATGTTTCAGAATATGACCTTGAATTTTGATCACACCAAACGTTTATATATTGGTGTAGTTATGAAATAGAAAATGATTTTTAAATTGAGTAAATGTGCAAATTCTAACATACCAGATTGCATTAAAAAGCTATCATTGGTTAGAGAAAGATGATTGTATCTGCAAATGTCAGAGTGAACTACTATAAACTAAATAAAGGGAACAATCACTCTACGTAATTCAATCTTTTAAGTGAGAATTTGTACTTTTTTATTTTCTAATTTTTTCATCTTATTTGATTATAAGGAGTTGGTTTTTTCCCCAATTATGTTTGTTGACATAAAATGGTATTTATTTTAGAGGCTATATGTTCAAACCTCTACAAATGTATGTTTTCATACCATGTTCACCACCCAAACCCCAATAATTCTCCACCATGTTCCATCTGGCGCTCTCCTGACCCATTCCCATCCCACCAAATCTCCTTCTGGTTGCCTCAGTTTTGCTGGCAGATGTCAAGGATTTGCTATTGGTTTGGTTTTGTCTGACCCTTTTTTTTTTTCCCCTATATTCCACACATAAGTGAAACCATCTGGTATTTATTTGTCTTTATCTTTCTGACTCAGTTCCTGTAACATGATCCTCTTCAGTTCCATCCCCATTGATGCAAATGCAAAAGTTCATCTTTTTTAGAGCTGAGTAGTATTCCTCAGGAGACATATACCACATTTCTCAGGTCCACTCCTCCATCCTTGAACACTTAGGTAATTTCTATAAGCTTGGCTGTTGTAAACAGTGCTGCAGTGAACATATGAGTGCATGAATCCCTTTAATTTTGTGTTTTTGCATTCTTCAGATAGATATATATGAGTGGAATTGCTGGGTCATGTGGCATTTCTATTTTTAATATTTTGAAAAACCTCCATTCATTTTCCATAGGGCTGGACAGTCTACATTCCCACTGACAGTGTATGAGAATTTCTTTTTCTCCACACCCTCCCCAACACTAGTTGTTTATTACCTTTTTGATATCTACCATTCTCACAGGTGTAAAGCGTTATCTCATTGTGGTTTTGATTTGGATTTCCCTGATGATAAGTGATGATGGATATTTTTACATGTACCTTTTTGGCCATTGGTATTTCTTCTTTGGAGAGGTGTCTGTTTAGCCCTATTTAGCCCATTGTTTGAATGGGCTAATTGTTTTCTTTTTGTTGAGTTGCGTGATTTCTTTATGTATTGTGACTGTTGGTTATTTGTCAGGTGTGTGATGTGCAAGTATTTTCTCCAACTGAGTAGGGTGTCTTATTCTTATTTTAGTGAAGGTTTCTTTGCTGTGTAGAAGTTTTTTAAGTTGATGTATTTCCATTTTGTTTCTATTTTCTTGTGCTTCTCTTACCTTTGGAGATGAATCTCCAAAAACATCTCTGATCCCAATGTTGGGGAATATTTTTGGCATTTTTTCTTCAATGTATTTTATGGTTTCAGGTCTTATATATATGTCTTCAATTTTAATTTTTGTGTAAGGTGTAAGATGGTGATCTAGTTTTATTTTTTTGCTTGTGGCTGTGCAGTTTTTTGAAGAGACTCTTCACTGTACTCTTGGCTCCTTTGTCATAGATGTGTGGGTTTATTTCTGATCTCAATTCTATTCTATCTTTATATCAGTTTTTGTTCCAATTTCATACCATTTTAATTACTATAGTTTTTACAGTATTATTTGAAGTCTGACCATGTGATACCACTCTTCATCTTTTTTGTCAGAATTGTTTTAGCTATTCAGGACCTGTTGTGATTCCATATGAATTTCAGTATTTCTGTTGTATTACTTTGAAGAATGCCATTGGAGTCTTGATAGCGATTGCATTGAATCTACATCTTATTCTGGGGAAGGTGGCTATAATAATGTTAATACTTCCAAACCCTGAGCAGGGAATATCTTTCTATATTATTGTGTGGGTGTCTTCTATTTCTTTTAACAATGTAGTATGGTTTTCATTGTATAAGTCCTTTAACTCCTTTGTTAATATGATAATTATTTTGTAATATTTTACTCATTGGCTTTTCTTTTTTTCCTTTTTGATGAGTTTTGCATGTATGCTATTTAATTTCTTTGTTTTTTTAATTGATTTATATTGAAGAAAACTTGTTTGCAACACTGTATATTTCTTTGGCCAATTTGATTTTAATAATGTGTTATTGTTTTATGATTTGTTTTATTTTTATTGATTTTGAAGTAATGAAATAATAAAATATAATCAAGATATTTGTTGATGACTTAAATTATGTATGAGGTGTTCATATATAATTCAGATAGTTTCTTTACAAGTCAAAAAAATCCCTTCAGTTTTAAGAATAAAGTTACATGGCTTATTAACACTAATTTTATTTTTAACAATCCACAGACTACCTAGTATAATGAAAAAAGCATTTGTTGCTGTTTTTACTGTTGTTGCTTTGGTTATAAAAATGTCTCAGTGGTCATAAAGAGAAAAAGCATACTAATATCGCCTTAATCTAGATGTTTAAATATAGCATCAGATCAGGACACTTGATCTGAAATAAAAGCCGCACTTAATTGGTGCAGTTATAAAACATATCACAGATTTGTTAAAATGAAAAAATGACTTCATAATACCATATTGCTCCATCATAAACACATAATGGTTCACAATACAGAATGCCTTAGTGAACTGAAAATTCTTGGCAATTATCGCAACTCCTTTGTGATGTGAAGAATACATGGCTTACCAGATTAATCAAGGATGAAACATAGAGGGTAAGCTATATTATTCACTTAAGTGGGCAGTATTTTCATTCAAAGCTCCATGTCTCTGATTTTTCCTAGAAGCTACATATTATCTTCAGGTTCTCCTTTCTCATTGTCTTGAAATAGTTTTCCTAATAAGTCTTCGGTAATGATTACTTTTTAAAATTTTATTGCTCATTTTTATGTACATATATGGAGATAACAGAACCAAGGCTAGTGCACTAATTATAAAATTCCAACAAAGTGAAAGTGTTGGCAAAATGAGCTATCTCATCATTAATGACCAAGTGATAAGTATTGCTAATGAAAAATGCAGATAAATGCAAATAAATTTATTGCAAATAAATGTCTATTAATAAATAATAAGCTTTAATATGTTATGATTAGGAATACTCTTCCTTATCACCAGTAATGTACAATTTCCTCTGAACTTTAATATGAATGGGGATTTTCTCTTAAGAAGAGACATTTAGATAGACAGGGACGAACCCTAACACAGGAAGAGCATTAGAAGACCAGAAAACAGCATGCACACAAGGGTTTGTCTTCGAGGAACTGAAATATGACCAGTGTAGCTGGTGTGTGGAGTCAAGTGGCACATGATGGGGAAGGATACTGAGAGATCACGGCCTGCTGGTGTGTCAGGAATGTATGGGAAGTGCAATGGTAAATAAGCACAACAGGAAGTCGAGGAAAGATTTTAAGCAGCAAAGTGACATCTACCCATTTATGTATCAAACTAGTTACTCCAGCTTTTGAATTGGTCATCTAAGAGATAAGATAATGACTAGATGAAATAGGAAAGCAAAGCTGTTTCAAGGACCATATATCCCAGGCATCACATTATTTTGGAGAAAAAACTTAACAAATGATTTTCAGAATAATGTAAAATTCGATTGGACACTATTATATCATGTGTGAGAAATAAATTAAGAAAAATATTACCTCCTTTTTCCCTAAATTAGTCTGCTTAAGAGACCAATGATTTTTACTTTTACTGTTAATGTTCAACCTCAGACTTCTTTTCCTATTTGCAAATATCATTTTGAAGCTCTTAAGATCATCTGTGAACCTTTTCTCTGTTTGTTTGTTTTTTGTTTTTTTTTTTTTGGTGTAGAAATATGTTTCTATAATTTGGTTTGGGTCATATTGCTAATCCTTGGTATGATGCAATTATCAAAGAAGAATTTTAGACACAAATATATTCATTAATCGTCCAAATATTTCCAGGTCCTTAACTGACTTAGTTTGATGATATTGAATAAGGGGTATCCTGAACACAAGATCTTCTACAAAGGTAAGGTAATACTGTGGGACAATATATGAATTCTCTTCCCAGCAAACCTGGGAATCTCTTGATTCCCAAACCATAAAATCTCTTGACCAACTACTTAAAAAAGAAAATAAAACTGTTTGATTAGACAGTTATGATACTGTTGTAAACAGTTACCATTTCCAAAGTTGCTCTTTCTTGTTTCTGAAGTAGGGAATCTTCATGATCCTGACAATTGTTTGTAGAATAGACTTGGTGGAAGGTTTAAGAGTAATGAGCACTTTTTGACCTGCCTTACTTGGTTACTGGGACAAATTTTCAAATGGCATTATTTATTCAACACATACTATTTGAGCATCTACCTTGTGTCAGGGATTGTTCTAGGAATGGGGTATACAAATGAATCATGATCAGAAATTCTTAACATTGTAGCTTTTGTATTTTGATGAGGTTGACAGTGTTAACCAGTAAGATAAATATTATGTCAGATGCTCATTTGTGTCTTGGGGAAAGCAAGGTGAATGTTGGGGTAGAGAATATAAATTTAAACTGGATAATCTTGTGGCAGATTAAAGATGAATGCAAGCTCTTTACCACTCCTTCTGTCAGAGTTGAGTCATTTTCTCAATCTCTAGGAATCTGGGCTGCCTATGATTACTTTGAGAGTGGAATGTGGAAAAATATATGGCTCTTCCATTTTTGGGTTTAATCTTGAAGAAGATTAGAAACTTCCCTTCTCTGTCTTGGGGCTCCTGTTTCCATAGAGGCCATCCATTATGTCTCAGCATACTGAAAGGCAGCTTAAACTGGACATTTGAAGAGACCAAATCATTTCTGATATCCTTATAGGAAGTCTTCAGCTGTTCCAGGTATGCTAGCCTCATACATGCAAGTGAAGAAACCATCTTTGACATCCAGCTCAATCAAACCTCTACACTACACAACTCCAGTTACTTTACTGTCTTGGCTGCAACTGCTGCTGTGAATTGATGTGCAAACTGCCCATATAAGCGTAGTAAACCCACAAAAAATGTGAAAAATTATAATATAGTGTTGTTTGAAGCTAGTACTTCTTGAGGTTGGCTTGGTAGATGGCAAAGGATAACACCCCAAACTAAGAACATTTTAAGCCAAGACTGAACGTTGTGAGGGACAAAGGTGTGTGTGTGTGGGGGGGATACTTATATTAATTGTTGATTGCTTTGTGCATGATGCAGGATGATGAACGTTTTAACTGGACCTCCAGGCATCTTCTGAACAAGCAAGGTGGGGGCTATAAAAACCTCACAGGTGTCTGCAACTCAGAGCAGTTATGGTGTCCCATATTTTTCCTTCCAGGGATTGCTCTGATTATACATCACAAAAATGTCTCCACTGATTGTTTCCTTGCCCTTGGGGCTTATTTATCACTGTCAGAAGAGTACAGTCCTAATCATTATTGAAGCAATTAACATTTCTGCCGTAGGGAAGTTAAGTTTAATTAATCAAAGCATTTTTGCTAAGTCATGTTGACCAGTAAAGAATGTTTTGTTATTACTGATATCTTTAACCATTTTATGAATTATTAATATTAGAGTCATAAAAATTTTGACCATAGAAACATTTTAAAAAGAAAATGTCATATTCTTCTGAAAACTTCACATTGCATGAATTTTCAGTATAACATTTTTTGATATCACCTCTCACTAGTTATTTGAGAAATCATCTGTTTATAATTATACATCCTTCATGGAGCTGTGATGAAGATCACATCAGTCAATACATTCCAAGTCTTGGCTCTATTTTCCAAGCATTGGAACTGCTGGAAAAATTCTTATTGATGTCTTCCTATTTTGTTTAATAATTTGTTCCAAATTCTTAGAGTAATTCCTTTTTAATCCCCGTATTACATATATATCTAGCTTAACAGTATGTTTAAAAGCATGTTAGGAATTTAATATGACTTTATGTAATATTGCATGGTATCTATCCATATGCTGCCACCATCTGTACATTAGAATCAACTGAAGCAGTTTATAAAAACAGACAAGGATTTCAGCACAGGGGAATCTGGGATTTCTATTTTTGACAAAATCCCTGGTGATTTTGGTACCAGCCACAAAATTAAGAGAGTATAGAGAATATCTCCAAACCCTTATATTCTTTTCTTTTAAAAGATATTGTCTTTTAAATTAAGAACTGATTTTAAGCATAGTGTTATAGCAATGACTAAAATATTTAGCTTTAAAATCTGGTACTTAATTTATCTTGAGGTCAAGATTATTGTCTTAAAGTAGTCAAATGTTTATCCTAACTCTATTCCTTGCTTAGTCCAGGATTATATTTAAATAAAATGTTTAAATAAAAAATTAGTAATATAGAATGCTTAGACTATGGGTCTTTGATGGTGAGTGTGGTGTGGTAACTACACCCGAAGAAGTAGAAGTCTTATATTTCAGAATCAAAAACAGAGTAGTAACCAATGTTACTTTAATAAAATAAAAAGATAAAAAAAATTGAAAAATATAGATTATTGTGTCATCAATGAGTAATTATTCAAAACTCATGTTTGCTGTAAACCTTACAGTGTGTAAAGCATTCCTTAGAAGCTCAATTTTGAACTATCTTATTACTTATCTTCCTAGTATGCAAGTCTTTATATCAAGGATATTTTTATCTACTATTACATGAATAATTTTGAACTGTAAGTCCTCTGCCAGTCTTTCTGATTTATTGCAGAACACTTTATCCTGGCTGCTTGGATTATATTCTCCAAATATTATAATCAAACTATATACTTTGGAAAAGTTTCTGAAAAGTTACAGTTACATGAAAAAAATAACTATTTTTAGCATCTATTCTTATTTCAAGAATAATGTATTTAATTATATCCAAAGGGAATATATGAGGGTGTGTGTGTGTGTGTATGTGTGTGTGTGTGCGCATGCACTTTTTGCAAATATGTATCCTGCTTGCTTTGTCTCTCATTTCTGACTTCTTTCTTTAGTGTTTGTTTAGCTTCCTTCTTTCAAGTTGGGGTCATCCCTCCAATACTTACTGCTCTTTTATTGTCCCTGAGGGAGGGAGGGAGGAGCACAGGGGTCTGAGGTAATGCTGCAGGGGGTGAATTGGTGAAGGAAATTCTATGGAGACTACACCTTGGGGGGCGGGGGGAGCAAACGTTTAAAAATGAACAATGATGTAAAATATATATAATTAAAAAAATTAAGAGTGTATTTTCAGCAGTATGGTAGACTAAATGATATGAAAAGTTGTTGGAAAGGAATTGAGAACATGGAATGAACATGTGTGTGTTTAACATATACTTAACATGTGTAGACATTGGTGGGCTGGGCAAGAAATGCAGAATCCTCAGAGGCCAAAAATAACAAGTGATATTTAATTATTGAAAAAATATATTGGGTGCACTGTGGAATATTCATTTATGCAAATGTGAAGCTACACTCTTGAAATTTATATTGTAAATCAGTGAAAATCAATTTAAAAAAATGAATTGGTACCCATGGTATAAAGTATTACTGGTATTTCATATAATGCCTTAAAGATTGCTTCTCACATTTTCATGATCATAGTCCTGAACAAGTGCTAAATCACTGCATATAACTTGTATTCATAGTGGAAACAATTCATTTTGTTTTTGTAGCAAATATATGTATATATAAATATATGTTTATATATATATAAACCCTAGGTATCCTGAGTAATTCATTTTTTTTTAAGATGGATTGATTGATTGATTGATTTATACATACATACATACAAGCACTGGGTACAGTCAGAAGCACTTGGGAGGGTGAGAGAATTCACCAGAGCCAGAGCGGGGAGCAGAGCAGGCAGAAGGACCGAAGCACACTGCTGAGGGGAGCAGCGGGTGGCAGGAGAGGTCTGCGCGCCATGCGGGACCCTCCTCCAGTGGCCAGGGAGCAGCTGGGGATCGAACAGGCACTGCAGAGGCTGCGGGCAGCTTCGCAACCCAGCGCTCAACCACTGCGCCACTGGGGAGGCCCCTGAGTAATTCATTTTAAGAGTAGAGGAGATGTTGGAGGAGCGAGAGAAGGGAGAAGAGAGAAAGGAAAGAGGAAGGAGAACTGAAATCATTAGGGAGGACAAAAGGAAATGTGAACAGATGATCAATAAATTAAAATTACTATCAGACAACCTGATGGACAGCTTCTTGGTATATGTTAAGTCTTACATTAAGTTTACATATCATATGCCTATAAAAATTGAACCTAGCAAGCAGACCTTAGAAATAGAAAGGATAGTTGGATAGTTCTTAGCCATTAGCAAGTTACTGAGCTAAAATTCTTCCCATCAAGTACTTACAAGGCCAACAAGGTCCCATTTAGTTCTACCAAATATTTATTGCGTGCTTTTGTGCAAATTCTCCCAGAGCATAGAACAAGACGATCACTATACAGGTGAATGTCAAACTGATTACAAAATAAGCAAAAATTAGATGTCAGTCACGGTCATTAACATAGATATTCCTGTCTTCAACATTTTTAGCCTCATCATATGTTCCTTTGTTTTGAATTCAGTCCATCTTAGCACCATTCAAATACTCCATTGACACGCCTGCCTCAAGGCATAAACTTTGTTTTTCTAGGTTTCAAAGTGTTTTCTTCCGGATAGAATCTTCTATCTTCTTTAAGTGTTTTTATTGTTGTTACTGTTTTGTTTTTGTAACAAATGTCACCTTAATTATTCCTTCCATCATTTCTTTGCCAAAAATCAAAATCATTACTTCAGTTCTCCCTTCCCTTTTTACCTGTTTTTAGTTTTATTCTTTGCACTTTTCACAATGTTACATGTGTTATTCCGCCTCTTTTTTATGATCTTTCTCCCACCTCTAGGAGAGCAGAGTTCTTTATTTTGTTTACTTCCACAATTCCAGCAATTAGCATAGTGCCTGGCACCTGGTAAGGGCTCCAGTAATTACTTTTGGAATGAATTCATAAATGCAAAAGTATTGAACAATATGTTACCATGACAAATTCAGTGATGTAGTAAAAAAATACAGTATGACTCAGTTGGGTTTCTCAAGAATGCGTGTTTAGTTTAAATGAGAAAGTTTTGTTGAAATGGCAGTTAAGAGGAAAAAGAATTTCAACAGATGGTGGAAAAGCATGTTATGGAATTAAAAATATTAAGTATACCTCCTTTATCCCATAAACCAACTGCAAGTCATTTGACATTGATGACACTTGTGGCAAAATACGGCAACTGTTTTCTTTTATCAAGAAGAAATAAAGATGAATTTTAATCAATACTTTTCACGGCATTTACCCAACAATAAAATAATGGAAAGAAACATAAAAAGGTAAAACTATTGAAGAGACAAATAAAGCTGAAAATATTCACAAATGGTATAATTATCACCCTAACAAACTCAAAATAATTCACAGGATCAAAATAATTCAGAGGATCAACAAAAGCATTTTGCAGGGTTTCTAGATAAAAAACCTATAGAAAAACAGCAATCAAATCCCCCTGTGGATACAAACCAAAGTTTCAAAAACTTTGGTAAAAGGGTCATAAACAGCATAATACACACAAGGAAGATGAACAAATTGGAAGAACTTTTTCTAGCAAAAACCAAAGCGTACTACCCAGCAGTGTGGTGTTGACCTGGGAATACATGGATGGGAATTGATGGCTGGAACGGAATAGACAGAACCCAAATAGGCCCACACTTCAATAGGTCAATAGAAAATCAACTCCTTGGTAAAGGGTTTGGTAAATTTTATCAATCAATAGTCAGTCTACTGTCAGTCTCTTTTCCAAAATCCACCATTGTGCCAGCCTCTCTTCTCAGTAGTGTATCTCCCATGTTCATCTTCTTATTCATTTAGATTCTTTTCCCTTTGTTTAATTTGTTGAACTGTGTGCAGGAATCAAAGGCAAAGGCTTATGTTTACTTCATAATGTTTAAATGGAAAAAAAAGTGTCAAATTGCTTCACCTGTTTAAAATAGACAGCTTTTCAGGAGCTTATATTTTCTTCCAGATTTTTATATGAAGATAAGTCTATCCACAGACTCACTAAACATTGGGCAAGTGTTAATATTTTAGAGTCTGTTGAAAAGATTTCTTTAAATTTGCATTCTTGTGAAAGCTGAAGGCATAGTGTTCATTCACTCGAGAAAGTACAGCCAGGATCTCAGCAGCTAGGGTGTGTCTACAGCATGTAAATTCTGTGGTCAATATTTGAACCATCAGCTCTCTTGAGAGTTGATGGCCCTATTCTCTCTCCTTTATAAAAGATTTATTGTATTTATTTATACATACAAGAGCTGGGGTGTAGGCAGAGGTGTGGGGGCGGGGTAAGAGGATTCACCAGAGACAGAGTGGGGAGCAGAACAGACCGATTGACTGAAATACACTGTTGAGGGGAGCAGCAGGCGAGACAGGAGAGGTCTGCTGAGCCATGTGGGTAGCTCCCTGGCCCAGGATTGAACTTAAGCCGCAGTGGCTGGTGATAGTGTGATAGTGCTGAGACTTAACTCCTGTGCCACCAGGGAGGCCCTGGCCCTCTTCTCTTAATATGTAGTATTGAAAATGTTAGTTGTACAAAGTAATCTTTACTGTTAAGGTAGAGATTTTCTCCAGTCAGGTATTTTCTTGGGTGCCCTTACTGTCCTTCACTGATACTCACTTCAAAGAGTGATTTCTCATTTGAGGTGCAGCAAAAACATGGTGCTGGGTGGCAGCAGAATCTCAGCCTTAGAAGATGGCTGTTGGGAGCACATCCTGGGCCCCGGAGCATGGTTGCCATGGTGACGCTGCTGCTTTGCCAAGCCTGTTTCTCACTGTGGGTGGAAAGAAGCTCCCTTGCCAGCACTATGCGGGATTCTGGCAGCTGGAAGAATACTGAAATGATGCGCTGCTTCCCCAGATGGGAATTCTGAGTCCTCTTTTAATTTCAACATGCAACTGAGGTCCTTCAGAAGAGTAGGGTATTAGGCTGGAGCCCATTACAAGAGCAAAATGTGGATGATGTGATACTTAAACTTTCTTATTTTGAGTAAAAGTTTTGTGGGGAATGAGGACTTACAGCGGAAGATTCCAGCCTGACCTCATAGTAATGGAGGTTAGTGGAATTCACAGGGAGAGTATAATTTTGAGTGTTTAAAATGGCAGCATTTACATAGGGTATAAATATATATATATATTTCCATTTAATGTGGAGCTCTTAAACTCATTCAGAAAGGTCTGTTAAAGCTGGGTTGTCCACTTGGGTTTGACCAGTTTGTTATTTAGCTCATGTTTTTCCAAATTTAGCTGGTACCACCCAAAGCTATTATTTCTGCACAGACTCTGACACTAGGGAAGCCCCAGTCCTTGCACACAGAGTAACATGTCCAGTAGGTAACTGGACATGCTTGTGTGGAGGCTCAGATGGGTCCATGTCAACTGCAGTTGAGAAAATGTGAACTAAGTAGAAACTGACTCTGGATTTATGATGGAAATAATCAGTGGCCCTCAATGGCATTTTTTTTGTCATCACCCGTGAGTTTATCATGCCATTGGCTCCTAAACACTCTAATTCTGACTTTATTTTTACTCTGTTCCAGATCTTAGGTCTAGGATCTCCAAAAAAGGAATTCTCATCTATGAATGTGATGTTTGCACTCCCTTTTCAGAAGGATTTTCTTGAATATATTCATTTGGTCTTGACACCTCAGGATGTCTACAGGATAAATCTTCCACACCCATATAAGATTCTTCTGGAATAGCAGGGAAGAGAAATCACTAAGGAATGGGGATTGAAATCGTTAGATTTTGCTGGGTATTCACCAACATTAGGGTAACTCTTCTTTGTTAATAACTCCATTTCTTTTTTAAAAATAAGTAATCAGTAAGTTACAAATTTCCCAACACAGAAAGACAGAGAAGCATTTAGAGAATTTTCTGTTACCCTATTAATCGTCACCCAGAACCGTGTTCAGTGACATTCAGATTCTACACACACTGTCTCATCCATCTGCCAGTGAAATTTCTTGCTATCTTATGAAGTGTCAAGCTGTTCTAACCTTGTGTACTTCCGTGTGTGTGTGTATGTGTGTGTATCCAGGGAGTCATTTTGTCTGTGCAGTCATGTGTTAATGAAAGTCATAAGTTTTTCAGACTTCTTTTATCTCTGGAGCAAATAGATCAGCCATAATTCTCTTAAGAGGCCAGTTCATTGAGAAACGTTAAAAGAGCAGAGTAGCCCAACCTTTGAAGATTAAGTCACTTCATACAACAATTTTGCAATTATTTCATGTTTCAAATGTTATTATAAACATGCTTGTGTTCTAGATAAAGTGCTCATCTTAGAATTTACTTTACAGTAAATATCATCCGTTTTCCAATTTCATTATTTGTTTCTGATGAAAGGGGAAGTGAATCACGTGAAGAGTTTTTGAGGAGCTTCAGCATTTCCATAGGAGACTTGAGCAAGAATTTCTAAAAGGAGAGAAGTAGGAGGGAATCTTGGGAACAGCATATGCATGGGGAAGGGATGAGAGAAGAGGTGGATGGAGGTGAACCCGAGATAGTCTTTGGAGGTTCTCTGAGCTTATTAACCCACTTACTTCAGTTTTCCTTTCTTACTCATTGTTGGCACATGGTATCTCATTAATATTTCTTGGAAGGCAGCCCTGCTCACCACTGTGTCTCCAGTGCTCACTGTCATCAGTACTTCCCATTACAAAGCTAAGACTTAACCCTTACTAGTTAATCTTTTAGAAGAAGATATCTGGGAATCACATAGGGAATTCTGATTGCTCACATAGAGAATTCTGATTGCTTACTGAAAGTAGCAATGGGTTTCTGACACTTCAGACTAAATGTATAAACACATCTTTCAAAGTAATGACTAAAGTAACGAGGGTCTCCCTCATGGAGTAATGGGTTAAATCTCAGCATCATGAAGCTATCCACAGCCACTGCAGCAGGAGTTCAATCCCTGGTCAGGGAGCTGACTCACAGGGAACAGCAGACCTCTCCTGTCTCTCAGCTACTCCCCTCAGCAGTGTATTTCAGTAGATCTGCCTGTTCTGCTCCACACTCTGTCTTTGGTGAATCCGCTCACCTCCCCCACCTCTGTCCTACACCCCAGCTCTTGTGTGCATAAATAAGTAAATCTTTAAAAAAAATAAAGTGATGAAACTTCAGAAAAGCAAGAGATATTACTGTGGTCAAATCATTTTTGAAGACCTAATTTACCACAAAATAATAAATATCATTAATAATAATTAAAATTACAACTAGTAATGGTAAAAGTAACAGTAGTGAGTAGTTACTTTGTGCTATGTATTATTTTATGCATTAATTCCATTTAGAATCATAGGAGGGGAATTCTTACAGTCACCATTTTACAAATGATGAAATCAAAAGAATAAGCTTGGGGGAAAAACACACATACACGCAGAGGTAAAGTCAGAATTTTAACTTGGCCTGGAAAGTATTTTTCTCCCATGGAAAGTATTTTTCTCTTCTTCCTTTTTAATAACCTTGCACCATAGTAAGAAATAGATTTGGCATTATGACTCACTACAAAAATAACATACATAAGTATCTGAACTCTGAAGACTAAAATAAGTTGCCTGAATGCAGGCAACACACTTGCATATTGTCTACTCAATCCTCTTTCACTTTTAATAAAATTGCTTGTCAAGCATCACTAAGCTGAGTTTATAACAGGTTTCAGCTCACTGTTCATACAGCTGTAGGCAGCTCCAAAGAATAAATGGCATTGAAATAAAAACTTAAGCTTGTGAGATTTGAGAGTAATAAAGACAGGATAAAATGATAAGCAAGCATGTTTGGTGAAGAATAATTCTTATAGAATATGTGGGTTGGGAAGGACACGGTCCTGTTGGTTTGAGGGTTGAAGAGGGGCCTGCAGTGGAAACAGGTCTTCTCCTGTCTGTGGAGTATGGGTTTATAATTAATCAACTATATTTTTATACCTTTCAGGCCATGTTAGGACCTGATTGACATGACTGACCTTGTGTCATTTGTACATACAAGCACACTTTCCCATTATCCTGAAATTTGAGAGGAGAATAAAAGTTATTAGATTAAAAAAAATCATTTCTATTGTTTTTCTTCTTGTTCTTCTGCAGGGTGTTTTGAGTGCTGTATTAAATGCCTGGGGGGCATTCCCTATGCCTCCCTCATCGCCACCATCCTGCTCTATGCTGGGGTTGCCCTGTTCTGTGGCTGCGGTCATGAAGCTCTTTCTGGAACAGTCAACATCCTGCAAACCTACTTTGAGATGGCCAGAACCGCTGGAGATACACTGGACGTCTTCACCATGTAAGCCACCCTAGAGGGGCTTCTTATTTTGAGAATAATGTTTATATTTCTGTGTTGACTCAATAGGGATCTTTGTCAATGGGGCAATGACATATATAAAAATGTATGTATTTTCAGGGCATAGACTTGAGTCAAAAGATCATTTTTATGATGGATATGGGGCACATAGCAGGTCAGACACCCATTTAATCTGGAAGTCATTTGTGTTTTAGTTTGACAGTAAAGTTTTATCCTAAATCCAGTTCCCTTGAGGGGGCATACTTGCGTTTATCTTGTTCTAATTTGAGCAGAGGCTGTTCTAATAGACTGTAACAGAGAAGAGGCCACAGAGCCAAGCATAAAAGTAATGTAGTCTCTGCTGCTAATTCTAGGAAAATCACCCAAATTCTATGTGTGTTGTCAAGTTTGAGAACAGGTTGATTTCTTTTAAGCCTTACAACCTCCAATTATGTGCCAGCAAGCAGGGCTTTTTACCCATTTGAAGTTTGACAATAGGCTGTGTTTTAAAAAAATTTATCTCCAACATGGGTATATCATCTTTCTTTCCCTGCCTCAAAGAAATGATGTGACTAAGTAAACTCCATGAAAGATCTTTATTGACTTCTGTAAAAGAGCAAATTATAAGAAATATTTTGCAAGCACCAGTTATGGTTAAAATAAGATGTAAATGCCCAAGGTCTCTAAATTATAGTGCTATTAATATTTTCTAGAAAGGTAACTTAAATAGAGTCTGGAACTAAGAAGAGTTTGCTATTCAAGTTTCATAACCTTTGTTGTCTAATACAAAGTGTAAAGGTTAGAATTTAATTATAGAAGAAATTATTTCCAAATAAATTGCTGATTTAGATAGTCTGCTCAGTAACTTCATGGCTCCCCAAATAACTTCGGTGACATTTTATTTCATTATCTCCACTGATAGTAAACTTAGTATTTGCACTAATTACTGTAAAATTTATGACCCTCTACAACTTCTTGCTCTTATTTCATACTTTGTGATACTGTATGATGATAATGTTTTTTCATGTTGTACCTAATTTGTATATTGTTTTTCTGGAATGGGATGCTTTTAAAGTTACAGATGTTTATTGGGTGACTTTGGTTAGGGTGACTTTGCTTGTGTCTCTTATAATCCATCAAAAAATAAGTCCATCACATATTTCACTTATTCAGAGCAATGCCTTTTAACTTGGTGTGTTTATGAACTAAGACTTTAATGTAACAAGTGGCCAACCCAGACAAATTACTAATTAGACGTCAACTTTTCTCCCAACTCCAATATCAGAAAATATATCACATGGCTGTTTTTTTTTTAAATAATGCATCAACTACATACAGATTCTCTTGTGGAAGATATTGTTGTTAAGTTATGTTTTGTTCATTACAGTTAGTAATTGCCAATGAAAAATCAAAAGACTTGCACATTTCTGTCAAGTAATAGAGCAAGAATGTCTTACTTTGGGGGTGTATAGGATCTGAACCCTGGAGGCAGTGGATAAAGTATACATTTTAAGCATAATTGGTACTTGCAAAACTCATCTTATGATTTATCCATTTACATAAGTCAATAAAGTAAAAAAAATAGGGAAGTTGTTAAATTTGTATTTATCTAAAGTATATTGGCTCTTAGACCTTTGTGAAATTTTGCTTAAAAAATAATACAGCAAAACAAATATATTAACTATTCTCCCTTGCCTCCATGTGGTGATTAAGAGGAGGAAAGGGCTGAATTGTTCATTAATTATAAGTATATTTTTGAGGTATAATCCTTGCCTCTGAAGTATCAGTTTAGAGCTTCATCAATGCTGCTGACAGATGGCAAGGAAGAATTAAAGCAAATTTTATAGGTCAGAACCTAAAAGAAAGATAAAGGAACTTCATCATTGTCCTTATATTTACCAAAAAACTATTTTACAAATCAGTTCTGAAATATTAGCATTGCCCATTAAATTGAATCTTTAAGCCCACATAAATAGTGTATCCATTTTTATGAAATTAAATCATTAGCATGAATCAGTCTTTGAGAGTTTATAAACACTATTTATTTAGTATACAGTTAAACTGTTGAAAATGCTTTGGATTATTTCAGATTAGCTTGCAAAGAACCTTAAGAAAAAGATTGGATGGATGTATTTTAATGTGATAAAACTGACATTTTCTTTTTAGCTATATCTCAGCCTACACTGGACAAAATATATTTTCACTGTGCATTATTTTAAGCTACCACAGATGTCCTTAAAATCTACGGATTCTCTGTATTTAGATGAAATTCAAATGGCTAAAATTAGTTATAGAATAAGAATTTGTAAGACATCATAGCCCTAATAAATGGCATGAGGTAACTGTATCTGTCAGGAAACAATTGTCAAGATACTTATTTATGACAGATATGTGACAAATATATCACAGAGTTCTACTAAAGCTTGGAAGGAGTAGTTTGTGTGGGGGTTTAAAAGAAATATCAGAGATTGTTTGCTTATTTTGCTAGTTTTATTTTGGTGTGCTATATTGAAAATTACATTTGAAATCAATAATGCATTTTTGAAAGAGGAAAAGAACCATTCTGATTGGGATAATATTGAGTGTTCAAATTATCTCTTCAAATCACTGAAATCCATTGTGGAATAGGCTCTGGAGAGCTACTAAAGGAATTAAGATTCCTCTCTGTGAGTAAATAGTTCACAAACCCAAGGGAAGGTGAAGCAGTGCAAAGTGATCAATCGAAAGGCTACACATGGTTTCATAGGTGGTAGGGACCCCAGAGAGCCTGCCTTACTAGGATAACAGAAGAACAGATAAGGTGAAAGGGAAGCCGAGGTAGTAAAATAAGGAAATACAAAATGGAGGTGAGTGAAAGATGTATTTGCAGGCAGTACATCTTGCTTGGAAATGAGCTAAGGCAAGTTAGAAAAGTATGCAAGAGCATGATTGTGAGGGAAACACTTGTTGGCCAACTTTGAGATTTATGGAGTTGTTTCTTTTCTCCATGGTTCTGCATGATTCAACCAAATTAAGCTCACCTGCATTCTAGACTTACAGGAAAAGAAACCTTTTCCTGGAAGCATGAGCTAAAAGATAAAGCCAGTTGCTCAAGCCCACAGTCTTCCGTCTGTGAGCCCTGAGATCTGAGAAGTAGCTCCCTGCTTTATCTCAGCTTCTCCCTTCGCATTCTCTCTCTTCTTTTTTTAAAGATTTATTTATTTATACAAGAATTGGGGTACAGGCCAGATGTGCGGGAGGGTGAGAGGATTCATCGGAGACAGAGCGGAGAACAGAACAGGCACACTGATGAAATACACTGCTGAGGGGAGCTGCGGGCGAGACAGTAGAGGTCTGCTGTGCCATGTGGTATCGAACCAGCATGCAGAGGCTGTGGACAGCTTCACAGTGCTGCGTTCAACTGCCTGCGCCATCAGGGAGGCCCCATTCTCTCTCTTCTTAAACACATACATGTATATCAATGTCATCCTCATCTCCAGGACTGAAGGGAGACGTGAAGGGCAAGCTTGTTGATATGTGACCCATCTGTTTCACAAATCACCTGCCTAGAATGCCAAACCTGCTTCTCTTAAATAAGTGTGCAGATAATCTTTATTTCCATATAGTCTATATTTTGGACCTGTAATTCTACATACCATTAGCCCTCACCAATGGAAGATCATCTGCAATGTAATATTTACATCTTCAGCTGATCTCACCCAGAGATTAATTTTGTCATATTTTACTTGACATGTGGACACCTGCATAAAGAGTGAATTTCTTGGGCCTCCCCAGTGGCGCAGCGGTTGAGCACTGGGTTGCGAAGCTGCCCGCAGCCTCTGCAGCGCCTGTTCGATCCCCGGCTGCTCCCCGGCCACCGGAGGAGGGTCCCACATGGCGCGCAGACCTCTCCTGCTGCCCGCTGCTCCCCTCAGCAATGTACCTGGGTCCTTCTGCCTGCTCTGCTCCCCGCTCTGGCTCTGGTGAATTCTCTCACCCTCCCGCACTTCTGACTGTACCCGGTGCTTGTATAAATAAATAAATAAATAAATAAATACATAAATAAACACATAAATAAATAAATAATAAAAAAGAGTGAATTTCTCAAAGATTTTTATGGTTTTTAAATTAAAGTATTTTTTAATGTCACACTCTCTGTCCTCACATATGTGGTTTCCCAGAAGCTTTTCTCCCATGATCTATTAGTTTAAGCCTTTAATATCATAGTCATTTGTTGACTACATCTTATTATTACAATAAGTGTGCAAAGTAACCCACTGCTCCCACTAGGGATAATCCTACAGTCAAGCTACTATTCCATTAGCTTGGCATAGCCATTTAGCCCCCCTCAACCCTGATATAGCTCATTGCTGTGTCACTATCTGTTATGTGATAAGAAGATCTATTTTCTGAGTTGTAATTCAGACTTCCTTGTCTGAGAGCCCTTTGGCATGATGTTATTATTGTGTTCCGAAAATTACATCTGACTGAGTGAGCAAGAAGTGGGCATTATTTTACTTCTGCAAAACAGAGCCATATAAGAAAATGAAATTTAGAAATTGGTTAAAAATTGAGATATAAAATAATTCAAACCACTAAATTTGCTAAGTGGCTTCTCTTCTTGAGTAACTCTTCTGAAGAATGCACAAGGAACTGCCTTTATCCAAGTCTACCCCCTTTACAATTTATTAGAAAAAGATTGTATTTGGGTTTTGATATAATGAAGTTCCTTGATATGGTGCCATTGATTTCCAGAGTGGATATATTTTATTTTCAGTATTTTATGACTATGATTTGAAGTCAGTGCATTAAAAACTGAATTTACTAGATAATGAGTTGTTTGATACTTAATAACAAAAATTAGTTTCTATTTGTCTAAAACAGAAGTAGGCAGTACACAAAGATAAAATAAATGTGTTGGTTTTGCTCTCAGTTAACTTCATGTTTATGTAAATCTTTAAGTTTATTATAGTTTATGTTTATTCCTTGCAAATTAATGAAATAGGATACATTATTAGTAGTGTAATAGATCCAAATTAAAGTGAAAATAGAGCATGAATTCATGGGCAGACAAAGCAAGATTTCTTAGGTCAATAAAAAATCACAGCACTGTGCTAACACTCTGTTCTGACCTAGTAGTTTGACAGTCAAAACAGATTGTTGAAATCTTCCTCATGTAGGAATTTTGAAGATCAGCTAAATTAGCGAAATTATTGACAATTTTGGAGGGCTAACAATGATGTTAGTGCTAGTTAGCACGTACAGTAGGAAACCATACTGAATTCCTGACTTTTGATAAAATAGTGAGCATCTCCTTAGGTCATACTTATACCAGACTAGTTGTCCTCATGTGAGTGTTAAAAAACAAACAAAAAAAGTAATAGTATGTGGACTGGCCCCACCTTTATGCAAAACAGCATGTAGGTTCATCAAAATGTTAAAAATCGATATACTAATATGACCAGCAATTCCACTCTAGGGTCCAGTCCCCAAGAATGCAAAAACATGAATTAGAAGGGATATATGCACATGTAGGTTTCATGGCAGCACTATTTACAGTAGCCAGACTTATGGAAATAACCTAAGTGCCCAAGAACAGAAGAGTGCATTAAGAAGATGTGTTGTATATTCACAATGGAATACTACTCAGTCATAAACAAATGCCATACTTTTGCCATTCACATCAACATGGATGGAACTGAAGGGGATCATGTTAAATGAGATGAGTCAAAGATGAAAGACAAAGATGGGATGATTTTACACCAATGGACTGACCAAAACCAAATCCTAGCAATATGGCTGGAGAATTGAGGCAACTAGAGGGGGGAACAGAACAGGGGTGGGAGGGCAGCCTAGCAGTAAAAGACTGGGGTGCTTTGCAGGTGAGTGTGGTGTGGTGACTTACCTTTGAAGAGGTGTGAACTTAGTCCCTAAATCTTTACACAGTGTTGTAAACAATTGCCTCAATAAAAAATAAGTAAAAAATAATTTTGTAAACCCCACTAATTAAAAACCACAACAAAACCAAATACGTAAACCATAAGGACTTTAGACAGAGAGATGATGTACTGCAGTGTTCAGAGCCAGAGAGACCCTAGGTTTATTTCATATAAATAAAATGCGCTCACTACATGTCTTACTTTGGGCAATTTAATAACTTGTCTGCCTGAGTCCATCATTAGTGAAGGGACTTCCTAATGTCTCTTACTTCTTAAGCATGTTATGTGGATAAAATAAGTTGACATTGTAAAATAATTGTGCTACACAACTATTTATGAACACAATGATGAGGATGAGGATGATGGTTATTACAATGATGGTGATATCTTTATTGAGCATGGCCACTATAATGCTTCCTAAATCTTTCTGTCCCTGGACACACCTGGCTCACCATCATATTTATATTGATTTACTATTTGACTAGAGGAGAGGTTTCACCTAAGGTAAGCATCTGGGTTAATTTTAGGCTGGATAAGAATTCAAAGATTTTCTAACATCCAGGAATACTTCCACGTTAGAAAAAAAAATTACAATAAAGATAACTTCATTCAAATAATATTTTAAGAGTTTTTGGGTCGAAGGACATTTACTTTGTTCTTTGTGCTTCCAAGAGAGAAACGTAAGCAAACAAAGGAATCCAATTTACAGGCATATTGTTTTCTGGCTCTATATAAAGAGCTTTCCAAATGCTAGTTTTCTGCCCTGGAATGTAATAACTTGCCTGTCACCCAAGACTGCTAATGAACTTTCTAGCCCTGAGATGCTGGTGATCCATAATTCACTTATTAAACCTTAGACTTCTTTAATCAAGAACTACTACCTTAGTATTAGGGCTTTTTTCTCTCTATGTAAGCAAAAGAAGAAAATCACAAAGGAAAAGATTTATA
Organism: Talpa occidentalis; assembly: GCF_014898055.3. NCBI lineage: Eukaryota > Metazoa > Chordata > Mammalia > Eulipotyphla > Talpidae > Talpa > Talpa occidentalis. The sequence continues at coordinate 138,145,434 of NW_023604295.1, read as the reverse complement.
GATTTGACACAACATAAATTTACTCATTCATATAATATAAAGTATTAGAAGCTACATGCAAATTGAGAAAAATATTAAGTTTACAGGAAAAAAGTTACTAATTTTAATAAATGCAAAAATAATTCAACAACAGAAATATATTCTAGTAGAAAAATTGGCGAAATATAAAAATATGTTATTAGCGATTACAGTTGACTAACAGGTTGTAACTATAGCTTCACCCACACTGCTAAACTAAGAGAAATAATTTAAAATATTTTTTTATTATTTTAGCATTGGTTTACGTTGCTATTTGCATTTTAGAAGTAAAGCATCTTTAAATGATACTAGCTGATATGGGGAAACAAAGAGCAGAGACTCTTAATCTTTATCAATGCATCTTTATTTTGATATAAGCTTTCTGGGACACCATTTTGAAAATACGAGCCTAAAAATTTCTAGGAATTTATCCCAGGCAAGCAGGCTACAAAGTGCACAAGATTTCTCTAAAACAATTGGTTACCATGCTGTTTGTAATAGGGATGCATTTGTCTTTTAGTGTTACCATAACACATTGCAACAAATTTAATGGATTAAACAATACAAATTTATTATTTTACACTTCTGGGGGTCAGAAACTTGAAATGACTGAGCTTACTGAAACGGACTGAAATCAAGGTATTGGCAGGCTTGCATTCCATCTGGAGGCTGTAGGGGAGAACCCAGATTTTTGCTTGTTCCAGCATCCAGAGGCCACCTGCATGCCTTGCGCATGGCCTCCTTCCATCTTCCAAACCAGCAGTGTAGTATCTCCAGATCTCTCTCTGAATCTGACTCTGAATCTTTTGCATCTCTTTCACTTTTCAGGATCTTTGTGATTATATTGAATGCACCCACATAACCCTGGATAATCTCCCAACCAAAACATCATTTATTTAATCATCAGGCCTCTTTTACTAAAGTGATATATTCACAGGTCTAGAGATTAGTATGTGGACATATTTTGGGAGGGGGCATTATTTTTTTCTACCATTAAACTAAAGTAGGAAATTTCTAAAATATTATAATGCCTCCTAATGATAGAATGTGCCTTCATCTTTAAAAAATCTTGATAAAATTATATAATAGGGGCCTCCCTGTGGCGCAGCAGTTGAGCACTGGGTTGCGAAGCTGCCCGCAGCCTCTGCAGCGCCGGTTCGTTCCCCGGCTGCTCCCCAGCCACCAGAGGAGGGTCCCACATGGCGCGCAGACCTCTCCTGCCGCCCGCTGCTCCCCTCAGCAGTGTACTTTGTCATTCTGCCTGCTCTGCTCTCCCCTCTGGCTCTGGTGAATTCTCTCACCCTCCCGCGCTTCTGACTGTACCCAGTGCTTGTATAAATAAATAAATCAATCTTAAAAAAATAAAATTATATAATGGCTTAAAATGTTGACTTAGGTTTGCAGAGCAGTATTTTAATAACCAATTATCATTCATAGGAATAAAAAACTAGGAAGATAAGCAGTAAATAGTCTGTTTTTCTGGCTAATTTCCATTTTTCTACAATGAAAATTAATAGCTTTTATAATCAATTCAAACAGAAATATTTTCAAATTTGAGCATTAGCATCTAGGAAGGAGATCTTAATTCCTTAAGACAGAGGTAATTTGAGCTGCTACTTTGTAAAACAAAAATAGTGAAATAAAAGTAAGACTTATGATTCTCCATTTGCCCCTCCTATGGGCACATAATCAGAGAGTTTATCATTAACCAGTTTGTAAAGCACTTTTTGACATCTCATAAACTCAATTTTATAGATATCAGAGTTTCATTTTCCTAATAGCATATTTTTCTTTGTTATCTTAAGTTCATTTACTGCATGTGGATGAAATAATACTTTCTTCACAAGTAAAAGCTTCATGCCAGTAAGTTAATGTCATGTATAGTAACTTAAATTTTAGAAGGATTTAGAAGAAATTATTTTTACAACAATGGCATTATACTACATAAGTTTCAAATGTTCATTGTTGAAAATCAGCATGAATATATACAACATTAAGGTCACTGCTAAAAGTCTAAATCTATCCTTCGCCATATCATGTCCCCCTTTTACCCCATTTTACCTCCCCTTTCTTTCCCGTTCCCTCTGGTAACCACTAATTGGTTTTATAGTCTAAAATTTTAATCCTGTTTTAATAAGTTCATCTGGTTTATATTTTTCTCTTCACACTGTATATGAATGAAATTATATAGTAATTGCTTTTTTAAATTTTTTTTTTGTTCTGGCTTATTTTACTAAGCATAAACCCTCTAGGTCCATCCATGCTGTTGCAAATGGCAGGATTCCATCTTTTTTTGTAGTTGAGTAGTATTCCATTGTGCTTATATATATTCCATATATATATACACACACACACACACATCACAATTTCTTTATCCATCTGTCAATCAATGGATTGCTTCCAGTTCTTGGCTATTATAAATAATGCTAGATTATTTATTTTTGAAACACAATTTGGAATTTAATACTAGAAAATGTCTATCCTTAAACTCTTTCAAGAAAAACTTTCTAAGAACATTTGAATTCAAGAAATAAACATTCAATTTCAATAAATATATAACTTGTGGCAAAATGAAAATCAAAATATTGCACAATTGTATTTGTCAGGATGCTTAGGCTGGCAATATGAATTGCATGAGGCTCTCATGCTTGTAGAGATTATGAGAATTTCAACTTACAGGTCTAATTGGATATCGTGAACACTGAAAAATTTAGTTTAATGCATTTTTCCATAAAATTGGTTAGAATAACTTAAAATTTTTTATTTGAAAATAATTTCAAATTTATAGTTTGCAGAAAATGAATAGTACAAAGAACAACTGTACAACTTTTTTTTATAACATTTTATCTCATTTGTTCTATTTTTTTTTTTTTGCATCTCCTTTCTTTAGATAATTATATTTGAACATAGAGAAATCTCCACTGCACAGTTAATTAACTTAGGGAATTATAATACTAATCTGATACTTGTTTCAAATCTAGTCTTTTCATTCCAGTTTTATCAATTTGACTGACCTAATGATGAATTTAATGGTATTTCTTCCTTCCTAATAAGAAATCCAGTTGAGGGGGAGGCATTGCATTTATTTGCCATGTTTCTTCAGTGCCCTTTAATCTGGAACACTTTCACAGCCCATCTTTATGAGGTTAACATTATAGGGAAATACAAATCCCACGTCCATTTTATTAAATCAGTGCTCTTCATTTTGTGTTTATCTGGTGTTTCCTGATTAACTTCACATTCTTCCCTCTTGGCTAAGACATTGTATTAAGTGATGTATGTTCCTTTCAGGGAATCACACCAAATCATATGACATCCTCTGGACTCTTCAGTAATGATGCTAATTTTGATCATCTGATCAAGATGGAGTTAGAGTTCTGTAATGCATCGTTGCTATTCTTTGTCTTGTAACCAATCAATAATTCGTGAGGTCACACTTAAGATCATGCAAATATTCTACTCCTTGAAGCTTGCCTTCCGTGAGCATCTATGAGCATGTCTTACTTGATCCAATCTCTATCATGGTCACCAAATGCTCATCTTCTATTTCCAAAACTTTCTCCATCTTTACCAATCAGGACTAGGGACTCTGATGTAAGCAAGAGCCCTTCATTCCCCCATTCTCTTGTTTGTTTGTCTATGTGTCAGTAATATAAACTAAGGATGTTTTCATTTCCTAAAAGTTTATAAGCCATCGCTACCCTTAATACTTTTATGTTCAAAACTGTTCTAGACTCAGCCAATGGGAGAAACTTTAACTTGGCTCCTGTATCCTTCTGACGTGTCCACCATTTCCTGAATAGTATTCCTACGTCTCAGCAGCAAGCTGTTTCGTGCTCATCATATATGATCTTCTTTCCCCAAATTAGCCATCTCTTTGAGAAGCTCTGAAAGAAGCTAGCACAGAGGGCGTAAAAGGAAATTTTCAACTGAATAATGGACTCCAAAGATTTCCAGACCTAATCCCTGGTTCCTGAGAATGTTACTTTAAAAATTTTAAAGAAATTTTGAGGTTGTGATTACATTAGGGATCTCGAGGTGAGTATATGCTTCTGGATTATCCTGGGAGATCTTAAATCTAAACACAAATATACTTATCAGAGAGAAGCAGAGACATGACTCGAGAAGAAGAGGCAGTGTGACAAGTGAAACATCATGTTACCTATTCGTTTTGAAGACTTTCTTGCCAGGGAATGAATAGAACACAGCTCTAGAAGCTGAAATGCATAAGGAAATCCTTCTAGAATCCCAGAGGGAATGAGGACCTGTAACACCTAGATTGCAGCCAGGTGAAACTGATTTTGTTCAGACACTAAACTACATTGAATGTTAGCAAGCTCTTCTCACTCTTTTTTTTTTTTTTTGGCACTTTTTTTTTTTTTACATCATTGTTCATTTTTTTTTTTACAATGTTTGCTTTCTTTTCTCAGATATAGTCCCCATAGAATTTCCACCACCAATTCATTGTGCACCATCACCATAGTCCCTTGTGATCTTCCCTCTTCTCACTCGTTTAAACACAACACATCCACATACACTACCACATGCATTCTTTTAAACACATTGTCACAACGTACAGTCTCTAGTTCTCCATCTGTGTGATCAGGTGTTCCATTCCCTTTACTCCCTCTTGTATAAAGTCAGCAGGATTGTTCCATCCTATCTACTCCACTTATCTTCTAATTATTGAGAGTGTAAAACTGAAGCTTGACAATGAGAAATAAATAACATTCTTCTTACAGATGGGTATCACGACTGCACAAAACATCTTCATTAAATACATAGCCCTCCCACAAACCAGACTCCAGAACTAGCCCCGTTTCTAGAGATAGCAAAACTGTCAATTAATTTATGGTTTTCTTCTTTCCAAAGGGTTTGGAGTTCTATGTAGTATTTAGAGTGACAGAAAAAGTAATGCAGATTATGGATATTTATTTGTCTCTCCTGCTTCAATAGCTGGGCATTCATTTGTGAGAAAAGAAAGAGAAACTCCCTATTCCTCCATGGAATTATGCTCTAACGTAGCTTCGGCCCAATTCCACATAACACCATTAGTGACTGTCTAAAAGACTTACTTGCAGCAATCTAATTTATTTGTAAACCACATTTTTTCATAAATGGCATGATCATCACTAGAAACTATGAGTGATGACTTACAGTAAGCATAAAATAAAAACAAAATTACATTGACATGTCACAATGACAAAAGTATAAGGTTATAGAAGGCAATGTCACTATCACAAATGCATCATTAACAAACTTTCTTCCTCTTTTCACTTAAGGTTTAAGACCTATTATATACATAAACCTTTATATTTGGACTTCTGACAAAATTTGAGAAGTTATGTTATGATTAGATGATCATCTGACTTATTAAATGATAAGCAGACTCCTTTAGAATGTCATTCATGTCTTTATCCAAGACCACGTTGGTGTGTGAGCCAGGGGAAGTGGGGGGCTGGAAAGGAAGAGGAAGAAACATATGAATATGAAAAAACCCTTGTCAAAAAATATTGGAAGGGACAAAACAAATATATATATATAAATATATATATATATATATAAAGTATTATAGCATAAATGTTCGTAAGTCCAACATCCATTCATATCATAGTTATTCTACAACTTTTATTTGAAAGGAACCATAAGCTTGTGAGAACCATTTCTGCAGAGCCGCCATGAAGAGGTATTGAAGGAAATTGCTGTCTCTTCTCTCCCCCAGGATTGACATCTTTAAGTATGTGATCTATGGCATTGCAGCTGCATTCTTTGTGTACGGCATCTTGCTGATGGTGGAAGGTTTCTTCACGACTGGTGCCATCAAAGATCTCTATGGGGACTTCAAAATCACCACTTGCGGCAGATGCGTGAGCGCCTGGGTATGTTATTTGTCTGTGTTCAGCATTTAATGTGGGTTTATTTCAATAGCACACAGGTGTTTGTATTCATCATGCAAGAATTAAAGTATTTTTATTTAACACAGGAACATTCCCTCCTGCGATGGCTATCTTAACTCCTAATGATACTATTTTCTAAATTTAGATTATTTCATGTAAAAACTCAGTTTCAAATTCTTAAATCATGCAACACAAGTAATTTTGGTCCTAGAGGCAGCAAAACCGTCACTTGGTTTACTTCAATTTTTTTTCAAAAGGGTTTGGGGTTCCCATACAATATGTACAATAACAAAAAAAATCCATATTCAATTTATGAACATTATTTCTCCATCTGTCTCTTCGCTCTCATTAATACAGGAATGATATAAATCATTTCAGTCTTACAGAAAAGTTTTAAATACCTGTTAACCACCAAACATTTTTTTTTACTAACTTGTAACAATTTGTATTATTTTACTCAGTGTCAGTAGTAATGGTAATCTGATAAAATAATTTGCCTATGTCACAGATATATGTCGTCTTTAGAATAATTTTCATAAGACTCCCTTCTTTTGGGGGCTAATGCTTATTATAATATAATACCTGACTTTTGCATCTGTGTCATCAAATTAGATCTGGAGGAAATAAAGTTAAAGGTCTTAAATTTAAAAAATAAAATAGGAACATTCAGGGGCCAATGATCAGTGATTCCTAAGCTGTATCTCTATTTGAGAAAGCAGGTTCTGATTTTGGATTCATCTGCATTCTGCCAGTGGAGACTAGTGCATTCAGTTAGTGATAGACTTTTTCTTACAACCAGGACAGTATCAATAGGACACCACTGTGTGTCTTAGTGAGTTACTTACATTCTCCAGATCACCATTTACCTGTCCACAAAATGAAGGATCATCACCAGAGAAAGGACAGCTCAGATGCCCCAAGCACATTTGTACCTTTGGCCAAGCAGAGAGCAGCTGAGGATAGGATTTCATGCCAACTTGTAAACTTCCTCCATAGGATTATGTGCAGAAGTAAAAAGTCACATAAGGAAACCCTTATCTCGGTGTAGTTATCAATTATCTGGGTGCCATTCAAACATCCCAAAGAGACTTCCAAGAAGAATTGGTAAAGGAAAACACAAACCACATTTTTCCCCATAGTAGTCACAATTGTGTCACCTGGCAGACCAGAAGGATGGCAGCAGCTGCGTGGGCACCTCCAGAGGCAACACAGCAGGGAGTCAGCCCTCCCAAGATGCCCCCTCCCACTTCTTTAGCACCCCCTCTTTCACTTTCCTCCCCAGCTCCCTGCAGCAAAACAGGCGGAAGCAGAAGCTGCCTTCCCCAGTCCACAGAGGCAGTGAGGCAGCGGACAGGCTTCCAGTGCCCCCTGCCTGTCTCCACACTGACAGCGAGGGGGGCGGGGGGACCAGCCCACAATGTGACTTCAGCACCCCCAGAGCCAAGACCACTATACAACCAGCTTGATTATCATCAGTTAGATCCCAGTGGGGATCCAGTTATCAACCATCCTCTCCTGCTGCGTATCTTCCTTTCTTTCCTGCTTCCATGCTGCTTTATTTTTTCAGTTTGTAGGTAGATTACATCTAAGTCTACCTTATGTTCTAGGAGTTGACCGGCTAGCCTGTTTTGCCAGTCTTAGTTTTAAAAATGTCTTTCTGAAAGTGATATCACTGCATTTCTATTTGGAATGCTGAGTAATGTTAAAAGGTAGAATTTTTTTTTTTTTGCAAAAACCATATTATATAAAATGGTTCCAAAATTAGTACAAAATGGAACTGTTTTTGCTATGCTGTATAAAAATTTAGATGTAACTAACAAGCTACAATGGCACAAGTTCTATTAATTTTCAAGCAACATTACATCTCTGAATAGAGGATGCTAATCCATATTTTCCTTTTGTAATGAATTTTTTTGTGCTATGTCATTACAAAATATTGACCTTCTCTGTTTATTATTTGATTGAGGTAGCTTGGTTTATAACATCATTTAAGTTTTAGGTCTACAAAATTATAATTCAACGTCTTTACATGCTGCCCTGTGCTGGCCACCAGAAGATTACCTTCCATCTGTCACCATGCAGCTGACCCCCTTTGCACAGATCAGTCACCCCCACTTTGCTTTCCCTCTGCTAACCTCCTGTCTGTTCTCCTGACCTCTGGGTTTGTTTGTGTTTTGTGTTGTTTGTTATGTTATTGTAATGAATGCTTTTGAGAGCATGACTTAATCTGCAGTCTGTGCTTCCTCTCCTGTCAAAATTTCAAGTTCATTTCAAAATTATAAATGCTATCATTCAAAATCCAGAATATGAGGCACAAAAAACTCAAAAGCACACTATTTATCTTTGGAGTAATGATCAAGTCAGCCCTCCTGAGATGCCCCCCCCCCACTGCTTTATCAGCCCTCTTTTACTCCCTCCCCCCAGCAGATTTGAGGCAGAACCATGAGGCAGTAACAAAATTTATATAAATTAAATATTAAATGACACCAAGTTGAGTACAACTCAAACATGTTATTGATATATTAAATGTGAACTTATTAAGTTTAATGAATATAGATACATTTATTTCCTTTTAATTCCTTCTGCCTATTCAGTTGTAACTTTGGACACAAAATGTCTTATGTTTTGAAATCTGGAGATACGTGTTTCACCCACCATTAAGTTTCTTATTTCTTAAAATTTCCCATTGCCATTGTGACCTCAATGTAAGTCTCAAAAGAATAGATCCTGTTAGATTTTAAAATTCTTGTTAGGTTTTTAAGCCCACCAGTTTTGAAGTAACAGAGTTCTTGAATGTACTACTCTCTCTGTAAATTAACACATTTATTTTCTTTAAATCTACCTGCTCTAGGAGTTAAAACAATGAATAAAAACTTTTGAAAGTATGTGCATTATTTGGTAGGGCAGCTGTAACAAAGTACTGCTAAGTAGCTTAAATCACAGAAATGTGTTGTCTCAGTTCTGGTCCACCGTCAAAGGTGTGAGCACTTGATTCTGAGAACTGTGCGGAAGAATGGATCTGCTCCCGTCGCCTCTGTCGGGTTGGTGTTCTCTGGCGCTCCAAGCTTGCAGAAAAGTTACCCATCTCATCATTGCCTTCCCCTTGGAAGCTCTCCCCGGGGAGCTGCCCAGTTTACTTAGAACAGTTGGGACACTAATACCTAAGCACACGCATCCTGGGCATATTAACAAATATAGGTAACCCAGAGTGTTTTCATAGAGGAGTTAATTAATGTCTGTGATACAGAAGTGTAATTAACCCATATATACCTTTTTTTTTTTAAAGATTTATTTATTTATTTATGCACTGGGTACAGTCAGAAGTGCGGGAGGGTGAGAGAATTCACCAGAGCCAGAGCGGGGAGCAGAGCAGGCAGAAGGACCGAAGTACACTGCTGAGGGGAGCAGCGGGCGGCAGGAGAGGTCTGCGCGCCATGTGGGACCCTCGCCGGCGGCCGGGGATTGAACCGGCGCTGCAGAGGCTGCGGGCAGCTTCTCAGCCCAGCGCTCAACCGCTGTGCCAACGGGGAGACCCCAAATATACCTTATTGACATACGGAAAGTTTTCATTATTGGTGAAATAATGAGTCAAGAGACATTTGATCAGGTTTTGGAGGATAGAATCACTGAGTAATCTGGAGAGTGCTAAATTATAATGGAATCTTTAAAATCATGCTGTTGGGGGTCTCCCTGGTGACGCAAGGGGTTAAGCACAGCACTGTGAAGCTATCTGCAGCCTCTGTAACAGGAGTTCGATTCCCTGCCGGCCAGAGAGCTACCCACATGGTGTTGCAGACCTTTCCTGTCTTGCCCGCTGCTCCCCTCAGCAGTGTATTTCAGTCAGTCTGCCTGTTCTGGTCCCCACTCTGTACGTGGTGAATCCTCTTACCCTCCCTGCACCTCTGGTCGACACCCCAGTTCTTGTATGCATAAATAAAGCTTTAAAAAAATAAAATAAAATAGGGCAGTTGATCAGAAAGCTGTGAATTCCATGGATCATGTGTTACATTCAGGAATATTTGCATGGATTTGTTAAATAAATAAGACTAATGCAAGTTAAGAAAGAAGAAAACATTACAGGAAGTATTTTAATAGATTTCCTAGAGCAGTCTTAGGTTCATAGCAAAATCAAGCAGAAGGTACAGAGATTCCCTATTCACCCACTGCCCTTACATCTATTATGTATGTGATGTTGCCATATGTAGTAAGATGCATTCACCATCAAAATCCCATGTTCACTATCAAAATCCTGCACCAAGTGGTACTTCAGTCACAATCAGTAAACCTGGACCAAGACATCATCATTGCCCATAGTCTATAGCTGACATCAGAGTTTATTCTTGGTTTCATACATTCTAATGATTTGCACAAATGTATAATGACAATTATTTATCATTATATTATCATCCAGAGTATTTTTACTACCTTAAAATCCATTGAGCTCAACCCATTCAACCTCTGAATTCTTTTACTGTGATGATAGTTTTTCCCATTTGGCATGTTTTTAGTTGGAATCTCTCATCCTATAGCCTTCTTAGATTGGCTTCTCTCTCTTAGTAATAGGCATTCAAGTTTCTTCCCTGAGTTTTTTTTTTTAAGATATATTTATTTATGCAAATAAGAACCAGGGTATAGACCAGAGGTGTGGGGGTTGAGAGGATTCACCAGAGACAGAGTGGGGAGCAGAACAGGAGAATTGACTAAAATACACTCCTGAGGGGAGCATTGGGTGAGACAGGAGAGGTCTGCTGCATCATGTGGGTCAGGTCCCTGGCTGGGGATCGAACTTGTGCTGCAGTAGTTGGCGATAGATTGATAGCTCTGTGTCTTTAACCACTGCGCCACCAGGGAGGCCTCCTCTTCCATGACATTTGTGGTTTGATAATTCATTTCTCTTAAGTGCTGAGTAATATTCCACTGTCTGGAAGTGCCAGAGTTCATCTAACAATTCTCTTGCTGAAGGACAGCTTGGTTGCTTCCAAGTTTTAGCAATTATGGATCAAGCTGCCATGATCATAGCACAATGTTATTTTAAATTATTTTTTATCAGTACTTAGACTTAGGTAATGAGGCCAAAATAATGGTATGATATATAAATAATGATGAGAATTAGATATTTTCAAGTAATTTGCATAATAACTTAACTGTTTTCCCCACATCAAACTTAACATTATATACATTCCAGCACCCACTCTGTTCAATATTGTTAATTTTGCATGGATAATGCTAGCATATTCGGGTGTCCATTGCTTGTTGTTGAGTTGGGAGTGTCTCATATTAGCATTGTGGTTCTCAAACTAGAGCTCCTTCCTCTCTCACTAAAGAATCACTGAGAAATTTTGATTGTAAAACTGGTGTTTAGTAGGTAGAGGCCAGAGATGTTGCTAAACTTAATACGACGAGGACATTTCCCAGAGCAGAGAACTTTCTGGCCCCAAATTTCAAGAGTGTTGAATTAGAAAAATCCTGATTTACAAATTTGGTTCATGTCTAGTTCCTCACTCATCCCAACATTTGGCTGTTTCGTTGACATTGGCATGAATTTCTGGCAAACTATCCCAGTTATGTATATATACTGGCATAAGATGTGAAGAGTATAAGAACATCAAAAAGTCTTCTCAAGTGTACTCACTAGAGCTTATTTTGATTCCAATAGATCAGTAGTACTTAATACTGGATGCTCATCAGATTTACTGTTAGAAATGTTTAAAATACAGCTACTGTAGCGTGGGAAAGGCCTGAGCATCTCTTTCTGACTCTTATTTCTCAGATGATCTAATGTGTGGCCCTGATTAAAACTGCTCTCGGAGGCTGTGAACCATCAGCTGAGGTCTACTTAGTGAAATAGGGTCTCTAAGCTTTGAGCTATTATCATCTTTCACCAATCTAACGATACTTCTTTTTTGTTGTTAAAGTGGAAAAATGATTGAATTGATACTCTTTAAATCCGTTGTAAATAAGAAAATTTTCCTTAAAAACATACTATTGTAAAATGATGGGACTAAGCTAATGTTTAGCAAAATATTTTATATCCCCTGCTTTAAAGTAGTTAATGACAAAGGAATAGTATTAACAATAGTAGAACCTGACTGTATATTTTTGGTTACAGACACTTTGCATTTATCAATAGATCCGTTATGTTCATTTCTGCTTATACCTGGAAACAGTTCATTGTATCATAAGATATATATTACAGCACATATATTATGTCATAACATTGCATCCAATATATGGAATGATTTTTCAGTGGTTAGGTAGTTCACAGACTTAGAGACTTTCAGTCAGCCGACTCTTTTTCATCAGTGATGCTGACTTGTAAGCTGTTATTTTTATCTTGACTAGAACACATCTGCTAAAGTTGTCGCAGAAAGTCTGTAACTCAACAAGGTGTGATTTTCTTAGGCATCAAGTCTAAGTTCACAAGAGTTCAGATGGAAAACAGTTAATGTTGCAAGTCACTTTCAAGTTAAGAAACCTGTACTCTCATTGCTACACAATCAAGGATAATCATCTATTTAACTTTCTTCCAAAGATTATGAAAAACCTTGCCTCTTGCAGTTCCCTGTTTCAGTCACCCTACTAAATTCCTAACACTGATTGGTATATGCAGGTTGAGATCAAAATCATAATTACATATTCTTGTTTTTTTTCAATTACAACTACCTAAGTTATAATTTGTAATAATTTTGTTGAATTTAATGCTATTACCTGGTATGAGCTCAATAAATGCATATTGAATAAAAACAAAGCCAAAGTAAGAACTAGTATACCAAGAAGGTGCTTATTGTGACTGTCATTTGCATGTTCTGATGAATTGGTGCAAAAATAATGATGTGATAATGAAATGTGCTTGATGTTAATTTTGAATCTGGCAGCCAATTCCTATCATTTTACACCAATTTTTGCCATTCAAGAATGAGTAAATTAATCTAACCCAAACAGGAAATCTTACTGAATTTTTTTTCCTAGTCAAATGGGGGCAGGAGGAATGGTCAAAATTGTAATATGTGAGTGATATGTTAAACCATGGCTTAAATAAGAAAAGCCAATGAGGACACTTTACACATCCAGACTACTCAAGACTTAGCCTTCCCTCCTTCCTACAAATAGAGCCAAAGCTTCTGGAAATTAAACTTACTTTCTAAGGCAATATACACCAAATGCAACAAAAATAGGTCTCCTCTGTCCATACTCAACCTTTATTTTAGAAATACAAAATAATTAATTTTGCTAGTCAAACAACTTCCTCTGTATTTATTTGTAAAGTAAGATTTATTGTGGACCATGTGCATAGTTGAGTGACCTCCTATATGAGCCGCTTTGTTTGTTTGTTTACCTGACAGTCGTTTGGGAGACGTATGTCAAATTGAAGTTCACAAAAGCTTATATGGTATGTCTGACTCATATAAACAGCAACTGTTCCTGACTTCAAGTATAGTCATCATACTTTTATTTCTTCCAGTTTTTTTTTTTTTAAAGATTTATTTATTTATACAAGAACCGAGTTACAGGTCAGATGTGCGGGAGGGTGAGGGGATTCACCCGAGATAGAGCGGGGAACAGAACAGGCAGACGGACCAAAGACACTGCTGAGGGGAGCAGCGGGCTAGACAGGAGCCATCTGCCATGCCATGTGGGTATCTCTGCGGCCGGTGGAGATCGAACCAGCACTGTAGAGGCTGCAGGCAGCTTCACAGCACTGCGCTCAACTGCCTGCGCCACCAGGGAGGCACTATTTCTTCCAGTTTTTGTTTGTTTGTTTTCACTTCCAACAGATACTGTGGAGTTGATTTTCATGGAGTGTTTCATCTATAAATAGGTATTAATAAAGGCAAAATATTTTTTCAAGATCAGAAGAATTGTTCAAATTCTCAGATATTGTTTTAGTTAAAAATAAGAGCAGCCTATCTATGTAGTAGTCAGATTCTCACTTTCTCATTTCCTAACAATGATAATCTGGACATCAACATGATAATTTTTATATATTATATTTACTACTCAGAGCACGTTTTTATCGAGTGTTATACTTGATTAGTTTAAATAACAGCTCTTAGTCGTCATTCTTAGATTCCATGATTAAACATAAAATAGGAAAATAGAATTATATTTGAAGCTTGTTGAATTTGAATTCTTCAGTGACTATGCACTGTGACTCTTTTGTATCTTTCTTCAAACACAACTTGTGCATCGGTAGAAATAAAGATATTTTCTCACAACACAGATTTACTCTGTAACACTCAGCTGTATTAATTTTCCCTAACATTATAGCTTGCAGAAAAAAGAAAATCTGAGTCAGAACTGTGGTTTCAAGAGTCATACCTTTTATTGCCTTGTAAAATAACAACAGCAACACAGTTCAAAGTGTTCCACTTTGAATCTAAACCTATTGAATGATAAGTCTTATTCTCCAGTGAACAGCACCTTCAAAAGAAGCTTTTGAAAAATCCCCTGGGATAGAATGAAAAACAATATAGAGAGGATGTAGTCAAAAGCATGCTGATTACTCTCCCATGGACCTTGGAGTTGCTTTTCGCCTCCAAAGGAATGTACTTCAAGCTGCTGTACCACGTTCATTGTTCCTGAGACTATAAATTAGCCTTGAGATCTACAATTGCAAGTAATGAAAATGTTAATAAAGAAGGCTTTTTCCTCAAAGGATTTCCATTAACACGAATTCTTCAGTTTTGGGGTGGTTTCCAAATTTTCTGGAGCCTTTCTCCTTGAGTGAGAGCCTTCATTGAATAACTTTCCCAGACTCAAGAACGTCTTATTCTTTCAATTTCTCCAAACGTGAAATGAAATCTAATTTCCTTATTCTGTATAGCCCTATCATTCAGACAAAACATAGGTCTTGGTGGTAGTGGCAATAATCAAAGTAATTCTATCTAGAAGAAAAATAGCTCATATCTGGTCTGTGTTTCTTATGTGTCAGTTTCTATGCTAACTGCTTTTCACGTATTATCTCTTTACAGCCTCACTACAAACTTGTGATCAGATCAACATTTTCTCCCATTTTATCAAGTACAAAGAGAAGCCTAGATTCAACCCAGCTGAAAAGCCTTTAATCAGCAAGCTCTCAGTCCCCTTTTTTGCTAATAAATGTGACATTTAGGTTAGAGGCATAGAGAGTGGCATGTCAGTGCTTGTCAATGAATCAACTGATCTCTACCCACTTGCGGATTAGACTCAAATGGCAGAGAACGGAAAGGGGACACACACCATATCATATAGGGGATTCATGTTAGAGGCAAATGAGAACTGATACTTAAGAGAATGTTAATCAATACAGACCTTCTTCACTAGACTGGGTACCTAAAGAATGATGAGCTAGGATAGGGAAGACTGAGAGAAGGGAGGAATTCTGAGTCAGCAGCCGCATAGCACAGTGCACTGCTGTTGATTTTTTTTTCAGAGTTGTTTGTTTATGTATCCAAGAACTGGGGTACAGGCCAGAGGTGTGGTGGGTGAGAGGATTCACCAGAGACAGAGTGGAGAGCAGAACAGGCGAACCTACTGAAATACACTGCTGAGGGGAGTAGCGGGCAAGATAGGGAGGTGTGCTGCGCCATGTGGGTAGCTCTCTGGCCGGCCGGGGATTGAACTCGTGCTGCAGTGGCTGTGGATAGCTTCACAGTCACAGTGCTGCGCTTAACTCCTTGTGCCTCCAGGGAGGCCTTGATTTGTTATCTTCCATGTTCCCAAAAGGAAAAAGGAGAAAAACCACCCAAGTAATATTTTCCTTTATCTCTATGAGAGTCAAAAAAGTATTTACCCTAGATAGTCAAGTGCATTTCAAGACCAAATGTCTAGATTTCCACAAGGAGTTATTTTATTCTTT
This sequence comes from Talpa occidentalis, assembly GCF_014898055.3. Lineage (NCBI taxonomy): Eukaryota > Metazoa > Chordata > Mammalia > Eulipotyphla > Talpidae > Talpa > Talpa occidentalis. Next base: position 138,129,681 of record NW_023604295.1, on the reverse strand, counting down.
TGATGAGTAAAAGAAAGTGTTGTTTTCTCTGAGTGAAGTCCTGCCACATACTAGGGCTTATTAGTGGTACAAAATAAAATAATTCTAAAAGTGATGGAAACTAACAATTCCATTGAAAGGAGTAAGAGCCATTTAGGGATATTTACTTCAGTACTGAATTTTTTAAATTGTATCATTTTAAGATAACATTTGTTTACAACATATATGTATATGATTTAGGGGTACAAGCTCACACCTCTTGAGGTGTATGTTACTGCATCACACCCACTACCAAGGCCCCAGTAATTATCTAGCATGGTCCATTGTTCCTTCCCCATTTTGTCCCTAGAGCTTACCCTCCTGCTCTGGTAGCCTCAATTCTGCAGTCAAATTTCTAGGTTTTGTTTTGGTTTAGTGTAGCCTCTTTCTTTGTTTCCATATACTCAACATATGAGTGAAATCATCAATATTTGACTTACTACACTTTAAACAACTTTACATTGAACATGAATTTTGTGGTGTTTTTTGACCAGGTATTGTTGCATCTTGAGTGTATAAGGTGGAAATGTCTCTGCCAAATCACACTTTTAGAACATTGCTAGGATGGATATGGATTTATCACAATTATTAATATTTCATAGTAGAGACCTGTAGTGTTTGGTGTTTACCTACATGGACACATCATATAATGAATTATTTACTTGTATCATGAGCAATGCTAATAAATACAGTGACAGATAATTTACTTTAAGCTATATAATCAATTTGAAACAATGTGTGGTTTTAAACCTGTATTTTTCCCTCAGGCCATTAAGACTTATTTGTTCCTTTTCTATTATGTCTGTAGTTGTCAATACAAGTGTTAGCTTAGACAATTAAGGATGCATATTTATACAGATGACTTATATGTAGAGGAGATGGATTAAATAATTGGAAGTAATTTGAAGCCATAAAAATCATCTATCATTTATGAGCTGTTCATTCATCTACCAATATATGCATCTGTTTTTTTTTTAATCTAACATCTAAAAACTCATCTCCTATGCTGAAACTAAGTCTCTAATTCAACTCTACCAAAGACATATGAATAACTTTTCATTACATTTCACAAAAATAAATTTTGGTTTATTTCTGAAATAAATCAAAAGACCCTCGTTTTCAAAGTCAAAATTATATTTTAATTTGGTTCTGTAGCAAAAGTAAAATCAATATGCATATGACTTAAATTCACAGAATTTTTAAAAGTGTGAAAGTACATACTCGTACCATTATATTCTAAAAAACCTTGAAAATCACCATAGATTTCAGGCTAACTATAAACATGACTAAGTTATGAAGTGAAATGGTACCACTTCATTGTAATACAAATCTGTTGACAAAGTTTTAACTCATTTTGCAGAATCTTCTCTGTCATATACCAGTCACCATGTTCTAATGTTTGAAAAATATGTGAGGTGGGATTTTTAAGATAAATACACAAATGAAACAGGCAATATGATGCAGATGGATTTTTTCTTTGCCCAGCGGAACGTCTGCCATAGTGCAATTTCCCCACTGGTTCATTGACATGACCATAGATTCCTGGGCTGCAGTTCCTAACTGTGCTGTGGTAAGATTGGTGCACTATACAGTGCTCAGAACCTTCTATGTTGAACTTGGTCAATAAAACACAGAATTCTTCTTTTCTCTCTTGCAGTTCATTATGCTGACATACCTTTTCATGTTGGCCTGGCTGGGAGTCACAGCTTTCACCTCCCTGCCAGTTTACATGTACTTCAATCTGTGGACCATCTGCCGAAATACCACCTTGGTGGAGGGAGCAAATCTCTGTTTGGACCTTCGTCAGTTTGGTAGGTGTCTCTCTGACTGTGAGACAATACCTCATATGGTTTTACTGAAACAGCTGTCCTTCCAGTGTTGCCAATCACCTCATTGCTTTGGAAAAGCATCAACATGACCTCTTCTACCAAAAAGATAAATCTATCCAGTGTTCACTTTGAAGACATTCTTTCTTCAATTTAAATAAGTCGGGGTTCAGGATTGGTTAGAAGTTGATCTTACATGAACATGTGCACACATATTGTGCTGGCTATCAGATTTATGTCCTGACTTGGCAAGTTGTAATTATGATTACCTTAGCCCGAGTTGCTGGCTCTTTTCCAAATTCAATGTGGTGTTTTCATCTTCTCCTGTTAAAAAATTCACAAATGTTGAAGTCTGGTGTGACGGTCATCATGAAATATCTACTTCTGAAATAGATCAAAAAAACTTCATGGTGAAAAACCACAAAATCAAAGAATGTTAAATAAATCAGTAGTCCTATTTCATTATTATTATTTTTTGAGAGCTAAAGTTTCATGTTTTAATAATAGTTTACATTGTGTCTATGGACTGACAATGTAAAGAACCTATTCTAGGTGCTGTGTATATCTTGATTTGACTAATTCTTAAAACTCTGTATGGCAGAGATACTGTTGTTATGCTCTTTTATAAATGACAGCGCTGAGGCACAGAGAGGTTAAATAAGGTTAATATAACCTTACCCAAGATTATATTATATATAACCTTACCCAAGGTTATATTAGTTATACTATATCAATACAAGGAGGTTATAGCTAGAAAGTGACAGAGCCAGAGTTCAAACTGAGGCAATCTAGCTTCAGAGTTTATGCTCTTCATTGTAAATCAACTCACTCTCCTATTGAAATAGGAACAGAACTGGGAATGTGCAAAGTCTAATCGCAGCTATCTGCAATTCTAGTTCATCATTTGTAAAAACACTGTAGCTATGAATTTTAAAAGATATGCATATTCACAAGCTCAAATGGACTTTTTTTTTTTTTGTGCTGAACAGCTATTAAAATCTAACCTATTAGCATCTGGAACACTTTAAATGTTTTTCTCTAATGAGATTTTTTTCATACTTTAAGTGAGTGGGTAACATTTCACTAGATGATGTCTGAAGGCCTTGTGCTTTGAGGGTATATTAAGGGCAGTTCACAGGACAGAGAGCATAAAATGATTCTACCACCAGCTAGCTGTGTGGCCCATCTGCCATCTTGTCAAAGTCCTCAGGCCCCCCTTATAGTCAGATTCAAATTGAAAACAGGATGATCCATTCTGAGGATGGAGTTTTTTGGCAAGGAGACAATAGAGAAACTATGAACAGCTCTTCCACTGGGAAGAGGTGTGCTTACATGGACATTTTTATATGGACATAACTCCAAGGTTAAAACCAAGAGGTTTTAATTGCCTGGGTGATAAAAATAATGGCAACTCTATGCATACAATATGCATTATTTTCTTTAAAGGTTTTCATATTTCAGTCACAACCAATTCTTTAGAAGTCATAAATATATTGCTTTTGTTAAGCCAACCTAAACTTATATAAAGAAAAACTATAGAAAAAGCTTATGAGTACAACTCTGATGTACCAAGTGCTTGCTGTGATCTCTCTCTGCAGTGTGTTATTGTTCATTCTCTTGAGCAATACTTGTTGGGTTTTTATTTCAATAACATTTTTATTTTTTAAGCATTTTTTTTAAGCAGGTGAGAATTACTTACCTTTTTGCTCTTAAAGAGCTTGTTTTCAAACAGGGAAGAGAAGCTGCCATATATGAACTCATTAAAACCCAAGAAGTCAATGATACGTTATTGACTAAGTGCAACTGCAATTCAGAGAAGGTGCAGAAATCAATATAATCTCAAATCATGAAAGAATTAAAGAAAAGGTTGGGTTTCAGCTGTCCCTTGAAGAAAGGGAAGACTTAGCTCAGTAGTCCTTGACCAATCAGCATTACTACTTCCTCCAGCAAACTTCAGACCCATTTGTAGGTTTTTTTTTTTTTAATTGAGGTAACATTGGTTTATAACAGTGTATGTGATTCAGAGGCTACTTGCTTTTTTTCCTAATTGCTGCTAAGAAACTGGAAATGTCAATCTGTCTATTGTAGCTAAAAACTTCTCTATATCTAGCAAATAAAACATGTAGTCAATGTTTTTAAAAATGACTAAACTTGAGTGCTTACTTCAGCAACACATATACTAAAATTGGAGACATAGAGAGAGAAGATTAGTGTGGCCCCAGTTCAAGAAGGACACACAAATGCATGAAGCATTCCATAGTAAAAAAACAGTGCACTTGGAAAAATTTAATTTTGGGTTACACCAATTTGGTTATTCATACACAGATACACATGGGTCAAAATAATCAGGTTTCAGATTTGTATTGTAGCACATCTTATATACCTGAGCTTGTTGTCATAGCTTCCTGTTACTTATATGCTTGTTTGCAAACTAATTTGCAGTGTAGATTTGTGGTCCATGGTATGTATGTGATGCAGACTGCATTCTCTATGTGATGTACATGCTTTAGATGTACATGCTTATGTATTTGTGTGTTTATATATTTGTACATCTGAAAACATTTATACATGTTTTACATGCATATTTATATTTATATGTAAAATATGTTTAAAAACATACAAATTTTTTAAAGTGTTTGGTTATAAGATTAGAAAGGGTGATGGAAAAAGGCTTTACCAAGTGTCAGTGAAAGAAATGAGGGTCTTAGCCATGTAGGTATTCTCAACGGAGGTAAGATTCAGTCCAAAGTTACCAAGATAATACCTTAGTATCTCAACAAAAAACAAGGAGGCTTATGTGACTGAAGTAAAATAAGAAAGTAGAGAGAAGAGATGAAGTCTAAAGTTTGTGGAACATACAATTATTATGAGTCCATTGAAGGTTGTAGCAATTGAAATTCTAAAGGAAATAGAGAATATTTGCAAGTTTTTGCCAGAAGAGAAATAAGGTCTCATTTAAACTATAGAAAGATCACTTTCCTGCTGTACAGATAATAGTTTGCACAAGAGTGGAAGCAGGGATGCCAGTTAGCACACTCACATAATAATCCCTCTGCGAGACTTTGGTGGCTCGACCAAGGATAGTAACAAAGGAAACATGAAGAGCAGTCTGAATATAATCTGAAGGTTATATTTTGAGATAGACTATCTATAATGTTGAGAGAAAAAGAGGATTCAAAGAGCAGTTGATTTTTTGATTAAGAAACTGACAAGCTTGATATTCTCTTGAGAAGGGAAAGACTTCAAGAAAGGCTTTCTAGAAAGTGGGTTAACCAGGGAGATCAGAAGTTCAGTTTTGAGATGGTGATTTTTAGATGCTTACTAAAAATCAGAATGGAGTTGTCAAGTAAGAAACTAGACATGAATCTGGATTTTGGGAGAGGTTTTTATTGCTTGGGTGATGAAAATAATAGCAGCTCTATGCATACAGAGTTGATTTAGGAATAGTTGCTGATATCTAATATTTAAAACTCTATGAGTCACTGAGGTCAACAAGGCAGAAAGACAACTGAAGACCAGATGCTGAGGTGCCCCACCAACACAGGCAGGGCTGAGCAGGAGCCCAAGATATCAAGAAGTCAGTGAGACTAGAAAGACACAAAGAGTAGATTGTAGATCTATGACACCAAATGAAGGGAACAAGAAAGAAGCATGGTGAGTTGCCTCCAACATGGCTGACTGAGACGTGAATGAGAACAGAGGATTTGCTTTTGGTTCTAACAACATGGTGGTCATTGGCAACCTTTATAAGGACAAATTCCATAGAAATTTGGGCCAGAATCTGACTGGTAAGGGTTTAAGTGAAGACAACACATGGAGAGGAATTACAGTGAACAAAGGGAATGCTTTCTAGAAGTCTTGCTGCAAATGTGGGTAAATGTGTTAGGAATGTGTGTACACACTAGGTCCTCCACAAGTATGACATCAGGAATAGATCAGTATGGGGAATAATAGTCTTTACCAAGATGCTTTCCCAACAATAATAGTGAATTTTATTATTGTTTTTAAAGATTTATTTATTTATGCATACAAGAGCTGGGGTATGGGGGTGAGAGGATTCACCAGAGACAGAGTGAGGAACAGAACAGGCAGATTGACTGAAAAACACTGTTGAGGGGAGCGGCGGGTGAGACAGGAGAGGTCTGCTGTGCCATGTGGGTAACTCCCTGCTGGGATAGAACTCGTGCTGCAGTAGCTGCAGATTGCTTCACAGTGATGATGCTTAACCCCTTGCACCACCAGGGAGGCCCCAACAATAATGGTTTACTGGACAAATCTTATAGGTATTCTTTTCCTCACTCTCAGAACCATTTTGACAGAAAGGAAAGGTCACAGAGAAGTATCTCTACACTTGATGCAGTGCAAGGGGATAATGGTTTTGAACTGAAGATCACACAGACTTCTGCAAAGCAGAATGACAACAGCTCCATAGGAGAGGGGAGCTGATAAGTGCACCTTAAAGCTCAGAATGTGTGAATACACACACATTAAAACTAAATAAAGAGCAGCAAGTGATAAAAGCTTAGGTATGAGTTTTCCCAGAACTTGTGATTTTTTTCCCTTCATGTTTATATGTGTTTAACATTTCAGTGGTTCTTAAAATTACAGAACCCTTTTAGGCTTAAGTTGATCAGTTCTCTTTTCTGCAGTGAGATCTGTGTGTGTCAATCACCTTGCTTCCTTTTAAAAAGGCAGCATTCCAGGCAAATGCTCATAGATTCTGACTGAACAGCTCTGTGTAGTGGCCTAGAAATACATATTTTTGACAGTTCCCAGGTGATTTTGATTGATGTGGATTCATAAACCAACTGGAGCAAGGCTAACTATGAGTGAAATTACATCTTTTTATTTCTCGTTCCTAATAGCAGTGTTTTCAATATTAACTGAGGAAAATGACTCCTGTGGGCAATATGTTTCTATAGAAACATTATGCTACCAGAATAAATTTAGACCCAGACTCCAGCACAGTCTGGGGCATAGTTTCTAAATGATTGTGATGCCTACACCATTATTGTAATGGACCAAGCCAATAACCTACCTACAGTTGAATCCAAAGATTCTGGTAGCTAGATTCAATTGAATTTAGATGGAAAATGTTTTGAATTGCTTGAGGGCTAAATAGCTTTGGTCTTCCTTTCATAATTCTACTCATAATTATTATCTAACAATGAGAACCAGGGAAGAATTTTTCCATTATAACACAAAATGGAATTTGCTCAGATTTTATCAGCAACATTTCTTTTTCTTTCTCTGGGCCCTGAAAACATTTATAATGCTAAACTGTAATTTTCTCCATGCTGTAGGGATTGTGACAATTGGAGAGGAAAAGAAAATTTGCACCGTCTCTGAGAATTTCCTGAGGATGTGTGAATCCACTGAGGTGAATGTTTTTACAGCCTTTAATTTAGTCAGAATTTCAGTGTTCATTTTGTTATTTGAAGAATATATAATTAAATCTATGTTGACTTTTCCCCTTTTTCTTTTAGTGGCAATTTTACTTGCAGCAATATTATTCAGTAATAATATTCACAGGAATCAGATGCTCTGCATAATCCAGTAAAATTTACAATAAATGTTTTAATTTCTTTTTAGAAACTACCCTCTTCATCAAAAATTTTATAGTCACATTTAAAAAGAAAAAGAGTCTTTTATTTTTATGATATTACTAAAGCTATCATTATTAACCATGACCTCAGTTTTAACATGAAATTTCCCTAAAATGATGAAGTTGGAAGGATGTAGAGATGTCATTGTAATAATGTGTTTTCATGGAGGAACTGGTTTGTCATATGCTCACTTTGTAAAAGTTCATATTTATGACATAGGAGCAGTACTGATCTGTCTTCTGCCTGCAACCTTGACACATGATTTGGTTCTCTGTGGTTTCATTTGCAGCTAAACATGACCTTCCACTTGTTCATTGTGGCACTTGCTGGAGCTGGGGCAGCCGTTATTGCTATGGTAAGACCTTCAAGCATTAATGCCTGGTTTTCAGTTTGACTTACAGAGCTATTTCCTGTATGAACAATAATTTATCTGTAATGTCTAAAGTCCATCAAATCCTATTTATTTTAATATCGTTTTAAAAATTGTAGGAGGAGGGAAGATAGTTGGCAAGTAAATAAGTGAAAAACAGAGCTTAACCTAAAGACATTATCATTAAATAAAAATATATTGGTAATTATTTTAAGGATTAAAACCTACAATAATGTTGGCAAATCAATAAAATAAGTAAACACATTAGTAGTTTTTAAAATTGAGGTAATGTGGTATGTATGTTTTAGGAGTACAGGTTCATAACTCATTAGCAGTTTAGATATTAGATAAACACAAAAAAAATCTCTATAGCATCTATGAATTAGTGGGATATTCTGAGTATCTAATTAATTCTTTACCTTTTAGTACACAATTTTTTCCCTTAAATAAGAACAAGAAGAGTCATATTGTCTCTTTTATGGAAAAGGGATTAAATTATCTTTGTTAAAACCTCAATAATTTGGGCCTCCCCGGTGGCGCAGCTGTTGAGCGCTGGGTTGTGAAGCTGCCCGCGGCCTCTGCGGCGCCGGTTCAATCCCCGGTTGCTCCCTGGCCACCAGAGGAGGGTCCCACATGGCGCGCAGACCTCTCCTGCCACCCGCTGCTCCCCTCAGCAGTGTACTTCGGTCCTTCTGCCTGCTCTGCTCCCTGCTCTGGCTCTGGTGAATTCTCTCACCCTCCCACGCTTCTGACTGTACCCAGTGCATGTATAAACAAAACAAACAAACAAACAAATAAATAAATAAATAAATAACATGCCTCTATAAAAAAAAAATTAAAAAAAAAAACCTCAATAATTTGACATCATGTCTGTTAATATTTCTTTGGAAATATTAACAAATCATAGCTACCAAACAGAAAGCACACAAGATTCTCAAAAAGTTTTATTTTTTTTTAAAGATTTATTTATTTATTTATACAAGAGCTGGGGTACAGGCCAGAGGCGTGGGAGGGTGAGAGGATTCACCAGCGACAGAGCGGGGAACAGAACAGGCAAACTGATGAAATACACTGCTGAAGGGAGCAGTGGGCGAGACAGGAGACGTCAGCTGCGCCATGTGGGATTCTCACCAGCCGGCTGGGATGGAACTGGCACTGCAGAGACTGCAGGATAGCTTCACAGTGCAGCGCTCAATCACCTGCGCCACCAGGGGAGGCCCTCTCAAAAAGTTTTAGAAGACATAATAGACTTGTGAGCTTTTACTGGTCCCAGGCCCAGACTAAATATTTTAAAAGCATCTTAAGACATTTTGGGGACACTTATGGATTGGATATTAATAAAAAGATAGTACATGATTGCTGTTAATTTTCCAACGTGTATAGTTAATAAGAGAATGTTTTTATTCTTTTCTGTATACACATTTTAAGTATTTATCTTGAAATATCTGATCCCAAATTATCTTAAAAACTATAATATAGTTAGGTATGTTAGTTACTATCTACTATGTACCGTGATAATATTCAAGAGTATTGAAAATAAGAAAGATTACTATTTTCTTATATATTTAGGTCAATGAATAGCATAAATATTTAAATTAGCTAATATTAACATGAAGAACAGTGGTCTACAAAGGACTAAATTATACATAAACACTACGGATTATGTTCTTTTTAAACAAAGTGATTCAGAGAGTTTGGGAAAGTTGTGAATTCATACCTGAACTGCTAAATTTGCCATTCTTCAGTCCTTGTGAATTAACTGACCACTGACAAACTTTACAGGTTTACTGTGACGTTAGTGAGAGTCTGTAATTTACCTTTTTGTGATATAATTCTTATTGTTTTTAAAAGAATATTCTGGTGCTTATTATGGGCATAGCTTAAGTGATATTATTACGGAGAGCACAATATCCTCTGCCATTCTAGTGAGAAGCACTGTTGTTCTGTGTTGAGTAAATACAATTATTAGGAGAGAAGTTACTGTCCCAAACTCTTTATATCCCTGAAAGATTCCAGATGGTCCTCCCATGTTGTAACAATGACAGGTATCATTTCTTTCCTTAATTTATTTTTGAGCATTATTTTCCTCTTTTTGTTTTTAGATATCTCTATTTCTGTCATTACAGTTATTATTTGGGTAACCAAAAAAGTAAGGATTATAAGTTTTTTTTTAAGTCCATAAAGTTGCTTTCGCCCCTTTAGGTTCTCGCCAAGATTTGAGAACTTACTATGTGTCCAGTCCTGTCTTTTCCTTTGTGACTCATACAAGTCCAGTTGTTCATGGGAAAGTCATATTTCAACAACACACAAATACTCTCAGCATCAGTGAGGGCTTTTGTAGTCAGGTCTTCAGCTCTCATTTTTGTACCCTAGAATAGAGGTAGCATAGAACTCTAGAAGCTTCCCAATACCTCATAACTTTTATGGCAAATTCAATATGCAAAATGGATGAATTAATTTGGATTTATTAATACCTTTCCTTCTGGTGCCATTTCGTTGTCTAATGTGCTGGTGAAAGGAATGCTTTTATTTTTTGAAGAGTGTTTTATTTCTGGTCAAAGACTAAAAATAGGAATGATGAGACAATGTTGATGTGCTAATGAGCCATTTCAGACCAGTTATTTTTAGTGACTTTATAAACACTTTAGTATTAAGATCAGATTCTATTTTACTAAGAATGCTTCTTTAAAATATCTAACAGAGCCAGCCATGTCACTGCTGGGATGAGTTTTCAGATGTTTTATTGATTTAATCATAGTTCACCATTGTAGATATAGTGACTCTAACCCTCTATCTAGAAATTTAGTTTCAGAATATGAGATATTTAATAAAGTCATGTTGGCTGATTAATGAGAGGAATTACAATAGAATAATGAGCAAATAGCATATATTATTAATCTAAACAGTGCTCAGATATGCCCTAAGGAAGTATCAACATGTTCTGGACCGTGATGTTCCAAAGGCCGTGGTCTCAAGCAACACCCAGCTTGACTGAAATTAGAGGCAACATCTGTACATTTGTATTCATATGCTTCTTCCAGTGTGATGGATCATTTTGTTTCACCAATATACACCCATGTGTAAGAAGTCTATTAAAGTACCTTTTGAAACAGTATAGAATTAAGTACTCGTAGCATACAGGTTCATATGAAACTGTAAAAGTTTAGAAGATTTTTTCAACAACTAAACATCCTTTTGGATATCTAAATAGATACAGAGCATACATTCCTTAAAAAATAATCTCTCCATAGTTCAAGCAGTATTTCCAGTTATTTAGCTTCAGCAATAGTTTAGGTCTTAGGACACATGATATAATTACCGCTTCTCTTCCTGGCACTACAGTAGTATTGCTGCTAGTTAATTTTTCTTTAAAACTTACTCTGCTGAAAGTATTGTCAACTGCTTCATGTACATGAGCACATTCAATACCTGTCATGCTATAACCGTGATCAAACTCCCCATGATCTCACTTACCCTCCGCAACACAGCAGCCATCTTTACTTCCATGTTATCCTGAGGAAATTGAGATGAATTCTGCTCTACCTAAACATTTAGAATGTTATCTGTAATTTGAGGCAAGAATTATAAGAATTTGTTTTAAAATTAATATGTGCTCTTCTCCACCATTTAAAAGAGTTGTTAGGGGGAGAAAATTAGTAACTTGGCATTGGAGCAGGTCCCAGGGCTCACTACTCCAGCTGAGTGAGGGAGTGTAACAGACCGGGAGCTTGTGCTCCAGATGAAACGTCTGCAAAACCCATTGAGAGGCGTGGCTTCTGACTTGGAGGATTGAAGTTCTTCAGCATTGAAGGAGGAAGGTCCTTCTCAGTGTTAATAACTCAGGAGTTATATTTCCTGACTGGGGGCCTCCCTGGTGGCCCAGGGGTTAAAGTCTCAGCACTATCAAGCTATTGGCAGCCACTGCAGCAAGAGTTAGATCCAGGCCTGGGAGTTAACACACATGATGCAGCAGACCTCTCCTGTCTCACCTGCTGCTCTCTTCAGCAGTGTATTTCAGTCAATCTGCCTGTTCTGCTCCCCACTCTGTCTCTGGTAAATACTCTCACCCCCACACCTCTGGCCTGCTCCCCAGTCCTTGTATGCATAAATAAATAAAAATAAATCTTTAAAAAAAATTCAGACTGTAAAAAGAAAGTTTTTGAACATCACATCTAAGAATATATTCATTCATTGGCATATATTTTCAGTATCTGTACTTGCTAGGCATTTTCCACAGCATTAGTATTTTAGCAGCAACAACAGAATGCCACGTAAGCTCTGTTATATGTATGAGCCTGTTCAATCCATGAATATATCATGATTAAATAAGCTTTACTGTAAAAATGCCATGGAATACAAGAATGTAACCCACAGCTCCTGCTTGTATGGGGCTTAAAATTTCCATTGAAGAAAATGAAAATTTTCAGAGGAAATTAGCTATTCTGGGAAGGACTGATTCTTATTGATATGCACCATTTTCCCATAATGTGTCAACAATGTTTTGTTATTTTCTTCTATTGTGTGTTAATATGCCACAGTAGTCACCATTTAGAGTTGATTTTACATTTTTTATGTCTAGCTGTACTTTCTGAAAATCAGCTTATCTCCTATCAGAATTTTTTGTTCTTTTTTTACTAAATTATGGATAAAAGTATTGCCAACGCTTTAAAATCCAGAGAAGGTAAATCACTGACAACCTAGTGTCTCTCTTCTATTCATCCATAAAAATCCAGCCTTTGGAAAACTGCTTTAACTCTCCTAAGGAACAAGAGGCAAAGGAAATGCATAAGTGTTCTCATTCCGGAGTCAGTTAAGTCAAATCATAAGCTTCATTACTTGAGGAACTACATTTTTTACTCAAAGCAAATCAGGAACTTTGTTTTTGACCAAAGTTGTGAATGTATATAAATACACAAAAGCTGTATGACACAATACCTATTTTATTGTGGGTTGCAGTCTAGGATAAATTGCAAGATGCATTATGTGGAAAATTAACTTGATAAGTGACCAGAGGCTTAATTTGGGTGCCCATGACCCTTCTTAGTATGTCATCCCATTTATTGAAATTGACTAGACCGAAATTATATGAGAATATGTCTGATTGTGGGTTAGAAACATAAAAACATGAACATGAAATAGATCATTTGGATAAAGGAGAGTTCAATAGACAGGAAACTTCACTTAAAGATTAAGAAACTGTCTTAGATGCTTCAGATCTGGAAAAACAGAAAGAAATGAGATGCTGAAAGAAAAGGGGCTGAGATAGTGTATCATTGAGTTGAAAGAGAAAGGAATTAATTTCATTTCTGTTGTTGCTATTATCCCAGAAAATTTGGTTCCATTTTATGAATGAAAACATGAATGTATAGTTTGAATATTCCTTTCCTGATGCTGAACAGACTTCCACTATAAATTATTCTGCCTTTGATTAGGTCCACTACCTGATGGTCCTGTCGGCCAACTGGGCATATGTGAAGGATGCCTGCCGGATGCAAAAGTACGAGGACATCAAGTCCAAGGAGGAGCAAGAGCTACATGACATCCACTCCACTCGCTCCAAAGAGCGGCTCAACGCATACACATAAATAAAACCCCTTCCTTTCTACCACTGGAATGCATTGGTGTTTAACTAAAGGGCCATCCAACCATCCAACCTTTTGCAAAACAAAATGAAAGTGCTTCTCATCAATGATATGTAGGGTGACTTATGAATCATCCGAATACAATTTTTGTTGTTTAGCACTTAATGTCCGAATTTGTGAAATTGGTGTAATCAGATATCTTCTACAAGCTCCTATCCAGCCTTTTTTCTTCTGTTAAATTTGTGAAATTCATTTAATAATTCCTAAGATCAAAGATACTAACGTTGTCAAATGCCAAGATTTATTTGACTTTTAACCATGCCCCCACATGTCACACATAACACCTATTGCATTATTTCTTATGTTTTGAAAAGACAAATAGCTTTTTATACTTTTTAGTTTTGATTTTGGTAACTAGTTTAACTACAGGTAACCTTCAAAGGGACCATTGTACATTATGAACAACAGACAGAGATGATTCCACAATGTTGCTTCTGGAAATATGGAAAACTTGTTGGAAGATCTGGGCCTTGTTCCGACAGGCCCTGATTAATGTTTTCATCAATCTAAGGTGCAATTTCTAAATTTGTAAGAGTAGGTTCCAAAAAAGTGCTTCTTATCTTTGTTAACATTGTATTTTTTCTCGATGTACTTAAAAGGTATTTCCCTCTGACTACTCATGTTTCTGTTGTGAGCATGTAGAAACAGTGTTGCTAATGCATGGCTCCTTGCCTTTACAAGATCTTGACACCAGGCTTACCTTTTCGAGTTTAGTCTAGACACACTTTCAATGGAAATAACTGCTGTGGGCTATCGGAGAATGACTTCTTTGTGATGTGAGCAGTGGCTGGATTGGAACTTTTAATATGCTAATGTGGAACATTAATTACCTTTATGAAGGTGGTATATTAAAAATAAGCACACTAACCCCTGGGAAGTTGTTTTACCTACTTTAAAAAGTTTTGATGGATTGCACCTCTGTAAACTATCCCTAAAATGTGTATGATATATTTGAAAAGGCTTCCATTAATATAATAGCTTTGCTTGCAGCCTTCCAATCTATGTTGGTTTACCTGTAGTGTTTTTTAAAGTGTGGTCAGAGGCCACTAGCGAATGTATCCTTTTGAAGTATAGTGATATATTTGTGTCTTTATTTCAAGTAAGTCATTTTAACCAAATGTTCATTCATATTCATTTATAAGAAGTACCTATATCAAAGGAATAAAAAAAAAGCAATCAGTATTATTGGACCAAATTTGGTGTTTGTTTTAACCTTGACTCTTCTTTTGATTATTTCTAATGCTACAGGAATGCTGTAAAGTGTCTTTTAAAATGATGTAGCCTGACAAGACATTTTTGTCAGTGTTTAAAAACTAGGTAGTTATTGTGCACTGATTTGACCATTGTGAAATCCTTTCTCAGTGTAAGTGCATTTCTAATAAAATTTATTGAGTGAAACAATCTTTGTACAACGACGAGTCATATGCATCATCCGTAATTTTACAAGTTCTTGTAGTAAGTAGGGGTATTACTAGGGTTCTCTGTGGCATGATTATGCATTCTGTAGTATTATTTAATTAATTTGGGGTTGGTTTTGCTTCTTTTTTTTTACACTTAGACTCTCTTACTGGTTCAACATTTTCTGATATATGCAGTATTACAGCTACACAGCAAAAGTATTAATGGGCTTCTTTAAATTCTATATTATAGTGTTTCATTTATGTGTCCTAACAGTTTGTGATGATTTTTAAAACTGTCCTTTAAACTTATGTAATGATGTTGATGCTTTTGGCTTTTTTTTTTCTGGTATTAGAGTTTGTATTTTCACAAAGAGTGCTTTGTAGCAGGCATTACAATTAATCTGTTTTGTACATAAATGTGCCAACAGCTTGATGGTGGCGTTTTTGAAATGTAGAACCAAGTGCTTGCCAAATGTAATAAATACACTTGTGGACTTTGTGTACTTATTATTAGTTTCTGCAGTGTTTTTTGTTTTATTCTTTTGTTTTTGGTTTTGTTTATTCCTCTTTCCTATGTGTGTGCATTCTTTTCAAATTCAATAGACACCCCTTCCTTAGGATGCTTCTGTCAGCTCAGCTGGCCTAACACTCTTAAGATGCAATGAAAATTCTGTGCATGAGCAGACAGTGTGGGATTCTAGGGGATATGGGGAAAGCAAAGGGGTGAAGACTGGAGGTGATTTCATTTAGCAAATGATAATTCCCAAGTGATGCTATTTTCTTGCCTAATTTTTATTGTTTTGTGTTTTCTTTAGTGCCTCATAAAATAACAGAGAAACAAAAAAGACTAATGCAGTTCAGAAAGAAACATGATTTCTTGGGTCGCTTCAAAATATCAAGGTGAGAGCAATGAAACAAAACATGTTCTAGATATTTTGTTTGGTTTGAATGAAATTTCTTCTGGGCAAGCTAGAAGTGATGACAGTTTAAAAATGACAAAATAATTATCAATAAAAACTGTAGTTTTCATAGGCCTAAGGAATTATATTAGCCTTCAATAGTTGATGTGTTATTATGAATGGCAACTTGGCAATTTCATGTGTTTAGCTTATGATTATCTAAAAGAGCAGGTTTTGGGGGGAAATATATATCATATGAGGAATCTTTTTTAAAAGAAAGATAAGAAATCTAAAAACCAAGATTAGATCAAGAAACAACAGCCTATAAAATGGTTTAAAAAAAAAGTGCAAAGAACAACAGAGACCAAAGGAATTATTTTCTTCAGCATTTTTTTTGCCCTCCACTCAAGGTATTTGAGCAAAGACTCAACCTGCAGATCTAGAGACTAGAACATCCCGGTATCCCCTAGGAGGTGGAGACAGAACAGTAGGGGAACTCATCCCTCTCAGCTACCCGGCATTTCTACTCCAATGAGAGAATAGGAAACTTTTTTGACTTTCAGAGAACGGTTACAATCTATTTGCTTTTTTATTTACTTCAACTATTATTTTTGTTTCCTGGAAGTCATCTTGATGAGTATTGGGAATCCGAAGACAAATCCAAATCTATGAGTTAATTCCTCTGAACCATTTTATGTAGGTTGAAGGAGCAATAATCAAAAGAATGCACTGAATGAGGAGCAAATTTGCTTTTTGTATGTGTCATTTAAGGGACTGAGTATGTCTATGTAAGCACCAGATTTGTCTTACTGATTTTGTTGTTGTTTGATATGTCCAGACAGTGCTGGTACGTTTCTCTCAGAAAGAGCTATCCAAATTTTCATAAATAAATCAACATTCCCATTTTACTGGTTCATTAGATCCTTGCCTCACCAGTGAAGGGTCACCCACATGATCTGATAGAAATGCATTGACACACTTTTGTGCCTTCTGATGGATGAAGACTTAGAGTTGATAAATGCCTACTTTTTTTTTTATCTCCTCTATTTTTAATGCTGACACTTGTTAATTCCTCTGTGAAATTTGTTGATCCACACCTGATAGCATAAATAATTTACAGAGTAACATCTAATCAAATATACTGAAAAAGATGCCATCCTACCCTTCCACTATTTAAATGGAGAGAATTTCCAGAAACAAGAAATGAATGACAAGAACCTCCCATAAAGAAAAGTTTGACTAGTCCAACAGATTACTTTGATATGAGCTGGAATTATCACCTCCTTGTTTCTTTCTTTCTTTTTTTTTTAGAGCTATACTTTTATGTACATCTGTTTTTCAAACAGGACAACATTTTAAGGAAAAATTAACAAAATCAACCATTTGAAAACATACAGAGTAGTGGCGTATAACACACTCACAATGTTGCGAAGACTTCACCTCTAATGCCTCCTTCTTAACTTCCTATTCATCACCATTCTGAATGACAGAGCAATAGAGCACAAGTTCCCCAGCCTTTGAGGTTAGAAGCTACATTTGTTTATACACGCGCGCACGCACACACACACACACACAATTGACAGTGATTACTGTTCCATGGGTAGAATATGTCTTTATTTTTATGAGAGTAAACTTAGTGCTTGAAGTAACAATAAAGAGATTTCTTCTAAACCAAGTGGACACTTAAGATATTGGTGTAAGCACCCTGACAAGTCAGTTGTAGTCATTGTGCTTGTATTCTTTCCTTCAACGTTTTGCACCCTACCCCACCAAGCACCGAATATCTAAAACTCATGATTTATAACAACAAACCATGTCAACTTCTATTTCCTCACTTTCCAAGACACTTCTACAGCAATGCATTGCTTAATGATGGAGATATGCTCTGAAAAATAAGTTAGGAGATAATTTCATTGTATAAATATCATAAGGTACAAATTACACAAACATAGATGGCATATTCTATTGGGATCACTATCATATTATATGGTCCAGCTTTGACCAAAAATGTCAGTAAGCCACTGTGCTGTGCTGGGACCATATATTTTTTGCTCACCCAATTTTTACAGCTCTTCACTGCCCTTAGCCATCAGTTCCCAAAGTAGCTAGCTTATATTGCATGGCTCACCATTGTAACACCTCTTTAGGCAAATTCTTAACTCCATTGACCCTCCTTTATCCTTAAACTCACATATAAAATAGCAATCCTGGTTTAATTCATCCATCTGTCCATACCTGAACTTGCATAACTAATATGTTGGATAAAAACACGTGCCCGACTGACCAGTCCCACCTCAGCTCAGTTGAGTTCTCAGGACTGTCAACAAATATCAACATTTTAAAAATGTAGGCTATCAACTTCTGTAAAAGACCAATAGTGTATATTTTAAATTTTGTAGACCATGTGTTTCAACTGCTTAGCTTTACTATTATAGTGTTAGAGCAACGACAGGAATATGTAAATAAATAGGCATAGCTATTTCCAAAAAAACTTTGTTTACATAACAGATGGTGAGCTAGAGTTAGCCATTGTTTGCTAACTCTTCTCTTAGAATGTTCACTATTGTACATATTCTGGGTGGTTACTCCATCATAGCTTTCTATTAAGATTATCCAACTTTTAATACTTCCTTTCTACTCAAAAAGTTAGAAATTTCTTCCTATTTCAGGAAGAATGAAAAGCCATCAAAAGAAAATTGCCAAAAGTTTCCATCATTGATCTATTAATCTATCTGTGGAAATGTATATCATCTATGCGTTTTCTCTTTTAAACATGGGTGAATTGCTCTTGTTTCTAGGTGAAAATAGAACAAACTTGATATATTTTAGATCTCATCCCTTCTCATTTATTTAATCCCTTCTCATTTATTTAATCCCTCCTCATTTATTTCCCTCTGTCCATTCTCTCCTGAATCAGCACATTATCGCTCGCTAGTGGCTTATTCCAATCTTAGAACAAGCAAACAACAAACCCAAACACCCTTTCTGATTCCTCATCTATGTACATCCAGCCTATTTCTCTTTTCTTTACAGAGCATCTTTGAAAGAGAGGTATAGTTACTTCCACTTACTCTCCTATCATTTTATCTTATACTCCTCACAATCAGTCCCTAATTCTCAATACATAGTGGAAATTAGTCTTGTCAGGGTAGTAAATATCCTTCAGATTGATAAATCCAACACTTAGTTCTAAAATATTAACTTTCCATTGATTATATTGAGACTTCACTACAGTCAGTAACCCTCTGACTGGAATATAGCTACGAATAAAACTTAAAACATCATTGCCCTTTTTGGTTCAAATTCTGATTCAGGGAGACAGATACTAATAAAATAACTAAATGTGAAATATTTTTGAGATGAGACATGCTATGGAGAATAATAAATATGTGAGTCTCTCAGAAAATGTTGCATGTTTGAATTGAAGGGGAGAAAGTTGAGAAATTAACATTTGAGTTAAAACTTAAGAGTTCAGAGAGTAAGAACCTATCTCGGAAAAGAACATTCCAGGTAAAGCTATCTTTACCAGAAGCAACAATTGAACTGGTATGGATGACCAATGAGAAGATAATTAAATGAGTTAATGATGTCAGGAATAAAGGGGTAAATTGCTTATGAGCTTGCAACTCACTGGCAGCTTCCTAATTTGTGAGTAGCTTTTGATACACTTTAGATCTCATTGCTTCTCATTAACTTAAGGTCATTCCTTGTCCATGACAATTATTTTATCCTTTGATTTGAAGAGGACTTATATCCATGGTTCATCCCAGCTCTCTGATCCTGTCTCTCTTAATTTCCTTTGTTCATTCTTCCTCAGTAATATAATCTTCTAACATTTCAATTCCTTGGCCATTAATATCTTCTAATTTTATGTCAGAAAATATCTTCTATAAGGGCCTCCCTGGTGGCGCAAAGGGTTAAGATGCAGCCTATGAAGAAATGCACAGCCACTGCAGCATGAGTTCGATCCCCAGCACGCAGCCAGGGGGCTACCCACATGGCACAGCAGACCTCTCCTGACTCACCTGCTGCTCCCCTCAGCAGTGTATTTCAGTCAATCTGCCTGTTCTGTTCCTCACTCTGTCTCTGGTGAATCCTCTCACCCACCACACCTCTGGCCTGTACCCCAGTCCTTGTATGCATAAATAAATTTTAAAAAATCTTTAAAAAAAAGAAAATTATCTTCTATAAACTGAAGGTTTCAAATTTACTTTGAGTCCAGTATGTACCCTGAAATCCAAGCTCATTATCTTAGGTTATTATTCACTAGGCATCTAATAAGATCTCAGATTGAACATCCCAAACTGTAAGCCTGACCTTGTCCCAGTAAACTGTAACTATAGCCACTTTAGTAAAACACAAGTCCATACTTCAGCTCCCTCAGATCCAAATATTTGAGGTATTCTTTTTTTTAAAAGATTTATTTATTCATTTACACAAGAACCAGGGTACAGGCCAGATGTGTGGGAGGGTGAGAGGATTTGCAGAGCGGGGAACAGAACAAACACACTGCTGAGGGGAGCAGCGGGCACAACAGGAGAGGTCTGCCGTGCCATGCGGGACCCTTGCCGGCCAGCCGGGATTGAACCAGTGCTGCAGAGGCTGCGGACAGCTTCACAGGGCGGTGCTCAATCGCCTGCACCACCAGGGGAGGCTTACTTGAGGTATTCTTGACTCTTAACTCTCATATCTTCTATCTATACCTTCAGAGTATCTGAGAATAAGACCTGAATGGTTTCCATTAAGTAAGACCCCATTATTGGAAGATCTTACTAACTGGTATTCTTGCTTTCACTCTTATTCCTCCCTTTCCAATTATCTCTACTCCACTCAGGAGTCCAGATAATATTTTTAAAAGGGAAGGCAAATTATACCGTAACCTTATACTCAACCCTTCCTCACTGAGAATTAAAAGCCAGATCCATACTGTGGCTGAAATATTTCCAACCCTATCTGTGTCATTCAACCACCCATTTTTCTCTTAACTCATCTCCTCTCACCTTTTCTAAATTTGCCACAGGCTGTACTACAACTAATAATGAGCTTATTAAGGTGACAGGATACCAGACTAATATTCAATTATCAATTATATTTCTATGTATTTACTATAGATATCGGAAATAAAATTTAAATAATAATACCATAACATTATAAATTATAAAATACTTAGAAATTTATTTAGTAAAAAACAATATGGACTACTCCTATAGTAAACACTGTAAAACATAGGAGGGAGACATTTAAGAAAACCAAAATAAAGATGAGCCATGTTTAGAAGTGTGATGATTTAATATTTTCAATAGACTGATTTCCCCCAAATTGATCTATAGATTCAAAAACAACTCATTCACATTCCCATTATGTTTTGGGGCAGAAATTTTATAATTAATTCTAAAATTAATATGAAATACAATAGATATATAATTGTCAATACACTCTTGAAACAAGAAATAAAGTTGGAAACATTTATACCACTTGATTTCAAGGCTTATATGTAAGCTATAGTAACAAAAACAAAGTAATTCTGGAATAACTAGGTGCAAACATCACCATGATATGGGGTTTGGTATCTGATAATGAATTGATACTTGTTTGACTGTTGACACAGGCACCAAAGTAACCCAATGTGAAAAACTCATGCACAAAATGGAATTTGAAGTGGATATAGACCTAATCATCAAAATTAAAATGAAAAGTTTTCTAGGAGAAAAATACAGAAGAATTTCACTCTGACCTTTGTTTTTTTTTAAAAGATTTATTTATTTATGCATACAAGAACTGGGGTATAGGCCAAAGGTGTGGTGGTGAGAGGATCACCAAAGACAAAATGGGGAACAGAACAGGCAGATTGACTGAAATACAATGCTGAGGGGAGCAGTGAGCAAGACAGGAGAGGTCTGCAGTGCCATGTGGGTTGCTCCCTGGCCAGGGATTGAACTCGTGCTTCAGTGACTGAAGATAGCTTCATAGTCTGTGTCTTAACCACTCATGCCACCAGGGAGGCCCCATTCTGACCTTTGAATAGAAAAAGATTTTTATTCATTTATTTTTTAAATTTTTTTTTGGGACACTCGCCAGTGGCCGGGGAGCGAACTGGTGCTGCAGAAGCTGCGGGCAGCCTCGCAGCCCAGCGCTCAACCGCTGTGCCACCAGGGGAGGCCCGAAAAAGATTTTTAGACAGATTGAGAAAGTCTGTACTATAAAGGGAGTCTTTGATGGATTAGACATTACCAGTATTAAACACTTCAATTTATCACAAGAAATGAAAGCAAAAGACTGGAATAAATTACTTGTGATACATATATTTGACAATGGACAGAGGAACTGTATGAAGAACTTCCAAATATCAACAAGGAAAAGAAAATCCAATAAAATGGAACAATGAACTTGAACAGAAACTTGACAAAAAAGGATCTGCAGGTGGCCAGTAAGAACTTGAAAAAAATGTTCAATATCATTGATTGTCAGGAAAATTCAAATCAAATCCAAAATAAGATATTACTTTAAACTCATTAGAATAGCTAAAATTAAAACGAAAACTGACAACGCTGTATGGAAGATGTGGAACATCTGAAATTCTTATATTACAGGTGAGATAATAGTTTGGCAGATTCTTATGAAATTATAAATGTACTTAGACTATAAGATTTCACTCTTAGCTCTTATGCAAGAGAATAATATCTCACAGATTCACAAAAAGACTTGCACAAGAATATCCATAGCATTTTTATGCATTGAGAAAGAAAACCTCTGACTGTTGTAGGTAGCTGACCTGGATATGTGAGATTTCCTCCAGTTGAGCACAGACAATTAAAAAAAAAATTAAAAAAGTCTCTGCATGACCATGGTCAAGCAAGATGAAACCAAGACCTTTGCAGAATCATGTCTGGGCATGGATTTAAAAAAAGAACAGCCCAAAACAGCCTCATAAATATCTATCTCTCCCTCTGAATGCGAACTTAACTGACTGCTGCTTCTCTGCCACTTGTCCTTCATGCTACCCTATTGCAGGACCTCAGACTACCTTTTAGATAATAGTTATTAAGATCAATGATAGCCCTGCCCTCACTTTCTAATATCATCATCCAGATCATGCCCATTTGGACACTGCGTCAAATCTCCCAAACCAAGTGCAAATCCTCTAAAAAGCCTGTTACCATTGTATTGGTTGTCAGTTGCTATCTAACAAGTTACCCAAAATTTAGTGGCTTAAACGCCATTTATTATCTCTTTGTGTGGGTGAGTAAGCCAAGCACAACCTATTGTAGACCATGTAGAAGCTCTCCTCTGGGTTTCTTAGAAGACAACAATTACATTGCTCACTGGAAAGGGTTACCATAACCCACACACTCACAGCCTGGTTGGCAGGATTCAATTTCTCATGGGCTTTCCTTTTACACTTCACTCCCTTAAAAGCTCTTGCAGGAACTTCGTGAGCTATTGGAAAGATTCAGGATCTTAATGGGATGGTGATTATATGAGAACACACGTTTGTCAAAATTCATTAACCTGTGCACTTGTCCTTGAATCCATGAATCTTATTTTATGTACACTACATAATAATTCTATCTCAATTAAAATCAGATTAAGCAAAATTAAAAGAAAAATGAAGACCTTTGAGATCATTGCTCTGGTTTCTGTCATTGTGATCTTAGAGAACTTATCAATCTCTTTTTGTCTTGAGTCCATGTCTGAAAAACTGAGATTGGGTAAAATAATAATTTGGATAAAATAATACCTATGTGATAAAGTTTTTTTTTATTTTTTTAATTTTTATTTATTTATTTATACAAGCACTGGGTACAGTCAGAAGCGTGGGAGGGTGAAAGAATTCACCAGAGCCAGAGTGGGGAACAGAACAGGCAGACTGATGAAATACACTGCTGAGGGGAGCAGCAGGCAAGACAGGAGAGGTCTGCTGCGCCATGTGGGGCCCTTGCCTGGCAGCCAGGGATCGAACCAGCGCTGCAGAGGCTGCGGGCAGCTTCGCAGCCCAGCGCTCAACCGCTGTGCCACCAGGGGAGGCCCCCGTGATAAAGTTTTGCAAGGCAATCTGTATGAAGTCCTTGGTAGATGGTGAGATCATTTTATCACTATATATCTTGAATAATTAACTATACCAACACAATCTGGATTTGAAGACTGAAAAGGGCTTACAAGATCATTTTTTCATTTCTCATTTACAAATAAACACAGATACTAGGTGAATTGCAGAAAAGTATCTCATAATAGCTGTATATTTGCTTATTTATTAACCTTGTAGTGTATCTTTGGTTTTCCTGTCATGATTCATTATGGAGAGCAGCTAAAGTAGGTAATGTCATACTATCTTTTCCAGAGGACTATAGGCTGAATGTTTCAAGTGAATATGAAGGTCTCTGTAAATAAATTAGATATACAACATAACTAAATATATTAAATTGATAACAGCTTGTTTCATATTATCACTATTTGCAGACATCTGCCCAAATGATAACTTGAGCAACTTACCATTTTTTATCATGTTCAATTAAATAAAGGGTTATTTGTGAGTTTATAATTTATAATCTTATGTTTAAAATGAAAGAGCTGACTTTTCTCTTACAGTCTTTTTGTAAAATCAGTGTTTTGAAAAAGTCATTTAAAATGGTATTTGTTTACATAAGAACAGAATACTAGTTTTTGAAGGAAAGAATTCTTTCATTGGTGATACTTTTAACAATAAAATTCCATGAAGGAGTTTTCAATCACACAATTATGATAGTAACCAAGTGTGATTAATTGACAACTAGTTATATGCCAGAGTTTATCTTTATTATTGTCTGTTACAAATAGTATCTTGCATTGTAGTCCATAATTTCAAAAACATCACAAAGTCATTGGAAAATCCCATGTTTTGGATTAAAAACCCTATACACTTAATTGTCTCATAATCTCAAATATTTCAGGTTTATGCTTCCTAACAACAGAGATACTTGGATGACTCTGCCATTTGGTAAAGTTTTGTTTTGGCCAGAGATGATATGCCATAAGGGAATATTTGTCTACTAGCTCTGAAAGAATACTGCCTTTCCTATTTCGCTTTAAATATGTTAACAGTTTGCTTGTTTAATAAGAGATGTGATCTATCAAAACTGTTGCTCAATTTGTGTGCATCTTGATTTTTGTTTCATAACTTCAGAGAAACATCTCTATTTGGAATGACAACTTCTAGCTTTCATTATGTTAGTGAAAATCTTTGCAAAGTGTCCCCTCATATAAACTAATATATCTTGCTTTTAGCATTTTGTCTTGTCCATCTATCAGTGTAGTATATATTACAAAATTTATGCAATTTTTCTCCAAACAGTTGATTTTATTTCAATTACAGTGCTGAAAGTGGACAAAGCTGTCCCTGAAAAGCAATTAAATTTCATTCACTGTTAGTGGGGATATAAATTGGTATAGCCTCTATGGAAAACAGTATGGAGAGTCCACAAAAATAAAAATAGAAATACTATATGATCCAGAAATACCATATCAAGGCATCTATTCAAAGAACATGAAAAGATTAATTTGAAAAGTTACATGCACCCCTGTGTTCATAATAGCATAATTCACAATAACCAAGACATGAAAACAACCCAAATACCCGTCAGTGGAGGACTGGATGGAGAAGTTGTGGCAGATACACTCAATGGAAAACCATCCAAATATTTGAAAAGATAAAGTCTTTCTTTTTGCAAAACTATGGATGAGATTTGAGGAAATTATACTAAATGAGTAAGTCATAAAGTGAAAGAAAATTACTGGGTGGGTTCTCTTATTTGAAAAATAAATAAAGCAAACATTAATAAAACACAACGAAAGTAGCCATAACTCTGAAAAATAAGGTGGTTACCAAAGGGAAAGGTAAAATAGAGTGGGAATAAAGGGTAGAGGGATCAATTAATAGAGGACACTAGAACTTTGGTGATGACTGTGTGACTAATATTTACATAATGAAATATGAAGTTGCACTAACAAAATGTAGCAGTATTATAAATCAATACAATTTTACTTAAAGAGCATAGTATAAATATATATTTAAGGTACCTATTAGAAATTTAATTGGAATTTTTGAATAGATAGTATTGTGTAAACTTTGGCAGTTCTGGACTAGACTAAAAAAATTAAAGTTTTTTTATGAGGCTAATTTTTATAACTTTACTTTGATAACAAAAACAGACGAGGGCAGCACCCAAAATAAAATCTATAGACCAATATTCCTGATGAAATAGATACAAAAATCTAACAAAATTTTAGCAAACTAAATTCAACAATATATTAAAAAGATGATATATCATGAACAAGTGGGATTTGTTTCAGGAATACAAAGGTGATTCAATATCTACAAATCAATCAGTGTAATTCACATCAACAAAATGAAATACAAAAATCATATGCTATATCAGTAGATGCAAGAAAACATATGACAAGATCCAACAAACATTTATGAAAAAACTATCATTGGGCCTTCCCTATGGTGCAGAGGTTTGAGTGCCACGCTGTGAAGCTGTCCACGGCCTCTGCAGCGCCAGTTCGATTCGCAGCAGGCCAGGCAGAAACCCAGATGGTGCAGCAGACCTCTCCTGTCGTGCTCACTGCTCCCCTCAGCAATGTCTTCAGTCCGTCTACCTGTTCTGCATTCCAGTCTGTCTCTGGTGAATTCTCTCACCCTCCCATGCCTCCGACCTGTTCCCCAGTTCTTGCATAAATAAATAAATCTTTAGAAAAAAAAATAAAAACTGAGCTACTTTTTTCAATTACCAAAAAAAAAAACCAAAAAAACTATCATTAAAATGGGGATGAAGGAATATACTTCATCATAACAAATGCCAAGTATTACAAACACACACTTAACGTCATACTCAATGATAAGAAGTTGAAATGATTTTCCTTGAGATCAAATACAATATAAGATCACTTTCAACATTACTATTCAACACAGTATTGGAAGGCCTCGCTAGAGAATTAGTCAAACTATGAAAAGAATACAAGTTGGCAAAGAAGAAAGAAAACAATCATTATGCGTAGAGAACCTTAAAAACTCCACTAAAAAACCACTAGAAACAAAAATCAGTGCAGTGAGTTGGAAAGCTACAAAATGAATATATAAAAATCTGTTATGTTCTTACATGCAAATACTAAAAATGCTAGTAGAGAAAGAAATCAGGAAAATAATCCCATTTATAATCACATCAAAAGAAAAATTAAATACCTAGGAGGAAGCTTACCAAAAGAAGTTAAAGACCTATTCATAAAAATAGCAAGGCATTATTAAAAGATATAGAAGACACAAAGAAGTGGAAAGAAATTCCTTGCTTATGAGTTGGAAGAATTAGCATTGACAAAATGGCCATTTTACACAAAGGAATATACAGACTTAAGGCAATACCTATTAAAACTTCAGTGGAATTCTTCAAAGGAATAGAGCAAGATTACTGAAATTTATATGGAACCCCACAATACCCCCAGATAGCCAAAGCAATCCTGACAAAAGTTTAAGAATGGAGGTACTATACTCCTACATTTCAAACTATGTTATTGAGCAATAATAATCAAAACAGCCTTGAGCAGCCTTGAGAAATAACACTGATCGGGGCACTTATAAGACTTGGCATTCTTATTCCTCAGGGAAATTATAGTAAAAGGAGAAGCAGGTAAAATGCTGATAGGTTTTGCATTCTACATGAAAATAATAAGAGAATTCTGTTTCAGGATAGATAAACATATCTCACCATATCTCATCTGCTGTATGCAAATATGGAGAGACTGCAACAACAGCTATTACTAGAGGACAAAGAAAAGTAATTCAAAGGAGAAAATCTAGATGACTTTGGTTTTGGCTTGACATTAAATACAACATTGAAGAAATAATGCATTGAATATGAATTGATAGCTGTACTTCATCAAGTTAATTTTTTCTGCAAAAGACACTTTCAATGAGAATGAGAATATCAAAAAAAGATAAACTACATACTTGGAGAAAATACTTGCAAAAATAAAGCATATCTACTAAAGAATTATTATAACATGTTCAAAGAACTCTTAAAATTAGATAATAACAACCCAATTAAGAAAAATACTGACACCTCACCAAAGAAGATATGTAAATGACAAGCAAGTAGATGAAAAGTAATTTCACATAATATGTCATCATAGAATTGCAAGTAAAATAATGATGTGATACCATTACATATTTATAAGATCAAAATCCAGAACACTGACACCAAACACTGGCAAGGTGTACAGCAACAGGAATTCTCATTCTTTGTTGTCAATGCAAAATGGTAAAACCTCCTCAAATGAGAGCTTGGCATTCTTACAAAATTAAATGACTCTTCCATACAGTCCAGCAGCCATGCTCCTTGATATTTATGTGAAAGGATTAAAATATATCCACATAACAACTTTTGCATGCATGTTTATAGTGACTTTTTTCTAATTTTCTAATTTAGCAATAAACAATAAACTTGGAAGCAACCAAGATGTCCCTCAGTAGATGAGTGGACAAATAAACTGGCACATCCAGGTGATGGAATAATATTCAACATTAAAAGGAAAGGAGCTATCTAGGATTGAAAAAAAAATATGGGGGATATTTAAAGGCATATTTTTAAATGAAAGGAGTCAATCTGAAAAGTTTACTTACTGTGTAATTGTAAAGTTATTACATTCTGGTAAAGGTAAAGCAATAGAGTATAAATACCAATGATTGTCAGGAGATGGGGGATGGAAGGGTGAATAGATGGAACCCAGAGGATTTTTTGGGAACTAAATCTACTCTTTATGATACTGTATATTTGTATTATAATGGCAGATACATGTCACTATAAATCCATAAAATGTACAACTCCAAAATTGAGCCATAATGGAACTGGGCCTCTGGTTGATAATAATGTGCTAATATAAGTTCATTAGTAAAACAAATGGGCAATCCTGGTGAGGATATTGACCAAGGAGGAGGTATATGTGGGGACAAGAGGCATAGAGAGTCTCTGTACCTTCTACTCAACACTTTGAATACAAAATTGCTCTACAAAGTAGTCTTTTCTTTTTTTTTTTTTTAAATAAATAGTAATATACTGATTAGGAAGTAACCAGAGTCTGAAGTTACCTGAACTCATAATCTGTAGTTTTTGGTTTGTTTTTGTTTGTCTGGGTTTTTTTGTTTGTTTGTTTGTTTGTTTTTTCATTTATTTTCTCTGGTCTTGTCGAAATGCAGTCTAACATTTGGTTGCAGCCATAGGACTGAAGAGAGGGAACTCCAGGAGAATTCCTTTGGTTTTAATCAAGGGGAATGAAAAGGGTTTCCACACACAGTGGGAGCAGGAGGAATAACCTTTCTTTTCTGTTTTCATAACTTCCCAGCGCCCTAGAAATCCTGTGACAAGGGTGGTGGTAGTGACAGTGTGATAGTGGCACCATTTCAGTGGCACCAGTTTTGCAGTGTAAAAACTATTGTCTTAAGAGGACAGGGTGCATCTTTAGTGCATTTTAAATAATTTTCTGTTCGATTGTTTGGCTTGATTCAAATGCAGATGCAGTAATAGAAAACTGTGGGACTGAGTGGGAAAAAGAATTTCCCAGCTCTCTGGCTGTAGGAACCACGAAGAACAAAAGAACACTGGGGAAACCATTAAGCACAGTACAGAAAGCAAGAGGAGAATGTGAGGAAAGAATCCCTTTACATTGTTCAGAAACTTCTAGGCTCATCCCCAGTTTTGTGGATCTCAACATAAAGAGTACACCACAAATTTCAAATTTTGTAAGCTGGTTTGGAGTGCTGCCTGCTCGCATGAAAACCACAAGACTCTTGAAATACAATATATAAATATATGGTCACTAAACATTTATATTATATTATATTACATAATATATATTAAGGGTGCTATTTTCATTTTAGAATTACATTTAATATTAATTTTAAAGACTGTTAAACATATTTAACAACAAACAGAATGTTCACAGCTTTCTAAAATGTGCAAATCTTGGTTTTGGCTATATGTTACATAGGTGGAGAGGTTATGTGTTCCAAATATTCACAAGAATCTTGACTTGTTTTCTTGTCTTAGATAATGTTATGTTAAAGCTACTATATATGTAGGTTAGTTTTTAAGTGATTAAGTTCCCCTTAATAGAAATGTCCGATAGGGCCTCCCCTGGTGGCTCAGCGGTTGAGCCCTGGGAAGCAAAGCTGCCCGCAGCCTCTGCAGTGCTGGTTCGATTGCTGGCTGTCGGTGAGGGTCCCACATAGCATGACAGACCTCTCCTGCCACTCGCTGCTCCCCTCAGCAGTGTATTTCATCACTCTGCCTGTTCTGTTCCATGCTCTGGCTCTGGTGAATTCTTTCACTGACTGTACCCAGTGCTTGTATAAATAAATAAATAAATAAATATTAAAAAATATAAATAAAAAAAAAACTTATTTAAAAAAAAAAGAAATGTCCAATAATGAACATTTAGGGTTTTTATCAAAGTTATAGTGTAATCTTAAAATATTTATTCTCTAACTACAAGCAAAAACTAATTTGAGGCCAATTATATTTTAAGAAGATGAACTAAGAAAGGACATAAAAATCAAAGTTAATGTTCATTAATGATGGAAAAAATAGTGGGATTGCCAATTTATTATGACCCGAGGACATTGCTTGGATAACATGAACATTCTTCTCATGAAAATAAATGCTGAAGTCTTTGATAGAATGATTGATGTGGATAAAATACTAAAGGGCAAGAATTACTGGCTTAAGAAATATATTCTATCTTTTCCTAAGTTTTTAAAAAGTATTCTGTGTGTTGATTTATCTCTTCAGGGAGTCACTTGTCTGAGCTCTATCACACTCATTTCTGTGGAGTTGAATTAAAGTTAAATGTTTTTCCATGCTCTGGATTTCCATTAATTGTTCCAAAAATGACTTTGATGAATACTATGTATGTGATGAAAACTGTCTGAACATTATGTGTCTCCCATATAAAGGTCCATGAGCACAGTTCCTTTGTCAATCATACTCATGCTACACATTGAGATTAGTCACGAATAATGTCAGTTTATAAAAATTAAGTGTGTGTGATTTTATAAGCATTTAAAAGGTGAACTGGTGATGGCATGTTTTAAAGATCCACAAATACCATACAAACAATTCCCTTTGATGGAAAAAAATAACAAATACCTTTAAAATACTGGTTTAAATTTGTAGATTTCAAAATAATTAATTCCATATTATATACTAACATTATAACGCAATCATGGATATTTATATTTTTCTCTAATATGTTTCATTTTGGTCAATAAGCTTCACTGAAACTAATAGAAATAATACATTTAACTCTGTAATAATATTGGACAATAATAATATCAGACAGAATTTGAATGAGATATATTTCCTTCACTGAGGAAGTTAGCAAGTTAATAGAGAAACTCAATGGACACAAGGAGAATTATATTAAAACTCTTTGATGACTTTCACAGCAGAGGATTTTTTCCCAGTGGCTATGTATTAATTATACCAAAGCGGCAAAAAGAAGAAAAGTAATTGATTTTCATTTGACATCATAGCACAGGAAATTGTGAGAGAGATGGCTTTTGTTTTTGTTGTATGAGAGGAGTGAAAAAAAAACAAAAAAACTAAGTTGGTAAAGACCAGAGCAAAATAACAGGATTAAGATTAAGTCTGGTTTTACACTTTCCTTGATCCCAACGATTTGTACTGACTTCAAAACCATTCTCCTTTTAAGAACGTGAAAATTATCATGGCTGTACTGTAGGGTATTGAATCTTGGGCAGAGATGAGTAGGCAAGAAATAAGGAAGTAGATGAGGAAGTAGAATAAGGAAGAGATGAGGAAGTAGAAATTTTTTAGAAGGAAAAATTATATATATAAACATACATATATAGATATATAAATTATGTACATAAATAAATTGACTAAGACCTTTCTATGTAGAAAAGGGGAAAAAGATAAAGTATTCACGGATTCTTTGGTTGAAATGCAATAATGTGTGTCCCCACATTGTGGGTACATAGAACCATGTCTCTTGCTGCTGAGACTTTCGTGGCTATGTGGGCATGCTTTATTGGATCAATACTCTTTAAAAAATGCTGTGCAGGGCCTCCCCTGGTGGCACAGTGGTTGAGCGCTGGGCTGCGAAACTGCCTGCAGCCTCTACAGTGCTGGTTCGATCCCCGGCCACCGGAGAGGGTCCCACATGGTGCCGCATTCCTCTCCTGCTGCACCTGCTGCTACCCTCAGCAGTGTACTTTGTTAGTCTGCCTGTTCTGTTCCCCGCTCTGGTTCTGGTGAATTCTCTCACCCTCCCACGCTTCTGACTGTACCCAGTGCTTGTATAAAATAAATAAATAAATCTTTTTTAAAAAATGCTGTGCAGATGGTAACATCTGAATATTTTATAACCTGACAAACGATTTTATAACCTTGCCTCAGTATTATCCTGTCTGCTGTCCTCATATTACAGGCATTTATAGAATCACAGTAGTTCTCAATAACATCCCTGTGTCACAAGACTTAAAATGTCATTAGACTCAAAAGGAATGAAGTTGGAAAAGGATATTACTTCCTGACTTGGGAGCACAAATTGTCCATTTTGATTCATGCTTTTCTTTAGTTTCTTTCACATGCTAGGAACTGCACAAGGCAATATAAGTTTCAGTGAAATGGAGACTGTAATGAAACTACATTAGATTCAGTGTCAGACACCACACTCACATGGTAGATTGATAGCATGCAAAACTGGTGAGAACACATAAGAAAGTATGTATTAAATGAAGCTTTAATGAGCAGTAAGGGTATCAGAGTTTATTCCCTTCCTTGTTACTAATTATAATTCTGTGGGAGAAGCAATAAAGAATGAGTGTTGATTTTTAAATCATTGAACTTGTAACTGTATACATTGGTGCTTACTAACAATAAACACTGCTGAAAGTATGTTTTATCATTATTTCTGTTTTATAAATGGGGAAAATAGCTGAAGAGATACTAATTAACTTGCTCTAGGTCCTACTAAATAATGGTGCTACCTTCAAAACCACAACTTTTTATTGTAGATTGTAGTAAAAACCATAGCTTTGGAGAATCAGTGCAGGAGTCGATTTGGGGTAGATGTACTTTTGAGGGGTGTATTAGTCTGATAAAGATACCACAACACAATACCATAGACTGGGTGTCCTTAGATGACAAAAAAATTATTTTCTCATCTTTTTTTTTCCTTCTATATCTCATTCTCTACAATTTCCTCTAGACATAATACACTGATCATTAGGTACAGAATTAAAGATACAGTATCATAGCTTTTGAAATAAGTTTTTATTTGTCTGTTTATTTGTCTCTCTCTGGGAAATCTGATGTCTGAAAGCCTGTCATTACGTTTGGTATATTGATTGATTGATTCCTTTGAATTTTCTGGTCTGGTTCTGTTGGGGACCCTTAAGGAGTTATAAAACTAGATGTTCATGAGCTAGTTAAATTGTTATATGAAATGTTTTTACTTGCAGTGGATAAACAAATGCAAGAAATCATAATATCTATACAACCGGAGAATTTTTCTTATAAATACAAGTAACCAGTACTCCAATAAATACTTTTTTTCCCACAATTGTCTGAGAGCACTTGAAGAACAGAGGTGAAATGGTGTGGAAACTCTTCCATCCTCACTGGATCCTGCTCAATATGGTTGGTTATATCACTGCTCAGTGATTAATTGGTTTGATATTTTCATATTAATATCTGGTTATTCTCACAAATATTTTCTTTTGCTATTTTTACCTGTCTTTCATCTGTATTTTATTAAATAACAGACATGCACAAACACTTCTAAATATGTTACCATTACTGAGCAAGCTCTTGTCAATATCACATTAAAAATATGTACAAATAAAGAATAAAATGCATGCTACCAAAGCATCTCTTCACCACTCATCTGCAAGGCCTGGAAATCCATGAATTTTTGTCTTGTACATGAAGCATTATTTCGTTAGTTTGAAAGTTTATGAAGTAATTCAAGTCAGCATTCAGTTAAAGAAACTAGACATTTTTCACAAAATCATAAATACCATGGGAAGGCAGATTGAGAACTAAATGACTGTTGAATATGCTCTCTGCACAGTTCCTCAGGGCTGTCTGTACAGAGAAATTTTTTCACTCCATCTGTTCTCCCCATCTGAGTGACGGGTCGGCTCCTGTCAATGCTCCATTCAGCAGCAAGAGGGAGAAAATTATTTCCAGGGCACATGGAAATACCCGATCTCTTTCTTCACCATCTCTTCCATGTATTTACTCAAAAGTGAATAGATTAAGAGAAGAAATAGCTCAAAGTGGGTAAATGCTTCTGTTTATTATTTGAACTAAAGAGAGAAACAAATCCCACACATTCTTCTGAGATAATAAATTCACTTCTAGCACATATCTGGCACCCAGGAGCCACTCCACAGCATTATTTTATTAACAGTGACACTCACTGTAGACGTTTTCAAGAATTCACATTCTCTGTTGTACCTAGTGCTTGACAAATTGTTTTCAATCAAGATTTTATAGGAGTTGGAATAAACTACCAGCAGCAAATGAGTGAAAATGGTTATATAATCTTAGTTCACCCCATTGCCTGGAGCAAGTTATTTCTTCTAAACATTTCAATTACTTTATCTAAAACTGTCAGCTGGTACAATGTGATTTCTCTATATGCTAAATGTACTAATGAGAATTTTTTGCAAGATGATTCAATGTCCTCTTACTAATTGTGCTGTATGAGTTTCAAGTACTAATAAATTATAATATGCTGTGATTTTGTTAGATGATTCATGTGAAGCTCCAGGGAACAGGGATTGTTTTGAATTCATCTTTGTATCCCCCCCTCTCAGAACCTAGCACAGTGCCTCACAGAGTTGGGCTGAATAGATATTTTCTAAATGAATAGATGTTACAATTTCAGTCTGTAGCTACAGTTTCCCAGAGAAAAGGAGAGAACTTGTTCATAGAATTAGGATTGAAAGAATGATTTAACCCAATGAACCAAAGGACAAATACATCCAAACTGTAGCCAGTTCACACAGGAAATCATTGGATGATGCATCTTTAGGACCTTTGTGTCAAAATCCCAGTTTCATCTGTGCTTTGATCTTCCTCACAATCACTCCCTACACATCCATGGAACTTGTGTACTGTTGCATTGTCAATTGGAAGCAGAGAGTTTGGGTTGGTCTCCCTTGATTATGACTTTCATAGTTGGGATGAAGACAGAAACTCTCTGGCTTTCTTCTATCCAAGGTTAGTTGCTGGGAGAAAATGACATAAGGGAGAACGCAAACTGTAGTCTCTTAGTTGTTATTGGAAGACAGAGCTGACAGTCTACCGATTTCTTCAGTCCAAGGAATCTTAATGGTATGTCTTCTCCAGCAAGTCTTCTTAAAAATTCATACTCTAACTTAAGACGCCTGGCTGGCTTTTAAAACTATTTCCCTGTAAGGAATTAATTAATACATACATGAATGCATACACAAATTCACTGCTTTTACCCTAGATATGATGGTCAAGAGATCTCCTAACCTTCCCCTTTGAGGGAAGCTCTGCAGAAATGTTGAGAAAACAAACAGCCCCCCAACATGTAGAAGAGCTAAATTTACAGAAGAGCTAATTTACGTAAAAACAGGGGGAAAAATCTGATGTCTTCATTTTTGCTCGTGAAGTAGCAGGTGAAATATTCTCTTGAAGAGAAAAGGAGGCAGGTGCTGACAGCCTGAGGAGGTAAGAATTTGCTTTCTGCAGTTTCTTCTCACATCTTGGCAATGGGCAGTGCAGATCCAGAGATAGTCACAGAGACGTGTGTCTTCACCTAAGCTGACATTTGTCCTAGTATCTCCACTCACTGTATAAAACTCGGCTGGAAAAGAAATTACACGAGACACATATGCTGTGATTATTTTAAATGGCATGCAAAATCTAATTCTTTTTCTGGAGAGAGAAAATGGCTGAACCGAAAGTCTGTCGCAGAGAAATAAAAGGGCAGCTCGCGTCTGCTTTTAGAGAATGATCGGATGCTACCATCTAGTGGCACTTTTAGCAACACACACGTTCGCACGACAGGTGCCTCCATGGGCCAGCAGACACACATGCACTCATGCATGTAGCTCCCATGGCGGCCTGTTGTTGTCCTTTACGTATTAACCTGATGATGTTACATAGAATAAGCCTGTAGTGAAATAAACTATATGATCAGTTATACCCCACGTTCGGCATAAAGCTGAAAAGATCTTTTTCTTTATTATGTTATTCATTGTGTAGGAGAATGTATTTATAGTCTCACAACTAACTGTGCTCTAAGCCTTTTGGAATCTGAAAAAAAACCTCTTAAATTCTTCTGATGTTTGAATTATTTCTCCACTCGCCCCATCTTTGCTCTGCTTTATCACAATAGCTGATGTTACACATGCCCTCATGTGACTCTGTGTTAGAGCTCATTACCATTGATCAATATACATAATAAAAACCTTATTTTTCAAAATGGAGTATTTGGATACTTCCCCCTTCCCCCATAATGATGGCTCCTCTCCTTGATCCATTTCCAAAAGCCGTCAACTCAGTGAGTTTACAAAGAGCTGTCTAAGCATGGCTGTCCTTCTTTGTGAAATGTGTGTTCATTCCTCCACCAGGCGCCACAGACTACAGTTCTGTGACAGGAAAATGCAAAGCAGTCAGCTCAGCTGTTATTCATGAGTTCTGTCAAATTAAGCTGTCAGAAACCCAGAAGCATGAGCGAGAGAGGGAAAAAATTCAAGAAAGGGTACAAATGTAGAGCGTAGTCCCATAGACAGTGAAGAGTGTGCTCCTGGCTTCATTGATGGTTGGTTTAGAGGATCACAAGGATACCTGGATGGGCTCACGGAGCTGTCACGAGGGCTGCAGGAGGGGGCTGGTGACAGCGCCAGGTACTGTCCTTCTCCTGCTACTTCTCTGTCTTGTTCTGAATGCTTCACACATCTGCTCTGCTACACCACTCACCCTCACCCTGCACCCTGGCTCCCACCCTTGAAGTTGATTGGCTACACGGCCAACGTGACTGTGATTCTGATTTATGAGCGGAAGCTCAGAGATAATTGGAATTAACTGAGGTTTGCTGGACGCTGCTACAGGTAAAACTTTCTTGAAAATTATTACAGACTTTTAGGAAACTGTATTTTACCTGGAGGTTACATAGGCTGGGGTTCCTTTATAGCAATGTCTCATTTTCAAAACTTTTACAGTATTTTTTAAAGACCTTTTTCAAGGAAATTGCTTCATATATATATATATATATATATATATATATATATATATATATATATT
This sequence comes from Talpa occidentalis, assembly GCF_014898055.3. NCBI lineage: Eukaryota > Metazoa > Chordata > Mammalia > Eulipotyphla > Talpidae > Talpa > Talpa occidentalis. The sequence continues at coordinate 138,092,585 of NW_023604295.1, read as the reverse complement.
GGTCTTTGATCTCTGCTGTGTAGACTTTATAAAGAATCCATATGAAGTGAACAAAAAGGAAAAAAAAACAGCTCTCTCCCAATGTTTATTATTCAAACTCTACACAAAAACTTGGAATCCAGATTTAAAGGGGGAGAAGGTGATTGTCCCATTCTTAGCAATAAATGTGGGTGCTTCCAAAAAGCCATAGTGACTGAGTGCCATTCCAGATAGCCACATTTCTGTTTCTTTCTCAAATGGCCATTTTCCCTGTAGAAACTTATATGTTATGACTTCTCTAGAGCTACTCTATCCATGATGGTGGCCACGCCTCATCTCTGTGTGGCCCCCGTCACTACTGCTTTCATGTTGTTTTTCTCCGCCACTCACTCAATCTTCTCTTAGGACCCAGGGATTTGATTCTACTGGAACTCAGTCCCCCTAATGCTCAGGAGTTCGGGGACCCAAAATGGATCTCACATATACACTGCCAACCCTACAGGAAACTTACTGAAGAATGGCCTGACAACATCATTCATTCACTCACCTTCACTTAGTTGGGGGGATATGCATGGATTTTATCAGGGAGTAAGATTTTTTCAACTTTATTTCCATTCTGTATATTTTTTAATTTTATTGCAACAAAATTTAGTGAAACGTACCAAAGGTAGTCTTGGAATGCCACCCATTCTGTTGTTATCACTTCTGGTCACTTATTTGTGATATAAATTCTCTCAACCTTCTGGAATTTGTAAAGAAAGTTTTCACTATGTAATATTAAAAGGGCAATTAAATTCATTGAAGAAGCATGACATAATCATCTGTAAATTACTCATTAAATTAGTAATAGAATTTCTAGAAGAAGATGCTTTAAACTAAAACTTTGAACTTTGAATTGGCAAGTTCTGGAGAGAATGTTTCTACAGGAAAATAATCACTTATTCAATTTGAGAACGAGTTTCATCTTAAGGGATGAAGGTGTCACAAACTATTATCAAGAAATATTGGGAAGAAACTGGCATAGCTCTAATAGTAAGAGTGAGGTGACAAGACATTTAGCATTAAAAGAAAAAAAATCATGATTAACATCACACAAACATTTTTATGTCCATTCGAAACACATTTTCCCGAAGTATATTCCTCTAATATTTTATTCTGGTGCCTTAATGTTAGTGCTTTTTGTCTTAAATTCCCTCTCAGTGACTGTAGTCACTGAGAGGGAATTCCCCCGTGTAGTCTAAGGTTCTAATTTAATTAAAATTTCTCTACTCACTCAATCTGTAGAAGGTAGACTCTGGACTTAAGGTCAAGCCATCTGACTCCTAAGTGTCCTACTTTATCTAATATTATGTAAAATGACAGGGCAGCTGCATTGTAATGTTAACATCTTGGTGAAAGTGCCCAATGGCACTTTCAAAAACCCAATGGTTTTTCCCCACTCACTAGAGTTTCTTAGTCTATTGCTGAGCTACACTCTTGACTCACAGAGAGACATATCTGAGGACAGGATGGTTAGCCATAGCCTCATGGGACATGGAGGACACACGGACTTCTGCCAAGTGACCACGGCAGTCCTAGTAACTGCTGACCCAGCTAAAGCCCTTTTACCCAAGTCACTACCAGTGCGGAAGTTCTTGTATCCTTACCTGACTTCTTATGATCTTTGATAATAATCAATCAAGATACTCTTTCGGTTGCTGTTTTCATTGTTATTATTCTGTGCATGCCTATAATAATAGAAAAGGAGAACGTGTTATTGGAGGTACATTCGATATAATGTAACTCCTTTAATTGGTGTGTTTTGGAAATACCGAGGTATTTGCAGCACCTCAAATATCTCCCAATCTGCAATTGATGCCTATGAGTCCATTGATAATATTCTATCCCTCTGCCTAATTTAATCATCATTACCAAGAATTTTCAGTGCACTTCCAATAAACACTAGAAGGGAAAAAAAATCGGGGTCATTGTTCTGCTTCTGCTATCAAGTAGCACAGGGAACTTATAAAAATTTCTTAACTCCTAAGTCCCAGAGTCTTCATTACAGTGATGACATTGGACTGTATATTTAATTAAATACCTTCCAGCCATGCAAATCTGAATATCTACATCAGCAATTTTCAAATGATGATCTGGGGACATTTGAAAAGTTGATGAGACTCTTCCAAGGGCTATAAGGTCAAAGCAATTTTCATAATACCAAGACATTATTTGCCTTTGAATTTCCCTGTCTCTTATGGGGGTTTCCAGTGGTGATAAGACATGAAAAAGAAAAAAAAAAAGATTGAGTGTAGAAGCAGATCTGAGGACCCAGCTCCTTTCTATTAAAACAGACATGAAAGTGATTTGTTAAACTGTACAATAATGTCACTCTTGTCACTTTGTTCTAATTTGGGGGTATATATAGCTATTTGTCACAAAAGTGTTACTTGGGTTAACATGCAAGAATGTTTATCATGTTACATGTGTTAACATGCAAGAATGTTACTATCGTAAAAGCAACTAATAATTATTCTAAACAATTTTCTCAATTTTAATTTCTAATATGATTAAGTATCAATAATTTAATTCATATAAAGAAAAGCTCTTTGGAGTCGTGGTCACTGTTTTTTATATCCAAAAGGGCAGGTTTATCATAAAAAAGGAGAGAATAAAGGACACTTGCATAGACACAAATGGACAGAAAGAACTGCCCCCCAAAGGGACAGGTTTACTAAACTAGAAGCCAGCGTAAGCACAGACAGGCAGAAGGGCTGCTGGGGTCTCAGTAACTTTTGAGAGTTCAATGAGGTGCTGAGACCAAAATGTTTGAGAATTGCTGATCTCTATTATAGAGGAGAGCTTAGGACTTTCCAAATTAAGGATTTTAATAGAGGAAAAGAAGAATAGAGTCCGAGAATACTGTAACTCAGTGCTGCAAGGACTGGGAAAGGAAGAAGTATAAAAATGGGGATTCTGGAGTAATAAGTAATGAATTTCCTAGAAAGTGACAGATGCCACTGACTTAATTTAGTGAATTTACAACATAGAAAAATTGTTGCCTCTGTTATGAGGTTGGGCTTGTGGGATGGAGAGGGGAAATCCCCAGAAAATTAGCTACTTTAAGGTTATAAAATCAACCACAGTATATGGTGCTATAACCTATTGCTCCAATAATGTGCCTATATGGTCCTATAACCTATTGCTCCAATAATGTGCCTATTACATTATATACAGTAAATTTGAAAATAAAAATACCTGCTCTCATCCTGTATAAATGAATTGTATGGCAAGTTTGTATTTCTAAATATTTTGCTTTGTGGCAGTATTCTCCCAAATGGCATTAATAAGTGTTGGAATGAAATTTTGAATACACATGGCCCTTTTAAGGGATAGTTCCTTGTTTATAAAAAAAGTCTCCTTATCTATGCTCTTTCATAAGATACTGCGTTATTTAAAAGCAATCATTTATTTCAGTTTGAATCAAGTTGGTAGCAGTTATTTGCCACCTTTTATAGTGTTATAGAGAGTAGAAGATGTGTGGGAAATTCACATTAGCTAATTTTGTGTAATTGAAATGACAGCAGGAGAGAAGAGAGAAAATGAGACTGAAACAATATTGACAGATAAGTGGTATGAATTTTCCAGAATGATGATAAAATCAGCACATAGATTGAGGACTTCCACACTGTTTGTAGGATGAAAGAAAACACATCCAGCATATCATAGTTAAATTGCTGAAAATCAGAAAGTTAAACTTTAAAATTACTTAGAGTTGGCTATGGGAGTAGGATAATGTTAAAGAGGCAATAATAAGATTTTCAGTTGCTTTTTTCACAAAAACAGTGGAAATTAATCTTGGAAATATCATCAAGGTAGAATTCTCTACTCAACAAAATATATTTAGAAAGTAAGGGCAGAATCACTTTTTTCCAGACAAACACAAATTAAGAGAATTTGTTTCCATTTGAACTGTACTGCATGAAATATTAAAGTAAATTCTTCGGGTAGAAGTAAAAGGAGTGTAGGCAGAAATGAAGAACAGGAAGGAAAAAGAAGGGAAACTTTGTGGCGAAATGTGATAAAAATAGTAACCACTTAAAGAAACAATAATTACATTAAGAAACAACAATTATGATACTAAAAGAATGATACTTGTAATTTTATAAGATGTAGAGTTTAAATAGTCAAGAACATAAAACAAAAGCCAGAGAGATAAATATAGCTAGAAAATTTGTGGGAAAATTGTATTTTATAGGAATTAATACATTTTAAAATATTATTTTATATAATTCTTACATAAATATTCATTTTTGCACAATGTATGCATTTTCATTTTGGTTATATTCCCCATACAATTCCCACCCCCCTTATTTTGACCCTAATCCCTCCAATCCTCTACCTCATCCCCCATATGCCCAAAAATAGATGACTGGATCAAGAAGATGTGGTACATATACACAATGGAATATTACTCAGCAATCAAAGAAGATAAATTCATGCAATTTGCAACAACATGGATGGAGCTGGAAGGGATCATGCTAGCGAAATAAGCCAGAAAGAAAAAGAAAAATACCGGATGGTCTCACTCATAGCAGGAATTTAGAAAACCTAAATAAGGGACCAGGAAAAAGGCTAATTATAATAAAGAAAAAATCAAAATCAACAAGCAACTAATAACATTTTAATGTAAAGTAGACTCTAGTAAACTACAGATGCACCATCACTAATCTTAGAAGTTATAATAAAAACACTAATAGAGCACATTAAATGGAAAAATAAAGGAAAAGACTTGACTAATCCAAAAGAAGGCAAGAAAGGAGACTAAAAGAACAAAGAATAAATAAAGGAGACAGAGAACAAAGAGAAAAATGATAGAATGAAATTCAATGACATTAGTAACTGATAATTGAACACAGAATATACATTAAATAAAAATAGATTTTCAGGCTGAATTTAAAAAATTTGAGGAAAGCAAACTAAATTACGTATTATTTTCGAAGACATACTTTGAGTATAAGGAAACAGGTAAACTGAAATAGAAATGATCAAACAACAAACCTAAACAAAATAACCCTGGCATGAATATTGAAATACCAAACAGTAGATTTTAAGGCAAAGTTTGATTGAGGAAGAACAAAGCCATTTGCCTATAGTAAAGGGATCAATTCACCAGGAAAACATGGCTATCTTAAATGTGGCTTCACCTAATAGTTTCAGCTCTCAAATTTAACACAACACATATTAAATTTTAGGGGTTCAATTTTGCTGCAGTTTCTATCTATACATATAGAAGTGAAGGAAGTATAGCTCAGCCTGCTATGTTTTATTTTATGAATATTGCTAAAATATTATACTTACATGTAATGGCATAATGTACCAATTCATAAAGACTGACAGAGAATCTATATGTTTTAGGAAAGATACGATTGATAATAATTCAGGTAAAAGGACACAGTTGACAATTCTCACATCTATATGGTTCAAGCTATGCATGCACCAGAGCTGTCAGAAAGCAGAGAAAAAGCTGCTCCTTCACCGGCTAGCATGCGTCCTAGAATGATGAGGCACTGTGTGGATGTTTCTGGAATAGAGCTACTGAACTGATTAAACTGTCTTTAATTTCATAGTCACCATCTAGCTGGAAGATCTGTCACTGGCGGAGCTTCACGAGATGTCTTACAGAGCAGCTGCATATCAGCGCGAATGTACTATAAGGCTTGATTCAAAGTAGTGATTGATGAAAGTTAACTCAGCCAGAACTACACTAACATCTTAATGTAATTTGGGGTTACCCTTGTAATACTGCTTATGCAAACCCTTCAATACCATTGGCTTAATAACGCACAAAACATTAACTGCTTTATGGTCACCAAATACCTGACGTAGACTTTGGCCGGCCTGGTTCCAGAATTAAAGAACTATGAAATTGTAGAAATTAATACAGCTTTTTTCTTCAAAGTGAATTAAGAAAATGTGTTATGCTTGTATAGGATTTTTTTTTTTTTATTATTAACTATTTATTTATTTATTTATTTATTTTTTTTTTTTAAATATTAAATTTTATTTTTATATTCCCCCATACAATTGCAAACGCCCCATTCTGACCCCAATCCTTCCCCTCCCGCCCCCCCACCCCCAAAAAGTGTCTCTGGTTCATAGTTTTTTTGTTGATTTTGATTTTCACTTTCTTATATTCATTTTCCTGGTCCCTTATTTAAGTTTTCTAGATTCCTGCTATGAGTGAGACCATCCGGTATTTTTCTTTTTCTTTTTGGCTTATTTCGCTGAGCATGATCCCTTCCAGTGCCATCCATGTTGCTGCAAATTGCATGTGTTTATCTTTTTTGAATGCTGAGTAATATTCCATGGTATATATGTACCACATCTTCTTGATCCAGTCATCTATTTTTGGGCATTTGGGTTGTTTCCAAAGCTTAGCTATTGTAAACAGTGCTGCTATAAACATAGGAGTGCAGGTGCTCTTTGGAATTGATGTTTCTGTGTCCTTTGGGTAAATACCTAGGAGTGGAATTGCTGGATCATATGGAAGCTCTATGTTTAGTAGGTCCAGAAATCTCCACACAGCTCTCCATAGTGGTTGGACCAGTTTGCACTCCCACCAACAGTGCACAAGAGTTCCTTTTTCTCCACATCCTCGCCAACATTTGTTGTTGCTAGTTTTTTTAATATGTGCCATTCTCACTGGTGTGAGATGGTATCATCAACAAAAAGAAATATAAAAACCATATGATAATATCAATAGATGCTGAGAAAGCTTTCGACAAAGTGCAACACCCATTCATGATAAAAGCCCTTGAAATTCTTGGGATACAAGGAACATACCTCAACATCATAAAGGCCATCTATGACAAGCCAACAGCCAGTATCATTCTCAATGGTGAAAAGCTGAAAGCAATTCCATTAAGATCTGGAACAAGACAAGGATGTCCACTCTCACCACTGCTTTTCAATATAATACTGGAAGTCCTAGCCAGAGCAATAAGACAAGAGAAAGACATCCAAGGAATCCAAATAGGAAAAGAAGAAGTCAAACTATCACTATTTGCAGATGATATGATAATATACATAGAGAACCCCAAAATCTCCACAGAAAAACTAATTCAACTCATCAATCAATTCAGTAAAGTGGCAGGATACAAAATCAACACGCAAAAGTCAGTGGCCTTCCTATACACAAACAATAAATCTGAAGAAGAAGAAATCAAAAAAACCACCCCTTTTATTATCGAAACAAAAAAAATCAAATATTTGGGAATAAATCTAACAAAAGAGGTAAAGGACCTATACAAAGAAAACTATAAAACACTGTTAAAAGAAATAGAAGAAGACACAAAGAAATGGAAAGACATCCCCTGCTCATGGATTGGAAGAATAAACATTATTAAAATGGCCATCCTACCAAAAGCAATATACAGATTCAATGCTATTCCAATCAAAATCTCAATGGCATTCTTCAAAGAAATAGAACAATTATTGATGAAATTCATATGGAATCACCAAAAACCCCGAATAGCCAAAGCTCTATTGTATAGGATTTTTAACATTTAAAATAGTAAGTTCTACATCAGAAAATAACCATTTTAAACTATCAAATAGTAAATGTAGACTATGTCCTTAGAAAATATTATTTTATTATTATCATCATCAAAGCCTCTTTAGTTTTAGCCTAAATTCAAAAGCAAAGTGAAATATGCTAACAATAGTTGCTCTGTTGTTAATGATAGAGGCTTAGTTAAATGACACAAAATGAATACTGCTTGGAAAAACTGCCTGATTTTAATCCACAGAAGTCAGGGTGTTATTCAGCCTATTAATGCTGCTCTTTTTAAAATCAGAGCTCACATGAAGAAGTAGAGCTAAGAACTAATTTTCTCTCAGGGTGACACCTCTAGCAGTGACAGTATTTGCTTCTTAGATGCTTAATTATTGTCAGAACTAATAAATCATAATAGGTATTGGGATATAAAAATGTGGTTATGTAACAAAAGACTGCATCAGACAAGCAAGTGTAATCTTTGGTAAATAGTTTGGTTCTTTATTATAAATCAGGCAGGTGTGAATGTTATGGATCTAGTTCATAACACTTCATGCATTATCACAGAGAACCATCTGAAATAAAATTAGACTTCCTTCTGTTGAGTTTGTTAGCCAGAGTATTCATATTACTATTCAGAAAAAAGGTTACATGAAAATAGTAAAACTTCTTAGTACTCTTTTTAATTTCTGATACTTTAGTTAGTACTCACATCTGGGGTGTAAAGATAGCTCAGATTCACAAAAATCTACAAAGAGCTGATGAGACGCAACAAAAACAAAGAAAATAATCCAGTCAAAAAAATGGGCAGAAGAGCTAAAAAGAAACTTCTCTGAAGAGGAAATGCAAATGGCCAACAAACAGGCAGGGCCTCCCCAATGGCGCAGCAGTTGAGCACTGGGTTGTGAAGCTTCCCGCAGCTTCTGCAGCGCTGGTTTGATCCCTGGCTGCTCCCCAGCCACCAGAGGAGGGTCCCACATGGTGCGCAGACCTCTCCTGCCGCCCGCTGCTCCCCTCAGCAGTGTACCTCGATCCTTCTGCCTGCTCTGCTCCCCGCTCTGGCTCTGGTGAATTCTCTCACCCTCCCACGCTTCTGACTGTACCCAGTGCTTGTATAAATAAATAAATAAATCTTTACAAAAAAAAAACCCAAAACAAATGGCCAACAGGCATATGAAAAAATGTTCAACATCACTTGTAATCAGGGAAATGCAAATCAAAACTACCATGAGATACCATCTCACACCAGTGAGAATGGCACATATTAAAAAAACTAGCAACAACAAATGTTGGCAAGGGTGTGGAGAAAAACGAACTCTCCTGCACTGCTGGTGGGAGTGCAAACTGGTCCAACCATTATGGAGAGCTGTGTGGAGATTTCTGGACCTACTAAACATAGAGCTTCCATATGATCCAGCAATTCCACTCCTAGGTATTTACCCAAAGGGCACAGAAACATCAATTCCAAAGAGCACCTGCACCCCTATGTTTATAGCAGCACTGTTTACAATAGCTAGGCTTTGGAAACAACCCAAATGCCCAAAAACAGATGACTGGATCAAGAAGATGTGGTACATATACACCATGGAATATTACTCAGCAATCAAAAAAGATAAACACATGCAGTTTGCAGCAACATGGATGGCGCTGGAAGGGATCATGCTCAGCGAAATAAGCCAGAAAGAAAAAGAAAAATACCGGATGGTCTCACTCATAGCAGGAATCTAGAAAACCTAATAAGGGACCGGGAAAAAGAATAACTATAAGAAAGAAAATATAAAAATCAACAAACAACTATGAACCAGAGACACTCTATGTGGGGGAAAGGAGGGCTTGGGGTCAAAATAAGGGGGTTGTAATTGTATGGGGAATATACAAATAAAATTTAAATAAAAAAATAAAGATAGCTCAGATGATTTAACACAACTCAAACACAGAAATGAAAAATGAACATCTTTTCCAGGATATTCTTAATGTAGGGAAGGCAAACGCCATATTTTCAAGGGGGAGAAAGCCCCTCAGGCTGTGCTTGTGAAGTGCACTTAACTCAATCCCTACCTAGACTATTGCCTTAGAAATAGCCTATAGACATTCTTGAAGTCAAGGTTCAAGGATCAAGGATTAAGCATCAAGAAAGCTCTCTCTCTTGCACTTACTCACCACAAAATGTCTTGAAATGCCAGCTTAAGTTTCTTTTTATTTCATGTTGAAACCTGCCTTCAGATATTTACTAAGTCTGCACTGGCAAAGGTTATCAGTAGCTTCTTTTCAAGTGCAATGGCAAGAGCAAACTCCTTGGCTTATGTTGTCCAGCAACTCTTCACAGCAGCCTCCCTTGTCCACATGATACACTAGATCATAGCTGATGCTGCAGTTTCTCTGACATTTTCTTTCTTCCTCTCAATGCCAAAATATGGGTATTTGACAATATCCCTCCTTTTGTATTGCTATGAATTGAATGCTTGGTTCCACCCAAACATGGTATTGTTCAGCAATGTAAAAGAAAGGCAATTTGAGGCCCTCCCTGGTGATGCAAGTGTTAAGTCTCAGCACCAAGAAGCTACCCAGCAGCCACTGCAGCACCCAAATTTGATCCCCAGCCAGGGAGCTACCCACATGGCACAGCAGACCTCTCCTGTCTCACCCACTGCTCCCCTCAGCAGTGTATTTCAGCATATCTACCTGTTTCGTTCCCTACTCTGTCTCTGGTGAATCCTCTCACCCTCCTGCACCTCTGACCTACACCCCAGCTCCTGTATGCATAAATAAATAAATATTGTTTAAAAAGAAAGGCAATTGAGAAGAATGATATTAGCTTAGTAAAGTTTGAATTGTCTCGGATGTCTGAATAGAGACATTCACACAATTGTATACATGAGCTAAGAGCACAAGAGTGAGGTCTGGTGTTCTAAAAAGAGAATTTGGCAGGTAATTTATACATAAAAATAAACAGATTAAACCAGCAAAGTCGATAATGGTATTCTGGAAAATGCTGCCTAGGGAGGAATAAAAATGGTGATGCAAATGTTGATAAAATACAAACACTGAACCCATTAAAAATAACTCTAGATATTTTGAGATTTGTTAGGTTGAATGGGTTAACCATTGTGTATGCATCACATTTTCATAATTCTACTTTTTCTAAAAAACAATGGTTTATCTTCACTCTCATTCTATTCCTAAACATGGCTGGTCATATCATTGAGCTCAGCATGTCCTATTTATTGTGTTTATGCTTTCCTGTAACTATTATATTTTACTCAGGTTTTTCTCTGTTCTGATGAAATAACATCTTAATTGGTATCTTCCTGCCAAACCACACCTATCCTGTCTAAGAGATTTTGAACTGGTTTCTGAATCACTTTTCCTCAACATTTTTACACGGTTAATTCTCTTCCCTCCTTTAAGTCTTCGCTCAAATAACACTTTCTCCATCAGCCCTCCTCCTGATTACCTTTAAAAAATTGCAAACAAGTCACAAACCCCCACTCTGCCCCGTGCTCAGTATTTCCAGACTCTCAGCCTGCTGTGATATATTTTTCTCTTCCCCAAAGTACGTGTCACTTATAATCAACAAGAACATTTACTAGTTTACTCTTTTTATTGAAGACTGCCTATATCATCTACTACCCTATGACCTGAGAACACTGGGATTTTGTCTATTTTATTTACTGAAGTATTCCAAGGGCCTTCAACTCTGCCTGATTCACTCAGCAAATAACTCCAAAGTACGAATTGATGAAATATGTGCAGATTGTGCAGCAACTGGAACCAAGCACGTCTGCAGTAAATATTTGTCAAAAGCCCTGGAACACAGCACCTGAAATACCATTTATGAAATACTCTGGATCATGCTGTGCTGTGGAGTGGGGGTCTGACAGTGTGTTTGCTAAGGAATAATTGTTAAATGGTTTTGGGTAATAACAGGATTGTGGTGATGTTTAATAAAACTGCCTTTACCTTTCAGAAACATAATGATGATTTATTAATGAAATAGCATAATAACTAAGATTTGCTTCACAGTAAATTGTGTGGGGGAAATATAGGAGGCGGAAGGACAGGTGAGAGATGAGTGAGTGGCCAAGAGTTGCTGAATTTTATCACTTAGTGATGGAAACATCGATTTCATTGCACTTTCCTCCTACTTTAGAATATTGGAAGTTTTTCCAAGTGAAAATTTATAAAAGGTTGCAAATATTAAAATTAATTCTCCATAATTGGTTGAACCAGAGATGGGATGAATAAATAATGGTAGCTGGGTGGGGGTAACATTTACAGAGGAGTGAACACTCCTGAAACTTAATCAATGTTGCAAGCCAGTGTTACCCAAATAGTCCAAAAAAAAAAAAAAAAGGAAAATGTGGTGAAATAAAAACCATGAAAAAAAATTATTAAAATAGAGGTTGTATATTTCAAAGTGATCTTGAACACTATTCATTTTTACTGTGTATGAATGTAGATTAATAGAGTTCGAACTGATACAATGCAGAGCCAGAAAAAAAATAAGCTTGAAATGGCAACCCCTAGTTTATGCAAGACTCTGGCTTTTTGTTTCAATGAGAAATAAAATGTTCTTGCCATTTTAAATATTTACTTTTTTGCATTTAATTTGGAATTGGGCTTCATAAGAAAAAGAAAAAAACCTATCTTGTCTGAAGCTGGAAGAAACAGAAGATGTGGTAAAGACTCTTTAATCTTGCTGTGACTCAGAAACCAATAAATCTACATAAAAGGTAGAAAATCAGTCCTTCTGGTTTTGGACCTGGTTCTTGCCTGGTGGCCGTAAGATGTTCTTGCTTATGTGTTATGTGGTTTTTTCATGAATAACCCTAGAATGACTTCTTATCGAGTATTAGTACGACAATATCTGTACTTCCCCTGAGTAACTGACTCAACTGATTCTTAAAAATACACAAGTGGCAACACTGGCTGTTTGGCTTTGCTGTTTGGCTTCCAGTAAGTATGGTATTATTTAAAATTTCAATAAACAGATCTGGATATTATTTATAGCCAGACATGATTAATAAAACTGTTACAAATGATAAGGCTGCCTGAGAATCTACATTAAAAAATCCCATTTCACTAAGATACTCACATAATTCTTTGAATGAACTAAGTGTATTAATGGAAAGATGTAACTTTAACATAAATTTACATAAATTTCTACTCTAGACCTTGTCCAGACCTAACAACCTCCTTTTGTTATTATATGATAATGAACAAATTATTCCAACCAAAGGCTGCTATACTGTGAGAACAGAATAGAAACTTGCCAGTTTGTAGTAAGTGGGCAGGTAACACGAAATCCTTTCTGATTTACCGAGCACATGTTTTATTCTTTTTCATTCTTTGGCAATACAAGAACCCATTGAAAGGAACCATATCATTCTTTTGGAAAACATCAGACTACTAAATGTACAGTTATGCATGAGTCATGATTTTCATAAATGTAAGTTAGCAGCCAGAGCAAAGTGTTGTGGGAAAAGGCATGCTAATTTGTTCGAATTTAATGGCATTAGTGCATAACCTGCTGAACAGTTCAGCAAAGCGGAATCAAAAGCTGCTGTGGAAGTGAGATTATTTAAAACAAGCAGAGGGTACACTTTGATGCCCAGGGCCAGAGTCTGAATGGTGTTCTCTAAGAAGTGCTTGGAAACCCAGCATGGTACTTTGGCAGAGACACAAAGATTGGTTAAATCCAAGCAGGACAATGCACTTGAGGCACCAGATGATTACAAGACTGTCATATTTAGCAAAAATCTACTGACCCTTATTTGCAATTCATGACAATAATACCATGAGTAGTGATGGAAATCAAGCATCTCTATTATTTTTTTTTTTTTTTTTTAGAGGCATGTTTTATTTATTTATTTATTTGTTTGTTTGTTTTGTTTATACATGCACTGGGTACAGTCAGAAGCGCGGGAGGGTGAGAGAATTCACCAGAGCCAGAGCGGGGAGCACAGCAGGCAGAAGGACCGAAGGACACTGCTGAGGGGAGCAGCGGGCGGCAGGAGAGGTCTGCGCGCCATGTGGGACCCTCCTCTGGTGGCCGGGGAGCAGCCGGGGATCGAACCGGCGCCGCCGAGGCTGCAGGCAGCTTCACAACCCAGCGCTCAACCGCTGCGCCACCGGGGAGGCCCAAACATCTCTATTATTATGAAGAAATCTAGGCAGCAGATAATGAATTAGGTTCCAAATATGCGGGTCGGCGGTTTTGATTAAGAAGTGGGTTTCAGAATGTTTGGCAGGGAGTGTTTCTGTTAAGCAGAGGTAATTCCTGGAAATTTTTACATACATCAGAAACAGGATTTCCAGATTTAGCAAATAAAAACATAGGCCACACAGTTGAATTAGTTTCAGAGATAAGAAATAAAATTTTTAGTGTAAGTATGTGCCAAATTACTGTTTAACATACTAATTGTTTAAAATTTTGAATATTGTTTACCTGAGACTTCCTTCATGACATGATTTCTTGCTGCCACTTGACTACTTTAGAACTTTCCTTTGCTCATGATCAGGCAATTTTCCCATTCAATTGGGAATTACAAGCCAATTTGCCAGCTAGCACTTGAGCGCTTCAAGATTTGGTGATTTTTATTGCTGCTTGATCCCTGTTCAGTCTTTGAAAATTGTTACCCTCTGCACTAATGACTGTAAACAAAACCCACTTTGAGTAGTGCTATGGAGATAAAGATGACTTCCTGTAACTTTTCTACCCTGAAGGAAAATGGAATTAGAATTGTTAATTCTGCCATGAAAAATTCCAATTTACCCATTTTCAAGCTACCTGTTATAACACTTAATCCCCTTAATTAGAGTCCTAAATCCTACATTCTTAAGCTCAAGAATTTTGGAAAACATGTTAAACCTTTTAAGTTTTACTTGATTGTGTCCCTGCCTTTCCTTCACCCTCTGAAAACTGCAAATTGCTCAGTTAATGCTAGATTTCCCTGATTCCTAGAATAAATATACCTTTTTGAGGGATTTTTGAGTCCCTCAGGGTGAGCTGGATTTTAAAAATCAAACAGTTGAAATGAAACGTCATCAGGGACTGTTTTAGGCATTTAGTGACAAGTTTTGGCATAATCAAAGACTCCTGGTCTGCAAAACAAAGTCAAAAAAACCCAAAGATGTGATTTTCTGTTGGATCTTTCTCAGAAGTAGTAGTTTGTTTGTTCAAAGATTATGATGTTCCAAGGAAACAACACATATCAAACATAGTTGTTCCCTAGGAGTTCATGGGGTGCCAATGAAATTGGGACTGATGTAATTTAACAATACTTTATCTCACTAAATGTTTTAGCAGCAATTGGGTGGTAGTCTTCTGGCAACTGCTTTAAGAAACAAACTTTATTGAATCCATAGGATACTTGATAAAAACACATATTTTTATACTGCAGTGACACCTGTGGAGATTAAGGGGTGCTGAGAAGTTTGTCTGAGTTTTCCTTTTTTTTTCCCATAATTATTTTACTGAGGGATTTTTTTTTCCCCCAATACTCAAGATTGTATATGATTTAAGGGTATAGGTTCACACCTCTTCAAAGGTATGTGACCACACCACACCCACCACCAATGTTGCCCATCATTCTCTATCACAGTCCCTTGGACCCTACCCTCTCTCCCCCTTAAGCCCTGCTCTCCATGTTTCCCCTCTGGGGCCTCAATTTTGCAGTCGGATTTCAAAGTTTGTAGAGAGGTTTCTCAGATCATTAAAAATAGGTCTGTCAGTGCCTCCCTGGTGGTGCAGGGGTTAAAGACAGTGCTGTGAAGCTATCACCACCCACTGCAGCAAGAATTTGATCCTTGGCCAGGGAGCTGACCCAATTGGCACTGTAGACCTCTCCTGCCTCTCCTGCTGCTCCCCTCAGCAGTGTATTTCAGTGGATTTGCCTGCTCTGATCCCCACTCTCTCTGGTGAATCCTCTTGCCGCCTCTCCCCCGCAACTCTGGCTTACACCCCAGTTCTTATCTGCATACATCCATATAAGGGTGTGATCTCTAAAATATTAAAATAAAAATTAGTCTATCATATGATCCAACCATTCCACTGATGAGTGGATAAGGAGATGTGGGACTGAGTTTCTTGCTTGAGCCAAGTGTGGCATGTGTCTGTGAATTGCCTCCAGGTTGGGACCAATTACATTCTTGACATTCTCCCCTACCTCTAACTTTGGAAAACTACCTGAATCCACAGCCTAGCCCTGCCACTTAGTAGCTCTGGATCTTGATGAAGACACTTCCTCTGTGACTAAGTTTTTTTTCATTGGTGAGATGAGGGTGGTATCTACATACACACACAGTTTTGGAAGGAATGAAAAGCTAAATCATATAAAGCACTTAGCATAGTGCTTTCTGAGCAGTAAGTTTCCCAAGGGGATTTCCAATAATTATTTCATTCTTTGTCTATTTTTTAAATATTCTGCTTGCTCTACCAATGATTTGAGGTGGTTTTCAATAAAATCACAGATACAATAGACTAAGAAAAATGTGAGGATTTTTTTTCAGTCAGGGGGTCTAGGAAGATTTCATTTGATTTTAACTGGAAGCATTTTCATTCTAAAATTCAATATAAATAAGCATGGGAAAAACAACATGGTCCTCATTTATCTTGCAGTTACTTCTATCTACAAAATAATAATAACTATTCTGGAATCTTCCTATTTCTTTTAATACTTCCTGTAAAATAATTAGCCTTTAATAGGTCTCCTAAATTACAATTTGACATGTAAAATTGCTTTAGTCCAGGCTAAGAAATTCATGCAGTCATGGAAAAAATACAGACCTTTCTGTTCTTTACTATTTGAAGTAGATATATGGGCTCATATATATTTATGACAAAAGGGTACAGCTGTTTGAAGTTAATAATTTCATTTCCCCTTCACTTTTGTTGTTTGTTTTTGAATCCTATTTCAAAAACTATGGCTTAGGAATGGTTGTTGGTCTGCTTCCCATATGGGCATTGTGCTAATGATTTTTATTAATTAAGTCATGAAACTGTAGGAGGTTTCTGGAGTTGTCAATTTACCAAATGAATTTATATTGTTACTTGTACATTATTAGTATTTAAAATTTATTTTCATTGTTTTCCTTCAGGTGTTATTTTTGAATCATAGTAAATGTCAGTTTTTTAAGGAAAGAAACCAGAACTGTCTTAATCTGTCTTATTTTGAAATTTATCCATTTCATCAGTATGCAAACTGAATCTGTATTTTCTATTTTATTATATATTTCCAATTTTCTTAGTTAATAATATACATTTATCTACAAAACCTACAACTTTCCAGCTGTTTTGGAAATTCAAAATTTTCAAAAACAGAAAAGGATTTTAACCACCAGATGTCATTGTTTGTCTTCTCTTGAGTCAGTAACTATGGCTTGAGTTCTATCAAGGCTCAAGAATTCGGAAGCAGAATCTGTTTCACTGAGTCCAGTGATGATAAGGTAGATTGCTTTATTTCTCCTGCCTTAACTCCTCCCATTTTTTATGTGATATCATTTCCCAAATTGTATGCCAATTCTGGGCTTAATAAGCACAACATGCTAAAATAATATATTATTTTCTATAATTAACTATGTCATGTTTAAATGTTTTAAAAATTTTTAGAGTTTTTGGTTTTGAAAATGTAATAAGACAATAGAGTATGAATTAAATACAACTTAAATAGAGCAGGTTGGTTGGAATAATTCAAATCTTATAGGACATACATTAACCACACTTTGCTGAGTTCTTTATTTTGAGTGAATTAGATTTGTAAGGGAAAGAGATTATAATAAATCAGATAGAAAAGAGGATTCATTTCAAAATGCCATTTCTGGAGATTTATATAAAAAACAATTGGTCTTTTCAACCATTGACATTTCTCTCTAGTGCTCTCAGAGCATAATTGCTATCGAACACTATGGATACAAAGCTCTCCAGCTATAAAGGAGAGGATAACTTAAAAATTATGGACAAAGTTTTTGTTTTCATTGAAGTAAGGTGGGTTGACAAGGTTGCTTATGATTTCGCAGTATAGGATCTCCTGATTTAGGTGCTGTTAGCACACTACCCCCACCATCAAAGCACACACAGTCCTCCACCAGAGTTGATTGTGTACTTTCCACTTTTTCTCCCTCCCCACTCCTGTAACAGCCTCAGCTCTACAGTCAGATTTCTAGAGTCTGTTACTGGTTTGGCTTTATCTCTGTTTTGTTTTTCTATATTCCACATGTACGTGACACCATCTGGTATTTGTCTTTTTCTTTCTGACTTATTAACTTACCATAGTCCTCTCCAGTCCATTCAATTTGTTGCAAGTGGTAAGAGTTTATCCTTTTGATTGCTGAGTAGTAGTTCATTGGATATGTAGACCACATCTCCTGATCCGCCCATCTGTTTTCGGGCACTTAGGTTGTCTCCACAGCTTGGCTTAAGTAAGTAGGCGCTGCAATGAACATAGGAGTGCATATATCCCTTGTATTTTTTTTTAATATTTTGCATTTTAAAAGGAAAGATTTACTAGGAAAAAGAGAAAGCGAAAGAGATACCTGCGAAGACACAAGAGGCAGAGAGCTTCCTTTGCTGCTTTGCAAAGGGAAAAGTTTTGTGAGCAGAAAGGCCCACATGGTCACAACTGCCTGTTTTTGTATCGTTTGGGTAGATACCCAGGAGTGGAATTATTGAGTCTTGTGGTAGATACATTTTGAATATTTTGAGACTCTTCTGTTTCACATAGGGGCTAGACCAGTCTACATTCCCACCAACAGTGTATGAAGTTTACTTTTCTCCACAACCCATTTTTGGTGTTTTTGATATGGGTCATTCTCTCAGGTATGGGGTGGTTTCTCATTCTAGTTTTGGTTTGCATTTCCCTGACAATAAGTAATGATGAGCATTTTTTCATGTGCCTATTGGCCATCTAAATGTCCTTTTTGGAGAAGTGTCTATTTAGCTCTTCTGCCCAGTTTTTGATTGCATTATTTGCTTTGTTTTTGTTGAGTTGTATGAGTTCTTTGAAAAGCATGGATATCAGTCTGGCAATTGCAAATCATACAGAATACCATAATAGACATTTTTTAAAAAAAAAAAAATACCCAAATAGTGATTTTTAAACTGTGTAGGATGTATTCCTGGGGTCCTTAGTCAATTCCAAGTATACCATGAAAAATTGGAAGCCTGCAAGGGAAAGACATGTGTTGGACACTGCAAGAACTACTAGCTCAAAGTACATCGTAGTTTCTTCATTAGCACCTGCTATATTTCTCTCAGTGACATCACACCTTGCTCAGCTGGGATTTCACTGTGTACTGTGATAAAAATCAAGAGTTACACAGGAAATTAACCTGGTGCAGGAATTAAGAGTGGCAGATATCCATCCTAGTTCCATGATTTGAGAAGTTGCTTAATGCCCAGTTAGCACACAAATAACTTTAGTTGGAATCTTGGTTATTTAAAGTTTAAATTAAAATATGATCTCATTTTTGGGCCTCCCCAGTGGCGCAGCGGGTTGAGTGCAGCACTGTGAAGCTGTCTGCAGCCTCTGCAGCACAGGTTTGATTCCCAGCCAGCCAGGGAGAAACCCACATGGCACAGCAGACCTCTCCGTTCTCGCCTGCTGCTCCCCTCAGCAGTGTTTTCGGTCCTTCTGCCTGTTCTGTTCCCCACTCTGTCTCTGATGAATCCTCTCACCCTCCCGTGCCTCTGGCCTGTACCCCAGTTCTTGTATAAAAATAAATAAATTTTTAACAAAAAATATGATCTCATTTTTGTGGACTGTTTTTCAATGATTTCCATGTGTTAGGGCATGGATACTTATTAAGTTATTTGCACATAATTGCTTGACAAACAAAACTGTTACACACTTCCTTTGATCCAAGGTGCAATGAAAATAATTGTGAGAAATTAAAGGCTACAGCAGTTGAGATACTTCTGAATTAAATTCAAATTTGTGAATATTTCATTGGGGGTGTGTGCAAGGATATATAGAAACACAAAGGAGAGGCTCATTTGGTTTATAAAATGGATTTGGAGGGTGTAACAACAAAGACTAAACAATGGCATGACAATTGAATGGTCAATTCCTGAGGGGATGTGTGGCTTTCTATCAGGTGAGAAACAAATGATAAGAAAAGACAATTCATTACATTTTTATTTTCAGTCACTCTAATATTTGGTTAAATTTGTATATCACTTTTAGTCTTTAATAGTTCTCTGAATATGATACTTTGTTTCCAGAATCATCTTTCTCAAACTCTTAGCTCCATGCCCCAGTCTTAAACTCCTGCTACCAACATTGAGGTACACAAGTGCCTTCACCTTCCACCCTCAACCCTGCCCCCCCACCATCCAACTTATTTTTAGGCATCCTCTCTGGTTCCACAGAATTTCTGTCTTCTTAGAAGCTTGATATCAGGTGGGGCTGAGAAGAAAATATCCTAAAACTGACTCCTCACACAAGAGAAACTTTCTAAAGGCCTTCTTTTCTTCTCAGGACTATTAAAGTTTTAAAACAGGAATCATAGCAACACAACTGAATTTTTAAGATAGAGTATTTTATTCTCTATGGAGAATATCAGAATGAGATGAGGAATTCCTTTTTATCAGATGTTCCAGGTTGCTACCTTGACATTGTATCCTGTTAGCCAACATAGGATTCTTTTCTTTTTTTATCCCCTTATTATTTTAAGTAAGCTCCTAAAAGTTTCTCTCATCATCCTGACAGCTATCATATAGTCAGCCTAGGAATAAATGCCTCCAGATGATTCACAGAGGAGATGACGAATGTTGGCTTGTCATTCTTTTAACTCTTAAAAACCTTTCCTCTGTGTGATAATATATCCTGTATAAGTTCAACTGTGGAAAACCATGTCCTGCATTATTATTCTCAGGGCCTGTTCCATTCATTAGCAATTTTTTTTTTGCATAGATGAACTGGGGTGTAAACCAGAGGTGCAGGTGGTGGGAGGATTCACCAGAGACAGAATGGGGAACAGAACAGGCAGATAGACTGAGATACACTGCTGAGGGGAGCAGTGGGCAAGACAGGTAAGGTCTGCTGCACCATGTGGGTTAGCTCCTTGGCCTGGGATGGATGTCAGGCCATAGCAGTGACAGTGCTGAGACTTAACCCTGGACTACAAAGGAGGCCCCTCATTAGCAATTTGAACTCACAAGAAAAAAGATGTAACACTTTCAGGAATAGAAAGTCTAGCTTGGGGATAAAACTAGAAAATATCCAACCTCCTTACTCAGTGTTTTACATTGTCCTCTCCCTCCTTTGAATCAGCAATCCCAAAGAACCTGAGAGACTGAGAATTACCTTCATAATAAATGCACATATTCCTCTAAGGGTTTTTATATGTAAATCAAGTTAATCCCCATAATAACTAAAAAAGTGAATGCCATTGTTATCTTCATTTTCCAGAATAGGTTTCTGAGGCATAACATAACTTACCCAAAATGTCACACAACTACTGAGTGAGAGAGTTGAGATTGAATCCATGTGGTCAGATCTAATGCTCAGGAACTTAATTTCTGTGTCACTTTCTCTAAACTGTGCTGTTTTTTATGAGCACAGTCACACCCAGCTATTTCCATTAAAATTAATTAAAATGAAATAAAGTAAAAATTCATTCTTTGCAGTCATACTAGCCATATAATAATTTATTGAAATAATGTAAACTATGATATAACTATATGTGACCTGTGGCTACCAGATTTGATAATGTAGAAAAAGAGAACTTCTATCATTGCTGGATGTTTGATTAGACAAGTTGCTCTGACATTCAGAGTCAAGACCTTCTAACTTCAATTTGCTGATAAACACTTATTCAATAACAAACTAGCTAACTGCTATACATATATATCTTTTATATACATATATATCTTTTATATACATATATATCTTTTATCTTTATACATATATATATATCTTTTGCATATATATATATATACACACGTATATTTAAATTGATCAAGTTGTAGTGCCATGTTATTGTTCATTTGTGCGATCAGATATTTCAAATGATGCCCCAATTAGTTCTAATGCAGACAAGGGGCATGTGTTACTCATATCAGTGCTTTTGAATTTATTTATTTATTTTTAAAGATTTATTTATTTATGCATATTTGATTTAAAAGAAATGCTTTGAAATAATGTTAATGTCTCGGTTAATGCCTTGTTGCTAAAAAATACTGACTCAATTATGGCTTATTTTACTTCAGTTATGCTTTTCTATACTTTAAAATTTCAAATTGTACTTTGTGTGTGTTTCCTGCTTTGAAACCAAGGGTGATTGTATGCATTGGTGCCTATATATGCCTAGAAATATTTTAAGTAATAATGAAATGCAGGGGGAGAAATTGTTTGTCAGAGATACTAACCATCCATCATACCATTAATAAAATAACAATTCTAAGTTCCTTTGTCATCTAAAAAAAAGTCCTGCCTTTGATTTATTACTTATTTTAATCTATTATGTCATTAGAAAGGATTGTCTAATGCTAATGACATGTCAGTATTGAAATTTCATTATTAATCACAATGAAACTTAATTTTTTCTAACATGCTTACTTAATTTTAGTCCTCATAGGAGATCCTGCAACATATTTATTAAGCAAATGAAGCTCTGAGTATCAAAAGATAATGGTTTTTATAAGAAAATAAAAAGGTAACATAAAAATATAACCCTTTAATATTTTTGTTGTATGTTCATTTGAAATATCATAGAAATAATTTTTCCCATATATTCTTTCAATATTTGATATATTTTGTGGCATTTAATGTATTTTTAATCTGGTAATCTATGTCTAAAATAATAACAAGACTATTTGCCTAGTGAGGACCTATTTCCCTTCAGTATTTCAGCAATAATAGAAGAGCAATAATTCTAGTGATGTCTTTTCTTGGGTCTCAACTTGTGTATAACGAGTGGTTTGCAAACATGATGTCATTGAATCCTTACAATAATCCCCAAAGTTGTTTTTTAAGTTTGTTCCTGTATTAAAGAAAACATTAAAAGCAAATGAAGGTTAAGTAAATAGTTCAGTCTTATAAATGGTAAGCCATAGCTACAGTTAGAGTATCTAAATATGACTGACTCAAGAACTGGTGTTTCTTGGGTCTTGCTTTAATTTTTATATGGCTCCAAGGATGTCACTTTTCATAGTAGTCAAAAGGTTAATATAGACAATCAGGGAAAGGGATAGCCAAGAAGAGAAGGATATGGGACATATTTTAAAATGTGGGACAGACCAATTAACACCCATCAATGGACTGGTGCAAGAGGATTCAATTCAACTTCTGAAAAAGCCCTGACTAATCAATAAGCTGTTTTGAATCAGGGGCAAGTTTGAGAAAGTCATGTTTAAAGTAAAATCACACACCTGGGGCAATCTAGGAGATTCTCTGAATGTTCAAAACTGTAGCCTCTGAAGTGTATCCTAGAGCAACCATCCAAGCTAATAGCCCCTGGCTGAACGGGAGGTGAAAAAGGGGACCCCATGATCTGTGATAGCAGCCTTCACCCCACCTTCATCCAATATTTGATGTATTTTGTTGCATTTTATGTATTTTTAAACTGGTAATCTATGCCTAAAATACTAACAAGACTATTTGCCTAGTGAGGATCTATTTCCCTTCAGTTTTTCAACAATAATAGAAGAGCAATAATTCTAGTGATGTCATAGAGTAATTTGAATCCACAGGAAACAAAGAAACCGTGGCAATTATAACAATACAGATATTTTTAAGAGGGAGTACAATTGCATATTTCTTCTCCCTCCTCTTTACTAATCTAAAAACAATTGCAGGAATCAATCAGTATATTATAGTTGTTGGGCCACAATGGAAGTCAGTGGCAAAAGGAGAGGTGGGAAGCAAACAAACACATGAAAATTAAACCAAACATTCTTAAATAAGAGATAAAAATAAGAAAAAATAAGAAAACATGATGAAAGTACCATATTCTGGCAATTCAGTACATTTTCTTGATAAATACATCTCCATTGGTTTTATTCAATTTAGACCATGTAGGAATTTTTTCCAACTTCCCTGGGAAGTGGACAACTGCAGATTTCCTCAGACCTTTATGCCACCAGTGAACTATTCTTTGTTCTTTTTGATGATGGTAAAAGCTCACTTGACTACAGCATCTATGCTGAGAAGAGGAAGTGTCTGTGTTTTCTTAGTGCCCTTCTGGGTGTATTACTGGGCTGGAAAAGCCTCTAGGACCTTCCATCTGCAGCTGTGTGTGAACTCTGCTCCCATGTTTGCCATCTGCAGCTCGAGGAGAGTGGCAAAGAAGATTCAAAGACTGCTTTCTGGGGAGATGAGGCAATTAAAAATATCCGGGAGGCAGTTTAAGGAAGGCTAGCAAAGCAAAATGGTGATACAGGTCTAAATGACCACACTTTGTATATAAAAGTAAACATTTAGGTTTGAAGTCATTGATTAGTGAAATGACACATGAATGCTGCTTCAGAAAACACATCTTAAGAAAGTGGATCAAATAACAGTTATATATTTAACATGTACTGCTTGTTAAATAGTGTAAGCCAGATATTAAAAAATAACCAAAGGTCACTGCTAAACTTAAAGCTGTGTTGTGCAGAAAAAGTGAAAATTTTTAACTATGAAAAGAGAATGTGAGACTCTGTGGAAGGAATTCTATAAAAACGCAGAAAATGGTACTATCCCTAAGTATCTAGCCAAAATAAATAAGAACACCTTTGTTTAAAGAAAAGGCCCATGTCAGTTCTTTTATTTATTTTATACAATTGTTGGTAACACTACCCTTTTGCAATCCTATCATCCATACAAATGTGTTAAAATCACTAACTATTCCAGAACAGTTTCCTTAATAGCTTCCTGAACAGAAAATACTTTGTTAACAGAGAGAATTTAAACAAACCATGTTAACTAATCAGAATTTTTAGCCATAAAAATATTTTTTTAAATTTTATTTTGTTGAAATGATCTTTTCTCCCATTTTTATGTAATGACATTTTGAGATATCTAAATTAAAACAAACTTGAGGCTTAAATGTCCTTTTTCCAAGATAATATTTGGGAACTTTGGAACATCAAATTGCAGTGTTTTATTTTTATGTATACCGCATTTCAGAGAATGTTTATCCCCCTTGGAGGCCCATGGCTGCCATCTAGAAGATCCTGGAGATTTGCAGTTTTCCCAGCTGGAAAGATGTTACATTTTAAGCACAGATCATTTTTGACATTGAAAGACTTTCCAATAAAAACTTATAGGTATAATATTTATAGTCAAAATACAACTAATCCTGTATTTAAATTTCAATTCTATTTTAAGTGTGGCTAATTTGACAAAATCTCATGTTATGATCCACTTTTGATTAAATATAATTTTAATAAATAATCTTATATTCAAAGAAATATGTAGATAATGGTCACTGAACTCATTGTTCTGGGTTACGTATTTCCCCTTACTATACAGATCTTATTATATTTCTTTTGTTTTTTTCTTTTATATGCTTATTTACTTGTTCTTACAGAATACATATTCCTGATACCATTTGCAACAAAAATTGTTAAGTCACATGAAATGAACTTGTCACCCGGATGGAAATTTTATTATTCATAGAAGGATATGTTAATTGCTGATATGGATCCATTAATTATTCCTGGTAGCAGAGTGAAGGGTAAAGAGAACTACTCTTTTCTAACAATCCACTCTTTGTCATTATAATGTAGTATGTAAAGTCCTTGCCAACTAAGGAATTGTTTTTATCTAACACTTTTTAAATAGACTAAATATTATTTTACTGGATATAGTTGTTTGAAATATTTTGAATTACTTTCAGTCTTTGATTTATCAGACCAAATGACCAAAGGGTAGAAGAAATTCTTGAACATTCTTCTTTGTTTCAATAATTCTTTAGTTAAGAATTCTTTAATTCTTAATATGAATACTGCTTGTATGTCAGGAACTTCAATAAATCCATAAGCAATATATAAGCATAGTACCCCCTTCTGATATTAGTTCTTAGAAAAACAAATAAAATACAATAAAGTTGTACACTTAGACAAAATTGTGAATCTGTTTGACTTATAATCAAGTCATTATGCTTCATATAGGAAGGAGAAAAGTTCTTGCAGTTATCAGACAAGGCAGTAAGGCTGAGCTAGAAAAAAAAAAAAAAAGGTTCTCTTGAGGCTGCAAGACCTTGATTTACCTTAGCTTGAAATAATCTACATGCCTAAGTGTCATGTCTTGGGATAGTCCTGTTCTGATAATCCCAGGCAAGTCTATCATTCACAGACTTTTTCATCGATTAAAAATTGCTTAATTAAATCCAAACTTCTTGACCATGCAAATTATGCTGGAAAGAAGAGAGATCTCTCTAGAGGTTCTTTGATGTCAACTGCAAGCTCAGCTTGAAGTAACATTCCATTGCTAACTTCCACTCATTGGCCATACGTAACACCTCATAGTCACACAACCACAGTGCATGTATACATATGTAGGACCTTTGTGGAGACTAACTAATGATTACCACAATCAGAGAGATATTCATATTTTGGTAAGTGTTGATTGATTATAAAAATCTTGTATCACAGTTCTAATAAGTACAACCATTTGGGTTATGGAGGTGAGGGATTCAACACTGACCTTGATAGAACTTAGTGCTAAGAAGGGTTAAGAAGGGGCCTCCCCTGGTGGCACAAGCAGTTGAGTTCAGTGCTGTGAAGCTGTCCGCAGCCTCTGCAGCACGGGTTTGATTTGGGCCGGCTGGCAAGATGCCCAAGTGGCGGGGCAGACCTCTCATGTCTCACCCATTGCTCCCCTTAGCAGTATGCTTCAGTCAGTCTGCCTGTTGTGCTCCTCACTCTGTCTCTGGTGAATCCTCTCACCCTCCTGCACATTCTGGCCTGTACCCAGGTTCTTGTATACATGAATAAATATATCTTAACAAAAAGTTAAAAAAAAAAAGAAAGGTTAAGGAGGATTATAGATTTCTTTGTAATAAAACTTGCCTGGATATAATAATGAGTTTTTCTCAGTATTTCTGGTCTCAATACGTGTAAAACTAATTACCGCATATTCTTTGTTATGGTGTTAAAATGGTAGCTATACATTTTCATTCACATATATTCACATTCATATAAATATATATGGTTGAGCTACTCAACCTTTCAAAATCAAAACCTTTTGATCTTACCTATAATCGTATATTTTATAGTTTAAGTGGCATCTTATATTTCACTCTCTTGGGGAACAATTGCTTTAACGATATTTTTTAGGAAATAACTGTAATTTTTGGAAACAATTAACCCAAGGTTAATGGTTTTACTGTGTATCAACATGCTTTTCTCTGGTAGGTATTAGCTTCGTGTTTCTGACAAAGAAACTGGATATAGTAACAAAGAATTATCTCAAATTCTTATACATTCTCTGGTAAATGTAGTTGAAAGTGCTTCTACATAAAGAAAAATCTGTTAGTAACAGATACACATTTCTCTTTTTAAATTTTTTTTAAGATTCATTCATTCATAGAAGAACTGGGGTACAGACCAGAGGTGTGGGGGTGAGAGGATTCACCAGAGACAGAGTGGGGAGCAGAACAGGTGGATTGAATGAAATATACTGCTGAGGGGAGCTGGAGACAAGAGAGGTCTGCTGCTCCATGTGGTGCTCCCTGGCCGGGGATCGAACTCGTGCTGCAGTGCCTATGGACAGCTTTAGAGGTTGCATCTTAACACCTTGCGCCATAAGGGTGGCCCTAACAGATACGCATTTCAGTCCACCTTGTAGAGGGTTTTGGTGCATATCCATAGTTTGAACAATCTCTGAGACTTATTTCCCTGTTGATATTATATAAATAGGAATTTTTCTTCATTTGACTCATCTTCTAAAATGTCATATAATTCATTATAACAAGATGGCATTGCTAATAAAATATGTTAAAATGCTTAATTTTCCTCAAGATAACAGAAGTTGGGAAATTTTAGCTATTTTTATATCCATTATTTGAGTTTTTACCTAACATTATGTTTTGATCATAAATGTTTTTAAAAATTCTTGCATACAGATATCTGTTTTTTTTTTTAAAGATTTATTTATTTATGCATACAAGAGCTGGGGTGTAGGCCAGTGGTGTGGGGGTGGTGGTGAGAGGACTCACCAGAGAGATAATGGGGAGCAGAACAGATAGATCTACTGAAACACGCTGCTGAGGAGAGCACCGGGTGAGTCAGGAGAGGTCTGCTGCGCCATGTAGGTAGCTCCTTGGGTGGGGATGAACTTGTGCTGCAGTGGCTGCCAATAGCTTCATAGTGCTGAGACTTAACCCCTGCACCACCAAGCAGGCTCTATTTAATCTGCCCCATTTAGAAAGGATTCGGGATTGGTTAATATATGTCTGTAGTATATACTGCTAACTATTCAACAAATTAACATTGTGTTCTACTCAGCATGCATCATTACCCATCTACCACAGCCTCCCATGCTGTTGGGTGTGGTCATATCACTGAGTTCCACCCTGGGACTGGGAACGGAAAGGGTGGGCATTTCTTCAGACCTCTTCCATAAGAAACATATTCTTCCTTGTGCCTTCTCTCTTTGTATTGAGTGGGATAAATGACTCTGTTGCGTTGAAAGACACATGTTGAAGATGGTGAACTATTTGTGAGCTGTGTTTTGGAATGAGCATCTGGAGGTAGACTCGGCCTACCAGAAACATCCTTCCTGGATTCGTGTCATCAACATGAGATAAACTTCTGCGTGTGACAGAGGCAGATTTTGTAGCGTATTTCTTCCTGTGTTGCCATAACTAGTCTTACCAGTTAGTACCAGAATTCGTAATTTAACGCAAGACAAAAGGAGAAAGTAGAATAAGGAGCAATAGATGCGGGGGCAGCACACTTTAATAATCTCAATGTTTATTATGAGAGGACTACAAATTTGACTCTAAGATGACTAGCAACGCATGAGATTACGGAAGTCTGACTAATAATCACAATATAAGAAATAAATGCAAGCAATTTCATAGGATGAAGTATGAAGAGATCAGTACTTTGATTTCAGAGGAAATTTTTTTGATGATCAACCTCAAGAAGTAATTATGTAAAACTGTTTCCCACAAACAGCCCAAATGCCCAAAAATAGATGACTGGATCAAGAAGATGTGGTACATATACACCATGGAATATTACTCAGCATTCAAAAAAGATAAACACATGCAATTTGCAGCAACATGGATGGAGGTGGAAGGGATCATGCTCAGCGAAATAAGCCAAAAAGAAAAAGAAAAATACCGGATGGTCTCACTCATAGCAGGAATCTAGAAAACTTAAATAAGGGACCAAGAAAATGAATAACTACAAGAAAGTAAAAATCAAAATCAACAAAAAACTATGAACCAGAGACACTTTTTGGGGGGCGGGAGGGAAGGGATTGGGGTCAGAATGGGGGGTTGAAATTGTATGAGGAATATAAAAATAAAATTTATTATTTAAAAAAAAAGAAAAGAAAATACATTATATCAATAGTAAGTAGAAATACGAAAAGAAAATAAAAAAATAAAATAAAACTGTTTCCCACAACCTTTGGGATAATACTCCTAGAGTGTTTCAAAGGATGTTTTAATAATCCCCAATGTATGTCGATGTCATTATACTGAGGCTCATTTCAGTCAAAATAATTTGGATTGGGTAAAAATGAAAAATTTTAAACATATGTTTCTTTGTTGATTTAGATTGTTAGAGAAGCAGATACAATAATTGCTGGAATAGTGAGCTGCTCTTTAAAAGCAAGTGCCATGTCCTGTGATTGCCAGCTAAATTCCCAGGCATGTATCTATCTTATGTGTGAATAAGGTTAGCATTCTTTTGTGAAAGCTGAGAATCCTAGCAACCATGGGTGCCATTCCAAAATCTTCCCTCCCTGCTTAGGTGAATGTCAAAGGAAGATCACATTCTATAGTTTAAGATATTTTGTTTTATCATTAGTACAAAATTATCTTCCTATCCCATGTCTCATAGAAATATAATTCCAGATGCCCTTATGATGACATTTCTCATACTTGTAGACATTGATTAATGGACATTCCTGGTTGACAGAGATAAATCAGAAATGTCAATATAATGTTGAAAATCCAGTAGAATTTCCTGTGTTTTTTACTTTCTAACAGCCTTCCATCTAAATAATGGATGGAAAACATTTGTATTTATTTATTTTTTATTTTTCTTAATATTTTATTTTATATAATTCTTATATCATTTTTCATTTTTGCACAATGAAAACATTTGTATTTATTTATTTATTTAATTTTATTTTTTATTTACATTTTTTTAATTTTATTTTTATATTCCCCAAATAATTGCAACCCCTTTATTTTGACCCCAATCCCTCCCCCCCACCCCCCACCCATCATAAAGTGTCTCTGGTTCATAGTTGTTTGTTGATTATGATTTTCACTTTCTTATAGATATTCATTTTCCTGGTCCCTTATTTAAGTTTTCTAGATTCCTGCTATGAGTGAGACCATCCGGTATTTTTCTTTTTCTTTCTGGCTTATTTCGCTGGGCATGATCCTTTCCAGCGCCATCCATGTTGCTGCAAATTGCATGTATTTATCTTTTTTGAATGCTGAGTAATATTCCATGGTGTATATGTACCACATCTTCTTGATCCAGTCATCTATTTTTGGGCTTTGGGTTGTTTCCAAAGCTTAGCTATTGTAAACAGTGCTGCTATAAACATAGGGGTGCAGGTGTTCTTTGGAGTTGATGTTTCTGTGTCCTTTGGGTAAATACCTAGGAGTGGAGTTGCTGGATCCTATGGAAGCTCTATGTTTAGTAGGTCCAGAAATCTCCACACAGCTCTCCGTAGTGGTTGGACCAGTTTGCACTCCCACCAACAGTGCAGGAGAGTTCCTTTTTCTCCACAACCTCGCCAACATTTGTTGTTGCTAGTTTTTTTAATATGTGCCATTCTCACTGGTGTTGGATGGTATCTCATGGTAGTTTTGATTTGCATTTCCCTGATTACGAGTGATGGTGAACATTTTTTCATATGCCTGTTGGCCATTTGTATTTCCTCTTCAGAGAAGTTTCTTTTTAGCTCTTCTGCCCATTTTTTGACAGGATTATTTTCTTTGTTGTTGAGTATCATCAGCTCTTTGCAGATTTTTGTGATCAGTCCTTTATCATTAGTGTTGTGTGCAAAAAGAATACATTTGTATTTAAATGGCCTTTACATATTGGTAAAATGTCATCATAATGAGGTAAGGGGGAAAAAAACTCCTTTATGTGGAGTCTGTATAAAACAAATTACTTAATAGTATATAATTCAGAGTATATATAAAAAAAATCCTTTTCTTTTTGATGCCAATATGTTAGTTTCTAAGGAAACTGCTTTAATATTATTTATTTGTTTTTCCTCTTATTTCACCAACATTGATAATTCACAGTAAGTTAACTATGCAATTCTTTGTGTTTTCTGAAGACTGCTTAACATTTCTTTATATACACAAAACATTAGTCAATCCAATCGTTATTTGAGTATTTGGTTATGGTAGGATATATTTAGTTTGAATAAATAATTGCTTTGTGCTTATGTCTGTTTTTTCCCTTCTTGGTATTAAACAAATTTTACTGCTTTTAAAGGGCACACAGCTCTAGCTGTCTTCATTTTTGCTATGTCAAAATCATCACTGTCAGAGTTAGGTCATCAGTGCATATTATGTGATAGGTTGGTGAATTTTGCAGATTTGCTGAAATGTGGAACACAGACTTGGAGTTTAGTTCTGTTAAAAAGGAACATGCTGTGAATATCCAAAGCCCAAGAAGACAAATGTCATTTGCAGCAGATAAGATGCTTCAAGCAGAGCTTTCCTATATGTGCATCTGATATTAAACCCTGAGAAGATGGAATTTGATATAAAATTTTAAATGATTGAAATTGAAAACAGGATGTTCAATATTATTAAATGATTAACATATTCTTCTTTAAACTTAGGGTGGTGGCCTCCAGTTAAGATGATACTTATAATGTTTGAAATTGCCATTTGACACATGTCACATTTATATAAGCTAATCCTTCTTTTCCTAGGAAATAGAATATTAAGCAAGAGAATTGGCTGTCAGAGAAAACTTTACCATGATAGCTTATAACTCTAGAAGTAAAAAGAGATGTGGGAATAAGAAGTCAAAAATATCTCCATAATTTTGAATTATAAAAATGTGATATAGAAAATACATTTCAAACAACTTTTATATTTTTCAGTGTATTAATACATTATCATCTGGAAAAAATTCATTGACTCATGTCAACTAAACCATCAGAGACAAAATTTCCCTTTACAGCATCTATATGTGGAATTGAAAAGCCTAATAGTTTTCTACTGAAATACAAGATGGTCTTTTATTCTTCTGATAAAAACTCTTACATGATAAGCCACTTGTATAATTTTATAACATTGAAATAATTCTTAATACAATTATTCTATGAAAATCAAACTTAATTTATGAAGAGTGGAGAGTCATTTCATGATAAAGGGAAGTCTTATTTTACTATAATTGAAGAAAATGCTGAACTTTGGGTTTGTATTCTTGTTCAACTTTATATAAGGATTTGGGGAGAGGAAGGTTTTGCAAATTGTTTAATTTCTGGAATAACAGTAGGCACTGTTTTAAGTTTTTCTAGTGTATGCAAGTAAGAATGACCTAAAAGTATGTTCTGTTTTATATCTAACTTTAAAGACTAACATCATGTTTTTTTATAAACACTTTGTTTTGTTAAAAAAAAAAATCTCCAAATTAACAAAAAGTTTTGGAAGCTGACAATATTCAAATGTAAGTATCAGATTCTTCTTAGCATATAGTGGCAGAAATGATTTTAAAAGTTGCTAAGAATAAGTCAACTATCCTTAAAAATAATGCATAGAGCAACTCACTTATCACTGAGCTTCTTGGAATCTAAGGCAATACAGTAAGTAATATCAGTCTTTGCCAATTATTGTTTTCCAAAAAACACACACATTATTTTTACACAGTTAATAAGCTAGAACTTAATTCTTTATAAATGGTTAATGCATTTTCCCAAGTCAGAGTTTAAATATTAAGTGAAGATGCTTAAAACAAGGAAAACATAGTCCACCGGAAGCTGAGGCCTCTCTGGGCAGAGAATCCTGCACACATTTCACCCAATGCAATAGTTTCAATAAAACTAATATTGAAAAAAATCATACTTTTAGGACATTTTCCATTTCTTTCTAACTGATGAAAAATAGAGCAGAAAATTCAGATTTGGTTCACTTTGCCTCTCATTTAAGGTTCAAAGGGAGGCTATTGGGAATCGTGAGAATTTTGAAATTCCAGCCATTATTTTTTAAACTATAGTAAATAAACCGATAATTGGTCATCAGATGTGCATGACAAAGGAAAAAATACTAACAGGATCTAGCAAATGAGTTCAAGGATAAGGGCCATAATGATAATACAATGGGCCCATTTGTGAAAGATCTTTATGGATGATAAACAAAACATATTTACTTGACATCTGTTTTTAATTCTGATGAAAATTAAACATAGCAAAAATGGAAAAACTACTATAAAATATGAACTACTTTAAAGACAAAATTAACAAATCATCATTCCATAATGGAGCTTAAAATAATGAGAAAAAATATATAAGCAATACTAGGTATTTTGTGGACAGCTTTGTTCCTTATCTATAAGAAATTGACTCATTGTAGCTACTTGAATGGTTGTAAAGGTAGTTTTTTAAAATTTTTTATAAGATTTTTTTTATATTCCCCATACAATTGCACCCCCCTTATTTTGACCCCAATTCCTCCTCTCCCCGCCCCCCCCATAGTGTGTCTCTGTTTTATAGCTGCTTGTTGATTTTGATTTTTTTCTTAATGATTGTTATTCTTTTTCCTGGTCTCTTATTTAGGTTTTCTAGATTCCTGCTATGAGTGAGACCATCTGGTATTTTTCTTTTTCTTTCTGACTTATTTTGCTGAGCATGATCCCTTCCAGCCCCATCCATGTTGCTGCAAACTGCATGAGTTTATCTATTTTGATTGCTGAGTAATATTCCATTGTGTATATGTACCACATCTTCTTGATCCAGTCATCTATTTTTGGGCATTTGTGTTGTTTCCATAGCTTAGCTATTATAAATAGTGCTGCTATAAACATAGGGGTGCAGGTGCCCTTGGAATTAATGTTTCTGTGTCATTTGGGTAATGCAAATGTAGTTTTATCAAAGGATGTATGGAAATAAGGAAGGAATGCTTGTTGGGAAAATAAATTTAAACATAAGTTAGTCTTAATGAATCAAGAGAGACTTAATACAGGTAGAATTTGTTGAGCAATATTTTTTGAGCAGAAAAGAAACATGGTTGGACCTATGAGTTAGAAAGATTAACCTAACAGCAGAATTTCTAGTTAACAGAATGGTGTTAATTGGTTGTGGAGGAATTGAAGGGAAAAGACTAGAAATCAGAAAATAAGAGCTATTGCATGTTACTTACATTATATCCAGGTATGATCATAATTTGGTAAGCCTGATCTGGGAAAAAGAAGATGGAAAATTTTCTGGGAGGCATGAATTTGGAATGTCATCACTAAGATCTACACACATACACACACATTCTAGGATCTATGCAGCATTCTATTTGTTAGCATTTTCTCATTTGCTTGCTTATGATTTTATTTATATTACTTCATTTATTTCTACTTTCCTTACTCTTTCATAAAATACTACATGGTGAATTCCCATTTTACCTATGTAGATTTTTTTATGTTCATCATTAATAATCACATTAATCATCAATATTATACACAACAATATTTTTTTGAAGAATTATTTTATTTATTTATGCATACAAGGGCTGAGGTGTAGGCCAGAGGTGTGGGGGATTCACCAGAAAGAGGGGAGCAGAATAGGCAGATCTACTGAAATACACTGCTGAGGGGAGCAGCTGGCGAGACAGGAGAGGTCTGCTGCGCCGTGTGGGTAGCTCCCTGGCCAGGGATCAAACATGCTGCAGTGGCTGCTGATAGCTTCATAGTGTTGTGCCACCAGGGAGGCCCTTGTCAATATTTTTCTTAAACTTCTGTACAGGTTGTCACTTATCTGAAGATGATAAAATGAATAAACAAGTAGCAAATGTAAATTAGTAGAGAATCTAGAAAAATCTAATTATTGTATTTGTTTGGGGGAGAAATGCTTATTATGTTCTTGCATTAATTATATATAATGAAAACACATATATAATTTCAAACCACTGACATTTTCTAATATAACATAGAATTAAATATTGCATGATTTCTTCGTTTTCTTAAAAAGGACTATGATTCTGAGGTGTTTAAACTACATAAGCCATTTTGAAAAATCAATTTGCAGCTTGAAAGATAGAGCTCATTCTTGGTCTTGGTTTCTGAAGATAATGTATTATTACTGTAATGTGATGAACTGAGGGTTTTTGACAGCTATAAGTGAAGATCTGACTGCTCAATAGCAGGCAAGAGGTGAAAAAAACTTGAGCACTTGCGATGTTTTTCAAATTGCTTATTGAATCATTACCTGTTTTTTTTTTTTCTGTTGTCAATGTTCTACTCAGTAATTCTTAGTAACAATCACAGGTGCTGCTTAAAAATACTTAACATTTCGAATTTCTGAAGGATTCTGCATGGTCTCACCCATAGCAGGAATTTAGAAAAACTAAATAAGGGACCAGGAAAAAGACTAATTATAATAAAGTAAAAATCAAATTCAACAAGCAACTATAAACCAGAGACACACTACAGGGGTGCAGGGGGAAGAGGAATTAGGGTCAAAATAAGGGGGTGGGAATTGTATGGGGACTATAACCAAGATGAAAATGCATACATTGTGCAAAAATGAAAAATGATGTAAAAATGTATTTAAAAAAATTTGAAGGATTAAACTCTAGCAACAGTATTTTGGCATGCGTATCTCCTTAACATACTAAATTGTTTTGGATGTATCAACATCAATATTTAGAGCCCTATTTAAAAGAGGTCAGACAAATGTAGATCAACAAAACTACAAAACCCATAATCCCTTGTATTTCTCTCATTGTTTCCTTTCCTGCTGAACCCGAGGTGGTGGTGGGTTTTCCAAGGTCATACAAGTCAAGAGAGGGCAGTGTAAGTGGTTCTTGCCATGAACTCATTCCACTGCCCTTGTTTTCTGTTATTTTGTTTCTGAATTAAACCTTGGCTGTAGTTTTTACTAGCTGATTGCCTTTTTGAGGTCAGCAATGCAAATGAGAATTTAATATTAAGTGAGAAAGGTATGGGTTATAACACAACTGGCTCTGAAATGCCAAAATGATAGAATTAAGAGATATTTTGAAAATAATCCAGATTCAACCTTAAAGAAACAGTGTAACAGCTGGTCAGTACTCAGTTCCTCTAATCTAGGGGTATCTGGAGAGAAATAATCTGATCAGATCACCTTGTAAATATGCCTCATGGTGATATTCCTGGTGGAAAGGTACAGGACAGTTCTTATTTATAGAAATTTAGCAGGGTTTACATGTCTGCCTGCTTGCTTATGGTAAGCAAACTAGGAGTCAATGGATCTAAGATCCACTAGGAAATGTCAGTGTGAACTACAAAATTCTAGGATGTTTCATGATGAAAAGGGTTTACATTGTTATCTGATGCCCTGTTTCCCTCTCTTAGAGTCCTCATATATTGAGGACTGGAGTCCTGTTCTAGAAGTATGCTCAAGAAAAGCCCCAGCTATTTTAGCAATGTCAGAGGTTTCCATTTTTGACTATGTCGCACAACTACCATTATCCATTGAATTTAAAGAGTGGCAGTGGCTAAGATAAGTGATTTATGTCAGACTAAGATAAAAATTCCACCCTCTGGGTGAATGTAAGTGTCTTTATTCACAATTAGTTGAACCCAGATGAATTAAGTAACTTTGTCAGAGGTACTCTCCCTGTGAGGCACTGACATTGATTAGATGTGTGATTCTGAGCAAATTACTTCATTGTTTTATGCCTTAGTTTCCTCATCTGTTAACTAGAAAAGATACTATATACCTCATACAACATTGTCCAACTTAAGCGTGCTAATTTGCATCAGTGTCACTAATAAGAACAATATGTTCATTTTATGATTATTAGCCAGCATATTGGAATTACATAAATTGGAGCTTAAATTTTAGGTTTCTGACTCAACACTGTCTTGACCTTCAGGCTTCATGGATTTCTTTATTGAGGAGAAAATATTTTTTTTTAATTATTTATTTATTTATTTATTTTTATTATAAATTTTATTTTTATATTCCCCATACAATTGAAACCCCCTTATTTTGACCCCAATCCCTCCCCTCCCCGCCCCCCACCCCTTATAGAGTGTCTCTGGTTCATAGTTGTTTGTTGATTTTGATTTTTACTTTCTTATAGTTATTCTTTTCCTGGTCCCTTAAGTTTTATAAATTCCTGCTATGAGTGAGACCATCCGGTATTTTTATTTTTCTTTCTGGCTTATTTCACTGAGCATGATCCCTTCCAGCCCCATCCATGTTGCTGCAATTGCATGTGTTTATCTTTTTTGAATGCTGAGTAATATTCCATGGTGTATATGGACCACATCTTCTTGATCCAGTCATCTATTTTTGGGCATTTGGGCTGTTTCCAAAGCTTAGCTATTGTAAACAGTGCTGCTATAAACATAGGGGTGCAGGTGTTCTTTGGAATTAATGTTTCTGTGTCCTTTGGGTAAATACCTAGGAGTGGAATTGCTGGATCATATGGAAGCTCTACGTTTAGTAGGTCAAGAAATCTTGAGGAGAAAATCTTAGTAAGACAAATACTTTAAAATATTTCCTTAGTTTTATAAAACAACAAATATCTTAGAATTCGCTCTCCCTTCTGTCTTTTTGCAGTGGATGGCAGAATCCATTTAGAGTGTGCAAGTCTGGGGGCCCTGGGGTGCCTTCAAGTTTGCCCACACAGTTACAACACAGAGGGAAGGCAAAGAGTAAAGGTGGAGGCAGAAGTTAGAGTCCTGCTCCTACAAACCCAGGGATAACTGGGGTCACGGACAAGCTGGGAGAGGCAAGGAATGATCTTATCAGAGGCTTCAGAATGACCGGAACTTGGCTCATGCTTCATGTCTAACAGCTTCTAGACTGCGGGAGAATACACTGCTGTTGTTTTAAGCTCCCCAGTTAGAGATATGTAGCATGTCAGCCCTTGAAACCTACAACTTGTAGATCCTTCCTTTTGGTTTTGACAAGCTTGGGAACCACTGCTTGATCTTATGTTTTTATTCTGGAACCCTATAGGATGTTGGTAAAGTGGCATCGCTAAGAAAATAAGATTTACAGAATTTACAGAATGTGAAAGTAATGTAAAAGTAACTTTGAGCTCTAATATCAAACCATGCACAGACCAAAGGGAAAAAAATCTTTTCATAAAACTGATCTTTGTGTTCATGTTTCAGTTTAGAAGAATTGACTGAGACAAATGTTGCTTTGTTATCTAAAACTAGAAAGGATATTTTGAGTTTCTTAGACCTTGGAAAGTGAAATCTATCAATCATGTGAAATATGCAGCATATCTCTGAACAAACAATTTCTGCAGAGGAGAAAAACATATCTCTATGAGACATTACCTTGCCTTGCCAAGAAAAGACAAATGATTCTACCTGTGTTTGTTCTAATCTAAAATATTCACTTCTACACTTTTGCTTTCTTATTATGTTATTTAAAAGATATTTAGCATTCTAAAACTATTATTCAAAATGCAGCTATTATTTAAAGAGCAATAAACATCTACTCAGGTTAATGATTTCTTGACTCATATGTTTAATAATAACCCTTTATAAATCTAATTAAATAGATTAACTAAAACAGACTGAAATAACAAAGCCACTATCTCTTGCACTGGCCAGTTAAAATGTATAAAGCAGGAAATGGAAGACCCAATCATGATGAATAGGAGCAAATAATACCCTTGAAATTCATCCTTTATCCTTTCTGAAAACTTCACAATCATAATTTTCTGACACAAATGAGCTCAGGATCTCACAGGATCCAATGAAAATTCTTTGGATATTATTTTCTTTTGAATTGCAATACAAGGTGATGATTCCCATAACTACCTTTCCCTGCTTTTATTTTTCTCTCCACTGTGTCAGTTTATTCTGAGCAGACTAACCACATCCTTTTCTATCAGAAAATGTAAACTTAATGTAAATAAAATGTAAAAGAAATTCTGAGAAGAAACTTAGAAAAATACTTATCAATTGGATATTTCTTATATTACAATTTTGGAGTTTAGTTCTATGTTATTCTTTCCAACTTCTGCAAGCATTCAAATTTCAATAAGATTTTCTGGAAAGTATTTGAAAGCATGGCCCGGTGGTATACAGGACTTGTTAAAACAATTGAGTAAGCAAAGTATTCAGGCTTCATTTCTTTTTAAATATAGAAGCCATCAGAAATATCCATTTGCAAGAGATACACATTTTAATTTCCTCTGGTTCAAAAACCTAAAATGAATTCCTTATTAAATATGATATAAAGAATAATGGACTTCGTAGCACTGTAATTCTGTGCCATAAAAAAGCAATCAAATTGGTATAGTGAACTAGTGCCTGAACAACACAAGCTATTACATAAAATTGGAAAGAAATGTACAATAAATTATCTACTATGAACTGTTTGCTGGAGGCAGAATCTCTTTCACTTTCTTCTTTTGAAGTAAGATTTTGCATGACTACAGGTTTCACTTGTATATTTTTCACATCTAACCTCTCAGATCATGTTGTGAGTGTGTGTTGAAAGATAGTATTAACCTGAAAATCAGGAGGCAATTAAAAGGCAAAACATGTTTATTTAAGATCAAAGATTTGCAATTTGGGCAGCAAAGATTCAGATGAAACCAAAATAGTGTGTGGAGGAGGCAAAAAGCACAAGGGCTTTCGTGGAAAGAAACAGAATGATGAGATCATTTCTGTGAACAAGCAAGACAAGACTTATAGTTCATTGATTGGTGAGTGAGGTGAAGAATCTCAAAGTGAAAGAAGGTGAAAAGGTCAGGTGAATGGGTCACAGTGTAGAAGTAGGAAAAATCCACTTATCAAGTCCTTTCAAACAGGATGTTCTTGTTCTTGCTTACTTCTGGGACAAGAGTTCATTCATGTAAGATGGTTCCTCTGAAGTGATTGCTCTGGCTCAGTTTAAAACAGCTCCAGTTATGCCAATTCTCACAACAGGGAATAGGATACCACCTAAAATGGAAATGAAAGATTAAGAAGTGTGCCATCACTGCCATGCCATACACCAAATTCAAACAACAAACATCAGAGCACGAAAGTCTTCAAAAGGATTTGTGAATCTTTAGCATATTATTTGTGTTCTGAGAGCAAAAGTCTGCCAATTCAAAATATGTCCTTTTGGCAGAAGTTTTATTTCACAGGAAGGGCTCTGAAGATTAGGTAGACTGTCTTTGAGAAAGACAAATGTAAATGTGTCTCTGTAATGCCATGTTTCTCACTGTACTTGGGAAATCTAATCGCCTTCACTGTCCTTAATGGCGAAGGCTGACCTTCAGTCTGCATAGCAGCCATACCTTTGTTGATTGTGCCTTCCCTGGTAAGCTCCCTAAATGACCTTTCCATTCTACTTTCCATTTCCATGCCCCCTTCTGCCCTCAACCTTCTCTGTGTTACTGAGCTATTAAATACGTGGTTGAGTTATTCAGTTTTACTGAGCCTCTCTGATGTATACACGTAGCGTGCATGTTATTATTAAAGGCTTTCTTTTTAGATTTTTCTCTTTTCAAATTGTTTGATGCTTGTTGGATTATTTATCTGTCTAGAAGAAATAAAAGTGTTACAGGATCATTACCTTTTTGTCCCCAAACTTCTAGTCATATTCAGTGAAGATTGTACCAATTTGTATAGCCACCAACAGCACACAAGTTGCTTGATTCATGGAACAATTTTCCAAGTTTTTAAAACTTTGTCAATTTGGTAACGTGTAAACAGTACTTCATTCTGCTTCATTTTGTGTTTCTTTTATAACAAGTCATTTTTCTATTATGTAGCAGTGCACAGTCATGTTCTTTATTTAGGAGGTAGCTTTTTTTAGAATTACCATTTATATTATATTTTATTTTTTTTAAAGACTTATTGATTCATGCATACAAGAACTGGCATACAGGTCAGATGTGGGGGAGGGTGAGAGGATTCACCAGAGACAGAGCGGGAAACAGAACTGGCAGGGTGACTGAAATACACTGCTGAGGGGAGCAGCAAGAGCGACAGGAGAGGTCTGCTGAGCAGTGTGGTATTCTTGCCAGCTGGCCAGGATCAAACCCACACTGCAGAGGCTGCAGACAGCTTCATAGTGCTGTGCTCAACGGCCTGCACCGCCAGGGGAGGCCCCATTTATATTTTAAAATTGGTGTTTTTATTATTTTCCTTATCTGATTTGGTAGAATGTACTATTGAATATATTTTTTTAAAGATTTATTTATTTATGCACACAAGAGCTGGGGTACAGGCCAGAGATGCAGGGAGTGAGAGGATTCACTAGAGACAGAGCGGGGAACAGAACAGGCAGACTGACGAAATATACTGCTGAGGGGAGTAGCGGGCGAGACAGGAAAGGTCTGCTCGCCATGTGGGACCCTCCCCGGCCAGCTGGGATCGAACCAGTGCTGAAGAGGCTGCAGACAGCTTCACAGCACTGGGCTCAACCACCTGCACCACCAGGGGAGGCCCTTTCTTTTTGTATCTATTTTAAGGATATATTTCAGTTTGGGGGGTACTATTTCATTAATTGTGTGATTTCTACCACATTGAATCATAAGTTTGTACATTTAAATCTATCAGTTTATTCATTTCTCATGTTTACATATAGAAAATACCCAACTCAAGAGCAGATAAATGTCCCTGTATATACCTTGCAGTTCTTTCATTAAAAAAAAAAAATCAATTTATCTTTAATTCATTGTTTCATAGAGAATATTTTCTTTTTTTTTTTAAAGATTTATTTATTTGTACAAAAACGGGTGTACAGGTCAGAGGCATGGGAAGGTGAGAGAATTCACCAGAGAGGGCGGGGAGCAGAACAGACAGAGGACCAAAACACTGCTGAGGGGAACAGCGGGCGAGGCAGGAGAGGTCTACAATGCCATGTGGATTTCTCCCTGGCCGGCCGGGAATCGAGCCCACGCTTGAGAGGCTGCTCTGCAGACAGCTTCACAGCACAGTGCTCAAC
Source organism: Talpa occidentalis (assembly GCF_014898055.3). NCBI lineage: Eukaryota > Metazoa > Chordata > Mammalia > Eulipotyphla > Talpidae > Talpa > Talpa occidentalis. Next base: position 138,050,822 of record NW_023604295.1, on the reverse strand, counting down.
CAGCTGCGCCACCGGGGAGGCCCCATAGGGAACATTTTCTAATCAACGGTGGTCTATCTGCTAAATAATCCTCTTGCCAATGACTGAAATCTCATCATTGCATATATTTCATTTTACTAGGTTAATTTTGTTACTTTCTGTTATGTTACAAGAATTTATATTGTGTAATTATAGAACAATATTACTAATGATGTGTTTCATAATAACTGGCAGTGAAATCAATCACTATTATACTTCCACATCAAAACACTCTTCAATATTCTTTAAAAATAATTTATAATTAGTTTTTCAAATCCAAAAACTTGATTTGGGTACCTGTTGGAATTTTCTTTACATTTCAGGAACCTTAACATAAGGTTAGGAGTTCAGAGTCAAGAGATAGATACCTCAGGCTTGAATTCTGGTTTTGCGACTATTTTATGATCTGGAGACAGTTACTTAGTTTCTACGAACTTTAGTTTCTCTCATCTACAACAGGTAATATAATAAAAGTATCTGCCACCTAAAACAGTGGTCAGAATTAAATACTATGACATTTACATAGGTTATTGTCTGGTACATAATAAATATTATTGAAGAATTTTTTATTCATTTCTACTTTTTATATCTGTGGTTAATTTTCCTGGATTCATAGAAGTATTACACTTATCCTATTCCTCCAAATTCTATGTCCACCCTCTAACTCCCAGCTCCTGTAGCTTTATTTCTTTCCTTCTGTTTCCTTGTTTTAGTTAAATATATTTTTCAATTTTTATTAAACATGGGATTGAAAATTGAAAACTTTTTTTTTTAAAGATTTATTTATTTATTTATTTATACAAGCACGGGGTACAGTCAGAAGCTCGGGAGGGTGAGAGAATTCACCAGAGCCAGAGTGGGGAACAGAACAGGCAGACTGAGGAAATGCACTGCTGAGGGGAGCAGCGGGCGCGGCAGGAGAGGTTTGCGCGCCATGTGGGACCATCGCCACCGGCCGGGGATCAAACTGGCACTGCAGAGGCTGCAGGCAGCTTCACAACCCAGTGCTCAACTGCTGTGCCACCAGGGAGGCTCAGAAAAAAATTGAAATTCTTATTATAGTTCTTTTTGACATGAACTATTGGGGATGTGATATTCACTCGAGTGCAGCTTTGGCTATCTTTGTTAAAAGTTATTTGCAGCATCACATTATTATTCCTTACTCTACAATTTTGTTGGCCACTCAGTTTTTAAGTTCACTCAATTTCACTCAAATTTTCATATGTGCAATGTTTTCAAAATTGTAATTAATTTGAATCCTGCTGTGGCAATATCATTGCCTTCCTTATCCTCTCCAGCACTTGGTCTCTTTTATTTTTTCACACATTAGTACAGGGCCCCCAAAACTTACATGCTCTAAATAGTGCATAAGGCCTTCAATAGAAAAGAACTTTGATAAAATTGTGTGCAATAGAGAAAAAAAGAGGATATAGTTTCCCAATGAAACCCCCAAAGTTGCCCATCCCCTCCTGGGTAAATGCCCACTCAAACATGTTGGTCCACAGCAGGGACACTGAGGCCCAAAAGCCTTCCACTAGTCTAACGCAACCTTCTGCCAGGGATCCATAGTTAAGGGGCAGAAAGGGCCAGACATGTTGATATTGATGTTCAGCTGATGATCTCTGCCTGCTGAGCCCTGGCAATTCTGCCTCTGCTATGAGAAGAAAGTGACTTTTTTTGTAATTGTTTCAACTCCATTGCCTGAGGTCCTTAGTCCCTCCCAGACAGTTGCTCTTCTCAAACATCATGGCAGTTAGAACAGTAACTGGCATTTTAAGCTTCTATTATAACAAGAGGGCTTTTTCTTCCATTAAGATTCATGGTTAGAATTTATCAAGCTTAGAAAATTTAGATGCCAAGCAACCTAAAAGAACAACTGGTGTCCATTTTACCTCTAAAAGGACTGATCCTGGGATGGTGCTAATAAGCTGCAGTCATTGGCAGAGCCTTCATGGACAGCTGCAGCTGGATGCTTTGCTCTTAACTTCATGTGATCTGCTAGTTTCTTACCATCCATTTCTGGTTTTGCTCAGCTGTGCTTCCTGCCCTCATCTCTGTTTCTTAGAGTCACAAACATATACTTTTCATTACATCCTCTGAGCCTGGCTGATGAGTCCCTGCTCCTGAATCAACCAAAGGAAACATCCATTAAAGTGTGGCCACGTCACTCGTTCTAATGGCAACTTCTGCACTGCTTTGAGATTCTTCACACAAGAAATTCACATATACTTGAATCTTAGCTGCACACTCTTTTATTTATTTATTTATTTATTTATTTATTTATTTATACAAGCACTGGGTACAGTCAGAAGCACGGGAGGGTGAGAGAATTCACCAGAGTCAGAGCAGGGAGCAGAGCAGCAGAAGGACCGAAGTACACTGCTGAGGGGAGCAGCGGGCGGCAGGAGAGGTCTGCGCGCCATGTGGGACCCTCCTCTGGTGGCCGGGGAGCAGCCGGGGATCGAACCAGCGCCGCAGAGGCCGTGGGCAGCTTCGCAACCCAGCGCTCAACCGCTGCGCCACCGGGAGGCCCTGCACACTCTTTTTAAAATGTGTTCTTGGGGTCTCCCTGGTGGTGCAAGGGGCTCAGTGTCAGCACTATGAAGGAATCCACAACTACTGCAGCAGGAGCAGCAGGAGTTCGATCCCCAGCCAGGGAGCTACACACATGGTGCAGCAGACCTCTCCTGTCTTGCCCGCTGCTCCCCTCAGCAGTGTATTTCAGTGGATCTGCCTGTTCTGCTCCCCACTCTGTCTCTGGTGAATCCTCTCACCCCCCACCTCTCGTATACACCCCAGTTCTTATATGCATAAATAAATAAATCTTTTTTTAAATGTTCTTATTTTATTATGTACATTGTCTCCCATGAAGCTTAATCCAGATGACTTAAATTTTAAAGAATAATTAAAATTTCATAATAAAACTTGTGTAAGATACATGTAAAAGAATGTAAAATGTATGAGAAAAAATAGACTGTAAACATTTTGAAACAAAGGGAAGAAGCTTTTAGGCCTTGGCAGTTGCTAGGAAACCATATCTTGGTTATATAGTTTCAAAATTACTGAATATCTTTTGTATGCTTTAGTTCTATAGTGTACTAGTAAGAACAAAAGACAATCTGTTGCAATATTTTTTTTTCTGGGCTTAAAATAGATGACTGCTAAGTGAAATAACTCAGACGGAGAAAGAAAAATACCCTATGATTTAGTTCATATGTGGAAGGTAAAGAAACAACTAAATTACCAAACCAAACAAAACAAAAACAAATGCTTAGATTCTGACAGCAGGATGGTGATTATGGAAAAAGGGAAGAGCCAAATTAGGCGAAAGGGTCAATTGTACAGTGGTGGATGGAGACTATTGGGGTGATCATAATACAGATATTGTATATAGCACATACAGATAGTGAATTCGAAGCTGTGCTCCTGAAAAAAATAAAAGCATGACTGCCAAATCAATTAATCAAAAAGAACATCTTACCAATAATATGGTTCAAATCATACATTGCCAATTATTTGGAGACCTGTATTTACACTGCTATATAATTTATGAAGCTGTGACAATCTGAATTAATTATTTAACTGTTTTGAGTGTTAGGGTCACCATTCTAAAATTGGAGATGCTAATAACTACTTCACAGGATTTTTACATGAAAGCAGCAATAGTTTTTGATAACATATTGTATAATATATGATATGTATTTGGAATAGAGCATCTGAACTAAAATGCATTTATTTGAACAAATGCCATCAAGAGCTCCTCCTCATCTGCTCCATCATCTTTCAGTTGCCTTAGGGCAAAAGCCTTTTCACTGATTTCTTGGTCAAAGTCTTTATCATTAGCTTTGTTTTCAGACAAAAACTTTGTACTTTGGCAAATACATTTGCATAAAAAGGATCAATAAACTTCTTTCCCAAAATTCAGTAAGCTGTACAAAAATAAATAGGAACAGTAGAACCCAAAGAAAAGAAAAGGTAAAAGTTCATTCCATGAATTTCTGAGTGGTTCCTAAATAATTCTTCCTGAAGCAGTAAAGTGAAAGAAAACCAGTGGGCACATTTCTGAAAAGTCTTACAAACAACAGAGAGGAGAATTAAAGATAGGACCATGGACTGGCTGATTTTAAGTTTTCTTACTCTATTCCATCAATTGTTTGATACTGTCTTGGAAGCATTAGTCAATAAATGTACTTATAAAAGAGAGTGAGATTGTAACAGGGTGGTCCCCAGGAAAGGGGGAGGTTCCCTGCCCCACCCAAGGGAGGTGGAGCTGAGCAGGAAGAGGAGAAGCTGCAGAAGAGACTGAGGAAGGAGCAGGATGGAGCCAGGAGACCTGGAGGAGGCGTATGGAGCCTAGAGACACGTGAAGAAACTGCGCTTGTCTTTTGGTCGTGGACGGGTTGACACAGATGTGGGTGAGACCCATGGGGAGGTGACCATGGCAGCTTTTATCTTGATGTTGATTTTGCTCTTTTCCTTCCGGGCTTGTCTGGTTGTTTCTGACTCTTTTCTGTGGGTCCCCACTGGAAGATGCTTTAGACTTGTGGCAGGCTTTGGGGCCTTGCTCTGGGTCGATCCCATATGGATGGAGTTTTACCCACGAGGGGATGGGTAACTTTGGGTGCTTTATTTAGAAACTAGACTCTTTGCCTTTCCTGTATTGTTTCCTAGTTTTATTAAAGTTCCTTCCCATTAAAGTCTCATGTTTTGTGTTGATGCGGCGGATGGCAGAACCCATTTAGAATAGGCAGGTTTGCGGGGTTTGGGCTGCCCCTCTCCCTGTCCTATAACAAAATGAGTAGGAAAATACAATTATCCACGTGTTATAGGACAGAATTCCAGGAATATTCTCTGAAAAATGGAAAACTACAAAAAGAAAATTAATTAATAGCATTGGTTACATCAATAATATATCAAAATCAAAACATTGCCCATAACAAGGTAGTAAGGAGATATAAGAAGCAAATTTATATTAATATTTATATTATATTTATATTACATTTATATTAAGGGTATGAACAATTACATGAGGTTAGTAAGAAATATGCAGAAACCATATATAAATAAAACTTTTGAAATAAGCTCAGGCACTTAAAGGAAAACTTGAATACATAGAAGGAATCTCCTCATACTTGAAAACTCCTTATTTTAAATATATGAATTTTCCTGAACTGATTTTATAGATGTGATATAAACTCAAGAAGAATATCAAATCTATTTTCAGAGTGAGACTTTTAAAAATTATTCTAAAGTTTGCCTGAAAGAATAAAAAATAACTGACAAGCTGTGGAGTGTGTGTAGGGAGGGAATGAAACACGACAATGAACGCAGCTAGTTGCTCAAAAGTGTGACCCTGACATAATGCAAAAGAAAAGGAAGATCGGTCTATAGTTAACTTCTTACATACAATATGTATACATATATATGCTTTCAATATACAATATAAAAATTCAAATCATATGTCTGCAAAGAATATATGCGTTAATAGTGAGAAAGCATTTTTATTATGATATGAAACCATGGAAGCTAAAATAAAATGGTTCCGAATTTGACATGAAAATTTAACCTTCATGATGACGAAAATTAAAATAATAAACCTCCATAATGTCAATGTCAAAATAAAGAAGGAAAATGAAGCCACTCTAGGGAAGAGTAACTTGTCATATAGAAGAAAGAAAAAAGGTTATTAATATATAATGCATTTATATGCCATTAGAAAAAAACTGGATAGAAACAATGGTAAATTATATTAAAAAAAATTTACAAAACCTCATAAAATGAAAAGGGCCAAACAATATTTTTAAGAACTTTAATTTCATTTTTAATTTAAAAACACATCAAAAATAGCAACAGGGGCCTCCCTGATGGCGCAGTGGTTGAGCGCTGGGTTGTGAAGCTGCCTGCAGCCTCTGTGGCCCCGGTTCGATCCCCGGCTGCTCCTCGGCCACCGGAGGAGGGTCCCACATGGCGCGCAGACCTCTCCTGCCGCCCGCTGCTCCCCTCAGCAGTGTACTTCGGTCCTTCTGCCTGCTCTGCTCCCCGCTCTGGCTCTGGTGAATTCTCTCACCCTCCCGCGCTTCTGACTGTACCCAGTGCTTGTATAAATAAATAAATAAATCTTTAAAAAAAAAAAAAGTTTAAAAAAAAATAGCAACAAATTACCAGTTTTCAATTGTCAGACTAAAAGAATCAGCTAAATTTCTCTGTGGCAATATGGGAAATAAAGATCTAATGAGAACAAAATTGGCACAATCAAAAGCCATGTGCTCTGTAGGTCAGGGCCTTCCCAAAGCCCCAGGCAGGCAGCGGGGACAGTACTTCAACAAACACACCGAAATTCAGATCCCATTCTCTTCTATCTCAAAGTCAGCTCTTCAGTAGATAGAAATATCTGCCTGAAAAAAAATCACAAGAATTGCAGCTTTAGGTTTTTACATCTATATTTCATATGTCAAGTCTCCACATTTTCAGCCTTTTCAGTCCTTCACCCGGGTTTACATTTTCTCTAAACCGCATGGTGGGGGAATGTCTTAGTCAAAATCAGCCCTCAGCTGACATTTGCTGAGATGTCCATTCTCTCCCTTGCATGTTGATAAGTGGTTTGAGCATATGACCACTGCACCTGTCAGTGTTTTCTGATTTCTATTTGGTAGTATGTTTTGTTTTTTAAAGGCTTATTTATTTATGTATACAACAACTGGGGTGTAGACCAGAGGTGTAGGGGTGAGAGGATTCACTAGAGACAGAGTGGGGAACAGATCAGGTGGATTTACTGCAATACACTGCTGAGGGGAGCAGGAGCAAGACAGGAGAGGTCTGCTGCGCCATGTGGGTCAGCTCCCTGGCTGGGATCGAACTCATGCCACAGTGATTGGCCATAGCTTGATAGCACTGAGACTTTACCCCTGTGCCCTTCAATTTGGTGTTTTAACATCTTGTAGGATCTACCTGGGAAGAGGGGCATGAATCTCTTTGCAATCACATAACACAAAGTCACTTGGGTATTCTTTGCTCCATTACATTTGAAAGCTTTGTAGTCAGGTGGATCAACATCTCTATTTCCCCCTACTATTTTCACTCTATTGACAATATAGCTCTCTCTGAGTCCCTTGAGGGCCCATATCTGAGATTTGGATTTCATGACACTTGCCCTGATCTAACATTACTTTCTGACTTTGAAGGTACTGGGGAATATTTAGGGGGGAAACTTGTTAATATTCAACAATATCCAAGAACAGCTTTTCTCACTTGTGGCTGATGCCATCGGCAAAGGACGCACAGAGATAGAAATGTGCAATGACATGAGGAGGGTCTAGAATGCAGCTGGAAAAGAGAACTGGGCAGGAAAAGCTCCCTAACACAAAGGTATCTGATTTCCTTTCGAAGAAAGTGAGGGATAGTGAGTGGGAGAAGAAAAGAGGACAGTTTTTGAAGTTAACTGTGTGCCTTTTAAGGCTGTTAAGCTTGAGCCAGGCTGAAAGTTTCAGCAGGGACCAAAGGATGATAGAGAGCCTACACTTCGTGCAGTAGCTCACGAGCAGCCAAATAGATGTTTTGATCATGGGGCCATATTGTATCTGTGTTTGAATGGATCATTGGGGGGGGGGCAATATTTTGCATGATTTTGGTGGGAACAAAATCAGATGCAGGACGGCAAACCCATAGGCTATTTCAATAGTTCAAGCAATGCCTTCCCAAAGAAGGAACATGGAAAAACTAAAGACAAACTTGAGAGATTATTTAGGAGGTATTGTGAGAAATTGGATGGGAAGGGTGAGGGAATGGGATGATTTAAAGTTCTTACTTTTTAAAAACTTTGTACTCTTGAAGTACAGCAAACCGAAAGAATGAGATAGTGTTGAGGAAGAAAACGACTTTGGAGGATCCTGGACAGTGAAACTGGAATAGAAATTACAATTGTCTATTTTTAACTTGGAACTAGCAAGTCCTAAGGTGTTCAGAAATTCCATATTTTGTCTCTTTCTTATTATTTGCTGCTTTAAAAACTGAATTTAAATATCTGGAAAAAAAAAGATAAGAATAGGAAGCATGAATAATTTTGAGACAAAAATTTTGATAATGAGGGAATGCTTTTACTGTTTTCAGGTACCTATTTAAATACTTGAATTTTTCTCTCCGCTTAAATTGATGCTCTAAAAAAAGTAAAAAGCTGTACACGGGATGATCAAAACTAAAGAAACCAAAAAATTATTCCAAGCAAAAAGTAATCCACCTGTTTCAGTGAATTCACAGCTGGAAGATTTGACAAGCATAGGCCTACATCAATAACACAGTTTTCTATTTATTTCTGGTTTTAGAAAGTGCATCATCTGGTCCCTTAAGCTCTTTATATGTCTCTACTATTAATTAGTGCTGATTTTCCTTTCTCTAAATCTCCCAAAATGTAAACTCAAAAATAGTCTGAGATTGACGCATTTAATTGCTCCAAAGTTGAGTCAGTACGCTTTTGATTTAGTCGAGTTAAGATGGCAGCAGTGATTCCTGTTTGCCTGTAGTCAACCTAACTGGGTCCATTTGATCAACCCGACCTGAGGGGTCATGGCCAGTTTGATTTCAAGTTACTGAACTTGATGCTATAGAATGCAGAATTCAGCACAGAGAGAAAAATAATCTACTCTCCTAAGTAGCTGCCAGATTGTCTCAACATATCACTGATATGTGTGGATAATTTGTTTTATTTATCTTTTCATTTGGTACATGACATTGATTATTTCCACTAATTACATGCAACTTCATTAACTAAATCAAATATTCCATTTTACCCCCTTAAATGGATCAAAATAAGCCACAGATACACAATTACATAATTTTATGAAATTTCTATAATTTAGAAGCACCATACTTGGGAGAACTTCTGAACAGGCAAATATCTTAAATTTAGAAATCTAATAAAGTGTAACTGTACTTTTCTAGTACTTTGAACTAACACTGAGTATTATTTCTGGCCAGTTTGTCAAGATGTTGACCTGGAACATTTTTATTTGATTTACATGAATTCCAAGTAAACATAAAATTCTCATCTCTGTATTCATAGCCTTTGAAGAGAGTCTGAAAATATTGTGGCATGAGAATTCATTAGATTTAGGTAAAAAAGTCTCTTACTGAAAACAGGTTAGAAGAAAATGATGTTATATAACCTTTAATCCTGAAATAGGCTAGGTAGGTTTTCAAAACATTTTGATTGATGCAGTAAAAATATATATCAATCTGAGATGCATTAATTTTATCAACTATGCATTAATTATGCTCTACATGATTTTCTGTAAATATTATTGAGAGTGTGATTTTGAAGAAAGCAAGCTTCTTTTCATTAATAAAACTGAATAGAATTATGATTCATTGCAATAACCATAACAAAAAAACAGTGCATATGAAGCTAATGTATTCACCAAATGAAGCTGATACTGACCTTCAAGTATGCTTTATTTTTGTACAAAATGTGCATCTTGAAATTGCTGCTAAGTTATACTGAGCTATGTAATTGTGTTATCAGATTACTTCTATTCTAAATCTATTGGATTATTGACAAATATGTGTGCATTTTGTCATTTCAACATTTGTTTCCTAAGGCCATTTTGCTGTGTTAGCACAATATTGTATGCCATTTCATCTAACACTGTCAGAGGTTGTCAGTACCAAATGTGTACGATCTGTTAAGATACAATCAAATACCACAGTATAAATAAGACATAAATATTCACACACAGAAATACCTGCTGTTTTATTACCGTTTTAACTTTCTGATGAACAAACACAGAAATTCCGATTGATTCTATTTCATCTGATTCTTGTAAACTTATGTGGGCATTTACAATTGTGTCTATTGCATCATTAAGCATGTTTCCACTTGCATTCAATTCCTGCTCTAGGTATTCCCTAATTCCTGTTGTGAGCATACCTTAGTTTCCAAAGGGTTTATTGATTCATTCAAGAAGGCTACTTAAATATCTTTGTCGTGGTGCTGGTTTTTAAACAGTTTTATTGAGCTACAATAGATGAATAAGAGAACTGGGAATATACATCACATACAATTTGAAGAATTTGAAGATAGACCTATACCCCTGAAGCCATCACCACAATGTAGAAGCAAGGTAGCAAACACATCTATTCCTTCCAAAAGTCTCACCTTCCTCTTATTTTGGAGAGGAGGGGGGTAAAAGCAATTAACATGAGCTCTGTCCTTTTAACCAATCTTTAATGCATATAAAATCATTTCAGGGGCCTCCCCGGTGGCGCAGCGGTTGAGCGCTGGGTTGCGAAGCTGCCCGCAGCCTCTGCAGCGCCAGTTCGATCCCCGGCTGCTCCCCGGCCACCAGAGGAGGGTCCCACATGGCATGCAGACCTCTCCTGCCGCCCGCTGCTCCCCTCAGCAGTGTACTTCGGTCCTTCTGCCTGCTCTGCTCCCTGCTCTGGCTCTGGTGAATTCTCTCACCCTCCCGCGCTTCTGACTGTATCCAGTGCTTGTATAAATAAATAAATAAATAAAAATAAATCTTTAAAAAAAAAATCATTTCAGACAGGAAAAATGAAATATCTCATTGAATATGTTTGGTGATTCAGAGAGAATTTTTTTTAAAGATTTATTTATTTATTTATTTATTTATTTATTCATTCATTCATTCATTTATTTATACAAGCACTGGGTACAGTCAGAAGCACGGGAGGGTGAGAGAATTCACCAGAGCCAGAGCGGGGAGCAGAGCAGGCAGAAGGACCGAAGTACACTGCTGAGGGGAGCAGCGGGCGGCAGGAGAGGTCTGCGTGCCATCTGGGACCCTCACCCCTTGGCCAGGGAGCAGCTGGGGATCGAACCGGAGCTGCAGAGGCTGTGGGCAGCTTTGCAACCCAGCACTCAACCGCTGCGCCACCGGGGAGGCCCCAGAGAGAGAATTTTTATGTCATACAATCTCCAATGATGCTTGAAATAGAGGAACTAACTTGGATCATTCTCATATACATTTCTCGTTTTTTTTTTTTTCGTTTTAGTTTCTCCCCAACTACACTCTTAATGCTATGTTTATAAACACAGCAACAATCTCAAATTTGCTTAATCAACTAAATGTAACCTTTTGTTTACTGCTCATCCAACAGTCATTTAATGAGTTCCATCATATAGTGAGGTGTTCAATTAATTGTCTTTCAAAATGTCTCAGACGTTAACCATTATCTCCTCATGTTGTAGAAATTCTGGCCTTTTATCCAGGCAGAGGAAGAACAAGTGGTGCTTTAGGAATGGTGAGGTCAGGAAAAGCTTTATTGCTCATGCATGAGGTCCCAGACCTAGGTAGCCCCGTAAGGTCTGATCACCAGTTTGAAGACAAAACGTTCCTTTTATATGCAACCGTCTCCATTTCTGCTACATTGACAGCATCGTTTTTCAGCAGGCACAACCATTTGCGGCCAAGTCCCCAGACAAGGGGGGACAGGCAAAGGGGGAAAGATGGAGGCATTGGGGGATGGCCTTGGAGAGAGAGACCAGCTAGTTGGCTGCCCAACCTTGTAGATAAGAGTGCTGAGGCCCTGGCCATGAATCTTGAAAGGGAAAGAGCTGTAAGTAAGCAAACTTGTTAATGATGCCTGCATTGGAGTGTTTGTAGTAGCACCTGGGCTGGAAGTTCTGCTGGAATCTTTATTATATTCATTTGCTCAATAATATATTTTCTCATCACTCAAAGCATTAATTTAGTTTTTTCTATCTCTCTTCCCCTAATCCCATATTTAACAGTTAGCATAAGTTTTAGAACAGTCTGACTACTACAACAATATACCTCAGTATTGGCATCTTACGAACAGCAAATACTTCTATTTTTCATAATTCCAGAGGCTGGCAAATCCAAGATTGAGGCACCAACATGGTTGGGTAAGATCCCTCTTCCTGGTTTACAAGAAGCACCTTACCCTATGTCTTTTTGTGGTAGAAGGGACAAAGGATGTCTCTGAATTATTAGGCAATGATCCCATTGCCCCTCTTATAGTCTGCACCTCTTAATGCCATCATTTTTGGCCATTAGGATTCAGCATATGAATTTTTAAGGGACACACATGTTCAGACTATAGCAATATATAGAGATTAAATTGTTATTGTACTCAATGCAAATAATTAAAATTTTTCTTTTGGCTACAAATTTTGTGTTTTATAGACTCCATTTCAACTGTTGAAAGAGATTTTTCAAGAGGCATCATCTTACTTTTTCATTATTTTAATCATAAAATGCACCACTGTCACTACATCAACTTTTTAAAGTAACAAATAAAACTTGTTTTGTTAACAATTCATTATGGAATAATTCAGGCAAAGAAAAACATTACCATGATGTTTCTATTCAAAATGTGTAAATGTCTTTTAAAAATCAACCTAATTACATAGAGTTGAGTCATGAGGCAAAACAAATTGTTCTCTGTAATTAAACACATTGACTTCAAGGTGACAATGGAAATATCTTTTTCTCTGTGAAATTCTCCTTGACTCCAACTTTGAATTGGCCTTAGTTATTTTCTCTTGTTCCTTTTCTTTTGTATCACAATTTATTTATTTTTTTTCAGTCGTACAGTTGGAGATAGTAACCTTAATTTTTTTTTCTTTAATATGTGCTTCACCATTGGATTCTAAACTGAAGGCATGGACCCATATTCCGGTCACCTCTCAATGGGTAGCATCCTGCGCTGAAGCTAATACTGAATCCGTTTGTTAAGCAGCTATGATTTCCAGCCAATAACACAAAGAAAGCATCCAAAATCGAATAACTTATATTAGCTGTCACCGAGGAGTTCAGAAACTAGGGGCGAGAAAAGATTTCAAAAGGAACATTAGGTTGAGTTGAGAGAAATAATTGGGGCAGGAAAGTATGTTACTCTAGAAGCTCAGAAGTTTATTTTAACGTAATAAACTCAGGAAGCCTGTGTGAAAGCAATGTCTAAGTTAAGATTTGAAGAATGAGTTCTGCTGGACAAGAAGTGAGGAAAAAGATGCAAAATGGGACAAAGTATGATAAATGGAACATGTGGAAACAAAGAAAGCAGGCAAGAGCTTAACGCTGAAGACAGTGTTTTGATGTCTTTTGAGCCTCCATAGTTTCTGATGTAATTTATCTTTTTTCTTTGCCCATGTTTAAATTTTTCTTTCTATTTTTGGTTTTTAGCAGCTTGACTAGGATGGACCTAGGTATGGTTTTGTTTGTATTTATAGTGTTTGGAGTTTGCCTAGCTACGTGTAACTATTAAGTTTATGTTTATAACCATTTAGTGAAATTTATTTCTGCAAATATTTTCTTTTATTCATATCTCTCTGGGACTTCAATTATTTATGGGCTATGATTCTACCTTATAGCCCTTTTCATTGTCTTTAGATTAGACAATTTCTCTTGACAGAGTATCAGTTTCACTGGCTTAAGTTCACTACATTTTCCATTTCCATTATCCCACACATTTCCCACATATTTTATTTTTTGAGCTCTGAATTATTGTTCTATTCTTTTATATTTTTCCACACTTCTATTGAGATTCCCTGTTAAGATGATTATAGTTTAAGTCCTAGAGCTATTGTAACATTCTTATCTGCCAGCTTCAATTTATGAGTCATCATGTGATTTATTGTCTATTTTTCTTTGGGGAATCTTTATATTTCTCTGTTTCTCTGCTTGTCTAGTGATGATTGTATAGTCGACATGGTAATTTATGCATTGTAGAGATTGTAGAGATTCTGAATCCTGTTCTCTTACTCTGAAGGGTTCAGGTTTTAATAGGCAGTTAAATTAATTGAGTTCGGATTCTAAACTTTGCCTCCCTCATTTTGGGCAGCAGCTGAAATCCCTGTTCAGATCTTCCAATTTCTCCTCAGTTTTCACTTAGAACGTGACATCTTCTCTCTATAGTAGAGTAGAGAGGTTAATTGTGATCTTTTAAAATGTAATCTTCACCTGTTTGTGTCTATGCAAATATTTTGTTCTTCAGTAAACTGCTGTGCACTGTTGAATGGGAAACTCTGCTGAAACTTTTCTCAGAGGGACCCAGGAACCCCACTCACTGAACTCCAATATCTGGACCCTATCAAGTGCCATGCTTGTTTTTTTTAATCTAAACATGTGGGACAGTCACTTTGTGTGCAACAGCTCAGATATGGTGTTGCTTAAGAAATTGCTGATCAGTAATATATGACTCACAGAATCTGATATTTTGTAAGAGAATATCCTTAAGTATTTCTAAATTCCTGGTAGGTCTTACTCTTCCATACTGTCTACCTTGCGTTCAGACACTCCATTAACCATTCTGGTTACCAAATATTGAAGTAATGCTGTTTATTTTGAGAATTCCTTTAAGTTGAATTCGAGTTTTGAAACTTTTAGATATGGAAAACCATGGAATATTGCTGACATTATTAAGGCTAGGACTCAAGTGATCTGTTGCAGAATCTAGCTTAGTTTTTGATTCTCACAAGACTGATTTATTTTACCTATTCTTCATCATTATCACGATACAACTATGATAGCAACGCTACAACTAGACAGACACTAGAACAATCCTTTGTGAGAACTTCCCTACTTGTGCTGCATAGAAAAGCAGTGAGAGCTGATCCTTTTGCTAGATGTGATTTCAAAGACCTTTTTCTTTTCTTCTTTCTAGGAGATATAAATTATTATTACTATTATTTTAATTAATTTATTTATTTATACAAGCACTGGGTATAGTAAGAAGCACAGGAGGGTGAGAGGATCCACCAGAGACAGAGCGGGGAACAGAACAGGCAGACTGACTGAAATACACTGCTGAGGGGAGCAGCGGGCGAGACAGGAGAGGTCTGCTGCACCATGTGGGACCCTCGCCGGTGGCCGGGGATCGAACAGGCGCTGCAGAGGCTGCCGGGGCAGCTTCGCAGCCCAGCGCTCAACCACTGCGCCACCAGGGGAGGCCCCAGATATAAATTATTTTACAGAATGATACATTACTATTTTTTTCTCTGTCTGTGTTACACATTTGTTTTTTTGCTCAGGGAGTTCAACCATGTCTGAGTGACTTTATTCATTATTGCCAATACTGTTCTATCCCTGCATTGGCTCCTTATACCAGGAGGCTACTTAGACTGGCTGCGTGGTCAGAAACAACTGCAGTGGAAGGTGGAATTCAATTTCATTGATGGGTATTTGCAAAATACCCATCAGTTATTACTGCTTTCCCATGCAGCACAAATAGGGAAGTCCTCTTAAAGAAATGTTCCAGGCAAGTTTAATACTCTCGGCTGGACAAGAATGGAGATTGTCCCAAGGCACTTATGTATGGACATAGTGGGTCTTAACCCACAAACTGAACTATCTCTGTCTTGCCAAGAAATGCCTTTTAATGAATGCTGGGTAGAGTCACCTGGTGGGCACGGTTTCAGGTCACCCAAGATACTAAAAGCAGCACTGTTGTGATTTGTTACTCCTGTAGGCAAGACAGATACATAGTTCTTTTTCTGCCTCTTTTTTAGCCCAGAATTTACCCTATAAAGCTGCTTCTGGAAAGGGTGAGGAGAGGTGAGTGCAGCAAGGGGGATTAGCTTCTAGTCAAGCTTTTCTGGATCAGTGAGCACCACCCTGTAAACCCACATCTGACTGCTAAAAGCCGAAAGTCCATTTGCACTTTTATTTCATGAATTTCATTCAAGTCATTGCTTTTCATTTATTCTTTCTCAAGGTGAGGATGCTTTCTGAATTTGATGTGTCAGCTCCAGAGAGTAGCTCAAAATATTATTAAAATAACCCATGCTTGCTTTTTTATTTTTGGTTTTCAGTTCCATAAGGTTTCACACATAGAATTGATATAGTTTGGCATTATTAGTTACATTTACATGAAAATGTGAAAAAGTAAATTTGGGGATGCAGAGATATTGAAAATTCTTGGAAGAAAACCAATTTCAATGATTTGCAGATATTCTATTTCAGTACCCGTAACAGGTGGATCTCAGGGAAAGGGGAGGTTCCAGGTTTTCTGCCACACCCAGGGAGGGTGGCGTGGAGCAAGGAGGAGAGGCTGACTATGGCAGCCTATGTCTTGACTTGTATTTTGACTTGTATCTTGACTTGTATTTTCCTTCCAGATTTGCCTTATCTCTTTGCCTCTTTCCTATAAATCACCACCAGGAGGTGCCTTAGACTTGTAGGTACTTGTAGGCACCTGTAGACTTGAGCCTTTGGGTCTCAGTGGTCCTACTGTGGGCCAACCTTGTTTGGCTGAGCATTTACCTGTGAGGGGATAGGTAATGGGTGCTTGATTTGGAAACTATTTTAACTATATTCCTTCTCTTGCTCTTCTCTTTATTGCACACTTGTATTAAAGTTCTTATCTATTGAAGCGCTTACACACTAGTGTATGTTTTGTCTTGATGCTGTGGATGACAGACCTGTTTAGAGCATGCAGGTTTGGGGATCTGGGAGCGCCCCTCACCCTCTGTAACATAACTATTTAGAATGAACATTCAACAGAATTTACACTTAAAAGTATTTTAATTTGGTGAGCTTTGCTTATAGCTTTTCTTCCTAAGATGAATCTTTATTTTTCAAACAGATTCTGATTCATGAATTAGTGAACTATGTAGGCAAAAAGAATTAAATTAGGATTAACATATGCATGTTCCTAGTCTCCAAGTGTGCTCTTAGATTACTGTTTTCCTTTGGAAAAAGCAAAGAACATGAAAGTAGGTTTTTAGGATAAGGAACAATTAAAAGCTACTTAAATCTAATTTAAGTGGGCTGAAATATGATAAAAAAGATAGCTTATCATTAATGTATAATTCTTCTTGGAAAAATCATGTTATGGTTTTACCTTGGCAAAGATTTCTCACATAAAAGAAAGGTAATAGAGATGAAAACTTTCCATTATTTGTAGATTTCAATTTCACTTCCAGGAACTGTGTTATGATCATTGGAATTAGTAAAAGCTAGTTTTCTTCATGCCTTCATGGAATGCTCTTTTATTTTGTGTTTGTAAAATTCAATGAATAGAAAAGACTAGTATTGTTACTTACCTAGGGGTGGGGGGGAAACAATGAAATGCAGCTGAAATCCTTTAAGACTTAAATAAAATGACAATAGAAAACAATGTTATAAACATAACTGCATTTTCTAGAAACACTGCAGCCATTATCCCTGTTCCTGATGTAGAACAGGAATTTAGCACAATGGCTGCAGCCCCTACTTCGCTTACCCAGTATTTCTGAAAAACAGCTGTGTGCATTTCAGAACATAGTGACTTATGCCCTATTAGTTGACTCAATCCCAATTAGTTTATCTCCCAAAAGGAGCCACTAGTTGTAAAACTGCTCCTATCTTATCCAACTAATGGAATGGGGATGTTAGGGGTCATTTGCTTTGGTAAACAAAATCAGCCAAATTTCATTATTCTAGTCTGTCAGTTCCTGTCCCCTTTGTAAACAAAAGTGGTCGCAACCCAACTGAGGGAGTCCCTGCTCCTCAGGCTAAGCACTTATTTCAATCAGCAGCCTTAAGACAGGATGGGAGTCTCCTCTGAATGTGCCTGCAATCACTCTTGAAAGTGCACTTCACCTACAGTAAAGCTTCATTTCTAATTCACCTATTCTGACTCCCTCATGAATTCTTTCCTGCTTAGAACTCAAGAACCTGGGGGACCCTCAGCACCCCTGGGTCCCAACATCCCCACTTACATAAGGCCACCTTGGACTAGCTATTAGGAACTATGGGTGCAGCTGAGTGGCCAGGTGAAGCAATAGAACAGGGAGGACAGGTGGGCTAGAAAAAGAAACCTCTTTTCCTGAGCCCTGACTTGCACCTTGGTACTGCAGGGAAGGAGACTTGGAGGAGCCCCATGTAGGAAAGTCATGTGGAGACACTTGAGAGAGACATGGGAGTGAGCGACATGTGGGGAGGCTGACAGTGGCAGCCATTCTCCTGGCGGGGTACCTCCTTCTGTCCCAGCTTCCCGGGAGCTCCTTCAGAACCCCTTTTTTGTGGTTCCCTGCCAGAAGGTGATTTATACTTGGGGCAGGCTTTTGGGCCTCAGCAGCCCTCCATGGGCCCCCCCTGTTTGGCTGGGCATTTACCCAAGAGGGGATGGGTTATTTAGGGTGATTTGTTGAGAAAAATATCCCTTCTTCTCTCTATTTGTTAGTGGGCAGGGTGAGAGGCATCTCGGAACCCCCAAACGTGCCTGCTCTAAATGGTTCTGCCACCTGTTCCATAAAGACAAAAATAGTCTTATTGATAGTGGTGAAGGATGTCCTGAGCAAACTCCATACAGGCTTTGTGGACGCCACCCCCACGACACTGGAAACAACAAATCCCATGATCCCCAAAGGGAAGGTTGAGAGGACCTGAGGGCGGAGTTAAGCAACTAGGCTCTTGGTTTGGGTATTTAACTGGCCATGTGGCCAGGGGTGCTGACTTGGCCATGAGGTGTGCTAGGTTTTTGCCAGCTCAGCGGGTTATTGGGATTCCAGGTCAGAGGAACGGGCAGGACACATTTACGAGCTTATCTCCCTCTTTTTCTCCCTGAGTTATTCATTTTCCATTCCCCCTTCCCTTGTCAATAAACCTTTTATCAACCTTTTGTGTATAGCTGCCCTTTAGCATTCATAAGTCCCCTTTAAGTCTGGGTGAGGACCCGCAGTCAGGCAACCCCATTTTATATCGGGGTTTACCCTGTAACATTTAGTAGGAAGAGCTATAATAGAATTAGTGTGCAATGGAGAGAGAAGAGAAAGAATACAGTTCAAATAGTTTCCAATTAAAAACCCATCGTAACCCTTCCCCTTGTGGGTAAATGCCCAGCCGAACAGGGTTGGCCCAAAGCAGGGCCACGGAGGCCCAGACATTCGCTACAAGTCTAAGGCACCTTTTGGTGGGGACCCGTAGGGAAGGGGCAGAAGGGGTCAGGCGAGTCTGGAAGGAAAAGATGAAAATGAAAATACATATCAAGATAAAGGCCGCCATTGTCAGCCTCCCCATGGGTCACTCACCCACATCTCTGTTTCTTTCATGTGTCTCTTTCTCTGTCCCCCAAGTCCCTAGAACAAGTCCAAGGCCGAGAAGGAGGTATGGCTTCTTCACAAGTCTCGCTGCTCCAAGTGCCTCCTCCAAGTTTCCTCCAAGTTCCTTCCTTCTTCATCTCCTTATTCTAGTCTATTCTGGCTCCTCCTGGCTGCTCAGCTCCACCCTTCCTTGGCTCCTCCCCTCTCTATGGATATCGCTGCTGTTACATATGCACACTAAGTTCTTTAAAGTTATTTCACACTAAGAGTCTGTGTTACCTTCACACACATGGACACCTGTGATCCCTTTGGGTCCCTTTAGAGTGTGCAAGTTTGGGGGTCCCTGAATACAGTAAAAGGGCAATTTAAATAATGGTAAAATAGTTAAGAACATAGGGATTAAAAAAAATATTTAGTGCCTCTCTGGTGGCGCAAAGGGTTAAGCTCTAGACTATGAAACAATCCGCCGCCTCTGCAGCACAGGTTCGATCCCTGGCCGGCCAGGGAGCAACACAGATGGCTCAGCAGACCTCTCCTGTCTCACACGCTGCTCCCCTCAGCAGTGTATTTCAGTAGACCTGCCTGTTCTGCTTCCCACTCTGTCTCTGGTGAATCCTCTCACCGCCCACCCACCCCCTGCACTTCTCTGGTCTGTACCCAAGCTCTTGTATGCATAAATAAATAAATCTTTAAAAAAATATTTAGAAAACTAGACTACCATTGGCTGGAGATTAGCGAATTAGCAACTACCCAAATGAAGCATTATGACCAGAGGGGCATATTTTGGGAAACACAGAGCTGGAAGTCCAAAGCCATGGAAACCCTCCATGTGGTAAATTTTATGGGATGCTTTTAGACTGCTTTCATCTTCTGTCACAATGTGTAGATCTAATTGAGTTTTGTGAGCTCCTGTTGGCCTTTTGGTCTCCTAGTTTTCTCTTGATTACTGCCTCATTTTTGGACTAAGATGTATCTCCTGCTGAGGGGTTATTTTTATAATGTTCAGCACTGGAAGGGTCAGGCTTGCGTCAGAAGAGTTGGTAATTGCAAAACTAAGGGTTTCAGAATTAGAAGAGGTGATTATTAGAGTCAATCATTTTGAGGCACAGGGGAAATTTTATATGCAGATCTAACCTTGAATATGCCATTTTCACAATAGTTTACCAGGAGAGTTCCAGTCCCTTGCAGGTTTGACTGGGTAGATTTGCTGATCTGTGTCAACCTAAGGATTTAATCAACAGTCCTCCTTGAGGACAGCAGGTTGAGCTGGGTGGATGAGCATCATATCTGTCAGGATGTGACCTGAAAAAGTGTTTAGCTGTCAAGTAGAGTTCAAACATGCAAATACAGAGCCCCAAACACTTGTCAAATTTGGAAGAGTTTAAAGAGATTTGAGGGACTTTAGCCTGATCCACAGTTGAGGTTCATACTGGAATCAGTGAGGTCCTAAGAGAAAGGCAAACTGTGGGGAAGGAAAAATAACCTGCGAGGAAAAACCTAGAAGGATCATGATGTGTATTGACAAAGAAGGTAATGACAGAGATAAGCCCAGAGATGTCAGCATGTCTGGTTCTTAAAGGGAAGGAAAGGTAAGTGGGCATTGCTATTGTCCCAGCCAATGCTTCCTTTCTGCTCAAAGTAGATGCCAGTGGGAAGATGAGGCCCGTGGAACACTAAGGAATTTTCCAGAGGTGTGAGAAGCTCTCTTGAGAGAAGCTGTTTCCCACCAGCCCCAGAAACATTAAGAATAAGGTGCAGTCCTGGACAGTACCTGGACGATTTTGACTAGGGGCTGGCAGTGACTAAAATTAGCTTGATTGTTCAACTTGTGTTGGTGATTACAAAAGAACAGGAATGCAAATCAAAAGCCAGGAAGATAATTGTTTACTTTCATTAACTATTCATTTCTAGTGTATGCAAATCTAAAAGTAAGAAAACAGATGATATTTACAATGAAAGGGTCAGAAACCTTCTCCTGAGGGACTATAAAAAGTAAATTAACACTGAAGTCATAGCAATGTGGCTGGATTTTTAATTTTTATTGTTTTTTTTTTAAGATTTATTTATTTATGCATACAAGAACTGGGGTACAGGCCAGAGATGTGGCCGGTAAGAGGATTCACCAGAGACAGAGCTGGGAGCAGAACAGGCAGACTGACTGAAGTACACTGCTGAAGGGAGCAGCGGGCAAGACAGGCGAGGTCAGCTGTGCCATGTGTGTATCTCCCTGGCCGGGGATGGAACTGGTGCTGCAGTGGCTTCATAGTGCTGCGTCTTAATCCCTTGCGCCATCTGGGAGGTCCCCATGGCTGTATTTTTTAAAACTAAATAGACAGTTGACTAGAACAAGGAAACTGGGTCCTACAGGTTGTCTCTACAGGAAGGATTTGTGGGAAAACTATGATATAATTTTCTTCCTCAGCATCAAATGGGATTATCTTGGTGCATGAAGGCTGCCAGAGAGGAAGAGCCTTTGTTAGTCATTATCCTCTGGGGATAGTTCTGCCAAGTATCTTCTGCATCAACAACCTTTCCCACGCTGGTCCTTACCAGCTGCAGATCTTATTCTGAGAGGCTCCCGGGAGCACACAGCATCGTGGGATGGATGGAAAGTGCATGTAGTCAGCGTTTATCAAGCTCACGATAACCTATTTCCCCTACATTTCAAAGCTACCTTCTTAGTAAAACTTTCTTCCTCCACCTAATCACATCCACATTTAACTTGTTGACACAAAGACTTGCCTGTTTACCTCGTATAGAAAATAATCTTCCTTATGGTCAACTTCTTTCATTTATATCATCAATATGAAGGTGCAAAAGGAGACATTATGCAAAGTTCTCACAATTTGTTTGCTTTTAATTTAATTCAGGGGAAGGTGTATAGACTGGGGTTTTCTTTTCAATTTCATTCTTATCAAAGATAACCAAATAGCCTTTTTTTGCTGGTGTGTGTGTGTGTGTGTGTGTCTGTGCACAGAGAGATTTCTACCAATAAAATGAAAACCGTCTTTATTTATTTTGTTTTTTAATTTTTTTTAATTTTTATATTTCCCATACAATTGTACCCCCCTTATTTTGACCCCAATCCCTCTTTTCCACGCCCCCCATTAGTGTGTCTCTGGTTTATAGTTGTTTGTTGATTTTGATTTTTTCTTTCTTATAGTTTTTCTTTTTCCTGGTCCCTTATTTAGGTTGAAAACCGTCTTTAATCTCTGGTGACATTTTATAACTCACTGAACTAACTTTATTTATTAGAAGACATTGGGGAATGCTGCTATTTCATGGCCAGCTGAGTGATGGCTGCTTGGTGAAGATTATTTAATTAGTTTTATTGTACTTTCTGATAGAGACTGATTTTGGCTTTCACTTGTATCCTTAACAGTTATTTTCAATTATGTCAACAAACCTCTGAAGAGTAGTCTTTCTTTATTAACAGTTTCCTCTGGAGCTCCATTTGCCCCAAAGAATTTGAAACTTCCATTTCTCTTAAAATTCTTCTATTCTTAAAGGTGAGCTCAAATTGTGCTTCCCTTCTGCAGTTTTTCCAGCTTTCTCCTGAGCCAGAGTGTCTTCTCTATCTTGTGTATTTTCTAGCATACCGCACCATTAAAAACAAAAGCATCATTTTCTGTAAATGATGTTTAACATCTAAAAGAGGTACATCCCAAAGCTGTAAGAGTCACCAAATGTGCACAATGGAATACTATTCAGTTATGAGGGAAGATTAAATGTTACTTTTTATAGCAAAATAGAAGGAACTTGAGAGAATTAGGCAAAGTGCTGTAAGACAAAAAGATAAAGACAAATTTGGGATGATTTCACACATGTGAGGGATACATGTTAAACCATGTGGACAAACTGACAAAGCAAAATATAAACTAGTCAACATGAGAACCGAATGGAGGTTTCTGAGATTAAGAGGAAGCAGGAAGGGAGGAACAGTCAAAGGGGTATAAAGGATAACAGTGGATTAAAAAAAAAAAATCACCAAGGGGCTTCCCTGGTGGTGCAAGAGGTTAAGTCTCAGCACTATGAAGCTGTTGGCAGACACTGCAGCATGAGTTCGATCCCCGGCCAGGGAGCTACCCACATGGCGTGGCAGACCTCTCCTGTCTCCCCACTGCTTCCCTCAGCAGTGTATTTCAGTCAGTCTGCCTGCTCTGCTCCCCACTCTTTCTCTGCTGAATCCTTTCACCCCCCCACCTCACCTACACCCCAGCTCTTGCATTCATAAATAAAATAAATCTTTAAAAAAATCACCAAATGTGTGAACACAGTTAAATATTTTAAGTGACTATTTTCCCTTTCCCAGCTGTAATAATTGAAGAGACTGTTTTATAAATTTTCTTTCTTATTTCTACACAGAATAATAGAAGACACACAGGATTCTTAATCAATTTACAGTTTAGTCCTTATTTCAAACTTGTATGTCCTGGTAAAAGGTGGAAGTGAGGGGGACTTTTTAGATATTTCTAATTTAGGGGTGCATCAGTCATAGCACTAGCAATTAATTTTCTTTGGATTATTTTTCAAGAGAAGCCCTCCATCAGGAGCGGTGCTAGAAGGATGGTTAGAGTCACTCAATCGCTGAGTCGTTCAAGCATACAAGTTAGCATCAAAGAGAACCCAATTTTATCACTGTCAGAGGAGACCTAAAAAATGGTTCCACATCATGAAATTTTGGAACTCATTATAATTAGTAAAAGCTGCAATTGGCAAAGACAAATGGTATTCTGTGGTTATTTATGTCCATTGTGGATTAAATCTATATTTAAAGAACAGTTTGATGCTGGTAGGCTTTTCATTTTAATGAAACAAAGTTCCTAGTAAATGCCTTACACAAAATTGTTTACTCGAAAAGATAGTGGGTAGACTATCATTACACAAAGGGTGCTGGGGTGCGGGGTTCAGGGTAAATGAGAGGTGGGTGAAGAAACAGCCCTATGAAATCAGAAATCAGATATCCCATAGTTTAGATTCCAGAATTTATGAATTTATATTCTGCTATTTTTAGATTTCTCACCTTTGGAAATGACTCTATGGAAGTTTTGGGAAAGTTATCTTAGAACAGAATAGAAAATAATGGCATATACATTTCAAAATCCTCATTAGGATTAAATCAGGTATTACATTCCATTTAATCCTACCATTAACAAGCATTCAATAGAGTCCAGGGTTACTATTAAGTTTGTGATCATTAATCAATGAGCTGCATTTGTTTTCTAAAAAGGTGTGCATCGAAGGGCATGCTTAGAAAATATTAAACAGGCTGAAAACCAACAACAATAATAAATATACTTTATTGAAGCAAAACCTACTGTGGAATGATGCAAATATAAACACTATGCATGTAGTCCCAGTAACTGAAAAGGAACACAATGCTTTAAATCTTACAAAATATACAGAAATATTAACATTGGACCAAAATGCAGTCTTCTCATAGCTGGCTGTTAAGAAAAAAAAAATTTTTGATACCAGTACATCTTGACATATAAAATGACTTTCTATTCCAAATTTTTGGTGGCCCAGAATGAATTACTAATCTATTTTATTCTGCAGTATTCTTTCATTAGGACAGATAACATTATTAATGTCAAAATGTTGGTAGGGTTCTTCTCTTACTTGAATTCTGGACCCTTCACAGCAATACCACAGCAATTGAATTCTGCTGAGATTTTGAGATTCTTGCCCTCAGTGGTATCATCTAACTTCATTGTTCTCACACGTAGACTGTTTTTGTGCTGAATATCATTGAAAAATGAGTTTGCAGAAAAACAGCAATGAAACCAAACAAGAATCTTCTTCTTTTTTTTTTTAAAATACAGCTGTCGGGCCAAAAACAGACAAGACATTTCGTGATATAATATACATTTATGTAGTAGAAGTTGTTTTGTGGTGGCATACACTTGTATAATGAAAGACTGGAAAATATTTTCCTCATTTCCCACTGAAGATCTAATTTGAACATATAACTGATCTTCTAAATTGTGATTTCAGTTAAGTGATTTGAATAACGCAGCCTAACCAAGTTAACACATAAAGTGAATGATCACACACTCCCTTGTATTAATGAATGGGAACTTTTCCAAAAGGGAAAATTGTGAGTATTTATACGTTTAAGGAAGGCCCTCATGGTCAATTCACAGAAAATTATTTGTCAGTTAACCAGTTTATCAACTTACTAGTACAAGCTATTTAAACTATTTTTTTACAAGTTTACAGTACATATTGTTTGGTATGATTTTTGCAGTGTTTGCAGAACTCTGCAAAGTTTAATGAAAGGTTTTATTTTGTCTCTATAGTAGCATTTTAAAAAATAATAGAAGTCAGCTCTTTTCCAGCGTCTCCCTATGTGTTCCTTGTCTTCAAGAAAACATTATTATATGCCAAGCACAGTTACAAGTTTTTTTTTCTCTTTAGATGCATTCATTCACTTAACCTTGAATTTATAAGGCAAGTACTATGTTTTATTTATCTATAAAGTAAGTATTATGTTTCCTTTTTTGAGAGGAGAGAGCGATTAGGCAATTTGCCCAGTGAGCACTTCTGGTCAATGGAGGGAGTAGAAAGAGAGAGAGAGAGAGAGAAAGAGAGGGAGAGAGAGAGAGGGAGGCAGTAGGGAGGTACAGATATTAGGCAGTTAGTCCAGTGAGCACACCTTGTCAATGGGGGGAGTGGATTGCTGGCTGGGCTAGGTTTAGAGCTAAGCCCTTGCTAGGGCTTTCTGCCTGCGCTAGATATTATCATGGTCCTCAAAGACACTGTGGTCCAAATCCCCCAGACTATGACAATGTTTGTGTCAAGAAGCAAATGTGACTCTAGATGTGCATAAAGTAAGGATTTTTTTTCAATGTCAAGAGTATTTTTATTTTTTTAGAATTCTTTTTTATAACTATTTTTTAAATTTTTTACATCATTGTTCATTTTTAAACAATATTTGCTTCCCCCCACCCCCTCAGGTGGAGTCCCCATAGAGGTTCCTTCCCCAAGGCACCCATGCACCATCACCTCAGCCCCCTTTGCTCCTCCCTCCCTCTGATCCCTCTCCCTGCTCCTCCTCTGCAGTCATAAAGTAAGGATTTTGAGGTGGAGGGACTATCCAGGAGACAGAGGTGGGCTCCCTGACAAGGCTCCTGGTGTGAAGAGGGAAGCCGGGATCAAAGTGCTGCTGCAGCTGAAAGGAAGTCTTGAACCAAGGGACTCAGGTGTTTTTGTTTTTTTTTTGAAATCATAAATTTATTCTTTATTTAAACCCTCCCCTTCAAGTCTCCAGAAAGAACTATCCATGCAACACCTTCGTTTTAGCTCAGCAGACTCCATTTTGGACTTCTGGCTTCCAGAGCTGTCAGATACTACATTTGTGTGCAATGATCAATTTGCCCTCAAATTTGTGGTACTTTGTTACAGCAACTAATAGAACTGTCGAGAAATCACTTCCCCATTCATAACACATTGTTAGTATACATAAAAGGAGTAACTTGGGACCCCAGACTATTTAGAGGTACATGCTCTAAAAGGGATTTTACATCATTTTGTATCAATAATAAATAATTTTATTTTTTAAAATATCTTATACTTAGGGTTCCTAAGAGAGGGCATTTGAGTAGTTACATTGGATATTTTTTTCTGGGTGGAAGCAGAGTTATTGTCTAGGAAATCTCAAAATCTTCTTGACCCTATAGATTCTTGCCTAGGGCCTGAGGTTCCATCCCTGGTCTATTCAGCCAGGTACAGGTGAGCTGTACAGGAACAAATATCCCTTGTACATTCAGTGAAGAGAGAGGCCAGGGATGGGGGCGTCATTTGGAGCTGCAAAGCTTCCTCTCTATGGTTGCATTGTCATTGCAAATGTTTCTTTTAAACTAGTTGTCTATCTACTGCCCCCCCAACCCCTTTCATTTTGCATCCACTGATCTTGACATGCACTATTATGAAAGTTCAGTAAGTCTCCTGTGTCATCTGACAACTCTATGCTTCATTAACTTTTGTGTAAATAAGGTTACATAATAACAGGTGATTTTTAATTGTTGTGACAGTTTTGAGTTTCATTCTAATGAAGTCTAATGAGTTTTGAAAAGCATTTTCTTGCCTCTTAGTCTCATGCTTGAGATCATAAACTCTGAAGTCACATTACCTGTGTTTGAATACTGGCTCCCAGGTGCTGGCAATGTTTACTAACATCATCCCTCAGTGTCCTCAGCTTGAAGGATGTTCACAGTTCAACCTCTGTAGCCAAGAGGAGAAGGAAATCAGATGTCAAAGTTTTTACATTTGTGGACCTCGAAATCACTCATATAAATGGACTGAGACTCTGAGACATAAAATAAGCTACCAACTGCTGATGAACCGAAAAACAAGACTATAAACCAAAAATGAGCATAGACAACAGATGAATGAATTCAGGCAAAGGCAGTGAAATGGCATTGTTGTTAGCAGAGAAATTTTAAGCACTTCCACGTGACATAGGGTCATTGTGGATGACCTCTCTCCTGATTCCAACCCAACTTCACATTTAGTGTCCAAATAAATTAAAACCAACCCAACAAAATATAATTCACAGTCCCTATAAAGATTAGCCAGGACCCTTTCCCTGGATGAATATTAAACTGTAAGTGAATTTTCAATAAGGAAAAAAAAAAACAAAAAACTTGAAAAAGAGCAGACAGAAAGCAAGAAAAATACTTTATGAAAAAATTTAGAAATACTATTTTATTATGAAACTAAACCAATGACAGCAGAAATGCATTTCTATTTAAAAGCACCAGGATTGAAATGCATATTTTCTTTTAAAACTTGCATATCTCTTAATGTCTGTGTCACTGAGCATTTATTTATTTATGTATTTATTTAGTTTTGCTGAGGATTTATTTTCTTTAAGGTTTTCCTTGATCTTCCGAATTTTATTTAAATTCTTTAGTGTTAGTGACTGTTAGTTTAATCCTGCTTAAAATTTCCCTGATCTTATTTTGTTAGTGTTGGTTCATGTTGACTAAATTCAAAGGAAAAAGATTATAAGGCACATTATCACTAATTTATTAATTCAATAATTACTTCCTGTATGCCAGGCACTATTTTCTGGGCTGGAGATGTGGGTATGATCAGGGCAGATGACAGGGCTGTTAACTGAGTCTGAAATTCACTGAATGTCTAGGTCTGGATCTAGTTAAGGATTTGGCCTTATACACTTAGTCTAAGACAAGTGATGATTATTAGAAGAATATCTTTCTTACAACTCAAGTTGCAGGAAAGATTCTCAAGTAAGGAAGATTCTCAAGGGAATAATTTAAATTTATATGGTACATAGTTGGCTTTTGTCTTGATATTTAAGAAATAATATGACTTTTCAAAGATTATTATCATTCAAAAAGTCAAGAAAAAGAATATATATTTTTTAAAGATTTTATTTATTTATTTTTATTTATGCAAGAGCTGGGGTACAGGTCAGAGTCGCAGGAGGGTGAGAGGATTCATCAGAGACAGAGCAAGGAGCAGGACAGGCAGATGGACAGAAGACACTGCTGAGGGGAGCAGCGGGCGAGACAGGAGAGGTCTGCCTCGCCATGTGGGATTCTCCCTGGCTGGTGGCTGGGAATCAAACTGGTGCTGCAGAGGCTGAGGACAGCTTCACAGTGCAGCGCTCAACCTGCTGTGCCACCAGGGAGGCCAAAGAAAAAGAATATTTTTAATGATCATTTTATAGATAAGTTGCTAGTAGGCAAATAACATGAAAATTAACAACATATTCAAAGCCATAAATCAAAGATACACCTCCTTAATTCTGTAGTTAAAGAAAATAATAATGTACTTTGCATAGGCTGTTATTAAGGTTTTATGATTTTTTTTAAATTTGGAGGAGAAAGTATTTAATCTGATACAAGTTACTTTCGGGTGGTAAGAGCTGATTTTTCTCATTCCATTAAAACTTAGCATAAACAGGGACCACAAAAAATAGTTTCTCCCTGCTGACAAACAAAACAAGAGATGGAACATATTGTACTCCTGCAAATTCAGAGGACACAGATAATAAGCACATTTACAATCACCCAGAAGCAAGGCTGAAATTATCCCCGTTGCTATTAGGCTAAAATATAACAAGAAGGAGTAGGTAGCTCTGTGGTCACACTCTAACCATTACCATAAAATATGATACTGCTTGCGAAAGTAATGATGAGAAAGAAGAGACTCTTCTTGAAATAGAGCTTTTTTTTTTTTCTTTTTGCAAAATTTCTTTGGCCTTCTCATAATGAAAAGAAACAAGGATTGACTTATTCTGCTTAAATTCACAGTGCAGTTCCTTGCCGGCAGTCCAAATACAGTTTTCTTCTCTTATGTTCAAATCCTTTAGAGTATTTGGAAAAATTCTAGGGCATGTAAAATGGTTTATATTATCCACTCTCCAATTCTTCTGTCTCTCATATCTGCCCCCACACATGATGGTGAAACAAACCCAATAGCATATTAAAAAACAAAATGAAAAACAAAACAACAAAGCAGTTGAATTTAGTAAATCAGCCCACTGTTTGAAAACAAGCTAATTTAAGATTAAGAAGTTACATCTTGACTATTGAAATTCAGATTGAAGTTACATCTTGACTATTAAGAAGTTACATATTGACTATTGAAATTCAATCCTTTGGACAAATTTTGAGTCCTTTTCTTTGAAAAATGATGGTGTCATATTAGGTTACTAATTGAGCATGAAAAATGTCAGAACTAACTCTCAGAAATACCTGAAAACAATGACTTCTTAGGATCACTGAGTTCCAATTTAGTTAGGAAAGTTTAAAAAAGGAGAAAATCAAGGAATCCTATGGCATCTAAAAGAAATGGACATTTCCAATATACTAGGATTTGAATTTTTCTTTCTCATTTTGAATCATGGTTGTGTCTCCAAAGATAGGAGCGAGTCAGAGTTTTAATACTGACCTTGAGATTTTCTGCTTGCTTCTTCCAGTGTGTACAGGAGTCTGTGTTAGGGACAGGATGTTTGTGTCTCTCCCAACATCATCATACTTTGAAGACTTAATCCTCAATGTGGCTGTATTTGGAGATAAGGCTTGTGAGGAGGTGACAGTTAAATGAGGTCATAAGGTATTTGCAGTTAGACACCTAATCTCCTAGAAGGGAAAGAGACCCCACAATACTCTCTCTCTTTCTCTCCCCACTCTCTGACACAATAAGAAGGGTGTTAGGAAGAGAACTCTCACCAGGAACTACACTGAGTCCAGTGAAACTCACTCAGTTTTGAGCCACAGCTTTATCCGCAAATAGAAAAGAAGTTTCCTTTGAGGTCCTTAAGGAGCACTTCTCAGGAACATCACCAAGCAGTCTGGGTGAGTGGTCCACTGTCTGGGGTGGGAGTGAGGAGGAGGGATAGACATGTTTAAGCACAGCTTCTTCCTGCAGTAACCACACACGGGCACTGGTGCTGGACTCTGGGTGACCTGTTGGTGGGTACCCTATGCCCTACGGAGGCGATACCTGATGGGGAGAATTCTAATGTTATCGCCATTAAAAGAATAAAGTATTATTTTAATAAAACCTTTAAGAGGGGAAAGAAAACATTCAAAGCAGGAGGTGGGGCATATCTTCATGCTGGTAAAAATGGAAGAAAAGCCGTCCTGTTAGAAACTGTGAGCCACTAGAATTTACTGGTATTTGAGAAAGATTAGCATTCTCCTTGGCGTCTCCCCAAATCCAGGTTTCAAGCTGTTGGTTTGTTGATGATGATTTATGTGTTGGTAAAATTGAGTCCCCAAGCCTTCAGGTGTGATAGATGTGGGTAAGTTGTACTTTTATAACTGTTTCGTCTGTTTCCTCTTTTAATTTCATGATTTCTCAGTCTCCTCCTCAGCTGGCACCTCCGTCTTGCACTCACCAGTCTCCAAACTGAGGGAAAATAAATTGCTTTGGTTAAGCCACCCTGCTTAAAGTATTTTGAGAGGGCAGTTCAAGCTGACTAAGACTGCCTGGAAATAAAGAATCAAATCCTATTCAACAGTCAAGATCCTTGACATACATTGCCCAGTCTGGTAGCCTCACATCAGGGAGTTCAAACCCTGAAGCCATGTTAGTACCCGGGTTAGCAGAGCCTTTGGAGGGGGTGTGTGATGTTCAGGCTCAGGCATGGACTTAGATCACATGACAAGTGCTTGTAAGGTGGCTAAGATCTTTACTAGTCCATAGTTTAAGGTGTTGGCAAACCCCACAATAAATGCTTCAAGAGATGGAGGAATGAGTCAATAAAACTGTAGCACATTGAGGAAACCATGACTCAGACTCTTAACAACCTAAGCTCAGTGGATTTGCTGAGAGGTGAGGTGAGAATTTTGAGTTGGATAACAGAAAAGGGACTGTGGGATAGATGTTTTGTGATATCTGAAGATATTTCTGTTAAATACATTAGGGGCTATAAGGGGGTCTCTCCTGCAATCATCGACGTGGATTTGGCGAGTTGTGGGGTTCAGTGAGTGAGGTCCTAGAGTTACGCTGAGAGAAGTCTCACCAGAGTTCCCTCACCAGGAGAACAAAGTGTTTACACAGATATGGGCAGGTGAAGGTTACATTTTAAAAAGACAGGCTTATAGGAAAAAGAGAAAGAAAAAAAGAGAGTCACCTCTGTAGTCTCAGGCGGGCGGGAAAGTTGCCTCTAGGCAGTGCAGAAATTGTTCTGAGATACTGTTCTTTTGGGGAGGGGCTCATTCCTTTGTGGAATTGTTATCTATTGTTAAGTGAATGGCTTCTAGGGTGTGACTAGTTTGGTTTGTAAGGACTGGTGAGTCTCTCTGATGGTCTTCAATCTCTGTATTCATGCCTCCTCTGCTCGTGCCTCCCGATACTTTCTACAGCAGTTGTCACCTAAGGATTTTTCATTTCTAAAGCTGGTTTATTATTATTCCCCCCCCCATGTCTTATTTGGTTGCCCTATGTTCCTCCTATAAGTAAAACTGTCCAATATTTTTCTTTTTCCTTCTAACTTATTTCTCTGAGCATAATTCCTTCAAAAAATAATAATACAAAACATGACAAAACAAAACAAAAACAGATAATTATAAACCAGAGACATCCTGCAGGGGAGGGAGGGAGGGGGAGCACAGGGAACTGAGGTGATGGTGCACAGGTGCATGGGTGGTGGAAATTCTATGGGGACTGCACCTGGGGCGGGGGAAGCAAAAATTGTTTAAAAATGAACAATGATGTA
The DNA here is from genome assembly GCF_014898055.3 of Talpa occidentalis. Lineage (NCBI taxonomy): Eukaryota > Metazoa > Chordata > Mammalia > Eulipotyphla > Talpidae > Talpa > Talpa occidentalis. The sequence goes on along the minus strand of NW_023604295.1, from coordinate 138,018,603 downwards.
ATATATATATATATATATATATAATAAATAATTAAATTAAATTAAATTGAAAAATAAACTATATTATTAAAAATGAATTTATAATTACTTACCCCCAAAAATAGAAAGCTGGTTTAACAACTATGTTCCTCATTTCTAGCCCCACCTCCAGTGTCTGCACTTGTGACAGCTCCATCCTAAATTTTCAGCCTTCATCAGTCATCTTTTGATATCGACACCCACTGGCTTTGTTTATAGTATCTCCTTCTCTGAAGCAATATTCTACCAAATTCTTATATTATCCACTCCAAAATTGGACTCTGCGTGCTCTTATTTATTTTACTGATAAGACCTGTAATATTTTAAAAGTTTCACTTTTTCACTGTCATTTGACATTCTTGGAGAGAGCCACAGATGTCAGTGTTTTAAAAGGTTTAATAAAAAGCCATATGTATCACACCTTACTCATAAAGCCATGTTTATCTAAATACCATTGCTTATCTAAATCCTACTCAGGTTTTCAGACTACAGATATCTTAAAGTTTGATATAAAGTCTTAAGTCATTTCCAACCACAGTGATTTCAGTTCTTTCTGATTTTCAGTGGAGTAAACTACAGAAAATACTCACAAAGTGTTTTCACTTTACTTTGGGAATTATTGTTTATTGTCCAGCTGTCAATTTCTTTTCTCCCAACTCAGGTAAAAACTATTATTTAATAATTTTATTTCATGTTTCTCCACCCATCCTTACCTCCAAAAGCCCAATCCAGCATCTAGCAACTTGTAGGCAATTAAACATTTTCCTTAATATTTTTCCTCAGTTTATAATTAACATAGTAAAATGATGATGATAGAAGATAATAGTCTGTCCTGAAATTCCTTAATGATGATGTATTGAAAAATTACTAGGTTTGAAAAAATGAGAAACAGAGGAAAAAGAAGCTTTCACTGGTCTTGTCTCAGTTTGCAGGCAACTTAGTTCATGTCTTTCAGCATATTACTTAATCTCCCTAGAAATTTTCCTTATCTGTACAGAGAGGCATTTTTAGTTTCTTTTCTGTCACTAACCTTCTAGAAAACAAAATCTGTTTCTTTTATCTTTACAAGCTTTGACTTTGGTTGCTGTGGGCAACATCTATTGCACCTTATGGATTCTCCTACAGGTTCAAACAGGCTCTGACAATAAAACTAAGCACGTTGGCTATTGTTCACAAGGGAGTATTGTAAAGTCCCTGCTATCACAGTGTTTCTTAGAAGAATGTTAAGGAGCAGCTGGTGTGCTTAGCCATTCTCAACTGGTGGAAACCACCAGATACTACTTTATAACTCTAGGAGACAACTAATGTGGAGAAAACATAAAAAGGACCATTTCATTTGCACTATGGGGCTGATTTTTCTTTCTTTCTTTTTTTTTTTTTTTTTCACAGTGGATAGTTCTCCCCTGTTTACTGTGCCCTGGCATTTTTAGCAGTGGTAAGGGATCCAGACCTAGCAATAGCTTTCTTGCACTTGGTTTCCCTTGTCTCCTTGAGCACTTTCATCTAGATTTCCTAGCACTGAAATGGTAGACAGTGGTTAAGAGAGTGAGGAGTGAAATAACAGGGAAGGGGGCAAGCCAAGAGAAAGACATGAATTGCTTCTCTTAGGTAGAGTTCACAGAACCCATTCCATCAGTTTGGTTACTTACACTATCTCTTACCGCCACCTGGAAAGGTACTTCTAAGCATGTGGTAAAGAAATGGTAGGGTGTGGTGGTATGTATGCCTAAGCAGAATTGCTAAACACACTGTAACAAGGACATAAATCTTAAATATTTAAAGAAATCAATGGCTTAAACTAAAAATTTAGAATGTTTAGAACATAGACCTCGACTTTCAGAATGGAAACACAAATTTAGTTCTTAAGTAAAACTTGATTTTGCTCTATTTTTACTTTAATTTTCTAATTCATGATGATTAATTTATACTTACTAATTAATCCTCAAATAAGTATAATGTGTTTATGAAATGAATATTATTTAAAACATGAGCTACAAACTATATGATGATATAAGCTATATTTTCTTTTATACATTACTTGTATACATTTCCTTAGCTTTTATACATTACTTAGGATTTAGAGCTTTGCATTGTATATGTGTAGGTGGACATCAGGAGAGAAGATGGGAGATTGAAACATTAGGAGAGATGTGGATGGTGCATGTATACCTTTGTAAAAACTCTGAATTTTAAAATTATATCAATATTTCACAAACTCAAAAACTGAAATAAATAAAAATGCACACAATCCAACTAGACACAAATGAAACTAACTGGATTTCATGTGAATGACATAAATTAATTAGTATATTTTTAAACAAGGAGTTAAGAAAATTGAAATCTAGTGTATTTTCTCTGCCATGGTGACCGTTTAAGTTCCAATGATAAACTGTTTGCTTTGAAATGAGAGCAACTTGATCATCTCCTGGCATTATTTGACTTTTCTTTGAATTGAAAAATTCTTTTGAGAAAGTAAAAGAAATTCTGAAATTCTATCTCTAAAATCCCTTTGCCCTGCTTTTTCCCACTTAAATGATGGAAGAGAGGGACCCAACTCCCAGAGTCCTTTGCAACTAGGTGTAATGTGGTCACCTAGATCCAATCAGACATATTGGAAAGTAGTTTACTTCCCTGCTAATGACAGATGCAGGTGTATCCACTTTCCACAAAAGTGAAGCTTCCAATCGCAGCTCTGATATTTACTAGGACATAAAAAATACAAACCCAGTATTCAAATCACCTTTCGTTTGGTTTTTGATTAAGTGAAAATGTTAGGGAGAAAGGAAGTCCTGAGCTAATCCCATACAGGCTTTGTGGACTCCACCCCCACTCAGACCAAAACCATCAAAACATTGGGAAAGACAAATCCCGTCACCACCAAAGGGAAGGTGCTGGGACCTGAGGGTGGAGTTAGGCAGCCAGGGTTGGTATAAAAACCAAACACGAGGGCCTTGGGGGCGCTCTCTGGATCGCCTCCTGGCTTCACGGCTCCTGGCTCGCGGCCAGCTCTCAGAGTGCCATTTGGGATTCCAGGTCGGCGGATCGAGTAGGATGGATTTAAAACTGTCTCCCACTTTTCTCCCTGAGTTGTACATTTCCTCATTTGCCCTTCCCTTGTAAATAAACCTTTTATTAACCTTTCGTGTGTGCCTGCAGTAGAGCATTGATAAGTCCTTTTAAGTGCGCGGGTGAGGACCCACAGTCAGGCACCCCGTTTTTGTATCGGGGCTGCGCTGTTACAAAAATAACAATCCCCATTTAACACATAAGACCACATGTTCATACCACGTCTCTAAATTAGGATGAAACAAATAAAAGACTTTTGTTAACAAGGAGAAATTAGTGTTTACAATCCTCTATACATAATAGTTTTCTATGAATGGCCTCACTGAACTCTCAATATGGTTAAAATGAAAGATTATGATATCCATCTTCAATAAGCCAAAGCTGAGATGACAAGATTTTGATTAAAGCTCCTAAATCCATTTAACTTGTAAGAAAAGCCAGTATTTAACACCAGGACTTTTGCAACTGATTTTCACCCAATATTCAGCTTTGTGTAATGACCTTAATAGATAATCGACAATGAAAATTTTGATACCATTTTGGGTACAGAATCTAGATAACTGAGAGTAGATACATACCTTAGCAATACTGCAACTTTTCTATGTACAAGTTTATCATAGTAGCACAATTTTAATGTTTATTACAAGATCAAATAGCTTCACATTTGTTTTGTTAATAAAACTATTTCAATCTCTTATGACTTTGCCATTTTCCTGAGTAGACGTTGATGATTTTCTGATTCTAGGAAAAAAAATCTTCAACCAGCTTACTTATTTAAATTGGCTAAAACACTGAGAAAAATTTTTTTTTTCCTGAGTAACAAAATAGACAGCTTAATATGCTGGTAATTCTTAGAATTATGTGTAGGATTTGAGGCATAGAAATAATGAAAATTCCCACTGAAATGTGATCAACTCTCTGGTACACAATTGTGATTAGTGGTAAGGTTAAAAAAAAAAATCTACATCGGGATGTAATATATCCTACAGTCCCATTTTATTATTTAAATGAAGATTTATTGCATGCCACACTGGATCAGCTATCTGGTTAATTTCTGAGAATAGAAAGGTAATACTCATCCAGAAGGAATAGCTTATAGTTTGATAGCACAGACAGTCTTCAAAGCAACTGCTGAAGAAAATGCATTCTAATGAGGGAATAAATAAGTGTGGAAATTATATTAAAAATTGCTGATATAAAAAAGCATTTACCTCTACCATGAAACTTCAGGGGAAACAGCTCAGATGAGGTGCCACGGGCTCTCGATTAGACACACTTCTTGTGAGAGAAGTTGTAGTACTTTCCTGTGAGAAGCAAAGTTTGATCACACAGATGTGACAGGCCAGGGCAGTACAGTCAGGCAGGCTGGAGAGGTTACTGGAAGCAGCTTATGGAAACCTGTGAGGGAGTGTTACTGTAATAAGTAAAACCCTTGGGAGATTTTAAGGAGGACATTGCCCTTGTAAGCTTTTGCTTGCCTGATGGAGTGTTGCTTTTGGCTTAAACTCTATTTATCTTGGAATGAAAATAAATAAATCCCCTGTCAGCAATTATGTCTCTGGGCTTCAAAAGGGTTTATAAAAACATTCTGTTGGATTTCATTTTGTATTCTATTCCTTCAGTTTAATAGTAAGAATCCTTTGGAGAATTTCAAATCTTCCGTCGCAGAACCAAAGAAAAATGGAATTTACATACATCTAGTCAGAAAGAGAACTTTCATGCAAGGTGTTGGTGGGACAAGAAACACTTAAAAATAGGAAAATTCCATGAGAAAAAGCTGTATCTGCTGATCTTTTCCTTTGTGATTTTTCATAAAAAAAAGATATTTTTATAAGCATTAATTTCCCCAGTTTCCCACATATTTGTGGAAAAATGCTGCATTCAAAATATGTGATGTTATGATCAGTGTAGGTAATTTAGAGGTCACACAAGTTTGACCCTCTTGGATTTTAAAAAGTATGTTCCTTCTCCAGTTTTACAGTATCTGGAAGCATTAATGGCATAGTTATGGTGTAAACTGAGGTTGTCAGAATTCTCATGAAGCTAAACCACCTTGGGGGATAGTAGGCGTATCACTGTCTAGCCTCCGTTTTTCCTCCCTCCAAGCTCGTCATTTTATTTTTCTCAGAAAAATGAAACATGCAGGGTAGCTATGCCTGCTGGAGGTAAATTGATAAATTAGTTTTGTCCTTTCTTGCAGAAAGTAGAGCAAATCAAATCAGCAATACAATAATTAATGTTCATAAAAGAAAAGCAAAACAGTTTTTCAGAAGTGCAACTATTTCTGCTTCTTATAAGAGAATTTTTCATAAGGTATAAGCTGTAATAGCATTTGAATTCAGGTCTGAAAAAAAAATCACTGAAGTGAATACGAAATGAGTGTCAGTGCTTCTCAGCAGGCAGTCCTGGTCCGGAGGCAGCAAATGGCGGGGTAGTTGCTTAAAAGCTTCTCCGCTGGGGTCACGTGGAGGGACCCTCAGAATCACTGTTCTTCCTGGAGCCAGGAATATGGATTCAGCATTGGCTTTGCTCATGCAATTATGCTCCATTTTCATAGCAAGGTGTGTGATTATCGAATATTTTTGTGAATTATTTCATGCTGATTGTTAATGTCACATACTCTTTGCTATTCCTAGTGTCATCACACAAATACTGGAGTTAGCTTCTGTACAATTGGTAATAAGACTTATGAGCTGGGAGAAAAGGACCTAAAGATGATTCAGATTTGATTTTTCCTTCACTCTGGTCTTAAATGTTGATTGATAATGTAACAATGACCATTGACATCAAAAGATCATATGGCAAATTTTTCTGAAAAAAATAATAAACCATTTGGATTATTTGCATAATCTTTAGTACAGGAAAACTATCAGAACATTTTTGAAGACATTTCTTGACAATTTACCTTGTTGAAGCCAAGCTTAGCTTTTATCATATAGAAAAAATAAGGTCAATAACAAAATGTGCTATAACTCTGTGATTTGGAATTAATTCAACTTTGGGACAGAGATGAAGAGATAATTCTAGCACAGTCTGATGAGTGCCAAGATTCAAGACCTTATGAGATTATATGGCGAGTCACCCAATTGACTTGTTCCTAAGTAATTGCAAAAGTCAGGTGCCAATCCTGGAGAATATGGGTATCGACTTGCGCCAAAACAGGAAAAAAATAAGTCCAATTTTACAGTAATTTTTATAAAGCTAAATAGACTAAGCTAAAGTAATTTATTCTGAGTTTCCATGCTCCCCACTGTTTTAGTATTAAATATTTCTTTTATATAGAATTTTGTTGACATGAAAATTTAGTCTTTTTCTTTCCCCAAAAACCAAAATTTCCAAATCAAAATGAAAAGTTGAAAAAACAAATTCTTCATTTGTTTTCAAATGAATATATATATCTCAGTTTGTGAAGTTCCAAATCTGGAAGGAAAAATGCACTAATAGAGTGTATGGATGTTCCAAAAGTTTCCCTCCATCATCTCATCTTAATGGAAAGTCATAGAGGAAGTTTATTTTCATAAAAAGAGTACAGCAGAGACATGGTTTTAAACAAAGACAGTGAGTTACATGATTTGAATATTTAACCAATTAGGTTGAGATGAAAATATCTATTTCTGTCAGTGGAAACACTTTATAAATGTCACTGGGGTTAAGCTTTTTCTGGCTTTGAGTCAGCAAATCTTTCATGGAGAGAATTTAGACAAGCAGTGGAAGATTATCACCCTGTAATTCTCATATCTATATTTTTGCAGCAATCAAATTTATCATTTCTTCTGTTCCTTAGAAATGTTAATCTTACACAAATTAAAGTTTACAGTCTCAGAAATCAATACGTCTCTTTAAAGATAATTTTACATATCATTGCTCTAAAAGTTATGTTGGGATTTTGCCTTATTTTTGCTTTTGCTTTTTTCCCAGAAAAGCAAATCCCAATCTTTTACCCCACTTCCTAAATTCCACTGACTATGACTGCTTGCAGGGAGCATGTGTGGTAGCTAAGCACATGCCAAAATTATTTTAGGTAGGTACAGAAAATTTAACAGACAGAATGTATACCTTTGTGGACCATACACCTTAGAGTGGTAACATAGACATCAAAAATAAACTTGCCAGCATTTAAAAAGTTAGATGGTGATGTGAGTTTGAAGGGAAAATAAAAGGGGAAAAGTTGGAGCTGGAGAGAGATTGAGATGATGCTATTTATAGGAAGGGATGAGTGAAGGCCTCCAAAATAAGATCTGTATTTGAGAAGAGACCAGAAAGAAGGGGGGGGGGTGTCATATTTATGCACCTTCTTCAGATTTGCTGTCATAGTTTTCTGCTCAGTGCATTTGATGAGTCACTAGAGAGATTGCCTGGTATCAACCATATTCTTCTAGACCACAAAGATTTTGAACTTTACTGGAAAGAGCAAATCCTTGACCACCCTCCTTGCTTTCATGACAGAGTTTGATGATTAATGATGATTAATGATAATGATTCTGCATGCAGCACTCTGAGAACATACAGAAGGACTTTTCTGTTGACTTAGCATTCCATACAGGTGTCTTATGCTATAGGAGATAATGCATTTCTAAATGTAGGATTCACAGGAGTTACCATGCACCCTATAACCTAGAAGCAGTTCCCCTAATAGAACAATGGGGCAGTTTGTCACAAGTGTACATAAATGTCACCTTAGGCTTAGGACTTTATCCTCTCAGAAGCAGTCCCTGCAATGAGCTGGTGGTCCATTGTGTTCTCAAGAACTGACAGACATGGATCTTGCAACCAAAGTCTAGAAGGAGAATTGGCTCTTCTCACATCACTCTAGTGACAAATGGTGCAACTGTGTTCGATGAATTGGAAACTTGAAGCTATGTCAGGTTAAAAGTAATTTTTCCTGAGGGTACTGCTTCTGTCGGGAGACATTACATGTATTACACTGAACTGAAAGCAGCTGCTGTCACCTATTTTGATGTCTTAGGGCTCTGGATCAATAGGAAAAGAAAGAATTATTGTACTCATTGGGTTAATTGACTTGGACTTATCTAAATTTTGTGGAACCCAATGCCTACAAAATTCAGTGGCGAGTCTTTAACAAAAGAGAAATAATTACTAAAAAAAGAAATTAGTACAGGATTTTGGAAGAAGAATTTTTAAGTCTCAGACATTAGATCTTAAGAATAATTACTTTTGCAATAAATATACCTCTGTGAGCTGGGTTATGTGGGACTTGGGTTATGTGTCTACAGTGTATGGGTTTCCAGAAGTATCTTGAAGCATTCACATTTGGTGATAACAGTGACAGAAAATGTAGCAAGTATGGTCTGTTAAGGACAGGCTAGGAAGACTTCTGACCCTTCAATTTTAGGAAGTATTTCCAGGCAAGCAAACTGGATCATTCAAATTCCTGCGTGCAATAGGATGAATATGGAATGGGAAGTTGAGGAATGTTATAAAGACCAGGTCTGACTCTAGAATAGCTGCCATCCAGGTAGTTACAGTTTCGTGTTTCTAGGATATTGCCTCTCATCTCATCTTTACTGGACTTATGCCTTCTTTCTAGGAGGGACAATTGAAGGCAACATGTTCTTACAAGAGGGTGTGAAGGAATCTCTTTATATAAGGGGTGGGCTGTACCAGATTCTGTATAGGTGCTTACCTGAAGTGTCAGCCACGTTTTTCTGCTCTGAACTACTGATGAACTTAGAAATTGTTAGGTGAATTTCTTTGGGTTGAATTTTTAACAGTAAGAAACAAGAAGGAGCTAACCACTAAATTCTTCTCTGTTCTTCCCCTAACAGATGCAGAATATCCATATATGTCTTCTCAGGAGACTTACTGTACAAACCAGCAACCAGCTGTGCTGTGGGGTAAATCTGACCAGCTCAGTCACACAGCACATTGTATTTGCATTCCATCCTTCCTTGACCTACTTCACTTTTGCTCACACTCTTGCTTTCCTGAGGTTGCAGCATCCAATAAAAGCTTAGCACTAAAATTTAGTCACAGGCTTCTGTTTTCTAGGAAACTCACAGAAAGATTGCTCGAGGCAATAGGAAAAGCAAGTGCTAATAAGTTCTGAGTCAGGACTTATCATTATAAAATGCTTAAGGAATAGCAAGGAATCCTGTGTGGCTGGGGATTAATTAATAAGTGGAAGAATGTTAGAAATGCGGCAAGAGGTAACTAGGCACTTGACATATGTGGCCTACTTGTGTCTGCAAGAGCTTCATTCCACCCTTCCCATAACCATCTTTTTTTTTTTTTTTTTTTTTTTTTCATGAAGGAAGTAGAAAATTGCAGGAGGGTTTAGAGGACAAAGTGAAATTTTCTGCTAAAGATGGAGGTTCCATATGATCCAGCATTTCCACTACTAGATATTTACCCGAAGGACACAGAACCATTAATTCAAAAGGGCACCTGCACCCCTATGTTTATAGCAGCACTGTTTACAATAGCTAAGCTATGGAAACAACCCAAATGCCCAAAAATAGATGACTGGATCAAGAAGATGTGGTCCATATACACCATGGAATATTACTCTGCTGAAGTTTTAAGAGACACCCAATTGAAATTGTGCACAGACTGGACTACAAGGCAATGGGGATTCAGATTTCCAATGAAGCACTTAGAATAGCATCCATGAAAGGATCGTGCCCAAGACAAAGGTGGTGCTGGTGAAGGTGAGGAGTAGTTGTCAAATGCAGTTGGAAAGTAGGCCTGGTAGAATTTGCAAGTAGAAGGACTAGAGATTGTGAGAGAGAAGAATTTGATATAAAGTAGAACAAAGGAAAATGGAGCTGCCATTGCTGGGATGGAAATTGTTAGGTGATGACCTAGTTGAAGAGGAAGTGAGTTTGTTTCTCAACATTTTGATTTTAAGATACAAGAGATTTAAAGATGGCTTTGAATTTAAGATGGCTAGGATAAACTAATGAATCCCCAATTCCCAAAATTAAAGTTATATCAATGATGGGTCAATCAATTAAAAATTGAGAAAGAAAGAAATCAGCAACTTACAGTGATTAGCATATTGCTACTCTTTAAAGTCAGGAAGCTCAATGAGATCCTTTTGGTTAATAACAAAGAGAAGAAAAAAGCTTGATTTATATAGATTGATTTCAAGACTTATTACATAAAATGAAGTAAGCTTACGAACAAACAAAAATTAGTAGTTGGCTTTCAAAAAAAATGGAAATTCCTTAAGAAGCACAATGCATTCAGTTATTTAATGGACTCTGATTTTAATAGCATTATATTTCTTTATATACCATCTATCAATTTTGAATTAAATATCTGACATTTTTCCCCACAAAAAATTAACAGAGAGAAGTGTCCACAAACTGAATTTATAGTAAAATACCTTCATTTTAAGGGATGAAGAAGCAGAGGCAACAAAGAAGTGTTCTCAGAAAATAGGTGAAGGAAATGTCTGGGGAAGGAAGATGTGATGATACCTGCAAAGCTGAAAAATACGTCAGCATGGGAAATACTACAGGGCAGCCATTACTGTAAGGAAATTAAAGGGGGTGCATTTAATCTTCTGAAGATTTAGATTCTTTCTCTCCTGCTGACTTGTTCTGACTTGACTACTCCCTACCACTTTTTCCTGGTGCAAAGAACAGCAGCTAGAGATATATAAAGCTACTTGAGCATCCCAAAGAACAAACCCCTAGTTCCCCAAGTCCAGGACTTTCTTCATATCATTACAGCATCAAAGACCTTGCTATAATTCTGTCCTCAGGAGGAAGTCAGACATATGGAGAAAAAAGGAGAAACGTCTTCTTTTATATTCCAAAATAGGCCATGGAAAGCTTAAGAGAGGGGGAAAAAAGCTTAAGAGAGAAAAGAGTCTTTTAAATCACTTTAAAGATGGAGAACAAAAAAAAAGCCTGTGAGACTAAGCTTTAAGTTTAAACTATAAACCGCAGAATAGGAAGACTGCATGGTGATGAGGGAAGTTATTTCTGATGTAAAAGATATAAATCCAACAAGTTAGTAGGAAAAAGAAGAACTAGAGAGGCATGATGAGATTGCAAATGCTGTTTTTTTTTTTAAGATTTATTTATGCATACAAGAACTGGGGTACAGGCCAGAGGTTCAGGGGTGAGAGTATTTACCAGAGACAGAGTGGGGAACAGAACAGGCAGACTGACTGAAATACACCGCTGAGAGGAGCAGTGGGCGAGTTGGGAGAGGTATGGGGGACTCCGTGGTGGCGCAAGGGGTTGGGATGCGGCCTATGAAGTTATCCGCAGCCCCTGAAGCACGAGTTTGATCCCCAGATGGGGGGCTGCCCACATGGCAAAATGCTGGTTTCTTGAGGTGTCCTTCTGACGAATACCCCAATTCCTCGCCTCGCCTCTTGCCCCCCATTCCACACTCTTCTAGTCAAAATCATAACAAAACAATAGAAATTACAATAATTTGGGGAATCTCAAAACTAAATAATTCCTCTATGGTGTAACCATTATGGTGACTGATTACCAGCATGGTAATTAGTGAGGGTAAATATCTGGTGCATGGGACTGACTCAGTTTCCTGTAGGAAAACTTGGTGAGAAACAGCAAAGTGCCACTCATCTCCTGCAGAAATGCTAGCGAGCTTAGCAGACCTGCAGAAAGAAGTGTCATGACAAGAAGGATGCTGAATGCATGGTCCTTGGCCAGGAGGCCATGGGAAGCCACAGAGGATGGCTTCACTTCTCTTCATGCAACCAGTGCCCCTGTCGGGGAATGACAATAGCAAAAAACTGGCAGGATCTGGGGGGCTGGTTGGTCAGCTCCTTGGCACTGCGGATCAGTGATAGGGAGTGATAAGGAGCCAGATAAGGTTCCAGTGATAAGGAGCAGATGTACCCTCTTTGCTACCTGAGCACAAGCGAAGCACCTAAGAATTTAGATCAGTTTAGAAGAAGGAAATGGAGAGTTGAAATGACCACATTTTAAGGCAGAAAAGGCAATATTATTGTCGCATGCAAGCCCATATCCATTGTCAAGAAAATGAAAGCACGTTTGCCAAGCTAAGCTCCACTTTCAATACAGGACTCTCATTGCGCAAGTGACTTTTTTTTTTTAAAGATTTATTTATTTATTTATTTATTTGTTTGTTTGTTTGTTTGTTTGTTTATTTGTTTATTTATTTATTTATACAAGCACTGGGTACAGTCAGAAGCGCAGGAGGGTGAGAGAATTCACCAGAGCCAGAGCGGGAAGCAGAGCAAGCATATTTCCATTCTCTGAATAGCTCAGAGTAGAATAAATGGGACCCTTTGGTACATTTTATTTAACATGATTTGCATGGAATCATGAAGAGACAGTGAACAGTGCATATAACCATTTGCCAAAAATAATTGACAACTCAAAATCAGGTGTCTGTTATATATTTTGGGGAAGAGTATTACTTATTCCTTTCATCCAATAATATAGAATATTAATTTTAAAAGTCATTTTGGATTATTCTGATGTGTGTCTTAGGAAGCAGATTGGGAAATGTGTTCTTAGATTTCAAGAATTTCACTATTGGACTCATTTTTAATGTATTAGAAAAGACATCTTTAAGAATCATATTTTCCAGTTAGGAAAAAGTGACTGGTTTAAATGATGTGTCTATTTAAAATTTTTGTGAACTCTACATACCTATTTCCATAGGGAGTGGACCAGTCTACACTCCTGCCAACAGTGTAAGAGGGCTCCATTTTCTCCTACCCTTACCAACACGTGTTTCTAGAATTAAAAAAAAAAAAAAGGTTATTTGCAATTGAGAGAATATTTGGACTATCTCACTAGGTATTACTGCCACAATGCAGCCACCACCAACTCACTCTTATTTAATGCACCATTCTCACAGGTGTGAGATGTAACTCATTGTAGTTTCAATTTGCATGTCCCTGATGATAAGTGATGATTAGTGTTTTTTCATGTGCCTGTTGGCCATTATAGTGTCTTCTCTGGAGAAGTGCCTATATAGCTCTTGTGCCCGTTTTTGGAGTGGGTAATTTGTTCTCTTTTTTGTATGAATCTTTATAGATATTTAATAATAGCCCCTGGCCAATATGGGTGTACAAAAAGGAAAAAGTAGTAGTTGATTATGTTAAAAGAAGAAAAAAAAACTAAGTAACAAATAAAGATCTGACCCATAACTTTTCCTATGCAAACAAATGGAATTAAATTGAGAGACATCATAGGATCTGAAAAAATGACTGGGTGTTATTATAGTTGATCCACCTACATGCTCTGTATGCAATCTGTGACAGTGGCTTCACTTGAGCTGCAGAAGGAATAATAGAAATACACTGTAGATTATGATAAGGATTATATAGTGGTTACCAGCATGAAGTTTCCTATTATGCACTTACTATTGGTATTTCTTTACTTAGAGACCCAAAGCTTATAACTTCCAAGTGGCATGAACTTTCTCAGTTAGAATAGGCACTGTCACTGAGTACAAATATAAAATTCATGAAGTTCTATCATAAGTCAGCAAATATAAAAAGTGAAGACCAGGAGAAACATACAGATGCTTTTGTTTTAATTCCTCGATTTTCCACTTAAATCAAAAATTATAGTTTTTTGCCAAGGAAATTATGGAGAAATTCAGTTCCACAAAGTCTTTAAATAGCTTCTGCCTGCAAAAATCCCATTATATATCTCCTGGCAATACAATTTAATCTGTCTTACCTCTGGGTCAAAGGATCTGCAGAAAAGAGGCAGCTAAGACAGAATTGCTATCTCCAAAACAACTCACAGTTACAAGAGAAAGGATTTGCTTTCACCATCTCCGAAATCAAGAGCATCAAATCACCCAGCCATGAATGACCAGCCTATCCCATTACGTATCTCCTGCCACCCTCTGCACAATCTAACACCACCATCGAAGGGAGGGAGAAGAGTTTGACACTAAGTTCAGAGTTTTTAACTGACATTCTAATTACTGCAGCCATTCTAATCACAGAAATGAGTTCCCTTTAATGAGTAAAAATAAAAAGACTTTTTAAAATGATCTTAGGGACCCCATAGCCAGTCATGGATAACCCAAATTTTTAATTGAGATGCAGGGTCTGATTACAATTAACCTTGATGTTATTGTTCCACATACGGACTAACATTAATAAAAGTGTTTCTGGTATTTTTCTTTATCCCATGGTTGCAAGCCAGGTTGATTCAAGCCTGAGTTGGGGATCTATTCTTTGGACAATCTTGGAGGTTATAAGCAAATCACTAAAATTGTATGAAACTTGATCTATTACTTGATCTATTTGTCTGCATATTTATCTAATGATGAAATATTCCCAATGTGTGGAAATAAACACACAAGCACCTACTACACACCAGCATGGCATGTGTGACCATCTGTGTGTGATGGACACAGCAGCTTCTTCTGCTGCTCCAGGGCACAGCAAGGCATTAGCTGTTCAGCTGTTGATATCATTATTTTTAGAAAATGGGTATAATATCATCAGCTTCATCAACATATTGAAAAAGTGCTACTTCCTTAGGTATATTTCTAAGGAAGAAAATTACAGATAAAATATGGCAGTTATGTTGAAGACTGTGTTTCTCCTGATCACAACCCTTTTATCCAATCATGATTTTGTGTTCATAATCCTGATATATTTCATCACATATAGTCTTGTTTTCAAGTTTTAAAAATTTTGTGGAATTCTTGCTCTAGATATAGGTAGAAGTGTTTCCTCTTCTGGGATCCAGAATCTTTAGGACCCTCAGAGCCTGGAGATGCAGATTTCACAAATCCCCCACCTCTCACTGAGAGTAATGGATGGTAAGTAGTTCCTTGGTTATGGAGTTACCATGGAAACCTGGGCATGTCCCTGGATGACCCGTCCGAGATATCCCACATCAAAGCCAAGGGCTGGAAAAATACCGCTTTGTACCAGTGCTTCAACCACTTTTTTTTTTTTAAGATTTATTTATTTATGAATACAAGAGCTGGGGTATAGGCCAGAAGTGTGGGGGTGAGAGGATTCACCAGAGACAGAGTGGGGAGCAGAACAGGCAGATTGAGCAGAGGGCAAGTCAGGAGAGGTCTGCTGCACCATGTGGGTCAGCTCCCTGGCTGGGGATCAAACTCATGCCACAGTGGCTGGCGATAGTTTGATAGTGCTGTGTCTTTAATTCCTGCACCACCAGGGAGGCCCCTCAAGACCACTTTTGATATGGAAGGCTTCTGAGGTAAGGGGAGCATAACTTTGGACAGGCAGTTCATCTCAGCTGCAGATAACTTTCATGGAGAGAGAACCTTCAGCAGGACACAATTTGGACATAAATTTTATAAAGACACTTCTAATCAAATTAAAACAGTAGCAAATTGCTGGAAGCAAGGAGACCAACTGAATCAACCCTGAAGCACTGTGCTAAATTCTTTGAAATACAAACTTGCATTTCTTCATAAAGAAGTTTCATTACTTTCCATATTATACAAATAAAGAATGCACAGAGAAATTAGGGGACTGGTCCAGGTGAATGGGACTAGACAATAAAGAAGCTACGATTCCAAGCCAGGCAATCCAACTCCACAGAATGCCAACATTGCTGCATTCTGCACTGAGAAATTGCCTCATTATTGGCTATATATGCGAATCATGTGAATTAATTGGTATAACCTATGTAAGGCATAGTAAACAGTATCTCAATAGACTAATGTGTCCATGACTACAAGACTAGTAAATATAGTAATTTACTTCAGTGATCCACAGCCACTAGTCATTTATCTCATTGTAATGTGAGTATGATGGGTGTGGACACAAATTTTATAAAGACACTTCTAACCAATATTAAACCAGTAGCAAATTGGTAAAAGTGAGTGCATAAGCCCATGACAAGGCAAACTTTGTATCTCAAATTTCAACTATTTTTTTTTATATACACCTGATTGAAAAGATACACAGTCACCCACCTTGGTGGCCTCAATGAAGACAGAGGCCATAGTTGTTATTTGAAATTCAATGGATGCTTTTATCAATTTTCAGGATGCGTTACATTCTTGCCATTGTCTACCCAAAATGAAGAGAAACAAATATTATAAAGAAACACTATTTTAAATCTATTTACTTTTATAACATTTTTCACAGATTACCCCACTCCAAGCTATGCCAAGCATTTGACTGACAGACTTAATATCAAAAAACAAGATTGCTGTAGATATAACATTTAAAACAGGCTAGAATGCAATGGTGCTGAGAAACACATTGTAGAATTCAGTGATCATTTCAAGAAGAAATACAGTTTTTTGAGACACTAAACAAATACAGAATACTCCAATTGGGAAAAAGTATTCTGAAACACTCCACTGGAACTCATAGTAGTTGTGAGGATTTAACATCATATTTTATTTTATTTTTTAAAAAAAATATTTATTTATTTATTTGTTTGTTTATTTATTTATTTATTTGTTTGTTTGTTTATACAAGAACTGGGGTACTGGCCAGAGGTGTGGGGGGTGAGAGGATTCACCAGAGACAGAGCAGGCAACAGAACAGGCAGACTGACTGAAATACACTGCTGAGGGGAGCAGCAGGTAAAACAGGAGAGGTCTGCCATGCTATGTGGGTATCTCCCTGGCAGGCTGGGATCGAACCGGCGCTGCAGAGGCTGTGGACAGCTTCACAGCGCTGCTTTCAACCACCTGTGCCACCAGGGGAGGCCCAACATCATATTTTAATATATATCTAAGAATAAATTTTTTGTGTTTCTCTTGCAACCAATATTAAACCAGTAGTGGATTGGGTTAAAGTGAGTGCAAAGGTACATACAGGTTTGATATATAACAAGAATAATTTATTTGTCATATATTTTTTTCAAAACTCTAAAAATGTTGAAATACTTATTTTTAACCAAAGAAAAATGCAAACAAGCAGTATCCATCAGAACTTCCTTCAATGGTGCAAATGTTCTAAAATATACATTATTTTTACCATAACACCCTATTCTATCTGTTAGAATTAGAAAATTATAAAAAACAGACATGGAATTTATTATATCAAATCATACTGAATTGCAAAACAACTTTTGTTTATATGGAGCTATTGTCTTCCATAAGCTTTGAATAAAGCTTTGTAATAAGCTTTGAAATTTAACTATCAGTGTTTATTTGTGTCTACTTGTTCACTATGATAGTCATGAGCTACTTAATATTCATATTGATAGTGAAATTAATTAAAGTATTGTAAAATCACTTCGTCAGTTTTATCAACTGCATCTCAGATGCTAAGTAGCAGGAAAGAAGAGTAATCTATGGGCTAGAATTTCCAAATGTTGAAAAGAGGTAGGTAAGCAGGGGTAGATGTGGGGTAGTTAGTCTCTATTTTTCTTGTATGGTGGGAGAAATCTAAAGGTCAATGTCAAGCAACCAGGAGGGTGTAAGAGGTTTGTCAATAAAGGAAAGAGAGTGACAAATCAATACAATAAAGTTCTTGAGAAGGTGCGAAATACCGAGTAGAGCACAGAGAGTGATATTGGATATTGAGTGTGAAAGGGAACTTTTGTTACAAGCAAGAGAAAGGGGGAAAATTGGACTTAACTTCGGTGACAGGAAGTAGAGGAAATTTTTGTTCTTTGGTTTGTATTTTCCTTCTGAGCTATGAATCAAAGTCTCTTGTAAGACCCACTAGGGAAATAGCAAGGTTAGAAGCTGGATATCGTGGAAAATACAAGTCATGTGATGGGTGGGTGAAACAGCAGGGTGAGGGAAGAAGGAGGTTTGCTGGCAACGTTGAGGACTCGGTTCAGGTGGCTGATTATCAAATTATAGCTTCAAAGATCTGGATAGGGTGTGATTTTTCTCCAAATGTTAACAACCCAGTGCAGGCTCAGGAAATGAAATTAGTTGGATTCCTCCAGGATTCATTTTATTTTTTAAGCTTTGTTTGTCTCAGATGCTCCTTGATATAAATAACAGATGTGGGAAGAGCTGCATGGAGATGTCAGGAGCTCAGCTGAACAGAAGGAAGAGTCGGGCTGCCAGGTAGCCAGCTAAAGCCACACATCAAAAAAAGTGAGAACACTCAGTCTTTACTCACAAGAGGTTAAACCTGGTTTGGGGGCAGGTGAATCAGCACAGAAAAAAGGATCATTTTACTGCTGAGGGTGTCCCAAACAAAAGCTTCCAGCAGTCTCGTGGACCTGGGGTGCGTGGGGAGGAGAGATGAAAGAGTTCTTGCTCAGAAAGCCCTGAGTGCTGAGCCAGATCAGAGGAGTTTGTCTTCATGTTTCTACCACCTTCTCTCATAAGGAGGTTTTGCAAAGGTGCCTAAGGAAGTCCCTGGTGGAAGGTCCCAGATAGAGAGGCCTCTGAATGGAGGCCCGGGCTAAGATAGCAGATATGCAGAAGAATAAACTGGCAGGGGACCTGGGTCCTCACCGTCCCTTCCCTTAGGAGCCTGCAGAGAAGCTGGCTGTGCACTGTGGTGCAAGGAGGGCTTTTGCCTCTGAGGTCTTTCTAAGTGTCTGTGTTCAGACCTGACACATCATGGAGTCATTTGGCCGGGAGCCAGACTTCTCACAAGAGTTATAAAACCGTGAAGCGCAATCGTGCTGGAATTTCCAACAAAACGTGAAAAAGTTATATAATGTGACTCATTAGTACAGGGTGAAGAAAGGCTCGGGGATTAGGTCAGGTTAGGACAGAGAATCACAGGAAGAGTCAGATGTGCTTTCCAAGCTGCAATTATAATAACCCGAGGATTGGCTATGAAAGCACATTCCTGCTCACCACAGAGATTTACACTGAGTCATTTGGGGATGGCACATAAATACCCACGTGAAGCAAATATTGAGATTCTGGTGCCAATAGTATATGGCCATTGTTTTAGAAAAACACTCCCTTGAAGTATAGATGGTTAAAATGAATATTGTCAAAAACGGGATCAGCATGTGTATGAAAGGTAGACACTGAAGAACAGAAACTAAAGGGAATGGAAGCTTCTCACCAGCAAACAGGGAACAGAGGAGTGGGCTTCGGTACTGGGAATGTTATAAAGAGTCGGTAACATTTGCTAGCTCATTTTTACTTTCTACTTTGATCCTACTAAAAGTACTAGTAACATCCTCCAAATGGCTTTTTATACCCAGTGAGATTCAGAATTTTAGGAACATGTGTAAGATGGCTACAGCCAACAGGTAAAATCAGGTCATGTAAAAGCACCCCACTTTGCCTGAAAGGTGATGTGCTTCTTGGTACCTTCAACCTTGTCTCTGGTTACCACCAGATGCATTTTCCTTCCATCTCTACAAACTGCCTGTAGAACCATCTTCATTGTGTAGAAACTCAAACGTTTACTTTGAATCATTCTCAATGATTTTCCTTTTTGTTTTTTTCCATCAAGACCTACCCTTAATGGGCCTCCCCGGTGGCGCAGCGGTTGAGCGCTGGGTTACCGCGAAGCTGCCCGCGCGGCCTCTGCAGCGCCGGTTCGATCCCCGGCTGCTCCCCGGCCACCAGAGGAGTGTCCCGCATGGCGCGCAGACCTCTCCTGCCGCCTGCTGCTCCCCTCAGCAGTGTACTTCGTCGCTCTGCTCCCCTCTCTGGCTCTGGTGAGTTCTCTCACCCTCCCGCGCTTCTGACTGTACCCAGTGCTTGTATAAATAAATTAATAAATTAATTAATAAAAAAAGTCTAAAAAAAAAAGACATACCCTTAACCATTTTATTTTTATTTGATTATTTTTTCTTTCTTTATTTATATATATTTTACATCATTGCTCATTTTTAAACAATGTTTGCTTTTTTTTCCCCCCCCTCCTCAGGTGTAGTCCCCAAAGAATTTCCTTCACCAATTCACCAGTACACCTTCATTTTTCCCTTGCTTGTTCTTCCTCTCCTGCCTTCCTCTGTTCCTTCTGTAATTCTCTAGGCTGGGATATCTCTATCTGAGCTTCGATTCAGTTTTCTATGTCTCCCCAGTGAGCTGGACTTTCTCCTCTGACCTCTCCTGCCAGTACATTTCAGTTACCCACATGAGGCTAGAAAACATTACATTTAAATACTATATTCTGTCATTGAGTCAAGTCTCAGCATGTCAGTTTGATTTTCTATTTAAAATATAAATCTCCATTTCTAATGGGAAAGAAAACAAAACTGAGTACTTTATTAGCATCATTTCATTTCTGGTTTTCAAATAACATTCAAATATGTATCTCTTCTGAAATTTTGTAACTTCTGTTCTTATGGTAAGAAAAGTCACATTTTAAAACAGATTTCACAGGGGATTTACCTTTTACTCAATGACTCATGAACACTTTTTATGGTATGATTTGTGAACATTTTAACAAAAAAAAGTAGCCCACTTACTCAGACTGAGAGTCAATTCACTATGCCAGTCAACACTATTTATGGCCTCTCAGTTACTCTTAGAAAATTAGTGTAAAAGTGGAATGTGCCGTGGGAAAGAAAATGAGTTAGCTGGAGAACACTGAAATAAATCTGTATCCTCGACCAACAATGTACATGTACATGCTCCAACAGCCGACACATTGCCAGCAAACTGAATTTCACATTGCTTAACCTTCAGCAAATAGGCATTCAATCCTCTTCCCCAACAAGGCGGTGATATTTGAATTTATTTATAAGCCTTCTCAAACAAAAACAGCATCCCTGGCTCACTTGTCATTAATGTTATTTGCTTTGAGCTAATTTTTGAAGTGTGAGAAGGATTTGTCCTGATTCAGACTCTGTCTCACTAAATCCCCACTTATCAACAAATTGATCATTGTGAAGATGAAGAGGTTTGGCATGAAACCAAGTATAACTAACTTGGCTTTATTCTTGGACCCTTGTCTTTTTCTAACTAGAGCATTTAGAGGAGCTGCTTGGCTCTCAGGAGGGAAAGAACACTTGTAATTTTTTTTTTCCCTCTCTGGGATTCTAGGACACACAGAAGTTAATAACTTCCTAGTTTTCAAGCTGGAATTTCATTTCATACCTTGGAATTGAAAAATGGTCATTGAACTTCAGAACATTTTAAAAACCTTGTTTGGCTTACTTATCTGTCAGGAGTTCATAGAAAAGTGGAATATAAAATGATTATTATTGACAATAAGAGGAGCAACAAGGTTGAGATTGAGAATTACAACAGAGTATTGAGGCCTTTTAGACCTTGACTGCATTAACCTGCCTACCTCCTCAGTTGCAATTACCCTCTGCATTCCCATGCCCTTAGAAATGAGGCAAAAGGAAAATGTTCAAACACAGGATTGTTGAATTTCAAAATATTATTGTGAAATGCACTTTAATAAGGAAGCTATAAGTTTGTAGTCATGATTAGAAAAGAAAATAAAGTTGTCAACGACAACAAATCTTTAAATAAATTCAAAACCAAGAGACAAACCAAAATACTTTCTTCATTGTAAGGGCTTGAGTGTTAGTTAAATCCATGTAAGGGCCTCTTTGCATTCCGTCTTAACATCCTTCTTACACATTTTCCACATTCCATACATTGCAAAGACTATTTATCACATCACATCACTTCTTGGGAGTACTTGACAATATACAGTAGATTCTGGAAAAGAAACGTATTTTAGATTGACCTTCAAGCTACATAAAATAGATTCAGTTATTTATCTGTGGTAACGAAGAAAACTGATGTAATATTTATATAGTCACTGTAAGCATTTTAGGTGACTACTTTTGGAAATGGTTAAAAAGTATCAATTACTTTTTCTGCATAAAATTAATCATTTTTGGCAATGATTAAATATGTTTCCTCATTTGAAGGAGGATTAATGGGTTGGGAGGGAGGAGCAGCACAATGGACTTTGGTGGAGGACTATAGGTGCTTTGGAGCTGGGATAGCTACAGTGACCAGGTGCCTTTTTTTTTTTAATTTACTTCATGATCCATTAATCTGACATTTTATTCATGTGAATGATAACTCATTGTGTTGATTATTAAAGAATTACAGTAGGGTTATTCTATTGTAATTTTGTAAACTTTAGAAATTAAATTGCGGATAAATATTATCTTTATGAATTTTATTTTCTTTAACAAGGACATGGTATGCCTATTTGTTACATCTTTTTATTCATTAAGGTTTTAAAATATTTTCATATAGAGGGGCCTCCCCAGTGGCGCAGCGGTTGAGCGCTGGGTTGTGAAGCTGCCCGCGGCTTCTGCAGCGCGGGCTCGATCCCCGGCTGCTCCCCGGCCACCAGAGGAGGGTCCCACATGGCGCGCAGACCTCTCCTGCCGCCCGCTGCTCCCCTCAGCGGTGTACTTCGGTCCTTCTGCCTGCTTTGCTCCCCGCTCTGGCTCTGGTGAATTCTCTCGCCCTCCCGCGCTTCTGACTGTACCCAGTGCATATATAAACAAACAAACAAATAAATAAATAAAATAAAATAAAACATGCCTCTATAAAAAAAATTAAAAAAATATATTAAAATATTTTCATATAGAACTTGTATACTTTCCTATTGAGTTAAAATTTCTGTTAGATGATATGAATGTAGCTTTTCAATGTGAGATTTGACCTTTCAATAAATGTTTGCATCTGAATAACTATCAGCTCAATCAAAATAAATATTTTTATCACTCCAGAAGATTCCTTATACCCACTTCCAGTAAAAATTTTTACCACTCAGAGGCAACTATTTTTGAATTTCTGTCACCCTAGATTAATTTTACCTGTTCTTTTAAAATGTTTTGAATTCACCAACTTGTTATATACCTCAGGATTCTTATTGCTGAAAAATGTTCCATTTTATGAATATACAGCAATTTTCTAGTAACTGTTCAGATTTGTAAACATTTTGAATAGTTTGACCTATAAATGTTCTTTTACATAGTTTTGTGGACTTATTTTTATACTTCCGAAAATACATAGGAGTGAAATTGCTCAATCACAGATAATTGTATGCTGATACTATAAGAAACTGACAAACAGTTTTCTAAGGTGTTTGAATTTTTTTCTAGTCCCATAAGTTCCAGTTCCATTCACTAATGTATCATGCTCTCAGACTTTTATCCTATTTTTGTGCTTATGTGTAGTATCTCACTGTCAGGTTCAGTTGCCTTTTTTCATGGTGAATGATACTGAACACTTTTGGTCATTTGGTCACTTTTGGTCACTATTGGTCATTTTGAATACCTTCTTTTTTGTTAGCTTATCCTCTAAAATATCATTTATATTGACATTTAATTTGCATCAAAAGCAGCCATTTAAAAATATATGGGATGTTATGAAATATTTATACATTATTGTAACCACAACTAAAATCAAAACATAAAACATTTTTGCTGCCTTACCTCTTTGAATCAACTTCCCACTCTGCTAGCCTCAGGAAACCACCAATGAGCTTTCTGTAACTACAGATTAGTTTTACCTCTTCTTGAATTTAATATAAGTGAAATCATGCTTACATATTTTTTTTGGTCTGGCTTCTTTAGCTTAATATTGTTGAGATCCAGCTGTATTGTGACATACTAGCTGTCAGCTCATGTTTATTTTAGGTAGTATTCCACAATATCTATTTATCACAATTATTTTTGTCTATTTACTTGTTGATAGATTTTGTGTTATTTTCTGCTTCTGGCTGTATAATAAGAATAGCTGTTTTGAATTTTTTGTATAATTATTTATATGTATGTATGATTTTCATTACTTTTGTCTATGGCACATGCATGTGCAGCTAATAATAAATGCTCTTACATTTCCACTAGACATACATGACAGTTTTCTGTTATGCCAGTGACATCTAAAGCATAGCTTTTGATGGATGATGCTGATTATATTGGAAGGTAGGAATGTTCAAGTGTTTGCACAGATGATAGGATACACTTGTAACTTGATGAAATGAAGAGAAATAATGTTTTACAAGCTCAAATAATGATATTACTATAGCCACAGTTCAGTGCAAAAATAACAGATAGCTTAGATAAAACTATCTTGGCTTGACTGAATATTGTATTGATGTAAACATTGTACAAATTTAAATGGTTTGGGTCTAAGTATTCCAACAAGGATTTTATTCCATACTAAATCTTCCACAAAATATTATTCCCTAGTTTAATATTTCTGCCCTAGTTTTCCAACAAGTAATTTTCAATGCAAAAGTGCAGTATCTGGGTAAGTTAATTGGTTGGATTAGCTGCTTTCTGTTAATTTCATGTTATTGTTCATACAATATTTAAAATACCCTAGCTAAATGTAGGCATGATTAACTATCTGGACTTTCACAAACATGACAGATTTGAATTATGTTAATGGAAATGCACTTTTCCTCCCATTAAGACAACTTAGCCAGATATTGGTATACTGAAAATGCAACTCTGGATGGTTCTGTCAATTTGAATGAACTGAAATCTTTATGTTCCAGGTTTAATCTGAACTTAATCTACTGGAAAAAGAACTATTTTTATACATATCTCCTTTCCTTTTTCTTTTTCTTATCTCTTGTCCCCACAGAGTAGTTATTAGAGAAATTCTTCCAAAATATACTGATTCTACAGGTGAGAGCTGTCACATTCACAAGGACAGCCCTCACAGTCAGTTGGGTATGTGATCCTGGTTAGGAGAGGCAATGACAGAAAGAAATCAAAGAAGTGAAGGGGTTACTTGGGGAGCTTGTCAGTCTGACTTTAAGTGGAGACCTTGAAATGTTTAACATCACTTTTTATAAGGAAATGCAAATCAATATTGCAATGAGATATCACCTCACCCTTGTGAGAATAACCTCTATCAAAAAGATGGAGAACTACAAATATTAGCAAAGATGTAAAGAAAAAGGAACACTCATCCAGTGTTGGCATGAGTGTGATTTTGTGCACCTCTGGGAAATATGGTATGGAGATATCCTTAAAAAATTAGATATGGAAATCCCATATGATCCAGCAATACCACTGCTGCTTGATCCGAAGAATATAAATCTGTAGTATGAAAAGATTTATGAACTGCTATGTTCATAACGCCTTTATTCACAATAGTCAAGTTGTAGAACTAACCTAAATGCCAATGACAGATGATTGGTTCAAAAACTTTGGAACATAAACTCAATGGAACACTATTCAGTTATTAGAAATGATGAAATAGTACCCTTTGGCACAAAATAGGTGGCTCTGGAGGTGATAACTCTATGTGAAGTAAATCAGAAAGTGAGACAGTTACCAGATGGTTTGATTTTTGGATGGTTTTGGTGGTGGGTGGAGAGGAGCATGTGAATGTGGGGAGGTGTGAAATTGTACCCCCCAAAAATATATAGTTATGTAAATGAAAATTTGACTTATTAAAAAAATTGAGAAATAAGTAAGTAAATAAGTAAAAGATGGAGCCCTTGACCAAGGAAACAGTGGTCTCAATTCCTTGAAAAGCCCAAAGTAGGAATCATCTAAGGACAGAAATATTGTGATTGCTGTCCAGCTATCTTTGTCCATTGTCTTGTCTACCCTTTGTATTGAGGTCCTGAGAATTTGGGATATATTCAGCATAATCTGCTTACAAGAAAAATGAGAGTGAATTTGTAAAAATATCTAAATGGAACAATGTTATTAACAATTATTTGTTTTCCTATGTTTGATCAAATATAACCCCCAAGAACCCCATTCTTCAGTATTCAAGTATGACAACTCATTAGAATCAATGAGTAATTAATTAATTAATGAGTAAATAATTAACCTCAGGCAGGAGGTTTCCATGTTGAATCTCTGACTGTGTCTATCGTGATATAACATAGGAATGATAAAGTGCCAGCTTGTTAGAAAAGACAGCTGTATCCAAGTATATCAATCTAATGAGACCACTTATCTTATGAAACTTAAAAAAAAAACCTAGTTGACAGCCATTTGTTTAGGCATAAAAGGGCAGAAATTGGAAGATAAATGTTCACATTTTTAAAAAGTTTCTTACAAAGCCAAAAATGATCATAGCCATTGTGAAACTATAGGACCAATTGAAGGTCAGCATCTCCAAGGTTCTGACTCAATGGGTGTTTCTTGGGGTATTAAAGTGTCTGCAACATCTTAGTGTAAAGACAAAGGGCAATTAGTGAAATACAGAAAGAAAGGGGTTTTAAATGGCAAATGAATTTGAGATTTATCTAAGAGAAGGAGGGGAAGAGGAGAAACCTTATTTGGAAAGTGTGGATGTTCTGTCATCCTTATGGAAAGATAAGATTCCATGTGACCCCGGTGGGGCATAGAATTCATAGAGTCAGTTGCATCTTAAATATCTCTCCTCTCATATTTTTCTTGTGGTTCTGTAGTGTGGGTAAGATATTTCCTTGGATGGATGGTCACATAATTTTCTGCGACACAGCAGGTCATGAAACAAGCTCAGTCATCTCTGAGTCTCCATGTTCATTTCACTGGGTCTGTTAAATAGGGTACTGTCCACATTTTGTCCTTTTCAGGAGTGGAATGCTTCCTTTGCCCCAGTTTAGTGAGTGCCATAGTGCCCATGTCAGGCATCAAAGCATCGAGGATGGCTAGTGCATCCCCAGCTGGGAGAGAGCCAAAGAGACTTTGCTCATCTCTAAACTTCCCACAAGCACCTTTCTCAGCAATCTAGAAACAACTGAGCAGATGCTATTTCTACTCAGCAAAATGCAGAGGCGGCAACAAGACCAGATAATGCGATGCTTCCTATGAAGCTGTCGTGGAAATTTGCCTAGTCTCTGGAGAGGGGACAAGCAATTAATTTCTGCAAGTAATTTCTCTCCTATATTTAGAAATGGCTGTGCTCCCTATAAGTTTTTTAAGCTGTCCTGCCTACCTGTGACTGTGCAGGTCACACACACTCTTTTTCTCTCTCCTTTTCCTAATAAATTAGCCTGTTCTTTTAAAATGTGAAACAAAAAATCCCTAATACTAAATTAAGAAGGTTGTTTAGATAAATATTGTTGCACTTACTGTAGACTTTAAAAAATTCGGTAATGAGGGCCTCCCCGGTGGCGCAGCGGTTGAGCGCTGGGTTGCGAAGCTGCCCGCGGCCTCTGCGGAGCCGGTTAGATCCCCGGCTGCTCCCCGGCCACCGGAGGAGGGTCCCACATGGCGCGCAGACCTCTCCTGCCGCCCACTGCTCCCCTCAGCAGTGTACTTCGGTCCTTCTGCCTGCTCTGCTCCCCGCTCTGGCTCTGGTGAATTCTCTCACCCTCCCGCGCTTCTGACTGTACCCAGTGCTTGTATAAACAAAACAAACAAACAAACAAATAAATAAATAAAACATGCCTCTATTAAAAAAAAAAAAAAAAAAAAAAAAATTCGGTAATGAGATAGTTCACAGAACTGATATTCTCATATCAAGAAAGCATTTATCACCTGAATTACCAACTTTTAAAAAATATACTTTTGAAATATCCTAAAACAGGATTATTACTACTTGTTAATCTTTTTTTGCCCAATCTCAAGAAACCCAGGGTTCTGCAGTATACTGAAAACCTCCTTAAAAATATAATCATTATACAGTGCTAACATGCAATGCTTGGCTTGTTGTATTATATACTTAGTATCTATTTATTTGGGTTCTGGATTAAATACACTTTATTTTTATCTAATATATTTGGCACATTACATTGTGTACATTTAAGGTATACAATGTGTTAATTTCATAGATTTTTATTTTGTAATGTGTTTGGTTCTGTGCTCATACTTAGCACCTCTAACACATACATGCATTACATAATTGTGTTTTCTTTTCCCTGGTGAGATAATTAAGTTTTTATTTCTTAGATAATTTGATGATTATTGTACAATATTGCTGTGTACATAGATTATATGCTACATTAATGTTCAAATTTATACCCTTAACCATTAATCTTATCCCTTCATTCCCCATCTCCTGGTATCAGTTTACACTGCTTTTAGTAGTGAAACATTTCTAAGTTGCACATATAAATGATATCATATAGTACTTGTCTTTCTGTCTGATCTATTTCAGCATCATCTGCAGATTTCTTAAAAATACCACCCCGTATTTATTTATTTATTTATTTATTATAAATTTTATTTTTATATTCCCCATACAATTGAAACCCCCTTATTTTGACCCCAATCCCTCCCCTCCCCGCACCCAACCCGCAATAGAGTGTCTCTGGTTCATAGTTGTTTGTTGATTTTGATTTTTACTTTATTGTAATTAGTCTTTTTCCTGGTCCCTTATTTAAGTTTTCTAGATTCCTGCTATGAGTGAGACCATCCGGTATTTTTATTTTTCTTTCTGGCTTATTTCACTGAGCATGATCCCTTCCAGCGCCATCCATGTTGCTGCAAATTGCATGTGTTTATCTTTTTTGAATGCTGAGTAATATTCCATGGTGTATATGTACCACATCTTCTTGATCCAGTCATCTATTTTTGGGCATTTGGGTTGTTTCCAAAGCTTAGCTATTGTAAACAGTGCTGCTATAAACATAGCCACCCCGTATTTTTATTTGTACATTCATTCCATTTATATATAATGCCCTATTTTCAAATTATTTCACTTTATTTCTCTGGAAAACAAATGATCTCTTTTAGGTACATTCTCTTGACTTCAGTTTACAATAACAAGTTAGACTGGGAAAGCTGGTCTCTTTTTAGTTCAACAGTTAAAACAGCTCTAAAAATGCTTACAGTAAGTACTTTTTCCAATTTTTATCTTTGGGATAATATGGCATTGAATATTAACAAAGATGAGTTCACTGGAGCTACACCAACATCATTAGCATTCATGATAGCAAAATGAAATTAAGCTAAAAGAAATCATGATAAAAGTGAATGTTCTGTCTTCTGATGTTTCCAGCCCAAAAAAAAAAATAGGCTTTCATTTTTATTTTTCAAGTATTTGATAGTCAGCATCAACTTAAAGTAACCTTGACTTAGATCTGTTTTACTATTCACTTAGTTGTTCTAACTGATAAAGGTGAAGTTGTTAAACTAATTACTTGTAAGCTGTACTCGATCTTATAAACTGTAGGAATACTAGGTCCCATATTATCTTATTTACTTCTCTCTTGCTATCATTAGGTCAGGTCCTGGTGAATTAAATGTCTTTAATATATTTCTTTAGCTTAATGACCAGTGGCATCCAATATCCAGAACAATAAAAGGATTAGCCATAAAGAAAAAGTTATATATCTGGGAGAATTTATATAATTCTTATGAAAAAATGCATACAACCAATTTAAAATTAAATCCTTATCTTTTTTCTTTTTAAATAGGCCTAGAATTTTCAGAACTACAGAATAAGTACAAGAATAGGAAAATAAAAACCACTTGAGAGCATGTAAGAGAACAGATTAATCAATGATAAAGGTCACAGCAATTGCTGTAGTTAAGTATAAAAAACTGGCAATAAGATTTGTTTGCAGCCAGAGCAAGAGGTTAAGTGTTTTGGTCTGACCACCAAGAAAGAGAAAATATCAGTTCCCCAAAGAAAGCAAGATGTTCAAGGACTATAGCTGTTAGCACTAGTGGCTGGCCATTAGTTACAGACCCAGAAGAATAGCAACTTAACACACAGGGTTCACACTTGGCTTTGTAATGAGCTCTCTGAAAGGCAGCTGGTTCTGGGGTTCTAGTGCTTGTTCACTGAGGTGGGGCAGCCTGGGTCCAACTATCTGCAAGTCTCCTGACTTTTTCTCCTGTTTTCAACTTCACTGTAACACCTGGGGAGATCATATATGAGACGCTAGTTCTGTGGGCAGAGTGTAAGGTATTTGGATCTGATGTAGTAATGTCCCATGTCAGCAGCTACAGTACAAATAATAGGATCCCCTGCCCTGTCGCAATGAGTCACTAACCACCAAAGCCAGGATTCCTACAGAAGGGAAAAAACCAAGATTCTTTTGGTGTAGAAAGTGGTTGTTTGCTCACACTGAACAGTAAAGAAACCTAGTCTCTGTGTAGGAGTCTAGTGAGGCCACATACACAGCAGCTAAGTCTAAAGTCTCTATCTCCCTCCTTAACATTACCACGACTAGACACAGTTTTCCCAGAACAGGATATAGAGTTATTAGGACACAGGGGTTTGGGGGGAAACCCCCTACTCCACCGGGTTCCTCTTAGGCTTGATGAGTAAACAAATTAACATGACAGATTAGTAGGAGAAAAAGACAAAATTTAATTATATACATCTGGAGAATGTATATAGCTTAAATTCTAAAGTAAATGGAACAAAACAGGAGTATATGTCTTTAATTATAGAACAGGACAGGGGATTTGGGTATTAAGGAGAGAGGAGACCTGACATTAGAAGGAGAAAGGATTCACATGACAAAACCCTGCATCTGGATGTTTGCCCACCCTTAAGATGGGTTTCTCAGATTAAGCAATTATTTCTGGAGATAATCCTACAGCTGGGAAGTCTTCATTCTTTTAAGATAATTTCAG
The DNA here is from genome assembly GCF_014898055.3 of Talpa occidentalis. Classification (NCBI taxonomy): domain Eukaryota; kingdom Metazoa; phylum Chordata; class Mammalia; order Eulipotyphla; family Talpidae; genus Talpa; species Talpa occidentalis. Next base: position 137,988,223 of record NW_023604295.1, on the reverse strand, counting down.
TGGTTTCTTTTGAGACCTAGAGGTCCTAGACTGACCTTAGTTCTATATGTCAAGGTGACACATATAGGAAAAATCCTGCTCCAGACAGCTAGTGTACAAGTGGCTCTGAACTGAGAGAATAAAAATACTGCCATGGAAGGGCCAAGGTGCATCTCAGTGTGAATCCACAGATGGTTATGAGATACTTTGGTACAAAATCTACCATTGATAAAGCAGTAGAAAAAGGAGATATATTTTGTGCAGAGAGAACATACTTTACAAGATGTATCATCAGCAAGTAGAGTTAATCTGGTGGTTCATCAAACAATATATATGTCTTCTATACTTAAACATTGAGAAGGAGTCATATTTTCAAAATTCTTCACTTCTTAATGCAATGCAGCTATCATACTTAATAGTTACTTAGAAAATGCAGAGCAAGTTGATGGACACAATCTAATTGCATTTACACGTGCATTTGAATTTAGGATCTTTTATTTAGTAAAAACCAAGTAAGAAGAATTGCAACTAAATTTGTGCTTTTGAATTTTGTTTTCAACTTGAATATCTCAACTTTGAAAGTGACATCATAAAACACATGCACAAATCAATTCTTAAAGTATTGTTACAGGTAAGGGTTTCTCCGTAGACTTCAAATTTCATCTTATTCCTCCTTGGTGTATTGAAAAATTGCAACTATTATAAAGTTATTATTTTTTTTGAAAACACTAAGATTGAGATGTCCTATATGCTGGGATTAAAAAAAAAGACTTCACTTATATGAAAGATTTTTGAACAATTTTTGTCTTTGTGCACTTGGATGAAATATTAAGATGATAGACAGCTGTGCTTCCCATCTGAAAGGATCACCTGAATAATGTTAACATCAAGAAAGGGTGGCACATATTAAACTGGGTGCAATGACAATGGAGCTGTAACTGAAGGAAATCATTTTAAACAGGAGATTTTTGTTGCTGTTGCTGCTGCTGTAGGAATGACTTGGAAAAATGACCCTAAGGAAGTTTTGCAACTATATATATATAGTTTTGTAAATTTATATAAAACATTTTTCTGATCTATAATCTTTTTATCTTCTTTTGAGCTATGAGAATAAGTTTTTAAAAGTACACATTTTGATAAACACTGATCTTCCAACACAGATCCAGAAATTTCCCTTGAGATCCTATAGGATTGCTTCAGGAACAGCTAGTCCACTGAGAATAACTCCCATGGTACCCAGGGAATCAGGGAAGTAATTAATCTGAAATGAGGAAGAAAACTGGTCATCTCAGGGATAGACTGAACAGGGACAGAGCATGAATTATTTTCCAGTTGTTTTTATCTCTGTCCACTTGATCATGTTACCTCTGTCCGAACGTCATGGCAACCACTGAACACACAGGCAATGCAAACAAACATAAGTATAATTTTGTATAAATACATACCAAGAGGAGGCAGAGGACTATGTGTTTTAATTCTTTAATTAATGTTATATACAAGAAAAGTCTTTATGGAATATGTTTGCAATTACCAAATGAAAATTAACATCAACTGGGATTTCTTTTAATAATCTCCATAAATATTGAAAGCCTGTCCTCAGTGTTTTGCCCATAGGACTTGAATCAAGAAAGTCTTTTAAAATGTTATTTTAAAAATCCTATATTTACAAGGTTTATTATGATAAAAGTTAATGTCTCACTCACGTGACCGGCTGCTGGGCTGTGTAAGTCTGCCTTCTATTTGGTGGTCGAGAAAACCATGTACTCTCTCATGATTTTGCTGTCTCCTAGAACATTGGGGTTCTTTACCCCCAGCTGGAAAATTGGAAAAAAAAAGGAGAATGGATAAGGAAAATTATTTTCTCAGCCATATCAAGCTAGAGGAGCAACATGTAATGATTTCTGTTCACAGTTCTCTGGCCAGAATTAGTTAGGTGATCAGACAATTTACCAGAACGAGGAGCTGGGAACCACATAGAATAGAGACTGGTGGAGCAGCCTCTACAAAGCAGAGTTATGGGATGTTTAGTGCACAGCTAACTGACTCTGAGCTCTCAGAATTATTTGTTTTGGGTTGACATTCTAAAATCTGGAAGAAAATTAGAGCTGCTTGAGAATGAGGTCTTTGTCTCAGGGTGCTACAATTGTCAAATACTTTGAAAGCTCAGATATCATCTCTGAGCTCAAGAAACCAGCATTAGACATTAGAATTAGCTATGTATACTCACAGACTCCTCAGCCGCCTGTCTAAGCATTGTTAAACACACACTTCCCACTGAGAGCACGCATTTATTTTGCATTAGCTATGCCTACCACTGTACATTGAGGCAGGAAAGATTTCTTGAAGGTGCTTAAAGGCTTCCATAACTTGCTATCTTGCATCTTTCCATTTCTTCAAAGTGCCACCTGAGAAATTATATGCAAATAAACAACGTATGAGCAAGCCTGCAACCTTAGTGAGATGCTTCCTCCCACGTTATGTAAATTGAATCATCCACCCGGGATCGAGTTTACAGGCTTATTTCATATGCAAGTTTTCAGTGTTCCAATTGGGTTTATGCTCTTCAACTTTGTTATTTAAAATATGTGGAGGATGAGAACAGGCGTTTTTGAGAGGCTGTAGCTCATCCTGACTTTTCTTACAAATGACCTAATGTCTTGGAGAAGAGGGTGCTTGGCAGACATTGAACAGCTCCCCAGCGCGGGGCTGACCCTGATGTATACAAGGTTTCCCCTGCTGCTGGCTTACTTTTTAATGTGTTTTTCTTTACTAATGAAAATATGTGAATGTGGTCTTTGTTTTATTTAATTAGCTATCAGCTAAAAGAATAAATCTAGATGCTGTCGTGTTTTTTTCTTCACTAGAAGTACATTCTTGTGAAACGTAGTCCATAAATGAATACCAAGATGAGGAGTTGAAATCAAGATGCAATTGATTTTTTCCAGCCAGCTGTTGACAGGATTTTGAGCTACCAGAGAGGAAATAATTACTCCGATTCTTGCAGCATGAAAAAGCTACACATAAATGTCATTTATTCCTGAAATATGTGGTACACTTTCAGACAGTGAAAGCCATGTTTAAACAAGGATGGCAAAGGATTGATCTCTAAAACAGAAAACAATGAGGAGAATCTTTAGTGAATATTAGGAGAATCTTTGGGTGAATAGTTTCTTTTGCTGTGTCTCAAATATGGTATAGCATACACTGGTGGAAATTTTATATATTCATTTAATATTTTAATCATATATTCATTGAATAATCATTTCTAGGACATAAATGTGTGTATAAACACAAAGTGACATATGAGTCCCATTATGGATTATTTTGTAAAATAGTCTCATTTGTGTATTTAAAATCAAAGGTCAAAGATGTAGCATAAAAGTGAATATCTCACAATAAAAGTTTTCAGAATTAGTAATTTCTATTTCTCTTGAGAAGTGAGAAACATAAGAATTACATAATTTTACATTTTTAACAAATAGTTATATAAATAAGAAATCATACCAACTTTACTTCATCAGAGTCTTAGTTTTTTCCAAACAAATAGATTATTTTTTAAAATTCAAGCAGAAATTATAAAATGGGAAGGAGCTATAAAGTGCAAACCTCTAGCTAGACTACAATAATCCCTGTTGGTTACAAACCAGTTATACTCAACTACTAAGACAGATTTTTAAAATTGTTCTTCATCTTATCTCTCTACCTTTAAAATTATTAGGAAAAATATAACGACAAAAATTTATATAATGGCACTAAATATTTTGTTGTAGAAGAAATGCTTTATTCAAAAATAGAACATTGTGACAAAAGTCCTTCCATATTTCTATGTTTTATACTCTCTAAGTTATCAGTAGAGTTATATTTTCTGGATAATTGCAAATAAGAACAGAATATCTGGCATTGTTATCTGATAATGGTGAGAAACCTTTGATACATACACATGGACACACAGACGTAATATTTGTTCTGGAAATTTTTCTTTGTTATCACAAAGCAGAGCACTTCTGAGTTTATGAAAAATAGGAATATCCCACTTTGAATGTGCACTTATTTGATCTGTATGATGCGTTGCATTCTGCAATGCTCTTTTTTTGTGTGCTCTTTGCCATGCAGAATTATCCCTCTGCAACAGAACTCAATTATTTTGTATTAGACTGTGAATTCTTGCATAGAAAAATCTGCTTTTTTGGACAGACTGTAGAGAGAGGGGAGACAAAGATTGAAAAATGTCATACTCATTATATTTAACATACAATTTGTGTATTTGAGTATGTTAAAATAGTCTCATATTGATGGCATGGTGATACTTAACCATCCCAAGCTATTTGTAAACAACAGAATCTTCAGTACATACCAAGTGATATTATCAAAACAAAAACAAAAACAATGTGATAGTGAATGTATCTATTTCTTATGGGTTAGGTCTGCAAAAGAAACTGATTTTAAAATTAAGAGCACACCATGAGATGCTATGCTTCTGTTATTATGGCTAGTATTAAAGGAAACTTGGAATCTATTTTAATGATTTACAAGTTCTTAAAACTGAATTTCTGCAAAATATGCTCTCACTTATTATCCTAGGTCAATTGATAATGTTTTCAATGAGAAGATTCACCAAATTTTCAGGAGTGTGAATGGGGGCTTGAAATAATTCCATTTCACTAAATTAACTTGAAACAATACTGGACCATTTGGTGAAAATGCATGATTCGAGTATACTTGCAGTTTTTCATTGTAGCACTAATGGATTGTAATGGAAAAAGAATTTTTTTATAAGATTTATTTATTTCTGCATACAGGAACTGGGGTATAAGGCAGAGGTATGGGGTTGGGGGTGGGGGGGTGAGAGGATTCACCAGAGACAGAGTGGGCAGCAGAACAGGCAGACTGACTGAAATACACTGTTGAGGGGAGCAACGGGCGAGACAGGAGAGGTCTGCTGCGCCATGTGGGTCAGCTCCCTGGCCTGCCCAGGATTGAACTCATGCTGCAATGGCTGTCAATAGCTTGATATAGTACAGGTCTTTAACCCCTGCACCACCAGGTAGGCCCTGTAATAGAAAAATAATTAATCTCTGCTCTTGTGACTGAAGACAAGAACTCTTACTCCTGAAGTGAGTACATTGCCAATCACCAATTTTCTCTGGAAATGGATCAATTTGAATTCATAGTCTTGCCTTCTACAAGAATGGTGCTGGGATAAAAGCAGATTTATTGCTTGGCAAGTACTAAAATTTGAAAGCAGAAACTTTGACATTATAGAATCCACATTTTACATTTTACAACTTATACTTTTTTGGAATGCTACAAGATTCTGTTTATTACAGACTATTTCTGTGTTTGTCTAGTTCTGTGTTTATTATTTGTGAAAATGTCCATGTTTCACATTCAGAAGATCTACTTTATTTGCATTTATCTTGGACTTTGATCTAGTTACTAATAGCAGGGGTGCCTGGGTGCTGTGAGGACATTTGATGAAGCAAAAATCTTGATAGAATCTTTGTTGTCTGTTGGATTCTTTTTCAGTACAATTTGGAGAACACAAAGAATAAGATTTAAAGATTATTTTTTAAATATAACTTTACCCTTTTCAGCCATTTTGTTACAATCAGACACACTTATTTACCATATTCCATGAATATTATGCCATTTTGCAAAGGAACAAAGAACAGAGTTTTAAAGACATCAACTTCAGGGCCTCCCTGGTGGCAGAGGGGTTAAAGACAGCTCTCAAGCTCTCAAGCTATTACCAGCCACTGCAGTATGACTTCGAACCCCGGCCAGGGAGCTGACCCACATGGCACAGCAGACCTGTCCTGTCTCTCCCGCTGCTCCCCTCAGCAGTGTATTTCAGTCAGTCTGCCTGTTCTGCTCTCCACTCTGTCTCTGGTGAATCCTCTCACCCCCGCCCCTCTGGTCTACACCCTAGTACTCACCCTAGTCTACACCCTAGTACTAGTAAATCTTCAAAAAAAAAAAAATCAACTTTATTTTTCTGTAAAGGAAAAAAAAAGCTCATAGCAATACAGGACTATGTTTCTGTAAAAAATCTTGAATTTCCTTCCTATTTATTCCACTTGAGTTATTTTTTACAAAATTGATGTGTATATATTTTGATGGCTTGATTTTTATTTCATTTGTGTGTGCTTTGCTATGTTGGATAAATATGTTTTAAAACCAAATACAGTAACAGCACTCTTATTACAGAAGCATAACAATCAATATCCAGATTATTGGTAACTTATAAGATTTGTTCAACAAATATGACCAAAATTCTTAGTAATACTGAACTACAACAAGCAGATAGCCATACTTTTGAGGTAAAGAGAAAAAAAAAACTTTCCATTTCAAAATGCACATGGATTTAAGTAATGAAATGATCAAGGAAAGATGAAAGCAACAAATTAAATCAGAAATCAATGATGATTATGTTTGAAAATGCCCTGCAAGCAGTCTGGGAATGTAAAATGCACTGGCATTAAAATTTCTTCAATAAGTTATTCATTCTTTTCTGAGATAGTACTTTAAAATGGAGGGGACCTCTGCAAGTTTTATACTGATTCAGTATTATCCCCAACAGTTGGATTTTGATTTAATAATATAATTACTTTGGAATTTGTTCTCTTTTAGCTTTCTTGAATTTATTGAGGCAATGCAATTATTAAAATGACACTAAGTAATAGTTTTTCATCTTTAAAATGGTACTTCAGTTTTTTGAGCAGGAGAGGTGTCTTTGCCTAAATGCCAGTAGCCATTAATGGCATTGGGTTTTTTAAATTTATTATCAAATTTTATTGATTTATCATTAATTTACATATCTATATAATTTCAGGAGGATAGATTCACTCCTCTCCAACAAAGTGCAACTACTCTATCAGATAACATTCTCTATCCTTTCCTCTCTCCCCCTACCACATCCTTCTAGTAACCACCATAGTTTTCAGAGTCATTTTTGTTGTGTTTTCCAGGTTGTTTTCTTTGGTTATTTATATTTCACAAATGAGTAAAATCAGAAGCCCTACTGGATCATTCTCCAGTTGAAAGCACATTGTAAGTCTTGTTTCTCTAGAATCTAGAACTCTGAGTAAGCCCATATTTGTAGTGCAACAATAATTGATGTCTCAGTGATAACAGTGAAATCATGAAGTGTTTTGTTGCCGTATGAACCATCAAACCAAATCAGATTATATTTTATCAGAGATAGTGCAGATCTAAAAATATGAATGACAATTTAAATGAGTATCTCAGTTATAATGCTCTGTCCATTCTTTTGTCAGAGTATAAGATATTTATTGAATAAATGCTTCATGATGGGACTGATGTGTAAGGTGAACTTTCAGTTTAAGAGTTTAAATTCTCTTTATTTGCTTTAATATCCTGGCCTAAGCTATTTGCACTGAATTCCAAATATATGTTCATAAAAAAATGTGCCAAAGGAAGAGAGAGAGAGGAAGAGAGAGAGCAAAGTGGGAGGTGAGCATAGTAGACTATGGTCGAGGACCAGAGGGAAGATCAAGGTGGAGGACCATGGTGCAGGACTATTGTGAAAGACTGTGGTAGGGGACTACAGGTTTTTTGATGCAAAGTGTGGTATGGTAATAACACCTGAAAGGGGAGATCCGATACCTTTGAAACACAAATGTCATAATTTTATCTCAATTAAAATATCTCAATGTTGCCTTAATTTAAAAAAAAGTACACTCAATATCCTAAAGGTGAAGAGCACATGAATGAAAGCACAGATGATAAATTATAACCAAATAAAAAGGGTTTTCTCCTATCCCTCTTCATTTTATCTCATCTGAATTATGGAAATGCTCTTCGTGAACAGAACACCATCTAACTGTTGGCAGCCTAATGAAGCTGAAACATAAAAGTGAGAATTGATCAGATATTCTTCCCCATCTCCTGTGAATTCGTTTAGTTTCAGTTTATTTAGTGCATAATATGTCATGTTCAGTTTGTCATCACTGAAGTGGTTTGTTCGAACACTTTTAAAGAGTGCACACATCTGGTATTTTCCCTTCATACCCGTGCAGATTAAAACCTACTGACACTATGATGAACACATAACAATTACTTATTTTAAGTTTCATGAAATTAATGCTGATAATGATGGCATATGGAAAACATGGCTAAAAGTATTTTTCTATAAAAAAATGCAACACCTTAAACTGTAAAATTCTATCTTGGAAAGGAAAAATTGCTATGGGATCTTATGTTTTTATTATTCTTATTAGTTTTCTTTATTTTTTATTTAATCACGTGGAACTAATGATGTGGAAATTATCTTTAAAGAAGTATCTGCGTGTTATTTCTATGAAATCAGGATTCTTACATATAGACCATACTTAGCTTGAAATGTGAGCATCAATTTAATGTTCTTATTACTGATTACAGAATATATGCTGTGGATAGTAACTCCAGTGTTGCTACAGTAACCACTTTCAGTTTAAAAATGGCAGATAAATAAAAGTTTCATAGAAAACATTCTTTTTATGGATGTGAGGATAGATCAAGACCTTCTTTGTTCTCAACAGGAAGATAATTTCAACAACAGCTACAAAAATGATCATTACGGAAGGAGGAAGAAATAGTTTCCATGCTTAGTTGATAATGAAACCCTTGATGGCAATGTCCTTACCACAGGTATTGCTAAATAATAACCTAAACCAAGGAATGCTATAAACCAGGAGGGACTACTGCTTTGGGATGGAAGTTAAAGGGCAAGAAACCAGTATATAGAGCAAGAATGCATTCAAAGGATGTTTGTAGAATACCAAATCAGGCAGAGAAAATAAAGCTACTTAAACCCAAGAAAAATCTGCATTAAGTCTCTAATAATAGATTAGAAATTTTTCACAGAGTTTAAGGAAGAAAAGAAAAATCTGAGACAACCTATATATAAATAAAAGAGATTTTCTGGCATTCTTTCACTTGTGACTTGTTGGTCATTTCTGAAAACTATGGTTCAAATACAGAATTACTAGACTGACTCTAAAAGGAACACAGCAGCATTCTACACATCAACCCCCTTACAATTTGTAATTTGCTTATCTTATATAGCCATTCTGGGAAGGTGGTAGAATTAACCACTGTGCTATTTTAAGCATGTGTTTCAGGCTATCGCTTCTTAATGGTCATTGAACCAGCATCACCTGAATTATCTCCAAGCTTGTTAGAAATGTAAGACTTCTGGCCCCACCCAGACCTGAATCAGAATCTACATTTTGACAAGATTTTCTAGATGATCTGTAGGCATTTTAACACTTGAGAAGCATTTAAGTATCACTACAATTTAACCACTGCTTTGCAAACATGACTAAAGATTAAAATCACTTAAATATTTTTTACGGTAATCCCCAAGCTCTGGAACTAGGGATTTTGCCTTAACAAGTTTGGAGCTGAGTATGGTTTGGAGAATTTTATTTTACCTTAAATTTTTAATGAAGGTAACATTGGCTTACAACATTGTATCTGATTCAGAAATACAGGTTCATACATCTTCAGATGTTTGCTATCACACTACAACCACCACCCAGGCACCCAGTCCTCCGCCACAGTCCAGTGTGGCCCACCTTGCTCCCTGCTCTACCTCTCCCCTCTGATAGCTACAGTTTGCAGATTTGTTTTGTTTGTTTTTTGTTTGATGTTGTCTAACTCCTTGTTTTGTTTCTCTATATTCCACAAATGAATGAACTCATTTTGTTTTTAATTTATTTTTTAAAGCTTTTTTTTAAAGATTTACTTACTTATTTATACAAGAACTGGGGTACAGGCCAGATGCATGGGAGGGTGAGAGGATTCACCAGAGACAGAGCAGGGAACAGGACAGTCAGACTAATGAAATACACTGCTGAGGGGAGCAGCGGGTAAGACAGGAGAGGTCTGCTTTGCCATGTGGGATCTTCGCCAGCCATTTGGGATTGAACCTGCGCTGCAGAGGCTGTGGACAGCTTGACAGCACAGTGCTCAACCACCTGTGCCACTAGGGGAGGCCCAATGAACTCATTTTAAACAGCGATTCAGTGGATCCAAGCAAAAACAGCACCAGGAAAAAAAAAAAAAAAAGAACAATTTCCTAATGGGTTGTGTATAAGAATTTGGACTGGTTTTTAAACTGTCTGATTTATGGTACCATTTCTAGAATCTGATTCATAATTTTGGGGTTTAGGGACATGGGTTTGAGTATGTATTGTAGCATGATCTTTCGTATCTCATGGCAGATACATCCCATCAAAGCTTCCATAGGAGGGGGTTCTCCTGATCACCAATTAGGAGACATCAAAGTCTCTCTGGGGTCTGGATTTCCATTGGAAAATTTCACAATAAAGGCAAATTTTTCATTAATTTTGGAATCCCCAGCCATATCATTTCCCACCATAGTCACTTGCTTTGGATTGGATTCCTTAAAATCACTACTTTTAATTCTAGACCTGAAATTTTGGAAAATCTAAGCTTCAGAAATAGACTAAGTTGTTTCCTTCAAGTCTAAAGTAATCTGTGTGGGCAACAGAGATAAAGTCTTATCTATGATCATCCAAGTTCTTATTTGAGATGAAGTGATCAAAAGTAAAAGTACTGAGTCTGTCCCTCTATTTGAAAGGCTTTTGTTTTCAAAGATTGACATACACGAACCATCTTGAATTTAAGAAAACTTCTAATTGCCTTGAATTTTCATAAGATGAACTGATTAGAAGCTAGACTCATCTTATTGCCTTAATATAGTATCACACTAATGGATAAATTTCAATGACACTAAAATAAATTGAAAAAAAAAATCTTTACTTGGATTTCTTTGGTGAGTCAAAAACTATCAATGTGAGAAGCAAACTTTTCTTTTCTTCCCAGATAATGAATCTGTGACAGAAAAGTTTAGAAGAACATTCATTTACTCTTCAACAGCAGAAAGAAAAAAAATAAACCTTTTAAATTTATTAAGAGCAGGAAAAAATTCAAACAACATTATTTCACAAAAAAATAAGGCAATGGGCTATGACTGTCATTATCTTCAAAAAATAGTTATCTTTTTTGCTAAGCTCTAATTGCTGTCCTCATCCTCAACAAACATTGATAAAAATGATAGTGTCTAAAAGCATGAGTATGTCTCTAATGTTCAAAAAAAATCATACTTTAAATTGACACTAATCAAAATGAAAAGCAATTTATTCCCAGAATGATAAATCTTTCTTTTAAATAAAATAGTGAAATTAAATACTAACAAACAAATGGTTTAAAATTAGCTTATTCTGTACAGGCACAATTTGATTGAGGTCACTTCTCCCTAAATTACCTGGAATATTTACGCAGCCAATGTGTTTTCAAAGGATTATCGGACTGTTATTTCTGCTACTTCAAGACTTAAGGATATTACCCTTCAGGGCATTCACTTAATAGCTCAGTAAATGTCTGACAATTTAAGTTGGCTGAATCTGGTGATTTTAGATTAAATAGTTGACCAACAATTCAGGGTTTGATGGGTATGAACTAATAAAAAGAAAAGGGAGAAGAAATGCTGTGTTTTAATTGGTTTTCTTTTCTGTTTGTTAAATCAAGATTGGTTCAGGACAGATCTATGATCTTTTACACAATAGTAAGGAAAGGCCAGCATTGCAAGGTGAGGTTTGGATGGTTTTGGGTTAATTCTTAGTAGTTACTTCTGTATCTTTATCCTCTGCGATCCAATACTTGGGCCTTTTTTTTTTTTTTGTCCTTTGAAATTGAGGTCACATTGGCTTACATTGTTGTTTGAGCTTTTTTTTTTTAAGGTTTATTTATTTATGCATACAAGAACTAGGGTGCAGGTCCAAGGTGCAGAGACAGAGTGGGGAACAGAACAGGTGGACTGACTGAAATACACTGCTAAGTAGAATTGCTGGGTCCTGTGGAAGACCTATTTTTAATCTTTTCAGAAATCTTCATACTGTTTTCCATTGGAGCCAGACCAGTTTACATTCCCAAGGGATAGTATTTTTGTTTGTAAGACCTTTGACAGCCCGCTGAAATATCCTTACACAATCTATGAAGATAAATTTTATTACTTATTTTATTCCATGCCTAAATCTCTTCTAAATTTATAGTTGGTTAAATTTATAGTTGGTTAACATCAATTCTTTCAATACTTCAAATTCAGTAAAAGTAAAATTTTTGGAAATAAATCAGTTGGATGATTTCAATTGCTTATTGCAGCACTATGCATTTGTCCATACAAAAAAAAAAAAAACACATGTATGGGCCTCCCGGGTGGTGCAGGGGTTAAAGACACAGTGCTACTAAGCTATCACCAGTCACTTAAACCTGAGTTTGATCGCTGACCAGGGAGCTGACCCACAAGGCACAGAAAACCTCTCCTGTCTCGCCAGCTGCTCCCCTCAGCAGTGTATTTCAGTATATCTGCCTGTTACTATCCCTACTCTCCCTGCAGTGAATCCTCTCACCCTCTCCCCCCTACCTCTGGCCTGCACCCCAGTTCTTGTAAGCATAAATAAATCAATCTTTAAAAAAAAAACTTATGTATCAGAAGCTTAAACTCTTAGCCAAGTGATTCTAGTGATTCTAGTGTCTCCTTATTAGACAGTACAAGATGAATATTATCATTATTCTCTTTACTGAGTCATGCTTTTGTAATGACCATACTGCTTCTATCATTGATATCTTTATTACATATTAAGGCTTTTTAAAAAAACTTACTTTATCTAGAAAAACTATTTATGAAAGTTTGCACTTGGTTGGGAAAACCAGAAACCCTATAATTGCATTTTTTAAAAAAGATTTATTTATTTATATAATAACTGGGGTGTAGGCCAGATGCGTGGGAGGGTGAGAGGATTCACCAGAGACAGAGGGGGTGGGGAGCAGAGCAGGCTGACTGGGGAAATAGACTGCTGAGGGGAGCAGCCAGCGAGACAGGAGAGGTCTGCTCACCATGTGGGATTCTCGTTGGTAGGGTTAGAACCCGTGCTGCAGAGGCTGCGGACAGCTTTACAGTGCAGTGCTCAACCGCCTGCGCCACCAGGGAGGCCCTCTAATTGCATCTTATAGGATTTCTTATAGAGCTTTTTGTTTTGACAACTGACTTTACTTTATAGGTGTTTTATCATTTTATCAGTAATACCCAAACTTAATGAGACTGCTGGCATTTAATACCGTCACTGGTATTATTGTGAATAATATGCTGGATGTTTTGTCTAGACATTGGCTAAGGTTTTTAACCAGCGCTAAAGGTCATTATAAACCACCAGTTGAACCAGAGACACTTTTTGGGGGGTGGGGGGCGGGAGGGGAAGGATTGGGGTCAGAATGGGGTTTGCAATTGTATGGGGGAATATAAAAATAAAATTTAATATTTAAAAAAAAAAAATAAATAAATAAAAAAAAAATTTAAAAAAAAAAAAATAAAAAGCGGTTTCAGCTACCATTTTGTTGATGGAATGACAAATTTTCAAACTGTAGCTTTAGCAGAGTGAGATGCAGCTGAGATAGATGGTAATTTTAATTATTCATTCTTTCAACAAATATTTTTTGAGTGGTTACTATGTACTGGAAAATCTTATGTGTAGTGTATAATCTCTATTACATGATTCTTATATTCTAATGGGTGTTCTATATGTTTTTGCAAATTTCTCTCATTTTCAAAACCTGACTAATTCTGGAATCAAGATTCAATAATGTAACACTGTGTTAGAAAAAGATATATAGTATCACAGCTGTGTGACTGAAGCATAAAATTTCATTTTCTTTAAAAATCGTAGCTCTTCAAGAAAATTAAATCCTTAGAGATTAGTGTTTTATTTTTAGACCAAACTACTGCTGCATTCATAACACATGGAGTGGAATCAACTAACTTTAACTTTTAAAGAAACATTAGGAAAATTTTAGACTAAAACACATTTTAAAATGCATTTTTCATCCTACAGCATGTCGCTTTTTGACACTGCCTATCTGAAAGTATATACAATTATATAGAGGAGGAATGACCACTTTCAAGAATTTATATAGTTTCCAGAATTTCATAGATTAAAATATGCTAATAAATTATAATAACTCAAAAACTTAGAGTCACTTTCATAAGCCCTATGTAGAGAAAAAAAATCTATGTGCTTCTGAACTTAACTGTCCACCAATACTTAGACCTTTGGTGACACATTCAGTGTTATAACTTTTTTCTGTACTTTATCCTTTTGCTTTACCTTTCTTCCAAGTGCTGTTGATATCCAAATCTATATCTTTATGCAGAATTCCAAAAGTCAGCTATTCATCTTTCCCCTAAAATTTGCTGAACCCATATCTTTATCCAGTTCAGTTTGATGGAAACTTCATTCTTCAAGAGCTTAGGTAAAATCTTGGAATCACACTTGATCCACTGTTTCCTCTCCTATTCCACACATAATAATTCAGAAAATTTCTTGGTTTAACCTTCAAAATCAGTGTAAAATCTTACTATTATTCACTACTCTCATTCTTGTCACCTTGGACTGACTCATCAAGCTTCTCATATTCATTAGTGTAATAAGCCCCTCTGAAGTTTTATCTCACATTCCTGTTCTAATTGTTCAAAATTTAACCTTTGTTATCTTACATATTCCTTATATCCATTATTTAATAAGACATAATTAGCATAAACTTCACAACAACATTATTTTTTTGTCTGTTTTGTGACCAGATTAGTCACTGGCATATAAAAGGCACTCTGTAAATGTATTTTACGTATATGAGCAAACTCTCGTAATTTTAAATAATTTTTTTTTTTGCAAAAAGGAAAAAGGATCTTATTTGATGAATTAGAACAAGTAGTGAAATTTTACTATAGAGAATATGTTTTGAACAACTATTTTTTGTGTTATTACCATCCTAACATTACCTCTTTATTTAGTTTGATTTTCTCTAAAATGTGATGATAATGAAATTAACAATCTATTTTTTACTGACTCCTGCCAATGGGAGGTCAGAAAAGAAAACAAATCATATATAGTTAGTTTATAGTTAGTTTAAATGGAATGAATCATTGGAGAATTTGGGAAGCAATGTTAACTAAAGGTTTTTGGTAAAGAACAAACATTTTAATAAGACGTCATATTTAGACAGAAAACTCTTAAATTGAAGTTTGAAGATTGATCTTCAAAGGGCCTCCAAGTTCTGTGATTGGCACAAAATCTCACATGAATTGATACTATTTATTTTTTTGGGAGAAGATTAGTTTCATCAAAATTCTTACAAAAGTTCTATAACACAATACAATTAAATAATTGTAGTAGACACTAATTTCTCTCTTATTACCCATGTACTTACGTGTGTCTTTCAACTTTCCTATCATTGTTCTGATTACAAAAGAGATTTTTATATACCTATTTATATTACTGATGGAGACAGCATGTTGAATGCCCATCCATGTGGAGAAATGCCCATCCATGTGGAATGCCCATCCATGTGGAGAAATTTCAGAAAATGTCCTTCCCCCCTTATATTTGTCTGCAAGTGAACAAGAAGCTCTAAGAACCCTAAGATATAGTCTTTATTCAACACTAACACCTGCATAAGAGTAAGATAGAAACTGACTTTTTTTTCTTCCCACATACATGCTATTTTTACAGTTATGTTGGTTGAATATCCAGATGCCATGGTGACAGGTACCATAGAAATCTATAGAAGCAGAAAAGTGTAATTGGGGTAGGAATTTACAACAAAAACAATAATTTGAACTTGAAGGGCAAAGCCAATAGAATGTAATTTAAAAAGCAATAAGTCAAATAATTAAGGCAAGGCCCTTTGCATTAAAAAGTGAATTAAAATCATCTTTCATTCAAATCTGTTTTTACCTGCAAGATTAATGAGACCTTAGAAGATTATTTGATTTGGCTAAAGTTTTGCTACTACATGGCAATGAAGCTAGAAATAGACTTTACTCTTCCTGATGCCCCTAATGATCCTGGCACCACATTAAATTTGCTTTGTCTTTATTTCACAGACACAAACCTAAGCACCAGGGTTAGTACTTGTATACATGGGTATATATTTGTAACAACATATAACAATAACTCAGATAACTATTGCCATAAGTGTGTATATATGTATGTCTGAGAAGACAAGATAAATTTTGATTCATTTTAAAATCCTATATTTATAAAAAAATATGTTTAAGTTTTGCAGACCTGTGGTATGACATTGTACCTATAGTTGGCAATACTGTGTTTCAAGGTTAAACATTTGATAACATGGTTCTGATAAATATATTATAAATAAACATACTTTATATTCTTCATTTTTACTTTTAGGGAAAAAAAACAAGTACTACAGTATTTTAGAGGGAATGATTTTGACTATTACCAATTAATATTGTAAATCTTACAAAGTTCAACAGCTGCTGGCTTAAAAATCTGTGTATTTTTGAAGTAGAAAGCTATATATTTAACAATAATAACCTGTCTGTTTACATTGACCGGCATAGAAGAATAAAAATGTAAAATAAGATAAGCAAGAGATGTTTCATCCAAAATAAAGTTATTTTTCTTTATCATTTGGTAATTACAAATCCTGTAATATTCTTGTGCATTCTTGATTTAATCTATTATAAATATTCTGCACATAAGGCAAATACTGTATGTGAAATTGTATCCATCAAATGGTAAAGGGCTATGCAATTTATCTTTGCTTCCCACTTTTTTGAAAGGATGATTAATAAGGGGCAGGGGTACAGTTGTTTTTACAGATCGAGTATTGATTCAATATCAATACATGTAGCAATGCTTAGGATTGCTTAGGAAAGGGAACACGCTGATTATTTAAAAATCGTTCTCTTATTTATTATCAGTGAGATCTGATACTTGTAATAGCAATAATATTTTCCTCAAATTTTATATTAAATGCTTTCAATGTTTCAGGTACAGTGCCAGCAAAAATTATGATAGGTAACAATGTCTTTGTTCATTAATTCATGCATCCATGTTTGTGACAAATGTCTATTGAGTATGTATCATGTGTCAATGACTCTGATGACTGAAATTATTAAAATTCCTCTTTTCATGAAGCCATAGTCTAATCACACAAACAGAAATGATTCTTTAAATGAGTTACTTGCATAATTAAGATCAATAGGTTACTTAGTGTTTCCTTGAGCTAATAAGCTGATGTGCTAATTAGACACTGAGAGATCTGTTTTGACTACATTTTCTTTTCATGGTATCACTTTTAGTCTGATGAGATGTTTTGTTCAACTAAGGTTAAAACATGCAAAACTGTTTTTATAGGTAGAGTATGAAGGAATATTTTATAGGTAGAGTATCAAGGAATATTAAAAATTTTATTATGGATGCATATTAATTTGCTGATTATAATTTTTGACATTGATGACCCTTAAAGAAGTTAAATTAAGTTGCTTATTATTTAACAAAACATTTAAATTTTGTTATCTATAAGCTTAATATATTAGCCTACATAAGGAACTTCGTGTTAATATATGGTACTATCAATATTAGATTTACATTTACAGATAATTAATGGTGCTCTTCACAGCCATGTGTAAAAGGATCTTAACAGTAAAGAAAACACATCCACTTACCCAACATTTTTTCATCCTGTTGAACAATACTGCTATCCACCCCCACTCCCATCCTCTAAGAAACGTGCTAGAAATCTGATTTTATCTCATCTTGACTCTGTAATTTATGTTGTTCACTAACTAACTCAATAAAATAAAAGTTCAGTGATCCCTTAAAATGTCTCTTCATTTTAGTTCATTATGGGAGATAAAACATTAGGAAGTCCTTGTAAAGTCATAGCCAATAATAAGCACCGTTATTACAATAAGAATATTATTATATTCATTTTGCTGCTCTGAGCATCAGTCTAACCTTGCTTATTATGAAGTGTCCTCTGAGCAGACAGTCTGGCTCTCAGAATGCCAATATTTATAACATCACCTGGACAGGCATGCTAAAATGAAGTCACAGAACTGCTGTTCAGCTCCCTCAACATTGAGGTCTAATGACTGTAGTTAGTTATTGTCCAGATTTTAGCTGAGTGACACCATGATTTTGCGACCTCGGTATTGTGTTGTTTAGACAAGTAGCCAGAGGGGATCTTAAACTGACATTGCATGTTATCTAATGCATGTGTACATTAGATAACAGCCCACAAGGTGAGTAGTAAATGTAAATTCCTGACACCTCTTTCCCAGCAGCCCCTGTAAGTCAACAGTCTCCAGTATCCCAGGACCTTCCCCAAGGTTCCCAAGGGGAACCTTGCTATACATACATACATACATACAGACAGACAGACAGACATACATAAATACCAATTCAACCTTAGCCAGAAAATCCCATACCACTCCATAAATACCATAAATACTAATAAGGGCATGGGCCATTGTATGCATTTTTTAAAAGATTTATTTATTTAATGCATACAAGAGCTGGGGCACAGGCCAGAGATGTGGGGTTGGGGGGTGGGGGCCGGTGAGAGTATTCCCCAGAGACAGAGCGGGAGCAGAACAGGCAGACTAACTGAAATACACTGCTGAGGGGAGCAGCGGGCAAGTCAGGAGAGGTCCTGTGCCATGTGGGTAGCTCCCTGGTTGGCTGGGGATGGAACTTGTGCTGCAGTGGCTGGCGATAGCTTGATAGCTTTTTCTTTAACCCCTGCGCCACCAGGGAGGCCCCCATTGTATGCATTTTATTTATCCACACATTGTTGAATATTAAATTGCTTGAATCTATGAATAGCGTATGATTAAAAAATGAATCATCAATGGCTCTAACTTCATCTAAGGAAAAACACAGCATGGATGGTCAGATAAAAGCAATTTACAGATTGATTGAAGTCAACCTTTAAACTAATTATAATAATTACAGATTGTAAGATTAAAATGACTGAGCTAAAGAAATAACATACTTCTGTTAGTAGAAACTGAATCTTAAATCAAAATGTAATTCAAATATAAATAGTGAGGGAAAAAAAACCTTCAAATTATATAATTTCTGGGCCTCGCCGGTGTCGCAGAGGGTTGAGCTCAGAGCTGTGAAGTTGTCCGCAGCCTCCTCAGTGCCGGTTCGATTGCCAGACGGCCAGGGAGAATCCCACATGGCGAGGCAGACCTCTCTTTTCTCGCCCGCTGCTCCCCTCAGCAGTGCTTTTGGTCCGCTTGCCTGTTCTGCTCCCCGCTCTGTCTCTGATGAGTCCTCTCGCCTTCCTGCGACACTGGCTTATACCCCAGCTCTTGTATAAATAAAAAATAAATCTTAAAAAAAACCCAAATTATATAATTTCTTATAAGTAACTAGCTTATTGGCTGTGGGAAGGCCTGGTGAACACCTAACACATCTGTAAATAAATTTTTGTTGGATGTTTCAACAAAACAAATAATTAATCATTGATTTCTATACCCATGAGCCCAGTTATAAAGGTCTACATTTTGGTATTTGGATACTAATGATTCATGTCTTACCACACAGTGAATGCACTTTTGAACACTAATTGAAAAATATTGTATTCTTCCATTGATGAGTTCTTTAGAGTGACATGATATTTTAACTAAAATTAGAATTAAGTGCTGGAAGAATAAATCAGGACAATCTAATTAGACAATTTCCTAACAGTGAAAACAAACATCTGAAGATTTGACACAGATTTCTCATCTCCAGTCTGGATCTATTAGTCCAGGGGAACAGGGAGTCAATCTATGTTAATTTTTTAATACATGGTATTACTGCAAGAATGGTTTTAAAACTAATGGCCGTTCCCACCACCACTTTGTGAGAACATTGAAATGATAGGGAAGGGCCACCCTGGTGGGTTAAGTCTCAGCAATCTCACCACTAAGCCCTGAGTTTGAGGCCCAGCCAGGGAACTAATGCACAGGGTGCAGCAGACCTCTCCTGTCAATATCCCACTGCTGTCTCCCTCAGCAGTGCATTTCAGTAAATTCACATGATCTGCTCCCCACTCTGTTTCTGGTGAATCCTCTCACCCTTCTGCGCCTGTGGCCTACACAACAATTCTTCTACGCAAAAAAAAAAAAAAAAAAAAAAACCCTTGAAATGACAGGGAAAACTCTGTTACTCTAAGAGATAAAGTCCCCAAAGCTTTGTGCTAGTGAAATTTACATCCCTTTAACTTCTCATCTTTTCCACATTTTGCTGTATTACTCTTCGTCTTCATAGCATTTGTCTAATCTTTTAATCCTTGTTTCACATTGCTTTAGAAGGATGCACTACAACCACAGCTTGCACATACCACTCGCTTGCCCATTTAATTGTAGCATTATGCTGATACCTGTAATCCATCGGCACATGTAACTTCTTAGCATGTCATACAAGACTGCTGCAATTTGAAAATCCCTATGTACTTCAAACTTCAAATTATTCTACTACTCAAACTTTCTGAGACAAATTGTATACATTGTCTACCCTTAAAATTTCGATATTTTATTTTCCAGAATGAATTTTTTCCCTCTATTTTTTCAATCAAAATCCTACCCACAATATACTATTATAATCATACAGACAGGTGGATAAATTCAACTTTTTAAAAATTTGGACTGCGATCCCATAAATACCATCTCCAAATAAACTCTGCTGTTTTAAATATGTGATTAGGGCCTCCCTGGTGGTGCAGCGGTTGAGCGCTGTGTTGCAAAGCTGACTGCAGCCTCTGCAGTGCCGGTTTGATCCCAGGCTGCTGGGTGAGAGTCCCACATGGCACGCAGACCTCTCCTGCTGCCCGCTGCTCCCCTCAGCAGTGTACTTCGGTCCTTCTGCCTGCTCTGCTCCCCGCTCTGGCTCTGGTGAATTCTCTCACCCTCCCGCGCTTCTGATTGTACCCAGTGCTTGTATAAATAAATAAATAAATATTAAAAAAAATGTGATTAAATCTGTTTCTAATTAATTTTAATATATTATGAAGATAATTTTACATTTATATTTTGACGAAAGAAGGGAAAGCCATGAAGGTATTTAGAAATAACTGTTTACATAAAACCTCAGAAAATGACATTGTTTTCAAAAAGTTAAATAAAAGATCTTCATCTCCACTTTAGCTGCATACTATGTATGTATGAGTATGTGCATGCATATGTATTTATGTAGTACAACATATACATGCATATGTTGTATACACATATAAATTTATACAATATACACATAAATGTATATATTGCTTCTAAAATAAGATTTTTCTTTATATTATATTCCAAAATATAATGTTTCATAGAGAAAGATATGATCTTGTTTTGTGAATCTGAACATCTATAATTCTTTTCAAAAATAATAATTGTAATAATTTTAATAAATTTAATAATTTGGATAATTTCTTTCCAAAAATCTTTACTTTGCCCCCTAACTGAGCCATTAAATTGTGTAGCATCAAATGACAATGGTCAATTCTCTTAACCCAAAGTGAGTTCTCCTAAGAGACTAATCAAATGAAATTAATCTGGTAAACAAGCTTAAGAGTCATTTATTTAAACTTAAATCTTTAAGAGATTCTTTCTTGCTTTTCTTGCTCATGTAATGATTTGTATTTTGTCAAAATTTTGTGAAAATTAAAAAAGCTGTTGGAAAAAACTCAATTTTTTTATATTAAATTGGTTCCAGTGATATTATAACTGAAACAATTCAATATCCCAGAGATCTAATTCAAACTTAAACAAGAACGTGTGATTATTAAAGAAGAATGTTTCATAGCTCTGAATAACTACCATTAGCATACACTTTGAGATTCCATTAAAACATGAGTATCAGGTCTCCCTGGTGGCAAGGATTTAAGCACCGCATTATGAAACAATCCGCAGCCTCTGCAGCACAAGTTCAATCCCTGGCTGGCCAGGGCGCCCACCCACATGGTGAGGCAGACCTCTCCTGTCTCGCCCGCTGTTCCCGCCAGCAGTGTATTTCAGTCAGTCTGCCTGTTCTGCTCCCCACTCTGTCTCTGGTGAATCCTCTCACACACACACCCCCTACCCCCGTATCTCTGGCCTGTACCCCAGCATTTGTATGCATGAATAAATAAATCTTAAAAAAAATGAGTATCTATTTTGAAATGGCCTAGATTTTCCTATATCAAGCGTTGCTCCATTCTATTTTGAATTTTATAACATTGTAGGGTGTATAATCTATAACTTGTTGTTTAGTAATACTAAAAATATGTTCCTTTTTTTTAAAAAGATTTATTTATTTATACAAGAACTGGGGTACAGGCCAGATGCGCAGGAGAGTGAGAGGATTCATCAGAGACAGAGTGGGGAACAGAACAGGTAGACTGATGAAATGCACTGCTGAGGGGAGCAGCAGGTAAGACAGGAGAGGTCTGCTTCGCCATGTGGGATTCTCGCAGGCTGCCCGGGACCGAACCTGTGCGGCAGAGGCTAGGCACAGCTTCACAGTGCGGTGCTCAACTGCCTGTGCCACGAGGGAGGCCCTGTTCTTGTTTTTTGACTGTAGTTCACATTGTATATGTATTTTCTCTTTTGTTATTAACCTTCAGAAGTACAGTGTCCTGCAATACTGTATTTATATATAGTATTATATATGTATTATAATAATATATTAGTGTGATATATACTATCACACTATTATATATAGTATTATATATAGTATTTTATATATATACACACACACATATATAAAAATCCAGTTCCCCACAGTCAGCTATATAGCTGTATATATAAAGTTCATACAGTGTATTTACAAGATTCCAATATGTCAGGGAAATTTATCTAGAGTTTCCTTGCAAGTTGTCAAATTAAGACAACAGTGTTATTAATCTCCGCCTTTCATCTTCTGCAGTAAAAATATCTGGTTTGGAATTCTAGACTATTATACATGAAACAGTAGTCATCATTTAGCGTACATCATTCTTATGGAAGGTTAGGCAACTGCATTCACCTTCTATTAAAGTCATCAAATAATTAACACCAAGTAAGATCACTGGGTCAAATATCTGAACAATATCTAAAGTCTTAGGGAGAAGGCTGTTGCTACAGTAATGAAAACCTTCTATATTCTTCATTTCATTGACTTTACACATACATTAAATTTAAAATAATTTCTATTCTCATCCTCTTCCATTTTATGCATCATGTGAGTTATTGTGCATTTATCACGGGAGGGAATCAGTAAAAACTTATTATGGTCAGGAAAAATCAATAAATTTACTAATTTTTAAGATACTGAGTTCTTAATGGATTCCAGACAAAAATCCTAAGATATAGGAATACTGAAGTGGAGGAAAAATGTCTTGTGTTCCTCAAGCATAGTGTATGCTTAATAAATATTAGTTCATATCATCCTTAAGAATATCCACTATCAGATTTTTATTTAAAATATTTTTGTGACTTTATTCATTTCTAAGGAGAATTTAGTAAGACCCAGGGGTAATATCTACAGTTTTATTACATGAAATTTAGGCTAAGTCTGGTTTTCATGTCACTTTTTCTAACTATATTTTGCCTAACATTGTTGGTGACCTTTATTTAATATGGGGTCTTAGTTTTTACAGATAGCTCAAAGGCATATTTTTTACTTTGATGACTTCGGTGTTTAAAAGTGAAAATTGCTCGTAACTCTTATATATCTTATGAGTTTGGAAGCAGTTGAGCAGGAACTGAATCCCACCCATGGAATTCTTAATATCAGCTTTATTACCGACTTTGATTGGACTTTGTATCTGGACTCTTGCTTGTATTCTCTAAAAATATTTCACTTTTACATAACACTATAAAAGAGATCAGTTTATTCTTCCCAGAACATCCTAAGCCGCAGGCTAGTCTGATCTACGCAGTTGCTGGACTGCAGAAGGCATTGTGCTAATTAGAACTATGATTTGCTCAGGTCCTCATTCTTGATAGATTTTTAGGTAATGCATAGATGTTTTATGAAAGTAGACAGGAATAATTTTTTTATGCTTTGAGTTTAAGAGACCTCCTCACAAACACTTATTTTATTTTTTAATATGTATGGAAATTCTGGGGAAAACCTTTGCATTTAAAAAAACAAAGACTGTTGTTTTTGTTCTTCAGATGGAAGAAAGGCATAGTTTAAAAATGTGTGAGGACATTAGCTTCTCCATATGCCTCACAAGTCAGCAAAATTCCTGACTTCAGATGTGCAGCAAAGAAAAGGGTTATTATTATTATGTAACTATAGGTTACAATGCCATTTACTATAGTGATCAAATTCCAATGACTTGATGACAGATGATTAGTAATGATGTTTTAGTTTTAAGTTTTAAAGAAAAGCTGCCTGTAAAGATATTAAACTTTACTTACCGACCCAAAGCTTAGAAAGCATAAATTATCACTAGAATAGTGATTTAATTATTGTTATCAATATAATCACTGTTTTCAGAGAATTTTCATGGAGGAAAACATAAAAGATTTTGAAGAAATCCTTCTTCCTTTTAATATACTCATTTAGGTGTGCACATTTAAATTGAAGTTAAAATGAATTTTACAAATAACTAAGCTAAATAAAAGGATATAAATTATTTCATGGAAATCATTATGTTACATAATCACAATGTCAAAATAGAACAACAAAGAAATTTCTCATTGTCTTACTGAAGATACTATCCATTGGCAAATTTACGATTTCAACAAATTATTTTCTTAGAAAGATTTTAAAAATTTATCTCTACATATTTTCATATTCATTTCCCCTTTATTGTCAGTTTTAACAGGTTTTCTTTGGAGCAAATAGAAAAGCTAATTCTGGAATCATTTTCAGAAACATTTATAAGAAAGATTATCTCAGAGCAGCAAAGAGAATTTGAAGAGACAGCATTGAAAATAATTAGAATTGATCATCCCATGTAAGAAAAGAGATTTATTTATGAAACATAAATGCTTTCAAAAATGTCCCTTTTTTGTGTTCACATTCCCAAAGCTGCCTTTTTTAAATTACAATTAAATGTTAAGAAAGCATATTCAGAATTATATTCTAAATAAAGCCTATAATAAAAGCTAATTAAAAAGATAATTATCTGAGATATTCATTGCTTCTCTCATGTTATTTATTTTTCTAGTCATTTTCCTTATTAACATTTGTTTGGTTCTGTTTACTTAAAACCATTTAAATACCTATTATGTGCCAGACACAATAGATGCTGGAGATTCAACCACAGAGGAAGATCTCTTGACTTTGTAGAAGTTTACACACAATTGCAATAAGCAGATATAAACACTGAAATTGTATCCAATTGCTGTTTTACACAGTGAGTGCAAGGTTTGCTGGATCCACTCCCTCGCTCCCTTTGCTCCTTTCAGCTTGCAGTGGTCTGACATTCTCTTTGGGCAACCTCATCTACACCTTCTGCATGGTTTAACTGGGTTTTTTTTTCTCCCTCATTTATTGCAAATCATCTTTTTTGCTCAGGAAAAATTCCATAGAATATTCAGTATTGCTAAACACCCTTGTAACACATTTATTTCCCTTCACATTACTTGAGTGCGATTTTAGATTTCCTTGTTGGTCACTTGATATATAAGTAGACTCATACCTACCTCTACTTGGGCTTTTTCTGTTCACTCCTAAATGCCCACAGTCTTGTATCCTTAACTCTAGAAGTAGAAGGTGTGTGGTGAATATTTTTATTGTGTGTAATGGAAAACAACTGACAAATGCAAACAATATTAATTTAAAAAATGACAAAACTGTAAAGCCAAAACCAAATACCAAATATGTGAAGAGGAAGAAAACGACAAATTCCTAGTTTACGTGAAAAGGAATAAAACCAAAAACTGAACAACAGAGAAACTGAATGGATTAAACAATCAAATAAACATTTCAACAGATGAGAAGCCATTTTTAAAAAAGCACAAAGAATTAAAATAATCAAATCAATTAAAGTAAATAACATAAATTATATCAATTATGCCATGTTCCATTTTAAGGGTAATACATATTTGTTAAGTGAAATTAATGCCACAATGGATTCTGGCTTAAGTATAATTTGGCATAATCATAGTTGTAAATATATATGTAATATATTCACCACTTTGTAACTGCTTCTGTCACTGCCTACATGTTTGATTTATATAAAACTGGTGCTTAATATGCATTCATTTTTGACCTTCAGCACCTGAACATGCTATTTTTCTAGACTGCATTCCCACTAGAGTTTTGATGCATATTAGGTTTTACCAATCAGGTCCCTCCTTGTGACATGTGGATGGCAGAAAGAAATCAGAATCCATATACTTTTCATTGTTGCTTCTGACAATAATGATCAAAGGTGTACCATAATGATGACACTAAGAAACACAAGTGTGACAAAAGAGATGCTGTAGAGGTGGCTATGGCTCCTAATGTGATGGGTTCCCTAGAGCCAACATTAATATTTGTGGTCTCCTTGCTTAATAGTGTCACTTAGCAATCAAATTTTCTTTTGGGTATTTTTTATATATATATAATATGTAATATATATATATTATAAATATATAATATAATATATAATATACAATATATATTATATATATAATATGTGTGTAGTTATTTTTATATATATATGGAGAGAGAGAGAGACGCAACATTAGTTTACAACACTGTATATAATTCAAGGGTATAGGTTCTTACATCTTCAGCTTTAAGTTACCACACCACACCTACCAGTTCTGGAACAAATGTAGTCTTTTCCCTCAATAAAATAAAAAGAAAACAAACAAACAAAAACCCTCCAGTAATCAAAACAGGATGGTACTGGCTTCAGAAAATACACAATCAATATATCAGTGAAACTGAACGTCGAGAAAGTGAAAACACATATGCTCTATACAACTTCATAAATAAGATAAGGTAAATCAATTAGGAAGAAATTTGTATTATACTGGAATTCTAAACAAGGTGACTTGGATAAATTTGAAATCACCAAAATACTTTCAGATTTCAAAATGCACAATGAAGAAAATCCTGGTAGAAAATATCTGCAAGACATGTATCTGGATTAAGAGGTGTATGCACAGCACATAAAGAACATTTACAACAAATGAACAAGAAGATAGTTTAAAGGAATGAACAAGAATTTGAATAGCTACTTCACAAAATGAAATATATGCCTAGTTACCAGATGTCAGATGTCAGATGTCAGTTCAATTAAGACAACAAGCCATATTGAGTGTAATAATCAAGCACATTTATTTGCTGTGACACTGTAAAAAAGAGGTAAAAGAAAAACGATCTTGCTCTTTCACCCAATAATGGTAACCAACAAATGCCCAACACTACTCTAAGAATTTAGGAGAATTTTGAAAAAAAAAGATATAAAATGTTTCATTATTAATTTCACATAAAATGAAAGGAGCATATTTAATTATTAATTAAAGTTGGCTTTTATATCTTCAACACTCATTATGAAGTCCTAAAAATTAATGTAACCTCTTATATTCTTAAGACACACAATTATTATTTTAGCAATATTTTACAACATTGCCATTAGAAATTTATCTAATGGTAGATATCTATAATATCTACAGAATGTTTTATGAAATTGCTATTTCTAAATCAATTAAGTCATCTTTCACTCATTCTTTTAAACTTTCCATTATGGAATGCAAAGAGAGTTTCTGTCATTTAAAATGTTAGTATAATAGTTTTATGAATCTTTACTCTCTGTTGCTTTTAATAAAGTAATGGCATTATCTTTAATGTACGAATCAATATGGAGAGTGAAAGAAAACTTTAGCATTTCAATTTTACCTGAACTATGCACTGCATTTATGTCATTTACTATTAGTCTTTGAAAAATACTATTCTCTCTGTTCTCATATGTCCAGAGGTACCAGGGGATTTATGAGGAAAAATACATCCAAATTCGTATTACAATTACTCTCAGGTAATTAAATATATTCTCGGTTAGTGATTGGTAGAAACTGAAAGTATCCAAAAGTCAAATGTAACAAATGACAAAATACAGATTAGTCATATCTAACTTGCCTTCATTGTGACTTTAAAATGTATTTTCTTGCTTTGTCAGTGATTTCAAAATCAATTAATGGCAAAATGGTTTCTTTGAGAGTGTGTTCACTATGAGCAGCATTCACATAAATTATTAATCCTTATCTAGCAAGTTTATTGAGGTTCTTGTATTTTTAAAGTCCTTTGAGAACACTTAAATCATTTTGATTTGAAATACGTTCTCAAGAAGAAACCACTATGTATATAAATGTAAAACAAAGTACAAGTTTACAAATATCATGAAAGGGGCTAGTTACATCATTGGGATCTTTGTAATTTACCAATTTATGTGAGCTACTTTGTGAATTACAAATTATTTTATCTTTTTCAATTCCCTCTTAACTTTTAGGAATGAATCATTGCTTTCATCATAGAAAACTTTTGAGTATGTAGTTCATATTATTAATAATTATAGAGAATTATTTTAATGCCATGCAAATAACTTTGTAAATTACTTTTAAAACCACATATCAAACATTTATATTCTTATTCATTTTTTCTAGCATTTATAATTTGGAGTTCTTTATGTTATTACAGTAACTTAAACTAAAAAAAAATGCAAATTGAAACAAATATACATAACAGTTGAATAAAACATAGAATGTTTACCTGGTAACATAACGATAGAATTATCTTTAAACAGTCATAAAATAGTTTAAACATTCATAAAATAGTTCCTAAACTACATGATAAGTTACTACAATGGGAAATGACCTGGGATCTTTATTTTCTGCCAGAAAGTAGGTCATTAATATTTATTTCTCCCATTGCTTTCTTTGTTGAATTGTATGAGTTCAAGTATATAAACGAATAGACCTAGTAGTTTCTAATTTTAGAATTAACATTAACTTACCAATTGAGAAGATCCTTTTGCTGCTGGGAATAAAGAAAGCAGTTTTCAGTAGCCAATTTTGATTATCTAACTCTTGAATTCATTCTCATCCTCCACCACTGCCATTTGTATGGCTTGTTAAATTGCAATTTGAATATATAGTTAAAGAATGTCAACATCTACTTGGAGGATAAAATTTTCAAACATTGTTTCATTTCTTAATTACTTTTCACAGTTACTAAAAACTGAATATGCTGTTAAAAAGTACCTTTTTGGAGTTCTAATATTTAGGAACATAACTATCCCTACAAATTATGTTAGCTTTTAACATAAAATGTGAATAAAAAAAGATTATACGAGTAATTATTAAGGATACTATGATTACATAATTTTAAATAATGCATAAAAATTTATAAGACGATTTTTAGTAAGAATATTAAAGTAAAAAAATAAAAGATAATGCACTGCTACAAACACACCTCCAGGGATGGGAGCTGCCTACTTTCCTACCCTCTTCTACATGTACCTTGGACTAAGTTCCAGGCTGCTACGAACCAGACTTCCTGAGTGGGAGAGCTACCCGGACCAGGAGGCAGAGGTGAGTGGCCTGGGGAGGTTCTGTAACACAGAAGGCAGGTGGATTCTTTCTTCTCAGGCTTTGATTGTGCACTGGTATTGCTGGGAAGGAGAACTGGAGGTCACACGTGCGAGAGAGGCAGGAGAGACATTGGAAGAGTGGGTGAGAGACATGGGGAGGCTGCCAGTGGCAGGTATCAGCTTTATTTGTATTTTTGTGTCTCTCCTTCCATCTCAGACTTGCCTGGCTCCTTTTGCCTTTCCTGTGGTTCCCCTCCAGAATGTGAGGCAACTTTTTCAACTTCAATGGCCTTGTTTTGGGGCAAGTCTACTTAAGTAGGCATTTGCCCACAGGGTCCATGGGTACTTTTTGAAGTTTTATTGAAACTGTTATTAGGAATATACTTTTTTCTCTTCTCTATGTACACCACTTTTATTTAAGATCGTTCACACTGAATATTCTTCCTTTGCCTTTGTGTGCACAGATGGCTAGATCCCTTTCAGAGTATGCACTGAATTTGTGAATATCTATCATCTATAAAATTGAATTAAACTCTTTTCTTGTCTTGTGTTCTTGATAGCAAAACATCTCTCCTCACTAATTAACTGGCAACTTAAATATTAGACTTCAAAAAACACTAATCCAAAAATAAATCTGCATGCCTAGGTTTATTGCAGACTATTTACAATAGCCAAAATATGGAAACAACCCAAATGCCCCTAAATAAATGAATGGATCAAAAAGGGTTGGTATATTTACATGAGGGAATATTACTCAGTGATCAAAATAGATAAACATAGGCCATTTGCAGCAATAGGGAGTGGGGAAGGATTATTCTAGCTGAAATAAGACAGGTCTTATTTATATGTGGAATATAGAGAAATCAAACAAAAGGTGAAGAAAAAGACAAAACCAGCAAGTTGACCATAGATCAGAGACATACAGGAGGGGGAGAAGGTGGATTAAAACAAGGGCGGGAAGAACATGATGGTTCATGGGTGACATAGTGGTGGCAGAACTATGGGGACTACATTGAGGGGGAGAAATCAATTACTGCAAAATAATGAACAATGATGTAAGGAAATTAATAATAATAATAAGTATTAGATTTCAGTGATTATGGATTTGGGGCCAGGTGAGCAGTTTATGAGAGCTTTGGCTGTCAGTATAGTAAATGCATGTAGGTGGAACTTGGGGTTTCAGTGCTGAATTACTTGAAGTGGGGTGCTGGTTGTTTGGACTTCTTAGGCCAATTACCTAGCACGGGGCTCAAATGAGTAGGACACAAAGCACATTGGTTGAATTAGACATTCTCAGAACTGATTAGCTTTACAGGAAGTTATACATGTCACATACAAGGTGATGATAAATTTGCCACACAATTTTTGAAGGCCCTTCAAACTGATTAAAAATACTCTCTGTATTCTTTTTATACTTCAAAGCAATTCTCCATCAACCATTTTATCCTAGAATTTCAATATATTCAATCAGAACAGTCAGGTTTATAGAAATTTAATATGGCAATTACAAACATGAATGCAAAAATGCCTAAAGGTTCAAGGCATTTTTATGAGTTATTTTAAAATGTGCTGATGTATTTCTACATCAGATTTTATTGTGTTACGTTAGTAAGATGAACCTATTCTTACATTGATTTCCAATATTTTGTTTGAAAATAATATAGTAATGATTGCTTTCCCTTGCTTAGGTGGAGGACTTGCCCTTTTTTTTTTTTCATTCATATCTGTTAAGGCAGGTATTTAAAACATATTGCAAATTTTCAATTTTTTTCCTCATGTACCAAACGAGCTGTAGAATAGCTTGATATTTTGAGGAAGCAGAACACCTTGACTACAGAATAGATTTTAGAGTTAAGTCATTTTTGGAATATGTGATGAGACATGGTGAGCCAGGGACACCATGAGGGTGTGGAAAGAGTTGGCTGCACAGGCTGTGGGAGATTGGAGTCTAATGATGGCACATTAAATACCTTTGGAAATGCAAACAAAATCAATACATCCCAAAAGGAGGATGGATGTATTGGTGAAGGTAATATTTTATTGGATAAAGATGTCAAAGTTCTTGCATCTTCAGGATGACAAGGTAACCAACTCCCAAGTTCAGTATTCAAATATCTTGCACTCAAAACTTAATTATACATAGGCATTTTATTTGGTAAGTGCAAATAAAAATGTATCTCAATAACTTAAGGTTCTGCACAATTTTCTGAAATGATGATTCTTGCACTATCCCAGGGTTTGGCTGCCAACTCTGAAATTTTTTTTCACATTGAAAAATGTATTAGAGTCTTGTATTATGCAAACACTGTTCTACACACTTGGAAAACATAAGTAAAAAACAGATCCTACTACCTATTTTTATTTCTGTAGTGTACTGTCCACAGGATATTCTTAGTCATTACCTGGTCATTAACCATCTAAGAGTATTTAGTGTAATTACATTAAGAACACTTAGACAAATCTAAACACAGTGGAGAATGAAGTCTGTTTGGACAGATGGAAACACGTTGTTCACTTCCACTCCTAGCACTTTTCTGGTGCCAAAGTCCACCAGGAAAAAGTTCATTTAGTGTAATATTAGAGTTCAACATCTGTAAAATATTAGTAGAATCTTTATAAAATTATTTGCTTTCCATGTCTCTCTTAATATATATGGTGATTGCTATCAATTATGTTATTATTGTAAAGGAATATAATTATTTATGAATAACACATTACAGATGAGAGAGTTTAAGCAAATAATACCACCAGAATTTATTCCTAAGACCTATCTTGGAAGCATGTGACAGTGAAGCACTCACCAGAGAATATTTTAGCTAGATTCTATTTGTCCTCATTATATTATTTTTTCAATAACTTGAGAACTCACCTCCTGAAAGTATATAGCATTTTCATCAGTGCTGTGCTATCACTTGGAAAGGAACATACATCAGTTGAACTGTTAAAATTGTCTTTTATAATTTTCTTTCTCCCGAGAGTTTTATCAAGTTTATCAATTTCTGTACTTTAAAACAGGTGACATTGAGTAGAATTGGGGAAAATAAATGTTGGAGATCTCACTCAAGATCAGAAATCTTCATAAAGTCACATGTGGTTTGTGTCTATGTATACTCATTCATACAAAATATCTAGTGTTTCTCTTTACAGATAAATTCTTGAATGACTCACCGGCAGAAGATATAACAGTTCCCATGGTTTTTCTAACTATAGCCATATACTTGGTTAGATTTTTCTGCCCATTTTATGAGCAGGGAATTACTTGAGTGCTCACATGACAAAGAGAAAATTATTCTACTCCTTTCTGTCTCTGATGTAATCAAATTCTAGATCTAGTTACTTAGTAACAGGATTTACCCAGTTCTACAAACCAGGGTAACTTGTTTATATTTTTGTTAACATTGAGTTCAATTTTCTTTCAATTTCCCATGTAATTTTTCTTCAATATGAATAAAGCTAACTATATTTCCTAGCTGATAATTTTGGAGCCAGAAAGTGTGATCAAAACTCCCAGAGAGTTGCAAACAAAATCATTACAGACAGACAGACAGACTCCAAGACAAATCATGACAAAGCTGTTGAGAACCAATGGCAAAGACAGAATATTAAAAGTATCAAGAGGGACCTCCCTGGTGGCTCAGCGGTTGAGCGCTGGACTGTGAAGCTGCCCGCAGCCTCTGCAGCCCCAGTTCAATCCCTGGCCACCGGGGAGGGTCCCACATGGCTCCCAGACCTCTCCTGCCGTGCCCACTGCTCCCCTCAGCAGTGTATTTCGGTCCTTCTGCCTGTTCTGCTCCCCACTCTGGCCCTGGTGGATTCTCTCACCCTCCCACGCTTCTGACTGTACCCAGTGCTTGTATAAATAAATAAATAAATCTTTAAAAAAAACCACAAAAGTATCAAGAGAAAAAAGGGTGACCTATAAGGTACCCCAATCAGACTAATAGAGCAGATGAATAGATCGAGGAGACATGTGACAATATTCAATATTCTGAAATATTCAATATTTTATAGGTTTACTCATTTTGTGACATGTGTTTCTTAACATTACTTCTCATTCCTGTTCAGTGGAAAGTTTGCAAATGCCTCAAGTTATTTATCCAGGATACGTTTGACGGGCGCATAGATACAGATTTTGGGCTTTATGATTAATATATGTTCATTTTAGTATATGTCATTGTTTGAAAATATGGAAACGTTTCCACCTGACCTATAACTCAGATTATTATTGCTCAGAGTATATACATATATGGTCAGGCATAAGAAAGATTTAAAACAGTTTTTAACGGTTATCACCATCTTGTAAAACAAAACCAATGTGTTCGAATTTAAATGACCCAGGACATTGCTTACATTTGATATGTTCAATCAAAACTTTTATTTTGTCCTATC
This sequence comes from Talpa occidentalis, assembly GCF_014898055.3. NCBI lineage: Eukaryota > Metazoa > Chordata > Mammalia > Eulipotyphla > Talpidae > Talpa > Talpa occidentalis. The sequence goes on along the minus strand of NW_023604295.1, from coordinate 137,954,488 downwards.
TGCAGTAGATAAAATGTTATCAAATTACACTCTTCATTAACATTTCCCTGTAACTAAAAATTTTATTATCTTTTCAAATGCTTACTGGCTATTGGAGAGACTCTTTTACAAAGGGACTGACTTCTTTGGTCAATTTCTATTAGAATATACTTGATATGCGATCCCTATATTCTCAATATGATCATTTTAATGTGTTTAAAAGCATATCTTGAAATATCAAGTCTTTCATTTTCATTTTTAATGATATTTTTATTTAAGAGAAAGACCAGCTTATTCCCAATGTCCTATTTAATAAGTGAGTTTTCACTCACAGATTTTATTTCAAGTAATTTAGTTTGTTGTTGGTTCATAAAGTTATTGTTCTCTGTATTCATTTGGTAGTTTATTCATTTACCTTTGACACTCATATCTTCAATCCTTCTTAAGTGGTCTTCGTGTACAATGTAAGGGAGAGATACAGATACACTGTTCCTGTATGGCTCTCAGTTGCCTAACACAACTATTGAAGTACATTTGGACTCTGTACTATTTCACTGGTCATTATTTACATCTTATTTTCTATAGGCCTAAATACATAGTAGTTTTTTCTTTTTCTCATGTTATTAGGTGAGTGGGGTTTCTAGAGACATTGTGTGAAGAGCTAGGTAGACTTTCTCCTTAGTGCAACCACCAGTTAATGATGAAAATAAAACAAAACAAAACAAAACAAAACAAAAACCTGTCTTTTGAAATTGGTCGAATGGCATACAAGAAGAAATGGAGAAGTTTTCTCTAAAAAAAATTTCCAAATCTTGGGAAAAGCAGAAATCAGCTCTGGCATTTGACCTAGGTTATTCTTCTCCCTACATCAGTGCTACTTGCAGTATGTGGATAGACGGCACCAAGAAAAAATGGGTTCATTGCACCCTTATAATAGCCTCATCTTGCCCTTTGTTTTTACCCAAGCTGTTCCCCTCAGCAGTGTATTTCAGTAGATCTGACTGTTCTGCACCACACTCTGTCTCTGGTGAATCCTCTCACCTTCCCTGTCCCCCACCTCTGGTCTGCACCCCAGTTCTTATATGCATAAATAAATAAACCTTTAAAAAATCAAAATTTATGATTAATTACTAGAAGAATAAAATAAAAGGGGGGAAGCAGGAGAAATTATAAATAGTAACAAGATGATTCAGATATGGAGCAAGAAGATATAAAAAAACTGTGACTAATAATTTAAGAATAGAAGAATAATTACATTCTATGAAATAGAATGTAGACTATCCGTAGCGAGTTGGAATATATATAAATATCTCTTTTCACTTTAAGGTCTCTAGTATTAATCATGCTAGAATATTTGATATATTCCATATATTTCTTTTCTCATATTTGTATACTTTTTCCTCTTTTGTAGATCTCTGAAGGGTGGGGGAGGGGAAGGGTCTACAATGACCTCGCCACCAGATAATTAATTCTGAAATCTGATGTGTTAACTGCTATTTAAACCATTCACTGAATTCTTTCAATATTATAAATGGTAGAACTACCTAAAGAGATAGTTTTAGGTGGATGAGATTGAGAGGAAGAAACTCACATTTTGGGAAAGTTCAATTTTGTTTAGGTGGGTGTGCTATTACAAATATTTCATATATGACTATTGTGTGCCTGGAGTTTGAGAGAAAATTGAACTTTGCTATTTTTTGGCATGAGTTTACAAGTATAATTTCATTAAATATCAGAATTTTGACATCAGTTGTCCTAAGATGGCTTAAATAAAGAGCTTTTTTATATTTGTAGTTTTTGTTTAACAGGGACATACATCTGAGAAATTTTGAAAAGGTTTATTATATTACATGCATTATTTTATCTTCACAATAGCATAAATATGTATTATTTTCAAGCATGTTCAGCTCAATTGCTATGAGACATAAATGGAATCTCTGGTTTTAGTTTTGAAAAGAAATCACCAAAACCTTTTCTATTGTAATTATGCCATTTTCATTTACTAATAATGGTTAAAAATTCAGTGGCTCCACATTTGACCAATGTGTCAGTTTTACCTATTCTGATTCATTTTCTAAGAGAGGTCATGGATGGAGAGAATTTTTAATTTTGATGAATCCTAAGAGTTTTTATAATTTAGTTTTCATTGTTCTGAAAGGTTTGTGTGGCTATATCATGAAGACAGATCTTACAAATTCTTATGTATTTTCATTTTTATTCTGGCCCAAGCTACAACTCAGTTCCCTTTGTATATCATAAGGTGAAGGTTTGTGTTTGTTCTCTTCCACATGGATCTATCACAAAAATGTCTTCAAAAGAATTTTGTGATCCCTAGTTTTTGTTATTGAAAGTGGAAAGACCATATAAATTTATTTCCATTTCTACCATTTCAAGTTATTCATGAGGGACATTGGATAAATAATCTATTATGTAAATATCAGATGGTGATAAAAATATAGGAATAATTGTAACATACTTTTCTTTCAGTTAAAAGAACTCAGTTTCCTTGCACTGAAGAGACCATGAAAGGCTTTCCTTTGTCTTTTAATATTCTATATCCAGAAAACAAAATGTTGTACCATCTATTTTTCTTATCATCAAGTCATGTAATTAATTTAGTATGTAAATTAATTTTTGGCCTAATTTTGTAAATATTTGGCCTATCCATTATTAGACCAATGTAAAATTTTTGCATATGCCTTTGAAGTCTCTAACAATTTGGTTAAACAGGCAAATATTATTTCATAATAATCTGTAATCTTAAGTGTCTTAAGGATTTTCAAAACTTTTAACCCACTCTCTAGAAACCAATTCCACATAGTTTTGTTATTAGTTGCTGTGAAATATTTCTCAGAGGAATCCTACAATATCATCCCTAAATTTGTTTTCTCCCCTTATAAAAGGGGACATAGATAACATATTAATTTGATGTTAAATTGCATGAAAACAAAGACAAATACGTATCCTCAAATTTATAAGCTTCCTAAAAGTCTGTTTTATTTTAACATATTATTACCTATAATTTTGACCATTGTTTAAAAATATGACATATCAAAAAATTAAACAAATGTCCTTATCATTCATAATCTTTCCTCATATACTGACCATGAAATGTTACAATCTTTTGTGATTTACTGACACTTATTGTTTTACCTGTATCTTTGAATAGTCTGTTTCTTCTTCAGAGAGGCTCAAGATGTGAACTTTGATTAGTATTCTAGAAAATCAATATCTCATCATTTTAAGTTCACAAAAATGGACCTACCAGATGACCCAGCAATACCTCTCCTAGCTACTACCCAATAATACAAAAATAGTAATTCAAAGGGAAACAAGCTCCCTATGTTCATTGCAGCACTAGTTGCAATAGCCAAGCCATGGGAACAAATTAAGTCCCAACAACAGATAAGTGGATCAGGAAGATGTGCCATCTAAGTCCATGGATACAAGATGGGTAATGAAAAGATAAGTCTTGCCATCTATGAAAACATGGATAGAAGTGGAGGGGGGTTATGTTAAGCAAAAATTATCAAAATAGAAAGACAAATACTGGATAGTGTCACCTACATGTGGAATATAGAGAATCAAATGAAGGCAATGCATGTTGTGGTAGAGCATTCTCTGTGAGAAAAAGCAGATAACAATGGAGGTCTATTTGAAACTGAGATCCAGTAAATTAAACAGACACACGCACCCTGTCAATGAGCTGTGTCTTGGCTGGAGGAAGTGGGGGGAGTATAAAATTCATGAAAAAATTGAATAACAATTGCTTTGATAAGGGAAAGTAGAAATATTTGAGGAATTAACATATTTTGCAAATGATTTAATACATCATGTTTATGAACCCAAATATAAAAAACTCAGGATTTCAATCAATAAACAGTGACACATGGTGTACCATTTCTATTTCAAGGAATCTAAAACTTAATGTATGGGCAAGTTCTTTGGGGATTGAATTTCCCTTTTGTATTCATATGTTTTTCCTTTTCTTCTGTGAATTCAAAACATTCTTTACTTCTTTAGACTGAAGTTGGAAACATTAGCTCATCTTAGGTTAGTAGATAGATTCTTCTGATTCTTCTTCGCTGTTTGTCTCAAAGGTCAGCAAAATCATAACAAGCACAGAAACTATAAAATAATATAAACGTATCAACCAAAATCCGAGAAGGTATATAAAATTTTCTTCTATGGGTTCTTGTCTTGGAGGGGGTGGGCCACTGTCGACACTACCTCCATATCCTGCTTTCTGGCATGAGGGTGGCTCCCACTCTGGGTCGCAGTGGCAGTTATGTCTATTGTTACAGACCCCACTCATGTTGCAGGTCTCCCGTGAACAGTAACTATTCCAGAGTATTGTAGGGACACATTTCCTCTGGAGGCAGATATGGTCCATACCACATTCTGTTCCGTCTTTCACTTCCCCAATGTCAGGAATGGTCATCCCAAAATGGTAGTCTGTACCCCAGCAGGTTACCCCATTGAAGTGGGCCCAGTGCACTGTAGTGTGATCGCTCAGAAGGGGGAGTTCTCTCACACCATCACACTGAACCCTCCCACACAGGACGTCTGCGATTGCACATTTGACATAAGCAGGACCTTTCCACCCACAGTGACCAAAACGGTCTCCTCGGGTGTTCACTTCACTATAGCATATGTGATTTGCATTCTTAGCCTCTTTGCCAAAAATTTGCCTACACTGCTCCACACGGTCGTTGCATCTCTTTTTATAGCAGTGGCCACTCTCTGAGCAAGGAACCCCATCCTGCACATACACATCTTCTGGACAGAGGTAGGATGTTCCGTTGCACCACTCTGGAAGGTCACATTCGTTTTCCTGCTTTCTACACAATGTGCCTGGTGGCCTGAGTTTGCAGTATTTGCAACAAAGCCCAAAGGCACAGGCAGCCCCAGGTGTCAGGGTGCAGTCCGACTGACAGCAGGGATCATTTGCACAGGAATTGATGCAACCACAATCACACTCTTCTCCTTCTTCCACCACACTGTTCCCACAGCGTGTGTGTTTGAAGATGATGTCTGAAGGTACCTTTAGACATGTTGTTTTGCCAACATAATTCCAAAAGGCAGCATAACTGCAGTTGCTAAACTTAGTTGCTCTCACTTTACTTGGAAGCATGATGCAGTTCCTGCTTCCACAGGTACAAAAGCTGTCATCATGGAGCATTCCCAAGTTATGACCGAGCTCATGTGCCACAATGTAGGCAAAGTCATAGAGCAGGTCAGAAGTGAAACTTTCAACTGCGCAGTTATATACCTGCGAACATACTGCTCCTACGTAGGCTAAGCCAAGATCGTCACCAAAATCTTGCTTTACAAAAGCATGTGCAGCATCATGTGGCAAGCGGGCTTCAAAGCCTTGCCTCTTCCATTCACAAAATTGAAACAAGAAACGGTTAATGTCATCTACTGGAAGGAGGTTTGATTCAGTCCAGACTTCAATGCCCATTAAAACTACTTCAACTTCCAGGGACTTGTAGAAACCACCCACATCATTTATAACAAGGCACACATCTGCATACACCTTGGAGACATTACTCTCTTTATAAAGGTACCGGTTGTGGTCGACCACCACTGCCAGCTCCACAATCTGCTGGTGGGTCCACCACCCTTCATACCCGCTCTGCATCAGCGTGGGGTCACTGTCCTCCTGAAACTTCAGCTGTCGTGCTATTTCTTCATCTGTTAACCCACATCTCATGGGTAGGCCTGTCTCCTCGCTGTCCAACTTGTACACCAAGTGTTCAAATATGGTAGAATGTTCTTTGGGCTCGATTTCATAAATGGTGTCATTTATCTGTAAGATTCCTCTAAGGCCACCAAAACAGGTGCTGAGGACCACCAGGGACTGTGGGTCCCCCACCACATAGCCATGATAGTAGCAGTCATTCTGGACAACTGGATGGTCCTCAATGAGGGCACCCTGGTCGGTGTAGCTGAACACCGGCAGGTGTCTGGCCAGCAGATGCTTCTGGACTCTCACGTGGACAATGTGTCTCTGTCCCCCAAAGTGCAGGCTGTAAGAGAGCCAGTCCTGAGGTTTCACAACTCTGTCAGGGCCTGTCACTCTGCGGGGAATCACCACTTCTGGGGGACTGTGGAGCTGGGCGTGCCCCATCCGAGCCCACCCCCAGTGGGACAGAAACAGCCTGAGCCAGAGGAGTAGGAGAGAGAGCCTCACTGGCACCAGGGCCTCCTGCCCTGCCATCGTGGAGCCAGCACATGGGGCTACTGGGGAGCAACAGGGGGTGGGGCAGGAAGCATCACTGATGTGTCTCTTCCCTCTGGCATGGCTGTGCAGGGCTGGCCTTGACCCCCTGTCCTCTGGCAGTGTCACAGCCCCAGGGCAGCAGCTCTAAAGAGAAAATAGAAGGAGGGGCTGAGTCAGGCCAAAGGGAAGAAGGGAGAGGATTTGGCTAAATGGATCAGAGTTCAGCTAAGACAGGAGCCCACACTGTTTTGTATCTGCCCTGAGACATGGTGAGCCAGGGACACCGTGAGGGTGTGGAGAGCAGGGAGTGGACAGGCTGACACCTGACATCCAGATGTGTGCACATGTGGATTCATTGCTCTCTCATCTAAACACAGGGATGTGTACGAACATTTCCTCAGTAAATGTGTAAACAAAAGAGTATAGAAATGTGTACAGAACATGTTTTGATAGACAAGTTTTGATTAAACACATAGACTGGTATAAATACTAATATATAGGTTTTCCTTTCAATTGTAATTGAGAATTTAGTCATGATTCTCAGATCAATGTTAAAATACTAACATTTATTATTTCTTATTGTGCATATATTTATACAGGTAACATTTATATGTGTCACCTATGTGTATATGTAGCCAACATAGTACATTTCATAGATGCTATTATTTATATCACATATATAATTTATTATATTTAATATTTGTTTAACCTATTATTTCTTGACTATTTCCTCTATGCATTATTTTTCACCTAATCCTGTCAGCATACAAGGATCAAAGCATCAATTTCCTACACACACATTAGTATCTACCATGATGGTTATCATCTGCAGATAATGGTCTGGAGAAGCAAATGCTTGGGTGAACAGGTAGATATTTGTGTTAGTCCTTGATTATATCTTAATAAGATAAGACCATGTTTCAAAACTTCTGGACAAATGAAATGGAAAAAAAAATGCTAAATGAAAATGAACTGTTGGAAATTGGTGTATATTGATGGCAAATAAAGTCCTTTTGGAAATGTAAACAAAATCAATACATCCCAAAGGCAGAAACAAAAGTAATGGGGAAGTTAAAATTTTACAGGAGCAAAGATATCAAAGTCCTTGCATTTGGGGATGAAAAGGTAACCAAATCCAAGTTCAACTCTCAAATGTATTGATCTCAAATCAAATTTACACATATATACCTTATTTGGTAAATGCAGAAATAAATGTATCTCAGTAACTTAAATGTTTGCACTTGTTACTGAAAATGAGCAATCTTGTGCTAGCCCATGGCTTGGCTGCCAACTCTGAAAGTAATTCACGGAATATTTATGGAAATTTTAAAATGTGAAAACACCCAAATTGTGATGTGATATTTAGGATATCCTAAATATCCTTTAGGATATTTCAATAATTTATGCTCTTAATATTTCATCTTTCTTATCGACATTTCTTAACTTTGTGATTTGTAGTGAATTCTTCTTCAGTATATTAAATCTCATTTGAAATTATATGTTGTGTGTTTTTCCTGGAATACTTGTTATTAAATTTCACAATGTTAGTTTAAATTGTAACACCAAGAGTTCTCCATTTGGTGTATTCAATAATGGATCTGGTGTTTTCATTTAATTTTCTGTGTTTTTTTTTTCTATAACAGATAATTTATAGGGAAGTTGTTTCAGTCTGTACATCCTCATCATCATTAAATTAATATTTGTTCTCATACTATGTGTGTATTTTTCTAGTGCTAAAATGAAGAATTTCACAAAATGCTTAAAGTTCATCTGTAAAATGTGAGAAAACATCTGTAAAATGTGAGATAACATAACTATTTGCTCTCTGTGTCTCTCATTACATCTGCTGATTATTATGCATTATGAGTTATTATTGTGATAGACAATAATTGTAAATAATATAGCTGTTGAGTGTGAGTTTTGCCAATATAATACCACCAGAATATTTTCCTAACATCTTGTCTTGCAAGCAGGTGACAGGAAAATGATCTCCAGAGAATATATTAGCTAGACTACATTTGTCTCAGAACATTATTTTATTCCAGAGCTCAGAAGCACATCTCTTGGAGAATCTAGCATCATCATCAGTGCTGTCTATCATTTGTAAAGGAAGAGAATTTCAAGTGACATGTCTTTCATAAATATTTGTCTACCCAAGTTTCATCAAGTTGATCAATTGCTATACCCCAATTTCCATTTTGGTTCTTACCCTCCTTCAGTAACAATCAATTAAAACATAATTTTGTGCTTTTGAAAAGTGACGTTAAGTAGAATAGGGGAAAGTAAACGTAGATCTTACTCAAAACCAGAAATCTTGGTAAAGACACATGGTGTGTGTGTGTGTTATATTCAAGCCTACACAAATATTAGTGCTTCTCCTTACAGATAAATTATTGAATGACTCACCAGCAGAACAAATCCTAGTTCCCATGGTCCTTTGTAAGGATAGTTAATTAAAAACGGTTAATCATTACTGCCCATAATTATGAGTAGAAATTTTTCTTGAGTGCTCACATGACAAAGAGAAACATAATTTCTACTCCTTTCTGTCTGTCTCTGATGTAATAAAATTCCAGATCTAGTTGCTTAGTAACAAGATTCATCCAGTTCTACAGACCAGGGCACTAGTTTATGTTTTTTCCTCACTTCGACTCTTCAATTTCTTTTCAATTTCCCACAGCATTCATCTTCAATATGAGAAATCTAGCTATATTTCTTATGACATTTTATGGATCCAGAATGTGTTATCCAAAAGGCCCAAAGACCTGCAAACAAACTCGTAACAGACAAACACCAAGACACAATATGACAAAGCTCTTGAGAACCAATGGCAAGGATATTAAAAATACCAATAAAAAAGGGTGACCTATAGGGGAACACCAATCAGACAGAAGTATCTGGAAAGTAGTCAAGAAGACATGTCACATACACACCATGGCAAATTATACAGACACAAGAAAGGATGAAATGCAGCCATGTCCAACAAAATGGAGGGACTTTTTAGCAAATTATATGCAGCAAAGTAAATCAGAACAACAAAAACAAATATTGGACATTCATGCAACATACAATTTGACAAGGTAAAATACTATAATAACTAGTAGACATCAACAAGCATCCTGAGGGTTCTAAGGTTGAGGCAGGCAGGAGGGAACAGGACAAGGAAACACAAAAGATGGTGGAGTGAACACAACAAAAATAAATTGAATGGGATTACATATGAAAGAAATGAAATCATTAAAGAATGATTTGGAAAATATGCATTTTACTACATGCCATGATTTTGTGCCAAAAGGCCAAAGAAATGAGAGTTCCTATGTTCTTCTGAAAGGGTTAAATTTATTATAGAATTCTGAAGTAACACAATAATAAAAATCACAAGAGTATTATGCGTAAAATTAAATAAAATTCAATGAAGAGGTTACTATGTCACACCAAAGTTACATTATTAGAAGAAATAGATTCACAGATAAGCAGCCCAATGTCAGAAGGAAAACAACACAACTCCTTTTTTTTTTTCAATTAATTTTTTAGCACAACAAATGCGTGAAATAAAGTGATCAAAATATTGGTTAGACAGCTGTGATTTGAGGTGAGAATTCACAAATCAACCGGTGTGATTATTATCAGTTCCCATTTATTTACTTGTGCCCATTATTATTTTAAATATTTCTGAGCTGTAAATGATGTGATTGTTCATAATTATTCTATATCATCTATCTTCCTCCTCTCTTACTTTCTGAAAGTTTCCATTACATGTTACCTGTTTATTAGAAATTTAATCTTGCTGATAAGTGGTATGAAGAATGGCTTTTATTTATATTATAAATTGAGAATAAATATGATTTCTTTTTTTAATTGTTTTAAAGATTTTATTTCTTTTTACTTAGAAGAACTGGGGTACAGGCCAGAGGTGTGGGGGGTGAGAGGATCCACCAGAGACAGAGTAGGGAACAGAAAAAGCAGAATGACTGAAATACACTGCTGAGGGGAGCAGCGGGTGAGTCAGGAGAGGTCTGCTGCACCATGTGAGTCAGCTCCCTGGCCCGGGATCAAACTTGTGCTGCAGTGGCTGCAGATAGCTTCATAGTGCTGAGACTTAACCCCTTGCACAACCAGGGCGGTCCTAAATATGATTTCTTTATTACTGAAGTCATCGGCAATACTGTTGCCTGTTGAGTATCTGTTTCATTGCCCTTATTTGAAAAAAATTAAAATTACATAAAAAATTCCAGAAAATTACATTTTATACTAAATTCTGTGCCCATGTTGACCTCTTTTTATTTGAAAATATTAGTGCAATGAACAATGATGAGTTACTGCTAATTGAGCAAGGGTTTTTAAGTATTCATATTAACCCCTCTTCAATTGCCAGTGCATTGTCAACGATATATTTATAATTAGAATCACTTTCATCTTGTGACTTTAATTGATTTTACCATTCTGTTTTCTAATTTGTTTCTTTCAAGTCTCATTTCATGATGAAAAACATACCATGAACTAAATTTGACAAACCTCCACCTACTTTAATGAAACACCTGTGTTGACATGAACTGTATATTTGAGGAGGTTCAGACTGTGTTGTCTCTTTCTAAACCAAGGGAGGGCAAGAGTCAGAGAGAGGTCAAGCTGTGTCACACAAAACCCAGGCTAAGCTGTCACTATCTCAGCTTTTTCATACATTATATTTAATTATTTATTTAATATGATGTACATAATTTTATACTTTCAAAAATACTTGCTACCCTATAGTTTCATAGTATGGATTAGTTTTCTGTGTGCTTTCTAGAAATGTAATGGGAGTTTCCTAGGAGTGTTATTCCCCATTCATAATCTACTGTATGTTTTATTTTATTTGATATTTTGTAAGTTCTCCCAATTTATGATATGGATTTCTTAATATTCCTTCTCATCTATGTTTGGTATAAAGTGCATGAATATACCACAAGTTGTTTATTCAGCAAAGCCTTGACAGGCTGTTGGCTGCAGTTTTTGGACCTTGTGATTAATATAGCAATTATCATTTTAGTACCTGTCATTTGTTGAAAATATGTAAAGATTTCCATTGCACCTCTAGCTCAGATTGTAATTGCTCAGAGTATATACATTTATGCTCAGGCATAAGAAATAGTTTAACAGTGTGCCAATGAGTTTGGAATACGTAGCACATTTCAAAGTGATCAAAAAGGTCTCCGGTGGGTGTGTTCACTTCACTATAGCATTGGTGCTTTGCACTCTTAGCCTCTTTGCCAAAAATTTGCCTACACTGCTCCTCACTGTTGTTGCATCTCTTTTCATTTTAGTGACCACTGTCTGAGCAAGGGACCCTGTCCTGCACGTACACATCTTCAGGCCAGAGATAGGATGTCCTGTTGCACCACCCTGGAAGGTCACATTCATGTTCCTATTTTCTACACGAGGCGGCTGATGGCCTGAGTTTGCAGAATTTGCAATGAAGTCCACAGCACAAGCAGCCTCGAGTGACAGTAGTCTGAGAGGAGACACGGATCATCTGCCACAGCAGAAGCCACATGTCCTCCTTCCACCACCACCCCTTTCTGGACTTCTCATCTAACCCTGTCAAACTGCAGCAGGCAGGACATCAACTGTCCTTCAGGGAGATCACTGTCTAATGTACTTGTAACAGGGGTGTCCCCAGGAAAAGGGGAGGTTCCAGGTTCCCTGCCCCACCCGAGGGAGGGTGGAGCCGAGCAGGGAGGAGGAGAAGATAGAGAGGAGACTGGGGAAGGAAGAGGGGTGGAGAGCTAGGAGACCTGGCGGAGGCACGTGGAGCAGAGAGACATGTGAAGGAGCTGCATTTGCTTCTCAGTCCTGGACTGGGTGAAATAGCCATGGGTGAGAGTCGCTGGGGAGGTGACAATGGCAGCTTTTATCTTGGTTTTGATTTTGTTCTTTTCTTCCAAGACTTGTCTGGTTATTCCTAACCCTTTTCTATGGGTCCCCATTGGAAGGTTCTTTAGCTTGTGGCAGGCTTTGGGGCCTTGCTCTGGGCCAATCCTGCTTGGGTGGACTTTTACCCACGAGGGGACGGGTAACTTTGGCTGCTTGATTTGAAAACTATATTCTATATCTTCTCTGTATTGCACACTAATTGCATTAAAGTTCTTTTCCACAAAGGTCTGTATGTTTTGTCTGGATGCGACAGATGGTAGAACCTATTTAGAGCAGGCAAGTTTGGGGGGGTTCTCTGGTACCCCTCTCCCTGCCTGTAAGCCCCTGACACAGGTGCTGGGGACAACCAGGGACTCCAGGTTCCCCTCCACATAGCCATGATAGTAGCAGTCATTCTGGACAACAGGATAGTCCTCAATGAGGGCGCCCTGGTCGGTGTAGCTGAACACAGGCATGTCTCTGGCCAGCAGATGCTTCTAGACTCTCACGTGGACAAAGTGTCTCTGTCCCCCAAAGTGCAGGCTGTAAGAGCCAGTCCTGAGGTTTCACAACTCTGTCAGGGCCTGTCACTCTGCGGGGAATCACCACTTCTGGCGGACCGTGGAGCTGGGCGTACCCCACCCGAGACCACCCCCAGTGGGACAGAAACAGCCTGAGCCAGAGGAGCAGGAGAGAGCCTCACACACAACAGGGCCTCCCTGAAATTTCAGTTCATCTATCCACAACTTTCCTGCAACTTCTCATTTTCTTAAATTTATTTTTAGATACCATTGGGATTATCTAGTTTGCCTTTCAGAATAAACTTCTATTACATATATCCCACATGGAGTTGTTACATATCTCACATCTCACTTTAAAACTGAAGTTCAATGGAGTTGAGTGCTGAGTATTATTTTCCAATTTTGATGTAACTCTAAGTTTGAATATTGGCCCCACGGGCAGTAGAAAAGAAAAAAAATAAATTCTGGTTAACCCACCTTTGAACTTACACCTGAGTGGCATGGGATTGAATAAATTCCAAGTAGATTGGCATTTTTCTTGACTATGAATTAGGGGAGATTTTATTTTATAATTTAAATAACGGGTTTTATATCTATACACACATTGTTATATTTAGGGAAACATGGAGCTTATTTTTACATTGTAAGTTCTCAAATGTTCTGACAACCTATATTCTGTCCACAAATGATGAACTCCCGGAAGACCTTTGCATGTTGCTATTATTCTCCTGTTGATCAGGAATGCTGGGTTTTTTGTTTGTTTGCTTGTTTGTTTTGGGAAAAGTTTCCCAGAGAATGTAAAACATGAATTCAAAGGGACACAGGCCCTCCTTCATGCACTGCAGCAGTATTTACAAGCTCTAAGCCAAGGAAACCTAAAGTGCTCACTGACACAGGAGTGGGCTAGGGAGATGTGGCATGTGGATCAGTGGGCTGCGACTCAGCTTCCCAGAGAAAGGTGTGCACTTGCCATTTGCAGCAACATGGATGGAACTGGCAGGGAATATGCTCATTCAGAAGCAGAAACACAAAATTTGAAGAATTCACTCCTCTTGGGTTATAGAGAAACAAAGCAAGGGACACACAGAGCTAACTGCAATCATCCTAGAAATCTGAGTGTAGAATTGAGTCTACCAGAGGGTGAGGGGGAGGGATTGTGGGCAGCGGAGGAGTTACTTGGTGCATAACGGCCAAGGGTGGAGAACTGTGGGCCCCTTGGTGCTGGGTGTGGTGGGCATCTGGAGAGGTGTGCACATATACCTCTGAATCATATGCCGTTTCCTTAAACTACTGTTATCTCAGTAAAAATTATATACAAAACAAAAAATAAGAAACACCCGTATGTTGGACTTCTGTGCTCTAAATGAAACTAAGATAAGGACAATAGCAGAGTTCAGTCATCCCTAAGAAACCACACCTCTGTGATAACTGTGGTGTGCTAACAGGAAGAAGTAGGTATCACCCCAAGGACTGGAGATCACAGAGGAAATATGGGTTCAGTGCGACCCAGACCTCAGGAATAGGATCCTGGATCTAGGGCTGAGGATGTGGTTAGCCGGCCTACAGCAGGAGTCCTTGGTAGTTCCAATGAACCAAAGACCTGGTATTCAAGTCTCTGGGGGTATGATTATGGGGAGCTGGACAGTATTAAAACATTATAAATTGTACATGATCTATTAGATTAAAATGAGAGAATATGTAACTGTATAATACATAATACCAATAAATATTGTTAAATTATAATTTAGTAACAATATTTATGAAATAAATTTAAATATAAATATACATTGCATAAAAATCTTTGCAAGGACACAGGTGTAGATAGGATTAGGTGTTTACATATATCTGTGTGTGTATACCTGTGTCTATATATGTACCTATGTGTGTGTGTGTAGATATCGGGCAGAAAAAGTTAATGCAGATGCCAAGGCAGATGTTGTTTAGGAGACACTGGCAGGACAGTGCTGAAAGAGGTCCCCAGGGCTCCGGTCCCACTCTAGTTCTCATATTGAAAGAAAGAAATGGGAGATGGTTAGCAAAAGTGGATTGCATTTTGAAGCAGACATTCTCTGTGTGGCATGGCAGATAACAAGGGGGAAGTCTATTTGAAACTGAGATCCAGCAAATTAAACACATACACACTTCAAGGAGCTGTGCCTTGGGCCAAGGGAAGCAAAACACTAATTTCATGAAAAAATTGGACCACAGATTGCTTCCATAAGGGAAAGAACAAATATGCCAGAATTAGCATCTTTTGCACTTGATTTACCAGCTCATGCTTATGAACCTGAAAATAAAAAAAAAAAATCTCAGATCATGGTCAATAAATGACACATTTCTATTTCGAAGAGTCTCAAGCTTAATATATAGAATCACTAAAGATTAGCTTTCATCTGTGTCCATGTGCGTTAGCATTCTTCAATATGTGAAGTCAAAACAGTTCTCTTTTCAAGTGACTTTGGAAAATTTTGTTCAATGTTCTCTGGTTCTTTGCCTGTCCCTTACATATCTCATCCAAATCAAAACGATGGCAACTGTTAATAATAGTAACAATTGCAATCCCCATAATAGGAAAAGGTATACATAACTATCCTCTTCAGTTACATTTCGTGGCATGGGTGGGCCACTGTCCACACTGCCTCCATGTCCTCTTCTCAGACAGAAGGGAGGTTTCCACTCCGGGTCACAGTGGCAGTGATCTTTATTGTTACAGATCCCATTCCTGTTGCAGGTGTCCCATGAACAGCGACTAGTCAATAGTGCCGCGGGGACACATTTCCTATGGAGGCAGATACGGTCCACACCACACGTTGTTCCGTCTTTCACTTCCCCAATGTCAGGAATGGTCATCCCAAAATGGTAGTCTGTACCCCAGCAGGTTACCCCATTGAAGTGGGCCCAGTGCACTGTAGTGTGATCGCTCAGAAGGGGGAGTTCTCTCACACCATCACACTGAACCCTCCCACACAGGACGTCTGCGATTGCACATTTGACATATGCAGGACCTTTCCACCCACAGTGACCAAAACGGTCTCCTCGGGTGTTCACTTCACTATAGCATCTGTGATTTGCATTCTTAGCCTCTTTGCCAAAAATTTGCCTACACTGCTCCACACGGTCGTTGCATCTCTTTTCATAGCAGTGGCCACTCTCTGAGCAAGGAACCCCGTCCTGCACATACACATCTTCTGGACAGAGGTAGGATGTCCCGTTGCACCACTCTGGAAGGTCACATTCGTTTTCCCGTTCTCTACACAACGTGCCCGATGGCTTGAGTTTGCAGAATTTGCAACAAAGCCCAAAGGCACAAGCAGACCCGTTTGACAGCGTGCAGTTTGACTCACAGCAGGGATCATCTTCACAGGACGTCACTGAGCCACAGTCACACTCTTCGCCTTCTTCCACCACCTTGTTCCCACAGAGACTGTGCCTGAATCTTCTGTCATGCTCGGGAGGAACCCTCAGGCAGGTTGTTTTGCCAACATAGTTCCAAAAGTCAGCATAACTGCAGTTGCTAAACTTAGTTGATTTCACTTTCTGAGGATACATAATGCAATGTTCTTGCCCACATGCACACAGTGGCTCATCATGCATCATTCCTAAATTATGACCAAGCTCGTGTGCCATAATGTATGAAAATTCATACAGGTCGTCATAAACAGCGCTAAGAATTGCACAATTATATTTAGTGCTACACACTGATGCTACATATGCTAATCCAAGAGTTATCCCATATTGTTTCTTTACAAAAACATGTGCAACATCATGTGGCAAGCGGGCTTCAAAGCCTGTTTTCTTCCATTTGCAAAATGCCTTCAACAAAGGGTCAATAAGATCTATCGGAAGGGGGTTTGATTCTGTCCAGATCTCAATGCCGATTAAAACTATATCAACTTCCAGTGGTATATAAAAGCCATGTAAGTAATTGATAACAAGGCTCACTTCTGTGTACACCTTGGAGACATTACTCTTTTTATGAAGGTACCGGTTGTGGTCGACTACCACTGCCAGCTCCACAACCCGCTGGTGGGTCCACCACCCTTCATACCCGCTCTGCATCAACGTCGGGTCACTGTCCTCCTGAAACTTCAGCTGCCGTGCTATTTCTTCATCTGTTAACCCACATCTCATGGACAGGCCTGTCTCCTCACTGTCCAACTTGTACACCAAATGTTCAAATGTGGTAGAATGTTCTTTGGGCTCGATTTCATAAATGGTGTCATTTATCTGTAAGATTCCTCTAAGGCCACCAAAACAGGTGCTGAGGACCACCAGGGACTGTGGGTCCCCCACCACATAGCCATGATAGTAGCAGTCATTCTGGACAACTGGATGGTCCTCAATGAGGGCACCCTGGTCAGTGTAGCTGAACACCGGCAGGTGTCTGGCCAGCAGATGCTTCTGGACTCTCATGTGGACAATGTGTCTCTGTCCCCCAAAGTGCAGGCTGTAAGAGAGCCAGTCCTGAGGTTTCACAACTCTGTCAGGGCCTGTCACTCTGCGGGGAATCACCACTTCTGGGGGACTGTGGAGCTGGGCGTGCCCCATCCGAGCCCACCCCCAGTGGGACAGAAACAGCCTGAGCCAGAGGAGTAGGAGAGAGAGCCTCACTGGCACCAGGGCCTCCTGCCCTGCCATCGTGGAGCCAGCACATGGGGCTACTGGGGAGCAACAGGGGGTGGGGCAGGAAGCATCACTGATGTGTCTCTTCCCTCTGGCATGGCTGTGCAGGGCTGGCCTTGACCCCCTGTCCTCTGGCAGTGTCACAGCCCCAGGGCAGCGGCTCTAAAGAGAAAATAGAAGGAGGGGCTGAGTCAGGGTGGGAGAGATGAACAGGCTGAGGGGAAGGAGGGAGAGGGTTTGGGTAAATGGATTATAGTTTGGCTCAAGACATGAGCCCACACTGCAGTGCATCTGCCCTGAGAGAAGGTGGGACAGAGACCAGGAGGGTGTGGAGAGTGGAGACTGCACAGGCTGTAAGATTGGAGTAAAATGATGGCTAATGGGGCCTCCCTGGAGGTGCAAGTAGTTAAGTCTCAGCACTGTAAAGTCATTAGTCACCATTGCAGCGTGAGTTTGATGCCCGGTCAGGGAGCTGACTCACATGGCACCTAAGACCTCACCTGCCTCACCCACTGCTCCCCTCAGCAGTGTATTCCAGTACATCTGCCTATTCTGCTCCCCACTCTGACTCTGGTAAATTCTCTCACCCCACTCCCACACCTCTGGCATACACCCCAGCTCTCGTATGCATAAATAGCATAAATCTTTTAAAAAAATTTTTCAATAATAAAAAAGATGGCAAATAAGTACCTTTAAAAATGCAAATAAAATCAATACATCCCACAAGGAGGATGGGAGTATTATTGGTGGTCACATTTTATTGGACAAAGATGTCAAAGTTCTTGCATTTTCAGGATGACAAGGTAACTAACTCCCAAGTTCAACATTCAAATATATTGCACTCAAAACTCAATTACACATATATATCTTATTTGGTAAGTGCAAATAAAAATGCATCTCAATAACTTAATGGTTTAGCACAATTTTTTGAAATGATAATTCTAGCACTATCCCAGGGCTTGCTGCCAACTCTGAAATTTTTTTGTCACATGAAATATGTATCAGAGTCCTATATTATTCAAACACTGTTCTACACAGTTGGAAACCATAAATGAAAAATAGAGTCTACTGCCTATTTTTATTATGTGGTGTACTGTCCACAGGATATTCTTAATCATTATCTGGTCATTAACCATCGAAGAGTATTTAGTGTAATGACATTAAGAACACTAAGACAAATCGAAACACAGTGGAGAATGAAGTCTGGTTGGACATATGGAAACATATTGTTCACATCCACTCCCAGCGCACTTCTGGTGCCAAAGTCCACCAGAAAATGGAAGTTCATTCAGTGAAATATTAGAGTCCAACATCTATGTGTAAAATATGAGTAAAATCTTTATAAACTTATTTTCTCTCCATGTGTCTCTTAATATATATGATGATTGCTACGAAATATGAGCTATTGTTGTGAAGAAAAATAATTATTTGTGAATAATATAGTACAGATGAGAGAGTTTAATCAAATAATACCACCAAAATTTATTGCTAAGACCTCATCTTGAAAGCATGTGACAATAAAACACTCACCAGAGATTATTTTAGCTAGACTACATGTATCCTCATAATATTATTTTGTTAGTAACTCAGGAACTCATGCCCTGAAAGAATAAAGTATTTTCATCAGTGCTGTGCTATCACTTGTAAAGGAACATACATCAATTGTTAACATTTCTTTTATAATTTTCTTTTTCCCCAGAGTTTTATAAAATTGATCAATTTGTACCCTAATTTCCATTCTGTTGTTACCCTCATTGAGTAACAATCCATTAAAAGACAATTTTTGTATTTTTAAACCAGTGACATTGAGTTGAATAGGGAAAAATAGATGTTGCAGAACTTACTCAAGATTTTGATAAAATCACATGGGTTTGTGTACTCATGCACACAAAATATTTAGTGCTTCTCTTTACAGACAATCCTTAATGACTCACCAGCAGAAGATATAATGGCGCCCATGGTTTATCTAACCATAGTCATATACATGGTTAGAGTTTTCTTCCCATATTAAGATCAGGGGATTTACTTGAGTGCTCTCATGACAAAGAGAAAATAATTCTACTCCTTTCTGTCTCTGATGTAATCAAATTCTAGATCTAGTTTCTTAGTAACAAGATTTACCCAATTCTACAGACCAGGGCAACTAGTTTGTTTTTCCTCACAGTGACTACAATTTTCTTGAAATTTCCCCCATAATTTATGCTCAATATCAATAAAGCTAACTATATTTCCTAATTGACATTTTATGGATCAAAGAAGGTGTGATCAAAAGTCCCAAGAGCTTCAAACAAAATCATTATAGACATATACACAACAAGACAGATCATGACAAAGCTGTTGAGAACCAATGGCAAGGACAGAATATTAAAAATATCAAGAGAAAAAGGGTGACCTATAAGGGTACACCAATCAGTTTGAACCATCAGAGGAGTAAGTCAAGGAGACATGTGACAACACACCACAGTGAATTTTGCAGACACAAGAAAGGATGAAATGCAGCCATGTTCAACAAAATGGCGGGGATTTAGCAAAGTATATGCAGCAAAATAAATCAGAACAACAAAAACAAAGATTGGACATTCACGTAACATAAAATTTGACAAGTAAAAGACTGTAATAATTAGTAGTCATATATTCCATATATGCTATCATTTATATCACATGTATAAATTGCTATTTTTTTTTTTTAGGATTAGTGTTTTTTTTTTAATATTTATTTATTTATACAAGCACTGGGTACAGTCAGAAGCACAGTAGGGTGAGAGAATTCACCAGAGCCAGAGCGGGGAGCAGAACAGGCAGAAGGACCAAAGTACACTGCTGAGGGGAGCAGCGGGTGGCAGGAGAGGTCTGCGCGCCATGTGGGACCCTCGCCGGTGGCTGGGGATCAAACCGGCGCTGCAGAGGCTGTGGGCAGCTTCGCAGCTCAGCGATCAACCACTGCGCCACCAGGGGAGACCCTATTTTTATTTCTTTAACCAATTATTTCTTGACTCTCTCCTCAATTTAGTCTTCTTTTCACCTAATCCTGTCAGCATGCAAGAATCAAAGCATCAATTGCCTACACATTCATTAGTATCTACCATGATGGTTATTATCCACAGACAACGGTGGTAGTATTGGAGAAGCAAATCCATGGGTGAACAGGTAGATATCACTCAATGTGTTGGACCTTGATTATATCTTAATAGGAACATGTTTCAAAACTTCTGGACAAATGAAATGAAAAAAAATGCTAAATGAAAATGAACTGTGGAAATTGGTGCATAATGATGGCAAATTTAGTCCTTTTGGAAATGCAAACACAATCAATACATTCCAAAAGCAGGAACAAATGTAATGGGGAAGGTAAAATTTTACTGGAGCAAAGATGTTGGTTCTTGCATTTTGGGATGACAAGGTAACCAAATCCAAGTTCAACACTCAAATATATTGATCTCAAATCAAATTTACACATCTATACCTTATTTGGTCAATGCAGAAATAAATGTATCTCAATAATTAAAAGGTTTGCATGTGTTACTGAAAATGAGCAATCTTGTGCTATCTCATGGCTTGGTTACCAACTCTTTCAATTTTTTAAATGTGAAAATACCCAAATTTTGACATGATATCCTGATGTTTCATCCTAAAAGATGAAATCAGGGATATATATTTCAATAATATATGCTTTTAATATTTCATCTTTCTTATCTACATTTCTGAACTTTGTGATTTGTAGTCAATTCCTCCCAATACACTGAATCTCAGTTGAAATTACACATTGTAATTTTTCCTGGAATACTTGTTATTGAGTTTCACAATAGCAGTTTAAATTGTAACACCAAGATTTCTACTTCTGGAGTATTTAATAATGGATTTGATGTTTTCATTTGATTTTCTGTGTTTTTTTTTCTATTACAGATAGTGCGGAACTTGTTTCAGTCTGTACATCCTCGCCATCATTAAATTAACATTAGTTCTCAAATCACTTGTGTATTTTTCTAGTACTAAAGTGAAGGAGAATTTTACCAAATGCCAAAAGTACCTTAGACAAACTAGTTTATTTAGTGAAATATTTGAGTCCAATATTTGCAAACTATGAATAAATCCTAATAACTGTTTTGTTCTCCATGTCAATTTCAATATATCTGGTGATTATCATGAATTATGAGCTATCATTATGATAGAAAATAATTGTAAATAATATAGAACTGTTGAGAGTTAGTTTAACCAACATAATACCACCATAATTTATCACTACCATGCCATCTTCAAATGACAGGATAATCATCTTTAGAGAATATTTTAGCTAAACTACATTTGTCCTCATTACATTACTTTACTAAATGACCCCAGAAACAAACCTCCTGATAGAATCTGGCATTATCATAAGTGTTGTGCTATCACATATAAAGGAATAGAATTTCAAGTCTTCTGTTATCTTTGTCCTTTATGTTATCTTTGTCCTTTATGAATTTATATTTCCCCAGAGTTTCATTAATTCCATCAATCTCTGTACCCTATTTCCACTTCTGATCAAACATTCATTGAGTAACATCATTTAAAGCCTAACTTTGTGCTTTAAACAAGTGACATTAAATAGAATAGGGGAAATAAATGCAGCAGATCTTACTCAAAATCAGAAGTCTTGGTAAAGACCCATGCGGGTTGTGTTTGTGTGTGTGTTTGTATTCATGTATACACTAATATTCATGCTTCTCCTTACAGATAAATTCTTGTATGACTCACCAGCACAACAAATAATGGTTCCCATGATGCTTGGTAACTATAGTTGTGTTCATGGTAGTTTACCTGCCCATAATTATGAGCATAGAATTTTTCTTGAGTGCTCACATGACAAAGAGAAACATAATTTCTATTCCTTTCTGTCTGATGTAATAAAATTCTAGATCCAATTGCTTAGTAACAAGAGTCATCCAGTTCTACAGACCAAGGCAACTAGTTTGAGTTTTTCTTTGTATTGATTTCTCAGTTTCCTATGTCATTTCTCTTCAATATGAATAAATCTAACTATATTTCTTAGTGACATTTTATAGACCCAGAATGTGTGAGCCAAAAGATCCAAAATAAATAAAATTCAATAAAGAGGTTACTATGTTACACCAAACTTACATTATTAAAAAAATATATAAGCACAGATATAGAGTCTAATGTCAGACAGGAAAAAGAAGATCACAACTCCTTTTTTTCATCTAATTTGATTACCAAACCCAGCAAGTGAAAAAACTGTGATCAAAGGATTTGTTAGGCAGCTGTGATTTGAGGTGAGAATATTCACAAATCACATAGATTACTAGCAATTCCCAATTATTTATGGGGTCCAATTATATTTTAAATATTTCTAAGTACTGACATGATTGTTCATAATTATTCTATATATTCTCTCTTCCTCTTCTCTTTTATATGCTGAAAGTTTTTATTACATAACATTTTTACCTGTTTACTGGATATTTAATCTTGCTGATTATTGGTATAAAAATGTCTTTTAGGGCCTCCCCGGTGGCGCAGCGGTTGAGCGCTGGGTTGCGATGCTGCCCGCAGCCTCTGCAGTGCCGGTTCGATCCCCGGCTGCTCCCCGGCCACCAGAGGAGGGTCCCACATGGCGCGCTAGACCTCTCCTGCCGCCCGCTGCTCCCCTCAGCAGTGTACTTCTGTCCTTCTGCCTGTTCTGCATCCTGCTCTGACTCTGGTGAATTCTCTCACCCTCCCGTGCTTCTGACTATACCCAGTGCTTGTATAAATAAATAAATCTTAAAAAAAAAAAATTAAAATTAAAAAAAAAAAAATTAAAAATGTCTTTTATTGATATTATTAAATTGAGGTGGGAGAGGGAGAATAGATCAGTCTACAATTTTTTTTTGCACAACTGCCTATACATATGTAAAGAACAAAACTAACTTAAACCTTTACTTCATGCTATACAGCAAAATTAATATAAAATGAAATTACAGCTATAAATATAAGAGGGAAATCTTCCTAACTTAAAAGAAAATAAGAACATGTCTTTGTCAACTTCCTCTGGCAAAAAGTTTTCCTATGAAACCTAAAGCAGGACCCAACAAAATTAAGGAAAAAGATTAGCGGTCATATAATAAATAAAATTGAGCTTTAAAGGACACCATTAAAAAGATAGACCAACATACAGAAAGAAAATATGTGTCAATCATGTATTTGTAAACACCTTGTACTGAGAATATTACAATGATGTGAAGACTTTTTCTTAAGACAAAAATCCAACTAACAAACTTTTTATTGCCACTAATGAAGAAGGTATATGGGAAGGTACTCAACATCATTATTCATTGGGGAATGAAAATGAAAACCACCACAAAAAAGGCTACAACAAAAGCAGAGTTTGTGTGAAAAGTGAAGGAACTAGAACTATCTTACATTTATGGGGGTGATAATGTGTTCAGACTCATGAATGCACAGCTAAAATATCGTGCAATATGAACCTCAAAAACACTGTTCTAGGGGCCTCCCTGGTGGCGCAAGGGGTTAAGACACAACCTATGAAGCTATCTGCAGCCTCTGCAGTATGAGTTTGTTCCCCAGCCAGGGAGCTACCCACATGGCGCAGCAGACCTCTCCTGACTCTCAGCAGTGTATTTCAGTCAATCTGCCTGTTCTGTTCCCCTCTGTCTCTGGTGAATCCTCTCACCCCCTACACCTCTGGTCTGTACCCCAGTTCTTGTATGCATAAATAAATAAATCTTTAAAAAAAAACACTGTTCTAAAGGTAAGAAACTAGAAACAATGACTATATATGACATGAGAAAGCAAATGTATAGATTCAGTGGATTTCCAGTTAAATATCAGGAACACTTCATTAGACTTCTAATGTAGGATTTAGGGTGAAAGTTCTCAGATTTGTTTTGTGTTCTTTAAGTTCTAGCTCACAGTTTTGTTTTATAAGTGCTTTCCAGTATAGTTCACACTGTTAAAGCTCATGAAGATGAGGGGGTTTTCTTTTGTCAATGGAAATATCTTGCTAGTTTTACCCCATTAGTCCTTGGTGGACTACTCCCTTTAAATGTCAGAAAAGCAACAGTTTGTGTTAGAGGATACTGTCGAGAACTGATGAAAAGCTATAAACTGTTCTTGCAGTTGTCTAAGTACTTACACTTGTTCAGTTAGTAACTTATTGAAACTCAATTGAAGATGCACTTTTAAAGCATTTGATTAATAGGAGGAGTGTCTGAAATATAGATGGTGCTCTTGGAAGATTAAAGAATTAAAAAGATGATTCAATATTTTTCATTTTGCTTAATTTTTAGTTAATTATTTAATTATTTTTAATTGAGGTACCATTACCTTGCATTTCTGTTGGTATTTTGGAAGTACTGGGTCACACGCCTCTTCTTAGGTGTCACCACCTTCTTGAATCTGCCACAAAATCACCCATAGCTCACAAAACAATGAGTATTTTTTAAGTATCAATTTTGTTTCATTTCCTCTGCTAATTGAAAAGTGAAAATGGGTTATTTAAAAAGATGACAATAGGATGGGGCCTCTCAAGCGGCGCAAGGGGTTAAGCACTGCACAGTGAAGCAATCCACAACCTCTGCAGCACAAGTTCGATCCCCAGCCGGCCAGGGAGCAACCCACATAGCACAGCAGACCTTTTCTGACTCACCCGCTGCTCCCCTCAGAAGTGTATTTCAGTCAGTCTGCCTGTTCTGTTCCCCACTCTGTCTCTGGTGAATCCTCTCCCTGCACCTCTGGCCTGCACCCCAGCTATTGTACGCATAAGTAAATAAATCTTAAAAAAAAAAAAAGGTGACAATAGGAATATATATGATATTTGCATATGAATTTAAATTAAAATTTTCTAAATGACAGATGAATATTTGGTATGATGGAGTCTTGAATTATATATATATGGACATTGTATAAGTATCAATATTTATGTTTCTTTTCAATTTTACCTTACAAATTATATAGTCACATTTGTCAGGAAAGATAAATATTATTCACAAATCATCAGTGTCATATTCTGTAATATATGCCTCGATGTGATTAGTTAGTATTTATCCTATGTCTTCTCTGAGTTCTTTCTTTCATCTACACCTGGGAAAACGCAATGGACAGGGCATCAATTTTGTGTTAAAAATATTAGTGTCAGGGGCCTCCCTGGTGGTGCAGGGGTTAAAAACAGTGCTATCAGACGAGATGGGGCGCATTCAGGGTGGTTTAAAAATGAACAATGATGTAAAAAAAATGCCTATGTAGGTCACCAGAGAGGTGACCTACATGGTGCAGCAGACCTCTCCTGACTCACCCGCTGCTCCCCTCATCAGTGTGTTTCAATGGATCCACCTGTTCTGCTCCCCATTCTGTCTCTGGTGAATCCTCTCATCCCCCACACCTCTGGCCTGTACCCCAGTTCTTATATGCATAAATAAATGAATCTTAAAAAATGTTAGCGTCTATTGTAATGGTACCTTAGTTCAATAATGAATGCACAACTGCACACTAAATGAAGGAGTGTATTGTGTTGGAGGTGGAGATTACTCTTGTGTCTATTTTATTTTTAAAGATTTATTTATTTTAAAGATTTATTTATTTATACAAGCCCTGGGTACAGTCAGAAGCATGGGAGGGTGAGAGAATTCACCAAAGCCAGAGCGGGGAACAGAACAGGCAGATTGACCGAAGTACACTGCTGAGGGGAGCAGCGGGCGGCAGGAGAGGTCTGCGTGCCATGTGGGACCCTCGTCCGGTGGCTGGGGATGGAACCGGTGCTGCAGAGGCTGCAGACAGCTTTGCAACCCAGTGCTCAACCACTGCGCCACTGGGGAGGCTCTCTTGTGTCTATTTTTAATTATACTCTAAAAAGAAAAACATTTACAAAAAAACTTCAAACATATAAAATGGAACTAAATTAAACTAGTTGAGAGAATAACAATTGGAGATGGAAATACTCTGAAGGCGAATGAATGTATCTTCAGAAATGCAAAGGAGAGCAATGGATGCTGATAGGAAGTGGGGAAATTGGGGGAGGCATATTGTCTTAGGGTGGCAAACGCACAAAGTCCCCACATTTAAAAACAATCAAATGGCATCCTATTCCCCCATTTGATCTTGAAATTTACTTTACAAATAAAAATACATAATAAACACCTTGTATAACATATTTGTTAATATGAAATCAGCTGCTAGCACAATGCCTGGCTGGCAATATTGATTTGCTTCTTTCTTCTTTAAATAAAATATTGATAAAAACATATGCGTTGACAGTGTGCTCTCACTTGGGAAATGTAAATGAGCACACAGGTTGAGATAATTGTTTTCATCTCAAGTTGCCCTCAGTGTTGAGGGTATTAGGAATATGAAGCAATGCATTCAATATTTTTTGCACAAAATGCACATTTTTAACTTGCTAGTGAAATATCTATAGTCTTCGTCACATCATTAAGTAATGAAATTGTTTAAAGTAGTCACACCAATAAGCCTTTGTCCAGTTGAAAAAACAGGAAAGAGAAATTGTTTGTGAGGAATCTAAAAAACACTGATCAAATCCTCTTCTCATAGTAGGTGATAAAAAATGAAAGATGCTGACTAAGGAGATAAATATTCAAAACCTCTACTCATTTCTGCTGAATTCTTTATTTTTCTTGATTCTGTGTCCCTTAACTATTTTGTCTGGAAAATATTTCCCTGATAATTAGGGATTCTCCCTTTCGTGAAATAAAACAACAATCTCTCCTGTCTATATATTTTCATGGAAAACACCTTATTCCTATTTTTTCGCCTTTATTATCCTGTCAATATGAACCGGCTAGAGATAGAGATTTCCACATTTGTATCCCCACATGCCATGAAGGTCAGTTTATGTGATTAGCAAAACTACTTTCAACCACTAAACTGGAAGCCATTTCATTTAACTTCTATTTACCTTTATTTCTTACTACTACACCAACTCCAAATCATTGCTGCAAAAAACCTTAATGACTCTGATTTTCTAGTGTATTCTGCGACAATAAACTTACCACATCATGTGTTGAGTATGTGGACAACCTTATAATACTTAATTTATTTCACTTGACAACTTGTTTTCAAGAAAATATTAGCTGCTGGTCTATGGCCATGACCTGTAGCTTATTTGCAACCTTAACTCTCTTAACTCTTACACAGAAAAAGTTAAAATTAACTTATATTCTTAATTAAAACAACTCTTCAAATATGTGAAGAACTCAGGTAATTTTTCCTTCCATTTTAGCCCATGTTTTAAGTTCACACCATTTTACCCTGTAGGCTACCTCTAGTCTCCATCACTTCAACCACTGCTGGCTAAACCATCAGCTTTAGGGCCTCCCTGGTTGCACAGGGGTTAAAGTCTCATTGCTATCAAACTATCAGCAGCCACTCTGGCCAGAGTTCTATCCTCTAGGCAGGGAGGTGACGCACATGGCACAGCAGACCTCTCCTTTCTTGCCCGCTGCTCCCCTTAGCAGTGTATTTCAGTAGATCTGCCTGTTCTGCTCCCCACTCTGTCTCTCGTGAATCCTTTCATCTCCCTGCACCTCTGGCCTACACCCCAGCTCTTGTATGTATAAATAACTAAATCCAAACAAGGGAAATGCAAATCAAAAGCACAATGAGATGTCAGCTGTTATCACAATAAGATACCTGTTATAATGGCCTATATCAAAAATTAAAGATGTTGCCAATAAATGCTGGTAAGGATGTAGAGAAAAAGGAACAATCAGCTATTTTTGCTTGGCATATAATTTGACAGTCTCTATGGTAAACAATATGGACATTCCTCAAAAAAAAAAAAATGGAAATACTATATTATCCAGCGATACCACATGTAGTTATTTTCCAAGAGAATATGAAAACACTAATACGAAAACATGTATGCACTCCGATGTTCATAACAGCATTATGCACAATAACTAAGCCATGGAACCAACATAAATGTCCATCAGCAGTGAGCATCCTTTATCCAGACAACTGGATTAAGAAACTGGAATATGTACTCAATGGAATACTACTCAGCCGCTTAAAAAGATAAAATAGTGCCTTTTGGCTCAAAATAGATAGGTCTTGAGGAGATTATGCAAAGTGAAATGAGTTATAAAGTGAAAGACAGCTACCCATGGTCTCATTTATTTGCAGAAAATAACCAAAGAAAACAAAACAGCAAGACAAGAATAATTCTTAGACTCTGAAAAACCTAGTGTAAAAAAAAAATTCCCTCTTTCACTTTTGAGCCTTTACCCAAATCAATTATAAAAATACCTTCACAAAAATATTTTCTTTTTCTTTTAAAAAATTATAATATTTTTTCTTTCCATTTTGCCTGTTTGCTAGGCATTGGCCTTTTCTAGCAGGCAACTCAAAACTCTCCAGCCTTTCCCCATATTCAGCTCCCAGATTGCTTCCACACTTTTAGGTATTTTTTACAGTAGCACTGTACTTCTAATTACCAATTTTTGCCTTAGTTTGGGCTGCTAGTGTACTAAGAAAAACCATGCACTAGCTAGATAGCTGAGATAACACTTATTTCTCACAGTCCAGGAGGCAGGGAAGATTGAAATCAAGAACTTGACAGATTCAATTCCTGCTTAGAGTCTACTTCCTAGATTTTTTTTAAGATTTATTTATTTATGCATACAAGAACTGGGGTACAGGGCCTCCCTGGTGGTGTAGGTGGTTGAGCACAGTGCTATGAAGCTGTCCGCAGCCTCTGCAGTCCAGATTTGATCCCGGCCGGCTGGGGAGATATCCACATGGAGCAGCAGACCTCTCCTGTCTTGCCCGCTGCTCCCCTCAGCAGTGTATTTCAGTCAGTCTGCCTGTTCTGTTCTCCAATCTGTCTCTGGTGGATCCTCTCACCCTCCGGCACATCTGGCCTGTACCCCGGTTCTTGTATTCATAAATAAAATAAATAAATCTTTTTAAAAATCACTACTTTAAAAAAAAAAAAAAAAACAAGAACCGGGGTACAGGCCAGAGGTACAGGGGGTGAGAGGATTCACCAGAGAGAGGGGGGAACAGAACAGACAGATCTACTGAAATACACTGCTGAGGGGAACAGCAGGAGAGACAGGAGAGGTCTTTGCACCATGTGGGTAGCTCCCTGTCTGGGGATCGAACTCGTGCTGCAGAGGATGCAGACAGCTTGCTTCATAGGTTGTGTCTTAACCCCTTGTGCCACCAGGAAGGCCCTCTACTTCCAGTTTAAGAAAGTTTCCTTTCCACTCATGTGGTATATGGAGAGAAAGCCCTTGTCTCTTCATTCCCTTATACAAGTCCTAAATCCAGCCCCTTACAAGGGCTCCTCCCCACCACTTTAATTACCTCCTAAAACTTCCACCTTCAAATACCACCATCACATTGGGGATCACGAATGTGGAGGAGTCAATGCTACTTACATGGTTATCACAAGTGATTTAAAATTAAAATAAAATCAATAGTGTATGTAAATATAAAACCACAGTTTTACTAATCATTCCAGTGTTACGTAGTGTGTGGATTTACAATTATAACAGGGAATGGGAAAAAATGAAGTATCGTTTGCTTTTACATTCTAGAAGTGTGTATGTATCTTAAGGTAACTGGATGGAGTATGCAATAAATAGATTGCATGCTAATAATTTTTGATGTGAGGCATATAAATCAGGTATACATATGGTTTTTAAAAATATTTCTAATATATGTCTATTTTTTACTGTTTATTGGTGTATCTTGTACATAAAATGTCTTATTAAAATAATCTTATTAAAGAAAATGCTTCTTAACTGTTAGTTTTTATATAATTTTTAATATGCAGACATTTTCTGACACAATGTCAATACTGCGTGTTGTTACTTTTAGAGAAAAGACATTTCATAGCAGTCTTTGCTCCTCTTTCAATTTAGAACACAGCTTTTCTACATGTAAATAGCTATGTACATCAGAGAACTTCAAAATTTCTCAATCCACAGAGACTTCGTTTCTTGGACAAGTTACAAAGTCTCCTTATCATTTACTTAGACTATTGAACTAGATCATTTCTAATTGTCACACTCCTTTTGTATATTTACTTTGATATGTAAGAGTTTAGTTCTCAAGAAGCTTAAACTTTACTTGAAGCTATTAGGAAATGGGAAATATTGTATTAACTCTAAGTTCAGAAGCGAGCTAGAGTCTAGAAACTTAGAGAAGGCCGCCAAATGGTATCTTTAAGGAATGCAAATGATATTCAGGAAAAAAAAAGTCAACAACAATCATAATATGGTCTGGTCACTGTAGTGCTGGCTCCAGATACCTATGTAAGAGAGTAGTTCAGGTTGAAAGTGGTGATTATGAAGAACTAGGAGACTTGCTTTAAGCTTCATTTCCCCTGTCGTTGTGCTCCCTTTAGCTATGTTGTGTTTTGTTGGGAATATTTTAGGGTGCCAAGGGGATTTATTAAGGCTCACTGCCTGCTCCTTCATCAACAATCACAATGTAGTGTCCACAAGGAAACAGGCGTATAAGCTTGATTACCGAAAGGGAATTAGGGATGACTTCAGAGTACGTAAAGGTGACCTGAGTCTTAAAAGATGAGTCGAAAAATTGAGGAGTTCTAAGGAGGAGAGGCTAGCTACAGGAGATACTACACTGTTTCTATGTCTAACTGAAGCTGTGATGGAGGATGGATTGGAGATACTGATACCTGGAGTGGTAATATCAGTCCCAAGGCTTTGCAGTGCCGCAGATGATAAATGAAAGGCAGAACAAAAGTGATACAGTGGAAATGGAAGCATAGCTCACACAAGTTTTAATATATTTTTCCATGTTTCTGACTACTGGGTAACCGGGCAAATTCCGTAGTCATTTCCTGAAATAGAATATCAAAAGTGAGGAGCAAGTTTGATGAGAAAATGAATTCAATTTTGAGCTTCATGGAGGTATCTCTGGAAAATACTGAAAATTCAGAAATATGTCTGGTATGAAGATCAAAAACATTTGGCATCATCAATATATAAATTAAACACAGGACATGTGGGTGGGTCAGTAAAGAAAATGAAAGGAAAAGGCACTGAGCACAGGTATTCAAGGAATACTTTTATACGTAATGAAGAAATGATTGCCATCTCTTTGTAAAGACAGGCAGCCCAAGGAATGCATATATGGTTGGATGGAATTATTTTCTGAAATTCACAGTGAGCAATTTCTATTTTAAGCTGTATTTTAGAAAGCAGAAATGGTATATAATGGTAGAAAGGAGAAATAGGGCAGCTGAAGTCACATGATATAAAAAAGATATGTCATTAGCTCTCTTTTTTTTTTTAAAGATTCATTTATTTATTATTTATACAAGCACTGGGTACAGTCAGAAGCGCAGGAGGGTGAGAGAATTCACCAAAGCCAGAGCGGGGAGCAGAGCAGGCAGAAGGACCGAAGTACACTGCTGAGGGGAGCAGCGGGCGGCAGGAGAGATCTGCATGCCCTGTGGGACCTCTGGTGGCCGGGGAGCAGCCGGGGATCGAACCGGCGCTGCAGAGGCTGCGGGCAGCTTCGCAACCCAGCGCTCAACTGCTGCGCCACTGGGGAGGCCCTCTCTTAATTTCTTATGTATACACATTTAATTAACTAAAATAAATGTTGTATATTTTTAAAATAATAACATTTTTTCTAAAACCATAATGCTGTGGAGATAGGTCTAGTAGTGCCTGGAATGATGTAAAAACTGAAATTGAGAGTCAGCAACATATGATAATGAAACCATGGACATACAGCAGGGAGATCAAATGAGGGATGTGCAGAAAAGGAAAAAAAATAAAACAAGAAGAATTGAAGAGAGAATCCTGGTCCAAATTATATTCTATGTGATGCTCCAGTGTCAGGAAGAAAGGACAAAATTATTTGCTAATGTTGGAGAAAGAAGAGAAAAAATTCATGAGTTATTCATGTAAATGGTCACCTACATTCCAATGACATCCTCTTTCACCTCTACATATACTTTCATTTACCATGAAACTGATCTCTAAAATGCTTAGTTTCAATGATGAAACATCTACATTTTGCAAGTATTCTAATTTTCTTACACTTGCTGCTTGAATGATTGTTACTTAATAAAGACTATGGTCATGGAATGATATGCTAAAGCTTTACAGCTTCTGATGTTGGATAGATTCAAAATAGATTGTTGCGTATGTAAATGACAGTTACAAATTGTTTGTTTTCCATCCAAGATATTGAGGATCGTGAGGTGAGATCACCTCGAATTTTGGTGGACTCTACATCCAGTGGCAAGCAAACTCATGGCGGTATCTCTGGAAAACTCAAGAGAACCATTGGAAATATGGACTATGGTGATTCTGGGAGCCACTCGAAGTGAGATGAATCAAGATCCCCCCAGAGTCTTCAAAGGAGGTTGACCCTACTGTCACCTGTATTTTGGGTTCCCAGCCTCTAAAACTAAAAGAACAGGATTCTTCTGTTTTAAATCACTGTTTTGTGGCGATTCTTATGACAGTCCTAAGAAACTAACAAAGTAGCCATCCTCTTTTTTGAAACTGAGGTAAAGTCTGAATTAAATTTATAAAAGCAAATGAGAAGTGAAACATCGCTGGGTGTGTATGGATATTATACATCCATTATATATATCTCCCCTACATGAAGTTGAGAGCCTTATAAAGAAAACTAAAAAGACCTTCTAATCATCCTCTTACTCTTAATTCTTAACAAATTTTTATTACCGCTACTATCATGAAGTCTTAATTTCAAATAAAATTTCTCCTTACCAAAAAGGCAGATAAGGGATCAGAGATGTGTCAGGTAGTTACTGACCTTATGAACCACTTTCTCATACTCTCGTTCCAGTTCCCTGTGCTCCATCTTCGGTCAATCCCCCACAACTGGGGGTTCTTCTCTACCACATATTTCATACTACCCAGTGGATTTCTTGCATTTTTTTTCATTTTTGAATCTCTCTTCTCTTTTTTTCTGTCCACTCTGAAGTTCTCTTGCTGCCATTTCCATGTGCTGAAGTTTTCATCACACATTTTTAAAGTCAATTCAAACAACCTAGTATGCACTATGTCTTTTCTCATAAAACTGGCCAAAAATGGTATCTTCCTCTTTTATTCTTCAGTTGCAGTCTGAAAATCTTTTATCCTCTGCAATGTCTGCTATTGCCTTAAGAAACACAACCACAACTGCATTTTTTTGAAGAAATCACTAATTGCCTCCAATGTAAAAACTTGTCTAACCTAATGTATATCATTTGCTTCTTATGTTCCTGGCCTCAGAAAGGATAGTATTGTTATTCAGTGGAGTAGTAGGGACTGACTAGTTGTGAGGCCAAGATTCCTCTTGTATGAACCATAAGATATGATGTCAAGGAGGAATTTTTTTTTTTTTTTTTTTGTGGGACCCTCGCTGGTGGCCGGGGAATGAACCGGAGCTGCAGAGGCTGTGGGCAGCCTTGCAGCCCAGAGCTCAACTGCTGCGCCACCAGGGGAGGCCCTCAAGGAGGAATTAAAACTACTCCAGGGGCTCCCTGGTGGCACAGGGGTTAAAGTCTCAGGGCTGTCAAGCTATTGCCAGCCATTGCCAGAGAGCTACCCACATGGCACAGCAGACCTCTCCTGTCTCGCCCGCTGCTCCCCTCAGCAGTATATTTCAGTCAATCTGCCTGTTCTGTTCCCCACTCTGTCTCTGATGAATCTTCTCACCCCCCACACCTCTGGCCTACTCTGGTATGCATAAATAAATCCTTAAAAAAAAAAATACTGCTACAGTCTCATGAGTCAGACGTGACTCTATTTTAAAGCTTTTTTTCTCAAAAATAATGTTTATCTTGAAATTTGAAGAATGCATAGGAACTAAGTAGATCAATAAAATAATGTGGAGAGCATGTACAAAGGCAGCAGAGGAGGAAAAATGTGATTTGAGAGCCTTAGGGAATAGTAAAGCCATTGGCAATGATAACTGGTGAAGCAGGAGACAGAGAACTTGGTGTGCCTCTGAAGGAAAGTCAGTTAAGAATTCAGCAGTAAGAATGCTTAGAAGGCTATTAAATTATAGTTACTAATTTTAAGTAATTGGAATGGAAGTTGAAGTTAGTTAAGAAAATAATTTAAAAGTCTTTTAAAATGGAAAAAGCATCATTTACTTAACTATTCGGTGGGCTTGGGGACTACAGGACCTCTAACAGTACATTCTTGTTTTCAGATGTGACGTAAAGGAAATAATTCCTTAAAGGAAGAAGATGGACTCTCTGGGGATGTTATTTGCAAATTTTGAGTTAACATTTTACTGGCTCTTTAAGTAAAGCAAATAGTCTTAATGAGTTGTACACCATAACATCTATTTAAAATATGCAACTGCTTTATTTTATAACAATTAAACCTACTTTACTACAGCAGGTGAAATTACTTTACCTGGAGAACAGCTTGATGGTTTTCAGATGAAAGTTTGATGGCGTTGCCTCTTATTCCTTTGTTCCGGAAATTCACATTCTTTAGAAATAAGAGGAACTCATTACATTTGAAAATTCTCCAGAAGTGACAAGTACTCATTGTGTTATACTGGGATTTAAAAAAAGTCTCTTTTAAACTGAAGAAGTTTAAATGATTCACTTACTGAATCATTTATTCCACTTAGTATGCCATTTAATGATTTAAATCTAATTGGAAAAAATTGTAAGGCTATGTGTTTTTGGTGATATGACATGAAATTTATGCTTCAATAAAAGGTCAATTTTAGTTCTAGCTCATTTGGAATGACAATGATAAATGGTATTAATTAGAGGCTTTATTTTATGGGTGTTATTCAAATACAAGCGGGAGCAATTTATGTGAGAATATGTTTAGTAGTTTCTAGCTCCAATATTTTGAAAGGCTTTTAAAAAATTAAAAACTTTGCCAATAAAACATAGCAGCATTTTAAAAAAGTTTATAATCAGTTTCTAAGGAAGGAAGAAGTTTCTAGTGGTATTAGAAATCAAACAAGTAAATTCAGAAATTACTATATTCTGCCTAAAATTAGTTAATGTTATTCTAAAATGATCTCAGAGGGGTAACAAATTTATCTTAGACAATTAAAAATTCAGACAAATTGAAGGTATTTTTGAGAGGTCAAAGTCTTTTTCAAGCATTTTTCTTTTTTTTTTTTTTAAGAAAACTGTTTACAAACTTCTCACTTTTTGCTTTCATTTAGGAATCAAGGTAAAGTAGAAATTGCATTAATACTGTAAAGGTTGAGCTTTTTTTTTGGTCCAACATCTTAGCAAGGCTGTGGCGACAGCTGCTGCTCTCCAAGCTTCGCGATGCCTCCCAAAGATGATAAGAAGAAAAAAGATGCCGAAAGTTGGCCAAGAAAGACAAAGGCCCAGTGAACAAATCTGGGGGTAAGGCCAAAAAAGAAGAAGTGGTCCAAAGGCAAAGTTTGAACAAGCTCAATAATCTAGTCTAGGTTGACAAAGCCACATGTGACGCACTCTGTAAGGAAGTTCCCAACTATAAGCTCATAACCCCAGCAGTTGTGTCTGAGAGACTGAAGATTCGTGGGTTCTTGGGCAGGGCAGCCCTTCAGGAGCTCCTTAGTAAAGGACCTAACAAACTAGTTTCAAAGCACAGAGCACAAATAATTTATACCAGAAACACCAAAGGTGGAACTGCTCCAGCTGCTGGTGGAGATGCGAAAGCAGGTCCCACCAACTGACTGTACATTTTGAAAAATAAAAGTGTATTAAATAAAAAAAAAAAAGCACTGTAAAGGCTGAATTTCCCCAAAGCAAAATGATTGCTGGCTTTGGACTATCTACTTTGAGAGGAATCCAGTGGAGGATATTGAATTGCTGATAATAAGTGTCTTCCATGTAGCTGCTAACTGCATTAACTTTCATTCATTTTTGTACTGGGCTGCCCTGATTTGTTCCTGTGGTCCCAGTGCTTATTAACATTGCCCTCTTTTTGTTCTCAAAAGTATCCATGCTTAATAATAAATTATATGGCCATCTTGTTTAGTTAAAATTAAGGATAGGCTTTCTATATTTCTATGAGTACGTGAAACACAATACACATACTACTTCATGACTCTCTTATACTACCTTAAGAGGCAAGTCTTACTACGACATCCATCTTACAAACAATGAAACTAAGTGTGCATGATATAATTTCACATATCTAAGGAATTCATGCAGTCCAGAAACAAACCCAAGTTTGCTGAATCAAAAGCATTTTTTTTTAAATCACAGGACTATACAGCTTTCCCAATACTATTGAATCAAACATGAAGCAAAATATTGCATTAGATGATCATTGAAGGGAATCATTGAAGGGATTGCAGGACTGTAAATCTCATTAATCAAAACTTCTATAAAATTAATAAACTAGATTAATCTTCCTATTTTGTGAATTTTGTATTGCTTCCTAAATTCTGAAGCCATAATTGTATCATGCTGTGTTAGAGTAATTTTTAGACAAAACATTTTAATTAATGTAGAGTATAATCAAGCTGCTTGAGAGCTGGGCCCATGTATCATTCTCTCTGAAGCTCAGCTGCAAGGAGAGATTAGCTATTCAATAAAGAATTAGCTATGAAAATTGTTGCCATTTTTGTCTCAATGTGGATTAATAGTTTTCATTGAGAAATCAATATATACTTATCTGAAATGGAGAGTTGAAACTACAATCTTTTAAATCACAACATTAAATTGTATCCTTATGGCTTATTTCACTATGATTTTATGATTTTTTTCCTGTTGGAGAATTCTCAATTTGTACCCGATTGCTGTATAACAACATGAGCAGAAATCACAAGTTTTCTCCAAACCTGGATTCAAAATGTCATCATAATGTGCCCCAGGGTTATCAGTTAAAGTGTAATATTTTAAGAACATATTTCTTGTGAGATACTGAACAGGTAAATGTAAAGAATTACTCCTACTTACAAAGCACATATTTCTAAGGGAATATTGTTTATACTTCTTTCAGTCTTCTGCATCTAGTTACAAAGAGGTTAGTTGTGAGCCAAACTGAAGACCCATTTCAAAAGAAAAGATTCCTTTGATAAAATATTGATAGACCCCGAAAATTAAATTATGACAATGACCTCAATTCTCTCTATGCATCAGTTGTTTTATTCTTCTTTATATGTTGTCTAGAATTTTAAATGCCCAATTCAGTTGAGAATTGTGAGGAAAAATATTGTGAACCAAGTGTGTTATTCATTTATAGATTCCCTCATTTATGGATGGAAGTATCTGAAATCTGGTCTTGATAAACTCAAAATTGAACAAAGAAGTCTCTCGGGACAAAATTCTGCAATAAGAAGAAACAGCTGTTGAACAACAGGGGGCTTAAAGTATTGGCCCTTGAGCAGTTGGAAATCCACATGTAACTGTTAACTCAAAACAAAACAAAAAACAAACAAACAAAAAAAAACAACTACAGTCATCCCCTGGTATCCATAGGAGATACCAAAAATCCACAAATGCCCAATTCCTTTTGCATGCATGGATCCTGCATCCATGGATTGCACATCTTTGGATTCAAATCAATGACATATGTTGTTGGTTAAATGTGTGAACACAGAAACCAGAGGTATGGAGGGTCACCTGTATTTATTAAAGAAAATCTGTACATAAGTGGACTTGTGTATTTCAAACTCCTGTTGCTCAAGGGTCAAGACTAGATGGCAAATTGAGTAGGTCAAAGACAAGACAACCAAGGTAAAGGAAGGAAGGTCCCCATATACTGAAAAGGAGAGCTCCTAAGAATCTGAATAGACATTCTTAAAAATAAATACAAATGACTAATTAGCATATAAAAAGATATTCAACATGATTAAACCAACATCAGAATAATGCAAATCAAAAAGACAATAAGACAACACTTCACACCCACTAAGTTGAATACAATAAATAGATGGACATTAATAAATATTGTCAGGATATGGAGAAAAATAAAAATCTTATACTGTTAGGGGAGATGTCAAATGGTGCAGTCACTTTGGAGAACAATTTGACAGTTTTTTGAAGTGTTAATAACAGAGTTAGCATATGACCCATATGACCCATTCCACTGTTCGGTTTATTCTCAAGAAAATCAAAAGCAAGAGTCTACACAAAATCTTATACTTGAATGTTTATAACAGCGTTATTCATAATAGTCCAAAGGTAGAAACAACTCAAATGTCCATCATTTGCTGATAATGAATCAGCAAAAGGTGGCACATCCACACAATGGAATATTCATCAGCCATAAATATAAGTGCAATACTGATACATGCTACAATATGGATGAGACTTGGTGACATTATGGTAAGTGATGTAGCCAGATGTAAAAATTACATATTGCATGATTCCATTTATGTGAAATCTATATACTAGGCAGACAGAAAGTAAATTAATGGTTACTAGATTTCAGTGTGGCTAACACTGCCATTGGCAGTGAACATAATAGATATGAGGTATTTTGGGGAGCCACAATATATTTCATAATTATATATATATATGACAGTGGTAATAATTAAACTCTGTATATATACTCAAAACTATTGTACAGTGTATTCTAAGAGGCTAAATTTAATGCAGATGAATTATGTCACAATAACAAAATATGAGAAATATAGACTGATAAACTTTATAATTAAATCAACTAATTTTCTAACTTTTCTAATTTTACTAATTTTTCCTGTCTTGTTTTACTTAGCATCCTCTTTTCCACTTCCATCAATGTTTCAGCAAGATTTCACCTTTTTTATTAGTGGAGTAGTACCCCATTATGTCTATGTATCACATATTCTTTATTGTTTTTAAAGAGTATTTTTAAATTTTTTATGTGTATATATTTTACATCATTGCTCATTTTTGTACAATGTTTGCTTTCTCCTCTCACGTGTAGGTCCCTTAAAATTCCCACTACCACTTCACCCATAAACCATCACCATAGTTCCCTGTGCTCTTCCCTGCCCTGTTTTGACTCCTCTCTCTCCCCCTCCCCTGCAGAATCTGATTTATAGTTGCCTGTTAATTTTGTTTTTTATTTATTATTATTTATTTTCCTGATCCTTTATTTGGTTCCTCTATATTCTTCCTGTAAGTGAAACCATCTTATTTTTTCTTTTTCTTTCTGACTTATTTCACTGAGCATAATCCCTTCCAGC
Organism: Talpa occidentalis; assembly: GCF_014898055.3. NCBI lineage: Eukaryota > Metazoa > Chordata > Mammalia > Eulipotyphla > Talpidae > Talpa > Talpa occidentalis. The sequence goes on along the minus strand of NW_023604295.1, from coordinate 137,915,152 downwards.
TCCATCCCTGTTGCTGCAAATGACATGAGTTCATCTTTTTGGATGGCTGAGTAGTTTTCCATTGTGTGTCACATATTCTTAACACACTCATCTGTCATGGGCATTTTGGTTGCTTCCATGACTTGACTATTATAAAGAGAGTTCCAATGCACACAGGAGTACATATGTCCCTTTGGATTAGTGTTTTTGCATTCTTTGCATAAATATCAAGAAGTGAAATTGTTGAATCATATGGTATACATCTTTTTAATACTTTGAGGAAACTCTATACTGTTTTCTACAGGGCCAGGATCAGTCTACAGTCCTTCCAACCATGTATGAAGGTTCCTTTTAATCCATACTTTTCCCAACATTTGAAAGAAGTATACAGAGATGTCAAATTATAACACTGCTCTCTTGAAATTTATATAATCTTTTTAAACAGTGTTATCACAATTTTTTTTTAAAAATGCAGTATTTGGATTTAGTAGTAGCAGATGAAGGGAATGATTACTAGATTTATACACCTGAGATCCTGAACCACTCTAAATTCCTAACCTTTGATATATTTTTCCTTAACTTAGAAATATCACAAGGGTTAATGACTCATGTTTCTCTTAGGTTTTAATCTTACTGATTTTAATTCTTCTTTTGATTTTGGATGTAAAGGGTGCAAGTTTATGTCAATATTTTGAAGGCTCGGTCTGAAACTAGAGGTTGGTTCAGCACCAATAATACAGGAAAATCAGCATAATTTGTGACTAGAGGTATATTACTTTTAGACTGTCAACTTATTCTTTAAATTCACATTTTCATGTTTTTTTTAAGCCAACATTGGTTTAAAACACTGTATTTGATTTACAAATAAATACTCTCAACTTTTTTTAAGAGTACAAGTAAATTAATGTTTAAATTATCCATCTCCTGATTATGGGTAAGGCTTCTTCAGGAATGTTCAGGAATAGGCCATTAGGAGAACATCTTTGTTACAGTAAATCCCTGACTCTACCATTTTGTTAGTGGATGTGATGTCACAAAGGCAAAATGACTGAGTCCCAGCTGAAGGTCTGCGGGTGTCAGACTGGGACATCAGAGTTTAGAGGGTCTTAAAGTAACCTGGCATATGCTAGTTATTGGTTCTCAGAGAAAGAGGTTGGAAACAAGTGTTAGAAAATAAGACAAGATCTTCCCTGGTGGTGCAGGCGGTTGAGCGCAGCACCGTGAAGCTGTCCGCAGCCTCTGCAGTGCCGGTTGATACCCACATGGCACAGCAGACCTCTCCTGTCGCGCCCGCTGCTCCCCTCAGCAGTGTATTTCAGTCAGTCTGCCTGTTCTGTTCCCCGCTCTGTCTCCAGTGAATCTGGTCACCCTCCCACGCATCTGGCCTGTACCCCAGTTCTTGTATAAAAAAATAAATAAATCTTTAAAAGAAAAAAAGAAAATATGGCAGATATCCTATCAATCAAAGTTTTATAAGTGTTTTCTTTAATAGGGAAATTGGCCCTTGAGACAAATGAAAACTGAATCCTGATTCCTCTTTGGAGAAACTTATTTAATTTCTCCACTTTATACTTCCCCATTTGTTCCTTAGCTAATGCAATTATACTTTTCCAATACATTTTCCATTTAATTTTTATAAAATTGAAGAGGTAAGGATGAGCCTTTACAAGATATCCTTTGCAAGGATAATCTCTTATCTTTGCTAAATAAGATTTAATATAGCTTCATTGTCAATTCTAGTTATACTCTTTTTCTACATGAAATTTCACACTTTAGTATCAACTTCGTGTCACACACCAAAAAGGCTTCATCTCTTCATCTCTCCCAGCTCTCTCCTACTTTTGATTTACTGGAATTGTTTAAGTATCGTGGTTGGGTGCTAAAAAGAAGGTCATTCTGAAGTTCTGGTTAAGCTGCACATGTAGCTGGGTACTCTACATACATGTCTCAGGCATGAGGTTTCCAAAGGTCTGCAGAGTTCACGCAAGGCTTAGCATCTCCACCTTACCCAGAGGTAGGATTTTCTTTTCTCCTCATTCTCTCATAGCTATTGTAGGTTCTCACCTGTATCTACAGGCAGCAGGCTTTGATGAGCTTCACCTTGCATATTAAGTTTCTGTTTATATATGGGAGACAGAGAAGATGAGACTAGTGCTATTTCATTCCCCAGACAGCACCACAGAGATGTCTTAGGATTTTCTACAATGTTCCATTGGCAATTGGTGGGGTTCCTGGAAAAATAGCTTGCATATGGGTACAGACTGACATCTGCCTGTGTCCCAGCTGGCTTCCAGCTTTCATGTTCACTCACATTCAGACTTCAGCATTGAAGTAAGAGCTTAGCTGACCCTTCTCACTAGCTGACTACTAATACTGTCTTTGTCTCAGGTCAGAGAATCTCTGGAAACTTTCTCTGAGAATGTTTTTTGCATTCTTGGTTTTCTTTTTTTCTTTTTTTTCATTGCAACTTTCATTTTCTAACTGCAAAAATCACTAATTGCATTTTTCAAGAGGGAGAATCATGATCAAGTTCTCCATATATCAAAGATGACAATCAGAACCTTGCAACAGGGTTCTGAAGCAAAGCTGAAGTATTTTCCAAAACCATGTCTCTATCTTAAACAGTTTTTTCCCTCTGGAAAGTCAGCTGATCACAAGCTGTTTAGAATAGTGAGGAGGTTATAATAAATCATATAGTAAATTAGAAAATAATGCTAAATTCTAAGCTCCTATTTCCATTTTTGCATGATTATTATAATCAATTTTTATGAACAGAATGCTGATAGTTCAAAATAACAACTATGTCTGATTTATTAATCATAAGATTTATCACACTAATTTCAAAAGCAATGAATTTGTTTAGATGGAACCAGCAATAATAATTTTATACTTCAATTCTATGTTCCATATTTGGTAGTGGGTAATTTGTCAACTGTGGTCTTTATGAGAATATCAGGCCATATAATAAATCAACTTTTAAAATTAGTAAGCATAATACTAGAGTTTGACTGAAAGCCCAGTCTGTATCACTATATAAATACTTATAGGTCTGTATGTCAATCTCTATCTGGTTCATTTTTATGGTTAATTCTCAGATTAAACACACAGTAATTAAAATAGATTTAAACTTCCCTTTTCTTAAATAATTCAAAGTGTAAAAAGCAGTCCTAAAAAGAAGTAAACTCTGTCAATTTTACTTCTCAAACTTGACTAGTTCACAAGTTCACCTAAAAGTCAAAAGTCAGTGTGTTTGTGTGTAGGGTGTGTGTGTGTGTGTGTGTACACAAGCACACATATGCATGTGTGATCATTTATCTTAAAAGATCAAAACATGCCCAATGTTGGTTTGAAAGTGAGGCTGAGGACTGTTTAAGAGGCCAAATATTTTAACTAATACTATTATGATAGTAAAAGATATGGTTTATACAAACTTCCTTCCTTGTTATAATATATACATATATAGCCCTAAGAAGCATTGAGTTTAATGAGCAATAAGATTTATTTAATGCATATGAGGTGTTATCCAACTTAATTATTTAAATTTCAGAAGAAAAGTACTATGTTAAGATTTTTTTTCTTGAAAACTCACAAACATCTGTCCCTCAGGAAGAATGAGTAAAAAGGACTTCAGAGAAATACATTTCTGTTGTCACAATGTAATTAAAGCATCAGTGATCAGTTATCATTATCCTGACAAATAAAAAAAAAATGCCTAGTCTCTCTTTCTTATAGCCAATGTCACCCTAAATATCCAAAATGTTCTCATATCTCAAAAATTTTAAAAAGCATAATGTCCAGCATCATCACAAGCAGATGATAAGGTTTATAGTGAGAATGCATCATTTACTTAAGTGCAGCTTCAAAAGTTAATCCCTGTGACCCAATTTAAAGCTCTCTCTCTCTCTCTCCCTCTGGGCTGATTGATTTTCACCAGTTAACTCTCAAGTTTACTATTTAGCAAGGTCATTCCTGATAGGGCAACTCACATCCTATTTTATGGAGAGGTAAGATTTTTACAGCAATAATTAATATTCAGATTTTGTTGCTTTCAAACATTTTTAAATATCAGAAACCAACACCTTCAACTGGAGAGGAAAAGGGATAGAATTAAAATTCAGCAGAGATGCCAAATGTAGCTGTGATTGTTCTGGCTTGGACTAAATGGCCCTGAGCATAGAAAAGCTTGGTGACTGTTAAGAAACTCTCAAGTCCCAAATAAAATTTATTGTGGAAAATCTATCAAAATATGGTAGCCAAGACACTGTTCTTGCAGGTCCTTCCTGGCGGATCAAAGAGCACCTTGTATTATCCCCTCATGAATGGTCATAATTGGGTTATCTTTCCTTTCTATCTCAAAATGTGAGTTTTGTTAGAACAATACTCTGCATTTTGAACATGGGTCATCTAATGTAACAACTTTCATTTTCCTATATTAAAAATTACATAGCTCTTAGTAACAGGTACTCAGTTGATTCAAGATAATATGTGGGAGTAGGGAATAAAAAGCCCCAATATCAATTGATGGTACTAACCCGTTTTTTTATTTGTGATGAAGTCAACATGTTTGCAATTATTACACATGTATAAATAGATATTTATAATTCTCAAACTGTAGGTTTAAAGTTAAGAACACATACTGAAAAAAATGCTATTTTAATAATGGGTTATTATTACATATTAATAATTATTATATATTAATATTATTACATATTAAAATATGCATCTATAATTATGCTAAATAATCAGCCAAAATTTTGCAGTTACTGTTAGAGGAAAGATTTTGATCTTCAGTTATAGCAAAGTTATTAAAGCTAGTTAACATTTTTATGATGAAGTTGAATAATTATAAATTTACAATATGAACAAATAGCATCTGCTCATCTCATCCTTCACAGTCTTTAAAAAATTTTTTTCTTACCTTTCATTCATTAATTATAGTTGCATAATAATTTTTGAAATATTTGCAGAGTAAAAACTTAAGTAATTTAGGATAATTTTAAAGGTTAGCAAAGATAAACTTTTGAATTTTATTTTATTTTATTATTTAAAGATTCATTTATTTATGCATACAAGAGCTGGGGTACAGGCCAGAGGTTGGGGGGAGGTGAGAGGATTCACCAGAGATAGAGCGGGGAACAGAACAGGAGACTGACAACAAAGCTGAGGGGAGCAGTGGGGCGAGTCAGGAGAGGTCTGCTGCGCCATGTGGGCTGTTTCCTGGCTGGCAGGGAATCAAATTTGTGCTGCAGTGGCTGTGGATTGCTTCATAGGTTGTGTCTTAACCCCTATACCACCAGGGAGGCCCTAAACTTTTGAATATTAAAGTGAGCTTACAAAATATGGGGAGAAATGTAAAAATGTCAAGGTTTACCATTATATTTCTTCCATCATTAGTAATTATTTACAAGGCCTAACTCAAAATAGTTCTTTGTAACAGGCATGCTTTATGATTTATAAGAATTCTCAATGAATCATTTCTTAAAAGTACTTTGAATAAGCTGAGTGAGTTTTATTATATGTGAAGAAAGTAGTTCTAATAGCTTAAAGCATTTATTTTAAAACCAATTTGAGAAGGGCCCATATAAATTCTGCTAAGAATTCCATCAATAAGAAATATATTTTCTCCACTCTGTTTTATGAGAATAACATTATATAAGTTTATAACAGAATAGTACAAAATAAGCCTTGAATTTTTGCAATTATACTAATCAAAATAAATCAGGCAAAGCACTATAATTAAATTATTCTTTAGTAATAAATGTGGCACTTAGGTTGGGTCTGTAGCAATAACTTTGTAGACCCAAGATGAAGACGATTCTGCCAGGTTTTCCAATTAGCAAACAAAGCATAGATAATTCTCTTGTCCTGGTTCTTCTTGGCCTAAACACAATATACTCAGCTACCAATCCCCAAACAGTAAGTCAACTACATCTTCTACTCCACCAAACAAGGTTGATTGCATGGATCTAGTCTAGCAGATATTTTCTATTTTCCTTTCTTTCTTTTTTATTCTTTATCCAGTAAATGTTACCTGCCTCCTGCCCTGTTTTACAGTTCTCTGAAAAGATACTGCCTGGTTCAGGAAGTATTTATTTTTTCACCTAGATTCTCTTCTTTAATAATTTTTAATATGGCCATATATTCACTGCAAGGTTTTAACAACAAAACCTTTATTTCTCACCATGCTCGAGACCAGAAAGTCCATGCTCAAGTACCTGAAGATTCAGCAGCGGTGAGGACCACATTCCTTATTCATCAATATCATCTCTGTTCTGTCCTCATAAGGGCCAACGGTCATTTCTGGGGTCTCTTATCAGGGTATTGATTCCATCCATAAAGGCTCCACGCTCATGATCTAGACACTTCCCAAAACCCCCACCCTCAGCATTTGGGGTGTGAATTTAGAAGGGACATAAACATTCAGTATACAGTACCTCCTAAATGGCAAAAATGCAATTTCATAGGCTTCCAGTCATCTCGAATCTGAGCATATTCACAAGGAATTGTAGTGTTAGAAATTTTCATGTGTGATGTATCACTGGATATGGATTTCACATATCTCTTATATATATATATATATATATATATATATATATATACACACACACACACATACTATATAAATATCTCTATAGATGTATAAGTATATAAATATATAATTATCTATATATCTTTATAGATATATAAATATCTATATAGATGTAGATATAGATATAGCTATAGATCTACCATCCATGCTCACATTCTATGACAGGATGCTCTGGATTGTTGAATACCTTCAACATGGCACACAAGGCATTAAGGAAGATGCACAGATTCTATTATGCCACAGGGTATGCTTTGCGCTTGCTGTTTTAATCTCTAAAACACGCACACACACACACACACACACACAACCATTTCTCCAGTATGCTTTCATTGCTACCACCTACTAGTCAAAAATTAGGAGCAAAGAGGAAAATAATTTAGATCAACATGAAGAATTAAAATCATTTGCTTCTGAAAAAAATAATTTTGTTTAGACGGCAGTACAGCAGTTATTTTTATTAGAGGACTGAGAATCTGTGGCTTTTTCATGTGCTGTTAAGGCATTTTGTTTCACATTATGTGAAACAAAGGAAGGAAAGCTGTTTAATAATGAAGAGAGACTGAACAATGTGTTCTCAAAGGTGTCCACATGCTAATCTGTAAACCCTATGAGCATATTACTTTATATTGCAAAAAGAATTGCAGAAACGATTAAGTATCTAGAGATGAGACATCAGCCTGGATTAACCAGTGGCCTAAATGTAGACATAGGGTTCATGTAAAACAAAGACAACTTGTCAGAGAGGACAGAAAAGGCTATTTTGAGTTCTATCTTCAAAAACATAAATGCTGCAAATTACATGTAAATCATGTATCTCATTTATATATTTCTTTTTCACATATCTAATTTTGAAGAATAAATTTTAACTAATTTTTTCAGACCCTTTGATCAAAGATGGCATTTGTTTTTAAAAATGTATTGTTCAACATTTACAAAACTATATATGAATGAAATAAATAATTTATAAATTACTTTTGTAAATTTAAACTATCCATTTTTTTTTAAAGATTTATTTATTTATTTATGCGAGCACTGAGTACAGTCAGAAGCACGGGAGGGTGAGAGAATTCACCAGAGCCAGAGCAGGGAGCAGAACAGTCAGACTGATGAAATACACTGCTGAGGGGAGCAGCCTGGTGGCAGGAGAGGTCTGTGGCGCCATATGGGACCCTCGCTGGCAGCTGAGGATCGAACCGGCGCTGCAGAGGCTGCAGGCAGCTTCGCAGCCCAGTGCTCAACCGCTGCGCCACCAGGGGAGACCCTTAAGCTATCCATATTTTTGAAGTTACTAATATTTACAGTTACAACAGGCTTTGGGCAGACGCTTATTTCACTCTAGGATAAATTTTCTGAAAATGGAATTCTATATAAATCTATAATAGAAAATCACTCAAACATCAAAATGCAAAATAACCTAATAGTAAAATATAATACCCTTTGCCTGTACTTGTGTACTAATTATTTTCATTAACATATGCAAAAGAAATCTACCTTATTGCAGTAAGAAATGACTTTTCATCATGACTAATTATCTTAACACAATCCAATAGCTTATTGACAATCAATTAAATTTGTGGGTTTTTTGGGGGGTGGGGTGGTAGAAGATGGGTGTAGGCCAGAGGTGCAGGTGACGAGAGGATATGCTAGAGACAGAGTGGGGAGCATAAGAGAAGACTGACTGAAATCCACTGCTGAGGGGAGCAGCGGGGAGACAGGAGAGGTCTGCTGTGCCATGTGGGTCAGCTCCCAGGCTGGGAATTGACATCAGAGAATCGAACTCACGCAGTAGTGGTGGTAGCTGAGACTTAACCCCTAGGCCACCAGAAAGGCCGAATTCGTGGGGTTCTAGCCTAACCTCTCATACCACAACGTATTTTAGTCATACAATTTTTGCAAATGTGATTACTATTTCACTCAAAGGATTCACAAAAACAAGATTGAGAAAAATTTCTTTGAAATATGATTCTAATCAAAAGATTTGACATTAGCAAAGTTCCTCACTTTGAAGAAGTGTCCAAGTTAACATATTTCCAACCACAATATTAATACTGAGCAGTGTTTGCTGTTCAATGACATTAATTCCGTCATGACTGTTTATTTATCGATTTTTTTATAGACTTTCACAAGAACAAGGGAAGTGGTTGAAGCGGTGATTTCAACTCTTCAATGAGGTTTTGTCTAAACAACTGCACTGATACCCAAGCCATGCAGCTGAAGGGAAGCACAGAGATTACCAACCAAAACATCTGATAGTCTAACCAAAATAAAGAGCAATTTTTGATATGCAAAACAATGTTTTAATTAGGATATTTAATATTATTTTGTAGAGTTATATAACAGGACTTGCTTTTTTTCCAAAATTGATGAAAATATATTTGAGTTACAATGATAAAATATAAATGGTATATATTAGATAAAAACAAAAAATACATTGGCTAAGAGGACATTAATCAAATAACTATGGAAAAATATTAAAAATGTTTGTTTGTTTAAGATTTATTTATTTATGTGTATAAGAACTGGGGTATAGGCCAGAGGTGCAGGGGGTCTGAGGATTCACCAGAGACAGAGTGGGGAACAGAACAGGTGGATCTACTAAAGTACACTGCTGAGGGGAGTAACGTGGGTTGCTCCCTGGCCGGTCAGGGATTGAACTCGTGCTGCAATGGCTGCGGATAGCTTCACAGTGCTGTTCTTAACCCCTTGCACCACAGGGGAGGACTTGTTTCTGTTTTTTAAAAAATATATAATCTCAGAATGAGACCCATAAAATTGATAAGAAAATAGCAAGTTAACCAACCATTTGTTATAACTAAAAAAAAATTAAAATTTTCCTTAGCTCTTAAATTTATGAATAACTTACAAGCTGACCTTAGATCTGAGACATCTGGGAGAGGAAGACGAGGGAGGGGATCATAAAAAGGAGGGGAGAGTACAAGGGATTGTGGTTAATTGTGTTGAGGGGAAAGGATGTCCTGAATGAATTCCGTAAACACAGGCTTTATGGATTCCACATCCACCCCAGACCAAAGAGATTCAAGGCACCAAAGACTACAAATCCCATAATGTCATCGTCACTGAAGGGAGGGTTGCTGGGAACTGAGGGTGGAGTTAAGCAGCCAGGTTTGGTCTATAACCAGACATGCGGACCTTAGGGGTCCTTGGTTTTCCACCAGCTTTCAGCATGTTGTTGGGGTCCCAACTCAGCGAAACTGGTAGAAAACATTTATCAATTCATCTCTCTCTCTTTCTCCCTGAGTCATTCCTTTCCTCATTTTTCTGTTTTTGTAAATAAACTCTTTATTAACCTTTTTGTGTGTGCCAGCAGTTGAGTCTCATTATAAGTCTTTATTTAAGCACAGGTGAGGACTCAGTCAGGTCAACCCATTTCACATTGGGGTTGCCCTGTAGCAATTGAGGGGATGGTGGAGGGGAACAGGGGTGCTAAGCTATGCTTAATGTATTGTGTTCTAGTGAGGAAAAAGTCATCAGAAATCCTCAGAATTAAACACACTGTATTTAGCAAGTCTCCAAATACACAGTGAGTGTTTCTACAAGACTCATCGTAATTGCCACAACAATGATCATACTGATCAGTCTACTAAATGTTTGGAGGATATATTTAAATGCTAATTTAAATACATTTAAATTTGAACTAGAACTTTCCTGTTTTCAGAATGAAACATTGCCTGAGCATTGCTCATTAGTGGAACTGTAATGAAGATAATGGACTTAGGCTATCATTAAATCTGTATTTTGTACTCAGTATAGTTTAGTGTTGATGACAAACAATTGTTACATAATGGGGACACTTCCGAGACATTATTTTAATTTCCAAAAGCCTGTACACTTGGAAAGCTCTCACGTTTGTCTATAGTTTGCCCAAAGGTGAGATAACTTTTAAATATAGATATATATCGAAACAGGATTTGTATGTTTGGTATAAACAAGATCGAAAAGCTACGTAGGCATCTGCATTTTTTATTTTAGTTTTATACTGATATTTTTAATTTCTTGGATACAGTGATTGTAACTTGTTCTGCTAATGTGCCTGAGGTCTCTATCTGTTCACAGATGTGGCTCTTATGAGAGACAATAACAGAATGGCAAATCTCATTAGTATCCCCAGGTTCGGTGAATTATGTTTCCTTTCTTTATAGTGTCTTTTTAAGGAAATCTTACCATTGTCTATATAACTCTGGCACATCCATGAATTTATTTGGCTAATTTCTTACTGAGTTATTTCAAATTCCATGGCCGATCCCCAAATTTCATAATTTTAACTTTCTGGAAACTTGATATTAGTGACTGATACACTACGGAGTATGTTAAACATCAAAGGAGTAAATTATTTTTTTCCTCTTAAAACATCCCTATATGGATCTTTCTCTGTACCAGGCACATTTGATACATGTGATCTTTACAATAGCCCAATGAGGTAGATATTACAACCCACATTTTCTAGATGAGGAATCAGAGATTAAATATTTTCCCAAGGTCAGACACTCATAGATACTTAACCTAGGATTAGAAACCAGCTTGGCCTGAGATCATATTCACAACTGTTTGCTGCGTCTCCCAGAGCAGATCTGGAAGTCAAGTGCAAGCTGCAAAACTCACTCCCACCTTCCATGCAGTTCAAACACATTGAGTCATCTGTGAACTACAAAAGCTGAGACCCAGAATCAACAAGGAGAAACACACTTTCTAGTTTGAGAATGAGTAGTAATCTACATCTTCTTCATTTGAGGATTACTTTAAATGGCCTTAATATTCAATTCTTTTATCAAACATATGTTTACATATATAAGTGTGTGTGTGTGTGTCTGTATATATATATATGTTCTTTCTTAACAATTTCATTAGGTATTGGCCAATTTTCCCTTTTTTGTCACAGAAGGTAACAAAGCTGTTTATTTACCCTGAACTTTATTAACCCATCTGTGTCTCTGTGAGTGATGCCTTCTTTCCTAGTAATGTCCTCTCTCAGTCATTGTCCGATCAATAAAACACTGCCTGTCAGGGCACAAAAGTTCAGCCACAGGAATTCTCCCCTGAGACACAGCAAAACTTTATGTATAAACAAATCTTCTTGCTCCTATCATATTTCTGTGGACTTTGTATTCTGGCGAGGAAGGGACACCAATTCCTTCTACTTTATTGTCTTCAATAAAGGAACAAAAATCTGCATTTAATAAATAAATGCAATAATGATCTGGAAACTATGACAATCCATATAATCAATATTTAATATTTCTTCATTTCCAGGATTCCTCAGGTATCTTAGATGATGATCTTACCTGGAAATTCAAAATTCTGTTTTTGTTTGATTTTATTTTGCAATGTTTTACATTATCATTGCAATTTCCAGAGGATAGTATTTTTTTTCTTAGATAATATGCTGACTTTCAAGGACTGATCAGTGGATTTTTCTCTGTTTCATTTCTACACGTATGTTAATAAAAAATACACACCAAGATGGTTCAAAATTTTAAGGTGCCCTGGTCCTCCCCTGACCCACTGTGTTACCTTGGCAAGTTCCCCTGAATCAGTTTTACGCCTATCAACACAGACAGGTGATTTAGGGGATGAAGTCAGTGCGTTCAACAGACATATACAAAGAGGATGTAGATCGGGAAATTTTATGCTTAAATTGATATAATAGTATGTTCTATATCTTGTTCCAAAATCAGAACAAATAAAATACCAGGTTTACTTTCAGCTATGTTTATAACAGTTGTGAAACTATAATATTTTCCTTGAAACAAGAAGTAGATATTTTTTTATCTCAGACTAATAGTTCAGCATAACAGTAAAACTATTTTTTTAAGCTGTACTCATTATGCAGAAAAATGCTGGTAATGAAAATATAAAATAGATCTTCAAACATTATTACTTCAGAAATAAAGTATATAAAAAATAGAAACCAAGTATTTCATAGGCTCATAAAGACCATTACAAAGAAATGTACCAATTGTGTTAACTAAAACCATTATCTGAGATCATTCAGGTTGCTAACAAAATACTAGACAGTGCTATCAAGCTATTGGCAGCCACTGCAGCACAAGTTCGATCCCTAGGCAGGGAGATAACCCACATGGCGCAGCAGACCTCTGTCTTGCCCGCTGTTCCCCTCAGCAGTGTATTTCAGTAGATCTGCGTGTTCTGGTCCCCACTCTTTCTGGTGAGTCCTCTCACCCCCCACACCTCTGGCCTGTACCCCAGTTCTTGTATGCATAAATAAAATAATTCTTTAAAAAAATTAATAGGAGAGTAAAGAGAAAGAGAAAGACAAAATCAGACAAATGACACTGTGAGAAGGATTTGTCCCAGCATTGCTGGCTCTAAATATTGAGGGAGGGGCCATGTGCCAAGCAAAGTGAGAAGACTCAGTGGTAGGTATAGGCTGTGGTGCAAAGAACTCTGCCACCTGGGTCCTATAATCTAGAAATTGAAAAAGTCAAGGTGAAGCTATCACTTTACCTTTGTTTGCCTCCTTTGAAATGCCCCCACCTGACATCTTAATATGAGCCCATTGAGATCTGAGTTGGATTTGTGATCCTCAAAACCATAAAAATGATGAATTTTTTTGTTGCAAGCCATTAAATTGGTGGTAATTGATCACAGCAGCAGTAAAAAAATTAATATAATTGCTGCCAATTTACTGACTGCATTTCATTTGTTTCCCATCAGGAAAGAAAATCAAAAGCACTCATTGTAATGTGCAATAAGTTATATAAAATCTTGCACTAGAGCTAAGTTAACTCTGCTGTATTCTATTACAACAGTGTAGACTGAAATAGTCTTGAGTATCAGAACATTCTACAGAACACCTCTCTGATTCTTTGTTGAGGACTTAGTGGGCAAGACATAGCAAATACTCTGTATGATTTGTTAAGTCCAGCACTTGCTAGAACAATGAGTCTGCCATATTCATGAAACATTTGAATCCCTGTGATCTGTTGCATGATATATTACCTGGGTAGGACAATGCAGGTTGCTCTCACTAAAAAGAATAAAAGTGTCTACAAGGTAGACCTTTTAGGTTTTTTGGAAGCATATAAACCATGCTTGGGAATATTGCTCTGATTGGTGTATCAGATGTCTAGAAGTCTGCCAATATCAAGTGGCGTTTAGAACAGAAGACTCAGTAACAGGTATAGGTTAGGGTACAGATAACACTGGCACTGGGTCAGTGTTAACAGATAACACTGGGTCCTACTGTCTAGCAGACCCAAAGATATGACAGAAGTCAGTGAACCAGGTTTAGACTTTGAGGGAAACGACTAAACTCTATTGATACAGTACAACTACCCAACCCTGCTATTCTAGCAGGACTACTTAACTCCATGGTTGTAGGACAAACTCAGCCACAGACAATTTATAAACAAATTAGAATGGCTGGATCTCATTAAAATGTCATATTTGGCCCATGGGCTAGAGTATGCTGACCCATGTTACTAAAAAAAAAAACAAAAAACAAACAAACAAAAAACATTGCGTGGTATTCTTGGAATGCTCCAAGAAGCGATCACAGCACATACCACTAAAGTTTTGGAAAAAGATATTTCGATTTTCATCAGGGAACTGTACACCACTTGTAGCATAACTTCTGCATTTAGGAACTTATCAGACTGAGTGTCTGCTATTGATGCATCAAAGGACTGTGTGATTGAAATTGTCCAGCACATATTGTTTTTGATCAGACCTACCATGTTGTAAATTCATGTCAATCTAGCAACAAACTGCATTAAGCTGTGACAGGTGGAAGAAACTGCCACCTCAAAATATTCCTCTTTGCCACAAGATTCTATTAAGCTGGTTATTTTTGAGAAAATGTGGACATAAGAAAAGCTCTAAAAACAAGAGTAGAAGTGTCCTTCGGTAATTTGCCCAGGGGAGATTTATATTTATGCAGGAAATCATCGTTAAGGGTGTATCCCTCTCTCCCTACCAGGAGGAGAAAACAATTCCACATCCCTTGAAACTCTTTATGGGCAGAGGAGGCGCTGAGTCACTGCACAATAAACCTTTCCTCCCCTATGTTCAAAGAAAAACTGGTGTTATTTCATTTGTCCTAATTTTAAAAATAGATACACAATATTCTACTTATATAAATGTAAGCTTATTTTCCATTCCATTTTCTAGTTAGATGTGTTCTGTTCATTGACTTTATTCCCCAATTTCCAGGCTGGTGTTGAATAAAACTGATCACGTGACCTGCCAATGTACCAAGTACTCAGTGGAAGGACCAGGTGTTTTCAGTTTAGCTTATGACTTTTGCAGCATATGGGTGATGGGTGGCCATTTTGTTTTCAGATATTTGTAGAACTCAAAAATTTGCTTATCTGTCCATGAGAGTCAGCATGGTCTATAGAAAATCCACTGCCTCTGGCCCAGTGGAGACTTTCCAGGGACATTAAAGTCATGTGCTTGCTGGCGTACCAGCCCAGGCAGGAGAAGCTGCATTTCTAAGATACACGAGAATGTATTAATACATTTTTCGTGTTAAGTTCTGGGCATATATGGAGTGTCTTGTAGTGGAGAGAAATGATAGTAAGTATTAAAACAGTTAAATCTACTAATATAAATTGTATAAGCACTATGAAATAAAACAAAAGCATTATGAAAGATTTAGAATCAGGTTTCTCTGTGAAAGTAACATTTAACAAAATGTTTTAAAATATGAAAATAAAAGGAAATCAGTGCACGGAATGAAATGAAATGTTTTGAGGGGAAAAAAAGAAAGCAAAAAAAGTTCTTAAGTTTCAGAAGAGTTTAGTATGTCCAAAGAATTGAAGAAAGGCGAAAATGATTAGAATGCAGGGATAGGTGGGGAATTTCAGGTAAGAGAGCTGGGCAGGAGTCATGAACAGAGTGTTTCGGTCCTGCATTTTCTACTGGGGCAACAGCGCCCCCAAGGGGACAAAAATCGATTCTGGTTGGGGGAAAAGGGTCAATCTCCATTTCAAGTATAAAGCACGGATATATAGATACAGTGCAAAAGACTATAAAATATATCTATTGTGTTGGAATTTAACGGGGAGAGAGACTAGAAAAATGTCTAAAAAGGCTTTGGGAAGCTGAGAATGCATGAGAGTTTGAGAATCACCAACTTAGGGTAACACCCTAAGAAACTGATCTCCAATTTCATTGGCTTAAAATAACAGAACTATATTCCTCACTGATGTATTTACGAGAATTTTGCTTTCCACCCCTCAGACTGTTTCTGCATTTTGACTCAGTCTCCAGGACTTCAGAGACCTCTGCTCTGGACTAAAACTCGAAGATCCTGCATGTCAGGTGCATTGCCACGGACCTGTGTTTTATTGACAAGAAGACGATTGATTATATGTCCCTTTCCCCTGACCCATTCATTATGAAGTTATGGCGCAAGGCAAGATGTCCATCATGAAAAGCAATGAACATTCACACAAGAGTGGAACGCAGAAAACACAGGAGAGTAATCCCGTGGGCGGGTGTCAGACCGGTCCTGACAGCCCAGCCGTGGAGTTGCTAGAGTAGAATGCAATTCTGCTGTCTGTAGTTCACCCAGACAAAGCTGCTTTTTCTGCAGTCACAGCCCTTGCTGGCAGGAGTGTTCTGGCAGCTAGTTTTCTGGTGGTAGCTGGTGGTGGCTGAAGGAACAGATGTCAAACGCTTTCTGTGTTAGGGACTTGTTTCGTTGGTAATAAAATTCCTTCCAACTTGGAAAGGTTTTTGCTTCTAGCCAGTTCTAGGCATCAGGAGGCATGCAACATCCTTTCTTAGACATTGTTCTCCAATCTATCTTTTCTCTTTGTTCCTTTTCCCCAAACCCTTCATTCTCAACTAAAAGTTGGTATCTTGAGGTCATCTAAAACAACCTAAGAATTGCACTTTTGCTGGTGAACTTAATGCATTATATACAGACAATTATTTTTAGTGAGGCACACCTGAAATTTTTATTATATTATAATGCAATGCTACATCAATTAAAAAAATGAAAAAGTAATAAATTAATATGATTTTGATGAGAAAAAAATTAAAAAGTGTTTGCAAGGGAAATTTAAATGCTAAACTTTGCTCCTGGGTTGGGTCATTTATATTACCTAGAACATCTATTAGGTCTATGTTATCCAAATCTACTTTTAGTTCTATCTTACTATGTCAATAGATTTTTCCAATTTTGCTAAAAAGTAAATTTTCTCTATCTCTGCCCATTTTGCTCTCAAAACAGATAATTCTTGTATAAATAAACTGCTTCTGATAATTCCACTCTTATGTCGGGGGGAAAAAAGAGCCAATATACCCTGGTGCTTTTAACTTTTAGAATAAATTTTTCTAAGAAAAACGGGTACAATAAAATCTTGGTCTGCTTTCCATACCATGGCAGGCAGAAACTGTACTAAATACTGGGAACATAATAACATAGTTATCCAACATTCTACCTTGGAATGTTGTTGCCTGGCCTGTTAGCCACTAATAAACTGCTACATATGTCTATGACTCGTGAGGCAGTGCTCCTCATTCAGTACTATTTCTATGCTGAATAAAGTGATTCTAAAGATGTATGAAATAACAAATGAACAAAGGTGAATGCCTGGTCAGCACATACACAGCATGAACAGCATTTTCCAGGGGAAGTTCACAGTCAATGATAGATTGGAAAGCCCATCATGGTTCACTCATGTTCTAGAAGAATGGTCCAGGAATCTAGCAGGAGCCAGATGCCAAACGTCAAGAGAAATTGGGGCTATGGAGCTTTGAGGTCTTGAATAACTTGGCAGGTAAGTAACCAGCATCGCCGCTTCCCTTATCTGCTTCAATTGACTGTCGAAAGCACCCATTTATAGCTGGTTTCCACAGATATTTTCAGTGGATATATGTGTTTGGTGTCTGCTGGTCATTCACATCAGTTAATCTGTCATCCTTGGTCAAATAATTTGCAACTATGAACCACTGTAATGAGCCCCAACTATACAGTGAATCAGAATGCTAAAAATGTATTTCTCTCTTATCTGACAGAGCAACCAGTCTGCTTATTAATTGGGGGGTGAGCGGCTATTGCCCATGAAGAACTCAGAGAAATAAATCCTGTGCTTCTGGACCAACAAAAGTTAAAAAAAAAAAATAGGTTGCTGAGAGGGGCACAGCTCATGCATATAATTGTCTTTTCTGTCGTAACACAGAAGTAACAAATATCACCTTGTCAAAAACTCAGAAAGGTCTGCCAGTTTACCCTACTTGCAGGCTAACAAGTTATACTGCCAACATGTCAAGGATGCAGGCAGCAGACAGGAGACTCCTGAGTCAGAATAAAGTGTAGTTTATTACTTACAACGACAGCTATAGCTAGAATATCTCCTCTCTGGAGTAAGCTCCATAAAATACAGATTTCTTAGTTTTAAAAAACATCCTAGAGGAAAATAATTAAGTCAGTTTTACAAGGCACCAGTGGATTAAACTGCCAGATTCAAAGGCAATCCTATTTTAGGCATCTTTGATAAGGAGTCATGCAAAAATTACTGGAAGCACCAGAAAGCACACCACACATACCATATTACTTTGCATGGACTGTTACAGCAAAATATTACAGACTAGCCAGCTTAGACAACAGTTATTTCGCACTTTTGTGGAGGGTAGGAAGTCCAAAATCAAGGTGGGGGAAGTGAGAATTTCAGTCTCTCTTTCTCTTCTTAGAAGGGCACCAACACCACAATGGGGGTCCCGCCATCATGACTTCATCTAAACTTCATCACCTCCCCAAATTCCCACTTCCAAAGTTATCATATTAGGGATAAAAATTTCAACATATGAATTGGCATAGGTGGACATGCAGTCAGTACTAATACTCTTATCACTTACCTTATTTTAATTTAACAAAATGTCACGGGCATTTGTCATTGTCAATAAATGTTCTCTGAGGGGCTTCCCTGGTGGTGCAGGGGTTAAAGTCTCAGTGCTATCAAGCTATCACCAGCCCCTGCAGCATAAGTTTGATCCCCAGCCAGGGAGCTGACCCACATGGTGCAGCAGACCTCTCCTGTCTTGCCCATTGCTCTCCTCAGCAGTGTATTTCAGTAGATCTGCCTGTTCTGCTCCCCTCTCTGTCCCTGGTGAATCCTCTCACCCCCTGCACCCGTACCTCTGGCCTACACCTTAGTTCTTGTATGCATAAATAAATAAAATAAATCTTTAAAGTAAATAAATAAATGTTCTCTGGGTAATAAGAAAAATAGTCTGGAAGAAGACATGACTCAAGCTATAAGAGGGAGTCTGGAAGCACTTAGTGAAATTTGTTGTAGAGTGGGATGTAGGTTAGTGTGCATTCCAGACAGCTTCAGGGAATCAGGTAGTAGCAGGTCACCTACTGTGAAATTTAGACACAACAACTAAAGTTAATTACTTGTGTGAACCCATTTTTGAATTAAATTTATCCCAAACTCAGGTCATAGAGTGGCAGACTTTTATCAACAAGGGCACATTACGGACAAGGAGGTCCTGGTGTGCTGCCAGGAGTGCTCTAACTAGTTTGTGGAAACAATCACTTAAGCCAAAAATTTTCAGGTAGACAAAACTCTGCTAGAATGTGATCTGTCCAAACCTGTGACTGCAGGAGTGAGCCATAGGGTCACATTTCCAGTGATGTTTTATCTTTCTTTTCAGATCTATCACTTCCTGCTGAATGAGGAGGGAAAAAAATACGTTTCTTTCAGCTTGTCAAGGAAGCAGCTATTTCTGTAAATGACAATACATCAGAATCCTCAGTTAAAAAAACCTCTTCAATAGTACATGATTATTTATTTATTTCATAATTATATCATATACCATATTATATTAAAAGATACGGTCTTTTAATATTACTATTAAAGAAATAGTAATTTAATATTTGAACCATTTTGTCTTCATATTCATGTCTTATGCAATATATTTGGCCTGAAAGTTGAATGCATTTATGTATATTAATATCTCATAATACCAAAGAGTTGGAGGAGAATTTAAAGAAGTTTAGAGATTAATGTTTAAATGTAAGTACAGTTGAAAGTAAAGAAGATAGATATTGAAATATCTGCTTTGTATGAAATTATGAGATATTTTTGAATAAGAAATTGCATTATGGTTATGCTTGATAAATTTATATATATATATATATATATATCAGTCTTATCTAGAATTGGAAAAGCATTCTAAAAGTCAATTTTATAAGAATATGAAATACATAATATCATAAATTGGAGACAACTCAATTGCAACTATGATATGTACCTGTCTTACCCTCAGCAATACTGAGAAAAAGAAAAAGACTGAAAAATAAAGTATATCTTTGTTCTTAAACCTCAACTCTTATCTCTAATTTCAGAAATGCCCTTTAGCTATTACTAAATTGAGTTTCCCCTTAGCTAAATGTCAAGATTAACAATAAATTTGATTTTAGTGTTCATAATAAACAAATTATACTTTTCTTGAAATTGTTTTAAAATATTGTTGGATTCTAAAGGTTGTAAGACAATATAACCTCAGTGCAAGGTAAAAGACTTGAATGAACAATTGTTTAGAATCATGGAATCTTTGGCTATAAAAGCAATACATGATCTTCAACTACTACTGAGAAAATTGTCTGTAGGAAGAAAGAATAGATCATACTCACTATAGTAAAGCCATTGTGTGATGGGGTATCAATTGTATGCTGTAAATGAGAGTAAAACACAAGAAAACTCCTCACAATGTTACTCAACACAGGCATTTACACAGACTAAAGAACAAAAATCCCAGAGCCATCATCAAGTTGGAACCACTTAGCATTTATTTTTGAAAGTATCCGACTTTTCTGAGAAGTATGGAGACTGGTATAACAAACCAAAGCAATACAAACAATGACAGTCAAGGTTGGGCTCAAAGTGCTATAATTTCACTTTATGCTGTGGGAAGATTAAGACACTCAAGTTACGTGTTTATGCTTTCCTTGGAGGGGGGATTATGTATCATGATTGAGTTATAAGGACATTTGGAAAAGTGGAAGAATAATATGTTCATGAATATTTTCTACTTATGCACCTGAGAACTGAGTTTTGAACTCAAGGTGTTTGGAAGCACAATTTAATTATTATAAACCTTTATATCCTTTTCCCTAATTTATATGATTTTTAAAAAAAAAAAAAAACCAACTATTTGCTTGAAATCCTTTCATTCTCTTGTGTACAGAAAATCCTTAGAGATAGGCAGTGATTTGATTTGATTTGATGTTTTCTCTCATTTTCTCTCTCAAAGGGACAAATAAGATTAAATTTTTTGCGGAAGGAAATTTTGTTTCTTAGGCCACATTATTCTGGCAATAAGAGAAGATTAAAACAAGTCTACAAAGTAAAATTTCTCTGGCACTGTATGTTTCTATTTATTCTTCAGGAAGTCCAGCCTGCCTTAATTTCTTCCTAGATGATTTTGAGAAGTGGCTGAAAGTGTCATAGCCAATGCTCCAAGAAGTTTCTTGTCTCCATGACTACTGCATGATTTTTATTACTTTCACTTTCATCTTTTGCTCACTGAATATTCCACTTAATTCTATCCCTGAGATCTCAACTCTGCTACCAGTACCCAGTCGAGAGAAAACTGCATCTGCAGCTGCCAACAATTCAATTGTCTGCCTCTGAGGCTGAACTTGGTGCTAATGTCTGTACCAATCCTTGATAACTGCTCACTTTTTATTAAAGATTTATTTATTTATGCATACAAGAACTGGGGTATAAGCCAGAGTTGCAGGGGTTGAGAGAATTCACCAGAGACAAAGTGGGAGCAGAACAGGCAGATCTATTGAAATATACTGCTGAGGGGAGCAGCAGGCGAGACAGGAGAGGTCTGCTGCACCAGGTGGGTCAGCTCCCAGGCTGGGGATCGAACTCATGACGCAGTGGCTGGTGATAACTTCATAGTGCTGAGACTTAACCCCTTGCACCACCAGGGAGGTCCAATGACTGCTCACTTTGAGGACCCCAAAGACAAAGCCAGGAATGCTATCATGTTTGTCACCCTATCTCCATCAATTATTACAAACGTTGTTTTAGATCCATCTTCTTAGAATACAGGAATGTAAGTGGGAAAGTCAAAGGGAGTATTTACTTTTGGACCTCAGGGATAAAGAGACAGAAAAAAGTAAGTACACATATAAATAAATAGTCATTATTTATGAAGTAAATAAAATGGGCGACATGGAAAAAAGTAACAGGTATGACGGCAGTTTCATAGAAGATGGTCAGGGATGCCTTCTCTGAGAAGTATTTAAACTCAGACATCAAGAACAAGAGAAGTTAACTATGTAGAAAGTCAAATATTCCATTTAGAGGCAATAGCAAACCTAAATTCTTCAGGCAAGCGAGAGCTAAAGTATACTGATCAACTGAAATGAAGCTATTTTCATTCAGTAACTTGACTCCAATTTAAAATAAGTTTTCCTTAGTTTTCACTTATACATGTTTCTAACCCCTACCGTCTTCATGAAAGGTTTAAAATATACCCACATCTTAAAATGGTTTTGGCTCAAATATATGTCCTCTATATAGACCAAATATGCAGTAATTAAAAAGGCAAAAACAGGGCCTCCCCTGGTGGCGTAGGCAGTTGAGTGCAGTGCTGTGAAGCTGTCCGCAGCCTCTGCAGCACGGGTTTGATCCCGGCCAGCTGGTAATATGCCCACATGGCGCAGCAGACCTCTCATGACTCGCCTGCTGCTCACTTCAGCAGTGTATTTCAGTCAATTCACCTGTACTGTTCCCGGCTCTGTCTCTAGTGAATCCTCTCACCCTCCTGCTCCTCTGGCCTGTACCCTGGTTCTTGTATTAATTAATTAATTAAAATAAAAAGGCAAAAAACATTTCCAATGCTATAAATGCCCCCAAATCTAACATGAGGTTAGAATTTTTTAATATATATATATATTAAGGTTTATTTATACAAGAACTGGGGTACAGGTGAGATACACAGGAGGGTGAGAGGATTCACCAGAGACAGAGCGGGGAGCAGAACAGGCAGAGTGACGAAATACACTGCTGAGGGGAGCAGCGGGTTTGCCCTGCCATGTGAGACCCTCGCCGAGTGGCCGGGATCGAACCGGTGCTGCAGAGGCTGTGGACAGATTCACAGCACTGCGCTCAACCACCTGCGCCACCAGGGGAGGCCCTTAATATTTTTAATTAGAAGTATAAGAAACTTCTGGTTTGTGGTCCAGCAGATAAGCTGAGAAGTTGTCATTTCATCCTAATAATAAGCAAAAGGGTGAGCAAACTGAAAATTCAACACCTCTTTTTAGATCCATTAGAAGAAGGTGAGGTCACAGGACAAACCCAAATTGGAGAGACAAACAGGCAAATGCAGAGATGATACAACTTGCTAATACAAAAACTCACCTGCAGAGATCATTATGGGAGCTGGTCTTAGGAAAGGGAAGCCAGAACTGTAATTGATGAATTGCTGGAGAATCTGTGTGGACACGTCCAAGAAATAAAAAATACAGGGGGTTGCATGACAAAGGGGACCCCAAGTTTCTGTGAATTTTACCTCTTGGAGGTTTACCAGGTCCTCATAGTTAATACAGAGAAAGAAAGGAAAACTTGTGTTTTCAGCAGGGGAAGGGAAATGGAATAATTTTGAAATACACCAGAACATTCTGTTCTTCTTAACAAGGATGCATTCAGGAAAAACTAACTAGACCCTAACCCACTGGGGGTTATCAGAGCCCAAAAGACCTAGGAGAGGAAATACTCAATTCCAGTCTACTCTAGCTTTCTCTACCACCTAAGGGGTGAAGAAAATGAAACATAAAACTGAGAATCACTTATGTCAGTTTCATTGAAAGTGTATTTCTGATTGATTCCTAATTGCAAACTTTCTTCAGATCATCCCAAAGGTTCTTCAAATTCAAATTGTGGCTATTTTAATTATTCTAAAAGTGACATTACTTTTTATTTAAAAATATTACTAGGTTGAAATTGATTAACTTCTCTGTAGCTTAGGAAATATGCATATATTTTTAAATGGTAGTGCAAACCCCCCATTGAAGATATTTTCCACTTGCTGAAATCACCACTTAACCTCTCTGAGCTACAAATAATTCTTCTATAACAGAAAAGTATGAATTTGATAAAGATTAATATACCACATAGCTCTAAAGTCCCATGGCTTGCATAATCCACTAGTGCAAGAGAGAAATCATAAAGATCATAAAGAGAAGAGTGGAGATTTTTGCCATATTAGAAGCCAGCTTGATTTTACATGAATAGGCTAATGACTTAGTCCTTGGTCTTTTCCAAAACTGCATTCATTCACCTATCCATCCATTTAGGACTATTCTCAAAAGAGTAAATTGTACAGAAATACCTACCCAAATGTGTAGATGCAAGAAGTTTACTTTGACTTCATGGAAATTAAAAACGAACAATATTAAGACACATAGAAAAGAAGCCCTGGAAAATTAATCATCAGATGTTAATTTAAAAAAAAGACACTGCAATATAGTCTTTGATTAATTTCTAGCTTATTTAATCAAACTTAATCTAGTACCCACTGCACAGTAATAAGTTTATTTAATAATTCAAAAAACATATTGCATTTTTAATATAATCATTAATGCATTCAACAAATATTAAGCATCTGCTATAGTCTAGATTTCACACTAAATAGTGGCCATTATCTTGACTATAGTAGGAAGAGACAAACAAATAAATGAGGAGGGTGAGTTTGTCATAATTAATGTGTAGGAAATAGCTATGGTACCATGAAAAATGAGCAATTTGGAGATTTTAGCCTTTATTTTATATGACCTTTCTATCCAAGAAACTGGCTAGATATATTTTAATTTGAGGAAGTATAATATTCCTATGCTTTCATTTAATGATAAGATTAAAAGTGTTTTAGAACAGCTAAAATTCTCTGATAAGTACATTTAATTTTCTCAATAAAAATATTCTTAAAGATATAGTAAGTAAATGTATTTTTAAAGTAGGTGACTTTTTGAAAGAAAAGTTAGTGGTCAGGGCCTCCCCGGTGGCGCAGCTGTTGAGCGCTGGGTTGCGAAGCTGCCCGCGGCCTCTGCGGCGCCGGTTCGATCCCCGGCTGCTCCCCGGCCACCGGAGGAGGGTCCCACATGGCGCGCAGACCTCTCCTGCCGCCCGCTGCTCCCCTCAGCAGTGTACTTCGGTCCTTCTGCCTGCTCTGCTCCCCGCTCTGGCTCTGGTGAATTCTCTCACCGTCCCTTGCTTCTGACTGTACCCAGTGCATGTATAAACAAAACAAACAAACAAATAAAATAAATAAATAAATAAATAAATAAAACATGCCTCTATTTAAAAAAAAAAGTTAGTGGTCAATCAAGAAAAGAATTAGGTCTTCTTGAAGTATAGTAAGTTTTGTTTTTTGATTATATTTGGCTTCTAAAACAGTATTGCTATTCAAATAATGACAGACTTTAAAAAATTGTGTATAGTGTGCTTTCAAAGAGTCATTGAAAAATTGAATTACTAAAAGTTGTATAAATTTTCTCAATGTACAAATATTTGAAGGGATCAATGATAATTCTGAGACTTCTGAAAATTTGTGATTTCAATCAGAAAAACAAAATGTGGAAAGACATACTTTTAGTAATAAAATATGGAAATAAATCCAAAAATTCTTTCTTTTCACTATATGTAAATAAGCTTGTTGACTAAAGAATAAAGAAATATTTTCACTGTCCTCATCTGAGAAGATTTGGAAGTGATCAATTATTTCAGTTAAATATGGAATTACAAAGTAATTGATAGACCAATTGCTCTTGGAATTTAAGAAGGAATCATGAGTGTAAAAGAGTAAGAAGACATTAGTAGAATGTAGTTCAGTCATTAAAAATATTAAGAGATTAAAGTGGGGTTTTCAGAATTAATATCTGAGGGAATTTTAGAGAAAAGCTAAGACTTGAAGAGTGAACATTTTGATTTTGGGTGACAGTAATTAAAAACCACTATAAAGATCTAATAACACAGGTATTAATATTTCATTTTGAAATATATGAATAAATACACACACACTTTTCCAGTTTTCTAAGACCCCATGTAAATGGTGGGGTGGGAGGCAGGGGAGATGCAGAGAGACAGAGATAAAGACTAGACAGATGATGTAAGATAAGATGGACTATATGACCTAGTTGTCTTTCTCAAGAACTTACTATTAAGTTATGGAAACGTGTAAGAAAAAAAGGGGTGAGAATAGCACTGTGCCTCTAGCAACCATCCCCATATATCCCCCACCTTTATCTTTTTCTTTCTTTCTTTTTTTTTAAATAATAAATTTTATTTTTATATTCCCCATACAATTGCAACCCCCCATTTTGACCCCAATCCCTCCCCTTCCGCCCCCCACCCCCCAAAAAGTGTTCATAGTTTTTTTGTTGATTTTGATTTTCACTTTCTTATAGTTATTCATTTTCCTGGTCCCTTATTTAAGTTTTCTAGATTACTGCTATGAGTGAGACCATCCGGTATTTTTCTTTTTCTTTCTGGCTTATTTCGCTGAGCATGAGCTGTGTGGAGATTTCTGGACCTACTAAACATAGAGCTTCCATATGATCCAGCAATTCCACACCTTTATCTTTATTAGAATTCATATTACGACTGAAGGGTATTCAATTCACTCCAGGTAACTACCCTTCTTGCCGAGAAGCTGGCGAGGTTTGCAAGAGGATTCTAGAAGCAGCTGATACTCGCGTTCCGTTGATGCCCATGCACCCCAACCTGGGCTCTGCCCTAATCCTACTGTTGCTTTTAACACTTGCATTTCAGTGGAAGGTCAAAGAAACGAGTCCCATCCCCAAAGCCCTTTCGTTACTAAATTGTGGTTTAAAGAGAAAAAAATCCACTGACTGTTCATAGCCCTGAGGTCTCCTTCCCCTAGAACTCCGTCCTGTCGCGGTTTAGGCTCTGCACCAGTTACTCGCTGCCCTTTTTTTCTCTTTTCTAAAGGAAGAAGTGCTAAGCACCACCTCCCATCGTGAGTGGCCCGTCACTCGGTCCCGCTGTGTGGTGGTGATTGGCGGACGAGACAGTGTCGCCTGGCCCCGCCCTCGCTTCCCTAAGCCGCGCTGGCGGTCTGGGGTTTTACCCAAAGGTGGAGAGTGGGGTTGGGGCGGGCGGCGCTTGGAGCAGGTGCAGAAACATCCCTTTTCTTGCTGTTGCTGCTGCTGCTGAGGCTGTTCTGTCTCATGTCGTGGATGTGTCAGGAAAGGACTCTTTCTTTGCTTGTAGAGCGCCCATGAAATGTTGCCCTGAATCTAGGCACTTCAGACATTTCATCCCACCCCTTATTCCGCGTCCACGGTACAAATCACCTGTACATTTGCAACCCAGTGCATCTCCCTTTTGCTCAGTGCTCAGAGAAGGGGTCGAACGCGAATTGTTAAGTGTTGGAAAAATCAGGGCCTCTCTGGACTACGTGGAGCTGTCCACGGTGCTGAAGCTTTCCAGACATTTGTCTACCAAATACAACACGGAGTTAGCTTGTCCATTTTCGTTGCCAGCTTTCTCGTTCCCCATGCCTTGGATAAGGCTAATTTCAGGATCGTGAATCTCTCTGCGTATCATGGCCCACGTGAGACACTTTCGGACATTAGTTTCGGGATTTTACTTCTGGGAAGCAGCACTGTTACTCAGGTGAGTCAACTTGCATTTAACAGTTGGAGTACTAGGTTGCAACCACTTGTTATTGATGGAGCAATAATACAATTCTACATTGACTTGTTGAAAGTATTCCTTAAATCGTATTTTCTGTCTAAGTCTAATGAGCAGTTTATCTATTGAGACCTCTGAAAATATATAACTTTGTTCTATTTTTACTAACTATTGTGCTTTAGTGACTGGCATCTTCTATTACTTGCAGCTGAGATTGCCTTAGCAAAAATATTTCTGAAACCTAGATTTTCCTTCTTAAATTGATTTTAGAATTTCCTCTTTAAAAATGACAATTTGGGGGTTGTTATTCTCATTTTAAAAGTTACCGAGCATTTAGTAACTAGAAATGGGACATACCTTTTAAAAGGAAAAAAAAAAAAAAACTTTAACATGGTTTTTTACTGATCAGAGAAATTCTGAACATTGTTAATGTAGTCAGAGATTGAGAGAGATAAATAAAAAGATAGAGGCTTTGCAATTATTTGTCAATGAGCTCAGTTCAGGTAACACATGGAGACAATATCATAAAGTATTATGCATGTTCTATGTCAATAACAATAATTTTGAAGAAAGTAATATTATAGAGACCTATGTTTTATGACATGTCATTTTATTGTCATGTCCAATAATATTTGGTAGACTTTCTTTTTCTAAAATTAAAGAGTAGAAAAGAGGCTAGGGAAAAGAACAGGAAATTTCATCCCTATTCTAATCACACAATGTATAAACAAGATGCTGTTTATATAGATTTTTGAAGCACCTATATAAATTTTATTACTATCTCGTTAAAATTTCCATATTTATGGTTCACTATTTTAAGATTATGGAAGTCAAATGAAAGAGTAACCACTTATGTGTAAACTGATTTCCATTTGAAGGATATAGATATTCTTTTCTGTGTTGTTATGTCAATTTGTCATCTTTGGGCACCTTAGGAAAACATAGAGTAACTCATAAAAAATGTCTTACAAAAAATTACGTTCTTTTGAGATGCCTATAGTAAAAGGAACTAGTTGTGAGGGTTATATTTCTGAAGTTATTGATTTTTTCTGAAGGGCTTGAACCATCACAAACCACAATATATTCAGTGAAAAATATCTCAATATGAAATAGTAAATTTTTGTAGCATAATTGTCACCAATGTTATGTGTAGTGATCAAAACAAAATATGCAGAACTTTCACATATTTCAAAATTTCATAAAAAATAAAAACTTATAAGAGAAATTGGTCATTTTACTATACTTACTACTTTTCAGTATCTTAAGTGATAATTATTTTTTCAAAAAATAAACATAACTTAGTAGGTACTTATTTTTAGGAAAATTGATGTCAATAACTATAATGTTTTGTTCAATGAGATCAAATTTGTGTAATGGCTATTCACCATGCTATTTGTTAAAACATCAACCTTAGATATATAATTTTTATTACTAGAGCCTCTGACATTGGTCAGTTTTATTGAAATTCATAATAATTGCACTTCAAATTGATGATCATGTTTATAAGAATTTATCTTTATTGATATTGAATAATTTTAATTAAAATGCTTTTTATGAATAGTCCAAAAATGTAGTCCCTTGATAAATACATAGCTAATGTAGAAGTTGTGCGATATATATTCAATTTTTTTGTTCTCCTTTCATAAAGTGAATAGTATTTTTCTGTATCCTAGACTAGTCTTAGATGAAAGAGTAAGTCACTCTATGAAGAATTTTAATTATATGTAAAAATAAATAAATAAATAAATAAATAAATATGTTGTTTTCAGTGATGGCCTTTGAAAGACAATTTCATATAGTAAAGAAAGTGAAACTCCCTCTACTGGAAATACTTTGTAAATAAGTATCTTTATGGAAACTGTTCTTTGTTCAAGAAATGTATTTCTGATGTATTTAGCAAAGAAGAAATATGTAAGGGAAAAAAATAAAGACAAAAAGATCATTGATACTAAATCTCAAATATATCTTCATGGCTTAAAAATATTACTTTTGGGGTACTTTGGAAGCAGAAACAACAGAAAACATATGTCACTACAAACATTTTTTCTGTAATTTTCAAAGATTTTAAACAATTTTATTGAGATATACACATAGAAAAGTGCACAAATAAATGTATCCATGTAAGTAAAGTTTCACAAAAGTCACACCCCCTTGTGAAGAGACCAGTGTATAAAGAAGTGGAATTGTCAACATCACAGAAGCACTTACTTCCTACCTCTCACCATCATTTCCTCCCCTAAGTACAACCTTGTTCAAAGATAATCACTGTCCAGACTTACACAGCAAAAGGTGCATTTTTTTCTCCTTTTGAACTTTGTATGAATAGTAATTTGAGTCTATTTTATTTTTATGAACAGTGTGCTTATGTGATTTATTCATTATTGTTTCTTGTAACATTTATCCTCATTGCTGTATGGTATTCCATCATATCAAAACATCGCAATTTATCCATTATCCTATTGAGAAATATTTGGGTTCTTTTCAGGTTTTGGGTAGTATTACTCTGAACATCATTAACCATGTCTTTCTGTGAATATAAGTGAATGCATGTATTTTGAGGACTGTATGGGCTGAGTCCAAGAATTTATCTAGGAAATGATTACTGGATCATAGAGTTGTATGACTACGTTTAGTTTTACTAGATTTTGCAAGTTTTGCAAAGTAGTTGTACCTATTTATGCTCCTATAAGCAATGTAAGAGAATTCCTGTTGCTATTACCAGTACAAACCTTGACCACTGCAATATTGTTATAAAAATTTATATTATTTTTTTGGATTAACATTACAAACTCGCTTTTACCTTGGCAAAATTTCTACTTTTTAATACATGAATTTTATTAAGACAAAAACAACAGAACAAAAATAGTTACTACTATGACACACTTAGAAATTTACTATGTCAGATATAAGAAACGTAATTTTAGAGGGAAGTTTTAGAGAGTGTAATTCTTTAAATAAATATAACTGAGAAAAATGTACAAACTGCAGGCATAAGAATATGAATTTCCACAACCCAAATGCCCAGAAATAAATGACTGGATCAATAAGATGTGGCATATATACATAAGGGAATATTATTCAGCAATCAAAAAATAAAATCATGCCATTCGCAGAAAGGTGGATGGAGCTAGAAGGAATTATGCTCAGTGAAATAAGCCAGAAGGAAGAAGAAAAATATTGGATGATTTTACATATAGCAGGAATACAGAGGAACCAAATAAGACATCAGCGTAAAAAAATAATAACCAGTACAAAACACAACAAAGCAAAAGCAGACAATTATAAATCAGAGACATGCTGCAGGGAAGGAGGCAGATGAGAGATCAGAGGGAGAGAGGGCGCAGCACAGGGGACTGAGGTGATGGTGCACGGGTACATCTGTGAAGGAAGAAAAATTAATTAATAAAAAAAGAGAATATGAATTTCCAAATAGTAAACTTTTAAAAGTTTCACACTTTGCTCAGATATTGCTGTTGTTATGAAACATTTCTATGGCTTTTGGGTTCTAGTTCTTTCATTAATAAAATAAAGAACAAAACACTAGTGTTCAACTTTCTTTGAAATGCAGATAAATGATGATTATAAAGTTTTCAGAACAAATTCCAAAGCAAATGAACTGCCAAGACTATTTTGTTTGAATTGATTATTTGTATGACATAAAACTTTAATTTTCATCTTTACAGTTTGACACATTTTTACAAAAGTACAGCTTGACATTTTTCATCTCTACTGAGCTGATCTGAACAGAGACTTGCTACTTGAATAAATTATGGTATATTATGTCAAAAGCTGAACTTGTGAATTTCAGATGTCATAACCACAAATAAAATGTTTTCTTGTTTTTTTCAAAATCTAAGAAAAAATTTAGCATATGATTTCTTGCTCATGCTTTTGGTATGTTTTGGAAGATGGGGGAAAATCCTTTTTAATGCTGACTCTATTTTCTTCTGTAAGATATTGATGAAAAATATACCTCAGGAATAAACTTATATGATGGTTTCTTACATGAAGATATAATAACAGGACTCAATATAGTTTTAAAAAAAATTGTGCTAGAAGTAATATTTCCTTTCTTTGTGTCTATAATCATACATTTTCCAAGCAGAGAAATATCATGACCCAGTTCTCTAGTCCATGTTTCAGTTTGCCCTGCGGATTCAAAAACAGGCTGCAAAATATTTTCTCTTCTATGTCATTTTTCTCTCCCTTAACAAAAAGACAAAATCTATGTACTGCAACAAGTCAATCAATACGCGTATGTTCAATAAATAATCTTAAATTATTCAATAAGATCCATTCACCAAATTCTGTGCAAGAGTTTTTGAGTTGAATACAATTTTGCTATGGATAGATGATTGATAAACTTCCACCTTTTCCAATATGCAACAGAGCTTAGCTAGTGAGAAATACAAAGTGACAAAAGAAAAAAATGCAAACAGCAACGTTTCAGGAAATAAGCTAGTTACCCAGAAAACTTGTGCTGGATCTTGTAAAATGCTGGTCCATGAATGAAGAGAATATTCTTTGCAAAATAACTATAGCACATGTAGTGTTTTTAGAGAATGGTGATGGTCAAAAACAGTTGACAATACTCAATTATTTTCCACTAACAGATATTGAGTTGAATCCACTAGTAAACCTGCAGAAATATGGAACTGTCACAACTTCCTTTTGCAATGGGATAGGATAAAACTTAGAAGCAAGTAATTTAATTATAATTGGATAGTTATCGCTAAAGGAATGGTCTTGCAACTTGGCTCAAAATATCTCAATATATCCTATTATGGTAATAATTTCATAATATTTGTAAATCAAGCTATCAGGCTGTAAGTCTAAGCTACAACAGTGATTATGTCAATTATATATCAATAAAAGCTCCATGAATTCCTGTCTTTCATAGGTAGCACTTACATCAAAATTGCAGTTAATCATAACTTTGCCATAGTAATTAGAAGCTGTCACGATTACTTTAACAAATAATGAACAAACACAAAACAAAAAGGATTATCTGTTTCTATTAGAATTTGGAGGCCATATTTTTATTTTATAAAAATATGGTGTCCTTAAAGAAAAAAATAAGGTGGGAAATTTGGATTTTAGAAGAAAAGATAACATTGAACTTTGGGGTGTTTGATGTTGGAGAAGCTAGTGGTAGAACTTGATATCTGCTGTCACCTGGGAATGTGTAGATAATACTTGTATTGTAGATTTAGCAGTTGAACTTTTAAAGGTAATCATGATTTGTACAAAGAAGAAAGAATACAGAAAATATTTACATTCAGTGAGGTTGAATATTCAGAGGCAGGCACAGAGAAGAAATATTCAGAGTATTCATTTTATCTCCAGAATATTTAATTAAATGTCATGATTAGAGTAGATGCTCAGTAAGCAATAAGCACTGAGGTAGCATCTTTCTGTCATATCTATTATCTTTCTATCTATCTATCTATCTATCTATCTATCTATCTATCTATCTATCTATCTATCTATCTCAGTGTCTATCCATTCATCCATCCATCCACCTACCCACATATCTAAGATTTTAGCTTTGAACTCTATTTAAATATATTTTACTTGGAGTGAATAGTGAATCAAGTCTTGTGTTTGAGGTCCCATGAGAGCTATGATTAAACAAATCTGTTTATAAGATATTATCTATTCTGAGAAGAGGTTTTAAAGCATATAAATGGGAAGCATCTAGTAGAAAAGTAATGGATTCACCTCACTTTAACATCATTATTGAACAATGTATTGTATGATGGATTATTTCAAGGTTTTTTTTTCCATTATTGACTGCTAAAGAGATGTATTTAGATACTTTAACTTTTTTTTCCAAATTGCCCCCCAGAATTGTAATACCATAGAATACTGTAAACTTCTCTACATATGAGATATATATATATATATATATAGGTATATATATATTATAATAGACAAGATTAGGAGTAAAGAAAACAACACTAAATCTTTCACAAGATCTTTCACTAAATCTTTCACATATGTATGCTTTGATATATATATGCTTTGATATATATGTTATGATATATATGCTTTGATATATATCATATATGTGATATATATCATATATATGATATTGATATATGATGTATATGTGATATATGATATATATGAAATATGATATGATATATATGATATATATGATATATGATATATATCAAAGCATATATACGTGTGTGTGCTTAAGAGGATATAACATAGTAAAAGTTTCACTAATTTCTGAAAGGAAACATTATTGTCATTTTTTTCCAACAGCAGATTAATTTCAAATAAATAACTCTTTACAGGCATAACTTAAAAATACAGGAGGAAATTTTGTGAAAGATTTAGTGGTGTTTTTTTACTCCTTATCTTGTCTATGATAATGTATTTACCCACTTGCCTCATCGCTGTTTTCTTACACAGAAAACTTTCTAGGATGAAATTCTACCATGTTCTATTTCCCCATTACTCACATACACCTCACTTTTTCCTTTTTGGAATCCACCACATATTTACTAAACAAAGCAGTACTGAGTTTTCTTGTTCTGGAGCTCATAGACTGTCGACTGGCAGGCAGCAGGGTTGGCAGCGGTGGGATCAGGGAAAGATGACTCAGAGGCCTCGCACAGCAATGTGAAGCCTAGAGGGGCTGCTCAGGAAGTAACAAGTGACTTGCTGCCCCACCCAAAGGCAGTCGCATGTTTATTAGCATTGAGTACAAAGGTGGGGCAAGTAAGTAGGACGTGACCGTGCCTGGGGGAAGCAGTCATTGGGGATGTAAGCTAGGGTGGTGTGACCAGGGACGGGGGCTATTACCTGGGGGGGGCTCCATTGTTCCTGCTGGGCAAAGCATATTATCTCTATTCTAATGACTGCCTGCTGTTATCAGCAGACACTGGGTTCCCAGAACGAGTTCCTCATATTGGGACGTTTGTCCTTGGCGAGAGGTGCCCTGTATGACTCCACACCTAGCTGACAGCAGAAACTCTGGGCACCAAGACTCTATCTCTGGGAACAAGGGGACCTGGGTGTTCTATAGGTCTATCTATTTTAGTTATGTACATTGTGTATGTCTTTGCACTGAAAGAAGACAATTAAATAACCATTGTAAATAATAATAAATATACATATATGTGTGTATGTGTATATATATAATTTTA
This sequence comes from Talpa occidentalis, assembly GCF_014898055.3. NCBI lineage: Eukaryota > Metazoa > Chordata > Mammalia > Eulipotyphla > Talpidae > Talpa > Talpa occidentalis. The sequence goes on along the minus strand of NW_023604295.1, from coordinate 137,880,755 downwards.
TATACATATTATACATATATACAATCTGAAGGCATAATATTCCAGAGTTAAGGGATATGTACAAAATGCTGAGGGTAATAAGTGTTTTGAACATCAGAGAAATGACAATAAGCCAGTGATCTTCATTATTTTTACCACAGGAGCCCCAAGTTTTCTTTCTAACAGATCTATGCTTTCTGTTGTTTGGGGAGTCACTTCTAGGGAATAGCTACATGACTATTGTAGGGTGCCAAAAAACACCTGCAAATAAATATTCTAATAATAAGTTTCTCTATTACAAAGGGTTGTATTCTCATTACTTGATTAGGAATAAAGGATTCTGATAAACTACTTTATATTCACGTGTTTTGTTGATGTTAATATATATTCTTGTCAATCTATATCATTTACATTCTGTTCTATGATTAGAAGTCTGAAGACTAACATTTAACTATTGGCAGATGAAATGAAACAAAAAGCCAAGAAAACAAGAGATTTATGCCTTTTCATAGTTTTGTAAGCAAACAATTATATTCCTGACAAGGGAAAGAAGAATGATGTATGGAAAATCCAAAACGTAAAAAAAAAGAATTGATCTCTATATATTACTTTTTTATTAGAAAATAATAAAACATGATTATGTGTTTCATGATATTTTCCACTATTTCTTCAATCTTTCCTTTTAGAGAAGGGACTTACTTTTAGTTTATTAAAACCTGAAGGGACCCATCTCTGTATAGTATATCCCACCGCCTACTAAGAATAAATGAACTTCTGTGCCCTTAACTTGCCTCTTCTTTCATCTTTTGGGAAGAATGGAGAAAAGTGAGGATTATATGCCTAAAACTATTAGAAATCTCCTTCAACTTTATGTTGTTTCTCTGTAACAATCTTAAAATACTTTAAAGATAATGAAATGCATTTTTTTTCTTTTATCTCCCTGAAATTTAGGGTAGCTGTTTTTTTTCAGCAACTCTTAAACAGAGAAAGAATCATCAAAGATATTGGTTCTGCTAGCTCGGCTGGTATCTCCTGAGACTCTCAGAGAATCATGTTTTATGTGTAGCTTAAATATTTCCCCTAAAAAATAACATGTGAACTTAAAATGCTGCTCTGTTTCAAAAGGCTAAAGTATATCCGATTGTCTATATATTTTTGTACAGTTATATGTCAGCTTCCAGCAAAAATTATTCAGGAAAAGCTTAATTGATCATGAAAAATATTCAAATTTCTAGAACAAATAAAAATGCAAGCTCAAAAATATAGTCACTGTAGTAAACAGAAGATGAAATCCATACCTCTATGGGAAATAGCTTATTTTTGATGTTTTCCAGATTGATTTTTCTTGCATTCTGTCTTTTCTGTGCATGTATTTGTGCATGTTGTGTCAAAACAAGAAAACATTTGGAGAAAGGAGATTCAGAGTGTTGGGGAGTTAGCATGCGCCCCGGCCCCACTTAACTAGGGTGGAACTGAACAGCCAGGTAAAGCCATAAAACAAGGAAGACAGGTGGGCTAAGAAAGGAGAAAATGAGAGCACTGAAAGAGGGGCCTCTTGATTTTGTGGCCCGATTTGCATCCTAGTACTGCCGGGAAGAGATACATGGAGGACAGACTTGTAGAGACAGTGGAAAGACACACGTGGGTGAGAGGCATGTGGGGAAATTGACAATGGCAGATATTATCTTGATGTGGTCTCTCCTTTTGTTCCAGCTTTCTGGGATCTGCTTCAGAACCTTTCTATGGTTCCCCCCCACCCCAGAAGGTGGAATAACCTTGTGGGAAACTTTCAGGCCTCAGAGAATGGATAATTTGGGGTGTTTTATTGCAAAACTAATAAATTTTCTTCTCCTCTCTTTCTCTCCACACTAAAATTATGATTTGCCTTTGTATGCTTGGAAGACCAGGTCCCTTAGAGCATGTACCCAGTTATTTGGGGGGGGGGTCCATGGGTATCCCTCAGTCATGTACAAATAAGGGTCAGGTCTCAGTTCTGTCTTCGAAGGGCTGAGTGAGTCTTCTGTAGATTGAGTGGTTGTATCGAATGTGTGCTGCCTTAATGCTATAATGTGAACAGCTGTATCCATCTGCAGAGTACAAAGTTTTTCACTACCGGTATACCCCTTAAAAGTTGAAGTTCCTAAAATGGTGCTATTCAAACCTGAACGAGCTTATAAGTCATCTACAGGGCTTGATAAAATGCAGATTACCATGTAGTAAAGAAGTCTGTGTTGGAATTCAGCATCTGCAAATCCAATAAGCTTCCAGGTATGGTTATTCTGCTGGTTAAAGACCCACACTCAGAGGAGCAATGGGGAAGGACTTTGCCATACCTCCATGTCCCAGTGGGTTTGAAGTATGCTGTATGTTCCATAGTTGTCTGTTATGTGGGGGCTGGAAGAGCTAGAACCAGACTTGATGACTTGATGAGTCCCCAAGCTTGTTTGTTTACCCAAATGGGAAGCATCTCTGTGTGCTCAAGTATGAAAAGTGTTGGGAAGCCCTGTCCCAGAATTCCAGCCATCCAGTGCCATCCATCCCCTGGTCTTGTAGCCTGCAGCCTCTATGCTCAAGTTTTCCATTAACTGCATATCCCATAAGCATGACATTCTCTACACATATCTGGAAATTATGATACTTTCCTACATGACTGTTCCTCTTCTTTCTTGTTCTATGTTCATCATGCTCACCTGAACACTAAAAGTATGATTATGAGGACAGTCCTAGATTATTCTCTTCTTTTGTCTAATTAGCAGGCAAGCCTTTTCCTGTCATTTCTCACATCAAGGAGAATCCACATAGGTGCAGATTCTAAAGATAATGGGGCAAAATGAGGGTCTAGATGCTTGGAGTTGGAATGGTGTAGGGACCTGGAGCTTTAAGGATTGAGGAAGCGGGTCTCACATAAGGAGAGGGGGCTCACACGCTGAAGACTAGATGCTCTGTAATTATACATTATGTATATATAATGAATATATACATTATAATTGTATACAGATACAATTTTATCTATCACATACATGGACTTCTTCAACCAAAAAGTCAATAATTTTTGGTTAAAATGCTAATGCTGGCAAATTTCCTCTAATTTTCACTCTTCTGCATTAACAGAGCAAGTTAAAGTAGTGGTAAAATTTGCCCTAAATCTTCAGGGTCTTGATTGACCTCAAATGGAAATTATCCACAAGCCAAAGAGACATTGGAGAATCTTCAGAATATCTTGAGATCTAATATTCTCTCTTTTGCCCCAATTTTAGCTTGTTTTACCAAATTAAACATTCACTACTTGCCCCGATGCCAGTTTAGCCCTCCCCGCTGTCAACATTCTTTTAAGTTCTCCATATTATTTCTTCCGTGGTATTTCGGAAACACAACCCAACCAGGCCCCTTTGCTACTTGTGCTAGTTCCCTGTGCTTTAGTGAAGCGCTGATCCTTAGGCAAGAACCTAAGACATGAGCTGTTGCCTCGGATTTCCCTTTCGATATACTTCCAAGTTCAATACACCACTTCCATTTACCACTGCATGGCCAGCCTTGGCTGCTGGACAGGCAACCTTGCCAAAGAAACCGGGAAATCCTAAAGTCTTTGAAGTGCCTTTAAAGAGAAGCCTCTTTCTCTTTTCTAGTGTCTGGAAAGCAGCAGAGATGAGTAGAGTCAGAGTGTTTATCTTCAGTCACAAGGAGGAAACCCCGTGACACATGTGGTAGAACTCATGCACGGTCGACCCCCATCCCACACTCGGCCAGCTCACCTCCATAGATATTCTTTTTGTTTGTTTGTTTTTGAGACAGAAAAAAATGTTGACATCAATATTACCGCACACTATTAGCTGCACTAGCACAGCAAGGGCTCTTCTGTTCCAGTTTACTTTCCTGCCACTTGACACCTCTCACATCTGTAATGGATTTTAGAAAAATAGTAGATTTTTATCATAAAGGCTATGATTTCACATAAGGTTAAAAATCATAGCAGTGTTAAAGAAAGATGATCAGGGGCTCCCCTGGTGGCACAAGGGGTTAAGATGCAACCTAAAGCTATTTGCAGCCACTGCAGCGCAAGTTCGATCCCTGGCCAGGGAGCTACCCACATGGCGCAGCAGATCTCTCCTGACTCGCCCACTGCTCCCTTCAGTGGTATATTTCAGTCTGTCTGACTGTTCCGCTCCCCACTCTGTCTCTGGTGATTCCTCTCATCCCCTGAACCTCTGGCCTGTACCCCAGTTCTTATATGCATAAATGAATATATATATATAAAAGAAAAAGAAAGATGATCATATTTCTGATTGAGGAGGAGAGAACTAACACAGAGTTTGTCGCAGAACCTAACAGAAGAGTCTTGAAAATGAAAAGTGATCAATCATATAAAATGTCATAAAAGCAAAATGCATACAAGACGATTCAAGTTAATTGGTGATTTTTTTCACATACATTTTTGGTTAAAAAAAATACACATGCAACTATATGTCAGCATAAGATAGAATGATGAATTAAAGAAAAAGGGTGGATTTAAATTCATTTTATTCAAGAGACTACTAGACAGGGAAGTAATGGTGGACACAATTGAAACAGGCATCTATTGATTTGCTTATTTAGTTGTTGTTTTTTTAAATTTTTAATGGAAAGACATTTGACTTTGTTTAACGATTAGAATGAAGAAGTCTAGGAAATGCTTAGAAAAAAAACAAGAGGGATAAAAGAGAAGGGGCAAAGTCACTAATAAAACAAAAAAGAAGCATTTTAAGAACAATAGTTGAATGGTAGTTTGAACCTCACCAGTGCTAAGTCTTTTTCTGGGAAGAGATAGGTGGTTAGAGTAGATACAGAATACAACAGATTAATATGTGCTTAAGCCAGAAAGAAAAAGAAAAATACCAGTGGTCTCACTCATAGCAGGAATCTAGAAAACTTAAACAAGGGACCAGGAAAAAGAATAACTATAAGAAAGAAAATGTCAAAATCAACGAATAACTATGAACAAGAGACACTCTACGGGGGGCTGGGGGGTGGGGTGGGGAAAAGAGGGCTTGGGGTAAAAATAAAGGGGTTGTAATTGTATGGGGGATATAAAAATAAAATTTAAATTAAAAAAATGAATACGACAGATTATAGATATGGGGGTTGTGATTTCATAATTCAGCAGCTAAATGAGCAATGATCTTTCTGAAGTAGGAGGCAAGGTCATCTGCAATAAAGATGAATAATGAAACAGACAGTTGAAGCTGAGTCAACAGTTAGAAAATACAGAAGAGTCTACATGGCGCTGTACAGTACCAGGCTATGCTCACAGCTCCCGGGGGACTCGGTGAAGCCCCTTACAACAGATCCCCCACCACTGCAGAGGAAAGAAATGAAGCCAAGAGACATGATTTCATTCAAATGACACTGATCTAGGTGGCAAAATCAGAGGTAGAACCCATATCATCCAGTTCAAATTAACTGTTTACTGTCTCAAACGAGCACTGAATTCAGGCTATAAGAAAGTAGGAGAGTGAGCAGATCTCTTTAAAAGGTGAAATGTGACTCAATTTGAATCACAAATCTATTAATATCTCCATTGAAAAATATAAGAACAAGATCCACTTTCAAGCATTTCTCTGTTCTCATAGTTCTGTACCTGATCACCAAGCTTGGCAGCACTGGCATACGTTTTATTCTCACACCTCTGAACCCTCTGCTTTTGCATCTTGAATGTGGCTGGCCCTTTCCCATAAAGCGTCGTCTCCAGGGATGTGTTTTGCTTGATTAAAGGAAAGCATATGCTCTCACTGCCACAGGAAATAGCTTCTATGATCTAGAAGCTTTTAAAAACCCTTTGCTTCCTGGGTGCTGTAAACACTTTGCCCAAAATAGTTTGGCCATGTACATAGAAGGAAGGTGAAAAGTAGGGGGAGAGCAAAGGAGGTGGGATAAGGGGAGAAGACAGAGAAGGATGAGAGAGTGGGTAACCCGGGCTGAGTGTCAGCTGCAAATCCAATACTAGCGTGAGTGATTGTGTTTTACTGACTTTACTCTTCCTATATTTTACTTTATTTTTTAAAAATTTATTTATTTATGCATACAAGAACTGGGGTACAGGCCAGAGGTGCACGGGTAAGAGGATTCACCAGAGACAGAGGGGGGAGCAGAGCAGGAGGATCTACTGAAATACACTGCTGAGGGGAGCAGCGGGTGAGACAGGAGAGGTCTGCTGCGCCCTGTGGGTAGCTCCCTGGCCGGGGATCGAACAGGTGCTGCAGTGGCTGCCGATAGCTTCAAAGTGCTGTGCTGAACCTCTTGCACCAACCAGGGAGGCCCTCTTTCCTACTTTTTAAAAATATAGTCCAATGTAAATCTTAGTAGATAATCAAATTTTCAACTGAATGAAACTGAATAACAAAGTTCTCATTGCTGTATTTAACTTTTCTTACCTCCAATTTTAATCCTTTTTTTAGCTCTATTACTTTTTCCCTCATGATGGACCACTTCTCTCTGCTTACATAAATGAATGGTCAGGCAAAGTAGCTTCCTGCACACAGAAAGGAAAAGGTCCAATCTCTCTTGAATATGCTTTCATCAGAACACCTTCCGCTGAAAGCAGACATTAACATATACATTTATAGTCAAACTAAAGGGAATATCCGCCATAATCTGAAATAGTCAGTGCTCTGCTGGGTTCAATATTATTCAGGAAAAGAAACTTAGTATGACTCCACTTTAATATTCTGCCTACATTTCTTTTCAAGTTAAGAGACTCTAGAGATTGGTGCTTTTACATATCATGCTTTCATGTCTTGAATCTTATTGATTTGGGGATTTATAAAAAAATGGATTTTGTTAGTAGGCATGGATTCAAACACAATTAGTTGAAAATAGAAAGTAGAACCCAAAATAAAGCAGTACAATTTCTGCTGTATTATTTCCTTTCTTTGTAAATATCTACAATAGTTAAGATTTAAAAAAAAGATAATTTTTGTATCACTCATCTCTGACTGGTGGCATTAAAGTTGTTTTTTTCTTATTTTTATTGAATTTCTTGATTTTTTTGTAAAATGCACATAAATTAAAAAGTTCATGCAACTTTTTTTTTATTTTTTAAACAAGCTTTGTGCCGATTGTAGATTGTAAAGGACAGGGAGGTGTTTTGCCAAATAAGATTCAGAATTTAAAAAAAATTATTTATCATTATTTCCCCCTTCAGTTGTAGAAAAATGATCTTGAAACCACTCAGGGATCTTTTGATAAGTTAAACTGGTTGAGGCTTATTTGGAATATAAGTGATTAAATACTCTTGAACTTCAGATGGTCCACTCTTTCTCAATGTAAGTTCTACAAAGTTTCTAGAAGTTATAGCAAACACTATTTTAATAATACTCTCAATCAAGGCTTTAACTATAACACTTTCCAAATGTATGCCTTAAACTTTCAAAAGATGTCCTTCCTCAGTCTCCAGACCCATAGGACTCATTTCCTGCTCAACACCTTGGATGTGAAATAGACATCTGAAACTGAAGATGCCCCAAGCCAATCTCCAGATTCTTGCTCCTAAATGGCTCCATTCAATTCTCCCCATTTGTTAATATCAAATCTTTCAAGTTACTTAAGCCAAAAAAAAAAAATGTAAAACAACCCACAGACTTAATCTTAATCACTTTTTTTTAAAGACTGTCAGAAAATCCTTTTGTGGTGAACTTCAATATGCTCCTGAAATATGATCACCTGTCATGACGTCCAATGTGACAACTCGCTCTCAGCCACTGTCACCTGGACTGCTAACATAACCTAATATGCGCAGGCCAGCCCAGCCACACCAGCCTGTATGTAACATATTAGTCATGGTGAGTCTTTATAAATGACAGACATTCTGTGTGTCCATGCAATGCCTTAAAATCTTCACTCAGTAAAAAACATATTCCTTCTAGAGGCTCTTATGCCCCTTTATGGTTTCATATACCATTAAACCCTTTGATCTTCTATCTGCTAGCTCTGTCCTACTCCCTTTTCTGTAATTACATGCAGCATAGCTATCAACACAGGAGTGCAGGTCTCCTTTCCAATTCATGTTCTTGTGTTTTGAGGGTAGATACCTAGGAGTGGAATTGCTAGACCATAGGATCATATGGCAGGTCCATTTTTAGATCTATAGAGGAAATGAAAACCATGTAAATAGAACAGATATATTGTATATAAAAATACTTACTGATCAAAAAGAGAAAGACTGGGTAAACTTTTCTTTAAGGTTTTTCATTTTGTCTTGGCTGTGATAGATTTTAAACAATTCTTATATATTTATTATAATCCATTACTTATTTTTTCTTTCTGAATAGAAGCTGTACACAGACTTAGAAGTGAAATAGTACAGAGAGCTTTAATGCTGTTCATAGCAGCTGGTTGCAACTCTCTTTTACTCAGCTGACCTTCCAAACAATAACCTCTTTGATAGATTGATTGACTTTATAAAGTATTCTATTGCAGCAATGCTGGTTTATAATACATATGTTTTAGGGGTACAAGTTTACAAATCTAAATATATGTTTCTGCATCACACCCACCACAAAACATCTGTTATCCTCTACCACAATCCATTGGCCACCACCCCCAGCCCTTCTCCAGGAGTATCAGTTCTATAGTCAGATTTCTAGGGTTTGTTTCAGTTTAATTTTGTCTGTTCTTTTGTTTTGCTTTATCTTCTACATGTGAGTGAAATCATCTGGTATTTACCTTTTTCCTCTGACTTATCTCACTTAGCATAATACTTCTTGGTTGACATCTCTATTTTGCCGCAGTATATTCTCAATGATTTCCCCATTAAAGCATTTGTGCAGGAAGAGTATTCAATTCCTTGTAGTTGTACTTCAGACTTGACTCAGCTAACTAGAATACCGATTTGTTAACACAGAATACAAATAATTTTCACCAACAACTTTGAAGATTTTCTTGTCTTGCAGCATTAAGAAATTCTCTTTTAACAGTTCTGGTCACATTTGTGTGTGTGTGTGTTTGTGTGTGTGCGTGGGGGTGTGTGTGTGTGTGTATTTTCTTTCAAAAAGCTATCAGAATCCTCTTGTCATTCTCAATGTTTGGCAATTTAACAATATAGTGGGTCCAGACATAGTGCTCTATTAATACAACCTCCTTTGAACTCAGTGGGTTCATTCATTTAAAAAACAAACAAACATGTTTTCATTTATTTCTGAAAATTCCCTCACCTATCTCTCTATTATTTCTTCTTTATCTTCCAGAACTTTTAGGATTCTCTCATTTTTTGATATTTCCTTCCTGTTATCTTCTAAAATTTATACCTCTTTCATCATTTACTTTTAGTTTAGTGGACATTACATTACAAGGGAGAGGCAATAATCACATGCTTGCTCTTGAACTATTTTAAAATGTTTTATTTAATTACTCATATACATATATTTAGAACTTTAATGTATCTGGGGTTTATTTATATTCATGGTGTAAAGTGAGAGATCAAGTTTATATTATTTTCTTCCAAAGAGTGTTGATTGTCACAACCCTATCAGGCTGAAGTAGCTTCTCTGCCCAGAACTTTCTCACCTCAGATTCACTCACAGCTCATATTTCAATTCCATGGGAAGTTTTTACTGACCATCCCACTTAATGTGGCCTCTCTCTCTCATTTTCCATCATCCTATTTTCTTCTAAGGACATAGAAATTATCCTGACTACTTATATCTCAAGAGTATAGGACCATTTCTTCTACAGTGAGATGCATTCCTTGGCCTTTGAGATTTTATTGCTATTTTATTCTACTGAATTTAGAGTCTTTACTTTCTGATACTGCACATATACAACTAAAGGAATATAGGAGTATGTGTTTTACATGGGTTTACATATACTTATTTTATAAATGCATATGTAAATCTCTACCAATGTATATGCGTGTGCATATACACACATATCTATATGTATGTTATATATATAAAATAAACCTTTTTTTAAAAAAGATTTATTTATTTTATGTAGAACTGGGGTGTAGGCAGAGGTGGGGAGTGAGAGAATTCACCAGAGACAGAGTGGGGAGCAGAAAACGTAGAAGTAGATCTACTGCTTAGGGAAGCAGCAGGTGAGACAGGAGAGGTCTGCTGTGCCATGTGGGTCAGTTCCCTGGCTTACGATCAAACTCAGGCCTTAGTGGTGATAGTGTTGAGACTTAACCCTAAGGCCACCAGTGAGGTCCATAAAATAAAATCTTAAGGAGCAAATATTCTTTATTTGTATTATCTTGACAATCAACTCGTTTTACTCTCGCTAGTCTACACTTCCAATTCTTATCATTGAGCCCTCCCTTAATTGCTTGCTAATCTTTTTTGTCTGGTTAATTCATAAATTTAAAAAAAAAACCTGTTTTTTGTTGTTATTTTGGGAAATGAACCATAGTTTTGCTGAAATGCTTACGCATACATCTAATAGTATAATGATTTTTGTGTATACTATTACTAGTTAAGTTTATAACTTTAAGCCTCACTATTATAAATGACTAATTGACAATCTTGATCTCAAATTAAAAAAAAAATACCAGTATGTTTAAATAGAATATAACATGAACTATAAATTTTTAGAGAGGAATTTCCTACAGTTTTCACCTGATCTTTTCAAGGAAGATATCACTTTTTTTGTGAGGAAATATGAATTAGCATTCAGACAAAGACCCTATGCGCTCTACTTCTGAATGATACAGTAATTTGAAAATCAAATAAAAAATACTTTCACTGCTCTCTGGAGCCATCTTAAAGTTGAAAGAATTGAATCACTGCCTGGTAGAAAGTATCATGTCAACACAAAACCTTACCTGAACTACTTGACTGAGGACCTAACTTCTATGTTGGTGATGTTGGTAAAGTATGTTATTTATTGGAAGTTTATTGAGTTCCATTTCAACCTATTTTATTATCATATAGGATCTTGGTTAGCAAAGTATACTGTTTATCCCCAGAGTTATTTATCTTAAGTACTCTTTATTCATTTGTGCCAAAATTATTTACCTAATATCTCCATTTTCCATTCTCCTTGGTGTTGAACATACAGCAGTATGTTCAATACAGCACTGCCCTTACAAAGTTATCTTCCAGAAGAGGAAAACTTCAAAATAAACAAGTAAATAGCACTGTAGATAATAATACATTTTATGGAGAAGGTAAAACAGAAAGAGAGAAAATGTAAGAAGAAATTCTTAGCTAAGGGATTCAATTAGAACATTCAGAAGGTGCCATTTTAATGAAGGCATAATGGTGATAGGGAGCAATAAATGTGGCTATTGTGAGAATATTGTTCTAGGCAGAAGGACCATTAGGTAAAATATGATTGCATATCACTGAATGTGCTTCTTAATATAGACAACCTAAAATAGTTTAATTTCTCTGAAATATTTCAAAACTTGTAATTCAGAAAGTCCAAAATTATACCCATAGGTCAGTTATAGAAACACTCAACTCCCCTTATCATTCTGCCCTATAAACAGAAGTTCCAACACATAGTTGTCTGAAAGCTGAGTCAATTTATTACTTATCTATTGCTATATAACTCATTATTCTCAATTTAGTGTTTTAAAACAACAATATACAATTATTAGCCTCAAAGATTCTGTGGATCTAAATTGGGGAACAGCTTAAGTAGGTGTTCTACAGTATCTTCATGAGGCTACTATCAATATGTCAGTCCTGATTGAGTTATATAAAGGCTCAAGTGTGACAGAGAATCTGATATCAAGCTGAGTCAGATGACTGACAACTTGGTAAAAAAAAATTTTTTTCTCAATTTTCTTTTCTTTTTTTCATTTTTTGCATAGAAGAACTGGGGTATAAGCCAGAGGTGTGGCGGGTGAGAATATTCATCACAGACAGAGTGGGGAGCAAAACAGGAAGATTTATCAAAATACACTACTAAGGGAAACAGCAGGAGAGATAGGAGAGGTGTGCTGTGTCATATGTGGGTCAGCTCCAGTGGCTAGGGATTGAACTCAGGCCCTAGTGGTGATAGTGCTGGATTTAACCCCTAGGCCACTAGGGAGGTTCCATTGGTGAAATCTTTTGGTAGAAATGCTCAGTTTCCCATCTGAGTGAGTTGGGGAAGAGCAGAGAATCCAAAAGTGAGCTGGATGGAAATGGTGATGAATTTTATGACCTAACTATAGACTTCACACACCATCATCATCACCTTGCATAGCCAACATGTATGAGGATATAAATAAAAGACCATCTTTGAAGGGAAGAGTGTCAAAATATGCATTTTTTAAGCTATGATAGTTATGCTGGAGATGTTCCTTTTGTTCATATCCAAAGTTAAACTATATTTTTGTGCATTTTATCAGTTATTTATCTCTTTGATTGTTATATTCTTCTCCAACTCCACTGATATAAAAATTAGTCAAACTATCCTTAGCTCTTGCCTTGACTACTGGAATTGTTTCCAGGTGGTCTATGAAGACAAATGTCCATGGCAAGATCTATAATGTATGGCATGACGTTGTCTGCACAGCCTCCTTTGTTATTAAGTGGAAAACCTGTTTCTCTAATATTCATTTAATCTATTGTGTACTCAGCACCACAGGTGCTAGGATACTTTCTCTTGTATCTGTCCATTCAGTCTTTTCCTGCCTGAAATCCTGCACTACTATTTGCATAACTACTCCTAGAAATTTTCTTTGCATTCTACAAAAATTGATAGACTTCTTTTGAATTATTTAAAATCTTGCTAGAATACCAAAATTGAAACCAAACTATTGAAAAGACAATAAAAACCCAAAATTACCTTGAATAGTGAATAAGTAGTTAAATTCTCAAAAACTGTATGTCCAGAATGTGAAACTATTTATGAAACAACGGTGCACAAATGTGCCAATTAAGATTCGTACACCTATATATTTTCAATATAACTTGGAAACTCCCTTACTAATGTAGCTTCAATCATGAGCTGAATCCATGGTCTGGGAAGGGTCAATCAGATTGTTTCATGATGTTTAATTTTTCCTAAGGCTTGTTTATATTTTGTTTACTTGGGTTTCCTGAGATACTACTATAACCATCCAAAACACTTTTACATAAATTTTCACAAGTAATTTCCTTTTTATTACCATTTAATTTGCCCCTTACCAAAAGAGTCATGGTATCAAATGCAAAATCCAAACATTGGCAAAACAATTTGGCATTTTCCTGAGGAAAAATGTAGACAGACTTATTTATTTTACTATTTATCTGAGAAAAACATGTGCCATTTTAAGACTCCATTTTGTGCTGGTAAAAGAATGTTTGGCTTGCCCAAGGCCAAACAACTACTTACTGTCAAAACTGGAACAAAACATAAGCCTCCTGGCTGTCCATCTGGAGCCTCAACCATTGTACCAAGATGACTTCTGTGTAATTATCTTGTGCATTCAACACAAAATAAGAACTGTTAAATCTATTCTAAGCAATTTTCAATGTTTCTGAAACACTTAATTAGTTTTCTTTAAAATAAATAAGTCATTAAGAAGCTACAAATCAGAGAGTTAATTAGCTGTGTTATGGCCTTTTATTTGAAATAAGCTGATGCCAAAACTGTAAAGTAAACTTGTACCCATGAGAATAGATCATTTTCACGAAAGTTATAATAGAATTCCTCCTAGAAGTTATAATAATTACCAGGAATTTCAAGCCCAGCATTTTGAAAGTGTTTAGTAAAAATGAATGATTTTATAATAAAAATAAATTTTGTAGATAAAATAATTTTTTTTAAGATTAGGAATTAAGAAACATAAAGTAACTACGCTACCTTATCTTTTCTCATCTAGTTTTACTATTGAATAGAGTTCTCACCCACATATCAGCTCTTCATAGAAAAACACATAACATGTAATTAATCACTGACAACTAACAAGAACCCACTAATAAGCACTAATTTATGTAAATACTGAATGCAGCCAACACTGCAACATCAGGCCTGGTTAGAAAGGCACCCATTACATTTCAGTTCATAACTCTCCAGTTTCACCATTAAATGATGATTTTCAAACATTTACCTTTGTTGATTTGTTTCTCTTTTAAATTTCTATATCTTTCTAGATGTGGAGAGTTGTATTCTGGTATTTTACCTCTCTATCATTATAATTAGTTCATTTCAAAATATTTGTTCAGTTAGTAGTCAGGGATTACTTCTGAGGCTATTAAAATAAACAGGAAGTAAGAGCATATTTTGAATGAAATTTTAGAAGAACTAATGTCAGAACAAATTTTGAAAGTCATGATTATTGCAGTTGCCCAAACCTATTTTTTGAAATATCAAAAGAAACTAAGAATTTAAAAAGTAGTAAGAATAAATTATCAACCTTAGAAAAGATCAGAAATTTTGTTACTGAACTAATAATAATCTTGTTTCTGTTACTCATTCAAAAGAAACACTTGAGACGCTGTGAACAGACAGTGCTTTTAGCATGAGGGTTTGACAAATTCAACCTGGAATTTGAGATAATGCAAGTATGATGTGTGTGTGTTTGTATGATATGTGTGTAGTGTGTGTGTGTGTGTGTGTGTTTTGTGGCACAAGTTCTGATAATCTGGAGTGATGGTAGTGATTCATGTTGCTTCAAGTCTGAGGCATAAACAAAAGAAGTAGGGAGAACATGGAATTTTCATGATTATTAAAAGTCAAGTGCAGAAATATCCTTTAGTGGACAATATGACATTAACCACAGAAAATCTTCTCTTGTATGGATTCTCTATGCTGTCTTTCTGTGGGTGTCCAGGATTCCAGGGTTCTTTACATGATGACATACCAACAAGTGGCACATGTCATTAGCACAGCAGAACCGACCACCACTTGAGGGAAGAGAAAACCACAGACAAACTACATAAGGGAGGATATCTCTCTCCACTCCTGGGAAATATTAAAAATTTCATCCCTCATGTTAGCACAAATATCGAACTTTTGTAATAGCCTGTTCAAGTGGACAGTTTTTTTTTTATTTTGAAGATTTAGTTATTTATTTATACAAGCACTGGGTACAGTCAGAAGCGTGGGAGGGTAGAGAATGCACCAGAGCCAGAGCGGGGAACAGAACAGGCAGACTGACAAAATACACTGGTGAGGGGAGCAGCGGGCACGGCAGGAGAGGTCTGCGCCCCATGTGGGACTCTTGCTGGCAGCCGGGGATCGAACCGGTGCTGCAGAGGCTGCAGGCAGCCTCGCAACCCAGCACTCAACCGCTGTGCCACCAGGGGAGGCCCCTTCAAGTGGATTGCTTTGTATGAGAGGAAAGATGTGACTTTAATTCCATTTCACAATTGTTAGAATGTAGCATTTGAAAAAAAATAAACTTAGGATAATAAAAAAATTAATAGAAAAATAAAGACATTTGGAAAGTGGTATTTTATGAATGAATGTAAGTAATTTTTATCACTGAAATTTAGCTTTCATCTATTTAAAGAAATAAAACTACTTTTATCTCATTAAATTATAGGCATAAATGAACATATCTGTATAATACAGCTAAAAAGTATCTAACTAATTTTTGAAAATGCTCCATCAATACTCCCTCATGTTGATATTTAACATTTTCTCCCTTTTCTCCCTTTCTCTACATATATTAAAATGTGGGTGGTGGAGAGGGAGGGGGGCTGATAAATAGGAAGATGATTAGATAGATATGGGAAAACCCAAAAGGCAAAGTGGTATCCTTTGTTTTCAAAGAATATTTTTACCTTCCTTATGAAAAAAAAAAGATTTAAATCCTACAAAATAGTATTGGGTAATGCATGCCATGGGAGTAAATACAATTATAAAACAAATATGAAAAAAAGCCTGGGGAGACATCATCTCAGGGACAATGTCAGCAAAACTCGAGGCACGCAGACCTCCATAAATCCCTACCCAAACTAGCAAAAACATTGAGAACCAACTTTTTCAGTATTCCTGCAATTAATCAGAGTCTTGCAGTAATCCACGAGGTGATTTAGTCAAGTAAAACATCTGAATGTTGGGAGAAGCATAGGACTTGCGGTGTTATCACTTCTTGCTTTCTGTCCTTTCTCTCCAGCTCCACAACAGCATTAAAAGCCAGCAGCCAGCAGTCACAGTTAAAAACAGCAAACAAGCAGCTACCGCAGACTGTAGAATGGAGTTTACCTCCTGTAAAGCCCTTTTCTTAGAGCTCTATTTGATCTGCCTGGAGATTCTCTGGAAGGCTCCACTTACAAGATTGCTTTTATTTAACCTACCTGGGAGCTAACCCTGTGTGAAAAACCTTTTCCCTGAAAGTGTCAAATACATTTAGAGGTAATTTTTTAACTTTACAGATGCCTGAGGCATTGGGTGACAGTGGGAATAAACAACAGCCCAACCAAAAAGAAGAAAAAGAAAAGAAGTGAAGTAAGTTCCAAGAGGCCAGCAAAGATACACATATTTCTAGGCATTTAGATGGTCACGTATAGGCACAGGGCAGTAAACATTTCCGCTGTTAGGGGGTGAATTGCGTCCTCCTGATATTCTTATATTGACCCCCTAACTTTGAATGCCTCAGGAGGTGACTTAATTGAGAGATAATTAAGGTAAGGGCAATTCACATGGGTGGACCCTACACTGACTGTTGTCCTTTGAAGAAGGGGACTAGGATACAGACATAGAGGAAGGACCACATGAAGAACAGAGAGAAGATGGAAATTTACAACACTTAGAGAGGGGTTCATTAGAGGAAATTAATCCTACAATGATTTGATCTTAGACCTCTAACCTTCAGAATTATGAGAAAAATAATTTGTTATTGAAGTCACTCAGTTAGTGGTAGTTGGTCAAGGCAGTTCTAGAAATTTTATACACCATATGGTGTACATGTTCTGAGCAGACCAGTTGTTCTCAACTCTGGCTGACCTTTAGCTCCTATGCAAAGAGGAGTCAAGACTTAGGCAAAGTTGCCAGCTAGCTACCCACTCAATGTTAATGGTGTGGCCTCATGAACACAGAAGCCCAGAATGTGCTGCAAGATTTATTGGCTCCAGGAATTTAGGACAATACCTGCCCAGCTACCAGCTGATGTCTAAACTAACTAAATAGATAGTCCCATGATAAAGAATATATAGACTTTACATAATTAGCTCAGGAAAATCCATTCAAAAAACAGAGTGCGATTTACAAAGTGGTCACATTCTGTTATTCAAAATGTCCAGTTTTCAATAGAGGTAATGAGACACTCAAGGAAACAAAAACTATGGCCCAGATACTGGGACCAAAAAACAATAGAAACTCCCCTGAGGAAGCAAAGACACAGGCATTACTAGACAAAGACTTTAAACAAGTTATTTCAAATATATCCAAAGAGTAAAAGGAAACCATGTGCCAAGAAATAAAATAAAGTATGACACTAATGTCTCAGAAAATACAAAAATGCAACTAAAACATTTATTATATAAAAACAAGCTATAGTGTAACTCTGGGGTAGAAAAGTAGAGTAACCAATATGAAAAAAAAACCTACTGGGAGGCTTGTATTTATGTCTTAGGGCTTCCATCACAAGTAACCATAAGTCAGGTGGCTTCATGCAACATATATTTATTCTCTCACAGTTGTGGAGGTCAGATGTCTGAAATCAGTTCACTGGATTCAAAACAAGATGTGAGCAGTACCAAACTCCATACAGGGGGCCTAGGAGAGACACTGTTCCTTCCTCTTCCAGCTTCTGTTGACTGCTGGCTTGCCCTCGTGGTGGACACATTGCTCTTTTCTCTGCCTTTCACATAACTCAAGCTGGGCTAACCTGGATAAGATCTGATAATCTTCCCTAAGGAGTGAAAATGAGAGAGATTGCCCATTTAGCATAGTTATCTGTTATTTTTCAAAAAGTGAGGGACAGGTGTTAATGGTTTAGAGTCAGTAAATTGGTATATTTGCTGATAGGAGAATATAGTTTATTTTCCCATAACTGAAAGGATATTGCAAGGGAGATAAAGAATGTTTTCAAAGCACCAGTAGGAGCTATTTGAGCATCTATAATGACTTTCTGTTCTATATCTTGGACCATGGAAAATGAAAACATATTGCTTAAGAAAAAAGGTAAAAGTTACTTAAAATCAGATGGTAAAGGGATTCTTTTAGAAGATAGTGGTTTCTTTCTTCTTATTTAATACATTAGAATAAACTTTGCAGAGATTTCAATGGCAGGGAGTTCAGCTGCTCAGTAAGAATCAGAGATAAAAGGTGATAAGTAATATGAAAGCTACAGAAAGGGGAGAGAAGTTTCCGTTTATGGAGAAAACCAAAAAAGACAAGAGTTCAGTTCACTGGGGAGAAAATGAACTTAAATTCCAGAGCTAAAGAACCTCTAAAACAGGATGTAAGTTACTAGGTGATGATACTTGTAATACTATGCTATCAGAAATATCATTCTCATGTTATCCTTGATAATGATTCTAAGACTGTGCTAATGAATCACTGTGCTTATGTGTGTGATAGACAACTCTAGATGATGACTCTAAGTCCATTTTCACTTCTTATGAAAATTCTAGAAGGAGGAATTCAAAAACCTGATCCTTCTGAAATCAGGTGGTGACCACAAAGGTTCAGGGTTTAAAAAAGCTCTGAGTCGAGTGACAGAGGTGGGAGGATGTGATGATTGACAGTGTCTAGGAAGTAACACCAGCATGAATATTTCAGTTTTAAGCACCATGTGTACTCAGAAAGACTGCTTCATTTCCAGGAGCAAAACTCCATGGATGGAAAGAATTGTTTGATCTTAGTAAGCCGGCTCAGGTCTTCTGTGGACCAACCCAGGGGGTAGAGTTACACTCACGGTTTTCTAAGATGAACAGCTGCATTAAAGGAAAATATTTGAATTAAAAAAGTACAATGCTCCTCTACTTTTCCCGGAAACAGGTTCTCATTATACACTATCCAGGTGCACAGATGACATTTATGGTAATTTCTCAATTTTGATGCACAAATTTTAGATCTGAACAAAATGTACTGTCGATCAATAACAAAGTAGAAGCAGGAAGAATTTTTAACAGTAATGTTACTTATATAGGAAACACTCTAATTTAAGAAAAGAACATTATTTTTTAATCTAGCAGACAGAAATTTTATTATTGTTAGGAAAAATTCACAAAAGCTGAAAGGTGATATTTTTCTTCAATAAAAGCAATAATAATTATATTTCACAGCCGGACCTTCATATTTTCTTATGCCTGGAGCACTGAGGATAGTTTTAACTAAAAATTGCAATCAGAAATAAAGTTGGAGGAAATACAACTTCTGACAACCTAATCTTTGATGTAGCTTTGTTTCCAGAATCAACACAAAATAATGTCTCTTCTCGGGGGCCTCCCTGGTGGCACAGGGGGTTAAGGTGCAACATATGAAGCAATCCATAGCCACTGCAGCACGAGTTCGATCCCCAGCCAGGGAGCTACCCACATGGCACAGCAGACCTCTCCTGCCTCACCCGCTGCTCCCCTGAGCAGTGTGTTTCAGTCAGTCTGCCTGTTCTGTTCCCCACTCTGTCTCTGGTGAATCCTCTCACCCCCTGCATCTCTGGCCTGTACCCCAGTTCTTGTATGCATAAATAAATAAATCTTTAAAAAATAATGTCTCTTCTCACGTTTAGGTTGAGTTCATATGAAAATTTATAAATATTGACTGTGTATCTACAAATACCAAACTGACATTAGGATATTATTAACCATATAGTGTATCATGGAGAGATAGAGGATCACATAGTGTATGATGGAGAGATAGAGGATCATGATAGAGAGATAGAGGATCATATCCTCTTACATGTGGACACTGTATCACACCCACCAAGGTGGCCACTTTCCTCCACCACCATCCACTGGGCCCCTCCCACTTTGCTCTCCACCTGCCCCTTGCTCATTATTGTGGCCTAAATTCTGCAGCCAGATTTCCAGGGCTTGTGTTGTCTGTCCCACCTATGAGAAATCATCAAGTATTTGTCTTTCTCCTTTTTTGTTTTCAAAGATTATTTTTGCTTAGCGGTTTTATTTCATACATGTAGGTGGCAGTCATTAGGAAGACCTTTATTTGTAAAATTTGTATTTTTTTTTCTGTTTTGTAACCAACTTTATTTCTGTTTTGTAGTTTGGTTGCAACTAAGGAAACAGACAGTGCAAGATCTCGAAGTGCTCCCATGTCACCGTCTGACTTTCTGGATAAATTAATGGGTAGGACATCCGGGTATGATGCAAGAATCAGACCCAATTTTAAAGGTAACTGCTCTGCTTACCACTATACATGAAATGTGATCTCAGTAGGTTAAAGAGAACTCATTTGTAAATTGATTTCACCCAGAATTCTAATGCTTATTTCCAATAAACCAGCTCTCTCCCTGTTAATCTCACAATTCTCATTTTATTGTTTATTTTTTATGCACTAGTTTTTTATAAATTTTAACTTATCAAAGTGTCCACCATGGAAATGTCTAACCTGTGTCACTTGATTTGTTTTATTACACATGATTCCCTCCAAATCCTTCCAGTTTTCTATAAATGGCATTTTTGTCTTTCCTTGTGGCTGAATAGTATTCAGTGTGGCTGTAACACATCTTCTTGATCCAATCTTCTATCAATAGCCCTTTAGTTTGCTTCAATGATGGATTGTAAATAATGTTGCAATATAGTAGAACTTACACATTTTTATATTGTTGTTTTTTTTGTGCTTTGGCTAGATGCCCAAGAGTGGTGTATGTATAAAATAACGTCATTGAAAAGTACGTTTGACAAGTTAAGAAATATCCAATTATCCCTGTAACCAGCAGTTTCTTGTTTCTTGTCTCCTTCTTCATATCCTGTTCTTTTTTTAATTTTCAAGTTCTCTTTCTCTCTCTCTCTCTCTCTCTCTCTCTCTCTCTCTCTGAAGAATTTAATTCTGTCATTGTGTTTTGGTCTCATTACCACGATCCTTGATTGTGAGATCCTAGAGGTGCTGTCACAGTTTGCCAGGCAGGTGCTACTTTGTATGTTTAGCTCTTTTTCTTTTATGACAACAGTGAAAACCATGTAACTAAACTTGGTAAAAAAAATAAATTGCCCTCAAAATAATGAAAAGCAGTAATCCCTCATCTCAACAGGCCCCACTCAGAGCTCTGCTTATCTGAGACAGTCCAGAATAAAGTTGGTTACTTCTGGTGAGTCCCTGATTGCTTTCTAGATTCCTTTGTACTAACTTTGTACTTACTTACTAATTGTAAGATTCCTTTTTACTAATTAGATGTGAATTTAATGCCTCTATTCTTGCATCCCTCCTCTTCTGTTTCTCTTTTCTGCCAAGTGATTGTTCTAGTCTACCTGTGGGAACAATTGTTTTCATATTGTTCATTTTCTTTAAGCCCTAGTTTACTTACATGTGGTAGAAGTGCTGTTTAACTCAGGAAGGATTGAATTGATTTGCATGAGGGCTGACATAGTGCTCTCTCTCTCTCTCTCTCTCTCTCTCTCTCTCTCTCTCTCTCTCTCTCTCTGTGTGTGTGTGTGTGTGTGTGGGTGTGGGTGGGTGGGAGTCTGTAGGTAGTTTCTCATCCTGGAAAGGGAAATCTGAGACATGTCACTGCCCTGGCCAGACCATTGATCTAGGTGACTGCTGAATATCAAAAAGGCTTTCATCTGGAGATGTCCAGATGCCAAACTTCAGCTGGCTTTAGCTTTGAGGTACTGCCAGGAAGCTTGTTTCACCCAGTTATCAAGAGTTATTTCTCCATTTTAATATTCTTTTTGCAAACAGAAAATGACTAAGTTCTAGGGATCTGATGCATGGCATTATGATGATAGTTAACAATATTCTATTTTATACTTGAAAGTTACTGAGTTGATCTTAAATGTTTGTCACCATGGAAAAGAAAGAATAATTACGGGAGATGACAGAGATGTTAGCTAATGCTGGGTGGCAATCATATTCCAATATGTAAGTGTATCAGATCAATCCATTGTGTGCTGAAAAGCTCACACAATGTTACTGTCAATTATATCTCAATTAAGCTGGTGGGGGGAGACAATTAAAGAGTCTCCTTAGTGTATTATTTCAGGCATTTCTGTATGCTAGTCTTCCTGCCTAGAAAGATTCCTCTTTCTTCATCCCCTGTGGCCTGTTCTGAATAGCTGCTTATTCTTCCCCCAGCCCCAAGGACTTGTTAAATCCTATTTCTTGTGCTTCCAGAATCCCCCAGGCTTCCTTATCCGCTCTGTCTGTGGTAGCTGGTTATAGTGCTACATTGCACAGCTCATGCCAGTAAGACAGTAAATAACAGGGGAAGTTAAGAATGTGACATCAGGGCCAGACTGACTGGGTTTGCATGCTATCCTAACTACCATGAAAAACATTAATCTACCTGTGCCTCAGTTTTGGAATCTGCAAAGTGGAATGGTAATAGAAGCTTGCCTTGTAGAGCTATGAGGATGAAATGAGTTCAGATGTGTTTAGCACACATGTAAGATGTGTAGAACTGTGCCTCATACACAGAAAGAATTTTTAGGTGTTGACCAGCTTTGCGGTCTTAGTTCTTGGCATTTCTGAGGCACCCAATTATTGCTTATTTGCCTATTTATATGAATCATCATCATGATCTGCAACTAGCTCTGGCTGTCATTCGGTGAGATGAGGATTTTCTTGAGATACTTTTTTAAGAAAGGCAGTATCAACTCATAGAACCCTATTATTTCCAATCACCTTAAGAAACTAGGCTTGCAGGGCCTCCCCTGGTGGTGCAGTGGTTGAGCACTGGGCTGCGAAGCTGTCCGCAGCCTCTGCAGCACCGGTTCGATCCCCGGCCACCGGTGAGGGTCCCACATGGTGCACAGACCTCTCCTGCCGCCCGCTGCTCCCCTCAGCAGTGTATTTCGTTGGTCTGCCTGTTCTACATCACTCTGGCTCTGGTGAATTCTTTCACCCTCCTGCGCTTCTGACTGTACCCAGTGCTTGTATAAATAAATAAATCTTTAAAAAAAAGAAAGAAACAAGGCTTGCAAAAAGTAAAAAAAAATAATAATAATAATAAATGGAAGCTATTTCCACTACTTCAGTAATTCTAAGGGCTCAAACCCAGGCCACTCTTGCTCAATGGGAACATGGATGAGAAGTAGGGAGCTTTCTGACACAGGTGATCAGGGTCTTTCTTATAACCACCTCCTATAAATGGTGACCCTAAACATAAGTTCCTAGGTTGTTCTTAGTACTTTAGTTTCTCTTTCCACACATCCTAACTTGCACTCATTTTAGGCTTTGCTCTATTTCATCTGTCCATCATTGTCCTAGCTTTATATCATTAAATGAATGATGACTTTCCTCCCATTCTCTTGGGTTCGATATGTTGTTTCATTTTTATTTGATAACATGAATTTTACGGTCTCAGAAAGAAAATTATGTTCAATTTCCCATCTTGAAAGAAAGGCTTCCAGGCATCATTTGAAAGTAGAAGTTAGTTTTACAGATAAAAAGCAATTGAATAGCAAATAAAAGTACCGCCATAAACCAATATTATTTCATCATACTATTCTACCAGTCTTTGCCACATTTTACTTCTTTTCATTAACCTTGTTGTTTGGGCCTTCACAATGGGATCAAATATTCTTTTTATATTTTGTATCTATTTTTTATATTTTATTATAGCCTGAAACTTTATTTTTCTTTTATGTAGTTCATTATTTGTTTTGATTCTTTATGCTTTGATTCACATGAATGATATTGTTTTGATATTTGTCTTTCTCCTTTAGACTTATTTCACTACGTTTAATAACCACTGTGCCCATCCATATTGTAGTATTATTGCAATAATATTGCATAATATACATATTACAATATTGCAATATACAATATGGCAGAATTTTATCTTTTTTTAACCAAAGAGCAGTGACCCATTTTTTATATAGACCACATCTTTAACCACTTATCTGCCTTCAGCTGGTTTTTGATAACCCTTATGTCTAATTTAGATTCAAGCAGAAAGTACTGGTACAGTAGTCATTCTGTCTCCAACTGTGATTGCATTTTTTAAAATCTAGAGATTGCATTTTTTTGGGGTTCACAAAATGTTATCTCACATAGTGGCATCATTACATAATAGATGTCAAATGTATCATATTATATACATTATGATATTTATATCATAAAAACAAATGACAGAATATTGCTGATATTTAATCTTTCAATTAAAAAGGGTGTGACTTTAATATACTACATCAAGAATTCCTTACAAAAGTCATTTTTGTGATCACTTGAGTTATTTTTTGTTTATCTGTTTGTTTGCTCTAGATCTGCCTGGTGGGTAATTTTTCCCCAACATGCATCACAATAATATCATTGCCAAGACATTGCATTGTGCTTTACTGTTTTGCCTTCACCCATCTCTGAACTGAAAAGCCATGTTCTGTTTCTTTATGAGACATCTAAAAGAAAACATGGTGCTGAAAACATCTGCAATTACTGCCACTTATGTTTCATGCCAACACTGGTTTAATGTAATGACAATTTAAAAGCCCCATTGCCATATGGATGTTATAGCAGTTATTTGCTCTGTGGCTAAACATAGCAGTGTGTTCGATGGATATAACAGCTTTTACATTGGCACGGAGACCTAGCAGATTGGCTGAGGACTGCTAAACAGGTGCTCTCTGTAATGGCAATGAAAGATTTAAAATCTTCACTGAGCTCATTCATTCTCTACAACATTTTTGAATCTACATACCAATAGTTAAGGTAGAAAAACTACTCCAAGATTGTTGCCTTGGTTGAAATGGATCAGAAACTTTTTTAAAAAAGATTTATTTATTTATGCATACAAGAACTGGGGTACAGGCCAGAGGTGTGGGGGGTGAGAGGATTCACCAGAGACAGAGTGGGGAACAGAACATGCAGATTGACTGAAATACACTGCTGAGGGGAGCAGCAGGTGAGAAAGGAGAGGTCTGCTGTGCCATGTGGGTAGCTCCCTGGCTGGGGATCGAATTTGAGCTGCAGTGGCTGCAGATAGCTTCATATGTTGCGTCTTAAACTCTTGCGCCACCAGGGAGGCCCTGAAATTCATCAGAAACTTAAAGTATAGAAAGCAGAGCCTTCTGAGTAACCTCATAGCACTGTATCCATTTCATTCTT
Organism: Talpa occidentalis; assembly: GCF_014898055.3. Taxonomy (NCBI): domain Eukaryota; kingdom Metazoa; phylum Chordata; class Mammalia; order Eulipotyphla; family Talpidae; genus Talpa; species Talpa occidentalis. Next base: position 137,855,717 of record NW_023604295.1, on the reverse strand, counting down.
TGTAATCTTTAAAGTATTAGTCCAGGTAAGTCATTTAGCAGCAAACAACAATGATAAGAAACACTGGCAACAACTATAAATCTAAGTAGAATATTCTAAGTAGAATATCTGGTACCCAGATTGGCAATATTATATTATCTTAAGTGTCCAACATTGAACATAAGTTATATAATGTGCAAAGGAACAGGAGGAAAATATGACCTATACCTGGGGAAAAAAATCAACAGAAACTCCCTGAAGGGGCTTAGGTGTTGGACTTACTCAGACATTGATAGTCATTAGCACACCAGAATCAAGAAAAATCTAAGATCCAAAGAAGTTAATGACTAATATCATGGTCAGCATTATAGGAGACCATCAATTTCTGATTTGCAATCCAGATTATTCCGCAGAATAATTGCCTTCATTTATAAGCACCACACCCAATTATGTACAAATATACTTTTCTTTATTAAAATGAATAAGGAGGAGCATTGAAATATTTGAAAATATTTTTGATGAGTATCTAAATGCACTTACGTTTCAATCTTTTTTTCAGGCCCTCCAGTTAATGTCACATGCAACATATTCATAAACAGCTTTGGTTCCATCGCGGAAACAACCATGGTAGGCGCATTTACTTTGTTAACAAGTTCACACCCAAGTAATTTATAAATATGTTACATTAATGGCAATTTTTCTACAAATGTTATCTAACGTAAAGCCAAAATGAATGAGATTTTAAAGATAAAAGGTATAATTAAATTGCTGTACATCACAGGTAATGTTTCACTTGGAGATGGCATAATAGAGAATAATTTTTAGTGCAAACAAGACTGAGTTTTTTCACTTCAATAATTAAATATTAAATCTCAAGATAAAACTAAAAGTTTACCATAAAATTTACTTCTTTTCAATGGTCTTTAATAGCAATATATGCATAACAATAAATAATTTCATGTTTAATTATTCTGTATACTTATGTGTTTATAACATTACCTTTAAGTATTCTATTTGATTTTTCCCAAATGCACATGGTATTTACTCAAACATTGTAAATCTTGTGCAAATTGTAGTATATGCCTTAATTTAAACTTACTAAACAGAGACTTCACTGCTATGTAACTAAGAACATTTTATATAATCAAGGTTTTTAAGCCAAAAATTACCATTTCAGACCAAATTTACTCTGTTTGGAATTGTACAACTTTCTCTGAATAGCATGTTGAACCTCTTCTGTTCCCTGTAACTTTTACTCTCCACTTTAGCAGCAGTAAAATGCCAAGGTAGACACACAAAACACTCAATGTATGTAAAATTGTCTAACAGGAAACTTTTTTTAATTGAAACTACATATGGTGGTTCTTAAATTACCTAAATTATACTCCATTCCTAAATTTAGCAAGTATAATTTGCATTAATTATCAAAATTTGATTTTAGCTAAAATAGGATATGAAATACTTAATAATTTATTAGCTTCCGAAACTGATATTAAGAAAGTAAAGAATCATGCTTACTTTACATGTCTCAAAGTGATTTCATAGTGAATTATCAAAGGAAAAATAATCTAGCATGCAAACTGCATGGTGATACAGTGTGGGGGGGTGTGTATATGTGTGATATTTCAGAGACTGTTTTGTTTCAATGCTATTTTCCTCATATATACAGTATTCGGTCACTTAACTTCTGTCATTCTGTTCAAAATCGACCTAGAATAATTACAATAAAAGCATCAGTGTAAAAAAAAAGGACTCACATATGTGGGCATGCTACAGTATATACGTTAACATGAATGTGTGCATCTTTCTGTAAACAGAGAAAATGCATACGTTTTCTTGTGTTATAAGCACAGTGTGGGTCTGATGCAATTCTGGGATAGAATCCTTTTTCAGAATTTGACATAATCTGCATTCTGCTTGGCTACCTGCTCCTGGGTTACATTCCACCTTTGGACCTACTTGATCCAAATCCTATTTAAAGATAAAGGAATCTCTGCTAGCTTATTTCTCCTTTGACTTCCCAAATTGCTTTTCTAACACCGGCAATTTTCTCATTTAATTATTATTGCACAATCCTGAAACTGGGATATACATGTATACTTTTTTTTTTTAAGTTATCATTTGGGAGGCTTTTTTTTCTTTTTGTGTAGAAGAACTGAGGTGTAGGCCAGAGGTACAGGTGTATGCCAGAGGATTCACCAAAGACTGAGTAAGGAGCAGAACAGGCCGATTGACTGAAATACATTGCTATGGGGAGCATCTGGTGAAACAGGAGAGGTCTGCTGCGCTATATGTGGGTTAGCTTCCTGGCAGGGGATCGAACTCAGGCCATAGTAGTGACAGCACTGAAACTTAAACCCTAGGCCACCAGGAAGGCCCTGATTGGTTCTTTATGGAGACCATTATAAAATATATGAGCTTTGGTGTGAAAACATAACATTTATAGAAGTGTGAACCTACAACTCCTATAACAAAGACAGTGTTATAAACCAACATTACCACACCAAACAGATTGAAAAAAAAAATTAAAATACCATCAGGGAACAAGAAAAATGCATTTAGTCCCATTTGAGGTAATTACTTGATTCTTAAAATCTTTCTACTAGATGTTCTGCTTCTTTTGCCATGTTTTTTAAAGATCCATTGATTCAAATTTTAACATATTTTGTATCCACTTGCACCACATTGTTTTATTTTAAATATCTGTTTGCATATTTCCAATAGAATAATTTCAGATTTCATTTTAGCTACTAAGCTCATCTTTTCACAATGTCTGTTTGTATAATTCACTTAATGAAGTGCCAATCTTTCTCATTTGAGTAAAATTTCATTATTCTTACCATGTAGTCATCAACTTTTTTTTTAACAACCTAGGGAAATGAAAGTTGGTGTACTATCTTGAATTATGATTTTCATTTTCACCAGAATTAACCTTTCCATCAAAGAAACCTACCGGGATGGCAGGACAAACATCTAATTGTAGATCATTTGGTCTTTGTCATAGGAGTCACCTAATGGTCATCCAATTCCCCTCTTCTGTCCTTCAAGCCCCAAACCCTATCCCACTCCTGAACTCAGGATACATTCCCTCACTTCCCTCAGTGGAATCAGAATCTACATGTAGGTAGATTCCCCAAACATACGTAAAGTTGTTTTTTTTTTTCTCCCACTAATCTGCCTGATGTTAATTGCATTCCTAGACTAGTTCAAGAAGACAGAAGGATAAGGGAAATTTCCTTCCTTCCCCACATCATCAGTAGAGCCTCCTCTCTCTTTACCATTTGGCAACACGACCTTGGTGAGAGAGGTACCTCTATGCTGTCTTTAAAATTTGTGATGATAAAAGTTGTTCATAATTATCTTTATTACTTTTGAGAGTCAAAACTTAAGATCTCCACATTAAATGCCTTCAAGTGACAGACAATTAAGCATGCAAATCTGTGATGAGTTGTGTTAAGGTTTAGATGGCACGAAGAAAGCATTTGAAAATTGGATTTTTGTTTGTTTGGTTTATATATACTTATGTTGTAGTTTGGGTGTGTCGATATATAGCAATGATGGAAAAAAGAAATGTTAGCTCTTCCTATCTTCAGAGAACAGATGTCTCTCCATCTTGTTACGCATATGTTAGAGTTAACAGAATTACTCTGCTATGCACCATAAGTCAATATTTACTCACTGAGCTGTTCGTTGCTCTTTATCAGTGGTCAGAAATAATTTACTTTTACAAAACAAAAACAAAAAAAGGTGTTTTGGTAAAATTGTTTTCAGGTGCCTGTATACAGAGATGAAAGGCAGGATTAGGTGAGAGTCTCTGAAGGGCTGTCATGATCTTGAAGAATTGTCAATCTGTAAAGTTTTTCAATTTCCCATACAAATGACAGGCTCACATTTTATTTATCTTTTATTTTTTAAAGATTTATTTATGCATACAAGAACTAGGGTATGGGACAGATGTAGGAGGGGTAAGAGGATTCAACAGAGCTAGAGTGGGGAGCAGAACAGGTGGATCCACTGAAATACACTGCTGAGGGGAGCAGCGGTGAGACAGGAGAGGTCTGCGGCCACACCATGTGGGTAGCTCCATGGCCAGGGATCTAACTCATGCTGCAGTGGCTGCAGATAGCTTCATAGTGCTGATGCTAACCCCTTGCACCACCAGGGAGGCCCCGAGGCTCACATTTTAGTTGTAACAATCATCACACACAGGTAGAAGCCACTTTAATTATTAGAATTTTAGATTCTCCAGAGAAATCTCAGCCTTATCAATAAAAAATTGATGGTGTCAGTTTATGTATTCTTAATGAAATGTCTTTAAAATTTTATACATTCTTTTATCTAAGTGTGTTTTATGTCAAAAATGTATTAATATGCAAATATGCATAGGTAATAACATAAGTAACACTCAGGCACCTGTCACCACTTTAGGAAATTAATCTTTATAAATAACAAGAATCTGACCATTTACTTCTGCCCAAAGCACTGTTTTCCTACCTTCCAAAAGAAAGCCTTCTTCCTGAATTTGATATTAAGACATAATTCCATTTAATGTGTATGAATAAACTAAGTGACTATATAGTAGTAGTGACATGTAACTTGAATTTTGTTGGTTTGATGTATGTTTTTTTTTTGTAAGCCATGCTTGTATTTGTATACATTTCAGTAAATATTCCATAATATGTTTATTTATCCTACATTTGCCGGATATTTTGATTGTTTCTGATGTTTTTTGCTGCCAAAAATACCCTCTGCACTGAAAATTTATTGCATGTTATATTCTAATAAACATAGCAAGATGTCCTTTAGGTATATATTCAGGAGTGGCTATTCAGTCTTAAATACCCACTAACACTTTGTGAGATTTCCTATTGTTTCATAACTCTCACAGCTAGCATTTGTCCACTTGGGACTCAATTGCTGTTATCACATTCTTCCTTGTACAGATAGAAAACTATCTATTTTTCTATTGTGTACATTTTACAAAAGTTTTGTTTTTCAAGGAAATCATCTATTTCATAATATATTTTCAAATTATTGATATAAACTTATTTACAATGCCTTATTCTTTTATCAATTTTTATCTTCCCAGTTGCTCTTTCTCTGAAATCTATTACACTGTATATTCTATGTCTCATTATGTCCCTCAGTTTCTCTTTATCATTCTACATATGCTACATAGTCTCAATCTTTAAGAACTATCAATAAATGAATTATTGAAAATTTATAAAAATTCCAAATAAGCTGTAATTTCATATCAATCTGTTTTGGATTCCTCCTTTGTAAATAATTCAATGACTTACTTAAAGGCAATTCACTCACATATTATGACAGTGTTAAGTTTCTCTTATTCTGTTAGTATGGCATTTAACTTCTTGTACTGATTTATCCAATAAACTGTCGACATCCTATCATTTTATTCAATTCACTTTTAAGGTCTATCTTTTCTTTTTAAAAGAGTATTTAAACAAATATGGCATTTGTTTGAAAAAAATAATTACAACATTATGCTGCAACTCTATGTTCATCATAACTAGGGGGACAGGAGGACTGTTGGGGTCCTGGGGTGGGTGGGTGTGGTGGCACACATCTGCAGGTGTGAACCTGTACCTCTGAATCAGATACAGAGTTGAAGACCAATGTTACCTCGATAAAATCAATAATGAATAATACTTTTTTTAAACATTTATTTATTTATGCATGCAAGAGCTGGGGTACAGACCAGAGGTGCAGGGGTGAGAGGATTCACCTGAGACAGAATGGGGAACAGAAAAGGCATATTGACTGAGATACACTGCTGAGGGGAGCAGTGGGCGAGTCAGGAGAGGTCTGCTGCACATGTGGGTAGCTCCCTGACAGGCTGGGGATTGAACTCATGCTGCAGAAGCTGCGGACAGCTTCATAGGTTGTATCTTAACACCTTGCGCCACCAGGGAGACCCATGAATAATACTTAAAAAAAAAGGATAATTCTTAACACAAAATTTTAAAATATGTATGTATATAAACACACACACACACACACACACACACACACATATATTATGGGTAACAAAGTATCTTTTCCAAAAAAGAGAACATTGCAATTGTGATCTGCTCACCATCTTAGATTGTCAGTACAGTCTCTCAAAATAAATAATTTATTTATTTAATTATTTAATTAATTGTACCAATAAATAATTAATTGTACCATCAGGTTAATATTAGCAAATACTGCCCAAACTTGTTTTTTTTTTTTAAATTCAAATCTTCCTAGGTAATTTTATAATATTTCCTCAAAAAGTATTTTTTCAGCTGTATTAATAAATTCATAGGAATGCTAAATCTTTTTAGGGAGAGTTCTTTATGATGTGTATGACGTGAAACTACAATTCCTATTATATAGTATGTATATTAGCAAATATCAATGTTTAAAATAAAAATATTAAATGCAGTTATTTCAGATATGAATTAGATTTCACAGCAATGTTTTTTTTTCATAACAATTGGAAAGGAATATATATCATCTGAGCAAAAATTCATTTTTTCTGTCCTTTTGTATACTTTCCCCAAAATGAGTCATAGATTCTTTGTATTTCTTGCTAATGAGCTAATTTCTTGTAAAGGTGCATTCACTTCATGCATGTCATAATGGCATTTGGTAACTGTTCCTGTGAATCCATATTTCTGAGTTCAATAATGTTAATGCAGAATATGATTAGATTGATGTTATTCGTCTTCCTTTTAGAACAGCCTGCTATCATTTTATCAGTAAGATTATGTCTGCTAACTTCTTATCTTCACTGCCTTATTTTTCATACTTTGTGTAGTAAGTTAAACCTAACTAAATATAAAAATGGCATCAGTCTGAAAGATTTTTAATTTCAAGCATGAGTAACCAGTGACTGGCAGTATGAATGTGTTCTGAACTATCATTTATAAGCATGAATCAGAAACAGGGAATATTTATGGAAGTGTTGCATAAAGATAGGTATGCATGAAGGTTACACATCCTGGTGACCCCATAAGAAAATGAATAAATCGCTGCCTGCTGTATTCATCCACACATCACCCTTATAATCATGGAGGCTCAAAAAGAGGCCGCCGAGCCAATTCACACAGGTAAAATTTCTTATAAAGCATATCACAAAGAATGCAATTGTTTAGTTTTGCTGTGATGTTGCTAAAACAAAGAAGATATTTAGAAGTGTATTTTCAACACTATGGTGGGGGCAGGGAGATGCCAAAGAGAGACTTATGCTAACAGAAAGAAAACTGTGGAGCAGGAAGTTGCCAGCACAACCCCCTGCAAATTTTCTCCTTTATTCGACCACCTATCTCTGTACTTTCTTTTCACTCTGGCTACAGAGATTGAAAGGTTAATTGCCTTTTGTTTAGGCATTTGAAAGATTTTGGGCTAGAAAGAAATGATGATTACAGGGGTAAATGCGGTGACAAAGATATATGTCACTTAATTTAACTCCCCTCTCTGCCTATTGTAAAACTAATTTTGTAATGGGAAAGAACTATTATGTGCACCTGGTACTCTAGAGAAAGCTCTTGTACTGGTGTCATTGTTACCAATGAAGATCAATGAAGCATTTTTCTTGGACACTTTACATGACATAGAAAGGATCCTGATTCTCTTGACCGGTTCATAGCACAGGTGTTCATCCTCAGAGTCAAGACCATCCTGCACCTCTTTCTTAGAGAAATGGATTTTCTGAAGGAAGAGACTCCAAAATGTCATTTCCACCTCTGAAGCTAAAATGGGCAGCGAGATGGGGAATCATGTTCTCTAGAATGATTGGCACCAGTCATGATTTGTTACTCAGTTGTGGATTTAGCATGTCAATTAATGTTAAGTACTTGGCAATCAATTTAAATTGCAAATTCCTCTTCAGCTGTGATGCAGAATCTCTGACAGATGAATGAGTTAAAGTTAATACTGACACTCTCTAGACCAGTTAGATGACAAGTTTTTGTTGCTGTGATGAAACTGGCAGCCTCTCCACAAAACAAGTCAACTACGTATGCCTCAGATGGGCTCGAACAAGCCAGGCTGACAGGACCTCGGGCTGTGGCACAAATGCCCTGTCAAATGGAACAGATGTAGGCAAAGGAGTTAGCAGCCCTTGTTGTTTAGGGAGTCAATTAAAAAATGGAAAATTCCTACTGAACAATCACATGTAGATGTATCAAAACCGAGGCCAGTCCCTAACGATTTGGTTTTAAAAATATAGAGAAAATCATATTTTTCTCAGTCTCATAAAGGAGAGTCGATGACAAACCACCTGTTCAAAGAAAAAAACTGAAGACACAGATTTATTAGCACATATTACTATCATTTGCATCATTACTATCATTTTTTTAAATTCTCCTTGGGAGGTTTTTGGAATATTACCAACATTGCAGAGTGTAGCTAAAATATTAGACAAACACACTGCCACAAAGTTAAATTAAGAGGTCTAATTCACAAAAATGAACTTATCACATCGATCAACATTGAGTAGATAAACTACATAAATCCAAGAATAAGTCCTGGGCAAACTTCATGTGTAAAACCCATTTAGTTTCTCAATAGAAGATAATGATGTCTTCATTGTCCTCTTAGGTTAGGGATGACATTTTGTAGTGCTCGGATCTTCTTCAAATCTCCCTGCCTTTTGGGGACTCCTCCCTCCATGGACTTTGGAGCTAATAAAGAATTCTCTCTATTCTTCTTTAACTGAACTCTCAACTCTCTCCACTGGCGTCACCTCTTTTGCCTTCTTGGTGGTAGGCAGTGATTTCTAGAAAGCCTTTGTCTGGGACATGACTCTCCCTCAGAGGAATGAAAAGACCACCCAGGTCCCTCTCTCAATTGGAGAGGACAGTTAACCCTTTTATTTGGTGGAAGTCATTTTGTTAGTTTCAGTTTGTTCTTTGACCAGTTTTTCTCTTTTCTGGAATCAATTTCTTTATTTTTTTAGACTTATTTTTATTTATTTATGCATACAAGCAGTGGAGTGCAGGCCAGAGGTGCAGCGGGGAGGGAGAGGATTCAATAGAGTAGGGAGCAGAACAGGCAGATTGACTGAAATCCACTGCTGATGGGAGCAGCGGGCGAGACAGGAGAGGTCTGCTGCGCCATGTGGGTCATCTCCCTGCCTGGGGGTTGAACTCATGCTGCAGTGGCTGGTGATAGCTTCATAGAGCTGAGACTTTAATGCCTGCGCCACCAGGGAGGCCCCTTCTAGAGTCATTTCTTATCTTTTCAGGTCTTCCTGTGGTTTCTGCCCACTCAGTCTTTCAGTGATCCCTGAGGAAGAAAGTTCTTCATGCAGTGCTCTCTGATAGACTCTCTATCACACGCATGCTCTATACATATCTCAGTAAGCAGCTACTAAAAAGTCTAAAAATTCTGATTCTAAATATATTTTACTCTTTATCATATTTAACTTGCTATAAAGATAATTGCTATTCCTCACTCATGCACTATAAAATTAAATATGATTAATCAAAATTTGACAGCAGGCATGAAAAGAAATGAATATACTTTGCATCCCCTTTTCTCTTTAGTTTTCTCGAAGGCAGTGTTTCTTAAGCAGGTTTTTGTTTTTCATTATGACTCCTCAAGGAGACTTTTTCGACATCTTTTTCCATAATTGTCCCCCCCCATAAAATTTTAATTCTCCAGATATATTGCATAGTTGTTTATATACACTATGTATATTTCTGAATTATACATAAGGAGAAAATGATTTTTTTACCTACCGACAACCAATATTGCTACCTTGGGAACAATTTCGTTCTCATTGAGAATGTGTCCTCTAAAGCACATATTCATAGGGGTCCTTCTGAATATACTCGCCCAGGGCTAATATTTCTATCCTGTTTGCTTGGCAACATATGAAAAAGCAGTGGAAATGGGACACGGGCTCTGAGTGTTGTGTGTGGGAGGGATACGTTTTTATGCTCATAGCTACTTGCAACACTATCCATACGAATGTACTGGCAGCCAAACTATATTCTCTCTTTTATTAATGATTTCAATTATTCTCTTTTAGATGCTGGTTTTCAAACATTGTGTGTGTGCACACACATCTATACTAATTATAGGTATACTCAGATTTCTTTTCCATATCTGATTTGTTTCCTTTTCTGCTTCTGTATGGCGGTTGTTTTTATTTCACTCAGATACCATTGTTGTCTTTTTTTTTACTATTTGATAAAATTACTCTCAAAACCTTTCCATGAAGCTCCCAAAATATTTGCCCAAATATTTCTCCAACTTGCTCCTGTGGCAACAAATCTCTGTGAAATACACACAGTTCACACAATATATGATATTACTTAGTGAGCAGAAATTTCTAGAAAGGTGTGATTAACTCAAAAGTAGATCATTTATTCATAGATAGATAGCTATATAGAGCAAGTTTCATTTTTCTTTGTTATGATGGCAAAAGAATAATTTTTACTAAGAGATTGTGTCTTAGGTAGATCCCTAAGGAGAAAGTTCTTTATGGGACACTTTTAAGAATTCCCTGAAAATGTCCCTGAGAATTTGAAGAATGGCTCACTTATTGAGAAGCTTCTAAAAGAGATAGCCAGGGTTCAGGTACCAGGTCTCTGTTCCATTCTCACTCCTGTACCCATTTACCAGCATTTGGCTGAGGAAAGCTTTTCCTAATCTTGATGCCTTGTTTCACTTTCCACATATTTTCATTCACAACACCTGAGGTAAATAGTTCTGGGCATGCTTATTTGTTTTACCCTCAGTCTCACCTATGACCCATCTCCCAATTCTCTCCCTCTTAATTTTCCCACTATTCCTTCTAGAATGTCTATTTCTTGGCTAACAACTTAATTTGGTTAACAACCCCCCCCACACACGCATACACACACTTTTTAATAGAGTATCTCCAATTTTAGTATCACTCAAGGAGAGCTCCCTCCACTACCTCCACAACCCTTGAAGAGCATATATTCAGTCCCTCAGAGCCTGAACTTCAAGTCAGAAAGTAGTTTCAATATCTTTCTCGGTTCTTTCTTCTACTTCTAAACTCTTCCTCTTCCTCCTGCTTTGAAGCCACTATCTTTGTCTCTCCACATTCCTTTCCTGTTAAGACTTGTCCTGTACGAGTATTGTGGATGTTCACTCATTTCATCTAAGATTTGGGCAGCTGATTCGTAGTCTTATCTGTCGTCAGGTCTGCCTTAATCCTAAGTGGATGTAAAATCCAACCTTCATCATCCCGACTTTCTCACCTTCAATAAACGTCTTCCTTAAAAATTTAACTTAAATTACCACTTCCATGGATATACCAACAACTTGGTCAAAACAGAATTTCCTTCAAAGTTTGGCTGAATCCAAACATCTTAACCTCAAATGTTAATTTCTAATTTATTTTTCCTGTATTGCAACATGAATTGCATAAAACCACAATAAACTCAAAGTGTTTTATAATTGTATCATCAGAGCAACAATTAAAATGCTTATAAAAATGTTGGTAGGATTGGCAGAGGCAGCTCTAGTTTGACCATCACTCAAAATTAGCAATCTCTTATTACTTGATTAATGGGTCAAAGCACCATACACAAATGTGATATACACTTTACCACAGTATAGACTAAGTGGGAGCAAAACAACATATTTTTTTATTTTTAAAGTTTTCCATATGTGTTACAATCCTTTAATGTTATTGAAGTCTCCTGGGGTTTATCCATATTCTCTGCTTCTTATAAAGGCATCTGCTATTTTCTACTATCCTATTCTAACAGCATGAGGTCTTCAATATAGTACATTAGTGGGATGTCTTTTATGCTGGCTGATCATTGTTCTCATAATCAGGGCTCTAGGGTACAGAGTTGGATCTATTTCTTTTTTGCAAAACAACAACAATATCTCTACTAGATGAAGCTAATGCTTCTGGTGTTCTCTGGCATAAGGAGGTAGGAAAAATGTACTTAATATATCAGTCATAAAACAGGTGCCAGTGGTTCTATTGGTTTGTTCCAATAGAGAGATTACACATACAAGAGCAGCCAGAATAGAAGTAATCAGTTGGAGGAAGTTGAAATAATCCATTGTCACTTTCCAAATTTCAAGTGTCTTCAATCGAGGTCAAAACAGAAGTTAGATGGAGATGTGAAAGGATCACTACCCTACTATCAAAAGTCTTCAAAGAAGTCCCTTATTTCCTTGGCTCCGCCATAAATCTCATGTGCTCTTCAATAACATATTGGCAAGAAAGGACTTCAGAGAATTCCACATGTCTTCCTACCTTACTACACATGTCAGAAGAGATTATGTGAGGATTCTGCAGGTGATGAGAATATAGCTATATCACCTCTATATCTAATCTATTTAGCTGTAAACACATATTTATATAGATATATTACTATCTACTTTATTTGTATCTTCATCTATGTATCCAGATCTCTAGCCATTCATTTCAGAATTAAGAAAATGAAACAATGGAATCACAGAACCAATATGAGATAAGTTCTCATCCAAATTTCACCATTATCTGATTCTTTCATAACCTGCCACTCTGACATGTTCACAATAGCAATACTTTGTATGTCCAGGAACTGGAGTTAACCCAGAATTGTGGTTCAGTGTTCTCAGAAACATCGGTCTTGGTAGTTCCTGTTTCTCAGTATACAGTCAAAATAAATTGCTGCAGGTCCCTGTAAGAAGAATCACAGGATGCATTTGTGATGTGACGTGATGTTCTAAATGGTTCTTCTCCAAAGGAGCTGGAATCTATGAATTCACTGATGTCCTCTGACTAAGTGAAAGCTTGTGTTTTTCTTGGTAACTTAAGTAAATCCTTTGTCAACCCTAGAGTTCTTTTGATTATTCAGAGCAAGTGGGATATTCCTTAATGAGCTACCCATATATTTAAAACCTATTGAAACAGGTTTCACATTTTCAATCCATTTCTATTTCTCTTTTTTCCCTAAGTCTATATTGCTTCTTCTATAAGTGACTAATAGATGTATAGTATATCAACTTCCTTCAGCACAGGTCCCTGTTGGTTCCAGCTTTCACTTAACAAAATAAGCAAACAATTAGAACCACTCCAGGCGATTGAGTGAGCACAGAGAATCCAGCATCCTTATAAATGCATTCATATGAATAGATTTAACCAATTCTAAAATTTGATTTCACACTCCATGGTCTCATACTCTCAAGACCTATTTCACAATTAAATATTTATGCACATATAAATTGGGAACATCAATTCCTTGGGGTATAAATCTCCTCCTGCAAGGGTTGGCTGTGATGGGCTCCCTGCCTGCTTTTGGACTCTCCCCCTCATTATAGTTCTGAGGGCGACGATGGACTGTGAAGGTGCAGTACAGGGAGGATGAACATGCCCTGCCCCTCCTCTTGCTGAACCCTCCTCACTTTTTCTGCAAACACAGGCACAGTAGAGTTTTGTGGTTCAAGATTTTGGGAGTTTTCCAAATCCTTCCAAATTTCACCACTCTAATTATTGAAACTTCACCCTTTCCCAATCAAGACCCTAACATTTACATATGTCACCCTGCAAGAGAGTGACTATAATGTGCTTTCCAGTTCAGTAACTCACAGACTTATCCTTTGCATCTTGTTTTCAGCTATACTGTCTCCACTTAGGAAAATAAGAGCGTCTTTGAGGAAAAATCTTGAACTCTCTAACCATGGCTTAACTTAAGAATTCAAATTTCTAAACTAGATTCTATTTTTGTCAGTAAATATACACGTTTTCCTCTTTTTTTTTTTATTGCAGCAACAATGGTCTGCATCACTGTTTGTTTAAACTCTCAGTAAAGCTAGAAGCAAGTAGTCCAATTCTCATACCTTGACTCCCTCATTTCTACCTGGTTATAATTTGCTAGTGCCCTTAGCACATGACCGGGAGGTCATACACTTCAATTTAGATGCACATGGGTAAAAATTTCAGTTAATTTTATTGCTGGTTTTTATGTCACTAATTGTCTCCATTCATGGGCCTCCAAGCATGGCCTTCAAATACATACAGGCCAATTGAACAGTCTAACCTTCCCATTCCTGCAAGGTACTTGCAGAGACAAATACTGGTCCAGCGTAGCGTTCAGTACTTATAACAGTAACCACTTCATAATAGAGAATTTCCTACTGGGGGTCTGATGTTTATAAAATTACTGGAAAGATGACAAGGGATAATTATATTGCAAATTTGGTCAGCAAAACCACTACCCCTACCTGAATCAAGAGGATGAGACAATAGGAGTCTCCAGGAATAAACTGTTAAAAAATTGGAGTCAGGAAACCATCACAGCAACTGAGTTACCATGAACTCAGAGATACATGCTATTCACTGAATAATCTCCATTTATTCCTTCAACAAACAAGACACTGGTGACAGGAAATGGAAACCCGATTGACACTGCAAAAATTAAAACAAAAACAAACACGAAACCATGCTACCATAACCCCTAACACCAAGAGTAAGCAGAAGCTCATAGCAATACATGGGGGATAGTCATCAAGTGCGCCTGAGAGATGACCAGCTACCTTAGCAAGAGCCCGAGCTCTAAAGTGAAGTAATCCAGACATGGAAAGGCAGTGGATAACAAAAATTATCCACTTTTGTGCAGTTTTCTTTAAACAAGACACACTCACATAAACAGAGAGTACATGGTGGTTTCCAGGAGCAGGAAGGTGGGGGATCTAGGGGCATGTTGGTCAAACATAGTAGTTGACAATGTTGTATTGAATACTAGAAATGTGCTCAGACAATGAATTTTAAGTGTTTTCATCACACACACACACAAATAATTACATGAGGAGATATATTAATTAGTCATCATTTTATCAAGTCAGCATGCTGTAGACCTTAAACATATGTATGTATAGATGATAGCTAAATGGATAGCTGGATGGATAGATTGGATGGATAGATAAATAGGTAGGTAGGTAGGTAGGTAGGTAGGTAGGTAGGTAGATCAATCAATCGATAGGCAGGGCAAATAAAGATGGAGAGATGATAGTACCTTCACTGTGTTATTTGAATAAAAACTTCAGTAATTGCTTTAGAAAAACTGGTAATTAGTTTTACATAAAATAAATCTCTCTCCATATGTATGTATGCATATAGGTTAGGTGCAGTGCTCTTTATTGACAGTGTATGACAAGGTAGGACTTTAAGAGCTTCCCCTTCTTCAGCAGTCTGGGATGGACTCTGTGATGATCTGCCTATTAACATGAACATTGATGGATTTGGGTTAGTTTTTCAGTAGTGAAAGGTGCTTTTATGTTCTGACTTTTCACAAACTGTTTTGCAAAACTGCTATTTCCAAAGTATTCAAGAACATAAAGTTCTTTATCCTGAACTTTATTGGGCTCTTACCTAATCTGTCAATGGTGCTCTTCTTGTGAACTCTCTTACTTTGGCTTTTCTAACCCAAATATCTCCTGGATCTGTCTGGCCACTGTGGCCCAGGTAAGTTTGGATGGTAGACTTCTCTTCTTCCTGTTTCCTGAATGGTCATTCTTCAGGTTTTCATCACTGGCCCTCTCCCCACTACGTAGGTTTATCCTTCCCTGAGGTTATTACCATTCTTTGTATGTATAATGGTTCTATCTCAACAGCTATAAGCCATCTCTCTGTGTGAGAGGGATAAGAAAGAAAAGAACAAACTGAAGTAACTCTGGGACATGATATGTGGAACAGCACATGCATTTGCTGTAATGTTTAGGACAAAATAAACTAAAATAACCCCTAGCTCTGTACTTTAGTTTTTTCCAGGTTATCTAAATCATTTATTTTCCTCAGTTGGACAAAATCCTGAAGTTCACTGGATACAAATATGCTTTGTCTCCTGATTTGCTCTCTCAACGAGCTGGCCAGAAAATTGAGACTTATTTCTTCTCTCATACTTCAATACCTAATGAATAACAAAGTCCCAGCAGTTCTACTTCCCAATTATTTTCCAAATCTGTCACTTTTCTACCACTTTGCAGATCACCCCTCACTGCTGTAACAGACAGAGCATCTAACTGATGCCCAGTCTCTACCTTGCAGTTACAAAGATCTTTCTGAAATTCAAATAAGGCCTTTCTGTTTTTCTGCTCTTTCTTTGGTTCCCAACTATTTGCTCTGGGATCAAAAGTTACCTTTATTTGGCTTGCTAGAGCCTATATTATCTGTCTCACCTAAATCCTCCAGAATTGTCTAGCTCTTTACCCCAAGTGGCAACTTTCTCTGCATTCCAGACATATCCTGTGAACTTTCACCTTTTCAAGTATGTCATATTTTATTTTGCCTCTGCTTCTTTGCATTTACTGTTTCTTCCTCAACTATTCTTTCTACCACCACCCCCTCCTATATTGTCTAATTTTCTCACATTTATCTCTGAAATCAAATGGTCAGTTCTGAGTGCAGCAAAGGCAGGGGTGTACAATTTCTCTTCAAAGGAAGATCACAAAGAGAGAAGTCAAAATATTTGGTCAACATAGAACACATATACAAAGGATTCATAACATATGTAGTTTGATTATGTAAAATACATATGCTGAGTGTAACTCAAATAAACCTAAATTCTTCAGCTTCAAGGTTTCATTCTTCTTGTGAATTCACTTGTCATTTTAAAGTGCTATCACTTTTAAGACTTATCATTGAATCTTGACTCATCACTAGTTTTAATAATAGTTTTTCAACTTAAAATTATAGAAACGGTGACTTAAGTAAGTGTAAACATCTATTATAAGTATCATTCAAATTTCAAAATGACAAAATGTTTTTTAAATGCCTTAGACATTTACAAGAACAACCGGGTATAGCTCTTACTTAAAGGACCATATCATGTCTCACTTTCCTGAAACGGATAATTAAAGCCATCTTGGATATGGCGTGAGTTTGCTTAAAAATTTAATGAAAATAGCAACAAATAGCAAATAATCTTCACTATCGTTTATCATAAATAAATCTGGCAGACATTCGCTTAACCAGTTAATCAAGCTTAACATCACTGATAAGACACGTCAATATCAAGTGCTTCTGATATGTAATTTCAAAAAGACACTATATTCTTTCTGTGATATTCATGTTAAAAATGAATAATACCAATAATACCAATATAATCAAAAGACAAAACCAAATTGAAGCACATTATATAAAATTGCTGGCCAGTATTATTCAAAAAAAATGTCAAGGACACAGAAAAAGCCTGCCACAGATCAGAAAACAAGTGAGTAGTTAAATGCAGTAGGACATCTTAGACTGGATTCCAGGCCAGAAAATTTTAAAAGGACATTAGATGGAAAACTTGTGAAATTCATATTTAGTCTGTAGATAAGTTCCTAATATTATATCACTGTTAATTTTTTTGGTTTCAAAAATGAGCTTGACATATGGGGGGAGCTGGGTGAAGGGTTTACAGGACCTCTCTATGCTATTTTTGCAACTTTTCTATATATCTAAAATTTTAATGGAGGAAAAAGCTTCTCTCTGGATTTTCCAAAGAAATATTTTTATTCTACCAGATATGTGGAACTTCAAATAATCAGATAGGTTATTCTTTCTTGCAGTTGTGCAATAGGAAGGTACTGTAAAGCCAGAGTGGACAGAATGGGCCTTCAGTTATCCAGGCTCTCACTTCCCCAGCACCATCCCTTCCCATCAGCTCTGCTCCTTAGGATGCAGAGTGGGTTTTTCAGGAATCAGGGGATCTTTAGACAAGGAATGATATATTCACAGAAATTCTCTTCCAGCAATTTATGTCCTTCTGGGAAAGGTGATGAAATGCCAGAAGACAGGCTGTAAGAGCTGCCATTTGTCCGCTGTGATCAGGGAGATTTTATAACTTGCAAATGACTTATATTGCAAGTCTGAATTTTTGTCTACCTTCATTACTCTCAAAACATAGGAAAAAGCAAAAATTTCAAACAAAAGAGAGAGAGATTTTCCTCCTTAAAGTTCTGCCGGAGTTTAGCCTTATCTTGACCTATAAAAGTCTAATGAATTTGATTCAGAATGTATTATATTTCTGTAATCCTCTTTCTTTTCCAGAACTTCTATTTCTTATTACTTAAGAGGGCTAAATTGTTGGCCCTTGACAATTTTTAGTACTACAGTTACTATGGACTATGTTATAAAATTTAATTCATTCTGACAAATTCAATGTTTAAAGCAAGCTTGGTGTTCTAATTCTTCAAGCCATATTTCTCAAAATAGCTCACATTAAGAAACACTGAACCATACATTCTCTTAGCCCCAAATGACTGGTCAATATTACCTGCTGATGCTGACCATTGAATCAATTTTGCCTTGTCATCTTCCTAATGAAAATATTTCCTAAAATCTATTATTTTCTTCCTACTTGTCTCTTTTAAGACCACGATTGTTGAGTGGTCTCACAATTGTTAATATGTTTTGTCATGCTGTTTTTTTAAAAAATTATCTACAATACCATTGTTAGGGAATTTATAGCTAATGTTGATTTTGTGAGAAAAGGCACATTTTATTTACTGGGATTCAAAGCTGAGCAAAACTCTGGGATGAGGTAAGAGACTTTTGCTCATCTCAGATCTGTTCTTCCTTTGGGACTGCATCTTAAGAGTCATTCCTGTAGTTTTAAAATGATACTTCTTGAATTCAAAATACAGAATACCCTTTCTAGGTTGCTCTCCCTGCCTTTCTTCCTACATATCCCTTAATAATGAACTCTTTGTGACTTTCAGTATATAAATGGGAAAACAAGAAATTTCTTTTTTCTTTTTTTTAAAGAAATCTTTATTTGAAAAAGATTTATTTATTTATTTATTTATACATACAAGAACTGGAGTACAGGCCAGAGGTGTGGGGGGTGGGTGAGAGGATTCACCAGAGACAGAGTGGGGAACAGAACAGGCAGACTGACTGAAATGCACTGCTGAGGGGAGCAGCGGGTGAGACAGGAGAGGTCTGCTGTGCCATGTGGGTAGCTCCCTGGCCGGGGATCAAACTTGTGCTGCAATGGCTATAGATAGCTTCATAGTGCTGATGCTTAACACCTTGCACCACCAGGGAGGCCCCTATTTCTAAGTTTTTTAGTGAAGTCTTTAGGGTATTCCATGTATATCATCTTGTCATCTGTAAATAATTTTAGTTCTTCTTTTCTACAATGGATTCTTTTAGACCTTGCCTTTTAGATGTCATCATTTTTAGTAAGGAAGATAGTATATCATACAGTGAGAGCTCAAGGCCTGAATGAAAATTAAAGAGATCTTGGTTTTTGTCCTTTTCCTATAAAAAGGCTTTGGTAAAGACACTTAATTTACTCCTTTTGTTCTCATCAATTAAAATAATTTTCCTGTCAAGAAAGTATTCAAGTATAAGTAGCAAGTTAGTGTTACAGGGAAAATAATGTATCATCAGATTCAGGAGTGGGTCAGGACAAAAATATGCTGTGTGAATGAAACACTTATATTTAATGATTTGTGAAAGTTTAGGATACATTGTGCTAAATCCACTCTAGGATTTGCCTTTAATAAAATATGTATGTTCTCAAATTTACATATTCAAACAGAAGAACATAACCACAGTTTGCCAGATATTTTATGACAAGTGAAAACCCATGGATATTTGGCAACTTATTTTTTGCTGACAATGATACCCTATACCAAAATACTGTGAAATTATGCATGCATAGTGTGAAAGACCTGTAAATACAGAAATATTGAAATGCTGTTCTTTAGCAAATGCAGATTTGCTAAATAAATATGAGTTCTTTAGCAAAAAAGCAAAATACCTAATCATCGATTGCATTTTCTTTTAATTCCGAGTTTGGTGTGCTGCATATGTACTTGTCTTAAGAGTAAATTGTGGATTTTAAAGTGGTTATTTAATTTGATGCAGAAACAAACTTTTCATCTGTTCCTCTCAAGAACTATCCTAAATGAGACTGCAGTATTCAATAACGGTTTCTAATAGAATTTAATTCCTCTGCAACTTAAAGCGAAGTTAATAGCTTCCTCTCAGTTTCTTGGCCTAAGTCCAAATCAACGAACAGCTTGTATAGAATTATCTAGATTGCTCAGAAGGCAAACATCATTCAAAATACAATCTAATTTTCTCTTGAACATATATTTAACTCACCAAGTTTTCCACAGTAAAACATTTCTTTTGATATTCAGCCTCTAATATTTCATGGCAAATGATTTTCAATTTGTGCCTTAGGAATTAAAAGATTCTCTGAAAGGGATAAGTGTCTTTCAAAAAAAAAATCACAGAAAATTTAAATATTGGTTGAAGTGAAAAAGTATAATAACAAGTCTCCGTGTTGAGAAAAAATTGAAAATACTGAAAATAATGACTGGAATAATTTATTTACAAGATCAGTTTTCCTAATGAGGACAAATGTGAAAACAAAATAAAAATTATTTGCCATTAATATCTATGAAACCATATCTTTTCCTAAAATACCAAACTGCTAAGAATTACTAGCTCATTAAAATTGTGAAAAGAGATGTATTACCCAAAAAATAGATTCAATTTAAAATATGTATTTATTTAGCTTAACATCTAAATGTGTTTATGCTGGAAATACTTGAAGACTGGAATTGCAAAACAGTTTCCATTAAATCAAATTGTAAATAAGAAAGGCAATGATAATTGTCACTATAATCACTGTTATAGGTGAAGACAAAAGGCAAAATTATGTTTACTTATTGAAAATAAATGAACACTTCTAAGTTTTTGTTCCAAATTGCCTAATTCCACCTGCACTAGACACTTGTGGACCAAATAAAATTTATTTTAATAAAAAAGTAACATATAAACATGGAATGGTGAATAAGAATACTAAGAAATGCATAAAATATATTAAGCATTTTGTACATTGTCAAATGCAACAAAAAAGATGTAAAAATGTATGTGCAACATAATTACAGTTATATGAAAATGTATAAGGTAAAGAAGAAAAAAATACATCAAGATATGAACAATGAGAACAGCATTCATACCTATTTTCTTTACTTTGTAACAATAAAATTAAAAGGCAGACATCATCAATATACAAATTGAGCAGCAGTTCTAAAGAGGGAGGGGTGTGTGTGTGTGTGTGTGTGTGTTTGAAAGGGGGGAGGAGAAAGGAGAGAATGGAAACAGACACAAAAATTGACGAAGGGGCAGAAATGTGGGAATAAGAAAGAAGGAATGAGGATTTTTGCATCAGTGTTCATTAGGGAGATTGGCCTATAGTTTTCCTTTTTTGTGTTGTCCTTATTCGGTTTTGGTATTAGTGTAATATTGGCTTCATAGAACGTGTTTGGTATTATCCCTTCCTTCTCAATTTTTTGGAAGAGTTTGTGAAGGATAGGCACTAATTCGTCTCTGAATCTTTGGTAGAATTCATTTGTAAATCCATCAGGTCCTGGGCTTTTGTTTTTGGGGAGGTTTTTGATTACCATTTCAATTTCGCTGCTTGTAATTGGTCTGTTTAGGTATTCTATTTCTTCTTTATGTAGCTTTGGGTGATTGTAGAGTTGTAGGAATTTGTCCATCTCCTCTAGATTGTTGAACTTTTTTCCATATAACTGTTCATAGTAGTTACTGATTATTCTTTTGATTTCTGCTGTGTCCGTTGTGATTTCTCCTCTTTCATTTATGATCCTGTTTATTTGTGCTTTCTCCCTTTTTTCCTTTGTGAGCCTGCCTAGGGGGTTGTCTATTTTATTGATTTTTTCAAAGAACCAGCTCTTGGTTTCATTGATCTTTTGGATTTTTTTTTTTAGTTTCAATTTCATTTATTTCTGCTTTGGTTTTTATTATTTCTTTTCTTCTACTGGTTTTAGGGTTTTTTTGTTGTTCTTTTTCTAGATATCTGAGCTTCGAGATTAGGTTGTTTCTTTGAGTTCTTTCTTGTTTTTTGATGTGAGCTTCTATTGCTATATATTTTCCTCTTATTACTGCTTTTGCTGCATCCCATACATTTAGGATATTAGTGTCCTCCTTGTCATTCAATTCAAAGAATTTTTTAATTTCTTCTTTGATCTCCTCGTTAGTCCAGTGGTCTTCCAGTAGTGTGGTTTTTAATCTCCATGACCAACAATGTATCCATAAGATAATTCACCACGACCAAGTAAGATTCATTCCAGGGACACAAGGATGGTTTAACATCCGAAAATCAATCAACGTTATCCAACACATCAACAAAAAGAAATATAAAAACCATATGATAATATCAATAGATGCTGAAAAAGCTTTCGACAAAGTGCAACACCCATTCATGATAAAAGCCCTTGAAATTCTTGGGATACAAGGAATATACCTCAACATCATAAAGGCCATCTATGACAAGCCAACAGCTAGTATCATCCTCAATGGTGAAAAGCTGAAAGCAATTCCATTAAGATCTGGAACAAGACAAGGATGTCCACTCTCACCACTGCTTTTCAATATAATACTGGAAGTCCTAGCCAGAGCAATAAGACAAGAGAAAGACATCCAAGGAATCCAAATAGGAAAAGAAGAAGTCAAACTATCACTATTTGCAGATGATATGATAATATACATAGAGAACCCCAAAAACTCCACAGAAAAACTAATTCAACTTATCAATCAATTCAGTAAAGTGGCAGGATACAAAATCAACACGCAAAAGTCAGTAGCCTTCCTATACACAAACAATAAATCTGAAGAAGAAGAAATAAAAAAACCATCCCTTTTATTATCGAAACAAAAAAAAATCAAATATTTGGGAATAAATCTAACAAAAGAGGTAAAGGACCTATACAAAGAAAATTATAAAACACTGTTAAAAGAAATAGAAGAAGACACAAAGAAATGGAAAGACATCCCCTGCTCATGGATTGGAAGAATAAACATTATTAAAATGGCCATCCTACCAAAAGCAATATACCAATTCAATGCTATTCCAATCAAAATTTCAATGTCATTCTTCAAAGAAATAGAACAATTATTGATGAAATTCATATGGAATCACCAAAAACCCCAAATAGCCAAAGCTCTACTGAAAAAAAAAGAAGGAAATGGAGGCATCACACTCCCAGACTTCAAACTATACTACAAAGCCATAATCATCAAAACTGCATGGTATTGGAACAAGAACAGACATACAGACCAATGGAATCGAATAGAAAATCCAGAAATGAACCCACAGATTTACAGTCAACTAATATTTGACAAAGGAGCAAAGACTATGCATTGGAGCAAAGAAAGTTTGTTCAATAAATGGTGCTGGGAAAACTGGGTTGCTACATGCAAAAGAATGAAGCTTGACCACTACCTCACACCATACACAAAAATCAACTCAAAATGGATTAAAGAACTAGACATAAGACCTGAAACCATAAAATACATGGAAGGAAATATAGGTGAAACACTACGTGATTTGCATATCAAAGACATCTTTACAGACACATTACCCAAAGCAGTGATAGAGAAGGCAAAGATAAACAGCTGGGACTACATCAAATTAAAGAGCTTCTGCACAGCAAAAGAGACAATAACAAAAACAAAGAGAAACCCCACCAACTGGGAGAACATTTTTGTACACAATACTAATGATAAAGGACGGATCACAAAAATCTGCAAAGAGCTGATGAGACTCAACAACATCAAAGAAAATAACCCAGTCAAAAAATGGGCAGAAGAGCTAAAAAGAAACTTCTCTGAAGAGGAAATGCAAATGGCCAACAGACATATGAAAAAATGTTCAACATCACTTGTAATCAGGGAAATGCAAATCAAAACTACCATGAGATACCATCTTACACCAGTGAGAATGGCACATATTAAAAAAACTAGCAACAACAAATGTTGGCGAGGTTGTGGAGAAAAAGGAACTCTCCTGCACTGTTGGTGGGAATGCAAACTGGTCCAACCACTATGGAGAGCTGTGTGGAGATTTCTTGACCTACTAAACATAGAGCTTCCATATGATCCAGCAATTCCACTCCTAGGTATTTACCCAAAGGACACAGAAACATCCATTCCAAAGAACACCTGCACCCCTATGTTTATAGCAGCACTATTTACAATAGCTAAGCTTTGGAAACAGCCCAAATGCCCAAAAATAGATGACTGGATCAAGAAGATGTGGTACATATATACCATGGAATATTACTCAGCATTCAAAAAAGATAAACACATGGAATTTGCAGCAACATGGATGGCACTGGAAGGGATCATGCTCAGCGAAATAAGCCAAAAAGAGAAAGAAAAATACCGGATGGTCTCACTCATAGCAGGAATCTAGAAAACTTAAATAAGGGATCAGGAAAATGAATAACTATAAGAAAGTGAAAATCAAAATCAACAAAAAACTATGAACCAGAGACACTTTTGGGGGGGTGGGGGCCAGAAGGGGAGGGATGGGGGTCAGAATGGGGCATGTGCAGTTGTATGGGGGAATATAAAAATAAAATTTATTATTTAAAAAAAAAAAAGAAGGAATGAAAAGAGATAGAGGAGTAAGCTCCTGGGTTAGAAAGAGCCTGAAAGCACTAGGGAAATTAAAGATTAAACAACTTATGAACCATGGAAAAGAGAAGCATTTAAAACTTCATTAAATTAGATGAGTGTTGTTCTTTATTCGTTTTTTTTTTCCTAATTGGTCATTTTAATTTAGTTCTAGCAACCCTATACTTCCCTATACAACAAAAGATAAAAGATATATACTAGATATTATTTTAGCTGATATTGTGCATTTTTATTTTCACTAAATTTGGTCTTTGCCCAGATACCTATTATGAGAAATGACAATCTGGCACCTATTAGATTTAATCCAAGAAAACTGTAACTGTAGTGCTTTTAATTTCCCATCAATGAGAATGTTGATTAGTCATCCCTCAAATTCCTTGTGAAAAGAAACATAAACCACATAAGCCCTGACTAGTTGTGTTAGTTTATAGAGTGTAGAGCATGCTTGGTATGTGTGTAAGGCGAATGCTGGGTGATTGTATATTATGGGAAAAGCAGATCCTGCAAAGCTCTGAAGACAGACGTCTGGGTCTGAATTAGAGCTCTGCTACTTATTACCCTTTAATTCTGTTGAAATCATTTAATATATATTTGTCTCATTAGCCACATATATAAAGTCAGGCAAATATTAATAACAACACTAAGTTTGTAAATTTGCTAGTAGGAGTGATTCATGAAGGACCCAGTATACTGTCTGCTACGTGGTGCTATGGACATGTGAACAGCTATATTTAATGTCATAGATCAGAGTCTGCGCACACAGCAAATTTAATATCTATCTAGAGATATATGGATTGTGCATATATGTACTATATAAAGAAGCAGGAGGGATAATTAAAAACAAATTATAAAAATACATCAATGTTGAATGTGAAAGTTAATAATAAGGTTAAGGATAAACATAATAATTCTGCAAATTTTCCACAAGATGTTCACCATATTTCAACATTACAATTATCTGCCCAATACTTTTACATGGCAAATCAAAGTGCCCTGCAGCCCTTCAGAACCTAATTTAGAAAGAGAAAATGCAACCAAACTTCTATTTAACATGGCTCCTAATTTTCAGTCTAAATCTATTATTTAATGCGTGGTTCTAAGGACTTTGTATAGATCAATTCAATGCTCACAGCTATCCGGTGGAGGGGTGCTGTTATGATCATCCCTATTTTACAGATGAAAAATATCTAGCTAGAGAGAGAGATTACAAAACCATTAGCTGGGGGAGATTTAGTCCCAGAAAGACTTGCTTCTGAGTTTGGTAAGTTGACACTATAACGTTTGCATAATTTAATTATTTTTGTGTGCATCATAATGTAAGAATTTCAAGCAACGTGTCAAGAAATGCAGTGTGGGTTCTATTATTTATTTACTAAGTGATATACCACAGGAACTTAAACTACATCTTAATGGATACTTATCTTCAAAGCAAAATGCCCTACATAATTTTAATTTCCCCATAAAATATTTTCTTGCAAAATTAATGTAATGTAATACTTTAAAACTCTAGACTATCATTCTATAATAATAATAATAAAAATAAATTTTGTCTTCTAAAATGTCTATTTTAGTCTTTCTGTATTATGAATGGTTGTATTTCAATCATTATTGTAGAATATTAAAAATATTGTGATAAATAGTATATTATTTGCAAAAATGTGCTTATTATATAACATGCAAAACCAGTCAAATATAGAACAACTTCTGAAGGATTTTCACATATTTATTACTATGAAAAGTATTTATATGGAAAAAGAATCATTAGTCAGTCATTAGGATAATAGCTGTCTTAAAATTTTATGAATCCACATAAACATAAATTCAGTTGCCTTATGAGAATTATAAATGTCTTACATGCCTATATTTTATAAATGTGAAATAATTTATGATTATAAATACTGACTTTACTTTGACATACTGCTAAAAACTGATCTTAATAATAAATACTGATTTTACTTTGAATATCTATTACTGACTTTTTTTTGGTCACTTATAACCTTAGCACATTTTTATTTTATAAAAGGATTGTCCATATGAGCAAAAGAAAATCTAGTAATCAAATAATTAGTCTTTCTTTTACATGTAATCAATGAATCACAGAATTTTTAAACTGGCTTTGTTAAGTCCAATGTATGTATTTATTTATTTGTTTGTTTGTTTATTTATTTTGCATGTGTGGCATGCACATGCCTTAGTCTCTGTTTTTGCAAAGCTGTTGGTTTCTTCAGTGCATAATCTTTTATTTACAGTGATTTCAAATTAAGTTACTGGGACTCCTTTGATTTACCCTTATCCTTGCACATTTTTACAAATTAGATTTAAAAAATATATTATTGGTTGTTGGGGAGATGGAATACACTGGATGTATGAAATCAGTCTTAATCTTTTCTAGAATCTAGAATTTTTATAAATTCAATCTTTATTTTTTTAAGATTTTTTTTACCAAGGTAACACTGGTTTACAACACTGTATATGATTTAGAAATATAAACTTTTATTTTCAAAATGCTGAATTTGGTTATTTGACAGAGTAGCTTCCCAGAACAATGTTTTTTACAGCCAAGTCAAAAGCCAAAACTTGAAGAACCCCTAAAAGCTAAATTTCTAGGTTTTCCAGAAATGGTTATTATTTTTGCTTTGGACCCTAACCCTAAACAGAAGACCTAAATGTGTCAGAAAACAGAGATATTTCAGGCTATTTTCAGAAAGAGCACAATGGAAATAGGATGACACTTTCCCGTGGTGACAGTTGATTTTTCCTTATGTGATTTAGAAACAGACACAAAGGATATTTGAGTTTTGTATTTTTCAGACTCCTGGAGCAACAACTTGTACCTGAAAGTGCTGACATTGTGTCTTTCCATGCAATTTATCACTACATCAATAACAAAAGGATAATGAGATTCAATCAAATTTTATTCAGATACTGTAGCTTAAATGTCTTTTTATTTGAGCCTCACAGTGGGGAACAGCTACAGATTTCTCAATCAATTAATTCCAGTAAAAATGCTTCCAGTTTTAAAATATATCTTAACTCTTGCTCCAAAGGAAATTCTTTACTCATCAGTTATTTTCCCTGGCATATATTGTCCCACTACTCCATACAACACAGAGAGAAACTGGGGTCTCCAGGTTAGGGCAGAGCACAGACTGCAGGACAGCAAAGGAAACAGGAAGTAGCGTCTGACCAGAAAGCCACTTCCTGGTCTAGACGGGGAGAAAATGGCCGCCCTCGGCTGCTAGAAGCTTGTTCGCTTCTCCCCATTTATTTTCTGGTATGTAACCTCAGTTACAGTTAGAAGATAGGGTTCTCAGCACCCAAATAATGATCAAGGGCACATACCATTGGCAACATTCCCTATAGATGCAGATTTTGATCTGCTTGCAAGATAAGCAATCTGTAGGGTCTGATATTGAGGAAGTGTTCTTTGTGAATGCTTGGTTTTACAGTATTCTATTATTCACAGGATGAACAATTAGATGAAAACTGGCATTCATTTTGCCTGAATATCTCCAGCCCTCGGCTATTTACCATGGAAATAAAACTTTCTTAAAGTGATCATTTTATTCAAGCTTATAATGAGATCTATATATTTATTTGCTCATTTCAGAAATCTTTGGGGAAAATTGTATTTGTAAAGTTATGGTTAATGCTTATATTCTTATATTGTGTTCAAAAAGCACCACACGTACACCTACCTATCGATTGTTGTCATTCCATAGATGGGTCAGAAAATATGAGCAAGAATGCAGTTGAAATCATTGACTCTTTCTCTTTTTAACTTAACAATGAAAAATCTAATCGGGAAATCTCATTATCCTAATCTTCTTAACAGATTACAGGCAATAAAGTTCTTTAATTATTCTTTTATGATTCCAAAATTGCTTTTTAATTTTCCCAAATCATCTATTTCCAAGAACTGACATATTAAATGCAAGAAAATGTGTGCTCATTGTAAAGAAGTATATATATATTCATTTGTATTGTGTAGTTACTAAAAGAAATGGTTCTAGAACATAATTGTGAAGCAGACAATATTTGGCCCAAAGTGCCTAATAACAATCCAGTATTTTATTCTGACAAACCAAGTAGGTAAACTCTTAGTGGAGCCACAAAATATAATCTGTCAGTGACTTCTGCTATAATTCAGGGAATTCCAAAATGTAGCACATAAGATTCTAAATTTTTAAAACCTTGTTGTTTTTCTTTCTTATATTGTAGGATTACAGAGTGAATATTTTTCTTCGTCAGAAGTGGAATGACCCCCGTCTGGCATACAGTGAATATCCTGATGACTCTTTAGACCTAGACCCTTCCATGTTGGATTCCATTTGGAAACCTGATTTGTTCTTTGCCAATGAAAAGGGTGCCAACTTTCATGAAGTTACTACAGACAACAAATTATTGAGAATTTTTAAGAACGGAAATGTTCTTTATTCAATAAGGTGAGTCATAGACTTAAATTTCTGATTTTAGTGAAAGAAATTGTATCTTTGAGGTTTGAGTGAGAGTTTTGAAATTTTTAAGTAAGTGCTTTCATTGTTCAGCTTCAATTTCTCTGAAATCCCATTTTTCAAATATGTCTAATTAACAATACCTGGCTCACATTCTAGATCCAAGGATGATATGAATAATTATTGGAAATCCACTATTTTAATAAATGATCCAGGTTCTTAGCATCCGTCAAGTTGGCTGGTGGCTTAAAGACAAATTGGAGACAGCTGAATCAACATGTGATTATCAATTTGTGTGTGCTTATATCTCTTAAATATTATTAGAGGAAGAAATATTTAGATTTGCCCTTCTAGGATGCATTTTCTGTAAATTATTTTTCAGGAACATGTTTTTTAGAATTTCTCTGGGCTTCTCTGTTCATCTTTTGTATTTTCACCTTAACTTGCCAATTTTCATTCCTTTTTTAAATTTTATTTTGTTTTTGCATAGAAGAACTGAGGTGTAGGCCAGAGGTGTGGGGGTTGAGAGGATTCATCAGAGACAGAAATGAGGAGCAGAATAAGCTTATCTACTGAAATAAATTGCTGAGGGGAGCAGCAGGTGAGACAGGTGAGGTCTGCTGTGCCATATGTAGTGCCCTCCCCAGGGATTGAACTCAGGCCTTAAAGGTAATAGCACTGAGACTTAACTTGTAGGCCACTAGGGAGACCCCAATTTTTATTCTTTCTACCTGCCATACTGTAAATAGTGATTTATTGATGAACTTTGAAGAGGGCAGGAACAAAAACCAAATGGTAATAGTGACAAATTGATGACAATCAAAACTTTATTACAATCCCTAGAAAAGAGCTTATTTACACATTTTAGTTATTTATTATACATTTCCAGAAGACCATGTAGCTTTTAAAACTAATACCAAAATGTAAGTCCTAGTAATAGAATTTCATGACAGCTGAACTTTAAATATCATTCAACTTGTTAAATATCAAAAAGACCATGTGGAGATCTGCAGCCTCCAGCAGTACGAAGGACCTCTCCACATTTTTACCAATGATACTGATTAGGGAACTTTGTCTTTTAGCTATACCTGGAAGCAAAGAGGTAGCACATCCTCTCCTTTTCCTGACAGAGTGGTGTCAGAGAAAGCCAATGCACACAGGAAGTTTAAATAAGATTCAGAGAATAGTAAAATAAATATGAAATGTCTAAGCTTCAATCAAATATTGTTCACCATACAAAAAAACAGGTAGTTCTCAGACTAAATGGGAAAAAAAGATAATCAGCTGTTTCCAACAGTAAGATGATAAGTATTAAACTATTTCAGGGAGAAGTTATACATATGCTTGAGACAAATGGAAAAATTAGAATGTCTCATTAAAGAAATAGAAGCTATAAAATGGAACCAAATGAAAATTTTAGAATTGAAAAAAATGATAAGCAAATTAAAACCTAATGTGTGGAGTCAATAGATAAGTGAAGAGGACACAGGGATGAATGAGTAAATTTTAGGATAGAATAATCAACATTACTCACTTTTAACAACAAAGAAATAATGCATTGTGGTTGTGGGGCAAGGTGTCAGGAACAGGTGGTGATATAGCAAAGATCTGACATTCATGCCATCAGTCTGAGGTAGAGGAGAACAAACATGGAGCTAAATGCATATATATTTATACATGTAAGTACATATATTTAGCTAAATATATAAATATATACATATGTAAATGATGGTAGTTTTTTATAAATTTTTCAAAAAGCATGAACCAGCAGATTCAAGATGAATGATCCCCAAAGATATATATACTAGTTAACATTATGCACAAATTTCTAAAAGCTAAATAAAATTCCTGAAGTTATTTAGAGAAAAAAAATTAGCATGGTAGTAGACATCCTAAAGAAGTGACATATATTTTTCAAGAGCTGAAAAAAGAAACTGTTATTCTAAAATCTAGTACCCTGTGAAAATATTCTTGAAGATTGAAGGGGAAATAAAAACATTTTTGGATAAAGGAAAAGTAAGAGCATTTTCACTAGTAGATCTACCCAGAAAGTATAGCTAAAGCAAAATTTCAAAACAGAAAAGAAATAATAACAAAGAAACAAGGAATATCAAGAAGGAAGAAAGGAAATAGTTTAAGCCAAAATTTAATTATTTACAATAGAACTTTATTTACATGTTGAATTTTGTAAATTAAACCTGAAATCTCTGTAATTTTGCAAACCAATAAAAAATTAAAAAGGGGAAAGCTTCTAAAATATATTTAAGAGAAATGGTATATATTTATTTTTATTTCAAACACTTATATGTGAGAATAACAGTGAATGTAAAAATACACATATGTAAATTAATTCAGGAAATCTGAAAGGACACTAACAAGTGACTAAGAATAACCAATTATGGAAATGAGCAGCAGAGTGTGGGTAGGAAAATAAGTAAGGTATAGATTTTTGCTATATGCAAATATATATTGTTTGAATTTATATAGGTGAGTTATGTATTATAACTCATGAGTTATGTATTACATATGAATCAAATCAATGTATTTTTATGTGACAAAGTGCTTAACCTGAACTTGTGAGTCTTGACCTCTCTGTATTGTACATTCCTGGTGCATATCATGCAGGCTGCCCGTAGAGCAAATTTAATACTTTTCTTGGTAATTTTAAAAATTAACATTGTGATTTATATAATTTTTTTCTTAATTATGTGACACCACCTCATCTCAGACAGATTTTAGGTAGCATGGGCTGCAAGAACGCATCCCCAGATAACAGGGAATAATCACTTTCACAAAATTAGAAAATCTAAAATAGTCCCATTGATAAACTTGGACCTCAATTTTTGTGGATATTTTGTTGTTTATATCAAGTCTTATTAGAATTGGAAACTGGTACCATACATCTTCGAATATTATGAAGAATATTCGAATATTATGAAGAATGTTCGAATATTATGAAGAAAGTTATAGGATAATTCAGAAATGCATCTTTTTCTTTCAGTATGAATTCAGATGAAACAGATGATATCTCTCAGCTCCTAGTTTTTGTTTGCTATATCCTGGCTTACACGATCAAAGAATAAATTCATATTTTTGTGAGTTGTTTTTGGAAATCTCACAGGACTTTGAAATCTTCAAATGGCAGTTTCTTTGTTAACAAAAGTTGTGCCAGAAACAAAGATCTCATTCAATTTACAAATGGAGCATCTGTGATGTTTCATGAGCGAGCTGGCTTTCCTGACTGTTTAAAGAAAGAAGCAGAATGTCCTGACTATCTGACCTATTGAACTTATCATCTGTGCTTCCTCCTTATACCAACTAAAACAAAGAAATAAACTGTAGAAGGAATAAAAATGGCATCAACACAGGAGAATGAAAGTCATGGGTAGGAAGACAGTGACAGATGAGTGATGACAACATGTTTTAGGAAGCCTGAAAATGAATGCACTTGTGAAAACCAACTTAATAGACATAGTGGGAAACCTAAGCCAAAGCAGAGGAACTCAAAAGAAAGAAAATAATATGCTCTAACTTTTAGAAATTTGAGACAGTTAGGATTTCAGAAAGTGGGAGTAAAAAAAAGCATTTAATAGACGACTTAAATTTTGTAGGAACAGCAGTGAGTCTTCTTGCTGATTTTTTTCACCAATGTCCATAAGGCTATGGACAACTTTTTTCCCTCTGAACTAGGTGGCAAGCAGGAGAGAACAGTTATTTCAAGAGCTTCAGGAGTAAAGGCTTCATGAGTGAGCACAACTGGTGTCTGTCACCAAAAAAAGTGAGGACTATGTGGTTTTCACACTACAGGCTGAACTCCTGTTCTCCCTAAAATGCTGAAAGTCAAACCTAAACCCTTTTCCATGGAATAGTCAGAATACATCTCTGGAAAATGAACTTGCCCAAGAGAAAAGATCTAAAGACACTGAGAAATGGAAAACCACCTATGAACATCTGGGTGGCCCTGCTGTCAGCCTGTATTTAGGATCATTGCCCAACAACCATCAGCTAATTAAGGTCAGATAGTTTTTAGTCATTCTTAAGTATAAGATCTTTGAGAGGATCCTGTAATATTTACAATAATTAAAAGAAGTAGGAACCAAAGGAAATGTGCAGAGGGGAAAAATAGAGTAAAGAGAAGAAAATTAGAGAAACAAAAAGAAAATAAATGACTGGAGAAAATGCAAAGAATAGAAGAGATAATTAAAAAAAATTCTCCATGCAGTGGGGACAACTGCATGCATGAATATTTCTTGGAGAGAAAATACAGAGTCATTCAGAGCATATTATGAGCAAATAGTGATCCAAAGTGATGGGGTGTGGATCAGTAAACTATTTGGAAGATGAAGTGAATGAAGAAGTATCTTAAGAAGTAAAATGAAGATCCAAAAAAATAAAAAGCAGAGGAGAGCTGAGGTAGAAATGAGAACATTAACACAGAGATCCAATATCTGACTAGAAAAGAACAGAAAAATAGAGATTCCCATGAAAAATGAAGAATTGACAGATCACCTACCATTTTTAACCATTGAGAAGGACTTTGAAGCTTGTTCAGTTTAAATGAAGAGAAGAAAGTAGAAGCTGAAATTGTGAAAAGGAGACAATTTTGACAGTAGGGAAAACAAAATGCTATAGAAGAGCTGTAATTCTAGCAGACTAGTAAATCTTACCCATGAACAAGAATTATGTATTACAACCTGAAAACACTCAATATCAGTCAATTTAATAGTAAATGTTTGCAGAACTAAACTTTGAGTATTGGTGGGAAGTTTAGTGTACATGGAGTATCGTATAAAGGAAATAAATTTTTATTTCCTCTTGTAGGAAATTAATAGACAATTTTAACAATTTGAAAATCAAGTATAATGTGATCGTAGTCTAGATTGAGTAATGTAAACTGTAGATAAATATCTAAAGAAAGGCTGCCTTGGAGGAGCTAGAACTGGGCCTAGGGATGAGGAAGGCAAAGGTAGAACTATGTTTTGTATGTTTTCTATCACTGAAATTTTCAGTGATATACATGAATTACATTCATAACTTTTATTTATTTATTTTATTTTATTTTTTTAAAGATTATTTATTTATACAAGCACTGGGTATAGTCAGAAGCGCGGGAGGGTGAGAGAATTCACCAGAGCCAGAGCGGGGAGCAGAGCAGGCCGACTGACGAAGTACACTGCTGAGGGGAGCAGCGGGCGGCAGGAGAGGTCTGCGCGCCATGTGGGACCTGCCTCCGGTGGCCGGGGAGCAGCCGGGGATTGAACTGGTGATGCAGAGGCTGCGGGCAGCTTTGTAACCCAGTGCTCAACCGCTGCGCCACCAGGGAGGCCCCATTCATAACTTTTAAATAAAGTTCTTTTTAAGTGACAACTTTGGAATCAGACACATGACTCCAGATTGTCGTGTGGAAGTTGATTTTCACTACAAATAAGGCGAGCTGATTGCCCATATTCTGGGGGTTGAACGAAGGCTGGAGACTGCTAGATCAGAGACAATGGAACTAATCACTCACTGCAGCCATGCAGCGCTGGCATCAGCATACTTGCCTGCCTCTCCCTTGCTCATGTCTCTCTTGCTCAAGGTAGTGGCCCAGACACAAGAGGCTGTGTCACACTATGGAACTCTGGGTTTGAGGAATCCATAGCAGACATAAGCAACTTTTCTCTTTGTCCAGAGGAACAGTGTTATCTCATTCCTCACACTGAGCATCTGGGCCTCGCTGGTGGCATAATGGGTTAAGTCTCAGCACTATGAAGCTATCCACAGCCACTGCAGCACGAGTTTGATCCCCAGCCAGGGAGCTACCCACATGGCGCAGCAGACCTCTCCTGTCTCCCTGCTGCTCCCCTCAGCAGTGTATTTCAGTAGATCTGCTTGTACTGCTCTCCACTCTGTCTCTGGTGAATCCTCTCACCTCCCTGCCCCACACATCTGGCCAGTACCCCAGATCTCATATGCATAAATAAATAAAAATAAATCTTTAAAAAAAAAGAATCATTTATGTATCTTTTACTTTCACTAAATTAACAGTGCTGTATAAAATGGCATTTGTGGTCTAGAAATAGGAAATTTAAGTCATTTAGAGAATCCATCGCATTGAAACTTTCAATCCCTGAAAAGCAGTGAAAGATTTAGACTCTAGAGCTTCTTGCCCCAAGTCTCAAATTCACTGCTACCAATTTCTACTTTCTAATGTCTGGTGAGTTATTTCACAGTTTCCTCTTCTCTAACATAAAGATAATGTAGTTTACCTGTCTTATAAATTTGTAGTAAGAAACAAATGAGTGAGGCGACATATGAGGTATTTAAAATAGTACCTAACAAACAGTACCACAATAGATGTATTATCTACTATGTTATTACAGACAGTATTTCAAAGACCATTCATAAAAGGCCTAAAATGGAGTTAGCCCTTTTTATTTTTTTAACTTCAAATAATGGTTGTGATAGACACCAGACTAGAGGAAATGATTGTTCAATAATAGGTAACACCTCAATTTTAACGAGGCTAATTGTCAGAGATTAGAGTCATCTTTTCAAATATTACTATCTTACTAAGCCAAGCTTTCTTAAGAGAAAATAAAAAACACATATCCTGTTTATGTGTCTTGTCTCAGAAAGAGAACTCCGTGTCCTCTCTTACACAAGATACTCATTTCCAAAACAGTAGAATGTGATTAATTGTGTCTTGATTTGGTTTTCTTTTGAAGTGGTCAGGACCTATCTTTAATTTATATGTTATGTTTTGATAAAGAAATCCAATATCACACCCACCAAGTTTTTATATATTTTTTTCATCCATAGGCTGTTAAAGAAGCAATTGTATTGTGCCTTAAACAAAAAGAAAGCCAATAAATAGTTTTCTTTTCTTTTAAGAATATGATTTATGACAGAATTTCTACCAAGTGTTTTTCTTTGCCAAATAATTCCTTTCAATTGCCTTTTTTTCTTCTTAAGAATTATGTAATGTCTCTCATTTTATGCCAGAAAAATAGCCTGGATGTGAATTTGACATCACATGCTTGTGGGAACCTGGAAAAGATTCTGAGATGCTATTTACTTCCACACAAAAGGTCACAGATTTCATTCTCTAAGCCAACATTTGAAACTGGCTTTGGGTGTTTGGGAAATCAGTGTGTGCACGTTCAAAATGTACTTGTGCATACACATCCAACAAACGCTTTCACAAGACAGAACATCGTGTCCCCCAAATTTACAATGGACATTTTTAAGAGAGAACTTTGTAAATATCCACCATCATACGTAACCTGACTTAACCATCTCTTAACCTAACTGAGCAAGGAAAAAAACTGGTTTTGATGAACTCTGTGAATTATTCTAGTGTGTTATTGGTTCTGACTTGAATGATCAAGTGAGCCTCCTGCGACTCAAAAATTCAGCAACTTCACATGTACAGCCACTTTGGTGTCACAAATTATGTCTGTCATCTACATAGAAATGCTACTGGAGAGAATGTAGTTCTGTTAATAGTGCTTCTGCTGGTTTTTTATTAAAACTTAGTTTTTACGAGTGATTTATTTCAGTTGTCTTTGTGGCCATCCTATATAATTTGGGGAGGGCAGGGTGGGGAGGTCTAGGGGTAAAATAATGTAGTAGTATTCCTTAATATTTATTCAAAGTTTTCTATGTGTCTAAGCACTTTGCATTTATTAATTCATGCTTTGCTCACAACATCTCTCTAGAGTGGTTACTATCAACATCTTCCTTTTAAAGATGAGAAAATCTTGTGAGTCAAATTAGTCTGCCTACAGTCACAAAAGTAAGCAAATACTCCTAGGGGTGATTGTCAAATACTAGATTTCAGTGGAAATTCTTCTAAGGAAAGGAGTTGGATAGAGTTATTTGAAAGAAATTTTGTTTCTTTCAATGAACTTAGATTTGTTTGATTCTGGGTCTCTTTCTCAGCAACAGGAGCTATGATTTTTTGGTGATGCCAGAGAATACCTTGGTGATACACTTTTCCAATAAAAAAAAAAATCCAGAGTGATGAGTTATTTAAAATTTCTTTTTTTTTTTTTTTAATCTTAAATTTTATTTTTATATTCCCCCATACAATTGCAAACGCCCCATTCTGACCCCAATCCTTCCCCTAAAATTTCAACATAAAAATAGTTGGGAATAAGGGGGAAATAGGTTAAAGGCTGATGTACACCAACCAGGTCATCCCACTGTGTAAAGTCATATCAGAAGTTTATTTGACAATCATGAAATTATCCATATATCACAGATTCTGAAGGGCTGTTTTTTATTATTTCTAAAATAATTTTTTAAAGTGTATTATGTTTATTGAGGTCACAATGGCTTACAACTTTGTATAGGCTTGGGAGTTTCTCTTCAGGATGCCACGGCTCCATGCCCACCACCAAAGCACCCATAAAACCCCACCACAGTCCATTGGGCATTGCTGCCCTCCCTTTCTGATAGCTTCAATTCTGCAGCCAGATTTCTAGAGTTCCCTTTGGTTTTGATTTTCTGTTCCTTTGTTTTGTTTCTCTCTATTCTACATATGTGTGAAGTCATCCAGTATGTGTCTTTTTCTGTCTGACTCATTTCACTTAGCATGATCCTCCCAGCTCAGTCCAAGACTTCATCTTTTCTTCTGGCTGAGTAATGTTCTACTGTGTATATATTTTTCTTGATCGTGACAAGATCTGGTGAGTGCCCTATTCCCACACACCACTCTAATTAGGAGACTTTTCAATTCTTCCAGATTCAGAGTTTTCCCTCTGCTAAACAGCACTGGCTGTTCACTGACAGTCTCTTCAATGTCGAGACAGAGGCCTCGGAGCCACAACACAGGATTGCTTTTCTGCACCTCAACTTGCCTTTCCACATCCAGAAACTCCCAATCCTGGCCTCCCTGGTGGCACAAGGGGTTAAGTCTCAGCGCTATGAAACTATCCACAGCCGCTGCAACAGGAGTTCAATCTCTGGCCAGGGAGCTGACCTACACAGCACAGCAGACCCCTCCTGTCTTGCCTACTGCTCCCCTCAGCAGTGCATTTCATTAGATCTGCCTGTTCTGTTGAATCCTCTCATTCCCTGCACCTCTGGCCTATACCCCAGGTCTTGTATGCAAAAATAAATAAATCTTAAAAACAGGAAAAAACCTCCCATTCCCCAGATAATTCACTCTCTTGACTTATGTTGTTCATCTGATTTTTAGGAAGGATGCCTTTTGACATTTGGCATTAATTATATAGAACTCATTCTTAATTTTTTAAAGGTCTCTTCTGGAAATGGATACTTCTTTTGTATAGCTACAGTCCTCTCTAAAGGAAAAAATAGAACAATGCCTACATATGTATGTAAACGTGATAGGCTATTTAAATATATAGACTTTTCTCTCCCCCACATCCAAAGTAGAGTTATATATATGAGTACAGCTGTTTCATAGTAAACAATATAACCAAGCTGGAGCAAATTTTACTTAAATAGATGTTAACCACTATCAAAAAAACATGTTTTCCAATTGTATCCTCAACAGTAGAGTATTAATATATCATCAATATCTTTTAAAGACAAATAATTTGAATTTTTTTCAGATTGACATTAACACTGTCCTGTCCAATGGATCTCAAGAATTTTCCCATGGATGTGCAAACATGTATAATGCAGCTGGAAAGCTGTAAGTACAACTTACCTTTTCTAAATACTTTAAAAAACATGTAGTAGATATAAATGTTAATGAATTATATAGCTAATTTGCTTGATACTATGATAGAGAAATAAATTGAAGACCTGAACATAATAGTTTTTAATCTTGAGAAAGGTTATTTCCTCTATACAAATCCTCAAAGATAAAAGAATGATAATTAGGGAAAAAATAAATGTTTATTTGAATGCATACCATAGACCCAGCATTTTGCATGTATTGTTTCTTCTTAATTACAACAAAGACATTGTTATCCTGACTACATGTCTCCAGATGTGTAGCTGGTGACTCTGAGTGAGTGAATACTGCCCACTTTATGGAGCTGGTAACAAACTCTCTCTAATACTTTGCTTATCTGGAGCCATTTTTCTGGCCCTCAGCTGATATTTATTTAGCGTTTACTCTGCTAGGTATGATATGTAGCTTACCTCAGAATAAAAGGAATTCCTCACATTTTATCAGATTTTTCCAAACTTGAAGGCATCCCTTTCAATTTCTCCCTTCAAAATGGACCCACATATACTACTAATTGTTTCACACGTAAAAGTTCAGATCCCCCAATTGTTCTGAAAAATCTATATGATCAACCCCAAATTAATTGGTTTGCAGTGTTTAATACCATACAAAAAGTAAGCATTATGCCATAATTTTCTTCCGGTGATGAAATATATATGAAAAAAAAAAGGTCTGGGGTTTCATCATTTTTTTGTTTTTGTAAATTTTTTTTTATTTCATTTTACTTTTTTGTGTCTTAAAATATTCAATTTATGTTCCGTGCATTGATAAAGAAAGGGGATTGCCAAGGATGTCCATTAAACATTAAAGAATATTATAGTTAAAGGGCTGAAATAAGTTATGTTTTTCAGTAAATAGGTTTTACTGCAAACAATAATTTTATAGTGTTTTTTAAGTTTATTTTATAACCACACTTCAATCATATTGAAAATTAATGGGACAAGCAGATTATCTTCTTTTGAAGGCAACTGAATTCGCTATGAAATAATAGATAATATACAGTTTTATAGAAGAAACATTGCATTATATTATTACTATATTCACATTGAGAATCAGCATGTGTAATACATTTTTGCTAAGTAATGCCTAATATTAAACATTTAATAAGTCTCTATAATGTCACAGAGGAGCATCCAAGGAACCATCCTCAAACTACCATGAATCACAGTCAAATGAATGTTGTTTGCATTAAACCAAGTAAACAAAGCCTAAAAATGATGCAAAATCATTTAAACATATTTTACCATGTCCTGCATATTTTGAGTAAATATATTTTTTGCATGATGCTGTCTGTGTGCTTTATGTTTATACTTTTGTAATACTTTTATGTATATACAACATCAAAAGCCTCGTTTTCTCTTATCTAATGTCAAAAGATTATGACATGCCAAAAGGGAATTTCAGAGTGCTACATAATTGATTTTTAACAAATTATCTTGGCTTCATTATAGTTGAGGCATTAGGTGATTTGCTATTTGAAACTGTATTTCTTTTTTTGTGTGTTTACTTTAAAAAATATTTTTGAAGTATTATTGCATGATAAGATTGCTTTTCAGGTGCACGTCTTTGAAGATCAACATGTGTATATACTACATTAAGCTCACCACTAAAAGTCCAAGGATAGGAAAAGCTAGTGTTTTGACATATTTTATTCCTGAGGAAAATCTGAACGACACAGACCAAGCCACAGAGCAAGCTGTGCAGTGTGGTGGAGCCGTCACTAGATGGCGGGCCCACTTCATAGGGGACTATGGCCTTGCCTCTACATTTGGTTTCTTTTAAGTATGAAGAAATGGAAATATCTCTTTCGCTGATGATTTAAAAAAAAAAAAAAACTCTTTCTTGTTAAATATAAATACATTTAGTTTATAAGTAGTTCTCGAATTCTAAGTGTACACACAAGAATGTACTAGAATCGATGGGAAAAAAGGATAATCTGGTTTTTGTTGATAGAGCTATTGTATTTAGCAACATGAATGGGTGGGGGAACAAAGTGAATCATAGTCAAATGAAGGTTGTTTGCACTAAAATAAATAAACAAAACATAAAACAAATAACAAAACAAATAAACAAAACAGTAGGGGAGATCTTTAAACCAGATGAGGAAGGCGCTTTGAAGACAGACTGAGTCTGTATCTTAGTTGAAAAATTAGATACAGTAAAAATGTCAAGAAAAAAAAAGTCCTATGCGAAATATTCTGAGATGGTTGTTACTCTAATTGCTAGGCTGGGTGCTCCATATGGGTGGAGTGGAGCTGTTTAGATTTAGGAGCAAGAAAATGATTTGATCAAAATTGGGCCAAATGGGGCCTCCCTGGTGGCACAGGGGGTTAAACGTCAGCACTATGGAGCAATCCACAGCCTCTGCAGCAGGAGTTCGATTCCCCAGCAGGTGAGGGAACAAACCACATGCTGCAGCAGACCTCTCCCGTCTACCTGCTGCTCCCCTCAGCAGTGTATTTCAGTCAGTCTGCCTGTTCTGTTCCCCACCCTGTCTCTGGTGAATCCTCTCACCCCCTGCACCTCTGGCCTGTACGCCAGTTCTTGTATAAATAAATCTTTAAAAAAGTTAGGCCAAATGAACCAAGGTTGTTAAAAAGATGCCATCATATTCCAATAAAAGGAATTAAAAGCAGGGACAAGAAACTGTGGTGGCTGATTCTATTTAGGAGGCAACATTTTATCTTCACCCTTAGCTTTCTCAGATGGACTTGGAAACTAACCAGACAAAAGACAGATTAACAGGAGAAAAGCGTCCACCTTTATTTAATGTAAGTTTTAAGAGACACAGGGGCCGTGCTAAGGACACGAAGACTCAAAGAAGTGAGAAAACTTCAAAACTCCACAAACTTTTGAACAGAGAAGCAATGATGGAAAAGTAAGTCAACTGTAAGAGGAGGCGCAAAGAAGATAAGAATTATTTGGACAAGGTGTGTTTGTGGAATTCTCTTGACTTCCCTTCCCTATTGGAAAATGTTGCTTTTTCCCTGATACAGGGAGAACATTTTTCACTCGGAAGTTTTATCTCCTGTTTTCAGGAAGAAAGGGGGAGACAGAAGACCTTTCTTGCATCTGCTTTGCCATTAGCTCAAAATACTCCTGATGCTACATAGACTATCTGAGAGCAGCATGTTCATCATTTGCTTCAATCCCGAGACTGTGTAAAGGACAGGAGTCCCTGAGTCAATGGTCTTGAACTTGGACAAGTGGAACCATATTGGAAACACTGACAGAGAAGGAAACCAAAGGATGAGAAGGTTGTGTTGATGGACCCAGTTTTAATACATTTTATATTTGGGAAATTTAGAGCTGAAGCCAAGAAATTATGAGTAGAGATCTACTATTGAAAAAAAAAAATCCAAGCAGTCTTCAAGCAATAAGATGACATGGAGAGGAAAGCAAACACACACATCAGATCCTTAAGAAATCCCTATGTTGGGCCTCCCTGGTGGTGCAGGGGTTAAAGTCTCAGTGCTATCAAACTATCAGCAGCCACTATAGCATGAGTTAGATCCCAGGCAGGGAGCTACCCACATGGCGCAGCAGACCTCTCCTGTCTCGCCCAATACTCCCGTCAGCAGTGTATTTCGGTGGATCTGCCTATTTTGCTCCCCACTCTGTCTCTGGTGAATCCTCTTACCCCTGCATCTCTGGCCTGTACCCCAGTTCTTGTATGCATAAATAAATAAATCTTTAAAAAAATAAAAAGTGAGTGAGAAAAATGGAATCAGTGCATGAAACTTATTATTCCATGAGCGTTGCTTATTTAAGAAAGAGAGAGAGATTGCAGTGTCTGGGGGTAGCTGGGTCACTGCACTTCCATTTTTAGAATAAGGAAAGCTTACTGGGACTATTTTGCAGGCACAAGAAGTGATGTAACAGAGCTTTTGTTGTTTCTGCCTTTCCAAGGACATTTCTAAATCCATCAAACACTCAACAGGGGAAAACAGAACCTCTGGCCTCCATCTTCCTGGTTTCCTAATTCCTTTATCAGGAATGAGTTGATTGCCTCAAAGGTCCCCTTCATACTTCAGAGTCATTAAACACGGTCTGCCTTCTTCTTAGAAATTAATTTAGCTCACAATAGAGATATTGTTTATTAAACTCCCTTCGGGGATGCTAAGTAGACGTTGTCAGTCAAAGTAGCTGCTGAAGTAGACCATGAAGTGATATTAATAAACATGGCCTTTTCATTATAATTCTATGGGCCGCTTCTTTTTTTTAAGATTTATTTATTTATGCATACAAGAACTGGGGTGTAGACCACAGGTGCGGGGGGTGAAAGGATTCACCAGAGACAGAATGGGAAGCAGAACAGGCAGATTTACTGAAATACACTGCTGAGGGGAGCAGCAGGCAAGACAGGAGAGGTCTGCTGCGCCATGTGTGTTGTTCCCTGGCCTGGGATAGAACTTGTGCTGCCACGACTTGCAATAGCTTAATAGCACTGTGTCTTTAACCCCTGCGCCACCAGGGAGGCCCTGGGTGACTTCTGC
Source organism: Talpa occidentalis (assembly GCF_014898055.3). Classification (NCBI taxonomy): domain Eukaryota; kingdom Metazoa; phylum Chordata; class Mammalia; order Eulipotyphla; family Talpidae; genus Talpa; species Talpa occidentalis. The sequence goes on along the minus strand of NW_023604295.1, from coordinate 137,812,685 downwards.
TGACTACAGCTTCCTACTCTACCTGCTCACAGATTAAATTTAACTTCATTAAGGTGAATTTCATCTTTAACTTTTTTTAGCTTTAATATATAAAATCTACCTATTAGTACACTTAAATATACTCTTAGCTTTTATCTCAAGTTTTTCAGTTCTTCATCTTTGCATGCTTCAGGATAGTTCTGGCTATCAATTCTTAATGAGCTTTTCCAAATCACTTCCCATTCCCATTACCCTTAATAACATGAATTACTCTTTGAAACAATCTTTTTATTTCTCTGTTCATGTGTTTTTGTGTGTGTGTCTCCTCACCTAGGCCTGCTACACTGTAGCTCCATGAAAACAGGGAAATTGTCAGTCTTGTTTACAATTTATTATCCTCAGAAATCTGGTAAAAATCAAAATAACAGTGCTCTCTTTCTCAGTCTTAATTACAGTAAATCATGTGTGCATGGTTACAAAGGGCAGCTAATGTGGGCCACTTGTAATCATATTTAACTCAAGGAATCTTAAAAAGAGCATCAAGTTAGCGGCCTGGAGCAACTTACCTCTTCACAGAGAAGTCTAAATAGCAACATAGGGCCTCCCTGATGGTGCAGGGGTTAAAGTATCACAGCTATCAAGCTATTTACAGCCACTGCAGCACGAGTTCGATCCCTGGCCAAGGAGCTGACCCACATGGCACAGCAGACCTCTCCTGTCTCGCCCCGCTGTTCCCCTGAGCAGTGTCTTTCAATAGATTTGCCTGTTCTTCCCACTCTGACTGGTGAATCCTCTCACCCCCGCACCTCTGCCCTACACCCAGTTCTTGTATGCATAAAAAAATAAATAAATATCTTTTAAAAATAAATAATAAATATTGACAGAATGCCTTCTCACCTGGAGTTTCTTCCAAAGAGGCAATCAGAACATCCCCTGGGCCTCAAGTCCACCCAGTCCTAGCCTTTCCACCCCTCTCTCAGGCTCCACAATGGAACATTTTCTGACTTGCATTGAGATGCCTCTGAGGAACTTTGAAACACCGTGTGTCCCACTGTATGGGGTGACTTCATGAGATCGTGAGCCATGGAACAAAATTATCAGTGAGAATGTCGTTTAAACACAGCAGTTAGGAATCACAAATTTTATTTCCACTGTTATCTGAAGAGAAGAGTTGGAAATCTAAACCTGTGGTTTTCAATTAAGTGTTATGTCTTCAGAGAGAAATATAACCAAAGAAGAATAATGTTTGTAGGTTGGTTATGCCAGAGAGATTGAGCAAAAGTATACTGACTAAGAAGATAATCTGGCAGGTTAGGTCTATAACTTAAGTGAAGCCACATGGTACAGCTTGGTTTTTGATAAGATTATTCAAATTAAATGCACAAATTAGAAATAAAAATGTTTTGGTTCAATACATTTTTGACATAGCAGTTATTCCTTGTCAAGTCAATAAAATTTACTAGAGTAATATTTCTCCTGGCAACGGTCAGCAATTGTGGGCCAAGGGTGAACATTTCTTCCCTTTGTTTTTTAAATCCCAGCTGCTCATTAAGAACATTCTGGATCAAACCCAGGCATCAATATCTCTCTCTCTCTCTCTCTCTCTCTCTCTCTCTCTCTCTCACGCTTTCTCTCTGCACACCCCCCTCCATCCTGCCACGCACACATTTGAAAAAGAAACTGGACCAAATATGATTATAGCTCACTTTTAAACTAAATATAAAACCTCTAATTCATTAATAAGTCTAAAAAATCAATTTAGGGCCTCCCCAGTGGTGCACCGGGTTGAGTGCAGCACTGTGAAGCTGTCCGCAGCCTTTGCAGCACCAGTTGAATTCCTGCCAACTGCAGAGCAACCCACATGGCGAAGCAGACCTCTCCTGCCTTGCCCACTGCTCCCCTCAGCAGTGTATTTCAGTCAGTCCTGTTCCCCACTCTGTCTCTGGTGAATCCTCTCACCCTCCTGCACATCTGGCCTGTACCCCGGTTCTTGCATAAAATAAATAAATCTTAAAAAAAATAAAAAATAATAAATAAATAAATAAATACATAAATAATCAATTTGAACTTATATATATTCTCAGTCCACATTTGTCCTTTGAATAAGTATTTATTTCATATATTACTCATGGTATCAAGCACTTAACACTAACCTCATTTTTTTCAACTGTAATCTTTTAAGCTATTTTTTTAAACTAACCAACACTTTTCATCTTAGAAGTGATAATATAGTGTATTTTAATGATGTCTTCACAATTTTCATGTTTGTACTAGAATATTTCAATAAGAGAAACTAAAAATATACTTTAGCCTCAATTCCCACTCTTGCCAATGAGTATTCCCTTGTGACTAATCACGAGCACAGTATGTATACTCTGTGCATGATTGAAAATATGAAAAATGCATATTGTGAAAATTAATTCCAAGAAAACTGCATCTCCAAAGATTTCTTAATTTAGTAAGAACATAGTTTTTACCCGGTAATGACTTTCCCCAATTTTTATTCAGATCTGTCACAAATAAATGAGAGTTTCAGCATTCAATTTTTTAATGAATTTAAGAGACTTCACAAAAGAAATTGTAATGACATCACATATTTCATCTTCAACAAAAGTAATTCTAAGAGCCTTACTTTGATTACAACATAAATTAAACTCTTTTAAAATTAGTTTAATGAATTTTCTCTTGGAAGCAGGAAACAATGCAGAAACAAAATCCAACATCATTTAATCACTTGCAAATTTCCTGCCATGTGCCTTTCCAAGAAAACTTGAAATTAGAGAAAGAGTGAAATGTAGTCAGAAAAACTACCATTTTGATCTCAACAGTTACGTTTCACAGCAATATGTAAATATTCCCCCTGCAAATGATGCTTCAAATAGCATCTTTACACAGTGTTTTCAAAAGACAATAATTTTTGAAACAGATTTTTATGTGTGTTTAGCTTGTTTGTGTTTTTTCTGTGGGTGGTACTAGTCTGGAACCATTTTGAATATTAAATGTAAACATTTTGCTCAAGATGCACATCACCATCAACTGCCTTGTGAGATGGAAATTAGTGATCAGTTTACAATAATGAACTTTTATTTCTTTTCACCCATTGCTCTTAAAAGGGTATATTACAGAATAAAAGCATTGCCAAAGCATAAAATAAATATTTGTAGATTTCAAAATGCTCAGATTACTTTCTATGCGGTCAGTCCATAGTTGCACTGCTCAGCTTTCACTTGCAAAAAAAGTTATACTTTTCCATGAAACTTGGACGCTGACATTTTGCTGATGTCCTAGGTTCATGCACCAGACGACTAGCAGGAAAACAGCAGTGAAAACCTCAGCAGCTACTCAGATCAGGCTCTAACTGCCCTAAAGTGGGAGTTGCTATCTTGATTGTTCCTGAAAGGGTCTGATAAAACTCGCTGAGTCATTGCTGACGTTGGCTGTTTTACGAAGTTAACCTAATATTAAAACAATTTTACATGTTTTGAAAAACTGTATTACTTTTATTGAGGTAGCATTGGTTTATAGCACCAGATGTGATTCAGAGAGAGTCTTTTGCTCTTAGACCATGGGAGAATGTAGATGTAAAGCTGAAAAATCTACCAAACCAATAGTAGTAATAATAATACCTAATCTAAAAATGAAAAAATGTATAAAAGTGCTCAGCCTGAGAGGACAATGAGGGAAAAAAAGAAGTGATCTATCACTGTATTGGCAAACCAAGATTCTCCTTCTTAGAGCCTAGTGACTTCGTGACTAGGAGAAGGAAAAAAAGAAAATCCTGGAAGACTGACCATTTTCTCTTAAGACTTTAAGCTCCCAGGATAAGATGTGCTTTTTTCATTGGTCAGTTTCAATTGCTCCCTCTGAACTTGGCCCGTTCACATGGAATGGAGGTAGCATGTTTGGATTCAATCAGTTACAAATAACTGGAAACAAATGCCCCTTTATTTTTCATGTCTGAATATAGTATATATTTATTTTAGCTCTGCTGTACCTGAGTCGTTAGTTCAGAGCCCAGTTCTACTCCATAGAACACGCTGCTTATTTCCCTAGGAGACTCTTCCCAATCTGCTAGTCTATCTGTTTAATTGTCAGTTGCCACTGTACTATGAGCTATTATGGTGTGAATCAGGTCACTTTGCAGTTCCAGAATCTTCCATTAGCACTGAGAAGGAGAAGCACCCAGCAATTCATCCATTCACTCCAAGATAGTAGTTTAATAATAAGATTTTTTTCTTGTTGGCAATATTTGAATGTTCTTATTGATGAGTTTTTTTATAAAAAAGACTATCTTTTAGAGTTTTAGTTTCACACCCCAACTGAGTATGAAGTACAGCTTTTCCCTACACCTCTCGGCTGCCCCATTGCATAGTTTCTCCCAATATGAAATCTCACACCATAGTGGTGCATTTGTCACAATCACAGACCTATATTAGGGTTTGCTCTTGGTTATGTACTTTTTCTGAGTTTGACAAATATATAATGATCCATACCCTATCATAATATCAAACAGAAGACTTTCACTGCCTTAAAACTCTGTTTTGTATTATATCTATTCATCCTCTCCCTGCCTCTCCAGTAATCACTGATCTTCTATTGCCTCCATAGTTTTGCCTTTTTAGCATGCCAGCTAGTAGGAATTCTCCAGTATGTGGCCTTTTCAGATTTCCTTCTTTCATTTACTGATATACCCATTTAAGGTTCTTTTGAGTCTTTTCATGGCTTGGTTGCCTCTTTCATTTTAGTATTGAATAGGATTCCATTGTCTGTAATAAAACAGCTTGTTTATATATTGACCTATTGGAGACTATCTTGTTTGCTTCCAAATTTTGGCAGTTATGCATAAAGCTGCTGCAAATATCTAGGAAGAGGATTTTGTAGGGATATAAATTTTCCAATCATGTAGGGATATAAATTTTCCAACCCCAAGACAGGGGTTGTTGGATTACATGGTAAGGGTATGTTTGGTTTTGTAAGAAATTGACGAACTGTGTTTCAAAGTGTCTGGACCATTTCTGCAGTCCCATCAGCAGTGAATGTGTGCCCTTATTGCGCTACATTCTTCTGAGTATTTCATGTTGTCAGTGTTCTGAATTTTGGCCATCCTAATAGACATGCAGTGATATCTCATTTTAGTTTGCAATTCTCTGGTGACAGAGAAGAATTTTTCAAATGATTGTGAAGTTATATCTCCTAGTGTTTTACAGTTATGCCTTCCCCCATTTCATACATTAAATTAGTTTAAAAAGCTATTTTCTTATATAATGACAGGAGGTGAAATGAGAAATTGGAATGAAAAAATTGCTTTTTTCAGAATGTTGGAAAATATCTTTACCAAAGTTACTATTCTTTCCTTTGAAAATTTGCAAACTTCCAGAGCATGCTAATTATATATATGCACTTCAAATTCTGATTATTTAAATATATATATATATCAGGAATATTTTTTTCTAGGAGGTTTGCATGCAAGGAAATTGTACGTAATTTTTAAAGAATTTTAAATAAATTCATTGTAAACTTTCAACTCATGAAGTCTAATTAGTAGTCTAAAGTCATAAATTCTTCAGGACACACTCTCCCTCAGTATAATTAATAAAAGTGTCTGGATCTATGGAGGAATTGAACCAGTCTAACAGGCTACGATGGCCATATTATTACTTTTCCTTATGAACACCAATGTCATTACCAAATGCTGAACATTTGCTATTGTGTAGACACTGGCCCCAAAGATATCACTCAAGAAGGTCAGGCTTTAGGTGTCCTTTCTGCACCTCTTAAGATTTCCTCTACATCTTATTTTCCAGTCTCATAGATATTCACACTATGGGGTGCATTTGATCATCTATCACCCTTACAGTGCTACATGTAATTAGCATAACCTTTTAATGTCTATACATACTTAAATCTCTTTGTGACCTTTACCTTTGGTTTCTTTGCTCAGTATTCCTCTTTCTAGAATAACATTAAATGTTCCTTTTCTTGTTTTATAATGTACTTTAATTAGATAGATTGGTAAGACTGTATTCTACTGCATCATAAAATCAAAAGTCTGGAAAAGATTTTGAGTTCATCTATTTTAACTAGCACAATGATTGAGTGTCTCTTTTAAAGTTCCTATCTTAAACTTTTATGAAGTTTAAATTATATGGGTCAAGCTAGAAAATAAAACAAAAGCTTGATGACTATCAATGTCAATAAAGGTAATTTCTAAACTAAGAACATAAGCAGAACATAAGCAGGGAAAGAGCTACTATCGACTGATTGGAGGAAAGCTACTTTATAAGCTGGTCAGAGCGGGTATGCAGATCCCATGAGATGTCAGTCAAGACTGAGGCATGATGCAGGCAGTGACTTAGATTTTAAACTGAAAATATCTTTAACTTTTTTTCCTTTATATATCTATTAATCAATTCCCAATTTTGACAAAATGATCTATTGAAGTGCCTCCTCTAACTTCTACTTCTGATAGACCATTGTAAAATGTCCTTGACCCTTGATGAAGCAGTAACAATTATAATTGTATTTAAATGTGGACCCTTTGTAGATGTCTTTCTAATCATCTGTATCAAAATGGGAAATACATATAAAGCACTCAGCTGCACACCAGAATGTGGTGATTCTTTTAAGAAAAGCACTGGCAAGACTGATTTGCAAGTGAAAACAGCATTGCAAAGGAATGAATGTTTTCACTATCTTCTCAAAAATACAACTAAACCTTTTTTTAACTTAGTTTATTTTATCATGGAAAGAATACTGGCATGAAATCTACCCTCTTGACAAATCTTTAAGTGCATAGCACATTATTGGCGAGTATAGGTATGATGTTGTACAGCATTCTTTAAAGCTTATTGCATCTTGCTCCATCAAAACTTTATGCTTGTTGATTAGTACCTCCCATTTTTCTTGTCCCCCAACCTCTGGCAACCACCATTCTACTCTTTGAATTTGGCGATTTTAGATACCTCGTGCAAGTAAAATCATGTTTGTTTGCCTTTCTGCAACTGGCTTATTTCACTTAACATACTAGCCTTAAGGTACAGCCATGTTGTTGCAAAAATTTAAAATAGAGCTATCATATGATTCAGTAATCCCAGTTCTGGGTATATATCCAAGAGAATTGAGATCAAAGTCTTAAAGAAATATTAGAACACCTATGTTCATTGAAGCACTATTAACAATAGTCAGGATGTAGAAACAAAAAAAGTCTATAAACATATGACTCGATCAAAAAAAAAATATGTATACATATACAATGGAACTCTTTAGCTTTTCAAAAGAAGAAAACTATATAATGTGCATATAACACTTTGGTCTGACTTTAGCTTCTTAAAGATTAGTTACATTGTGAAACAGAAAATAAGAAGTTCATGTTCTGATGTTAAAATCCTTTTGCAAGTCTGTCTAACACTTTGAATGGATCTTTTACCTATATGTGATTTTCAACATCATGTTTTTTTGATTATTTGGAAAATGAGGAGTCACTCAGATATTCCAAGTATTAATACATGTCATTGTACAATAGTAAGAAGTCACATTTATAAATTTCATCATGTTTATCCAAAAAACCTGGAAGTATTGGGTAAATAATGTGTCCAAAATTCTAAAATTGATTTGAAAGCTCAGAATCCTAGACAACCAATACTCCCCATTGTTTGCTCAACAAACTGGTTTTAATCAGAATAATAGTCTACCACATACCTAATCATAATAACCACAGTGTAGCAGTCATTTTTTTTAAGGAAAAGAAAATGCTGGTTTAACTTGCAAATCATTCTCACCAGTGCTTTCTCTTGAAAGAATCATCACATTTCAGTGTGCAACTGAGTGCTTTATATATGTACATATATACATATGTACATATATAAAGTACATATATAAAGTACATATATATATGTGCTTTATATAAGTACATATATATATGTACTTCCCATTTTGATACAGATGATTAGAAGGACATTTATAAAGTGTCCAAATTTAAATAAAATTATAATCGTTACTGCCTCATCAAGAATCAAGGACATTTTAAAATAAAAGTGGCATCGTTTTTACAGCAATATACTGCAGTAAAGGATTCCCTGTCTGCAGGCTCAGCTCGGTGACCCTGTTCATTGTGTTCAAGCACTAGAAGTTTTACTCACCATCATTTTTTTCACCATCTGGGCAAATGTCAACACAATGAAAAAGGCAAACAGTGTCTCATTAAGAATATGCAAGTGGTTGGAACCCTGTGAATTCCATGAAAGATTTCTGCACAATTCACCCCCCTGCTCAAAAGGTTTCAGTTGTTTATCACTGTCCACAGAGAGCTTAAAAAAAACACCTGGAAGCTAAAGTTTACACAATCTTACAGTAATTTATCTTTTCATCCCATATGCGCCTCCACACAGACTGGCTCTAGCCCAGCGAAATTATTACTATTCCTATTATAAACCTGGGAGTTCGCAGTTTCTTTCAACTTGCCATACTATTTCCTTTGCTTGGGTGCCTCAATTTCTCACACATTCCTTATTTGTCAGTTCTGCCTTTTCTCAACATCCAGCTAGTTCCAATGAGCATCATGGAAAGTTTCCCTTTCTGCATATACATAACACTGTGTACCTTTCCTCACAATTTATTTTCAACCTGGTATTAACTCCTCAGCCTCTGAAGCCTAGCAGGTGGCCTTATGCACGGTTAGCACTCAGTAAATACTTGTTGGGATTTGTATGTGTGTGTAGAAGAAGTGGGGTGTAGGCCAGAGATAATAGGGGAGTGAGAGCATTCATCAGAGGCAGAGCAAGGAGCAGAACAGGCAGATGTACTGAAATACACTGCTGAGGGGAGCAGCGGGTGAGACAGGAAAGGTCTGCTGCTGCGCCATGTGGGTTAGCTCCCCAAGGGGGATGGGGGGATATAATCCAGGCCTTAGTGGTGATAGCATTGAGACTTAACCCCTAGGCCACCAGGGAGACCCCCAGTAAATACTAAGTATTTGGTGACAAGCTGCCATTCATTTACATGTTGACTGTAGCTGCTATGTGAGATTGTTGACTGAAGTCAGGGTTAATGTCTTTGTTCCCTCAATAAAGTATTTCTTGTGAAACTTACTATGATATAATTCATCTGACAATCTTGATCTCATTAGCCAGTCTTCTCTCCTTAACATTCCTAAACTAATAAAAAGTTTTGCCAAACTAAAGCATTAAGATGCTGAAATTCTTTGAACTTTGTAGAAGAGAATTGATTTTTCTAAACCTATGTCTGAAGGCTTGTTGAGGCAAAATTACCATTGTTATTTTCCTTGAACACTCAGTAAGTTACTCGGAATAAAAGAATTACCCCCTAAATATTCCATCTCACTATTTTCTTTCTGACTTCAAAATTAAATATTTCTAGAGACCATAATAATGAAGTTTCATAGTTTGATTATGAAATGTCCACACTCCCATCACTTAGCATGGATGATTATTTAGCCCAAGAATAAACTAAAAAAAAAAAAATTGGGTGCCCCTGGTGGCACAAGGGTTAAAGTATTAGCACTATCAAGCTATTCAGCCACTGTGGCAAGAGTTCAATCCACCCCTCATGCCCCCACTCCCCACAGAGAGCAACCCACATGGCAGAGCAGACCTCTCCTGTCTCTCCCACTGCTCCCCTCAACAGTGTATCTCAGTAAATCTGCCTGTTCTGCTCCCCATTCTGTCTCTGGTGAATCCCCTTACTACCCACACCTCTGGCCTGTACCCCAGTTCTTGTATGCATAAATAAATAAAAATAAATCTTTAACAAAGAAAAACACTTATTAAAAAAAATAAGCCAAATATGCTGCCTATAAATTGCATTGGGAACTAAACTTGTCTTTGAGGGAATGTCAGAAAACCAGTTTCTTTGCATGGAAGCCCCTAAGAAAAATTTTGACGGTGGAAAATAAAGTGAGTTTTCTGTCCATTTCGCCATTATCATTCTCAATTTGGATAAGCCAGTTTAGTCATCTCTAAACAGTGACAATTTCAGTTTCTATTGAAAGTGTCCTGAATAATTTGAGCGATGGTGGGGGGAAATCAAGGTGAATTGCTGAATGAATCCAGGAACTGTCTAAGAAGAAAATATGTGCATGTTCTTGAAGCTTTCCATATGCTATGGTATATTTTTTATCAGCCTATTCTATTTTCTTACATTAGTTGATGCATATTCCATATGAATAGACTTTGGCGGCCTCTAAGATGGAATTGTGCAAGTGTAGCTCCATAAATAGAGTTAAAAAATAAAAAAACACAACTATGTGGTCGTCCAGGTTATGTGAACTTCCAAGTGCTTTTGTTTATTACTTTATTTCCTTGAGTGTTCTTTTATACTATAAATATTTTTATTATGTTTTGCCTAGTTGGGTACACCATGAATGACCTCATTTTTGAATGGCAAGATGAGGCACCTGTTCAAGTGGCAGAAGGACTCACTTTGCCCCAGTTTCTGTTGAAAGAAGAGAAAGATTTAAGATACTGCACCAAACATTACAACACAGGTAGGGGTTGACTGTTCTTCATCACACTTACGAATTTCAGATGTTTACGTGTGGTTTTATGATATTCAGGTGTTTCTTATAGTGCTAGGTTAATTATTTTAACTATAACTCAATGTTTTTCATAGTCAGAGAGCAGAAGACGAATGCCATTGAAGCTTACAAATGCTTTGACTCATTGCATAATTATATAATTAGTTTGTATAGGGCAAATAAATACTTGGTGTTCAAATATATTTAAATACGCTTTTTTGCAAAATGTCCATCATTACCCAGTAATGAGATTATGAGATTTCCAAAAAAGTCCCTTTAACTTCTAAGTAAGCAATAAAATATACATTTTAATCCTTCTAAATTATACTTTTTAAACATTACTTGCTAGCAAAATATAATAAATTGCCTTTTTATTACCTTATGGTTTTATTTGCCTCAAGTTTTCTTTTGGTCAATGTCAAGGTATTGCTGTTTAAGCACCTGCTACTCATACTCACACAGTCGCCCTTTGCTGTGGAAGCAAGATATCAGACATAGTCATTCACATCAAGGATTTGTGGACTAAGGTGATATCTGTACATTCATGAGGAATGTTCACTTCTCTCAGCTGGTGTGAGCTGTCCCATATCCATGCTAACAGCATAACCTCTTCTTACAAATCATGGAAACTGCCCGCCATTGAGGCATCGCTGCACCGTGATTGATGTGTGGCCTCCCACCAACACCAGCCACTGCTCTGAACATTCCCTTACAGTCACTATGATTCCTCTTGACCTCAAAACTTTCCAGAACTGTGCTGTGAACTTTCACTACACAAGGTCACTAATCCCTTTTTATCTCCTTAATCAATTCACAATATCAAGTGAAAAAGTCACTGGCATTTTCTTAGTTCAATGGTAAACCTGATACCTAATTTAATAGGGAGTTCCAGGCAGATGCAACAGTCAGCCACTTTTAGAGAAGTGCAAGGGAGCCTCTGATGATGGGTTAGGGGTGAATCAGTTTCCTCGAGCTGCTGTCATGAAGTACTGGCTTGCTGCAACCTCTTCTACCATGCACCCTTTTGCTCTGTAATCTGTCCACAGTGACTTCCTTTCTGACATATACCACTTTTATTCATCTTCAGGGCCTTTGAGCATGCTCTTTCTTCCATACGTTAGCCTCTTTTCCCAAATTATCCTAAACCTATACTACCACATCCTTGAAATATCAATTCAAATACCTTCCTTCAAATACCAGTTCTTCAAAGTCTCTTGGTAGTGAGCATAAGTGAAACCCTCAGCCCTTACCCCTTCCACTCTGTTTTTTTCACTGTCTGAAATTCTATCTTTAGTTTATATGTTTACTTATTGATATATATAAATTCTGTTTCCCTCATTAACATACATTCATAAAGTCAAGGATTGGATCTACTCTCTTGATTTCTGTATTTCTAGAATCTATTGAAATGTATACATGCTCAATAAGTATTTATTGAGTGCAATACAAAATAAAAAGTGGACTTGAAAATAGAAATTTTGTCACCAAAGTGCCAGAAACAGTAAGTCAGGTCTTCTATAATAGATACACATTTATCTATACATGAAATCAAGTGAAATAATAGATCTTTGAGTGTTTTGACAAAGCAGAAGTATAGCCAAATGCAAAGCATAATGTTACAAACTATTTACTAAAACAGTACACTTCATATTAAGCTGCTTCTGGACATTAGCAGAAAACTAAGGAAAATATTTTTGGAAGCCAATTTGCATATATTGGCTTTTCATTTCATCAGAGTAGAAAAATTTAGGAACAAAATTATTATGAAAATAAAACTGTGACATTTGCTGCCTTAGCTAACACCTGTTTTTACCAATCACTGCATTTATTTTCTAACCATTTAGGAAAGTTTACATGTATAGAAGTGCGATTCCATCTTGAGCGACAAATGGGATACTATCTCATCCAGATGTACATCCCCAGTCTCCTGATTGTTATTCTGTCCTGGGTTTCATTTTGGATCAATATGGATGCTGCTCCGGCCAGGGTAGCTTTGGGAATCACTACCGTGCTGACAATGACTACACAGAGCTCAGGATCGCGAGCTTCCTTACCAAAGGCAAGTGTGCCAAACAGTCGTACACATAGATTTGCACAAGTATTGACCTAAATGCATGTACTTATTGTATATACCATATTTCATATGTAATTGTTAATTTTTGTTAGATCATCTTCCGTAGCATTTATTATTCATTACCAATTTTAAAGGAATGTGTAACTACAGCAGGAAAAAATGTGAAAACACAGAAATAGAGGAAAATAATTCTATAAAGCAGTATCTTCTATTCTGTTGGTGTTATGACCCTCAATTATGGAAATATCAATAACACTTTTTATCTATAGATTTTAATCATTTATAAATGTCGAACATTGATATAAATTGAATTTACATAATAACTATTAATAGGGGTACTATACTCCATTGGTGGATGCTTCATAATTTACTAAATTACTTTACTATTAGCACTAACAATAATTGTATTTATATAATAAAGATACTCATTATGCATAATGTATACCTAATAATAAATATAATACAGAGGAACCACATACATATACACACATATATTTTGTTTTATTTTCTTATTATAAATTCCTAGGTCTGGAGTTCTGCTGTGATCTCTACACACAGTGAATGTATTGCCAGATTACCCTCCAGAAAAATTGATAGCAATTACACTCCCACACATATTCTGTGAGAGGCTCACCTGCTGTTCCCTGCACCTACTGTAATGTGTATTATTTGTGTGTGTGTGTGTGTATGTGTGTGTGTTTTCCTCTAGCTTCTGGGTAAACAAACATAGGTCAATGAAAAGGAGAGCTTATTTAACAACATTATTTTAGTCTGCGCTACCAGAATTAAAATAAAATTCTTCCCTCTGTAAGGTTTGTAAAAGACTCAATATTTCTTTCCATAAAATATGCTGAAATGAAATATAGGAAGTTCTTTTCATCCCTTTAGCAGCACAGAAATAGATAATTATTTTCTTTCCCTAAATGACTTTGGAGAAATGAATTTCTAGATATAAATTAAGTTGCCTTGTCTATCTTCTGACAAGCTTCACTATTATTTTCATTACAATGTACTTCACTGTAATAAAATGATGTTTACTTTTCTTATGCATGTTTTAGCTACTACCTTCCACATCATGCATATTATAAACCCACTGTTGTGGTTCTCTTAACTCTTACTATAATTCAATTTATTAGACTAAAACATCTAAATAAATAAAGTGGATGGCAGGATATTTTATCACTAAAATGTTACTTAATGTAGCTAGGACTTGATATGTAAATATGCTAAGATTTCATGGCTGTTTGAAAAAAAGATCTACTTTTATTAATGCTCAATTTTATTTTCAAAATGATCCATGTTACTAGTGTTTTATAAAATATTGCCCTAGTGAAAATTATAAATCTGCTTATAGGATTAAGCTAATAAGTCTCAATGTTTATTTATACATGTATAAATATCTCTAGGGCTCTGAGTAATAGCTGAAGTTCCATAGTCAATTTGTAAAGGATATTGCCAATTTACTCATTAATTTTCTTCATGAACTAAACAGAAATGAAAACTCATTCATTTTGCACGTTGTCAGTCAGGTCAGAAAGTGGAGAGAAAAATGCTCCATTTCAGGAAAAAGAGCTTCTCTGAAACATAGCCTACGACATTTGGATCAAGAGATTAATGCAGAGCTGGGGGAATAGGAGATTTGAGCAGAGGAAGCAAAAATGAAAAACAGCAGTAGTGTAAAAAAAACACCAGAATAGAGAGACAAGTCTTTTTTTTTTTTTTTTTTAATAAAAGGGAAATGAAGGTTTGGGTTTGGGATGGCTTCACACTTTTTCTCAAAAAATAAGAGAGGGTGTTTTTTAAGACATTGATTTCACCTTGATCTCACAAAAAGAATAAATTTCAACCAAAACTTCAACCATACACATAAATGTGAACTAACTCTGTATCTCAGATCACAGAAACTATGATCACTGGCAATGTGATAACAGATTTAATTCTGATACCTCCCCACACACAAATGTTTATCAAGGTCATATCTGAAGAGTAGGTGACCCTATCTATCATCTTAGGCTTTGTTCATAGTAAGAAATGAGAGGTTGAGCATATTCAGTTACATACATTATGAATATACATTAGATTTCAGGAAGATAGATACTCAAGACCCAGAATAAAGAACAAGAATTGACCTATTGGATGAAATCATTCAAGAGAATAGAAAATCTCTTAAAATACAACTGTAATTCTATTTGAAAGGTTAGAAAAGCAAGAAGCAAGGACCCACACTTGCATTCAGAAGTAGATTTTTGAAAACAATACCTTAAGATTTGCTATTCTCAACCTCCAGATGCCTGGAAGTCTTGCATTATAAGAATCGCCATTTCTCCTGGATTTTGCATATTTCTATTCTCCAAGTCTAAATCGGTAATTAGTACATAATATTGTGTCTGTTAAGTAAATATCACACAAGCCTTTAAAGACTTAGTACTTGTGTTTCAGTACTGAAGTCTTGAAAAGGAAGATTATGTCATTGTTTTTCCTCTCAGCAAAGAATATATAAACTCAGTGGAACTGAATCTTTACACATGTTGAAACATATCTTTCCCTAAGAATCGCCAACTTAAAGAACAAGAATTTAAATACTGCACATGTCTACCACACATTATAATCAAAACATTGCCTTTTAGAAAACATCACAGAGACAGTTTTCATATTAAATTTTTATTCCTCATAAAAGACACCAATGACCAAAGTGACTACAAATGTTAGAAAATATAAATTGAGCTGCTTTATTTGGGCAGTACTATGATTTTGTTGGCACATAAAAATTTATATCTGAGATTATACTGAAGAGATGGTGTGGGGGAAAATGAAGGCATTATATTCATTATTGTATTCTAATCTAATTAATTCTCATCTTTCTAAAAATTACCCTTTAGTTTTTAGGGATAGTGAGATGTTGACATTTGTCAACAACAATGTGAATGGAGGTGGAGGGCTGCATAGTAATCAGATTTTCCTACTAATATATTAATTAACAACGTTAATAATATTTTGATCCTCATGATTTAAATAGTGTTCTAATAGCTATTCAAAATGCAGTGAACTAAAATTACTTCAGTCAAATTCATACCAATAGGATGCAAGTGGGTTCATTTTTAATTTATTAGTGGGACAAAATATTTAATAAATAAATTTAACTTTACAATGTATTATTTGCTGTAAGCAATGTATTTAATTTTTTAATTTCATTGGGCATACTAATGATTTGATTTCATATTACATCCACTTAAGGAAATGAAAAAGGAAAGGGCACAGAAAATGAGTCATGTATTCATATTCTTTTTATTAAAATCAGAAGATAGATGTGTATGAATATCAACCAATTGTATTACTTCTCTGTCAACAGAGCATTCCTAAACCTAAGTGGGTCTCACCATAAGAATAGATATTTAGTCTACATTTGACTTTACAGATCTCATTTTCTAAGCTAACTAGATCTGAGCATGCTGAGAATGAATAGTTAATCAACATGCTCTCCTTAGTTGACAGAAACAGAGCCACTGTATAAATTCTTAATTCTGATGGCATAATTGAGAAAAATTATAGAATCAAACTTCAAAATATTTTTAAATGATAGAGTAAAGTGATTTTGGCATCAAACTAAATTTCAAAATAGAAAATACAAAGCAGATGAAACTTTGATACAATTTTACCTAAATAATGTCTTATCAACCATGTGCCACATCCATTTCCTTTTTGGTATGAGACCTTGATTCCTCCTGAGGGAGAACAATTAATGTCAAAATTGCCTTTCACCTGTGGAAGAAAGAATTTGGTCCCAAAAATCAGTGATTTAAAGCACCATACAGGTTTTATCTGTCTTTTTGAGTCCTGTTTGAAGTTAGAAATGAAGGTCTTAGATCTTAGATCAAAAAGGATTAGGAAGGTATACGGTTACAATAAAGATGATGTTATAGAAACACAAAACCTCTGGTACAGAAATGTAGAAGGGACAGAAGTCACAAATATAATTCCAGATTAACTGAGGAGTAAGTCAAAAGGGGTATATTAAGAAGTGCCAGTAACTAACAACACCTCAGAGCCATTTCCAGGGACATCAAGATTTTATGGTCTCATTGAAGCATTAAACTTGAATCATGACCTGTGGAAGAGATGACTGGAAAACTCCCATAACTGAAGCAGAAGTCAGAGATAACTGGGTGACCTTTCAAAATCCCTTGGCCTTATTGCTTCCAGTTCTCTTCTCTGATGACTGGAGGCACTGGTCAAGTTCACCATTTTGGAAACAATGCAGCCTCCTGTTATATAACCCTGTTATATTAAATCTCTTAAACTAAAAGCCTTCACATGGAAAATAAACGTTCTGTTCAATGTAGTATTCCTTGACTAAGGGTTATGAGGATGGAATGAAATAGACATCACTCTCCCTGTTATAGTTTTGAACAGGAGTCTAAGGGGAGAAAACACTGAAAATGAGACTCAATTAATGGCTGGTCTGTGTTCATTTAAAATGTAATAGTTCACAAAACGCAAGGAAAGACTGAACAAACATTACACACTGAAAACTAAAGAGATGTAGTGACAAAGTTCAAAACATGATTTTGGATTAAACCCTGGACTGGAAAAAAAAATATGTTTTTGCTAAAAAGAGCATGATTGGAACAAATGGTGAAATGGGAATGTTCATTTAGGATTAGATGTTGGGATTTTGTCTATGATAACTTCCTGATTTTGTTAGGTGTTGCTAGATTTCTTTTAGAAAATGCACATAAATGTTAAGGGGCAATGGGCCATCATGTTCTGCAAATTACAAGCAAACCTTGCAGGAAAAAAATAAAGCTCTGGATGTAGATGACAATGATAGCTGTGTGAGAGAGAGAGAGAGAGAAGAGAGAAGAAAGAGAGAGATTAGAGAGAAAGAAAGAGAAATGTGACCAAACTAGGGAACTTGGGAATTCTCTTTACTGTTCTTGGAACAGGTTAGAATGACTTCAAAATATAAAAACTTTTTTAATAAAGAAATATGGTACAAAATGTCAGTAGTAGCATTATATATATTTCAGCGCTGCTCACACTTTCAAACATTATACTATACTACCCTGGATGTAAAATTTTATTTCATCTTGTTTTTACTCTCTTCATTCATGTTTATGCTAGTGCCTCATTTGAAAAAAATATTTCAGGCCAAACACACATCTTAGCATATGACCAATATACAAAACTTGCAAAGTTAATTTCTGAAAAATTCTGACTAGGTTAAAAAAAAGGTGTCATTTCCTTTTTTCAAGTTCATCTGTTAATGATAGAATTGAGATCAGACATTCAATTTTGTTCTCAGTCGAAGTAACAATACATGTCAATTTGCTGATTCTCATCTTCTGTCTCATTTAGGTTTCATATGTCAAAGCTATTGACATTTGGATGGCAGTATGCCTCCTTTTTGTGTTTTCAGCCCTTCTGGAATATGCAGCTGTAAATTTTGTATCGAGACAACACAAAGAGCTTCTGAGATTTCGAAGAAAGAGAAAGAATAAAGTAAGCAATTAAGTCCATTGGGTTCCCTGGGATGTCACTTGTCACTGCAAAGTCAATGTGTCATATTTAATAAAGTTACACAGGGAAGAAATGGGAACTGGGCACTAATGATGCTGTCCCTTTGGCTTTGTTCAATTAAAACTAAATTATCAAAAATAGCTTCAATGAGAAAGAGGTGACATCTTCCTGTATTTTACACAACTCATTCAAACATTAGATTTTTATCAACCTCTTTCTAATGTAGTTTCTAGAATGACTTTGTGCTTCAATTAACAAAATATAGCATTTCTTTTTTGCAATCTGGTGTTTCTTTCTGATCATTTTACTTGACATAAATCACCACATGTAACTGTTAAAGATAGAAGTTTTAAAGTTTTTTCTTTTTTGAACTAATTTTTCTCATGCTCTCTCTCAAATATTACCTATTTGTTAATACTGTGATGCTTGGGTAAAATTATGTGGCTTCTTTTTATGCATATTTTCATGTTTTTAAGACATGTCTTCTGAATCCCTGTGGGAAATGCAATAAGATGATATTTTTACCTTGCTATCACCAGAGAAATGAAACCTCAAAGAAATTTTATTTTACTTAGAACATCATGAGGAGACCACAGGAAGTTGTAGAATTAGCCTTATTGGTGCTGGAAGTACAGAACAGGGAAGCTTCCTCTAGTAATTTGCAATGTCCTTGCTCTTTACATGTGCCTTGTTTTAATCAAGCGCCTTTCCTTTTCTCTAAGGGAGTTTTTATTGACCAGAATAGTTAGTGGTTTACATTTTTAAATGTAAATAAACCAACTGATATTTTCAAAGTGATGGACTCAAGCATCAGGAAATATCAAAGTGTGCACAAGAGAAATTGTGCCCAGGATCCAACATACTGGGATACTTACATCAAAACATACTGGAATCTTAAAAATAATAGTCTGGTTCTGTAGTGTGCATTTTTAAAAATTTTAGAAGGATTTAATTTTTTAAGGTTTCCTATGGGTTCTGAATTCCTAACTAAAACCCATATATTTGTAAAACATTTTTAAGCCCCTAAGCCATGATCTTACAGTGTTGAACCTGCTAAGATATAAACATACTCTAAAACATGTTCTAAAATCTTCACCTGCTCCAAAAAATATCCAGTTCACTGTAGCATGGAAGGAACATCAGCATTTTGATACTCTGGTTAATATACTGGACAGAAAATAATGTTAGAATTTGCATTGGATCAAACATTTATGAGAATAAAAACATGTAATTTGTACATTGAAACCATTGATGGGAAGATGAAATTTTGAAATCAATGTTTTCAGTAAGGTAACATTGGTCCCCTCTATTGTATATGATTCAGAGGTCTAGACTCACAGCTCTTGGGGTGTAATTTATGACATCACACCCATCACCAAGGCACCCATAGTCCTCCACCATAGCCTCTTGTTTTTTCTTTTTAAATTTCATTAACATTGGTTTACAACCCTGTGTGTGATTTAGAGGTATAAGACACCCCCCCTCCAGATGGATGTCACCACACCACACGCACCAGCAACGTACCCAGAGTCCTCCACCAAGGTCAATCCTTTCTTCTTTCCTGCTCCCACCTCAGCTCTGTCTACTGTCACCCTTACCTTGCCCATTCTTCCTCATCCTGCCTTTATCTCTCTTCTCTCTCTCCATGTTTCTCCCCTGACATCCCTACACACACACACCCATTTTTCCCTCATGATATCTTACACTGGCTGAAACACTACAACAGGACAAACAATTCTGTATCACAGGAGTGAAGTTCTTGTCTCTCTTTCCCACTGATGGTTGATAAAGACAATTTTTCCCTTGAATACAGTGAATCAGAAGTAAGGTAATAATTTCTCTTTCTTTCATTTTTTTATTTCTGTACCTTTCTCCTCTTTCCTGTACAATTTTGAACATATCGACTCTGTGCTATAAATGCTAGAAATGAAAAGTATCATGCATATGATGTCCAAACGGGGTGAGAGCTCATTGCTCATCTTCTACACCCTCGACGAGTCAAAACCTTCACTGCAGCCAGGAGATAACACAATAGACTAAGATCTAGAGACTCAATTCTGGCTCCTTTAAAAAAAATTATGCTTACTAAAGGAGTTCTTAAGTTTTAGCATATGTAAGACTATTAGATTAAAAGTATTTGACACTGCTTATTCTTTAGCTCACAGAAAGAGAGTAAGATCAACTTTTCTAGTGATTGACACTCTAGGAAAATGTAGAAATATAAAAATAGTAATATCTTATTATTTAGTGATTATTGCTAATCACTGATTGGAATACTCAGGGAGCAAATATTATAAATAAGATTAGATTTAGTGCAAGGAAAAAAATCCAGGTTTTTATTAGTTCATTTCATACTTTGGGGGTGGATGCCTTGCATCTGGGAAAATCTAATAATTTATACATATGTATGTTAAAATGATATGTGCAACTAAGGCCAATTGTGCAATTATATTTAAAATATATGACTTGATTCTCTGGTTTCTCAACCTTCTTGGTCCACTTTACCTTCCCACAGACAGAAGCTTTTGCATTGGAGAAGTTTTACCGTTTCTCAGACACGGTAAATTTGCTTTCTTGACTCTCAGTAGAGGAATGTGATCAGTTAAAAAAAGCAAACAGCATATTCTGCACCCAGGCAGTGTTTGGTGGGGAAACACAGCCCCTGCACACTTAAAGCCAAACAACCATCATCTTCCTTCAGCTACGAAGGATGTTTTCTTTTCTAACAATTTTATTTGTCTTTCCTCACTCACTAAAGGAATATTTCAATACTATCCTTCACCTTTCTAAGTCATTAAGTGATTTTTTTTTTTTTTTTTTTAGAAAATATGTCTTCAACAGACCTGTCCCATTATCTTATAGTGGTCTCCATAAGAAACAATCATCTTGCTTTAACAAATAAGTGGGAAATTTATTTATACAATCAAATTCTAAAATCAGCACCTTGCTTAAAAGTTAGGCAAAAAGAAAAGCTTTATCAAGCCTGTGAGTCTTCAGAACAATCTATTCTTAATATTAAATAGGTTGAGGTTCTAGATGGCAAATGAAATGATTTGGTTTGGTAATGGCATCCTTTGAAATGCTCGATTAAAAAAAAAGCGCAAGACACTTATGCAAGAGTAGCGGCTAAAACTCTAGAGAGGTGATCTGGAGTAGAATGTATTAGTGGCTAGACTTGCAAGTTCTAAGCATAGCATTCAATGACTGAATATAAATCTAACAAAGATAAGAATTTAGCTAGGAAATCATACACCAGTGACCCAGGCTACTAAACTGAAATTTCTGAGGTAAAACATTTTAAATGCCTCCTTGATGATTCCACTGCATACACAATTAAGAATAAACATAAAATTCAAAGAATAGACAAGGGACATAATGTTAAAGACTGAAGTGGTCTCAATTTCATATCAGATATTTAGACTCAGTATTATTTTAAAGCACTTGCTAATGTTAGAATATAAAATCACTCGACAACTTTTCTTTGCTACCTAAAATTGCGTATTTGTTCCCAACATAACCACTTCTTCATTTTTTATCACTGAGAAAAAAAGTTTCACATCATTCAATTACTTCTATCTGATTATCTTAATGGTAACTTTCAAATTTCTAATTACACTGAATTTGCGTATATACAAACAAGAGTTTCTATTTAAATTTTCCAGTAACTAAACCAATAATGCTTATGGAGTTTTAGTATCAAAAAGATATATTCCATTTTATACTGCTTTCCAAAACAGTGCACAAAGAGCTCTAATGAAAAATTATTTTATGTTACCAACAGTCAATAAATATCTAGTTAAAACAATATGGTAATGCAAATATACTCACTAATCAGGGTGCAAATTTTGGGTTGATGTTTTTGACATTTTGAAAATTATTTTTCTCCACCTTAATATCCCTCTGGGCCAATTGAATTCATCATTTTTTAATAAAACTGCTATTTTGCTTAGAACCACTCTGAGCAATCTAATTTTCAAATTGCCATAATTGAAATGAGTCTTAATGTTGACCCAATGCCCTTTATTTTCAAAAGCACTAGTTTCTTTGAGTTTTTCTTAGCACTCTAATTTGGCAAAACAGGCAAAGTAAATAAAATGACCTCATTATAGAAAGTTTGTCACAACAGGGGAACAGGGGACCTTTCACAGATATATTTTTAGGAAAGTTTTAATTTGATTCAACCTTAATTTAGGCATTGTGTACAATACTTTATACCCTACTTTTTCTTACCTTTTCATCTCTTAAGCTACTGAGGAAACTTTTGCCTATCATGAAAGAATACAAGTTTGCTCTTTTATCTAAATTTCCCCACCCCACACTGTCATAGCCGCTGTGCTGGTCCCCTGCGTACCGCAGATGCTTAACCCTGTGCTGTGAATGTGGGTGTATGCATGGTATGGGAGCACTTTGGTTAGAAGTTGTTCTTGCCATGTGTGGTATCTTTACTTTTGTCCTGAAGGTTCATAGAGACATGCCAAAGTATTTTTGAATACATGTTATTTCTAGTGTGATATGGATCTGGGATTTCTTTAATGCATTTCATGAAGCTTCTTCTCCATTGCAACGTAATGATATAGTGGTTTACTGAGGAAAAAAGACATTCACCAGAATTCTGATACATCCCTCTTCCTGCTTGTTATTGTATACTAATTATTATTTATACACAGAGATGAAGTGAGAATGGACCTTTAGTACCGAAATGAAGAATGAATGTCCATATTTACTTTGCTAGGCATAATGGTTCTTTTTGAATTAAGGATATCATTGACTGCATTTTGACTATCTGTACAAAAACTTATAATTATCTCCTTTACTTATGTATTTATATGCTGTCTTACTTCAAAAATAATTCAAGAAAACATTTAAAAATAACAAATACTTGATTTTTCTGCCCTGTACTCTTTGTCAACTCTATAGTCTTAGGACACATACAAATATACATGCAGATGATTTTGGTTGAAGGGCTAAGACTCCCGCTAGGAAGCAATGTGAGATCCATACACACTACGTTATTTAATCAAGTCTCCATTATGTCAGTTTGATTCATACTTAAGGAAAAGCAATTTCCCAACCACTTCAATCTAAATTCTATTTGAATAACCCTGACATACAGGGGTTAGAAGTTTTGTTCTCTCAAGTGAAACAAAAATTGTAAGATTTTTATTATTTCCTGCAAACAAACATTTACTAAATGTTCATCAGCTATTTCCAGAGTTATATCCCCTATAAAATATTTGGTTAGGAAAATAATATTCAATATTCAACTAGTAATATAATCTCTAGTTACTCTAACTTCTGCCTCAAAGGTAAGCAAAAGGTCACTCCATAATGAAGAGTTGCCGCTGAAAAGCTCTAGCATATTATGTAGAAATATATATATATATTTAAAAATTATTTCACTATCTCATCAACTCCTGAAAAATATGTGTATTATATTTTCATAATATTTTACTGTTAAAACATTCTTCTTTTTAAGCTTACATTTTATCATTCAATAATCTCCAAAACATTTCTGAATATGAATTTAATTTAATTCATAAGATCATATGTCATCTAAAATAAATGCAAAGTTAACCTGGTAACTAAATTTCAAAGAATTTTATATTGACAATTGGCTAGCAACGATAAGCCCATTTTAATGCCATCTCCAGCTGCATTCTTTTAACGCTTCCATTTTAAAATGATACAGAATTATATAGAGAAATGCATTTATTTTAGTTTAGGCTGATATTTATTTTAGAAAAACAAGTTTAATTAATTTACTATTTCACCTTAACTCAGAATTTTCTGTGATAGTGATCTTTAGCAACAAAATAAGTCCTTACTGTGTTTACCATTTTTTTCCAAAATTCACACACTTTGAAATCACATAAATAGAAATTAATGGTGATTCACTTGAACATCCTGTTTTCTTTCCTATTTGACAATTAAAAATTATAGAAAAATTATTTAAAATTATTTAAACAGAGAATCTTAGGAAAAATTTACTTAACATTTAATTGTATTAAAAACCCTCAAATATATTTGCTAAAGTAGAAAACGGTGATGATAATGTGTTAAATACTACTTTATCTCATGGCAATTCACCTAATCAGTCACACAGTCTTAGTTGCTTGCTGCTATATTTCCATGTCTCTTCACTCCTATTCCCAAATAAGACTTTTTTGGTCATTTTTGAGGACTGAAAGAGGATAGAAAAATTAATTCTTATCTCCTATGTTAAGATGAAACAATTCCTGGGCCTCCCTGGTGGCGCAGGGGTTACAGACAGCACTATCAAGCTATTGCCAGCCACTGCAGCACAAGTTCAAACCCCAGCTGGCCAGGGAGCTACCCACATGGTGCAGCAGACCTCTCCTGTCTCGCCCTCTGCTCCCCTCAACAGTGTATTTCAGTCGATCTGTCTGTCCTGCTCCCTACTCTGCCTCTGGTGAATCCTTTCACCCCCCGCACCTCTGGCTTACACCCCAGTTCTTTATGCATAAATGAATAAATCTTAAAAAAAAAAAAATGAGACAATTCCCTGCAATCCATTACTACAGTCCCTTGTGCTCTTCTGTTCCCTCTTTTGACCCCTCTCCCTCCCTCCAACTCTGTGTGCCTCAGATCTATGGTCAGCCTGCAAATTCTGTCTTTTTCCTGACCTTTTGTTCAGTTTCTTGATATTTATGGTGGTGGGGAATCTAAGGGGACTTCACCTGAGGGGAGAAACCGATCATACAGTGATGTAAAAAATTAATATATTAATATGAAAAATGATGGAAGAAAATAATTTTAAAATGTTAAAACAACAGAAAAAAGATGAAATCATTCCACTGAATGACTCGCCCCATCCTTGGATTTTCTCTCTCTACTATTTCTAATTATAATTTGGGTATTACATGAATTAGGGCTTGGCATGAATTTTTAAAAACTAAGCACTTGCAGTGTTTTACAACATCATGTTGATGCTTAATGACTGAAACATTGTTCTCATTTCCAGTTAGTGAAAAAGGTCTTCCTGCAGGAAGAATTAAATGCTAAATAACTAAATAACATTTTGCATTTTTCATTGCTTGCCCTTCTCACTTGCTTGAAGCACATTAGGAGGATTTTCTGGTGGGTAAATTAGCTTACTTCCACAATTTTACTGTTCTTTTTAGTTCATCCTGTTTAATCTTTAATATTATCTATTTTTATATTATTTTTTAAGGTAACAGTGCTTCACAACACTATATGATTCAGAAGCCAGAGTCACCACCAAGGCACTCTAGTCCACCAGGGTCTCCAGGGCCCTCTCCTGTTTCCAAAGAAGTTTGATGACTCCAGACACATCCATGCACACACCTGAAACATCTGTGTGGTTTCATATCTATAACACAAAAGACTCCTTGTTTTCAGAGATTAGATTTACAAAGACTCCACAGTCATATAGCAAAACTCACTTATTATGTTAACAACAGAGTGAGGCTTAGGGGGTCACGTTGACGTTTTCACTTTTGTGCTGTCAGTTAATTACACAAAGCCACCTAGAAAGTCTTTTTTATAGATTCTTTAGTGCTAGTTCAGTGTCTTTGGATTTAAAGTATCTGAAAGTGAAATGATTCAAGTTGCTTTTTATATTCCTCTTTCATAATATACAGTATGCACTTTCCATCATAATGCAATTATATCAAAATATCAATAAATAACAACAATTTTAATACTTTATCAGGTTTTGTATGTTTTTCTCTCATCCTAAAAATTAAAAACCTACTAGGGAATACTATTATGTTCTTTTCTAGAATAAGAAACCATGAATCTGAGAGACAAGTAATTAAAACAATTCAGATTCCTGGTAATAAATGATGAAGCCACAGAATTGTTTAAGTATAAAGAATTTGCTATTTGAATTTTAATTTGAGTCAAATTTTAACCTTGGACCATCTTATATATTAAAATATTAAAAACTATTTCCTAAGGTACACACATTTTTATAGTGCAAATACCCAACTTATTTACATTTTTTAGATTGTGAGTGTTTTCTAACATCTTGCTTTCTATTACCATTGCCAGAAAATAAATATTTGAGAAAGACATTTTAATAAGGAAAATATTTGTACTGAAATTTAAAATTTCTATTTCAACTCCAAAATTAATAGGAAAACCAGGGGTGGTATAATTTACTAGTGAAATCATATTCCAAATGCTTTTGAAGATATAATAATAATAATACGTTAAATTTCTTTATATAACACTAACAAACCAATGTCTATTTCCTAATATATCTCTGGGTTCTGTAGTAGATTTAGAAATTGGGACAGATTGATACAGCTCATATGTATAGTTTTACTTAAAATGGGGATTATAAAAAAATAGTTCCATGCTAACACAAAAGTCATAAACTACCACTGAAAATATAAATTATAAAATATTAGAGGAATTCAAAAAAATGTTACATCACTTGAATTCAAGTTGACTAGGATAAGTACATCATGCTTTTTGAAATTGGTTCTACAACTTGATTGTGAGATATAATCAGTTAAAAACTCATTGGAAATGCAGATTTCTGGGACAAACTGTGTGCTAGTAAGTAAGAATCTCTGCAATTGAGATCCAGAAAACTACCGAAGCAATTCCTCCTAGTTGTTCAGAGACAGGTGTTACATGGACCACAGGGTGAGAGAGTGTCCTCACCTGGACCGTTATTATTTCATGCACCTAGGATGGTGGCTATTTTACAAGATGTTGCCAGCTCTTTTTAAGCTTTTCCTGCAAACTCCAGTTTATATGTGTTTTAGTATCAGATACCTTCAGTCATTGAATTTTAAGACCCCAGAGAGGCAACTTGAGCTACTGTCTATTCAGATCTCTTACAGTTTGCCTACATTCCCCTTTTAATTTCAGTCTGTCTTCTCATCACTTTATACAGTGTGACCAACAGAAATTCAAAATGCATCTGTCAGATTTCAAATAGTGGGAGAAGCTGCTTATCTCATAGTAGAATCTATAAAAAATAGCAATTTGTCCTCTATTTTTTGCAAGTTTTCTCTGGTAGTTAACCAGGTGACTTCCAGAAACTAGAATGATGGGGTTGGACCCTGAGTCTTCGCTGGATTAGTTCCACCTATACCTACTCACGTGCCACACATTTCCAAACCTCCTCAACTTTCTTCTTGGAAAGAACATTATCATACATCATTAACCAGCTTACTCTTGACAGTGATCTGAACCTGTTTGCAGCCAGTTGGTTGCAATAAGTTGAAGTCTTCAGGTTTCTTTAAGGGACAGCAATAAGGTTATAATCAGGTCTCCCCCTCTCGAAGACACACTACATTTGACTTTTTTCTTTAACATTGGGCGTAAAAATAAAGACTTAGTCAAGTCTATCACAGCCATTCAGCCCCCTTCTCCTTCTGAAACTCTTGGAAAATTTTACTATGTTCATCATGGAGATGATTGGGGGACTTCTTAGTGAACCCAAATAGTCTGCAACTAGCGCACAGCACCCAAGAGTATCGTCACAGACAAGACGAGCAATTCCAGAAGAGAGTCACGAGAATCCACACGTCTGGTTCACCATTTCCTTAATCAGAACTGAGAGTTTCTATTAACTTCCTGAATCTTGTGCTATTAAATATTTACTATGGAAGAAGGTTCAGACAATTCCAAGGGCTCACATTCAATACATCCTGTCCAGGATCAGGCTCAAGCCAGCAAAGACAAGATCCTTTATTGGTATGTCACATCCTTTCTGATTATGCATTTAGCCAAAGGCAGTAACTCCCACTGGGTATATATTAATTCCTTATTTCCTACCTGCAGTTTTTACTAGCATCCTGATAGCTACAACCAGTGTCACTGTGCCTCCTTCCCTGCCCCACCAGCATCTCTGTCACTTTTAGTAGTGCCTTCTCGTTCTCCAGTAGTGTTTATAGCACAGGGCACAGTGGCTTCAGCAATCCAGAAGCTGTGCTCCACAGCCCCAGCCAACTCATCTTAAGCAGCAACATCGCCTGCAGGCCTCTCAGAATTGGGCAAACAGGTCCTGGCCTTCATGTCAGTCCTCTTGGTTTCACTGCTTTGAAGAAAGATAAACCGGCCACCGATGTCAGTACCTTTTGTTTCCATTCCCCATTGGCACCACTGGATTCCCTTCTGAGATGAAAGAAGCAGATTCTATAGGTTCTTTAAGGGAAGCAGCTGCCGGAACTGAAATGGATTTCCTTCCTCCCAGCTGGCGCTAATGTGCCAGGAAACCATTCACAGGAATCCTGTCTGTCCATTTTGTTCTGTTCATTCTGTGTCTTAGCAGCCCACTAAATAGCATTGATTCACCTCTGGCCATGATCTTTCTTCTGAATATCTCATATTTCTCCTTTTCCCATCAGAAAAAAGCTAGCATGGCAGCTACACACACATGTGCATTTGTGAATCAGGTTTACACTTCCTCCCTGCCCTTAAGGAAAATGTGTGGGGACCCCAAGTTGTCCCCTAATCTCAGTGTCCGTCAGAGTTGAGGTCAGAGGATATGACTTGAGTAAGTTCATTTTTTTAATTTTCACTTGGCCAGCCTGGATCGCTGCTGCTTCCAAAGAGGCTTTCCATTTCAGAATGCTGGTGAGGGAGCCAGCCAGCCTTCTTTCTTAACTTAGCTTCACCACTTCAAAAGGATCATTGATTAAATCCCTGCCAGGAATTTCTGAATGACAATGCTCCAGCAAATTGAGGGTTAGGATTCACAATGAACATTGCCTTTGATTTTGCAACCCGCAAAAACCAAACAAACATTATCAGCTCCTACATCAATGGACCTAAAGCTCCTGGAAAGCATGAATTACCCAGGTATCTGCTGGCACCTGTCAGCAAAATTTAGAATTAAACTGGTGGCTTTTGTGAGTGACTCCCATTATGTTTCTGTTGGATGTGGCTGCTCTATGCTTACTGGTGTCCAAAGTCATTGGCCTGAAGTTGCAGAGGAGTGACAGAGAGATTTAGCGCAGTGTTATTCCAAGTCCCAACTGAATTTTTGCTTTCATCTGGAGCTCAGACCATGCAGCTGTTTGCTTTACTTGCTCTCCTTTCTCTTTCTCCCAACTGGTTTGGTTCACAAAGATAATCCATTAGTAGGAGACAAGGAATTTATTGTCTTTTGAGCTGCTCTCCTCTGGGCTTTGTCACTCTGTTTTTCTGTATTTTATCGCACAATCGCCCATCTGTTGATTCAACGGATTACTCTGTGTCATCTATATTCCAATAATAAGACTTATCCTAGTTATTTTCCTTGGAGTTTTTGCTAACTCAAACCCAGGGCAGATAAAATACTAAGTTCTCAGCAAAATCCCCTCCCAGAGGTTTGGCTACATTAAGTCTGAACAGATCAGAAAGCCAGGCCAGCTCTGTCACCAGTGCTGAGAGTTAGACTCACATTGTCTACCAGATCCTACGTGCTCAGTCTTCTAGAAACTTGTGAGGCTGAAGACACATTAACTTGGCATCTTGCTTTCACCGGGAGGCCCCATGGGTGGTTACTCAAGGGCACAGCTTCTTGTGCCCCCCACCCACGTGGGCATCTGGAGCAGCTACGTGGACCAAGTCAAGGACTCTCTGATCACTTTGACACAGAGAAGCCACGCCTTTATTTCCCAACAAAGTTATATGCCCTTGGGTGACATAGGCCAAAGCTTAGGAGACCCCTAGTGAGGTACCATCCCCCACAGTAAATGCCCCACTCCAGGGTCCCCACCTAGCTGACCCATATTGTTCTCAAGGAAATGCTGCTGGAGGATTCCCTGTTCATTCTCTGCAGCCCTGCAACAGCCTGGGCCTCATGTTAACTCTTTACTCACTGTCAGTTATGCAGAAAAAGACAACTGAGAATAAAAACATAGAGTTCACTGAATGTTTTAAATCTTACAAGGATTATCTCTTGTAATATGGTACAAGAGAGTCTTGTACCATATTTACTATGGGAGTCTCTAAAGTCTTGAAAACAGTGAGTCTTTCAGAATAGATGGTCAGGGAGATAGTGGGTTCTATGTTACTAAACACAACAGGTAGACTCCTGAAATCTTAGTATTTTTATAATCAATTTCCCAGTTGGTGCAACTAATATGTTAATTTCTCATTGTCAGTGTGCCTGTGTTGTGGCAGACTTTCACGTGGGTAGAAGTTTGAAAAGTTGTTTTATCCTTCAGCAGTCAGCTGGTTTGCACATAAAAATTGTACAAATCATCCAGGTGACCTACATTTCCTTCTGACATGCAAATACAGCATGATTGATTAACTTATAAGAATGTGATTTCAGCATTTACCATAAGAACAGTTCAATTTCTTAAGATATAGAACATTCAAAGCAAATAGTGATTAGCCTAAACTTTCCATGGAAGCTTTAAAAAATTGCCAGTATACATGAACATACCTGTCAAAGACTACTAGAAAACCAAATTCTAATTTTTTTTGAAAGATTATAACAGTAGTTACATGTAATTTGTATCCCCAGCTTTTATTTCAGACTTGCTTCATCCAATTTACATTGCTTATATATCTCAAAGCTGAGACATTTTAAATAGCTATATTTTTCTTCAGGTGGAATTGCCTTCTTAATTACCAAACAAACAAACAAACAAACAAACCAACTTTCTACATTACTATCTGAACTTTGTTCTTTTCATTCTTTAGAATCCATCATAATTTCCGTTTTTTACTTTCATATTTTGTAAACTACTGTTCAGTGAACCTTTATTTCATGGGCCTAATATAATTTTCAAGAGCCCATTCATTACTTTTCTTTCATATATTATCATCAAAAATTACCTTTTTAAAAGGAAAGGTATAGCAACTTTCATAAATGTCATCTTTTAAACTTGCAATGTTAGTAGCAAAAGAATCCAACCAATTGACAGTCTAAATAAATGGATTAAATTTTATTCACTAATGAAATTCAAGATGAACTGTAAAATACCATATTTTTCTATCACAAACATGTTTCATTTACCATATTTTTAGTAAATATTTTCCTTTAAATTTTGATCTTTAAAGAACTTGCATGGAAAATTCACTTCAATTTTCAACATTTAATAGAAAATTAATATTTTTAGAATACATTATAATTTTCTTTGATGTGAAATAAACTTCAGCCACATTTCATTCATAATTTCAACTAAACCAATGTCCCTGAAAAGTAATTAAATATAAACAAATATATATGACTATCTTATCATCTTCCAAACAGGTTAGTTTAAAAGAGAAGTAACAGAAAGCAAGGACAGCAAAAGTGTTATAAGCTAGATTGCATTTTCCAATGAGGAGACAAATTGTAGGGATCAACCATTAAAAGGTTTGCCTCCATGACAATGAAAAATCCAGTCAATGATCCTGGTATTTTCCCCTTTGACATCATATATTTATTCATTAAGACACATAATGCAAAATACTCTCATATATGGAGACATACAATAAAATATTCCAATAGATTTTCTTTCTTGCTCAAATTTAGATATTATAGAAATATGTAGACAACACAGGGTATTTAGTTTTTCCATTAAAATATACCATTTCATTTATTAATAGACACATTTGTATGAAGCAGCAAGATAGATCAATTAAACTTCAATGGGAACAAAAGCAACTCATCATTACATGCTTCAATTTTCCTTTCATTACAATTGTATTAACATTTATCATGAGAAAGCTGAGGTTATGATTCTGAAACACCTTTTATACATGCTTTTTTCTGGTTTTAAAGGGTTTCCTTATATTTCTTCTTATGATAGGATGATGAGGTAAGGGAAAGTCGATTCAGCTTCACAGCCTATGGAATGGGACCGTGTCTGCAAGCAAAAGACGGTGTGACCCCAAAGGGCCCAAACCATCCTGTCCAGGTGATGCCGAAAAGCCCTGATGAAATGAGGAAGGTCTTTATCGACCGAGCCAAGAAGATTGACACCATCTCCCGAGCTTGCTTTCCATTAGCCTTTTTGATTTTTAATATTTTCTACTGGGTTATCTATAAAATTCTTAGGCATGAGGATATTCATCAGCAACAAGATTAAATCTCTGGGGGCATGCACTGC
The DNA here is from genome assembly GCF_014898055.3 of Talpa occidentalis. NCBI lineage: Eukaryota > Metazoa > Chordata > Mammalia > Eulipotyphla > Talpidae > Talpa > Talpa occidentalis. The sequence goes on along the minus strand of NW_023604295.1, from coordinate 137,780,551 downwards.
AAATGGTCCATTGGAAAGAATTCTTTGCCAGAGGGGTATGTGTGCATGTGTGTCTGAGCCTGTGTGTGGAATATAAGTGATGGCCATAGAGTAACAACAGAATACAGGAAGGTAGTACTATGATTTGCTATGCAAAGTCACGAGACAGATGAGATTCTCTGAATGGATATAAAATAGATGTATTATAGGAATTCTCCCTATTTCATATAAACATAAAATTTCTGCTCTTTCACAGTAAATCATATAAGTGAAATTATCACTGCCAATGTGTCCATATGTTATATAATATCACATAATTGTACAAGTGAACACGGATTTGAATTTTCTTAATTATTAATTCAATGACATTGTATCTTACAGAATAAATATTGCACAATAAACTATGAAAGGAAAAGGGAAAGGTTGAAGATAATCAAGATCAATAGCTTGAGACTAACATGTTTTCTTAGGCTGTAGTTACAAAGCAGGAAAAGAACCAGTTATTTAGTAAACCACTCAATACCAATCAAAGATAAACAAAAACTGTCAGACCAACTTATATCGTAACAAAAACGTTCAAATTAGATAATTAAAATAAAAACCTATGTTGTTTGGATATCAAATATGGTTTTCAAAAAGTTAATTTCCCTCTTTTGAAATATAAAACAAATGGCTTAAGAGATCAAAATATATACAAAATCTACTTTTCTTTATCTTTGTATCTGTATAAATGAATGTAGAAATAGTAAAAACAGAATTATTGTTTTTAAGTGTACTAACTGTATTGCCAACACCGAAAAATTCAAACCAGCATCCTTGTTTTTGTTAGATTTTTAATAGCTGCCTAACTGTATCTAATTATGTTTGATATTTTGATATAACAATATTGAATGAAGTTCAGTAAGACTTTTATATTTTAGCTTAGAATGAGAATTTAAGATTCAATGGATTAAAAGTATTTGCATTTTGATAAAAATGAATTTAATGAAAACAAAAATGGATTTATGAAAGTTTTTTTTAATAAGAACAGTCTCCCCATCAAAGTTATATGGGTTTAAATTCCTAACTTCATGTGAAAGGAGGGAAGATTTTAATTCTAAATTATTTAAATGGCATTTCTATAAAGTGTGAATTGATTGTTTTTATATTTCTAAATTAGTGATTTCAGTGTACAAGCCATTCACTAGATGTGAATAATTTTAAATGAAATTTTTACTTAAAATTTATCAGCAACCCCATGAAATCATTTCAACAATGGGGCATTAACTCTTTTCATGCAATGCAATTAAGTACAAATATGTGATAAGGTTCTTGGTTAAATTGAGCCAGAGTCATTCTTTATTCAGATTTGCTATTTGTGCATTATTTTTATGAGCAATGTATATTTTAAAGTTCTAGGATGCTTTTCAGTGTTTAATTATTTGTCAGATTTGCTGAATGGAAATTCAGTGTACAGAACTATTGACAAAGGCTTAAACATTCAGAAAGTGATAAATATGGATTTAAAGGGCAAATGAGCTAGCTCTTGAACAAGATGTTACTATTTTGAAGTAACAAGATTTTACTTCAGTCACCCCCAATCTAAAGCAAGCACTGCCATGTGAAGCTAAAAACTTCTCAGTGTTACTGAACTTTGGTCTAGCCAATTCTAGTTTTTAAAAATAACTTTTTAAAAAATAATGTATGTGTAGCAAATTTTTCCCAGAAAAAGAACAAATTCCCTTCCTTTCAAGCAATTTAAAATACTATGAGAAAACTATCATCCTGCTTAGGATAAAATGCAGATGCCACTACTTGGAGAAGTTAGCACTAAGTCCTTTTACCTAGTTGAACATATGCTTCTTCATTTGGTATATATGTTTGAAACAAAATATCTTATTTGTTACTTTAGGCATTCAGTTTTGAACTAGATCATTTTCTTGTCTATGTTTGGCTTCTGCATCTTGGAAGTACCTTCTTGTACTAAAGACAAACTAGAGCAAGTTTGTTGGTGGTGTTCTCTGAGGATAAGCTGGGTGCTTTCAAGTCATGATCAACTATCTTGTCGCAATGTGTCTTGGAACTACTTGAATCCATAGTTCTATTCTTCACACATCTTCTTCCAAAACTTTTTCATCATTGCCTAAATTAAGGGAACTCTTCCAGAAGCAAACGGAATATAATAAACTTATGTCCCAAAAGAAATCCACGGACATCACTTGCTTCCATATTTGAGAATATGAAAAATGTCTCTTTTTGAAACTTGAAACTTGGACTGTGAAGATATTAACTGTGTGACAATTTGTCGGCGGGGGCTTTAGTAGGGTAGACATTTCTGTCTTGAAGTTATTATATTTAAGCATTTATATGGATTATTGTCTCACAACGCTGAAGAAATACTTTGACAGTCTTCACTTATAGGATAACAGTGACAAGGCAAAATTTGCTGCGATGTCAAATGGAATGTTCTCTCTTCAGTGAATCCTTACAGACCTATAAAACTGGAAAGCTCTACTTTAATTACCTTCCCAATCCACTTGCCTCAGTAACCCCTGTGGCAAACCCCAATATTTCAAATTATACCAATCAGGAAGTTATTTATGGTGTAAATGTCAAAGTGTGTGCAAAGAGTGTTCACTCAGAAACTGGAATTCCAATGTGGATATTCTGAACTATTTTGAAAGAACCACATTAGGAAGCATATCATTTTCATGCATATAGATTACTTTACTTTTTTGATAATTACATATCTTAACTATTGAAAAATGATTTCATAGTACATGCATTTTTAGGAAATCTTAATGTCTTAGCACATATGTAGCCATTCTTCTCTTTCCTTCCCAGACATTAGAGTTGGAGTTCAGCTATAGTGGGAATCTAGAACTTTCCTAACCACTTAAAATAGATTCCAGAATTACTGCGAAAGCAAGAAAGTCAGGATCTTTAAATCTTCTCCATCCTCTCTAGATATTTTTCCATGATAGTTACTCACTGGGAGAGCCCATCCAACTACTAGCTGCTATTTTTAAGGGGTCAGTGTGTATTCTTACCTTATTGAATAATGATTTCCTATTTTATGGGTATCTCTTATAGCCTTTATTTTAATTTTGATGTATAAATGTTTTAAATATATATGTATGTATATGTATATGTGTATATATATATTTTTTTTCCCAAAACATGAATACATTCATTGGTTTTTATGGATTTATTCTCAGAAATTTGGGAAAATAATGGAAATTTTAGGGTAAAAACATGGAAAAAGAAATCCCTGTGCTTAACAGAAAACAAATTGTTAACTACTTTAACACTCTGTGCATCTTAAGTAATTATAATTTTAAGAGAAAAATAGGTGCATCTTTCATACTATACATCCATTTTTTAATGTCTTTCTTCTCACTTTTTGAGATATACTTTTCAACCTGCAAATCACTTTGGAGGACTGAATATTATATTGATGACTAAATTTCCTTTCATCTGAAAAGCTTATACTCCATGAATTAGATTCAAGGGAATAAGGGATTTACACATGATGAAAGCAGAAAATAGTCTGAATATTAAAAGGTAGGTAATTGGTAATAGTGGAAATGAGAAATAGTGAAATAGGGCCTCCTTGGTGGCCTAGGGGTGAAGTCTCAGCACTATCACCACAGTGGCCTGAGTTCAATCCTCACCCACATGGTGCAGCAGACCTCTCCTGTCTTGTCCACTGCTCCCCTCAGCAGTGTATTTCAGTAGATCCACCTGTTCTGCCCCCACTCTGTCCCTGGTGAATCCTCTCACCCCTTACCCCTGCCCCTCTGGCCTACACCCAGTTCTTCTATGCAAATAAATAAATAAATAAATAAAATCTTAAAGAAAAGAAATAGTGAAATAGGTATTCCCTAATAGCAACTTAAGAGCACTCAAAGAATGAAATGCTAAGAATGAAAATGAGTCACAGTTCTTAGACCAATCAACCATTAATATGAGGTCATGTCTCTTAATCCACAATTGAGTCCACACACTTTGCAAACCTGAAAATGTATCAATATTTACCATCTGTGTTTGTCATCTAGTTGGTACTGTACTAGTAAAGAAAAGCAAATCCAAATGCACAGTAAGAACTTACATATAGTCCATCAGTATCCATCAATGCTGATAATGCAAATAGTAGAAAATAATGGACTTGATCAAAACATATTAAGGAAATAAGTATGGCTTCTGCCCACAAGGCATTTTAATTATAAGTCTATCCAAAATAAATAAGATCATTGTAAATATAACCTAAAAACTAACAGCCATCTAGTTAACTGAGGGGATTAGTCAGGAATTATCTTAGTGACTCAGAATATATTTTGCCTCATTTGATTTGCAAGCTTGTCTTTTGAATTGTACTTACCTGTCAAGCACAGTTATGATAAGTAGATCTTATTTGTTACTTTAGGCATTCAGTTTTTGAACTAGATCATTTTCTTGTCTATGGTTGGCTTCTGCACTAAGTTCCATGCTATTATAGAAGTATTGAAATTTTTAGCCCCATCAGCACTGGCAGACTACAAACCTAACTTACATTTTCAGTTGCTGACTTCATGTGCATTTTAAAAAGGAATTTAATTAAATACACTGTGCAATGTTTTTTAAATGAGAAATTTCAGTATCCCCTTTAAATCGTACCTCAAATAGTCTGATCCACTCAAGCAAAATTAAAGGGCTCTTTGGTTGCAATTTTTCAGACAATGTTGATGAGACACATTTCTTTAATTGTCCCTGTATGAATAACTAGAGTGGCAAAGTACATATGAGCATGAAGATTTGCATTCTATAAACATCAGAAAATTTGAATATAATGACTACTACTTCGTTTTGTTCTCAATAGTGCCTTTATCCTCTACTTGTGGCCATAATGCTGCGCACATCACTATAGAAACAATCACGTCCACTGCAATGATCACTGAAGCAATCTTTAAGCACCCAGTCTTCTCGTTTCCCCATATTGTAAACCTTGAAGCTTATGGACTCATCACTTTGACATGTTAAAGGGATACTGAAAAATTATAAGAATTACAGCTTGAAGCTATAAGACCATGTGCTTTTTAATAAAATGATTTAGAAGATACAGAGTATATGGTCACACAGATTCCCTCTTGACTGAATGCAAATAAAATACCCATAATTCCAGTTGCCCTTTTAATCCTTTCTAAGAGACGTCCTCCCAGCAACAGACAGTTTTCATTTTCTTATGCATGAACTACAAAGAGTAGTAAAATACAGGCATCTCATTTTATTCTCATGGTGCGGTAAGCTCTTCATGAATAAATATGCAGTTTTTGTTATAAATTGTATTAATATAATTTGTTTTGCATTTAAGCTTTTTACCCAACCCCCATTCCTCTTTAAAAACATTCTGATATTAAAAAGTGAACTTCCAGACAAAGACAGCTGCTATTTTAAATTACTTAAAAAGGAAAGTGATGCCTATTTTTCCACAACAAAGATGCATAAAATGTATAAACTCTTGTATAAAATATAACTCCAAAGGACTTGAAAATAAGTAGAGAGGGACATAGTCTGGAGAAGCTTCTTCTAGAAATCGTTCAAAAGACTCAGAAATCCCGAGTTAATAGCTAGAATCATCTCACCCCTATTTTTTCTTTTACATTTTCTGTGTTAATGCTGGCTTTATCTCTCTCTTCTCCCCTCTCTGCACACACGCATACACAAACACACACTTACAAGTTGTTAATGGAATAGATCCCTTCAAATTCGTAATGCAAAGGAAGCCAACTTTTCTGGACAAAGATCCACAATTCTGTGACATGTTCTGCAATGTTAATGATTCCTGGGTGGGAACTGTATCGTCATTTGAGCTGATCACTTAATTATGAAACAAGACTATTTTGCCTCAATAACACATGAACAAAGCTATGTGGACCAAATATTTCTGCAACTGTGAACAATAGAATTCTAAAATATCATTTGGACTACCTTGGAAGGATGAACCAATATTTGTCCAACAATTTTTCCAAAAGACAACTATTAACTCGTACTAACATTGATGATTTTATTAGGCCTCAATAGGCAGCTTTCTTGGGTTTTTTTTTTGTTTTTTGTTTTTTTTTCTTTTTATGGTTCACACATGAACAAAATAAGAGGAGAATTTTAAAAGGCGGTGAAGTATTATTTTTAAAAGTGTTGGTTCTGTACGCTGGCTGTACATCAAAACGCTTTATGTATTTTTAACAACATCTACATGCTGGTGTTGATTAAGCAAATATTTTTGTGGCATCTTCTACATGCCTCATAATGCTCTAAGTGCTAAATTCAGTATGTTTGGAATAAGATGTGCAATTCTGGATTATTGACAAAATTCTACAAGTGTGAAGAATTAACATGAATATAAGTAAATCTTCTAAAACTATATAAAACACTGTAAGCTTTATCTATTTATTTTCTTCAATTTCATTTATATGTCTCTCCTTTATATTCTTAGAATGAAAGGTAAATCATTCAGACGTTTTACTTCCCTTCCAGTTTCAGAATCTTTACCATTTATGATGCTGGTACAAAATTATCCACATTCTCCTAAAACTGTTAGAGCAACAGGCACCTCAAAACTCTGAGGACAGCCTGCTCCATTGTGACATAGCTCTAAATGATTTTGTAAAAAGTATATCTTCATCAAAAAGTGACTTATGCCTCATAAATTCCAAATAAGTGTATTCTGTTCCTGTAAGGTAACATTTCATATATTTTTTCATGGCTGCTGCCAATGTTTAGGTAAAATCAGTGTGATTTTCCGTCCCTTACCTCTAGCTGTATTCTTATTTAAGCCATTCATAGTTGCACTTTAAGTGTTAAACAATGAGATATTTTCATGCTTATAAAATAATGAAATATAAAACTAGTTGCCTATATAGCAAGAAAGAAATAGAAAATTTTGTTATTTGCGGTAATTGTAAATGTCTTTTAACTTAGCAATAATTTTAAATTAAGTATTTTAAAATGTATATCATGATATGAAAATATAATTATTACAGAAAACCCTATAAGGTATTAGGAATTTTTAAAAAGTTATCAGCCCATACATAATTCATATTTTTAGCATAAAGTTATAATAGGTATATAATAAATGGATGTATTTGTTTTATTTTGATAGTTAATTTTTCTCTGGGGTGGTTTTAGCAAAGGTGCCTTCGAACAAAGCCACTTATGGATACATGATACAGTGGGACTTGCTAATATGAATGAAGAGGTAAAGAGTGTGGAGAAAAGGTCAGGAACAGAGCTAGATGAAAGACTGTGAACATGCTTGAATAATTTTGTACTTCTTCACTTTCATCTCTATGAATTATGCAATGTTCATTCCTTAAATTTGCATTTTAATGTATGATAGATGATAATATATATGGGGGGTGAGGATAGAGTGAAAGTAGCCTGCCACTCTATTACTAGTATATGAGATGCAGTGGGAAATAAAACAAAAAGAACACGTGCTATATATTTTCAATGTACCATTTAATATCTTATACAGTGACTTTATTATTTGTGAGCCAAGATGTTTAAAAGACTACCAAAATAAATATTACTCTCTTATGGTGTTAATTCTTTTATTGTAGATTTAAAATATGTTATCCTGAGTCTGCTGTATGTCTTCCTGTCCAGATGATGTCCATTTTTTTCCCAAGAAATTATGCTGAAAATATACTTATGCATGATTTTATCAACTTGCTTCTCATTTTATTATCTTCCATTCAGTTCGGCAAACAAACGCTCTAGTCAGAGTTGCTAACTCTTGTTCAATAAATGATACTTGCCATGTAACTGCAGATAATTTGATCAAAAACAATAAAAATTAATGCTTTTCAAGAATATGGATTCCTCTTTTCTCCCATTTTTCTAAAGGGCTGATTTTCATAAAGGATCATGCTGTTTTCCTGACAAAAGCCATCCATAAGATATTTTTCTGATGGAAACTGGCATCTAGGTTACAAACCCAGTGGTAGTGTTCAGAGAATACCACATTTCATGATAGAAAAAGTCCAGTGGGGGTGATGGTGAATGAAAGTTTTCCAATCAGTATTGAAAGAGAAAAGATGTGTTACTAACTAGAAAAATGATGTCACATTCTCATATTTATGATATTTCTTTGTTTGGAAATCGTTTTCTTAAAATCTGCTTATTGGATAAAGCCCTTCTACTAAGTCTACCTAAAAGAGCCATTTCAAAACAAAATGCTATTCAGTTTTCCTTTTTTCTCTACACAATTAGACTGTAATTTAGTATATAATAGTAGTAAACAAATAAGAACAATTAATGCATAAATTTTTTAAAAAATACTGAAGTATGGTGTATGGCAACTCGCCTTCCATTTTTAGAGTGCTTATAATTTGCATGTAACAGCTTTTTAAGTATTCTTTTCTATTTGTTGACCACAAACATTCATGAAAATTAATAAATTGAAAATGCTATGTCAGTATTATGATCTTCCTTGATGCATTTTCCTTCACTAAAGTGCTTGGATTGCACTTCATTGGTTCAGGTCGTTATGTGAGCAGAAAATCTTGGCTGAAATATCGACAATGGGATCATGCAAGGCCATAATGATAAACTATCATTTGTAAAAATCAATTTGTGCTACCATGGTTTAAAATATATTTTCAGTATCTCATTATCATCACCATTTTCAACACCACTAAAAAACAGCTAATTTCATACAGCTTGGTTTTTTTTAAATCCTTTTTCTTTGAAAGATCATCTCTATTAATGTAATTTTGGAATTTCCTTATTAATATTATCTTGGAATTTCCTCAGTGACTAATCAAAAAAGTATGGAATGAAGTATAAATAGGAATGAAAGTGAATTTATTCAAATTTCCAACTTTTTTTAAAGAATATATAAGTTAAAGGCATAGATTTATTGTTTATTTCCAGAAAATTACTGATAGAAGTTTGATGATAGGTTATTAAATCCCTTGAAATAAATATAATTTTAATGTATTATATCATACTTAATAAATAACAGAATTGACACTAAGATGTCCACCTGGAGATAATATTGTTATCCGTGGCTGTTTCCTTTGTTCGCTATCTCATCATCAACAAGTCTTTTTGAGTCCCTCCTGATTAGGCTGAGCAAACCTCAAGGGGTGACAAACAGGAAAACTTCCCACATGTCCAAAAGCAAAGCAGGGAAGGAAATAACATCTGCAGGAACCACATGTCATAGACAAGAGGCTTATTTCACGTACACTTTATGTCCGTACTCTCTTGGTATCCAATAAATTCTAAACAGAACTCAGCATTTTCTAAAATTATAAAATATTGATTGATGTGTTGCCTACAGTAAAATAAATTATTTTTCTAATACAGGTTATTGATTTTTCCTCTTTTGGAATAAAAAATAAGAATAATGAGAAATGTTGCCAAAATGGTTACATTTGAAATACTGTCTTTATGTTGTCTGTGAAATTAACTAATGAAAATACTGGCATATGCGGAAAATAATGTTAATTTATAGTATAGAGAAATATTTTAGGGAAAATATGTTCATATGACTTATGCACTACACAGATCATATAACATAGTATGATGAGATCACAAACCACTATGAGTGTTTAAATCTCTAAGTAATCAGTGTTTGATTCCTTTTTTGCTTAAGCATAACATCTTTTTTTACTGAGGTAACATTACAACACTGAATATGATTCAGGGGAAGGTTCACAATCTTTAGATATATATCATTCCATCCCCATCACTGAAGCACTTTAGTCCTCCACCATAGAGCATTGCGTCTTCTTAACCCTTTACTTCACAGCCTCCACATTCCTCTTTTAGAAGCCTCATTCTGAAGTTAGTTTTCATTTAATTTCCCCAGTTTCTTTGTTTTGTTTCTCTATATTACAAGTACAAGTGAAATAATCCCATATTTATCTTTCTCCTTCTGACTTCTATCACTTAGCATAATCCCTTCCAGTTCCCTCCATGTTGTTGCAAATGGCAAGATGTCATCTACTTTATAGCTGAGTAGTTTCCATTTGTGTATATGGGTTTGATTCCTTTTTTTTTTTTAAGATTTATTTATTCATTTACACAAGATCCGGAGTATAGGCCAGATGTGCGGGAGGGTGAGAGGATTCACCAAAGACAGAGTAGGGAACAGAACAGGCAGGCTGATGAAACACACTGCTGAGGGGAGCAGCGGGTGTGACAGGAGAGGTCTTTTGTGCCATGTGGGACTCTCGCTGGCCGGCCGGGATAAAACTGGTGCTGCAGAGGCTGCTGACAGCTTCACAGCATGGTGATCAATGGCCTGTGTCACTAGGGGAGGCCCTAGGTTTGATTCTTATGACTTATAAGAACAGAATATAAAAGTTCCTATGTAACTGTTTTAATACTATTATTCTATCACCTGCATTATTTCCTCAGTGAGATGGCCCAAACCTTTTTAGTTTCTTCAGCAAGGATTACAACCACTAAAACAGTACAGTCATTAAATAAGAAAATAAATCACAGGCAATAAGTGCTATCTGCTAATAACCCGTCCTATCAAACAAATCCCTACAATAGTCTAAAGAACAAGTACTCATACCCAGAATTGGAAATTTAGATATTACTTATAAATTAACAATACAGATTAAGGCCATTATATGTTCTGAGATTAGACATTCCTTTATCTTCTAAATGTAAGCCACTCTGAACCTATACCACAAGATGGCTCTCTCTCTTTGGTCTGGAAATTACGAATGTCATTTAAGATACAAAGACTAATTTTGCTAATGATGAATGGTAATATTTTGCCATAAAAGATTGTATTAAAGTGAAAAATAATTATATCACTCAATATAATCCTGCTCCTTACACAGCTGTATTAAAGGGAGCTTCCAGGGATAACCTAATCAAAATCTTTATTTTACAAGTGATATGACACCAGACAATTTCACTTAACTCCACCGATCCCAGTAACTGCAGAAGGCAGGCTGCACTATCAATTGGTCCTGGCTCTTGATCTTCAACTTGAGCTCAGGAGGCCCTGGTTTGCTGAGATCAAAAGTTACAAAATAATTACTAACATCTTCCTAAGGTGGCTATTTTAACATAAATTTTAAGAAAAACACATCGTGAAAGAATTGTGAAGTTGAACTGAGCATAAAACAGAAAACAGAAATAGAAATTTCAGTGTTACCGAGAAAATTTACCACAGGTGCCCATTTTGTTTTCCAGCTCCATTTGAATTCCATTAAGGACTCTTGGTGGAAAATTCTAACATGTGGTCTCTTTTATGCTAATTTAAGAAATATAACTGAGGAGTCAGTACTGATGAGGATATATATTAATTTGAAGTCAAAGAAACATGTGCAGGGGCCTCATCATCACTTGCATCCCACATTATGGTTCCACTTATCTATTTTGTCATTTTTTTCAATTTCCTCTTCTACAATTGCCTAGATATTCAAAAGAATGGAAATACTAAGTGTAGAGACAATTGTGTGCAAGGCAAGGAAAAGGAGACAAAGAAAATCCTCTCTCCATTGTCCCAGCATATGAAAAACACCCACATAACTGGCGTGATTTCTTTGCCTGAGTTAATGGGTGACAAACTATACAAGAGATAACCTCAACATGTCAAATATTTGAGAGAAATAATAAATGGGGGATTACAATAGGCTGTCAAGATCACCAAGTTTTAGTCATGTTCTGCACCCAATTACAATGATTTAAAATCTATACCCTCAGTCAACACTAGTGTCTTAATCATGTTATTTTAACCACAAAATCAAAGCTTTGTTCATTTGATGTTTTGCTATTTCTTTTTGGCTCTATTTAATATAAGATCAAGTACTTTCACTTCATGTATGACTCTCTCATTTTGAAAAGCATGGGGATAAAATAAAATTCCTTTATTTTTCTCTATGTCATTCTGAAGAAATTTAATATTGATTATTCATGGAGATATGATAATTTAACAAGAAACATTATAATCTACCCTTCCAACTGCCAAATAATTGAAAAATCATGTTGTGTCTGCTAAAATTATAATATAGAAAAACATGTACTCATGACAGAAAGTAAATTTGGCATTATTTGAATTGAACTAATATTGAAAGATTCTTTGGGCTCCTCAGTGCTTTTCATTATTCATCCTAATATTTTTCTTTAACTATGTATTTGTTTTTAAATAAATATACGATATTGTTATTGTTTGACTTTCAACATAAAAATTAAATCTAAGTTTCTTTTTAGTTTCTGTGTGTATTTTAATAGTAGCATTTTCTTAAGATATTGTTGCAGTTTAGAAACTTTACATGGCAGTCTCTTCAACAACTAAAAGCAAAAAGCAAGCACATAAACCATAGTCATGGTTGAAATAAATCACAAAAGTATTATAAATAAAATAGTTTTGATAGAACTTTCTGGGAAGTTAGAAAACTTTGCATAAAATCAAATTGTGTTTAATTAAGATCTTCCAAGATCAATACGTTTGCCTCTTCTAAATTCCTGTCTGCCCTATTCTTTATCCTTTAACTGCCATCCTTTTAGAAATAGGGGAAATTTATTAAGCTCAGGTTTCCCATTCATTGAGTACCATGTAATTCAAAAAATTGTTTCAATTGTAAAAGCAACTTAAAGCTTGGGGGTGGTTTAGGATTAGTTAAGTTTCCTCTAAGCTATCTAGTCATCTCTAGCGGTAAATAAAAGAGTAAAAAAAGAGTCTTGAGAACAAAATAATGTGCATTCTCCTTTATTATAAATACTGAAATTCATAGCCTCCTACCTAACACTGAACTTGATTAGTCAGTCACCTACGTCTCTCGCTAATCCTAGTAAGTGTTACTGCATGCATGAAACCATGAGTAAGAGGCTTCTCATATACAACAACGTTGTTATTTTTTATAATCTCTCCATTAATGGAGTTAAATGTTTAGTAATATGGATCAGGATCAGCAGAAAGCTCACATGCTCTCCCTAATTCCTATTTCTGATACGTGACTGTAATTCCTCTGTTTGCAGGTACCTGTTAGAACTGCAGTCTTGAGAATAGGGACCATATATTATTTTTGTAACCTCACCATAAAGCCCTGATCTACAGAGTGATCAGTAAATATGTGGTTGTTTTACAAATTAATGAAATACAGCATGTGACCAAGTGTTGGGTATTATAGAATTTGAGGAGATGTGGAAAGGTCTGTGAAGATACATAGTCTCTCTTCCTTAAAAATGTCTTTCAGAAAATTAAATAACAATGTTCTGACTGGATGTATACACTGATCCAGTTTAAGGCATATTATTTTGCCTTATGCTGATGTCCCTTTATACGAGATGGAGTTAAATCACCTTCAAAATAGATGAAATAATACATTTATTGCACCAGATGCCTCTACCATTCAGAATATTTGACTCCATACAGGTCTCGAAGCTGGGAAGTTGAGAGTTGAAAAGGATCTATATCTCAAAGTAATAGTCAATTTCTATTGTAAATACCTAATGTGATAAAAAGGTCATTCAAAAACACAACATGATCTTTTATTTGTCAGAGAAAACATTACTATAAGGCAAGCTTTTACTCTGGTATGAAACCTGTTTGTCACATTGCTCCCCACATTATCAACAGTCAAGTGATCCAGATCATTGCAGATAATTAATTAAGATTATATGTGTCATGATTCAGTCTAACTATTATTACCATCACAATTGTAGAATTGTTTTTCTGTTTGAGTTTCTCCTAATTCCTTCCAACCAAATTTTTTAAATCCTAGAAACTATTTTTAATCAATGTTATTTTCTATTTTTTCTTTCCTTACTGAAAAGAAAATCAGAACAATTTTCTTCCAGACAGTTCTGTTTAGTTCTTTGTAAGACAATAATGTATTTATAGATATAACAGGGGAAGAAGCTGCCAACAGCACTCTACAAAATGGGCTTGAAGACACACAAACCGCAGGGACATGTGAGAAAACAAGTGAGTGAGAGGGGAACCGGAATTTGCAAAATGTCTCCTTGGCAACAGGGTCTTACCTCACAGAATATACTTGAAAGCCTGCTGCAGCATTTCAAACATCTTCCTCCTTTTGTATTAGAGAGTTTTATCTACATATGTTTGTCTCCAAAGGCTAGCAAACACCATCCAATAGGACTACTGGGTAAATCTCATGAACGTCTGTAGTAGGTTGTGAGTCTGTGGTGAATGACATCAAAATGTAATATGTTGGCATTATGATAAATCATATTCAAAATGTGTAAGTCATTTAGTGTGAACATGAGACTTTGCATCTTCTGTCTACCACATCTGGAGGATGTGCATGGATTTTACAAGTGTCTACATATTTTCAACCTTTTTCACATAATAAAAGAAGCTAATTAGATGCCAAAATAATTATAACTTAACCAATAGAGACTTACCACATTGCAAAGGTGTGAAAGAAATGAAAAACTTTCTCAATGATGTTACATAACAAAGGTGGACTTTCAGAAGAATTACTGCGATAGCTGGAGGCTGGTTGTGTTATGTCAATTCACCCCCATGACTCAGTGCTTAGCACATATAAAAGACATGGTAATATGTACATCCCTCTGAGAACTGCTGTGATTCACCGTGGTGTTCCTGCATCTTACGTGTGTTTCCATAATGATTGACAGTCTTTGGAAGATTTCAAGAAAGAAAAATTATTACCTTCTGATATTATTGGTGACCAGCCTAACCAGTAGTATTTTCACTTCCTCATCCAATAATACTTACAGCCCCTTAGCTGTTGCTACTTGTAATGACATATAGTAAAGACTGAATAGAAACCCTGCCCTCAAGAAAAAGAAAATTAATTAGGAGATGCAAGATGAGCACTTGGTTAGAAGAATCAACTCCCTATAAATGCAGTTACCCAGAATGCAGAGGGAACTCTACCACAAGTTTGAAACTGCAGCTTAAAGAAGTTCTTAAGCATGAGCACCAGAACCAGGCCCCCTGAAGTAGAAACTACTAGTCTTGTTTCATACCATTAACGCCTTTTTTTTTGAGAGTTATTTATTTATTTATACATGCACTGGGTACAGTCAGAAGCGCGGGAGGGTGAGAGAATTCACCAGAGCCAGAGCGGGGAGCAGAGCAGGCAGAAGGACCGAAGTACACTGCTGAGGGGAGCAGCGGGCGGCAGGAGAGGTCTGCGCGCCATGTGGGTCGCAGTTGGTGGTGGATCGAACCGGCACTGCAGAGGCTGCAGGCAGCTTCTCAGCCCAGCGTTCAACCGCTGTACCACTGGGGAGGCCCCAATTAGCACCTTTTCTTAGGCAATTTTTAAACTCCATTTTCCTTTCTTCTGTGAAATTTTGATGCTTCTAGAATTAATGAATTACTATTTTTTTTTAATTTAAAATAATGCCTGTGGAAATGAGATAGAAACATATAGCTTTGCATTAGATAGATTCTTTTGGATTTCAAGGAACAAAGGCACACAAATTAATTCAGGCGATAAAGGATTATTTAAAGATATGAGGGAAATTAGGGCCTCCCCGGTGGCACAGCGGTTAAGCGCTGGGTTGCGAAGCTGTCCGCGGCCTCTGCTGCGCCAGTTCGATCCCCGGCTGCTCCCCGGCCACCGGAGGAGGGTCCCACATGGCGCGCAGACCTCTCCTGCCACCCGCTGCTCCCCTCAGCAGTGTACCTCGGTCCTTCTGCCTGCTCTGCTCCCCGCTCTGGCTCTGGTGAATTCTCTCACCCTCCCACGCTTCTGACTGTACCCAGTGCTTGTATAAATAAATAAATAAATAAATCTTTTTTAAAAATTAAATAAATGAATAAATAAAGTTATGAGGGAAATTATAAATATAATTTTGACTGGAATACAAGGACAAATACTGGAGTACAAGGACGAATACTCTCCTGTACATTAACGAGTCTCTTACATATACAAACACTTAGTCCATAGATACTTGGTAAGTATTATTAGAATAAATAGTGAATGAAGCACAGTAAAACCAGATATTAGGATTACTATCTACTAGAAGGATTTGCAAAACATATATTTATATAGCAATCAATAACCTGGCCACACCCTCACATCATGCACAGCTTCCTGTTCCCACTGACTCACTATTTCAAGACGTACTGTGCTCTTTTTCCTGATTTCCAAAATCTTCTATGTATACATCTCTTATAACAGCCATTGTCTATGCTACCAATGTTTTCTTGACTATCTTCCTAATTTACTTTTAGTCCCTCGAGATCAAACTTTTTTCTTTTTAATTTCTGTACACATTATTAAATCATCAACTAATGATTAGTAGTACTCTCCATAATTTTTGAACAAATATAAAAGTGAAACTATTAGAAAGAATTACAATAGTACTTTAGGGATGGCAAAAATGTAATAGAAAATGCCAACCTCAACCTTGTTATCAGTAGTACATAATTTATTGTAAATATATAACAAAAGCAGAAAGTAATATTTTTCAGATGTTTGGAACATGTGCTTCTTTCTGTGATTCAGTACATGGAAGCACTAAAGAAACTACAAGTGTGAAATGGCTTTTGTCTACCTTTCTATCAGAATGGAGAGCAAACTTAATGACAGAATGAATTATTTTGAAACCCATTTCCCAGTGACAATTCTGCAACACCCAACCTCAAGTGGTAGATACTTATTTTACTTTCATAAGGCATTTTGTGGTCAGTAGAACATATCCAAAAGGGTACAAACTTCCAGATGCTTATTACTTGAAGTACAGAATGATTGTGAAATTGTGATCACGTTTAAAATTTAAAGAACATTTTGTACTAAGTTGACAAAGTCTTTAGTAAACAATAACATTGTTGTATGTCTTGAAGGAGTGGATGACATAGTTTTCAATATTTAGTATTAAATGCATACACTCAGTACTGTGGCAGTCCATATTTTTTGTTGTTGAAGTAGGAAAACCTTCATAACATCATAAAAGTCACCATACATTGAATGACCATTAAGGTCATTTGACTTTAATATATATATAGATGATTAAAAAATAAACTTCTTTTATTATAATTCCAGTGGTCACTAAGAGATATCAGAAGGCTGAAACTGGAAAAAGTCGAAAGAGCAAATGAATAAGAACCTAACTGCTAACAGCCACCAAGACTGGTGCAGATCCCACCTGCCCCACTTACTTAGTGGCTCTGTGAAGGACCATTTCTTTTTTTTTTTTTTTTTAACTTGAAGAACTGGATGTAAGGCAGACATGTGGGAGGGGAGAGGATTCACCAGAGACAGAGTTGGGAACAGAACAGGTGGGTTTAACACTACTGTTATACTACGAAGGGGAGCAGCGGGTGAGACAGAAGTCTTCTGCACCATATGTGGGTCAGCTCCCTGGTCAGGGATAGAACTCAGGCTATAGTGGTGATAGCATTGAGACTCAACCCCTAGGCCACCAGGGAGGCCCCTATGAGGGGCCATTTCAAGCCATTGTTTTCTTAACTCTACAGTAGGGAGCAGAAGAGGGTCTTTTATGACAAGGTTGTGAAATATAAATGAGATCACCATACTGAGTTCAGTTCAGTGTCTAGATGGTAGATTCATTTTAATTGATTAGATGATATTTTAATTTATTAGACCATATATCCATCTAGAACAGTAATTTTATTGAAAATATTTATGAAATTATTTGTTCATTCTTTCTAAAAATATTTCCAGGAATCTATTCTGTGTCTTCTGCTGTGCTGAATATTACAGACTTGAGAACACGTTATTTCTGATTAATGGGGAATATAGGTTAAACTGTTAGGTTACACTACAATCACAGATCCTAGCTGGGAGCACAGGTACTATATACTTTCATTTAACATACCACCTGTCAAGGAGTATGGAGTACATACATATTCTAAATAAGAAGGATGAAGGGAAAGAGAAGGGAGGAAGAGAATAGGAAAGAAAGTACTAAAAATGAACTAAAAGTAAATAAATGTTTCAAATAACTTGAGAAGAAGAAAGGATATTTGAAAGAGTTTTAAAAGATGAAGTGCAAAAAGTGAAAGAAAACTATCCCAGGATGAGTGGATACATGCTATGTTTAAAAATCATTTTCAGTAACATGGATGGAGCTGGAGAGAATTATGCTAAGAGAAATAAATTGGAAGGATAAAGGCAAGTATTGGATGGTGTTAATTATGGTTGGACTAAAGAGAAACCAGACAAAGGGTCGGACAATGCCATCTTAAAAACAAACCCTTGAAATCTAACCATGGAACTGAGGCATCCAGAAAGGGAGGGGGGATGGGCAAGAGCAAGGGGTAGGGAGCCCCATGGATTAGGGTGCTGGACAACAGGTGCTTTGGTGGTGAGTGTGTTACGGTAGCAACAGCCTGAAGATGGGGTCTTATACTTCTAAAATGTAAACAATGATGTAAATCAAAGATACCTCACTAAAAAATATTTTCAAAGAATTATTTTTCTTAATAATATTAAAAATTACAAAAAATTTGAGGAAGTGTCATTGGAAGGCAGCATAGCTTCCCGGGGGTGCATGGGAAGTAATGGATAGTGAAGGGATAAGACTCAAAAGATGGTGTTGGTGCAAAATTGTTAAGTCCAGTAGTCAAGCTTGGACTTCGTTTGAATAAGAGGGTTTACTTTTAGGTAAAGAAAAGCAGGAAAAATCATGTGCTTTAAGAAAGATATTCATGGTGTATTTTTGAAGGCTTGAGGAGCTAGAAAGATTGGTGGCAAAGAAGGCGCTTAAGAGGGTGGTGCACAAATTAAAACAAATCCTCATCAGTCAGGCTGGGTTTGAATTAAACTATACGAAATCACTGGGAGACAGTGACCATGAGTGCTCTGCCCCTTCTTTCACCTAAGGACTGTTCAGAGGACTCTTGACTTCTTCGGGTTGCCCATTGCATGGCTTGAAAATCCACCCATCCCTGTTCCATGATCCAGGAAGTGAGTCATCATTCAGGCAGACTTACAAGCTGAAACCAGCATCTAAGGTCGGGATGAATAGGAAATCATCCTCTGGATAAACTAGGGTGGGGGGAGCAATGAGGGGGAGAGAGAAAAGGAAAAAAAACATAAACTGAAAAGCCGGAAATAGTATGAATGGACAAGAATAGACCAAGAAAAAAATGTGAATTGAAATGGGCCCCTATAATATACATCAAACATTCAGATATGCAGCAATGAAATATCCAAGCAGATGGAAAGAAACAAAAGGAAAAAAATAAAAATAAAAATAGGAAATTCATAGACTTTAGAAAAGCAGGCAAGTATATAGCACCAATGCTGAGGTTTAAATAAACGAGATGCTTCTTTGTTTGCCTCCCTCTGACTTACTCAAATGATTCTTGCTGGGATGTATCTTTCTTGCTTATGGTTTTTTGAATATACACATCCACACTAAGAGTCCCCCCGGCATGTGCGTCTGCACACATGCATACACACACACACACACACACACACACACTATGGCTTACACATAAAGAAACTGGAAAATGTGTTCCAAGAAATAAGCTGGGTAGCTTAACCTTTTTCCCTTATTGTCTCCATTGTCTTACAACTCTTGGCTCTGAACCTCGCTTTCACTAACACCTGCCTCCCTCTGGGTCTTTGGTTCTGGCCATCTGCCACCTTGCTGGACCCTGACATCCCATGAAGTTCCTGCAAAAGCAAATTCCCACAGCCCCCCACTGACTGAGCTCCCTCATTCATCATGCTTTTGATATCTTCACTTGGAAAGTTCTAGAAGGGGAAATGGAAGTCATGATCCAGGAGCCTGAGTGTGAGAGCACCTACTAAGATGAAGGAGTAGACCTTCCAAAAGGACATTTCCATCAAGTAGATCTGAACAGCCTAATGATCCCTGTCACTTCAAATTATCTGCACATTTCTATCTTTTTCACTTGGCATATTTTAGACTATTTTACCCATAAACCATGGTCATCCCCTCTAACATGTTGACCTATAATCTTAGAAAATATTTTATAAATCAGGTAGAAGAAATACCTTTAGGACAGTCAGCAGAAGACACAAAATTCAAGTCCTAATATCCCTGCCTTCCTCACCATTCTTCCAGGGAAGTGGACTTCCAGCCACCCTCATGAGGCCTGTTGGTACTGACAACTCATAAGAAAATGGCCTTAACTCTTTTTCTCATTTCTCTATAGTCACTACAGCACCTCATTATGATTTTTAGGAAACAGAAAGACTGCTACCCTAGTGACAGAGGAATGTACTAAGAATGTTGTATATAGTCCATTCTCATCGGTTTGCTTTATAAGGAGGATGGCTTATCTTGAAATCCAGTCATCTCTAGTAACTGATACAAATTCTGCCCCCAAAAGACATTCTATACCAAAAAGCAAAGAACAATGACAACAATATTAATCATTTTCTATGTTTTATTATGGCAAAGCATAGTAAAAATGGAATGTTAACCATCCATGTCATCAGATTCAGGGCCTTGTTACATGATTGCAAAGTTAAAGCATTTAGAATACATTTGGCAATATATTTTATTAGCTTTTAAAAATCTATTGTCTCTTTTAGTCTTGATGATACCTGTGAACTTCAGTTTCACAGGTACAAAAGCACATATGTGAAAACAAAGGTAGATTATATATGTAAAGACAAAGTATAGTTATGAAGAGGATTTTAAAATTATGTGTATAAATCAATCCAAATATTTCATTCTCTCAATTTCATGGTAAGATTCTCAGGTCTGCTGAGCTGAGAGTAGGAATCTAACTGGTCACAGACTTCTTAAAAAAGAGAAGCAAAAAGAAGCAACTTTCTCTTGTCAGCTTTTATCAAAAAAGACTATAATATTGAGTATCATGATCTGTTTATTATTAGCACAATAGCTTTCACAATTATGGATTGCTTGATACTTTCAGTTAAATCTATCCTTTTTAGCAAATTGTTTATTGAATCTCTCCCATGTGGCACACACCATCTGATATGCTGGAGATTTATGTGAATAAGGAAGGCACTGCCCCGACCGTCATGGAAACTTAGATAAATGAAATCATTCTTCAATGTTTTATGGTGACATTTTCTCCTTTGCATTTCCCTTCATCTTACTGCTCCCTGTTTTTCCAAAGGTATTTTCGGCCTCAAGGTATTGTAAGGATCGCTAGTAAAGAAGGTAAATATAAAGAAAGATCTAGTATTCTGATTTTGAGCTAGGAATAAGACTTTTGAGACTCCAAAAAGCATATAGATTAAAGTAAAACATGTTGCCAAATGTATTCTAAATGCTTTAACTTTCCAATCATGTAACAAGGCCCAGAATCTGATGAAATGGACAGTTAACATTCCATTAAGCAGGGGTTGATAAAAACCAAGATATGTAAGAAGGTAAATCTTTGCCATGTGGGAAAGAGAGAAAATTCTTAGCTGCCTTTTTCTGCAAAGTGTGGAAGTTTCAGGGAGGCAGAGAGCCAGGGAATGCACGAGTGGGAAACCCCCGGGGGTGGATTCTCATGGGGTAGGTAGGTAGAAGAAAAGCTGACAATAGAGGGGCTTGTGTCCCCTTGCCTCGGTAAAATTCTAGGTGGGCTCCCAGCTGCCTGTCATGTAGAAGCACCCAACCCCCACGCGGAGCTTCTGAAGCAGAGTAAACTGAAGCCCTGGCGTGGAGAAAAAGGAAAAGATTAGCATCGAGGCAGCCCTTGATGTCCAAATGCTATTAAAGGGATCCAATCTGTCAATGGGAGGCAGGAAGGTTGAGAGCGAAGAGGCAAATGTGGGGATGAGGGTCACAGTAGCAGCAGTGATGTGACAAGCCAGAGAGCGCGCAGCGGTGGAGGCCACACTGACCGAGGCAGAGAATACCGTGAACAGGGTGGGAAGCCACCTATTTCAGCAGAGTAACAGTTACATCTGCAGCTGGCTTTCCGAAATCTGACTCCAGGCTGCCACTGCACCCACAGGCCCCACTCCTGTCGTCCTCATACTTTCTCACTGTGCTGGACTCTTCGTGCCTCCTGTGTTTCTATGTTTTTCCATGTCCTGAAAATTCACTCCCTTTCTCAACGGTCTAGGCGTTCTAATTCTTCACACTCAGTTCAGGCACCACCTCCTACCAGACACCTGCCATGGCTGACAGTCACCCCTCTCGTACTCACAATAGTCTCCACCTGGGGCTAAATAAATGTCTCCCATCCAGGTTTCCCAACCCCTGCAATCACCCTCCTTGTTGTCTCCAAGAACTTACACTAATGCATTGTAATTGCAGGTTTTCTTTCTTGCCTTCACTGGACTGATCTTCCCAAAGGCAGTTCTTTTTTTATCTCCAGAGAATGAGCATCTAACACAATGCCTGACACACAATGGACACTCAATGAGAGGTTCCATGAAGGAAGAATCAAAAAAGGTTGAGAGGTAGTGGGGCAGGCCCTCCTAATAACTACCTGGAAAATCAGAGTGGAATCTTTCTTGGGAGAGGGAAAATAAATCTTATAAATCTTACTTCTTGATCTTGTATTTTCTCCTTTTTAAAAGCTTAAAATTTAAAGTCTAATAATGATATTTTATTTAAACCAATGTTATGTAATTCATAGTTAAGTATATACCTGCATAAGTGTCCAAGTATCCTCTCAAAAGTGGCTACTTATAGTTGTGCTTCATGTAATATCAGTTATCTGTCTTAGTTATTTTTTAAACCCTTCAATTTCTTTTCATTGCAAGAGATCAGTTGAATTGCATTCATTTCCTGTTGAATTGTATCCATTTCCACTGTTGGAAATGTTACCCTAAATAGCAATAAAGCAAATTGTTTTCCTCAATACATTCATATCCCATTGTGAAAGACAAACAGAACACTAAGTAATATAATATAGACACATTTTATTTCGTAAAAACTATTGCAGTTAGGAAGAGTCCATTGTAAGATGAACTCTAGAGATTTGCACAGAGGTCACTGGGTTTGTTTTAAAAGGAAGATAAGGGAGTAAGGGAGGGTGTGTGTGAAGGTCCAAGTGGAGTCAGGGAAGTGAAAGATTACAAAATGCAAGGGAAGAGGTCAATGTCCCTGTTTTTGGACCATCTGTGCCCACTGACTAGCACTTACTGAAGTTATGCTCCTACCCTCCCAGGGGGAGACTGTGGCCATCTCCTTCCAGATGATTCTATTTCAAAGGAACGGCTTTCAAGTCCTTAAAAAAGACTTGTAGGGAATACACATACATTTCAATGGGAGGAAGAAGAATTTACAGTAATGTTTGTTTTTGTCAATGAATGCTCTAAGCCACGGAGGTCTTGGGGCCTATCCTCAGGTGTGAGCTGGAACAATTGGAAAATTCATTTGGTGGTGTAAGCTTCTCCAGACAGGGTCTAAAGGTAGGGCTGGATCATCCCAGGGACAGAGGCTGAGGCTCCTAGAAGCCATGTCAGAGCTAAGCAGAGAATTTGTCACAGCTCTATACAGTGTCGGCTCCCTCTTTTTGAAGACAGACTGACTAGACTGCAAGGTCTGGATTCAGACCACACGCACACTAACACACTTCTCTCCATCCTGCGGCAAAGTGACGTACAACTCAACTTCCTAAGCTCCCAACAAATCCAGCTCATAATTTACAGAAAAGTATAAGCAAGGAAAGCTACTCGTAACCACAACACACACACAAAAAAAACCATCCAGGCATTCCTGGAAGAAAAACGAAACAAAACAAAAATCCCTCAGTCATTTGTTTATTGATTCATTTTGCATGAATTATTCTCAGATTGCGACACATTCAGAGATACATAAAAATCACCATCCATGAATTCAAATGTCTGACATCCAAAATTGTTTACAAATAAAATTTAATGTGAAGTGGTGTTAGGTAAGTACCTTTTATATTGTAAGATAATATAGAAGTTACAGAGAAGACTTGAATATTAAAAGCTTCACAATAGAGGTACAATTTAACTTATCCTTTGAAGCAATAGTCAGATTTCCATAGTTAGAGAGAAGAAGCCATCCATGGTTATCAAAATGAGAGAAATTATCTTTAAGTAAGGGGAAACTGCAAAAAATAGTGCAAAGCCCACAAATCAGAAGAGAGTTTAGAGATTTTTGCCCCCTTGGTTAATAAGTATCGTACAATCTACTACTACATACAGGCCATTCAATAAATGTCAACTATATTTGCAACTAAGCAAAGTCAGATCCATCACCAGTGAAATTTTAAGGAGCCTTTGTTAAATCAAGAAGAGTCACAGCAATTATCAATTCCAACATCTGACTTTTCTAAATAAATAAATGGGGGGGCGTGATCTTGCACAGTAATCTATGCGGGTAGTGATGGCAAAGTGGGGTTTGAAACCTGTTCTCCACCCCATGTTATTCTTCGCTGATACACTCTAGGTGCAGTGGGAAGGAATCCAGAGGAAATATTGACAACACACTGTTAATGTCTAGTGATTTTGAGTAAATTGTTAAAACCATTAATTGGCACCGAGACACCACAGAGTGACTAAAGGATGACAGCTAGTTCCATATTGGGCACATCTGTGGTTTCCTAAAGATAAAACTAAATTATGTCTATTTGTCTGTGGGATTTATGAGTCTGGAGCATGAGAGAAGTGGAAATCGAAGATATAGACCGAAGAAGAGTGAAAGAGAGGCCTCCAAATATCTCTTTGCTCATTAAGATAATTGAAAATCAGATTTAAAAAACATTAATTTTACTAGATGTACAATTGTGGGTTGAAAAACATCATTAAACTAATATCAGAATATAGTAATGTGATCTATATTATCAAATATAGTGTTTATTTAAAAGCATCAGTAGGATAAATGAGTTTAGGGCAATACTCAGAATAAAGTCATGAACTTTTTAACCAGAAGCCCCGAACATCTGATGGCATATTTCTATTTTAATTTCATACTTTTAGCCTCTCAATGGAAGGGAGCAGGTTAAGAATTTAATTCAGTAAGTTTTCAGGAAGCTCCTCATAGTTGCCAGGCAATAAATATGCAAAGATGAAAGCTATTGCACTGGAATATACCCTTTCTTCGTCTTTTTCCACAGATTTGATTGAGTGTCTCTCAATTTCTGGAATATGTGCTGGCACTAATATTGCAGTGGTAAACAGGAGAAATCCATACCTGAAGTGTTTATATTCTGTTGGGTTTCAGTTCTGATTGTTTAGTACATGTTGAATCAGCATGGGGAGACGGGGGTTCTTATGCAATGTAAGTTATTTAGGCAATAGTAATAATTCATTAGGTCATGTAAAGTCTGAGTAAAATAGTCCCTCTTTCTTCAAGAGCACATTGCTTGATGATTTGAGCATTTGTGTCCTCCATCTACAGGAAGGAGGCTCTTGTGAGTCGTTATTAAGCAATGCTGACAGATGCTTAGTAAACACTTAGGTACTTTCAGATTATATGAAAACTATCCTTTGGTTTGTCTTTGAAAAGAACATATTGCACTTTCCAATATTACCTCTCCTTTATATTCAGCTTGTATTGTCCGCTTCAATATAGGTATCTTTCAAATTATAAAAATAACAATTTTTAAAATTCTCCTAGGTAAAAAGTTCACTGCTCTATTGTCAATAAAATCTTGTTATTTAGGTTATCCTTTCTCTTATCATCTTTGTATTTGGTTCCAGTATCAAGGTTATTTCTGAACATTCATTTAATCTTTTGGGTGCATTTTCACTGTAAAGAAATGACATCACTATTAGAAAAAAGTTGTATTTAGCAGTTGATCATAGTAATCCTCTGCCTTTTCCTTAGAGCTCAACATTTTGTCTTCCCTTTCCTTTAAGTTCGACATTGTCAACCTTAACACTTTTCCTAGAAAATATAATGTAACATATATTGTACTGAGACAATAGCCAGTAGAAAATTAGAGAAGATGGTTTGCAAAAAACACTTGAAAGAGTAAATACTATTTTTCAGTGTATCTTTGTTGACAGATGTAAAGACTAGAAAATAGTAACAATTCCGGATGGATGGAAATGGAGTTGGGGGCCAGCTCCCCTCTCCCAGAAGAGGACCCTTTAATCAAGCCAGTGGGCAAGATTAATTGACTTGCCTGTGGCCACTTTGGGCCCACACCTTGGGAGAATAAAATCTCAGGCAGAAGAGCTCTTAACGTTGGGGGACAGGAGCACCCCCCATAGCACAGGCTATGCCCCACACCCAGCTTGGCTCCCTCTCACTACACACTTTGACTCTGCAAGAAGAAGTCTTCATAGTGTGGGGGAGTGATATTAGTGAACTTGACTAAACCTATTGTTTTCCATCTGCCTCATGCTTCAGTTTTCCTCCTCTGAGTGATTAGCCAGGTTGGAGCGCCAGGCCAGTCGGTAACCCAGTCTTAACCTAAAATGAGTACTTCAAGGATATACATGTTTTAGCCATTGCAAGGTCTTCAGGCCCACAGAGGTTGCTGTGTTCATTGTGGGCTGGCTCTAGTGAAAATGACCATTTTTAGTCCACCTGGGCTGCTATCACAAAATACCACAGAAAGGGTAGTTCATTAACAGCAGAATTTCAGATCACAGTTATAAGGCTTGTAGACCAAGATCAGGGACCAGCAGGATTGGAGAAAGGTCCCCTGCTGGGTCACATCCTCACAGGCCTAGGGCTAGGGAACAGTGACATCTCTTAGGGCACCCATCTGGTTCTTGAAGGCTCCACCTTGAAGACTCAATCTGTATTCAAAGGCCTCACCTACAATGCAGTCATCCTTGGGTGCTAGGATTTTAACATATAAATCTGGAAGGGACACAAACATCCACACCATGACAGTATTCAATAGCTAGCCCCTTTCAACCTGCAAGTTATGCAATAAACTATCATCCTGAGGTGTTACCTTCTGAGGCTGCTTCATAGATTTATTTATTTTTTTTTAGGAATTTCCACTAGTGAAAACATATTAGAATTTATTTTCTAACCGGTCATAGCTCTGTACAGATATATTTCTTTGTCCTGTTCATATTATGGTATTGGGGAGCTTTACCAGAATCTTGCTATACTTCATTCAGTATAGCAAAGTCCAGCTCATGAGGGGCTTATCACCAGTTGGGGTTGAGGGGTGAGGGACTGCTTGTTTCTTGTTATTCTGTCTTGTCTTCTCCACCATGTCTCGCTTTTCTTCTTTGCTCCTGCACTACTTAACTGCCAAAGGGCACTTCCTCTCTGCTTTGCCTTTTCTTCCCTAAAAACTGCTCCAAATGCTTTCACTTTCACATCCTGATCACTTTTATGGCTTTCCCCACAGACAATACTCTAGTCTACAAGGACATTCCTTTTTCGTTATTTCTTTTTACACTTCGGAGGCACTTACAACATTTGTAATGGTTAAGATCACCTTCTGGGCCAGCACTTTGTCCCTCCTCTCTTCTCACAGTATTTTTTTTGACTTTTGCTTGCCACAAAGCCTGTAGCAGAATAAGGGAGGAATCGATTGCTCATCAGAATTTTATCTTTCCTTTGATGTTTTCTAGCTAGTTTGCAATCTGGGAATTCTTTTTGCCTTTAAGTTGAGGGCATAGGTTGGGGGAAGGCTTTTCTTTTTTTTTTTTTTTTTTTGAATGTCTTGTTGTTCTATATCATTTAGGGAAGACATCCTGGGAAGCAGGGACCAAAGTAACTACCACTGTTTTCAGCTATCTTGAATTCCCCGAAATTCTTATTGACAAATGGTACTGAGACAATGGAATGTCCTCTAGGAAAAGAAATGAACTGCAACTCCTACCTCCTTCTAAGCACAAAAATTAATTCAGGATGGATCAGAGGCCTAAAAAAACCTAAAATCATCAATTTTCTGGAATAAGCTATTAGATAATATTCTCTTGATCTGCTGGTAGACAAAGATTTTTTTCTAACAATTTTTTTTTTATTTTTTACATCATTGATTTTCAAACAACATTTGCTTCCGCCCACCCCCTCAGGTGTAGTCCCCATAGAATTTCCTTCCCTAATGCACCTGTGCACCATCACCTCAGTCCCCTGTGCTCCTCCCTCCCTCCCTCTGATCCCTTTCCTGCCTCCTCCCCTGCAGTATTAGACAAAGATTTCTTAAGGTTGACATAGAAAGTAATAACCATAACATTAAAAAAAGCTAACAGATTTCATCAAAATTAAAAACTTCTCAACAACAGAGCATGTAAAAAGACTCATATTCAATTTCTTTTAAAGATTTATTTATTCATGCATACAAGAACCAGGGTACAGGCCAGATGTGTGGGAGGGTGAGAGGATTCACCAGAGACAGAGCGGGGAACAGAACAGGCAGACTGACTGAAATACACTGCTGAGGGGAGCAGAGGGGAGACAGGAGAGGTCTTCCACACCATGTGGGATTCTCAACGGCCAGCCGGGATCAAACCAGCGCTGCAGAGGCCGTGGACAGCTTCAAAGTGTGGCACCAGGGGAGGCCATCATATTCAATTTTTAAGTGGGTTACAGATATTTCAAAAAGGATATGAATGGCTGAAAGTCACTTTCATTAGCTGCTAGGGAAATACAATCTAAAACCACAATGAACTATCACACACATCCATAAAATTTGCTAAAATTAAAACACTGACAATATAATTTGTTGGGGAGAACCAAAACTCTCGTACATTACTGGGAGGAATTGAAAATGGTAAGAGCTTGGGAAAAGATTTGGCAATTTAAATTACAGATTAAATTGCAGATTAAATATACACTTAAAATATGACACAGCAATTGCACTCCTACATAATTACCAAGAAAAATGAAAACATATGTCCAAAACAACTTGTACGGGACTGTTCAGAGCAGTTTTATTCATAACAGTCAAAACCTGTAAACAACTCCAATGCCAGTCAACAAGGCAATGCATAATCAGATGCTGATATATTCACGCAACGGAAAATTTCTTAACAATAGGAAGAAATGAACTATGTCTGCCGTCAACGTGTAAAGACTCTGCCAGGTGTTGTGGTAAGTGAAACCTGGACACAATAGCATACAAGAACATGCAACCCATATAGAACTGGTGGGACTAATCTGTCATAAAAACAACAGCCAAAGCAAACAAAAGCCCAAAAACACACCATTGCTTGTCTCTGGTTGTGAAGAGAGGTGGTGACTATACAAAAGTATTTTTCAGCAACATCCTACAACTTTAAGAGGCTTGTAGCTGCATTTGCAGAACTCACAAGCTTGCAGGTTCTTCCATTTAGGGAATTTCTTCTCCTGAAGACATAAGTGTGAATTGACAATAATTGTGGCTGTGTATCACTTTTGTGTACTGCAATTCCCGGGGAAACCATAAAACACCAAAAATAACTGAAAGTCTATGGAAAAAGAAATTTTCCATTAAATGGCAATCCCATAGAATGGATATGCTTTAATTATGCATTTGGCCTCGTCTCAAGCATGTTTTATATGCAGCAAGCTCTTGTGCTAGCTTGTAGTCTATCAAACGATTACAGTGAAGCCGGCTGGAAGAGTTGAAGGAATGTCAGCAGACGACCATCAGACTTGCTGTAGCAAAAAAGGGTTTCTCCTAAAATCTAGACTGATTTCAATATTTTCAAGCTGTGGCTACTAAAAGTAATCAGATGGAGCTCAGAAATTACTCACAAAGCTGATTCTTAGTACTTACGCATCTCTCACCCATGAGAGAGAATGGGAGGAGCTGGGACAAGGCCTAGAATTCCATTATCCACTTTAGTTGGGTTGGCACTTGTTGGATACTAAATGCTCTAAACTTGTTTCTGATGAACAATGATGTATAGTAAAAAACCAAACCATAATTTGGCAGAGAATGCTAAGAAAGCTCAAAAAAAAAAAAAAAAAAAAAGCCTAAGGCATTTGTGTCTTAGATACACTGCCTGAACAATTCAGGAAAGGAAGGAATGAAGCCAGTATCCTGGTTTGAACAGTCCTATCATATCATCATTTCATGAGAACTTGGCACTGCCTTGCGAAAAAGCCAACGTCTGAAGTTGTAACTTGTTTTAGTAGGTACTTACGTTCATGTATTTTTTTTACAGATACAGTTACATTGACAGTCTCCTGGGAATCAACTCTTTTGGTTTTCTGATGCAAAATAATCTAAGAGAGACATCTGGGATTTCCTGAGGCCTTGCCATATTTTGAAGAAGGCAGTAGAGTCATAAACAAATGCTGAACAGTAACAGCATATGTTTGGACAGGTGTCTTGGATCTGGTTCCCCAGATACAGATACCAAGATCAAAATTTGCTGGCATGTGATCCATTAAGGACAGATCCCCTAGGGTATGTGGGAAGAAATGGAGAAGGTGGGTCAAACAGAAGGAGAGGACAAGCAAAGGTGTATTCGCAGGTTGAGTCCCATACCTCAATGGACTTCAGCCGATGACACCAACCAACTGAAGCATAAGTGATGTCTCGGAGATACTCCAGCTATAGGTGGCCACGTTTGGTTTTCATACTCTTAGGCCCATTGTTTAGAACAGGCAGAGCACACGGTGGAAAACCTCCAGGCCCTTCTTTTGGCATCTGCTGGCTCATCACTTCCAGTGGCCCCAGAAGAACTTCTCAGCAGAGTTACCAAGGCCATGAAAATCAAATCTCAGGCTGTGCTCCCACCTTTCAGAGAAAACATGAAAGGGTATCCAAGAAATCTGGGTGGATAGAACATTGCCCTCTAAGTCGGGGTATTTACTAAAAGATTGTCCAGAAAAAGTAGGTCTAAGTTTACAAATGCTTATCAATTAGCAACCTCTCTTATATTCTTTAGTAGTCATTACAGCCCTCTCCCCACCAACAGGAAAATACATTCTAGATATGGATGAGTGTGTTTGTATATACACATTTAGGTCTATTTTTTTTCTTTTTAATAACTGGAAAATATTCTATAATATGAATTGATTAAGCTTTAAGTGTCCATCATTCACAGACTATATCTTTTCATTAACTTTTCAATGTTATGACATTCAGTAGAGTTTTAAAGTTATTCATAACAATGCAATGTATTATCATTTGATTTGTCTTTCTAAATGAGATTATTTCTTCCATACATTTTCTTACTGATTATGATTTGTATTTAAGGAGTTAATGATTTTGACCTATTTAGTAACCCTCTACATTACTGAATGATTTGATTGTCTCAACTAGTTTTAGTTCTACTTCCCACAAATATAATTTTTCTTAATCCTTCTATGTGAATGTTTCTTGTTGAATCTGATGTTTAGGAAGATTTTTCTTTTTCTTTTGTTTTTCTCTTGACTTGTATTAATTTCTCTGAGTAACTAATCACACCTCTTTCTTTTGGTAATTCTTAACAAAGTTTTGCTTTTGTCATGCTAACTAAGAAAATTAAAAAAAGAACCCAACACTTTCAGTCTCACATACCCTAGCTCAGGAGCACAGAGAGGAATGATCTTATGAACTCCATCATTCCATTAGCACTACATAGAAATCAGCTCATTTATTTGAAGTAGTAACAGGTACTCACGTTTTATTAAAAGATAAAAAGTCTACTTATTTCCTATGGATTGACTTTGTTTTCTGTATCAAAACATGAAACAATAGATGATTATGTGAATCCCTGTTCATTTTAAGAAGATTTCTGCAATGTGGAAATTCAAAAAGCAGTTAATGAATGATTGTTAGTTTATCAAAGGATATTTGTTGAAAAGGTCTGCAAGAAAATTTAGAGAAAAGATTCTCACAGGAGCTGTAAGCCAGCTGGCTGGCTCTCAAGCTGTCAATCTTGCTCTCTTTTTAACATGTCCCTGTTCCTTCAATGGTGGAAATGGCCCTGTTGTCTGGAAGTCCTTCATCTTTTCATTTTTGCTGTGATTTACTTCTTCAACTAACTTTTATTAGGAATCTAGTTTGATGTATCATGACCTATATGTTCCTGGAAACATAATGACAAAATAAATATTTCCTTCCCTTCAGCTGCTGAGTGTAATGAGGGAGATTCAAATGAATAAATTGTTAAAATATAGAGGGACATAACAAATACAATACACAATGCTATGGAATCAGTTATCTAAAGGGGAAGAAAACCTTTTCAGGCAATGTAAATGGGAATAGTCACTATGGAAAATGGTGTGGAGCTTCCTTGAAACTAAAAAATTAAAATTGCAGTATGATTCAGCAAATTCACTTTGAGTTACTAATCTGAAAGAAATGGAATCTCTATCACAAAGAAATAGTTTCACCCCCATGTTCACTGCAATATTTTTCAAAATAGCCAAGACAAGAAACAATGTATGGTTTCTAAGTCCTGAAATAGATGGGTGAATGCATTTTTTAAATGTGGTATTTATACATCACACATATATATCAGATGTATACACAAACACACACACAATGGAATATTATTCATCCATAAAATAGAAGGAAATCCTGCCATTTATGACAACACGGATAAACTATGAAGGCATTATGCTAAGTGATATAAGTCAGACATAAAAACAAATACTGTATGAGTTCACTTATACATGGTATCTAAAATACTGAACTCATAGAAACAGAGTAGACTGGTGGTTATGGGGGTGGGAGGCAGCTGAGAGGTGGGGTAAATAGGGAGATGATGGCCAAAGGGTACAAACTTCAGCTATTCAGATGACTAAGTTCTGGGATCTGATGTCCAGTATGCTATGATTAGCAAGATTGTATTATATACTTGTAAGTTCCCAAAAGAATATATCTTACATGTACTCAGCACGTGCGCGTGTGTGCACATACACACACACACAGTAGCTGTGTAAAGTGAAAGATATATTAACTAATCTTTTGTGGTAATCATTTCACAATATATAAGTGTATTGAATCATCATGTTGGACACCTTAAACTTGCACAATGTTACATATTAATTGTTCCAGGGAAGGCATGCTTGAGAATGATCAGGAGCTATCCAGCAAAAGAATAAAGCATCTTTATAGTCAGAAAAAGAGGCAAAGGCTTGGGACACAAGTGGCATTTAGACAATTGCCAGTCGCTAGGCACAGTACAAGCATTTTCATCTTAGAGATCACAGTTTGCCAATTAAAAACATATCAAGCATGAACAATATTCAGCTGCACAGTATGAATATAACTCCAAAAAAACACTGAAGAGGTAGCTTCAGCTTCCACATGTTGGGCTTTTGTTTGACTTTGCAGATTTATCACATAGATGGTCATTGCATTTCTTTCAGAAATTGTTATAGAGGTGAGAGTGTATTTTTTCATGGACTTGTCATTCCACAAAACATATATCAGCCTAAGGATACTGAGAGAAATGCTGTGCAAAATCATCCACCCTAAATTGAATATCCAGCCCTAGAGTTATTTCCATTTTTTTTTCTGTCATAAAATGATGCTATGTCGTTATGCATTACTTAACTATGGGATAGAGTCAGGCAATACATCATTATACAATTTCATTGTTGTGCAAATGATACACTGTATAATTACACAAACCTAGATAATGTAGTCTACAACACGCCTAGGCTATTGAAACTGAGTAGCCTGAGGCAGCTGAGGTTTGCACCCCAAAACCTCAAGGCAGCAGGTGATGAAGGGGCCAAACTTCCTTACTTCTAGCTACAGTCAGATGGGAAGATGCCTGTGCAGTGCCATGGCCTGACTCCAGCCCTGACTTCCTGAGCAAGGGGGATGCTGGGAAAGGAATGGAGTTGAGCGGCCATTTTGTGAGCCTTTGAAAAAGAACAAAGTATGCGGGTTTGCTCTTGCTCGTTTGTTGCAGTTGCTATGGAAGGCAGCTGCGTTACCATGCAAAGTACCTTCACCCTCCACCCTGCAAGAGAAGATGTCTTTCCCCCACTGCCAGCTCCTGCAGCCACAAAGCCACCTAGCACTCAGTCAGTAACTGGACCCTCTCCTCTATCCTACTAAATAACCCTCTCTCTACCCTGTTGCTTAGAATAATTTTTCCCTCCACTTCTTGCTGCACCAAAGGCTTTTTGTTTGCATTTGTGGTAGCAGGGGGGAGAGAGAGGTTAGGGGAAAGTGAGAGGGGTTTGCGACAGTTTTTAGATCCTTGCCTGGTATATTTATGGTCCATTGTTGACTAAAAGGACATTAAGTGACTCGTGACTATATTATGTCCTCTTGTTTGAGTGCCATGACCTGAGAACTGCCTCCTTGTTCTGGAGTTATCACAGGCAAATTGTCTGAGGCAAAACCATCTGATTACTGTCCTTCCTCAATACAGATGCTGAAAACAAACTTTCCAGAGAGTGCCTTTTCCCCTATAAGGCACACCCAGACTCTACTATGACTCACTAGTGAAATAGCTCAAGCTCATTTAATAATAATCATTTAGCTAAATAACACAAGTAAAAATGGATAGCAGAAATGCATATTTTTAAGCCATTAAAGTCTACCTCACCAACTGAAATCACTCTAAGTGTTTGGTGAGCTCCACGAACTGCAGAACAGGGTATGAAACGCTGATGTTCTGTGTTCCCCTAAGTATTGATAGCTGTGGCTGCTTAATACTCCCTTTTTATTGTCTTAGGACATGTTTTCCGGAATCGATAAGTAGCTGGGAGGTATTACCAGGCATCTGTAGTCCCAGAAAACTGAAGCACAATGCTGGATCAGAACATAAGCATGGTCTTGCTGGAGTGATATTTTCAGGTCAGTTGGAGGAAATGACCATAGAATCTGTTTTGAAAACTGGTTCCCTGATAAATGAGCAGAAAGTTCACACGCAAAGGAGTGAAAGTGGTAAACAAACACATAGATGAATGTCCACCCTTACTAGCAATCAAAAGAATGTAAACTAGAACCAACTTCATGGCCTATTTTAGGCCATACTAAGTAGATTTTTCTGTACACAAGGGCAGATATTTTTATTTGTTCTTGTTCACAGTCATATCCCAAACTCCTAGAGGCCTCCAAGCATAAATATTTGGTGAAGGAGTGAATGAGTGACAATCCTCAAGCATTAACTATCATGTGGGAAGCCAGAACATTCACATACTGCTTGAAGTAAAACAAATTGAAGCAATTCCTTTAAAAACTATACCAAGAGAAGTTACTATTATCTTCACTACTATCCAGCAACACTTCTCCTGGAAATGTATTTTTTTTTTTTTGAACTTTGACAAAATTTTCTTTATTTTTTTTTAATTAATAAATTTTATTTTTATATTCCCCATACAATTGCAATCCCCCCATTCTGACCCCAATCCCTCCCCTCCCGCCCCCACCCCCCAAAAGTGTCTCTGGTTCATAGTTTTTGTTGATTTTGATTTTCACTTTCTTATAGTTATTCATTTTCCTGGTCCCTTATTTAAGTTTTCTAGATTCCTGCTATGAGTGAGAACATCTGGTATTTTTCTTTTTCTTTTTGGCTTATTTCACTGAGCATGATCCCTTCCAGCGCCATCCATGTTGCTGCAAATTGCATGTGTTTATCTTTTTTGAATGCTGAGTAATATTCCATGGTATGTATGTACCACATCTTCTTGATCCAGTCATCTATTTTTGGGCATTTGGGCTGTTTCCAAAGCTTAGCTTTTGTAAACAGTGCTGCTATAAACATAGGGGTGCAGGTGTTCTTTGGAATTGATGTTTCTGTGTTCTTTGGGTAAATACCTAGGAATGGAATTTTAAAGAAGCAAAAGAGATTTAAATTTAAAGCTGCTAAACCTTGTGATATCCATTAGAACAAAATCTCATTAAAAAGTTTCCTGTCTGACTCCATGGAAGTGTTCAAATAAATTATGGTTAATCAACTAGGTAAAATATTATACACAAAGAAAAATGATTATAAACTCTATAGAATGAGCAAATACTCATTTTGGGATTATAATTAGATGTAATAGATATGTGAATAAATGAAGAAAATGAATGTGAAAAATAAAAATCTTAGGATATTGTTTTATTGATAAAAGTATTATAATTCTTAAATAAAATTACCTTTAGTTGCTCTACATTATTTTTAAAGAGGTGAATGAGAAATTGACATCTCTCTGATTTCATTTTATGTATCATTTTTAAATTTTTCAGTCTCTTCTAAGGATATGGGAAGAAATCTCTTGATTGCAACATCGCTGTAAAGGAAGTATGTGTGTATACTAGCAGGGAATAGCAAATGGAAAAAAGACTGAAAACATAGGAAAAATTATTTCCTTTTACCTGTCAAATATGAGTCACAATAATGCCTGAGTTCTTACTGGACATCATTATTCTTGACAATCTCTGCATCCCTATTTTATGCCATAACACACACACTAAAATAATGTCCTCCTGCTTACCCAAAGGAACATGGTGTAAGTAAAGCCTCTATTGGTAGGACACAGTATACACAGGCCCTTGTCTCTTTCTCTGCTATATGCCAATGAGTCAATGTAGACAAATATGGAGGTCTTCACAAGATCGCAGAAGAGTGTGACTTTTCTATATTGCACCTACAGGTCTCAATAAAGATCATGAGGGCCTCCCTGCTGGTGCAAGGGGTTAAGCACCACACTATGAAGCAATCCACAGCCTCTGCAGCGCAAGTTTGATCCCCGGCTGGCCAGGGAGCAGCCCACATAGCTCAGCAGACCTCTCCTGTCTCGCCCGCTGCTCTCCTCAGCAGTGTATTTCAGTCAGTCTGCCTGTTCTGTTCCCCACTCTGTCTCTGGTGAATCTTCTCACCCCCTACGTCTCTGGCCTGTAGCCCAGCTCATGTATGCATAAATAAATAAATCTTAAAAAAAATTAAAAAAATAAAGATCATGATATGGTGTATACAGATGTTGAATCCTAATGTTGTACTCCTGATATTACTGCAATATGCAGAATGATGGTACTGCAATAGAAATTCATTTTAAAATACATTATCTATACGTATACATGTATTTATATATTGATTAGAAAATAGTTTTGCTGAAGAATAAAAAATCAAAAATTACAATTTCCACAATCTTGAGCATAAAATAATGACACTTTTTTGGTCAAGGTGGGATATGAGAATGGTAGTACCTCAACAATACAGGCATTTTATCACAAGTTTTTATACCCAAATGCCAATTTCTTCCAGAACTCAACATGTATAGGTAGCAAATGACATTGAGTATAATAGATAACTTGGTAATCAGCCTAGAAGCCATTTTAAATTTATATAATTTATGATGTTCTACAATTACATATGCCAAACTGAAAGGTCTTACTATCCTTAGCAAATTAGTGTCCTCTATTTTAGAGGCATTAAAGTGAGGAAAAGTGTTATAAATAATATGATGTTATGAAAAATCTGAACAACCTTCCATAAAAATGTAACATTACTTAATATAAATGAGGAAATAATTTGGAGTGGCAGACTGAGGCAATAAGGAGGCAATCTGCATATTGGCCACAAATTAAGGATCAACATTTTACAATTAGGAAAAAGTCCTGGGCATCCCACATCTGCTGGTCTCCACCATCCACCCTACATAAGATGAGGGCACATAACACTCCACAGGACATTTCTCTCTTGTGAATCCACATAAATGCTGGGCTTGTATTGGAATTCATTCTTAAGTGTTTGTTACTTTAAAGCATTCTGATTTTGCCATTTGCAGGATGGAAACTTCTAGCAACAAATGATTATCAGCTAATGAACCATAACTCACTCAAATGAACATCATAGCTTTGTGGCTGTAGTCATGTGCTAAAAAAAAAAAACAACTAAAAGCTATCTTGGTGACAGTCACAGCATCTGACCCAGGCTTATCCTGTGTGTGATAAGGAGTGGCCTGGATTCCATCCCCAAATCAGGGAGGGAATGCCTCTGTGTGCTGGGATTCCCTTGAATAGCTTAAGAAATGACTAAAATCAAAAATTACAATTCATTCTTATTCATTAATAATAAGTAACTGTGAAAAAATTTAAAAATGGTAAGAAAGAAGATATTAATAAGTTCATTTTATGAATTCATTAATAATCTTCCTCTGTGATCAGCTTTCCACAGAATTGTGTTCTTTCTTCTCACTTCACTATATTTAGCTTTCAAAAAGACCAAGATAACAACATTTTAGGTACTAAATGCAACTTAAAATAAACATTTTCTTTCAGACTGTAAGAATAATCCATATGTTTTTATTTAATTTGCTAACAAGAGAGGTGAGAAATAATGAATTTTTCATGCCATTATGGTTTTTTTTCTCATTTAAATGACTATTATACAACTTGTCACCTCTATTTTCCTATACAACCCCATCTTTAATTTCTTAACAAATTTTTGGAGCGGATGGCAACACATGTTTAATTTCACTGTATTGTTATTTCCTTTTGAAGCAAGGATAAAAAATATATCACAGCTGCACCAGTCACTATAAATATTAATGAAAAAAAAACACATGTACATTCTTGAAAATAAATCCCAACTTCCCTCATTGATGTAAGACACCATATTATTTTCATGGAAGTACAGCAAGATGGCATTGATTGCACTTTTGGAACAGTTATATTGCTTTTGTTCAAGTAGTAAAATTGAAAAAGCTAGCCTAATCCTTTCAGGTTATTTATTAATTTATGTAACCAAATGCCCAGGAGGGCAATTTTAGCATGATCTGGTGAAGGTTGGCTCCCTATTTCCTTGTACCTCTTTAGGTTCTATGCTTTACAGCATCCATCCTACATGCAACACACCCTGGTACATGCTACCCAGGAGGAGAGAAGGCATCTCTTCTCGATCATCAAAAAAAGTTACAATTTCAGTTCCAATTGGTTCTTTCTTCTTGACATGTTCATTTCTGGCCCATCCCTGGCTGTCATGTGGGATTGGCTTATGGCTATATCATTAAGCATCCCAGAAAGGATCCCTATGTCAAGAGCAATTTGTTCTCACTCCTAAAGTCAGAAAGAGGATGATAGATATCAAATTACATAGCAGTGACACATCAAGGAGGAAAAAATGGATACTAGGATGGCAAA
The DNA here is from genome assembly GCF_014898055.3 of Talpa occidentalis. Taxonomy (NCBI): domain Eukaryota; kingdom Metazoa; phylum Chordata; class Mammalia; order Eulipotyphla; family Talpidae; genus Talpa; species Talpa occidentalis. The sequence continues at coordinate 137,741,823 of NW_023604295.1, read as the reverse complement.
AAATAATTTCCATCATAACTTCATTGTAGCCATTATTTGACACAAGTCAGCTAAATAAAAAGAGAATTTGTAAAATGCAACCTGCTATAATCATAGGTGTTCTGCTACTATTAATAGATAACAATAATGGCACCCACATAAGAAAGAATCCCTTCAACTTCTGTTAACTGAAAGCTAAGCAATGTTTTTTTTTTTTTTATCATTCTTTTCATGGTCTCTGTCAGACATTCAAATTTAGATCTCCTACACCATAATAAATGGCTCAGATAAATTTCAACCAACTCTGAAATACTTGCTATTTGTGAAAATACTTACTCTAATTTGGAAGAACATTGTTGAGATCGTAAATCCCTCCATGCTCTACCACATGGCCTTCTCCAAACCACATCAAAAAAGCAAAAAGTGTACTTTTTGCAAATGTAACACTGAGATAAATTCCCTAGTCCCCGATTTCTAAGGTCACTGCCCTCAGCCCCTCTGACAGAACAAGTCTGGAGTTGTGTAGGACTGAGGTTAAAGGATTACATTAAATGCTCTCACAGATATAACAACAGACAAAGTGTCTTAAAAGTGTCTGAGAGGTGGCTCAGACCAGGGAAGGTGACAGTCCCAGAGAATGATGGACAAAAAGGAGCAGCCATGCACAGATAGCTGCAAAATCTTGAGGATGAGGTAGAGTCGGGAGAAGGGAGTCACCCCAAGAGAATTGGAAGGAACTACTTTCCTGAGCATTCAGAAGTGTTTGCAATCTTCTGGTGTAGAAATTAGAAAAAGGAGCACATGCCATAAAAAAAGGATGGAGGGACTTATCCCATAATCAATATTTAAAGATAGAGTTTAAATAAAGATGATTTCTAAAGATAAAGACATTCTTTCTCTCAGGACACAGGTGTCATCTACCATAGGAGTACTTATTATGCTTAAGCATCCAGTTAATCTGAGCATTACAAACCTCTGCTCATTTGCATTATAAAAGGTATCAAACATCTCCAGCATCCTTAAACTGCACAAGCATCTATAGATACAAATGGGGAATGATGACATTAATACAAAAATTTGACTTAGGAATCCACAATCCTTTGTAGAGAGATCCTCCTCAGATTTGATGAAGAGTCACCCATAGTTTCATAAAAATTCTCCTCCCTCTTCTAACATATCATGTCTGTTACCGCCGAGCCACTGTATAAGGATGGTGGCCTGCTTGCTAATGCCAGCAACCTTGCAGAAACTATCACCTTTCCAGGGGTGTGACCCCCCAGAGCTGATAAAGCAGCAAGGTTCACATGAACCAAGGTGCCCTGCATTGCTAGACTGGGGGAAAATTAAGGGCCAACTCAGCGCATGTTCTATCAATAGAGGGACCCTTCTATAGAAATCACATTAATTTTTTTTATAAATAGTTACTTGGGTTTTTTTTTTTTTTGAGTTTTTTTTTTATGCATACAGGAGCTGGGGTGTAGGTCAGAGGTTTGGAGAGGTGAGAGGATTCACCATGGACAGTGGGGAGCAGAACAGGCAGATCTACTGAAATACACTGCTGAGGGGAACAGCGGGCAAGGCTGGAGAGGTCTGCTGGGCCAGGTGGGTAGCTCCCTGGCTGGGGATTGAACTTGTGCTGCAGTGGCTGCAGATAGCTTCATTGTGCTGAGACATCTTCTTGTGCCAACAGGGAGGCCCAGAAATCATATTAAAAGTTGTAGGAGTCCAATGAAGTGACTTTACATGCCCGTTCTGCATCATTAACTGAAAGAGAAGATTCCTACTAGGTTTTTTATGATAGAAAAATTTTCTATTTTGTTACCTAAAACTCCACTTAGGTAACAAAGTAGTATTACTTAACATTATAGTCAATAATATTAATTTAATCAACATCAATGTCTTTTTAAAAAATAAAATAAAAACATCCTGCAAGGTCTCAAGTTTTATCTGATGCTGATGCTAAAGGAACACTAGACTCTCTCTGGAATGCCCCATTCCAAATCAGTTTTCTATGGCAGCTGTTTTATGGAATGTTTTACTTGTGATAACACAATTTGGTTTTGGAATACACGGCAAACACCATAGTACAAGAGGTCAAACTAAGTTTCAATTCTTGTTTTGGAAAGTCAAGAGAGACTCAGGAGTATCTTAATAATGTCCTATTTGTGTGGGCACATTTAAGTTTATTTTCAAAAATCCATGGTAACATTTCTTGGAAAAATCTGCTCCACAAATTCAACTTATTTTAAAAGTATATTCAGTGATTGAAAGAGTATTTTTAAATCTATATGACCAATATGTGTGCTATAAATAAAATCAAATTGAGATGTAATGAATGTATGTTTATATTTAACTAAGAGTTCAAACTGATCAATAAAGTCCATTAAAATAAATATTTTGGCAGCTTGATTTAAAGTAAGCCAATGATATACTAGCAAAACAGATTTTGTTGGTCCCAGCTCAATAAGGAACTGTCAGTCTGTTTTAAATAGCTCCCAACTGAATCAAAATTAATCTTTTTCAGACCTAGACAAAATATATCTCCTTTCCACACTCTAAAGACTTCAATGGTAGTTGGAGATGCTTAAACACAACCAATTATGTTTTCTTCCTTGTCCTCTTTCTTCCTTTAATGCCATTCTGGCCATGAAATCTAAGTTTCTCTAAAGAAAAACTTCATAAGCTTTGTTTTTCTTACCTCAGGCTCTCTCTACCTTCACTGGAATTTCTTGGGTTGTGTTTGTTTACATTTCTCTTTCTCACTCACAATGGGTTCATTCAATGAACCCACTAGAACCATACCCTGCCCAGAAACATCCACTGATTTCAGAACCCACCGCCATGGCTTCATTTTCCACAGTGGTCGAATACCACATTTCCCCGGGGGTCTCCAGCACACAAAGGGGAAACCACCCTGAAGAGGTACCTTCTCTTTACCCTTAATTCTCGGAAGTTCATACTAAAGAAAGCCCCAGAAAACCTACAACAGCAAAGATAAAAGGAAATATCTAGAAGAACTTGCCCTGGGACAATCATTCCAGCTATTAGAATGTGTCATAAATCTAACGTTGTGCTGTTAAATGTTTTCTTGCTTTTTAATCTGTTTGTAGCTCATGTGTATATTATATTTCTTTTAACAAACATTTTACCCGATAGTATACGCTACCTTATGCTATCACTCTCACTTCTTCTTTGAGTAGAATTGTACAAGTTTTGAAGACTTATTCCAGTATCGTTGAGTTGGGAATAAATAATTTCTGGGCAACAATACTTCTAAGAGTGCTTCTTTTGGAGAACTCCATTTCCTGTTATTCCCTTAATGGATAGTAGCTTATGTCAACTGAGAAAAGGCAGGTCATTTTAACCTGGGTGGAAACAGCACCCTCTTCTACGAGACTCTCTGCTCTGCAACTTAAGAAATTCTTTCTCCGAATGCTAAGCCACTATCTAAACCAAGATCTGGCCTTTATAGAACCAAAATACTATAAATTCAGGCTAATATCTTTGAACTAGATAGGACACGATGCTTAAAAAGAAAAACAGCAATTGCACAAACAGTCACAAGCTGGTCACAGTAACTCTTTCCATTTGTTCTATAATAAATTCTTACAACATCTTCATCACCGAGAAGGATCACATGAGACAGTAAGACTGGGCCTGGGAAAATACAGCATGAGTCCTAGAAAACTATCAGAAATTCAATGGTTTTACAAGTGGACGAAATATCCTGGTGTTTTAAGATAGTGACTTTCAGTTTTAGGAGTCACCAACGTTCCGAGCACCGCAACATAGAATTCCTCTGACTCAGTGAGCATGGAGAGCATTTTCTCTGGTTTGAATTCTCCCTAAAAATGTTTTTTTCAGGCTGCCATGACAAAATGCCATAGACTGGGTGACTTCAACAATATAACTATGTTCTATCACTGTTCTGGAGGCTGAGAAGTCTGAGATCAGGGTGGCAGCCTGGTATGTTTCTGCTGAGAGACTTCTGGCTTCCAAGCAGCTGTGCTGTGTCCTCACGTGACAGAGAGAGCAAATGTTCTGTGTGTCTTCCTAAAAAGGCACCAATTCCATGTGAGAACCCCACCCTCATGACCTCATCTGAACCTAATAACTCCCCAAAGGCCCCATCTCCAAATACCATCATGTTGTGGTTTAGGACTTCAATGAAATAAGGGAGGGGATATAATTCAGGCCAATGCAGTCATCAAAGACCCTAATTTTTAATCTGGCCATGTTCATCTTCTCAATGTTAAAAGGCAGTATCCTATAAAATTTTATATGTCTCAGTATGAAATCCAAACCTAACTTAAAGGTTACTGCACATTAATAAATATCAACTATTTGGGCCCTTATTTTCAATAAGGAGGGAAATAATTCCTATTTTCTGCTACTCCCTTTTCAGAGTCTATCAGTCAGGGTCCAATCCAGTCAAGAGAGAAAAATTTCACCAGTTTTTTAAAGGGAAAATAATCTAGTACACAGGGCCTCCCCAGTGGTGCAGCAGGTTGAGCGCTGTGCTGTGAAGCTGTCTGCAGCCTCTGCAACACAGTTTGATTCCCTGCCAGGGAGATACCCACATGGCACAGCAGACCTCTCCTGTCTCACCCACTGCTCCCCTCAGCAGTGTATTTCAGTCACTCTGTCTGTTCTGTTCCCCACTCTGTCTCCGGTGAATCCTCTCACCTGCCCCACCCCCGCACCTCTGACCTATACCCCAGTTCTTGTTTGCATAAATAAATAAATCTTTAAAAAAATAAAAGACTAGGAACAGGAGCCTAGGAGGCTGAAACCCAGGCTTCTGAGGTGCAGGAACTTGCTACTGGACTGTAGGAGATGCCTCAGAAGTTGGCCTTGGGAATTCAATGTCTAGATTGGCCTCCTGCAAGCTGAGTCTCAAATCAATGCAATG